>NC_053441.1:45023931-46267190 GCF_007990345.1 Gossypium hirsutum | reverse complement strand
TTTCATAATTCGTCCTCGATATTAGACTTAATTTGCTGCTTGAGGGTCGGGTTTTCAAAATAGGTTACAAAGGAATGATGTGGGGTGTAGGGTAGGGCTAAAAAAAATAAAATCAAGGCTAAGGTGTGGCGTTGGGATGGTTAAATAATGGTAGGAAGGGGAAAACTTGATGATTGGAAGCAAATAAGAGGGAAAAAAATAAAAACTCGCAAGACTTTTCACTTTTTTTTAACTTGATTTTTTTTTGCTCACCTTTTTTTTTATTCAATTTTTTTTTTCACTTTTTTTTTGAATTTTTTTTTTCAATCAATTTTTTTTTTCGAATTTTTTTTTGATTTTTTTTTTGTTACTCCAATACAATAGTAAGCTAAATACAAGGGAAAAAAATTTAAATTACAACTCAATTTTTTTTTTTGATTTTTTTTCACGTTTCGAACCTACTTGCGGCCTTATTACGAACGTCGGCGCTCCTCGTTTTAGTAGCTCTGATACCAAATGATGTGATCCGGCCCAGGTTAATCGAGTCGTTTCACAAAGTTGCCCCGATCGTCGACGGAGAAGTTCGTTCGAAATTGTTTTAAGATGAAGATTGTTTTCAGTTTAAGCGGAAGACTTTTAAAAGGGTTCAAAAGATAGGCTAAATTCGGATATTTTGTAGGTTCGGTTTAATAAGAAAGAAATAAGTTTATATTTATAAATAGGATGGAGATGAAAAAATGAACTTAAGTATTAGAACGATTCAATACTATGTAAAGTATTGCCCCGGACTTATATTGCTTAAGGTGAAATTTGTGGAAGGATAGAAGCGAACCTTGACCCAATACCTATATAGAGGTAAGAACCAAAGGTATAAAAATATGGTTGAACGCCACACCGATTCGGTGATAAGTTCAATGGAGTTCGGATTGACACCACTAGCAAGCTAGATAAGTCGCTTCGAGACTCGAACGAAAGAAGAGAGGAGGTAACCTCACAAGAACAATAGTTCATTCAAAATTTGACCAAAAAGTCCTCTCACAAAATGAAATAGCAAACTATTTATAGACTAAGTACTAGCTAGCCGAATGGTCATCTTCATGGCTAAGCAAATTAAGCTAGAAAATTCTAGAATTGAAGCATTAAGTTGTTGTAGCTAAATTCAGCTGATTGAAGTCCAATAGGCAGCTTCTTGACTAAGCAAATGAACTTGGAATGCTTGGAAAGGTGCATGGCAGCAGCTAGGTTCGGCCAATGAGCTTAAATGAGCTCATTAAGATGCAACTCTTGGCTGAAAAAATACCAGCATTAAAGGAGAACGTGAATGGCCAAATAAGTGTGAAAAGTCAGCCTTGAAGAGTCCTTAGGTGTGAACATGGCCAACTGAATAGACATGGGTGTGAACTCCAAGTGTGAACGGCATTATGCTGTTTTGGGGAATGAATTCGGTCAGCTGAACATTCACTTGAAGATCCATGTATGTGTCATCAAGTTCATTGAATCTGATGTGAATGCACCTTGCTAAATGTCTCTTCCAAATTCGGCTCACTTGAGGGCTGATGAATGCATGGGATGCCAATAGCTTTGTCTAGATTCGGCCAAGGTGTGAATGGACACTTCAAAAGATATCTTTTGGCCGAATAGGTGCATAGGAAATTCAATGGTCAGCCACCGATGCATGTAGGTGGATATTCATGCACTCTTCCATTCATTGTATTGAATCATTCATGCATCATCTTTAAGGCAACCATTCGTTGTAGGTAGTCATGCATGTACCGAACATACATTGAACCAGAAATGTTCATGAATCCTCATTAATTGTGTTCCCACATGTGGATGTACCTACAAAAGATATAAACAAATTAGATTCAAGGTACATTCAGCTTAAATTAAATAATATCAAGACATATTTAACAAATTAAAATAAAGACATAAATAAAATATAATTAATAATAAATTCGGCTAGCTCAATGATAGTCAAAATTCTTGATGAGCTGAATTGAGCTAGAAAATTCAGTTATGAGCTGTAGTAAAAATAATTAAAATAAAACTATCACTCAAATTATTCAAATAATAAAATTAACGAGCTGGAAAGAAGCTAAATTGAGCTCGATTGAGCTGACTTGAGCTCGAGTGAGCTGGAAACGAGCTAAACGGAGCTCAACGAAAAGAAATTGAACTATTTCAGCTTGCATGGATTTGCAAGCAATGCTTAGGGAGCTGGTCCAAAAGTGTGCCCGAGGCGTGGCCGTATCAAGCATATTAAAACGCAACCCACAAAAGAATAAATAACACATATATAAACTAAACTTAAAAATTAAAAGGTTGTGGAATTTAAATAATTTTGGACGATTTTTAGGCCTTAAAGCTCACATGCAAGATGTTGCATGGCTTTGATTGATTCTCATCTTGCATTTAGTCCCTTCAAGCTTGGCCCATTCTTGGGTTCTTTTAATCAAATCACATGACGTGACCGATATCACATCAAGAGCTTTTGTAAGCTCGTATAAGACCTGAATACGAGTATTTATCATATTATAATTGAATGCATAATTTTTAGCACATACAAGGTCACATTGAATCACTATTAATTATAGTTTCTTTGGCAACAAATGTGGCATCCTGTAGCTTGAACCCAATGATCAGATCGGTTATGGGATGTTACACTAATAATGTTCAATCTACTAATCCTTCTCATAATTTTTTATTTCCTCAACAACAACTCCATCAAACATCAAGCTTGTGGGTCTTCAATGTTTATAGGTTTACCATAAATGCATTAGAACATTGCCTCTCACTGGAAAAAGAACTTGTCCTCAAGCTGATAGTCTAGATAAGCATTGTGAAAATCATCAACATCCTCCCAAGTGGCGTCAAATTCAACTAAACCAATCCACTTAACTAAGACTTCCCATTTACCATGATTTAGTTTAGCACGAAGAACTTTAGATGGAATGGGTCAAACTTGACCATCGATGATACATGGTAAGCTAACCATAGTCATCGGTTGGTTCTTATGAAATGGCTTGAGTAGAGAAGCATAGAACACGTCATGAAGTTTACACAGGGGGTAGTTCTAATTGATAAGCAATAGAACCAATCTTGTGCAACATTTTGAAAGGCCCATAAAACTTAGAGGTAAGCTTATGTCGAGGCGTCTTTGGAAGTGATTTTTGGCAATAAGGACGTCAATGTAACCAAACCAATGTTCCAGGTACATAATCAACTTCACGATAACCTTTATCATAATATGGTTAAACCGCGCCACGATTTACGAACGTCGAGTAGAGAATTAGCATAAAATATTGAGAAATGAATAGTGACTTCACTACAAGTGTGACAGGTCAGTTGTAATATTTATAAGTGTTATAATGGAACACTCGGAGTTTTCCAAAGATCGAATCCAAGGGATTTCTAATTGGTAAATGTGTTTATCAGTTAATTATAAATTAAGTAATTACTAATCTATTGAGTCGGAAATTATCAAGAAAATTTCAAATATAAATTGTTTATAAACTAAATTTAAACTATCAATTAAAAAAACTAAGCTAAACTTTCTTCATATTTTTTAGACAATGAAAATGATTAAAACAATGTTCAATTGATTTGTTAATTGCTAACTAAGCTAATAAACCTATACCGATTATATTGTTTATCACTCTTAGCTAGAAATCTTCTCTCGGTCTCATCCTAAACTAAAAGATACCACCTAAGCTCTCTTATCAGTCTCACTTAAGCATATAGATCTTCTCTCAATTTCACTATTCGACATAATTATATCAAACTATCTAATGATAAACTCTCATTTTGGTCTCGTTTATCTAGCATAGACATTAAATTAATTTAACAATCAATTCATGAATTAACCAACAAGCAATATCATCACATAAGAAAGCTTAACACCCAAATAGACATGTCATCGTATAGTTGATATGCATGATTTAAAGGTAAGAGTAAGAAATGCTCATTTAGATTTGAAATCAATGGCATCCAAAAGCTTGATTCATCTTTATTTACAAAATTCTTTAACAAGAAAGAAGAAATAAAACAACAAAAAATAAAATCTATTCTAAAAAAAGGGGAAAACCTAATCTAAAAATAAGAAGAAAAGAAAAGAAAAGAAAATCTAAAAATATGATAAGTAAAGAAAAAGTTTCAACCCCAAAAAATCTACTCCAAAAAGCTTATAAAGTAGTATTTATAGTCTAATAACATTTGACCTAATAAAGACAATTATGACCTCACTTAAAATCTAACTTAAGCCCTGCTGGATTGTGAAATACCCTGTAGAATTTTGGCCTCATTAGACTCGATCTCGTGACACCCACATACTGGTGTCGCGACATCAGCAGTAGATTACTCTAAGGATGCTTTTGGGATTTAGTGATGCAACAACAACCCTTTGGTGTTGTGACATCGTCCTCAGGAAATTTGAATTTTTCATCTACTGGGGTTGTGGCTAGTGTTGCGACCTTGCTAGGCCACAATTGCGACCTTAAGAGTTGGTGTTGCGACTTTAAAGATAGTCAACTGAAATGTGCAAAATTTTGAAGTCCAATTCCTTGGTTGATAGGAAAGGCACTAGTGTCGTTACATCAACGTTTTGGTGTCTCAACTTTGGCTCTAGCTTAGGGTTTTCTCTTCATTTTCGTATCAACCAAATGCTTAAAAAACTTAAATAAAAATTATGTTCCTAATGGAATAAGGTTGTCATTTTATTCCAAAAAGCATAAAATGCAATAAAAACTAAAATTATGCATAAAATCTAATAATCAAGGAAAAGTAATAAAATACAGTATAAAGTACTCGAGAATAAGCTCATTAAGTGTTTAAATAACTTTATTTGATGTATGTAAATATGACAGATCAGTCTTCATATGTTGTTAGGATTGTTGAAGCCCAAAACAAATCTATTGTAATACAATAACTTGATTAATAATGCTTGGCCCATTGCATCTACTTGAGAAGAACCAACCTCATAGGACAATAAGCGAGGTAGATCTCGATCATAAACCACATTAAAAAAGGAAGTACCAAGTGTGGTGTGAAATTAAGGATTATAACAGCATTCAGCCTATTGAATCCAATTCACCCAAAGCTTTGGTCGATCTCTCGCAAAGCATCACAAATACATTTCAATTGTTTGATTGATGACTTTAGTTTGGTCATCTTTTTGTGGATGATAAGTCGAAGAAAAATCTAAGTTTGTCCCATGTAATAAGAAAACTCCTTCCAAAACTTGCTTGTGAAAAGTACCTCACTATTGCTTACTATGGATTCTAGCAAGCCATGAAGTTGTATGACTTTCTCAAAGAAGCTAATTGCTACACTAGTTTCAGTGTATGGGTGTACTTAGAAAATCTATCAACCACCACTAGAAAATTTATTTTATACCATGATTTCGAAAAACCGTTAATAAAGACTATTGAGATAACAACTCATCTTTGTGTTAGTAATTGTAGAAGTTGTAATAAGTCAATTAGGCTTAAATGCTTGAACTTATTGCATTGGCAAACCAAACATGTTTCCACATACCCATTAATGGTTGATTTCATCGCTTTCCAATATAAATATTTGCGCACAGGCTATAAAGTCTTTTGTATCCCTTAATGTGTTGCATTATAGAAGCCAAATAGAACTAAAGATGTAATAGTTTGATTTTTAGTAGTGCAAAAATTGGTGGCTTCGAAGCCTCGTTCTTTGATTATTGAGTTTGTAAATATTATTAATTAATATTTACAAGTTAATTATAATTTTATATTGAAGTTTGGTTTGGTGAAATTTGTCAATTGGAAAGTTAGTTAAAGTACAAGTGTACCAACCCTCAAGTCAATGGTGTTGGAAAATAAGGTATAAGGACCTTGATTTTGTAAATCGAGCCTGTAAACATTTTTATTAAATTTTTATGGAGTTATTTTATAGCTCAATTTAATTTTGGATTAGTATTTTTTTCGATTTAGTGATTAATTAAGGCACAAAGACTAAATCATAAAAATCGTAAAAGTTAATCGCTATTGATTTTTACTAGTTAAAATGCTTAATTAATAAATGTTTGAGGGTTTAAACGAAAATTAACCACTTTTAAAAGGTAATGGACGGTAGGAACACTAATTAATTGAAAAATATGTTAAATAATGTTTAATAAAATATTAAACATATGTTAGAATAAGGTAAAAATTATTTTCTTCATCATTTTTCTTTTTCTCATCACCGTTTCTTCATCAAGTAAAACTAGTAAAGCCATTGTTGATACTCATACTTTTGGTCGTTGCATGTAAGTCTTAAATAAGTCAGTTTTCGTAATTTTTATGTTTTTGATATCGTTGTAGCTTAACCTAGTTATCATGAGTATTTAATTGTAAAACTACCAAAGGTTTTAAAAGTTTTTATTGATGATTTTTGAGGTTTTTGATGTTTAATGGTAGGATTTGAAGCTTAGAAATGTAATAGAGCTAATTTGTAAAGTGAAATTTGTTAGTTATAAGTGTAGGGACTAAAATGAAAATATTTCAAAATTAACATGAAATTTCTATAATTATTGAATTTAGAGGGCTATACAGGGATGAAATTGAAATTGGAATGAAAAACGGGGCTTAAATGTGAAAATTATGATAGTTTCGATTTTAGGGACTAAATTGAATAAAATGCAAAACTTTAGCAAAATTGTGTAAAATGAAATTAAGTTATCATATACCTTGAAATGATGTTATAAGGTAATTGGAACTGATAATTGGTAATGAGTTATTATAGATCGAGATTTAAATCAATCGAATGTTAATTAAGAAATAGGAGAAATTACAGATTAATCGTTAACACTTTGTAGTTTCCGTTTCTGGGTAAGTTCATATGGTGTATTTATATTCTGATTCCTCATGTGTATTAGATTATGAATGTTATATATAATAAATGTTTTAGTGAACTTTGGATTGTTTACAATTTAGTACAAAAGAGTGAGAAATGATTATTTGAAATGGAATAACATGAATTTACATGATTGAATTACCCTGATGAAACTTCATAAATGTATCTTACTGATCGACCGTAATTTGATGTAGTATATTAAACTAGTTTTTGCACTTTAAGAGCTTAAGCATGAGCATTTTCGTTACGTTTTAATTACATTTCAGTAAGTTTAATTAAGTTTAATAAATGCGTAAATTAAGTCTTTTGTTGACCTATGGGGGAGCTAATATACTTTGTGAGTGTGCAGGAGACCATTAGAAGGCGTATTAACTCAGTATTGGCTGCTAAATTACAATACGGAGCATGCGATGTTGCAACATAGGGAGCAGACTAAGAAAAGACCAATACTGCCTTCAATGTCGCAACACAGCCTAAGGATGTTGTAACATACCCTTGAAGTTGAGCATACTGCCCTTGATGTCGCGACACAAGACTTGATGTGTCGCAACATTGCAAGTGTACGAGAGATTAATATGAGCCAATGGCTTTTTGGTCCGCACAATCTAACTTTAAGCTCAAGAATGTCAGCTGACCTAGGTTTAAGGACAACGACCATTCTAAATCTATAAATAGGCTTAGATAACACATGCTATATAGACCTATTTTCACTTTGTATAATTTTCTCTTTAAATTTAGACTTCAGATATTCTCTTTTCTTAGGTTTTAGATTTCCGTTCTTGTTATTTTCTGTTAGGAAGAAATCAGATTCTAGAATTATTCTCAAACTTATGAGGATTTTGTGCTTAAATTCAATATAATCAGGCTTCTTCTAAACTTTACTCTTGAAACTGTTCTTTATGTTCATTCTTTCATTCAATTTTATATTGTTCACTAGACCCATGAGGAACTAATCCTCTTGTGGGGATTAACGAGTGGAGTTATGAATAATTAATTATTTTGTAGGGATTTCTTAAAGGATGAAGAACCTAAAACCCTAGGTCTGACAACCCTAGGAAGTTATCAAGGTGGGAATTAACCCAAAATCGGTATGGTCTATCCGTGAACACCTTAAACTTGCACTGGTCTGGAATGTGAGGTCGGAAGATATGTAGTTCAGTGGACATATCGGAAGATCCTGCTAGGGTATTGAGTAGTTGATTGAACAAGAAAACTCAAGACAATAGTTGATTATGTATACCGAAGCAAGCTAAATCACCAATGCTCAAATTTGATACATATTTCTTTATTTGAATTCTTACTTTTCTTTTATTTAATTTTCTTTTATGATTCTTCCTATAGTTTATTAAAACCCTTCTTTTAATATTTCATAATATAATTTAACTAATGTACTTATTAGATCTATTTATGTTTAAATTAAAATTAATTTAGTGCTCGCCTCCCTTGGCTACGATCTTCGGAGTACTTACCTACTCTATTGTAACTATATTACAACCTGACTCATATACTTGCGGATATCATTTACTCACATCTTTTGTGCAGAAGTTCTACTCTGGAAGTTGGTATGTCCAAAGACGATCACATACACATGGTTATAGATTGATTTTCAGTGATTTCGAGATCCAACATTTGTTACGAACTCGAAGATACATGTGACAGGTTTAGCTTAAACAAGGAACCTGATGACGTTTTAAAGGTTTAGCCTGAACAAGTAACCTGACATGTATATTTACATCTTTGGCTAAAATATTTAAGTTTTTGATAAAAGGTTTAACTCAGATGGGTAACCCGACACAAGTGAATATGTTTAGCTCGGGCTAGCACCAGATGTGATTAGAATCAGTGTATTCAAGTTCTTTTACGATGTTTTATTAGGTAACACTAATGATACAAAAATGTGGAAATTGAACAATGTGAATTATGTGTATTGATCCTAAGTGGTGCAATGGAGAGATTAAGGGCAATGATTGAGTATATTTCCATATGATTGAATGGTGGTTAAATTGAATGTAAATGATATAAAACTTATGCTTGTAATTGAAATGTTATGTAATCAACTATGAGTCAAACTCACCTTGATGTTGTTGTGTTATGCCATGTTAGGTGAACTTGATTTTACATTATTTTTAGTATATCTATTGAATGGTTGATGTAAGTTAATTGTTTATATTGTATGAGCTTACTAAGTATTTCGTAATACTTATTTTGTCATACCTTTTTTCCCCTGTAGATTTTGGACGTCCGAAACGTGCCAATCAGATCATCAAGGAGCTCACACTATCTATCTCTTGATTTGGTAGACTTTTGATCATTTGAACCCGAATATATGTGGCATGTACTTAGGAGTGTTTAGACGTTTATAATGTTATGTACGTTTTGAGGAATTTTGAGCATAAATTCTTATGGAAATGCTAATTTGTTATGCTTGTAAGTTGGTATCATGTTACGTAAGGTTAGAATAATCAAAGTGAATTAAGTATTTTAAACTAGTTGATTACATGAAATGGATGAATGGTTTGGAATTGTATAAGTAGCTTGAATGACATGAAGTAAAACATTTAACCTTGTTGTGTTTTGGTGCCATATGTGACATATTGATTAGATGTTTAAAGGAAATGATATATGATATGTTTTGGCATGAATTTTAAGTGTTTTGAACATGTTTTCATGTTGGATAAGTGCACCTATTTGATGACTTGAGTGGTTACTTTGAACAAATACCAAATGACCTATTCTTGCACCACATGGGTTGGCCACACGCCCATTTTAGTATTGTCTATTTGGTTAACTATTTTTCTCATGGCTTCAGTATGTTACACAGCCAAGCCATACGACCATGTGACTGTTGGATGAAAGTTATGGTTTTTTTACCCACACAGCTTTAGAGAGTTACACGGCCTGGACACATGGTGATACGAGTCACAAAGGCCTTAGGATGTATACACGAAAGAAAGAGAAAATCAAGATTCACTTTCTTGTTTTCAAGAAAATCAAGAAATTGAATCTTGGCCCAACCTTGCTGTTTGGAGTGATTTCAAGAATCAAGAAAATCAAGATTTCAAATCTTGGAAATCTTTGTCCAAGAAACCAAATCTTGCAGCCAAAGTGCATTGGATCTCCGTTACGAGCATCAACGAACCAATTTCGGTAGAAGATAGAATACAAGCCCAAGTTCTTGAAGGCAAGCCCCAATAAGATGATTCCAAGCCCAAACAAGAAGACAAACCATACTTACTTGAAAATCAGGCCAAATTGTCAAAGTGGCCCAATTTGTAAAGTTTTATTTTTTTAAATACTTAGTTTAAATTTTTATGTAGATATTCAGTCCAAGAGGCCCAATTAAAAGCCCTTGGCCGAATTTTCATTTAAATATTAAAATAATTAGGAGTTTTTTTTATTTTTAGTTTTCTAATTAGATTAGGAAAACACTTGAGAGGCCTATATAAAGGCTTGGCCAGCCACCTTGTGATTCACTTCTCAAATATATTAAAAATTTCAGATTTGTTTAAGTGCAGAATTCTCCTTGAGTTTTTCTCCAAGAATTCTCTCTTGAGTTTTCTTTAGAAGTTGTTTTAACAATCTTTTGATTGTGGGAGCCATCTTCAGCCTTCTTCTTGCCATTGATATTCCTTTGGAAGGGAGATTAGAGCCATTTGAAGGGAGTTGTGATATCTTTCGGGATTTTAAGGCTTCTTAGGACTTATCTTTTAATTTCTTGCTGTCAATTTTTTTCTTTTCAATTCTGCTTGTGTCGATTTTATTTAATCACTTTGTTTGCTGTTCTTGTTGCGTTTCAGGCGTTCCAAAGCATTCCAAATCTAATTCGCCCTCTTCTTTACTAAAGATCGGATCGCCCCTTTTGTTCTTGGCAGCAAAATTCGTTCAAAATCCCTAAATTCCTTGTTCTTGCCGATTTCTTCTTTTCAGATTTGGGTTGTTTTGATTGCTAGAATTTTGGGGAAATTTAACTTGCTGTTTGTGTCTTTCTTTTCAGATTCAGCAGATTGGAGTATTTTTTCGGGTTCAATTACATTTTCTTGATTCCCCAAGAACCTTTGTTAACACTTATTCCTATTCTCAATTTGATTCTTTTCTGGTTTGGGGATTTTTATTTCAGATCTAGAAATTCAAAGTTCTAATCTTTTAATTTCTGTTTCGTTTCAGATCCGTTCGTTTAGAGCCTCGTAGGAGTGTTCTCGTGACTTGGCAACTCGATCTTGGTCCGCGCGCAACCCCCTATCATTTGGTATCATATTTTAGGCGTTTTGAGTGTTCTTGGTTGATTTCTAAACTGATCTCTATTTTTAAACTACAAACAGCAGTTTTACCTAGAAAAATTTTTCAAAAAAAATTCATTTGAGTCGGTAAACGTTGTCCGATTGATCTGAAATTTTACATACATATTTGTGGAACTGTGATTGAATATAAAAAAATATTTTCCGCAAAAAAGTCAGTCGAAAAAGCCAAAAAAATTGAAAAAGGTAAAATCCAATAAAAATTTTAAAAAATATTCAGCGGTTTGCGTTTGGTGCCCAAACTTTCCAGATCGAAAATTAAATATTTAAGGACATTCCAGATTTAATTTCGTGATTTTTTGAGATCAGGAACACCTCAAACAAAGTTGTCAAGTTACTCCGCAGTTTTTCGAGTTTTTGGATTTCAGCAATTTTTATTGATTCTTACCTGAGGTTTTCATTTGTTTGCTTTTTATTCTTCCTTTACAATATCTAACACCTTCTTGTTTCTTTTGTTAGTAGGATTTAAACGTGTGCACAATACGAGATCAAAGGCCCGGCAAATGCGTTCCAAACTAAATGGGACCATTCAAGAATTTGTTAGCAAGGCCTTAGATGCGTACGCGAAAGAACAAGAAAATCAAGATTCACTTTCTTGTTTTCAAGAAAATCTAGAAACCGAATCTTGGCCCAATTTTGCTGTTTGGAGCGATTTCAAGAATCGAGAAAATCAAGATTTCAAATCTTGGCAATCTTGGTCCAAGAAACCGAATCTTGCAGCTAAAGCGCATTGGATCTCCGTTACGAGCATCAACGACCCAATTTCAGTAGGAGATGGATCACAAGCCCAAATTCTTGAAGGCGAGGCCCAATGAGAAGATTCCAGGCCCAATCAAGAAGCCCACCCATACTTAATTGAAAATCAGGCCAAATTGTCAAAGTGGCCCAATTCGTAAAGTTTTATATTTTTTAATACTTAGTTTAAATTTTTATGTAAATATTCAGTCCAAGAGGCCCAATTAAAAGCCCTTGGCCAAATTTCCATTTAAATATTAAAGTAATTAGGAGTTTTTTTTTGTTTTTAGTTTTCTAATTAGATTAGGAAAACACTTGAGAGGCCTATATAAAGGCTTGGCCAGCCACCTTGTTAAGATACTTCTCAAATATATTAAAAATTTCAGATTTGTTTAAGTGCAGAATTCTCCTTGATTTTTTCTCCATGAATTCTCTCTTGAGTTTTCTTTAGAAGTTGTTTTAACAATCATTTGATTGTGGGAGCCATCTTCAGCCTTCTTCTTGCCATTGATATTCTTTGGAGGGGAGATAAGAACCGTTTGAAGGGAGTTGTGAGATTTTTCGGGATTTCAAGGCTTCTTAGGACTTATCTTTTAATTTCTTGCTGTCAATTCTTTCTTTATTTTTGCTTGTGCCGAATCTTTATCTAATTTATTTGCTGTTCTTATTCTGTTTCCAGCTTTTTTTTCTATCTTAAAGAATCAGCCAAAAATCCCCAATTTCTAGGGTTCTTGCCGATTCATCCATACTCTTTTTGGGTGAAATTAGATTGCCAAAATTTGGGGAAAACTATCTTGGTGTTCAATTGGGCAGAATCGCAACCTCCTTTGGGGTTTCAAGAACCCTTATTAACACTTATTTCTATTCTCAATTTGACTCTTTGCTGATTTGGGGATTTTATTTCAGATCTGGAAATTCAAAGTTCTAATCTTTTAATTTTCTGTTTCGTTTCAGATCTGATTGTTTAGAGCTTTCGTAAGAGTTTCTCATGATTTGGCAACTTGATCTTGGTCCACGTACAACCCTCTATCATTTGGTATCAGATTTTGGACGTTTTGGGTGTTCTTGGTTGATTTCTAAACTGATTTCAATTTTTTAAAGCACAAACAACAGTTTTACACAGAAAAATTTTCAAAAAAAAATTCATTTGAGTGGGTAAACGTTTTCTGATTGATCTGAAATTTTACATACATATTTGTGGCACTGTTATTGAATATAAAAAATATTTCCCGCAAAAAAATCAGTCAAAAAAATAAAAAATCAAAAAAATACGAAATCCAATAAAAATTTAAAAAAATATTTAGTGGGTTGAGTTTGGTTCCCAAACTTTCCAGATCAAAAATCCAATATTTAAGGACATTCCAAATTTAATTTCGTGATTTTTTGAGATCGGGAACACCTCGAACGAAGTTGTTAAGTTACTCCGCAGTTTTTCGGCTTTTTCAATTTCAACAATTTTTATTGATTCTTAGCTGTAGGTTTTCATTTGTTTGCTTTTATTCTCCCTTTACAATATCTAACACCTTCTTGTTTCTTGTGTTAGTAGGATTTAAACGTGTGTACAATCCTTCCTCAGTGCAACACGAATCAATTGGTGTCTCGTCAATTTTTGGCATCCTAGTGCAAATTAGGATTCTTTGGTAGTTCGGTTCATACACTCTCTAATTGGTTGATATAAACTCTACTAAAGAACTCACAAGACTGAATTCTACCTCATTGAGAATTTGATTTTTCTTTTTGAGTGATTAACGGTGAGGTTTGCTAACTTTTATTTTTGAGTGTTGAGTGTTTATTTTGTAGGTTTTTTGAAAATGTCTAAAGGTGATAATAATGATGACACATTTAAAAAATTCCAACAACAGTTGGATGAACAGGCTGCTACACTTCGAGCTTTGACTGCTACCATCAATTAGATGCGATTGAATCAAGAGTCTCAATATTGAGACCCAATTAAAGAAGATATGGATAACCAGCCTCCTGCTCATAGGCGCGGTCCTCGACGTGTCATTAGGACTGATTTTGATTTTCATGATCGTGGACCACCTTCTTTGGCAAAACCAAAGTTCACAATTCCCCAATTTCGTGGCAAGAATGATCCAGAAGCTTATTGTGAATGGGAATCTAAGATTGAACTTATGTTTACGTATTATAAATGTCCGGATGATGAAAAGGTTGTGTTAGCAACGCTGGAATTTTCAGATTATGCATTAAGTTGGTGGACTCAACTTGGGGTAAATCGTCATCGGAATTATGAAGGTGAGATTTTGACATGGGAGGAGTTGAAACAGATTATGCGCAAAAGGTTTATTCCACCTCACTACTATAGAGAGATTAAAACAAAGCTTAGAAGGCTTATTCAAGGTAGTAGGACGGTGGATGAATATTTTAAGGAGATGGAGATGCTCATTCAGAGAGCTAATGTGGAGGAGGATGAGGAAACAACTATGGTTCGATTTATTGATGGTTTGAATAGGCCGATAGCAAATACATGGATGCTACAAACTTACATTGATTTGGAAGAAGCAGTTCATAAAGCCATTGAGATCGAGCAACAACTAAAGGAACAAAGGTTTGGTTCCTTCTTGACTTCACAATATTACCGAGGTAACAATTCCAATTCTAATTTTAAGAGTTCAAAATCACCTTTTGTTACTAATAAGTCTTCTTTGAGTAATGGAAGTAAGCAATCAGATTGGAAAAAAGGGGCTCCTGTTAAACGCAAACACCTTCTAAGCAGCCCAATTTAGGTGATTCGAGTGTGAAGAGGACTCGTGAGGTTGAATGCTTTAAGTGCAAAGGGCGTGGTCATTATAGTAGGGAATGCCCTAACACGAGATTACTTCTTCTGAAAGATAATGGTGAGTACACTTCCGACTCTGATAAAACAGATCCAGATATGCCAGAACTTGTGGATGACAGTGATAATGGCGAAGAGTTGGTCGAACCACCAAAAGAAGGGGACTTTGCTGATTTTCAATGCCTTGTAGTTCGCCGAACCCTTAACATCCAGATGAAATATGATGATAACCAAAGGACCAATATTTTCCATTCTCGGTGTTTTATTAAAGGTAACTTATGTTCACTTATTATTGGATAGTGGGAGTTGCTCGAATGTAGTGAGTAGCTATTTGGTGGATTCTTTAAAGTTACCTTGCACCAAACACCCTAAGCCATATCACCTTCAGTGGCTTAACGAATGTTTCGAAGTTAAAGTTACGAGACAATCCTTGGTCACTTTTAAGCTCGGGAATTATGAGGATAAAGTATGGTGTGATGTGGTCCCAATGCATGCGGCACACTTGCTCCTTGGACGGCCTTGGCAATTTGATCGCGATGTTACACACCAAGGTAAACTTAATCGATACTCCCTTGTGTTTAAAGGTAGAAAATTCACTTTTGCTCCTTTAAATCCCACTGCTATGTATAAAGATCAATTGAAGATGATGAAATTTTGTGAGGGGGTAAGGGAGAAAGGGCAAGTACAAAAGACAGAGAGAAAAGAGGCTAGTAGTGGAAAAAGTCAAAATTTAAAAAGCCCAAAGGTGAGTGAATCCACAAGTGGTAAAATGAGCGGAAAAAAAATTTTGGCAACAAAAAAAGATGTGAGGAGAGCCCTACTTAATAAACAGCCTTGTATCCTTGTGAGGTTTAGGCAAAATTATTTATCTTTATCTAACATTAACGAAAATTTGCCTAGTGTGTTTCAGTCTCTTTTGCAGGATTATGATGATGTTTTTAGTGAGGCCCCTAAAGGTTTACCACCTTTACGAGGGATTGAGCATCAAATTGACTTAGTACCTGGAGCTTCGATCCCAAATCGACCAGCCTATAGATGCAATCCCGAGGAGACAATGGAATTGCAAAGGCAAGTTGAGGAGTTACTAGACAAAGGGTACATTCGTGAGAGCCTAAGTCCTTGTGCCGTTCCTGTCTTATTGGTACCAAAGAAAGATGGTACGTATCGAATGTGTGTTGATTGCCGTCCAATCAACAAAATAACGGTAAAGTATCGACACCCAATTCCTAGACATGATGATTTGCTTGATGAATTACATGGTTCAGTCATATTTACTAAAATTGATTTAAAAAGCGGTTATCATCAAATTAGAATGAGGGAAGGGGATGAATGGAAAACAGCCTTTAAAACAAAATTTGGATTGTATGAATGGTTAGTTATGCCTTTCGGCCTTACTAATGCACCTTACTAATGCACCTAGTACATTTATGAGATTAATGAATCATGTTTTAAGGCTACACTTGGGTAAATTTGTAGTAGTTTACTTTGATGATATCTTAATTTATTCCAAGACTTTAGATGATCATGTTTTCCATGTTCGAACTGTTTTGGATATTCTGCGAGCTGAAAAATTATTTGCCAACCTTGATAAATGCACATTCTGTTGTGATAAACTAATATTCTTAAGTTTCATAGTTAGTGCTCAAGGTATTCATGTCGATGAGGACAAAGTCAAGGCAATCAAGAAGTGGCCAACTCCTACATCGGTAACTGAGGTGAGATCTTTCCATGGTTTAGCTAGTTTTTATAGACGATTTGTGAAAGATTTCTCTACTATTGCTGCCCCATTGACAGAGGTTATAAAGAAATCAGTGGGTTTCAAATGGGGTGAAACCCAAGAAAAAGCTTTTCAGACCCTAAAGGCTAAGTTATGTTCTGCTCCTCTTCTTAAATTACCTGATTTTTCTAAAACTTTTGAACTTGAGTGTGATGCTTTAAGAATTGGGATCGGTGCCGTTTTAATGCAAGATAAGCAACCTATTGCTTATTTTAGTGAGAAATTGAATGGTGCACAGTTAAACTACTCGACTTATGACAAAGAACTATTGGCATTAGTTCGTGCACTTCAAGTATGGCAACATTATTTGCTGCTCAATGAGTTTGTCATACATACAGATCATGAATCCCTTAAATGGTTAAAGGGAAAGGTAAGTTGAGTAAATGGCATGCCCGATGGGTAGAATTCATTAAAACATTTCCTTATGTGATACAATATAAAACAGGTAAAGATAATGTAGTTGCAGTTGCTTTTTCTAGACGATATGCTTTAATAACTACATTGAATGCTAAAGTCTTAGGGTTTGAACATATTAAGGAGCTATATGATGATGATGCTGATTTCGGCCATATTTATAAGAATTGTGGAAATACTACTTTTGAAAAGTTTTATCTTGTAGATGGCTTTCTTTTTCGCATAAACAGGTTATGCATACCAAAGTGTTCCATGAGAGACTTATTGATTCATGAGGCCCATAGTGGGGGTTTAATGGGACATTTTGGAGTGGCCAAAACACTAGACATCTTGCAAGAACACTTCCATTGGCCACATATGAAAAAGGATGTCGAAAAGGTATGGTCCAAGTGCATTACATGCAAACAAGCAAAATCTAAGGTAATGTCTCATGGCCTTTACACTCTTTTACCGATTCCTACTTCACCTTGGGTAGATTTATCCATGGATTTTATTCTAGGTTTGCCTCGAAATAAGAAAAGAAGAGATAGTATATTTGTTGTTGTTGACAGGTTTTCAAAGATGACACATTTTATTTCTTGTCACAAAATAGATGATGCTACACATGTGGCAGACTTACAGCACGTTTGGTTCGCTGTATTGGAATAGAGGCATAATGGAATAGATGCGTAATGGAATAGAGGCGTAATAGCAAATCAATTGTTTGGTTGAATGTAATGGAATAGAGGCGTAATAGTATTCTTGTGTTTGGTTGAATGGAATAGAGGTGTAATAGCATAATGGAAAAAACTAAAATGACTAGAATACCCTTAGGATAAATTTGTTTGGGTAAATGATTATTGTTATTGTTATTTAAATTGTAATAAGATTATTAATATCAATAATAAATAATTTAATCATATTTTAACACAATTATTATTAAATATATTTTAATTAAAATATATAATTTAATAAAATTCTTAATAATCAATATTCTTATATGAATTTACTCAAATCATAATATATGATACTATAAAATATAATTTAACATAATTATTATTAAATATATTTTAATTAAAATATATAATTTAATAAAATTCTTAATAATCAATATTCTTATATGAATTTACTAAAATCATAATATATGATACTATAAAATATAATTTGAAATAATTATTATTAAATATAATTTTTCTAAATATAATTTAATATTTTTTTCTAAATATTTTGTAAAAAGAAATGAATTTAGTGGCAGATTACATTTCTCTAAGATCCTATAATTTAATAAAAATATATAATTTAATAAAATTCTTAATATTAAATATTCTTATATGAATTTAATAAAATCATAATATATAATACTATATGATATAACTTAACATAATTATTATTAAATATAATTTAATAAAATTCTTAATATTAAATATTCTTATATGAATTTAATAAAATCATAATATATAATACTATATAATATAGATTAATAATGTAGATACTTGCTAAGAAAACATGGATTAAACAAATGTCAAGCATAGGCTTCTTCCAAAAAAAATTTCTATGAACAATCATATAGGCATAAAGCAACCATGGTAAACTATGAAAAAAAAAGATCTATCTGTTATCAAGCAGCAAATCTGTGTTTGTAACTACTAATATGTAAGTTCTGCATGCATATTCAGGAGAAACAACTAGTATACAAATCACTTACCATACAAAAGTTAAACTAGAAAGCAGTAAACAGAGTGACATTAAAGTGAACTTGAAACAACCAACACTGACTCATAAAACAAATTCTTAAGCCTTAGCAATAGCCTTCTAGTGACATTTACATGCAATCGCAAGCAATTGGCTTTGAGAAATGAAGTAGACTAGGGTCATTTCTCATTTACAAAGATTATGGACAAACATTGCAAGTATTGACAGGTTTTCTATCCATACTTTATTTCATCAAAAACATTGCAAGTTTTGCAAGTATCTCTTCATCAGTCGAGTACAAATTATCAAAATCTGACTCAAACTCTTTATCATCCACATCGTCTCGTGGTTGCACCTCCAATTCATCCATCAATTCATCACCGGTTTCCTCATGCTTCCCAGCCAACTTTCTCAGCAAAATGGCCTCAAGAACTAAAGGAAGTGCCTCTTCATCCCCTTCAAAGTACTTCTTGATTCGGGTTTTCAGCTCTAGCACCAAAGAACTAACAAAGTTAAACAACATAACAAAAAAACAAACTATCATGATTTATCCAAACAAATATATACATATATCATGATTTAGTTTCCCTTTCTTTCTCAACAACCAAACAAATAATTTCCAAATAAAAAAAGTAAATTCCAGCAAAGAAGAAGCACAGATTAAATCCTCAGACCCAGTTTAAGACTTTTTAACAGACTAACATGAACATAACAAACCAATCAAATAAAAACCAAACTTGTTCATTCATCTTGACTTCCCTTTCTCATCATCTAAACGAAAGCATAATAAACAAATTGCCAAAAAGAAACCCAAATCCAATGCATCGGGGTCCTGCCTTCACTAGCTACAAGCATCAAATGCAAACAAGTTACTTGATTAAGCAAAGTCTTTCAGACCCATGTATGCAAGTCTAGTTTTTTCTTTAAAGGAGGAAAAACAACTAAATAGAAACAAACCTTGCAAATGCACAGAAACACCACTTTCAATGCATTTAAGCAAATTATCCAGTTCTCCTTCTCTGGCAAAAGTGTGGATAGCATCCATTTTCCTAAAAAACAAAAAGCATTCCCATCAAATGTCTTGGATACTAAAAAACAACATGCTCAGTTAGTAAGCAATAAAGAATATTTAGTTTAAATGACAGGAAGGAAGCCTAATTCATTAAGGAAACGCTTGCAGTAAAATCAGTAGTTCGGATCCACTGATCATCATCATCCAACAGATCAAATCGGACTGGTTTTTCAAAGTCGTCATCAGCAGTTCTATACCAGACCCAAGGTCATGAAGCCAGCTGCAAGAGCACTACAAAACCTGACGGTTCTGAATACTGCTTAACTTCATTGATCTCCCTAACTAGAAATTCAACCTTAAAGTCACACTTTATGACAGCATGCTCATTTGTGCCTTTGAACGAGTTACGAGCTTATTACATAATTAACAAGATCGAACGACAATCACCATTAACATAAATAGAATTCTACAAACAGCTACCCCTTACACTAGCTCTTGATGCAAAAAAAAACATAATATCTATCTTATAGACCGTAGTATGAAGCAGGAGCAAGTTAATTTCCCACTTCTAGCTTGTAAGGTGCTCTCGTACTCTTCATTTATCCAAAAATACCCGTATCGGAAACTTGTATTTCAAGCAATGTTCAACAGATTCTTGGGCATGGATATGGCATTAATATATTCCAAAGACTCCCAAATACATAAAAGAACACACTTATGAACCATACATACACATATCTTACAAAAACACCCGAGTCCAATTAACATTACCTCCAAATTTATGTAAAACTTAAATGAGAAAACTCGAACCCATATCCAACATTCATCAGCAGCAACATAGCCGACAAAACAAAAATAATTATTTATAGAGCTACTATCCAATGAGCTAAAACAGACAAACAGAGGTATATTTTAACAATGAAACTAATCAATTGCCTTAAACACCATATAGTGTTCCAATCAATCAAATTACAACAGGCATTAAAACCTTTCCCTTTCGTTAATTCACAACTATTAGCTTCATTAATCAAATCCTATGTACAGTTGATCGATTGAAAGTGTAAAATTTCAAAGACAAAATTTAAACACAAAACTGGTTAACATTGAAATTACATGTAAATATAACCTAAAAAACCAAAAAATTAATCATATTTTTAGATTTCAAGCCGAAATGGAATGAAATGAAAGGCAAATCCATTTTTTCCCCAAAAAAACAAAAATAAAGAGACAATATTTCAAGAACAGATCATTAAATTCATGGTATATATAAAGAAATTTAATTGAAATCAAAGGAATAGAAGAAGGGAGAAGCGTACTTGGGAACCATTACTGCTACTCTCTGTTACTCTGTTACCTCATATGATTCGTAATTGAAGGCCTTGTTGAGGGTTGTTAGGGTTTGTTAAAGGGTTGGTCAGGATAGAAGCATGAAAAGGAAGGAGAAGGTTGGAAGGAAATAGGAAGAAAAATGAAAAAAAGAAGAAGATGCTTCAGACGTGAGAAAGAAATGAGAAGGGTAAAGTTGAAACTCAGACGAAAGATGTTGACAAAAGATGCCAAGATGAAAGTCGGCGAAAGATCTGAGCGGGTGGAGGTTTGATTCTCTGGCAGCTTCTGTTGATGTTGGGAGGGAGAGGGTGGGGTGGATAATCGATTTCGGCTTGGGAGGGTAAAAGAGAGACCGATTAGGTAATCTTTGCTTTTGGAGGGTAATAGCAAATCGGTGCTGAAGCAGAGAAATGTCAAATCCGTCCGCAATGTAATATGTCCGTAATAAGGCAATGCAGTAAACCAAATAGGGTATTCAGTGGGGCCATGGATTAGGGGTGTAATGGCTAATCCATTACACCCAACCAAACATGGTGTTATTCTTTAAAGAGGTGGTAAGACTTCATGGCATCCCTAAAACAATTGTTTCTGACAGAGATGTCAAATTCCTTAGCCACTTTTGGAAGGTATTGTAGGGTAAGCTTGGTACTAAATTACTTTATTCCACTACATGTCACCCCCAAACTGATGGCCAAACTGAAGTAGTTAATCGGATCTTAGGGACTTTATTACGATCTGTTGTGGGAAAGAACATTAGAAATTGGGAAGAATGCCTACCGTTTGTTGAATTTGCATATAATAGATCTATTCATTCTACAACTGGTTATTCTCCATTTGAACTTGTTTATGGTTTTAACCCACTAACAGTACTTGATCTTGTGCCATTACCACTTGAACACATTGTTAATTTAGATGGCGAACAGAAAGCTGAGTTGGTGAAATCCTTACATGAGAAGGCTAGGCAATGAATAGCCAAAACAAATGATGCCAACACCAACAAAGCAAACAAGGAGCGCAAACGGGTTGTCCTAGAACCCGGAGATTGGGTTTGGGTCCATATGAGGAAAGAACGATTTCCTGCAAAAAGAAAGACCAAGTTGGACCCAAGGGGCGATGGGCCTTTCCAAGTACTCGAGAGGATCAACGATAATGCCTATAAAATTAATCTACCTGGTGAGTACAATGTAAGTTCTACTTTTAATGTGGCTGACTTGTCCCCATTTGATTTTTCAGATTCGAGGTCGAATCTTTTTTAGGAAGGGGGGAATGATACGAGATCAAAGGCCCGACAAATGCGTTCCAAACTAAATGGGACCATTCAAGAATTTGTTAGCAAGGCCTTAGATACGTACACGAAAGAACAAGAAAATCAAGATTCACTTTCTTGTCTTCAAGAAAATCAAGAAACCGAATCTTGGCCCAATATTGCTGTTTGGAGCGATTTCAAGAATCGAGAAAATCAAGATTTCAAATCTTGGAAATCTTGGTCCAAGAAACTGAATCTTACAGCCAAAGCGCATTGCATCTCCGTTACGAGCATCAACGAACCAATTTCGGTAGAAGATAGAATACAAGCCCAAGTTCTTAAAGGCAGGGCCCAATAAGATAATTCCAAGCCCAAACAAGAAGACAAACCATACTTACTTAAAACTCAGGCCAAATTGTCAAAGTGGCCCAATTTGTAAAGTTTTATTTTTTTAAATACTTAGTTTAAATTTTTATGTTGACATTCAGTCCAAGAGGCCCAATTAAAAGCCCTTGGCCAAATTTTCATTTACATATTAAAATAATTAGGAGTTTTTTTATTTTTAGTTTTCTAATTAGATTAGGAAAACACTTGAGAGGCCTATATAAAGGCTTGGCCGGCCACCTTGTGATTCACTTCTCAAATATATTAAAAATTTCAGATTTGTTTAAGTGCAGAATTCTCCTTGAGTTTTTCTCCAAGAATTCTCTCTTGAGTTTTCTTTAGAAGTTGTTTTAACAATCATTTGATTGTGGGAGCCATCTTCAGCCTTCTTCTTGCCATTGATATTCTTTGGATGGGAGATTAGAGCCGTTTGAAGGGAGTTGTAAGATCTTTCGGGATTTCAAGGCTTCTTAGGACTTATCTTTTAATTTCTTGCTGTCAATTCTGTCTTTATTTCTGCTTGTGCCAAATCTTTATCTAATTTATTTGTTGTTCTTATTGTGTTTCCAGCCTTTTTTTTCTATCTTAAAGAATCAGCCAAAAATCCCCAATTTCTAGGGTTCTTTCCGATTCATCCATACTCTTTTTGGGTGAAATTAGATTGCCGAAATTTGGGGAAAACTATCTTGGTGTTCAATTGGGCAGAATCAAAACCTCCTTTGGGGTTTCAAGAACCCTTATTAACACTTATTTCTATTCTCAATTTGACTCTTTGCTGATTTGGGGATTTTATTTCAGATCTGGAAATTCAAAGTTCTAATCTTTTAATTTTCTATTTCGTTTCAGATCTGATTGTTTAGAGCTTTTGTAGGAGTTTCCCGTGACTTGGCAACTCGATCTTGGTCCGCGCGCAACTCTCTTGAGTTTTCTTTAGAAGTTGTTTTAACAATCTTTTGATTGTGGGAGTCATCTTCAGCCTTCTTCTTGCCATTGATATTCTTTGGAGGGGAGATTAGAGCCGTTTGAAGGGAGTTGTGAAATCTTTCGGGATTTCAAGGCTTCTTAGGACTTATCATTTAATTTCTTACTGTCAATTTTTTTCTTTTAAATTCTACTTGTGTCGATTTTATTTAATCACTTTGTTTGCTGTTCTTGTTGCGTTTCAGGCGTTCCAAAGCATTCCAAATCTAATTCGCCCTCTTCTTTACTAAAGATCGGATCGCCCCTTTTGTTCTTGGCAGCAAAATTCGTTCAAATCCCTAAATGCCTTGTTCTTGCCGATTTCTTCTTTTCAGATTTGGGTTGTTTTGATTGCTAGAATTTTGGGGAAATTTAACTTGCTGTTTGTGTCTTTCTTTTCAGATTCAGCAGATTGGAGTATTTTTTCGGGTTCAATTACATTTTCTTGATTCCCCAAGAACCTTTGTTAACACTTATTCCTATTCTCAATTTGATTCTTTTCTGGTTTGGGGATTTTTATTTCAGATCTAGAAATTCAAAGTTCTAATCTTTTAATTTCTGTTTCATTTTAGATATGTTCGTTTAGAGCCTCGTAAGAGTTTTCTCGTGACTTGGCAACTCGATCTTGGTCCGCGCGCAACCCTCTATCATTTGGCTTGATACGAGTCACAAAGGCCTTAGGATGCGTACACGAAAGAAAGAGAAAATCAAGATTCACTTTCTTGTTTTCAAGAAAATCAAGAAACCGAATCTTGGCCCAATCTTGTTGTTTGGAGTGATTTCAAGAATCGAGAAAATCAAGATTTCAAATCTTGGAAATCTTGGTCCAAGAAACCAAATCTTGCAGCCAAAGCGCATTGGATTTCCGTTACGAGCATCAACGAACCAATTTCGGTAGAAGATAGGATACAAGCCCAAGTTCTTGAAGGCAAGGCCCAATAAGATGATTCTAAGCCCAAACAAGAAGACAAACCATACTTACTTAAAAATTAGGCCAAATTGTCAAAGTGGCCCAATTTGTAAAGTTTTATTTTTTTAAATACTTAGTTTAAATTTTTATGTTGACATTCAGTCCAAGAGGCCCAATTAAAAGCCCTTGGCCGAATTTTCATTTAAATATTAAAATAATTAGGAGTTTTTTTTATTTTTAGTTTTCTAATTAGATTAGGAAAACACTTGAGAGGCCTATATAAAGGCTTGGCCGGCCACCTTGTGATTCACTTCTCAAATATATTAAAATTTTCAAATTTGTTTAAGTGCAGAATTCTCCTTGAGTTTTTCTCCAAGAATTCTCTCTTGAGTTTTCTTTAGAAGTTGTTTTAACAATCTTTTGATTGTGGGAGCCATCTTCAGCCTTCTTCTTGCCATTGATATTCCTTTGGAGGGGAGATTAGAGCCGTTTGAAGGGAGTTGTGATATCTTTCGGGATTTCAAGGCTTCTTAGGACTTATCTTTTAATTTCTTGCTGTCAATTTTTTTCTTTTAAATTCTGCTTGTGTCGATTTTATTTAATCGCTTTGTTTGTTGTTCTTGTTGCGTTTCAGGCGTTCCAAAGCATTCCAAATCTGATTCGCCCTCTTCTTTACTAAAGATCGGATCACCCCTTTTGTTCTTGGCAGTAAAATTCGTTCAAAATCCCTAAATTCCTTGTTCTTGCCGATTTTTTGTTTTCAGATTTGGGTTGTTTTGATTGCTAGAATTTTGGGGAAATTTAACTTGCTGTTTGTGTCTTTCTTTTCAGATTCGGCAGATTGGAGTATTCTTTGGGGTGCAATTACATGTTCTTGATTCCCCAAGAACCTTTATTAACACTTATTCCTATTCTCAATTTGATTCTTTGCTGGTTTGGGGATTTTTATTTCAGATCTGGAAATTCAAAGTTCTAATCTTTTAATTTCTGTTTCGTTTCAGATCTGTTCGTTTAGAGCCTCGTAGGAGTTTTCTCGTGACTTGGCAACTCGATCTTGGCCCGCGCGCAACCCCCTATCACATGGTCATGTCCCTTGATTTTTATGAATGCCCTTATCTTTTGAAAATGTTTCAATTTGATCATTATTTGTGCTCGGGCAACTTAAGAGTTTTCGTAAGCTCGATTAAAACTCGAATCTTATTGTATATCATAATATGTGAGTGTTTATGACATGATTGATTATTTGAAGGATTTATTTATGATGTAATTGATTTGTAATTTTTGAAATGTTTCAAATTAGTCCTAGTAAATTCTGGGCTGTAACACCCTTATACCCGATATACCCGATCCACATGTTGGGTTCGAGCTTCAGAATGTTACACTCATTGCCAAAGCAACTTCAGAGAAATTTAGTTCAAAAACTCTTCCTAATCAAGTTAATAGTACGATTTACAGTTAATATAAATTTCCAATTTCATTCCAAGTTTTATTCGAGCTATCGTTAGCTCTTTCAATAGTTTATAGACCATTTAGGATCTATTTGCAAACTCTTCATATCATACAATTCTACTAAAATATTACATTTACACATTTCTGCAATTTAATTACTATACCGTATAAATTACTATTATTCATATGCATCTACTTTCAAATTAC
This sequence comes from Gossypium hirsutum, assembly GCF_007990345.1. NCBI lineage: Eukaryota > Viridiplantae > Streptophyta > Magnoliopsida > Malvales > Malvaceae > Gossypium > Gossypium hirsutum. Next base: position 46,241,167 of record NC_053441.1, on the reverse strand, counting down.
AACACCGTATGATTTTAAATCAAATTATAAAATTTTACAACTACTACAAATGAGTCCATTCATACATTATATAACAATTTTTAAGCGTCATACTCTTCTACTATTTTTACTGTTCTTCCACATTTCTATTCTGCATCCTTTATATGAGAATTCATAAACAGATCTAAATAAGAGAACGCTTCAATTTTTATATAAATTAACCAACTCAATAATATTTCCAACAATATTCTATTCCTTTCATAAAAATAATTGATTTCCAATTTAACTATTCTATTTCCCTAATTACTTTACCTTTTCCTTAAATTATAATACTATTCTCTATAATCAAACCACGTCAACTTTATTCCTTATAATAATCATATTTCAATAATTTTTTTAACTTAGAATTTCTATTTTATTGTACTTTCCATGCTTGTTCGTATTTCAATTCCATTAATAAATTATTAATCAAATTTTTATTAAATAATTTTAAACCAAATCATTTATTATTTATTAGTTTAATATTTCTCTAATAATTCAACTGAGCACTTATATAATCGGGCAAATTACCAAAAAATGCCCTATTTTTTTTAAAATTTACCGAAATAGACTCGATATTTTATTATTTACCGGACTGGGCCATTTTTCCCGAAATTGCGTCCACGTCAGCGCGATGTCAAGGGACGTGTCAGAACATCGCGTCCACGTCAGCGCCCTTTTCTTACGTGGACACAAATTGCGCCTACAAGGACGCGATTTGCTGACGTGGATGAACAGTTTTGTGTTTTTTAGCTTGGAAAACTTTGAAAGGCCATAACTTTTCGCTCGGTTGTCCGATTGAGACGATTTTTTTTATTTAGAATAACTTTTCGAGATCTACGCGCTGACAAACAGCCGAAGGCGGTTTGCCGCAGTTTTCGTCGAAAAAGATCCTTTTTTGCCCCTAAATTTTAATTTTTTCGGTTTAAAATTAAATTTTGAAACATTCAAATCATTATTTTCCTTATTTATTTGAAGTAAACACCGGATTTTTTTTACAGAATTGTTGTATTATTTTTTCTGATTTGACACATATATGTAATAGGTCCGATAAATCGTTAAAACGTAAGTAATATAATTAAGATAATAATAATATTTCTATAATATGTCAATTAATTAGTTTGGCTTAGTTGGTTAAGATGCTTGCTCTTTTCTCTTAGTACCTTGGTTCAAATCTTGTTAGTAACAATTTTGAATCTTTTTTGTACCTGTTGCTATTGATGTAATATTGAAGAGTTAATTGATTAAAAAATAAATACAAGTACAAAAAGATTCAAAATTTATTTTTTTAAAATACCAAAAAAGCCCTATATTTTTAAAATTTATCAAAATGGGCCCAGTATTTTATTTTTTTGACCTTTGGGTACTGTTCACGTGTGGGCTGAAATCTCGTCCACGTCAGCATCTCGCGCTGACTGGACGCGATTTCCCAAAAAAAGACCATTCCGGTAAATAATTAAAAAATAAGCCCATTTCGGTAATTCTTGAAAAAGAGTTTTTATTGATATATTACCCTATATAATCAATTTACTCTAATTTTAGTTTTATACTTTTCAGAACTATCCAAACAGTCCAATTTTCACTGTTTTACATATTAGTCCTTGACTTTTCTTTTACAATTCAATCCCTAAAATACCAAATATTTTCTTTTTGATTTATTTAATGTGAAATTTAGTTAGTACATCACATAAACACTCCCATAAATTTCAAATTTTATAAAATAGTCCACTACTTCAAAAAATTCCAGTTTAATCAATTTAGTCCTGATGATTAAATTATTTGATGTTTTAACTAATCGGTATCTCATTTCAATTTTTACTATCATTATTATAAGCCAGAAACTTTCATCATCCTTAAAAAGGTCCTTTTTCTTATTTTATCTTATTTTCAATTTAATCATTCTCTATCTTTTTCATCGAATTAGTCACAGAACATTTATCTTTGCATTCAACCAAAAATCATAATCAATAACAAGTGATTTAAATGCATAAAATAACTTATCGTTTTTTTCTCCAATATAACTTTCTTAAATTTTCTCTTTTAGCAATCAAGTCACTTTTATTTATTCCCATTAGATTACTTGCTTAAATCTTTCATAAATTAATTCCAAAACCCCATCCATTAACACACCCATTCATAGAGATAATCTTTCCATTTCTATAAACATATGGAAAATAATTCTCTTAAATCAATTCATATGATTTCTATTAAAACTCTTATAAACTATTAACTTCTATTAAAATAAACGACTTACCTATTTTCTCCAAACCAAATTTCCTCTTATTCTTCCGTGACAAAATTAATAAAATGCCTTACTTAGATCTCCTCTCCCTCCCACCGCAAGGACCTTTTGTAGGGGTAGAAGAATTTTTATGAAAACTCTAAATTTTGCATGAAAAGGACTAAATTAAATAAGATGAAAGCCTTTTATTTTTTTTCTTCTTTTTCCTCCTTCCATTCCCATTCGGCCAAGGGCGTTGTTCTTTCCCCCATTTTTTTACACCCCACATGGGGGGTTTTTATAGAGAAGAGAATGAACTCTCTTCTATCTTCTAGTTGTTTCTTTAATTTAATTTAATTTTCTATTTTATTTGTTCATTTTATTATTTAATAGATTAAATCAATGGTTAGGATGCAATCATTGAAACTTTTATCTAAGAACTACTATAATCCAATCAAAATATCTTCTTTTTATTATTTTTCTAATCTTTCTTCCTTCTCCAAAAAAACGACTCAAATTATATATATATTTTCACCTCGAATTGCGGTTCAACCTTCAAAAGAAAACTAATCCATTAATTCACCAACCAATCAAATTGTACCAAATTTTACTCCTAATTACCTTTCCTTCCATCCAAGTGTATCCAAGTATATTAATTAAATATATAATGTAATGATCATGTCTCATAAAAATCAACTAATTATTGAAAAAATTGTCAATTAATTTTTTTAAAAATAGTAAAATTATACTTTAGTTCTTAAACTTTTATATTTTATTTAATTTAGTCCATACCATTATTTTCTATTTTTCCTATAAATATTTTATTTTTATTTGTTTATGTCGCGTTAAAAAATATTTATTTGTGATTTCACCTTTTCTTCTTATAACCTATTTTCACTTTTAGTCCTCTAACTTTCACTAAATTATAAATTATTTTATTTTACTTTCTTCTTTTTTCTTTTTGCCAAACCAAATTTCAATACATTCAATCCCTTTTCTTAATAAATTTATCATGTACGTTATTGGAACAATACAATTGTTGTACTGAAAATTTTGGGGTAGTACATATGTAATATTGGAGCTTACATTAGCTTGTATAAGGCCAGAGAAATGTTGTATTTGGTAATTACGAAATGAATTGACTACAATTGTATGAATTATGTTTAATTTGAGTATTATTTGTGTATTTATGAAGTATTCCATGTTTATTTAAAATAATCTATGTGAATTGAAAGTGTACTGCTCTAGTTATGACTGTAGCATTTCATAGCTCAGGTCCGACGACCAGACTGGGTAAGGGTATTACAAAGGAAATTAGTGAAGAAAATAATAATAGATAAACATGTTCCTTGTATAAGATCAACCCTCCATGCACTGACCATAAGTCACACAATCCTCCTTTCTCAATTCATTCACGCAATTGTTACAAATCTGTAGTATTTTGAATTTCTAGTTGAATCATATCAAACAATAACACACGAGGTTGACTAAATTGCATATACTAGCCCCTCAATTTCGTCACGATGAGAAAGTGCATCGAAAACCTTGTTTAAGCTTATTACCTTGTACTCAAGTTGAAAATCAAATCCCTATAATTTGCTAATTTAGTGTTGTTGTAGTGATTTCATGAGTCTCTATTCAAGTATGTACTTGAGGCTATAGTGATTAATATGTTGCACTACTTTAGCCAACCCAACCAATTCTTACTCAAATTGTTGGATCTAGTGTTTTGAGTGTAGATTATTCGTTTGGAAACTTGTATTTTTTTTAAACAAATTGAATAATAAAACAAATTCATGGATTACATTAATATACTTTGTATGGTTGTCCTCATATGATTTTCGCAAGCAAAGTAAAATGGAAGCAAATGTTGCTCATTGGTTGTCTAATGTTTAAACTAATACTAAGCGATATTATGTGGTCGGACTGTAATATGAAAAGAAAACTTATGTTAGTAGACGAACCTAAACATGTCCTTAGTCTAATTGGAAATGAGCAAATCGATTGAAACACTAATATGTCATCTATCAAGTCCAATTGAGGAGATGTTTTTTTTCTTGGGCATTGAAGCGAGTGACTCCTAGAAGATAGAGACATAGATATGATTGACAGGACTGACAGTATATCAAACAGGACCCAAGAAGAATAGATTATGAATCTATTAATGGATTTATCAACTTGTGATGTTTATAATGTGACATACCTAAATCCTGAATGGATGATGGACCATGTATTAATGACTCGTATACTTTGATGTAAGTAAAAGACTAAGTTTGAATAGACAAGAAATCAAAAGTTGGTGCATTGGGTGTACGACTTCTGCAGTATGTAGCGTCATTCACAACAGTGGAATTCATAGCCTGAGAAATGGGTATCATTTCATTGGCATCATGGTTGATGAAAAGTAAACGTGACTGCGGGTCGTTCGTCTTTTTGATGAATGACTTGATCACTATTTGATAGTGATTGACTTTTCATGAAGGAATGAATATTATCCCAAAGAGATTAGGGATATCCTATGAGGGTAACACTTATGACAAGGTCTTTGGACGAGCACTAATCGAGTTACTTTTGTAATGGTATGTCGTTGGGGAGAGCTCAATCACCATACTATAATGGAATGACTTCGTAACTAAATAAGTTTATAATTAACAGGTGAAAAGCTGAAACTTAATTATAAATCATTTGAGCCTCAACTACATATGTTCAATTGGTCCTTCCGCTAGCTTATTGAAACCAGAAATGAATTACATGTTGAATCAAATGAGTAGAAATGAATAGAAATGATGAAATGGAGAAATATGAATCATTTAGAAATGAATGTGGTTTTCTCCAAAATGAAAATGAAAATGGAAAATGAAAATGACCTAAAAAATAAATTTATGTTTTTCGAATTACATTAAGTTTGAAAATGGATATAAGTCATTTGGTCATAGTGAATCATTGAATGCGAAAATATTAAATATATTTTCTCATAGATTCTTTTAATGTAAAGTCATCATAATTTTAGCGGAATTAGAATAGGGTTAAGAAAATTATTTAATATGAAATATATTGAAGTTTATTTTTGAGAAATAGAAAAACAAATACCAAGTGTGGGCTCACTTCGAATAAAATTGTTTTTCCACAAAATTATTAGTGAGGTAATTTCATAATTTCTCTAAACTTTTGGGCCTAGTTGCAAATAAGAAAAATATATTTAGAAATATTTTGAAATAATTTTTCAGAGAATTTTCTCTCTACAACTTTCTATTGAATTCAAGTCTGTGAAAAATAATAACTCAGGACTTTTTTTTATATAAAGAGAGTTTAAAGAGTTTAACTAAGATCAAACGTAATCACTTTAATATTAAATTAATATTAAATCTATTAAATTTAATTTAATATTAAGATAATCACTTTAATAATAAATTAATAAAATACTATCAAGATAAGTATTAAATTAAATTAATTATTAAATGTAACGCCCTAAAATCCCTTATATATTTATTTTTGTATGTTTGTGACACAAATATCTGTTAGCTTTAGTGGTTATGTGTTCTGGGAGTATTTGGGAGGTCCCAAGTTCAAGCCTTTGCTTGGGCAAATTTTTGTTTTTAATTGAATAAACCCCTATCTTTAATCAGTAGGCTTATAAATATATGATGGTAAAATATATTAGAATGGGCTTGCTAGTCTAGTGGTTTGGTGGAGTGTTAATGTTGCAAGAGGACTAGATATCAAGTCCATGTGCTAGCAATGGGGGGATATATTTTTGCTTGATGCTGTGTAGTTGTTTGTGTGTTAGTAAAAGTCTGATCCTAGTGGACGGTTATGGGAGTGGGGGAGTGATTTTGGGAGAAAAATGTGGGATAGAGGGAATATCTAATTTTAATTAATTCTTTTCTAAAATTCAGTTTCATCTTTTTCCCAAAATCTTTCCAACAATTCTAACATTACTCTCTTCCTCCTCTACCATCTTTCCTTTTTGTTTTATTTTTCTCTGCCTCCATAGCTGAATTCTGTCCCTTTTTTCTCTTTTCTCCACATCTTTTGTTTCGTTTTCTCTTGACTACAATCTCCTTGTGTTGCTGCAGAAATCTCTTCTCTTCTCTGTTGGCGATTGCTTCTCCTTGTTTCTACCAAAACTCCCTCTCATCCTCTCTTTTCTGTCGATTTCTTCCTTAATCAGTCTTCTGTCTTTTTAACGTTGGCTACGTCGGTGGGTAAGTCTTTTGGTAAGAGGGTTATGCCTTAATTGATTTGGGAAATTTTATTTGTTTAATTGTGATAAGTTCCTAACCCTCCGTTGTGTCGAATTTTGATTTGACAGCATCAAATCGCATCGAACTTGGTTTACCTACGAAATCGTAGGCTACATCTTGTTGGAGTAGTGGGGGTAAGCAACATAAATGAAGTTCGATTCTTGTTGTTTTAGTTGTATTAGTTCTAAGTGTGACTAATGTTGGGCATGGAATTGCCATTTGTTTTAGGTGTGTTTATCTCAAGAGCGTTACGTCCCAAAAATCGTGTCAGGTGTGTAAACAGAACTTTGAAAACTGAAATCGACGAAAAGCCGAAAAATGTGATTGTTGACGCCACACGGACGTGCGACCGCCCGTGTGGTAGGCCGTGTGATTGAATATGGGCATGTATCAATGAGGCTGGCCATGTGCGATTCATGGGCTTGGTCGTCTGGGCCACACAGGTGTGTGGGCCCCACACGAGTGAACCATATGGGCGTGTGAGAATATTGGGCCAGACCATGAGATTCACACGGCCAAGGCCATTTTGGGCCGTGTAGGCCACATGGGCGTGTGGGACCACATGGGCATGCAACATGGGCCGTGGGCCCATTTTTACTGTTTGACTGCTAAGGTTGCACGGGTCACCCGATTCGACTATGGACCTACTGTAGGGTTAGTAAGCTTACCTAGACCCCTAATTAACTGAAATGACTGTATGACTGATACGATTATGCATGTTATTAAGCATGATGATGTCCCACTGGTTTGATACTGTATGCCCTGAATTTATGCATGATATTTTGTTTTAGCATGTCATATATGTATATTGCATTGCATTGGGGCAGGGTTATATTGTTTGGAGGTAGTGTACTGAAAGGCCTCGAGCCTAAATTACTGGCAGCTCAGTTGTAAACTACTGTCTAGTGCCGCATTTGATACTTTTTGGAGTGTAGGGATGGGTGGGTTGATTATATCCCCACATGGAGTGTAGGGTTTGATGTAGTTGGAGTGTAGAGGCTGGCTGGATAGGATTTGATACTGCATATCTGTTATTATACTAAGTATTGATACTATAATAGGCTAAGGCCCAAATGCATGACTGCTTCTGTATTGAGATGGGCTATGGTCCTAACTGAAACTGAAACTGTTACCGAAATGGGCTTAGGCCCAGACTATGATTGCATATTGTCTGTTTGTTTATGTGGGGATTACACACTGAGTTTTCGTAAACTCACCCTTCTGATTCCTCCGTTCAGGTAAGCCCCAGACTTAGGCGGATCGGAGTGGCGGAGGATCAGCTATGGCCACATGACTCCTTTTTACTATTTCGTATTTAATTATGTTTATTGTTTTTAAAAGCTTTATTTGGGGTATTTTTCTATAATAATTGCCGCTATGAGTTTTTGATTAAAATTTGGATTTTATACTGCTTTATATTTTATATTGGCTAGAGGTAGATAAAAATGATTTTTTAAAAGAAATGCACGTGTTTTAGCAAAATACACAAGGGGAGACAAACTATTTTTAAAAGAAAGCTTTCACAACGCATAATATTTTGAAAGCTGACGACTGAATAAGAATCACAATTTTAGGATTATTAAAAGATAACAACGAGATCTAAACGAAAAATGTTTTAAACAAAGCTACGATGTCCTAACACACTAGCATGCGACATCACCAAATTCAGCCACAACGTCCAAGCCTGGTTTGGGGTGTTACATTTAGTGGTATTAGAGCCAGGTTGCAAAACTCGGCTGTGGATATGGGTTTTTAAGATGTGATTTCTGAGAACTGAATTTTAAATGTTTTTACTGAAAGTGTGGTACACCAAGTCTCCGACGCCGATCCAGTAAGTTTTCTGGAACTATTTTTGATAGTATATCCTGAAACTGTTATAGGTAGTATATACTGAGACTACTATAGAAAGACTGTACTGAAAACACTCAAGTTAGTGTATACTGATACTGTACTAAAACCGATAGACACTGCGTTGTACGAAAAAAAATGTTATATTTTTTATACTATTTTCATAAATTGTAAAAATAGATTAACACGAATAGACAATGAGCATAAGAGGTACTCACGGACGGGGTACAAGAGGTCGTGGTAGAGGTCGTAGAGGTGCCTGAAATGGGTCATCATTTTCTGGCCACTTGCTTAATTTGGATACAAGTGAGACACCGGCTTCACCCGTGATTGAAACTAGGTCTCATGATCGTGTGGCTGGGAATGGCGCATGTCTCAAGCCATGTTACAGATTCTAGAGAGGGTCGTTGGGCCCAATATTGGAGCTGGAAGTCGTGGGTCGGTTACGGAACGACTCCGGTCTAACGGAGTTGAGCTTTTCAGGGGTATTGTTGAAGTTTCCCCTAATGTGGCTGAGTACTGGATAGAGGCAACAATGAGGATTATGGATGATCTGAACTGCACTCTAGAGCAAAAATTAAAGGGTGTTGTATCGCTGCTACGTGATAAGGCGTATCAGTGGTGGCTCACTGTTAAGGAAGGCACTCAGCCCGATCGACTGACCTGGGAGTTCTTTAATACCACTTTCCAAAGGAAGTATGTGGGGCTAGTTATGTGAATACCCGTAGAAGGGAGTTCCTAAATCTGATTTAGGGAGACAAATCAGTGGCCGAGTATGAGGCCGAGTTTTTATAACTAAGCTGATATACGCGTAGTATGGTGGCGACTAAGTATGAGCGATGTGTTCACTTTGAGGATAGCCTTAGGGATAATCTAAGGGTTCTGATAACTCTACAGAAGGAGCGAGATTTTGCTGCACTGGTTGATAAGTTGAAGATCACCGAGGAAGTGAAACACACTGAGCGCCAGAACCGTGACAGAGAGAGAGGCAAGAATAAGAGGGATTCGGAACCCTTGAGTTTCATTTAGAGGCCTAAGAAAAAGGTTAGAGTTGATGGACTGATCAGAGTTGGGGCTCCCATTGCTGCTACTGGATAGCCGCTGTGTAATGAATGTGGTAGGCGCTATCAGGGCGAGTGTTGGAAAATAACTGGGGCATGTTTGAGGTACGGTTCTCTAGAGCACTGTATTAGAGAGTTCCGATCAAATGCAAGCTCTGGGTAATAATACTGCACAGCCACCAAGTGTAGTTCATCAGCCACCGAGAGGCTGGGGTCAGACTAGAGGTGGTAATGGTTTAGGTCATGGTCAGAGAGCACCGGGAAGAGGTGTTGGACATACTGAGGTGAGGCAGCCGGCTTTAGTTTATACTGCTCGTCGCTGAGAGGATGAAGGTGTTTCGTACGTCATTACGGGTATGTTCTTTATTTATAATGTACCATATACTGCACTTATAGATATATGATCCACATAATCCTATATAACTTGTACCGTATCTGAAAACTTGGGTATATTGGTTGAGACACTACGAGTGAGATCACTGTACTGAGTCCGTTGGGGTAGTCAATAAGGGTTAACAAACTGTTTAGAGATGTTCCTTTAGAGGTTCAAGGAGCTATCTTTTTGGCTGATCTAATGGAACTACCTTTTTAGGAATTTAATCTAATACTGGAAATGGACTAGTTGGTTAAACATCGAGTGAGCTTAGATTGTGACACGAAAAGGGTTGTACTGAGAACTGCGAAACAAAGCGAGGTAGTCATAATTGGAGAGCGTCGAAACTACTTATCAAATGTGATTTCTGCATTGAGGGCCGAATAGTTGGTTCATAAGGGATGTGAGACGTATCTGACTTATATCAGTGTTTCAGATTCTAGGGATTCTTCGGTTAAGGATATTAGGACAGTTAAGGACTTTCCAGATATTTTTCCTGGAGAGCTACCTGGGTTACCTCCGAATTGTGAAGTAGAGTTCGAGATTGAGCTCCTTCCTAGTATAGCTCCGGTGTCCATCACTCCCTATAGAATGACACTGAAAGAGCTTGTGGAGCTTAAGGCTCAGATTCAAGAGTTACTGGATCGTGGGTTCATCTGCCCTAGTGTGTCTCCGTGGGGAGTATCGGTTCTGTTTGTGAAAAAGAAAGATGGATCCATGCATATGTGTATTGATTACCGACAACTGAACAAGTTGACCATAAAGAATAAGTACCCCCTACTGAGGATAGACGATCTGTTTGATCAGTTCCGAGGTGATTTGATTTTCTCCAAGATTGACTTTTGATCGGGATATCATCAGTTGAGGGTTAAGGAGACTGATGTGCACAAGACAACATTTAGAACTTGGTTTGGTCATTACGAGTTCCTAATGATGTAATTTGGACTGATGAATGCACCAGCAACTTTTATGGATCTGATTAACCGAGTGTTTCAGCCCTATCTAGATCGATTCGTGGTGGTATTTACTGACGAAATATTGTTGTATTTGAGAACTGAGGGTGAACACGATGAACACCTCAGAGTGGTTCTATAGATTCTGCGAGAAAAACAATTGTATGCCAAGTTTAGTAAATGTGAGTTCTGGTTACTTGAAGTAATGTTTCTGGGACATGTGGTTTCTGCTGAGGGGATTATAGTCGATCCTTGAAAGATTTAAGTTGTCTTAGATTGGAAGTAGCCTAAGACTGTATCTGAGATCTGCAGTTTTCTAGGACTAGCAGGGTATTATTGGCATTTTGTGGAGGGATTTTCTCTGATTGCTGCACCTTTAACTAAGCTACTACGTAAGGGTGTGCCATTGAACTGGACTGATTCATAGCAAGAGAGCTTTGAGAAGCTCAAGACTGTACTAACTAAGGCCCTTGTTCTAATACAACCAGAGTCTGGAAAGGATTTTAATATTTACAGCAACACATCACATGTCAGTTTAGGATGTGTGTCGATGCAAGAGGGTAAGGTGGTAGCATACGCGTCTCTTCAGCTTAAGACTCATAAAGTTAATTATCCAACGCATGACTTGGAGTTGGTCGTAGTGGTATTTGCACTGAAAATCTGGAGGCATTACTTGTATGGTGAGAAGTGTATCATTTACACTGATCACAAGAGCCTCAAGTACCTTCTCCTCACTCAGAAGGAGCTAAATCTTAGGCAGCGTAGATGGATTGAGCTGCTTAAGGACTACGACTGTACTATTAAATACCACCTTGGTAAGGCTAATGTGGTGGCCGACGCACTGAGCTGTAGAACTATGAGACCTGACGGCGATGTTTGCTCGCCTCAGTTTATTTAATGACAGTAGTTTGTTGGCTGAACTTCAAGTTAAACCGACGTGGATAGAGCAGATTAAGGGTAAACAGATAGAGGATAAGTCATTGGGTCTTCATTTTCGACAGGTTGAGAGTAGGAATATCGAGGATTTTGGATTAAATAGCGAAGGGATGCTCTATTTCTGTGGGAGAATTTGTGTATCGAAGGATACTAAATTAAGGCAATTGATACTGAGAGAGGCACATAGTAGCCCTTATGCTATGCATCCTGGAGGAAATAAGATGTACCGTGACCTTCGTGAGTTATAGTGGTGGCCAAGTCTTAAGCAAGAGGTTACCGAATTTGTGGCTAAGTGTCTGACCTGCCAGCAGGTTAAGGCTGAGCATTAATTACTTTCAAGATTGTTGCAGCCAGTCAAGATTTTGCTTTGGAAGTGGGAACGTGTAGCTATGGATTTCGTTCGTGGGTTACCCCTCACACCCACTAATTAGGATTCGGTGTGGGTCATCGTGGATTGATTGACCAAATTCACTCACTTTATACCGGTTCGTACTGACTACTCTCTGTAGAAGCTGGCTAAATTGTATGTGTCTAAGATAGTGAGACTGCATGGGGTACCAGTTTTAATAATATCTGATAGGGATCCTCACTTCACGTCTTGGTTTTGGAGGAAGCTATATGAAGCTCTGGGTACAATATTGAACTTCAGACTGCGTTCCATCCTTAGATGGACGGTCAGTCTGAGAGGGTGGTTTAGATACTAGAGGACATGTTAAAGAGTTACGTGATTAATTTCCAAGGTAGTTGGGAGGATTACTTACCGCTAGCAGAATTTTCTTATAACAACAGCTATCAGTTTAGCATTCAGATGGCACCCTACGAGGCATTATATGGTCGTAGGTGTCGTACACCTTCATGTTGGACTGAGTTGGGCGAGTGGCGTGTTGTGGGCCGTAAACTAGTTTCTGATACTGAGGATAAAGTTAGACTGATTTGGGATCGACTGAAAGTGACATCTGATAGGCAGAAGTCCTACGCTGACCTGAACTGATGTGAAATAGAGTATTCTGAGGGAGACTCTGTTTTCCTTAAGGTCTCACCATGGAAGAAGGTACTGAGATTTGGTCGTAAGGGCAAGTTGATCCTTAGATTCATTGGGCCTTATCGTATCTTGAAACGTGTAGGACTAGTTGCCTACCAGTTGGAATTACCTCCGGAGCTAAATCAGATTCATGATGTTTTCCACGTCTCGATATTGAGATGCTACCGCTCTGATCCCACGCATATTGTTCCTGTTGAGGAGATCGAGATTAGGCCAGATCTGACATTTGAGGAGGAGCCAGTTCAGATATCAGAGCGAGATGTAAAGGTTTTAAGAAGAAAATCCATCCAATTAGTTAAGGTTCTTTGGCTTAATCATAGCTCTAAGGAGGCCACGTGGGAGCCAAAGGATGCGATACGACAGCAATATCCTCATCTGTTTTTATCAGGTAAAATTTCAAGGCCGAAATTTTCTTTCAGGGGGTAGAGTTGTAACGCCCCAAAAATTAAAATCCTTTATGTATTTATTTTTGTATGTTTGTGACACAAATATCTGTCAGCTTTAGTGGTAATGTGTTCTAGGAGTGTTAGGGAGGTCCTAAGTTCAAGCCTTTTCTTGAGCAATTTTTTGTTTTTAATTGAATAAACCCCTATCTTTAATCAGTAGGCTTATAAATATATGATGGTAAAATATGTCAGAATGAGCCTGCTGGTCTAGTGGTTTGGTGGAGTGTGAATGTTGCAAGAGGACTGGAGTTTAAGTCCCTGCGCCAGTAAAGGGGGATATATTTTTGCTTGATGCTGTATAGGTGTTTGTGTGTTAGTAAAAGTCTGATGCTAGTGGACGATTATGGGAGTGGGGGAGTGATTTTAGGAGAAAAATGTGGGATTGAGGGAATATCCGATATTAATTAATTCTTTTTCCAAATTCGGTTTCATCTCTTTCCCAGAATCCCTCCAACAATTTTGTCATTACTCTTTTCCTCCTCTGCCATCTTTCCTTTTTATTTTATTTTTCTCTGCCTCCATAGCCAAATTTTGTCCCTTTTTTTTCTTTTTTCCCTACATCTTTTGTTTCATTTTCTCTTGACTACAATCTCCTTGTGGTGCTGCCAAAATCCCTTCTCTTCTCTGTTGGCGATTGCTTCTCCTTGTTTCTACTGAAACTCCCACTCATCCTCTCTTTTCCTTCGATTTCTTCCTTAATTAGTCTTTTATCTTTTCAACATTGGCTGCGTCGGTGGGTAAGTCTTCTGGTAAGAGGGTTATACCTCAATTGATTTGGGAAATTTCATTTGTTTAATTGTGATAAGTTCCTAACCCTCCATTCTGTCAAATTTTGATTTGACAGCATCAAATCACATCGAACTTCATTTACCTGCGGAATCGTAGGCTACATCTTGTTAGAGCAGTGCGGGTAAGCAACATAAATGAAGTTCGATTGTTGTTATTTTAGTGGTATTAGTTCTAAGTGTGACTAATGTTGGGCATGAAATTGCCATTTGTTTTAGGTGTGTTTATCTCAGGTGCGTTACGTACTAAAAATAGTGTCAGGTGCGTAAACACAACTTTGAAAATGAAAATAGGTAAAAAGACGAAAAATATGATTTTTCAACGCCACATGGGCGTGCAGTTGCCCGTGTGGTAGGTCGTGTGATCGAACATAGGCGTGTGATCTACGAGGCTTGCCATGTACGATTCATGGGCCGGGCCGAATTGAGGCATGTGGGCCCCACACGGGTAAACCAGTTGGGTGTGTAGGAATATTGGGCCAGGCTGTGAGATCCACACGACCAGGGCCATTTTGGGCCGTGTGGGCTACACGGGTGTGTGGGCCTACATGGGCATGTAACATGGGTCGTGGGCCCATTTTACTATTTGACTGCTAAGGTTGCACGAGTCACCCGATTTGACTGTGGACCTATTGTAGGGTCAGTAAGCTTACCTAGACCCCTAATTGACTGATACGATTATGCATGTTATTAAGCATGATGATGTCCCACTACTTTGATACTGTATGCCCTGATTTTATGCATGATATTATGTTTTAGCATGTCGCATATGTATATTGCATTGCATTAAGGTGGGGTTATATTATTTGGAGGAAGTGTACTGAAAGGCCTCGAGCCTAAATTATTGGCAGCTCAGCTACAAACTACTATCTAGTGCCATATTTGATACTTTTTGAAGTGTAGGGATGGTTGGGTTGATTATATCCCCACATAGAGTGTTGGGTTGGACGGAGTTGGAGTGTAGAGACTGGCTGGGTAGGATTTGATACTGCATATCTCTTACTATACTGAGTATTGATACTATAATGGCCAAGGCCCAAATGCATGACTTTTTCTGTATTATAATGGGCTAAGGCCCTAACTGAAACTGAAACTGTTACCGAAATGGGCTTAGGCCCAGCCTATGATTGTGTACTGTCTACTTGTTTATGTGGGGATTACACACTAAGTTTTCGTAAACTCACCCTTTTGATTCCTCTGTTCAGGTAATCCCCAGACTTAGGCGGATTGGAGCGACGGAGGACTCAGTTGTGGCCACACGACTCCTTTTTACTGTTTCGTATTTAATTAGGTTTATTTTTTAAAAAGCTTTATTTAGGGTATTTTTCTGTAATAATGGCTATTATGAGTTTTCGCTTAAAATTTGGATCTTATACTGCTTTATGTTTTATATCTGCTGGAGTTAGATAAAAAATGGGTTTTTAAAAGAAATGCACGTGTTTTAGCAAAATACCCACGGGGACACAAGTTGTTTTTAAAAGAAAGCTTCCACAACGCATAATGTTTTGAAAGCTAACGACTAAATAAGAATCAGGATCTTAGGATTAATAAAAGATAACGACGAGATTTAAACAGAAAATGTTTTAAACAAAGCTACAGTTTCCTAACACACTACCATGCGATATCACCAGATTTGGCCATAACGTTTAGGCCGGGTTTGGGGTGTTACATTAAATTTATTAAATTAATATTATTTTTGAAATCGTTGATCTAAAATCAAATTATCTGATAGAGTCCCAGTAGGAGTATGATTCTTACACTGTTCAATTTCCGAAGAATCACCTGCGTCAACCATCCCTCGACCACGTGATTTTCGGCGTCATAGCCACTGGCACCGTTGTTCCTGGTGGTGTCATTGCAAGTGCGACACCTTCACAACACCCTGACTTGGTTCTGTCCAGACTAGTAACGACTGGACTGATTTGGTCCAGCCACTGGTTGGACCATCAGCCTAGTTTGACCAGTTTTTGGTCTCAGTCTCAGTTTTTGGTTCTCAGTTCCAATTTTCGATCTCAAGTTCAATTGCCTATTGGACTTATTGTCTAACTTCAAAATTAATTTTAAAAAATATAATGTTTATTTTAATTAGTTTGATTAATTTAATTTTCCATAGTCAAAATTAATTTTTCCAAAAAATCACTGAGATTTTCCAAAATTAAATTTTTAGGAAAATTCTTTAATCAAATTCTCTAGTTGAACAATTATCACAAATGCCCAATTTAAATCCACATCGAATAAATTGACTCAATTAATTTTTTTCCAAAATCGTAGAATTTTCTTCTTATTCAAATGTAGTCTGATCAAGCTTTTATTGAGCTAGCGGATGGACCAATCGGACATATACAATTAGGTTCTAGCAATTGCAATTATACTCAGAAGAATTGTTAAATAATTCACAATTTACTTAATCATAGAGTCAATCCACAAGAAATATCATGATTGAAAACTCCGTATTGTATACTCTTTACGAAAGTAATTCATCCAATTGCTTTGTCCAATGACCTCGTCATGTGTGTGTTACTCTTATATATTATCCTTGATTCCTTTAAGTTAAATTTGTTCACTTAATGCAATCCTATTCTATCTTATTATTGCTATTGTGTCTTCTTAATGATCAATATGATCACTGTCAACAAATGACTGTGATAAATTGCTTGTTTGAGAAGAAGCAACTCGTGGCCACGTTTAATATTTATCAATCCACATAATGCCAATGAGAGGATATCGTTAACTCTTTAATCGAGCTATGAATTCCATTGTTACTAGTAAAGACATGTCATACACAAGTCATGTACCCAACATACTGACTATGGGCTCGATCATCTTTAGAATATAAGCCTCCACTTATATCAAAGCACATGAGTTATATACGTATGGTCAGTGATTAACTCAGGATTTAGGTAAATCACACAGTAACACCCCTTATCCAGTCTGGTCACTGAACCTGAGTAATAGGATGCTACAAGAAAATAAAAAACCATTACATGCAATTCATATAAATACCATTCACATACATTGCAAATATAATAAATTTGAAGTCTAGATGGACTTAATTGTGAAATTTAAGCATGAAATAGGATTAAATCGAAAAATTTGGAAATTTTAAAGTTGGTGTCAATATTTAATTACTGCGTATCAATATTGTATCGATATTAAATCAAGATTCTATTTGTCTTGCAAAAACATTGTTATCGATACTTATTTAGTTATAGATACCATTTTGACATTCTGTTTGTTTTGAAACTATCTATATAGTCAAATATCGATACCAAATGCCAAAATATCGATACTTAAGCTCAGGAACGATAAAAACCATTCTTTGAAATACCTATTTCATGCCCAAATCACCTAATATACAAATGGTACCTCTTAGATACAATTATAGACATGGAAATCATCAACTAAGGACATACGCATTCATATCCAACATAATCACATACTTACCATTTCATAACTATCCAAAATTATAAACTAGGTTACGTGATCATCTTCCATGTTAAACCAATTCAATATTATCAAACATGCCAAAAATATCACTTTAACAATCATCCTAAGTGCCTAACTAATATGTCACAATTGACACATCAATCAGCAATTTAAAACCACCTAAAAGACCACATACATACCAATCCAATAAACCTTTCATAGCACTTTCACTATCATCTAATCAAGCATCAAATAACCATTCAAACCATCTCATGTTTTAAGCACTCAAACTTACCAAATCATTTCAAGCAAACCTAAATTTAAAAATCATCTTTATACCCCCTATTACTTGGCACATCATCTAAACACCATCAAGGCAAGCAAATATATAAGTCAAACTACTCATCAAAATGTCATTTTCCTGTCCATTTCCTTCACACATATATTTATATATACATAGTCTTCAAAATGCCACAAAAATCATAATATAAAACATAAAATGCCCAAATGACACCTTCGGTACATGCCATGATCAAAATTTAAAATGTCGCCAATGATTGAGTCTGGGATTGCCGCTGGATGTTGAGTTGACGAATGAAACATAAAGTACCTAACCTGCACGAAAACAAAACCGTTCACTAAGTATTACTCAGGGGTATTTCTATAACCAAACATTAAAATATAACATAAGTCATTTAATATTTTTAATTTAAAACAAGTGATGATATGCTATTAATATGTCCAATTCACACATTCTTTGTTCACAAATTTCATGCTTTGCTAACATTAAAACATGACAATTCCATCTCATATGTCAATTGAGAAATTCATTTCATATGGTAGCACATTCCAACTCAATTTCAAATTTCATAATCCCATACGCATAATGTATCAAGGTCTCAACTCAGTTCACAATTGCATATTACATTCCACACTTCACTTTCATTTCTTTCCATTTGCCATTTCAATATCAAACATTTCATCTCATATGGATTTTTCCTATCACAAGAAATTTTGAGGACTTTCACAATATCATGATTTCAATTATAAAACTTTAATTTTTATCTTTTAACTACCTATTAACAAGACTCGAACTCGGACGGATACACGGATCCAACCAACACACCAGTTTGGTACCTAATGCCTCATCGGATAAATCCGAAGCAAATAGTTGTGCCCAGGACTATCAATATATTTGACACCCAGTGTCTCATTGGTGAAACCAAAGCAAATTGACACCCAGTTCCTCATCAACTCATGGTCGACGTATCCCTGAACTTTTCCTATCTTATGGCATACCAACTATATCTGACTCTACCCGAATAGTTAATAGGGTATTTTTTACTCAATTCATTATCATTTAATATCTCAATTTACAACAATTTTTATCATGAATTCATTTATTCAAACATATGGTAGCATCGATTATCTCAACATATATTCAATTTCATATTTATATGAACATTCACATATTTCACGTATATTCGATTTAGTTCTCATGATCATCAATCAATTCAAATCAGTCCAAATAATCTCAATTGAACAAAGAGCCTCACCTTATATTCTTACCATATATATAAAAAAATCAATATGCAACAATTACAAGTTAGTTTCAATTATAGAAACACAAACCGTAAACTTCGAGATATTCATCGATGACTTTGTCTTTTCCTTTCTTTTTCGAGGAATTCGGGTCGACGTTAGCCATAGATCAAAATAAAAATATAAAATTATCACTACACAACCATTTTCACATTCAATTGCTATTTTATACAACTTTTATCAAAATAAACTATTAACTTCTATTAAAATAAACAACTTACCTATTTTCTCCAAACCAAATTCCCTCTTGTTCTTCCATGACAAAATTAATAAAATGCCTTGCTTAGACCTCCTCTCCTTTCCACGGCAAGGACCCTTTTGTAAGGGAGAGGAATTTTTATGAAAACTCTAAATTTTGCATGAAAAGGACTAAATTAGATAAGATGAAAACCTTCTTTTTCTTTCCTCCTTCCATTCCCATTCGGCCAAGGGCGTTGTTCTTTCCCTCCTTTTTCTTTTTCACCCCACGTTTGGGTTTTTATAGAGAAGAGAATGAACTCTCTTCTATCTTCTAGTTGTTTCTTTAATTTAATATCTTTTTCTATTTTATTTGTTCATTTTATTATTTAATAAATTAAATCAATGGTTAGTATTCAATCATTGAAACTTTTATTTAAGGACTATTATTTTTAATCTTTCTTCCTTCTCCAAAAAGATGACTCAAAGTATATATACATTTTTTTAGCTTGAATTGCGGTTCAACCTTCATTAATGTAGAAAGAAAACTATTCTTTTTATTTTCTTTTAATCCATTAATTTCACCAACCAATCAAATTGCACTAAATTTTACTCCTAATTACCTCTCATGTTGTCCAAGTATATCCAAATATATTAATCAAATATATAATGTAATGATTATGTCTCATAAAAATCAACTAACTATTGGAAAATTTGTCAATTCGGTTTGTTTATAAAATAGTAAAATTGTACTTTAGTTCCTAAACTTTTCTATTTTATTTAATTTAGTCCACACCATTATTTTCTATTTTTTCTTATAAATATTTTATTTATATTTATTTATGCCGCGTTAAAAATGTATTTATTTATGATTCCACCTTTTTTTCTTACGACCTATTTTCACTTTTAGTCCTCTAACTTTCACTAAATTCTAAATTACTTTATTTACTTTCTTCTTTTCTTTTTTTTCTTTTTGCCAAACCAAGTTTAAATGCACTCAATCCATTTTCTTGATAAATTTATCATGTACGTTATTGGAACAATACATGGGTAATACTAGAGCATACATAAGCTCATATAAGGCCAAAAAAATGTTGTATTTGGTAATTACGAAATGAATTGACTATGATTGTAGGAATTATGTTTAATTTGAGTATTAATTGTGTATTCATGAAGTATTCCATGTTTATTTGAAATAATCGATGTGAATTGAAAGCGTATTGTTCTAGTTATGACTGTAGCATTTCGTAGCTTAGGTTCGACGATCGGACCAGGTAAGGTTATTACAAAGGAAATTAGTGAAGAAAACAGTAATAAATAAACATGTTCCTTGTATAAGATCAACCCTTCATGCACTGACCATAATCACACAATTCTCCTTTCTCAATTCATTCACGCAATTGTTGTAAATCTGTAGTATTTTGAATTTCTAACTGAATCATATCAAACAATAACACATGAGGTTGACTAACTGCACATACTAGCCCCTCAGTTTCGTCACAATGAGAAAGTGCATCGAAAACCTTGTTTAGGCTTATTACCTTATACTCAAGTTAAAAATCAAATCCCTATAATTTTCGAAATCAGTGTTGTTGTAGTGATGTCATGAGTCTCTATTAAAGTATGTACTTAAGGCTATAGTGATTAATATGTTGCCCTGCTTTAGCCAACCTAACCAATTCTTGCTCAAATTGTTAGATCTAGTGCCTTGAGTGTAGTATATTCGTTTTTAAACTTGTATTGTTTTAAGAAATTGAATAATAAAAAAAATTCATGGATTACATTAATATACATTTTATGATTGACACACACAGCCTGGCCACACGGTCGTGTGTCTTGTTAATTGTAGTGCAGGTTTCACACGATCTGGCACACGGCCTACGACACGGCCGTGTGACCCAAGTCAGTGAGTTACTCGGGTTGAGACATGGCCCTGTGTCCCAACTTCAAAAGCCACATGGCCCTGGGGCATATCACACGGCCCGACCACACGGCCGTGTGACCCCTGTTTCTAAAATTTTAGAAATTTTCTCCAAACCCTTTTCAATTATTTTAAATTAGTCCTTGTTTATTTTTTGATTATTTTTAAGGTCCCGTAAACTCATATTAAGGACTGTAAGAGTAGTTTTACGCTAATTTTAAATGAAATGACAAACCTAAATTGGGTTAAGTAGGTCATTCTACTAATATCATCGAAGGTAGTAGTTGAAGTATAGTTGAATACTTTGATGCTAATAATTGGAATGATCTTGTTATGTATCCAACTTTTAGCTTTTAAGAGGGGATAAATAGTGATAAGAGTGAAAATAGTGGAAGACCAAGTTTAGCATTGCATAGCATATCTCATCATTCGATTGGTTAAGATAATAATATGGGAACATTAAATTAGCATGTTCTGCTCTTTGTATAATATGATGTTAATAGTCAGCTTGCACCTTTGCTTATGTTGTAATTAAATGTTCCGATTGGTTGGTAATGCCATTGACCCTAATCCAAATACGGAGGCGGGTTAAGGGTTTTACAGACCCCCTTTTTATCGAGATTTAATTTGTTTAGTTGCCTAACTATGTTTCATTATTTGTATTGATAAGTTTCCTGTTCAAAAAAAAAGTGAAAAAATAAAAAGAAATAAAATTAAAATTAAAAAAATATATATTTGAATTGAGCTTGAATAGTTAGTTTCATATTCTTTTCAAAAGCTCATTTTCATTTTCTTTATTTTCTTGTTCATGTAAATTCTTTTAATTCAACATTCAATTTTTTCTAGTTTGGTAAATTATCAACTCGATTCTCAATTATAACCAACTCTTCTAACCTTTTCCATACCCTTAACCTAAGCCCCATTACAACCTTGTAAAGACGTCTTGATTGGTGTGTCATATCATTTTATAGTAGTGGAGATTTGATTTTCAAGTAAGCATATGGTAAAGACATTTCTTGTTCGACTGTTGAGTCATATTACTTGAACCTTAAACATTTTGAGTGCTTTAAGTGAATCTTTAGTGAGGATGTTATTTCTTGTTGAGTTTGAATTTCAACTAATTATTGAGATAGGGGAATGCCTAATGATTTTTAAATCTTAAAATTCTCTGCTTGGATTGCTTGTGCTGGTTAGTGTCATTTTAGTGTGAATTTCCAATGCATGATCATCTGTAAATTATCCTAAGACATTAGTGATGGAAATAATAAATTGAGGGAAGTTAACTTGAATGTGAGTTGAGGATTTTGTTTGAGGACAAGCAATGCTTAAGTGTGGGGATATTTGATAAGTGTTAAAAGTAACAAGTTTTAATCTAATTCTTAATGCATTTTAGGCGATTATTCAATGTTAATTATGATTTTTATGCTCTTAATCCTTTAAATTCATGTTTTGACACTTAATAGAACATTTGGGAGAAAAAGGAGCAAAAAACTAAAAAATCGAAGCAAGCTATAAGAGCCACACAGGCTGACCCCTTTCACACGACCGTGTGACCCACAAGGGCTACCACACGACCATATGGTTGGTTGTGTCGATTTCGTGAATTTGCACCCTAAACTGCGAGAAATTGCATTTTTTAGGAGATATGAGGAAGCCGTCATAGAATATTCAAGAAAACAACTCGAAAAACACCATTGAAGCCGATTCTGAAGCAGATTTTCATCAAGATTGAAGATTCCCGGTTGATTTCTTAGGAGATTATCATGAGTTTCTTTATTTCTTTTGGTTATACTGTGTCTTGGATGTTTTTATTTTTAAGCATGACTAATTTTTTAAAACCAAGGGGAGATGAACCCTATGATGGATCCTGTCATTTGATTTTTATTTTACACAATAAATACTTAGATCTTGTTCTCAATTATGTGTGTTTAATTCTTGGTTTGATATTTCTAGATTATGGATCCATGTTTGATGTGCTTAAATTAGAGGAGGAATAAACCTTGTTTAAGAGTAGATCTTGTGTAATTGAGTGAAGTTGCATGCAATCCTAGAACTAGGAAAATATAAATCTATCAGATTAGAGTCAAATCTAATAGGGGAATCCATACATCGAGTTAATGTGATAATACGGGTTTTAATTTGAAAGAAATTTCATTAATCAACCTAGAGTCAATTGCTCTTACTCTCGAAAGAGATATTAGCATAATTTAAGGATTTTTACGGATCAAGATAGTAATTGAAGAAACTGCGTAATTTAGATTGATAATGACATATGAAATCTAGGTGAATTCTTTCCTGGGTATTGTTTCTCTTCTTGGTTGTTAATCAATTATTTTCTTGAATTATTCTTTGATATATTCATTAGTTAATTATTTTAGTTAATTTTAGTTTTAATCAACCACTCGAATTTATCGGTTAAATAATAGAAAGATGGTAATTACTAGAAATTTTAGTCTTCATGGGAACGATATCTTTGATCACCGTAACTATACTATTAATTCATAAGTACACTTACCTTAGTCAAATTTTTAGTTGGTTTCATGGACATAAACCATACTTGTAGACGATACTTGTAGACTATACTTGCGAGCCTTTATATGCAGAATCATAATCACAGATTCAGATAAGTCTAGTGGACCGCCTTATCTTGCATGTGCCCATAGCCATGAGACTTCCTTACATACATGAGGCTTTAAGCCTTAGACTCTGAAGAGTCTCATACTTGAACGAACTGACGTAAGGTTATCACATACGTGTGTGCATATATCTCCGTACAATATAATCAAAACTCTGCAAAACCAAAAATCATGCTTATAGATTCTTTGTACAATCCACCCACACCTCTGCAAAACCAATATCATGTGGCACATAGAGTACAACATGACATTTCTTCATCTTTCATCTGCCATTACATCCTTTCATACTCCGCATACCATTCATTTTCACGACTAACATGTAATAAGCAATCAACTAAACATATTGTTAATAACACAACACAAATCATACCAAACATATAATCTATCGGACCATATCAATGATGACCTATTCAGTAATTATTTTACTAGTAAGAGTTCATCAAAACAACAGATTTATACTTACAACTAGACATGCATCAGTAGATCAACACTTTACATGCTTCGGCAGTACAAAAAACATTCCACAACAACACCATATTGATATACATAAAACATTGAGGATTTGAGTTTAGAAACTCGCTAGCGAAATACCTAAAAGTTGATACCAACTATATCTGCTTAATGTTTCCCTTATTGTTGAGCCTCCTCTTTCTCGGTTAGCTAAGCATAACAACCATATTAGAATCAAAACAAAGGTATACATATATAAGAAAATCATAATTCATTTTCATGCAGAGAAACTTTAAAGGTTAATTGTGAATTTAATCATCACAAGACAAATTCAATGAATTAAATTGAAATCCTCAAATTTTCCTCCCTTTTCCTCAATCAAAAAATACATATGAGTTATAAAGATTATAAGTTTACTAAATTCTCAATTTCATAAGCTAATACGTTAGTTTCTCCCCCCATGAACATCACTCCTTAATTTTTCTCTCTTACAAAATAAACCAAAGAAGAAGATAGAAGAAAGAAAATGCATGCAGATGAAAGAGTGCTCTAAAGAGGATGACATCTATCTCCTATATAACCTTGTTGCACTCGATCACCAAAACCAATTCATCAGCATCAAAATTAATGTCTCTCGTCATAATATTGCCCACTAAAGAAAATACCCAATTATAAAGTAACGAGACTAATAGTTTAAATCTAACCAATTACCAAATCAGTTAGCAAGATTCACATAATTACACTAAGACCCTCATAAATAGAAAGTTTTATACGTAGATACCCAGAATTACTGTTGTACTTATCCTTTAACATTTTTAGGTGTGACAAAAAAAATTATTTTGACATTGTTTTGCTATAAAGCAGATTATAAAAGCACAAAGAACACTCAGAACACCCAAGAAACTGATACCAAATGATAGGGATGCATACAGAACAGGATCACAAGTTTTTCCAAATCGTAGATTTGGCCTAGGGCTTTAAACGAATGGAGGAAACTTGGAGTTTGTCACAACCTGAAATGCAAACTAACCAAGTTAGATCAAATTAAATAAAATGACAGCAAATAAAACTTAATGAATAAGATAAAAATTGAAGAAAATTGAATCAAATTCGGGTTCTTGAGGGAGAGTCCAATTCGGTTATGGAGGGACTTGTTCTTGATGGAATTCGACTAAATAAAGCTAACAATTAAGAGAACACAGCTGGTTAGAAGAGATTTGTGAAATTTAGTGCTAAAATCAAATGAATATAATGAAAAAAGAAGAAGAAAATTTAGATTCAGCCAACCAAGAACATTAAAAAACTGATCAATTGATTATGTGTTGATCCATTCCTGAAGGAAAGAAAAGCTATCAAATGGAGATCTAAACAAAATAAACAAAATAAATTAGTAAATGAATAAAATTGAATGGATAGAAAAAATAAAGTGAAAGAAAGAGAGGGGCGACTGAAATAAAGTCCAATAATGATGAAATTAGGGTTTTTTTAGTAAAAACAATCGTACTTAAGCTCCAAAGAGGTTTCCAACCAGATCTGAAATTAAGACAACAAAATAGATTGTTAGAATGATTAATTAAGCCAAAAGCACACTATTTTGTGCAAGATGAATTTGACACAAGAAAAGAAAGAACTCCTATTTTTGGATTTTTTTATGAGAGAAGATGGTAGAATGCCCTTCTTGATTGAAACAAGACCTAGAATTAAGTAAAATTAAAGATTAGATTCAAAATAACAAGAATAGAGCAGAAAAACAAAGAAAAGAAAAGAAAAGAGATGGAAAAGTTGAAGATGGCGTGTGGAAAGTCCTAATGAGTCTTGCAAACAAGATGAATTCACAATCCCCTTCAAGCAACTCTAATCTCTCCACCAAGAAAGAATTCTTGGCAAGAAAAAGCTTGAAAATGATTCCCACAATCTAAAAGATTGTTAAAACTTTTTCTAAAAGAAAACTCAAGAGAAATTCTTGAAGAGAAAAACTCAAAGAAATTGTTATTAACTCAAAAGATAATGAATAATTGAATTAATGGCAGGGGGCAACACATTCTATATATAGCCACCCAAACCCTAACTAACCTCCTAACCCTAATAGGTTATGAAGAGTATTACTGCCAACTAAGCATGACAACTCATCAAAGAACTAACTTATTATTTAAAATCTAAAAATAAATTTAAGTGTTGAATTGATGAGAAATTCATCCAAAGGTCTAAATGGGCTCATTGGGCTAAATTTTTACATGTTGGTCCACTTATTAAATAAAATTGGATAGAAAAATTAAGATGTTTACAAATTGGGCCACTTACACAATTTGGCTTGATATTCAACTAAGTTCTTCTCCAAACTTTATTTTGGGCTTTTGGACATCCCAATGAGTCAATTTTCAAAAACTTGGACTTATGATATAGTCGCTCTAGAAACGGGCTCGTTCAAGCTCGTTACTATAAGTCATTATGCACAGACTTCAATAATTGGTTTCTTGGACTAAAAATTTCAAGATTTCAAATTTTGATTTTCTTTTTTCCTCTTATGTGCTTCTAAGGCTTTCATCACGAAGTCTTGGATAGTCTCGTTCTGTCTTGACTTGATTTGCTTCACTTTCAACCTCGTAATTAGGTCTCACGGTAGAGTAAGACCAACAAGTCCGTGGGCCTAAATTTAGGCCTTGAGTCTTGCATCAAATTGTTAATTAAAAATTGTAAAAATCATAAAAACTTTATTTTGGGCTTTTGGACATCCCAATGAGTCAATTTTCAAAAACTTGGACTTATTATATGGTCGCTCTAGAAATGGGCTCGTTCAAGCTCGTTACTATAAGTCATCATGCACAGACTTCAATAATTGGTTTCTTGGACTAAAAATTTCAAGATTTCAAATTTTGATTTTCTTTTTTCCTCTTATGTGCTTCTAAGGCTTTCATCACGAAGTCTTGGATAGTCTTGTTTTGTCTTGACTTGATTTGCTTCACTTTCAACCTCGTAATTAGGTCTTATGGTAGAGTAAGACCAACAAGTCCGTGGGCCTGAATTTAGGCCTTGAGTCTTGCATCAAATTGTTAATTAAAAATTGTAAAAATTGTAAAAATCATAAAAATTATAAAATTATTTTTTTGGCGTTATACATTTTAAAATTTTTAATTAACAATTTCTTTACAAATTTTTAAGAATTTTTACAAAGTATTTGGTTACATAGTTGGGTTTCCAATACGACTTTGAGTATTTAGTTACAATTTTGTGTTTTTTCACTAGAATAGTTATAGATTTTTGTAATTGTTATAAAATATTGTTATGTGAAAAATTTTGAAATAATTATTTGAAATATTTTACATATA
Source organism: Gossypium hirsutum (assembly GCF_007990345.1). Classification (NCBI taxonomy): domain Eukaryota; kingdom Viridiplantae; phylum Streptophyta; class Magnoliopsida; order Malvales; family Malvaceae; genus Gossypium; species Gossypium hirsutum. The sequence continues at coordinate 46,213,702 of NC_053441.1, read as the reverse complement.
AAAATAACAAATGATATTTGATATAATTATTTGATTTTATAATATTAGATTTTACCATACCCATAATGTTGGTGAAAAACAATGATATTTGACATATAAAAAATATATATAAGGAAAAATATATAATAAAAATTAGTTGAAATTTTTAAAAAATTATACATTTTAACATAATGATATATATAAAAAGTTTACATTTTCATTATATAATTACATATTTATTATTTTATTTATGTAAATAAAGGAGTTATTAATTAAAAACATGAATTAAAAATAAAACAATTTTTTTATTAATTAATTTTTTAAAAAGAAAAGAAAAAAAAAGGCTTGAAACATGAAAAAAAAAACAAATCATTGTTAAAGGGAAATGAACCTAGGTTACAAGGATGAGAACACCAACATCTAACCACCAAGCCAAACTACTTTCTTTATAAACTCTCTTCAAAATTGTGTTTTATTGTAACACATAACAAAATATCCCCTAAATAACAATATATCTCACAAATAACAATATTCTCTAACAACTACCAAAACCATCAACTACATACTTAAATTCCTAATTATAAAAAATTATGTAACCAAATACTCAAAGTCCTATTGAAAACCCAAGTTTGTAAAATTTCTTAAAATATTGTGAATTAAAAATTTTAAAAATCATTAAAAATATAAAAATTTTGGAAATATAAAATTTTTAATTTTTAATTAACAAATTTTTAAAAAGTTTTAAGAATTTTTAGAAAGTTTGTTTTCATTAGGAATTTAAGTAAATAGTTTATGGTTTTGGTAGTTGTTAGAAAATATTGTTATTTAGGAGATATTTTGTTATGTGTCATATAAAGAGATTTTGAACTGATGACATGACACGTTGACCCTGTCGGGGAACAAATGCCACGTCATTGGTTCACAATCTATTTATATGACACATAACAAAATATCCCCTGAATAATAAAATATCTCACTAAATAAAAATATTCTCTAACAACTATCAAATTCATCAACTATTTACTAACACAATTTTCTAACCAAATACCTATTGAAAACTCAACTTTGTAAAAATTCTTTAAAAAATTGTAAAATTTATAATGCCAAAAAAAATAATTTTATAAATTTTTTTATGATTTTATAAAATTTCTATTTATATAACAACATTTTGTATGAATAACAAAATCCATAATATTTACCAATAAATCTATTTATATAACAATATCTCTATTGGTCCCCACACACAAAGTTATAGGAAAATATGGACATTACATATATAATAAGGGTAATTATATGTTATTATTTACTATCATAATAGGTTAGCCCAAATTAAAAGTGATCTAATTTGGTTAAGGTTTATTAGGCTTTAATTATTAAATAAAGTATCGGTCAAATATATGTGGGTACTCTAATAACTAATTTCTAATTAATGATGGGCTAATTAGAAATTAAGGTTAATGTGCAAAAGTTATATATTAGGTTATTGTCTCCAAATTACACATAGAATAACTTTTATAATATCCCATCTTTAGAAAAGAGAGTAACATTCTCTAGATTACTGATGTGCTAATTTGGAATATTAAAATCGCAATATCAGTAAATTTCAAGAAATCGATGAATTCAGGTATGCTTTCGCATCTAGTTTTATTTTTGATTTATTCTTAATGATTTGACATGACAAATCCTGGTTTATGGTTTGTTAAGTTTTATATTAGATATTATTTTACAGTTCTAGCAAGTGATATTAGAGTCTCTTCGTGTTGAATCATTGAGAACGAATTGATTTTTTATTATTTTTAGATTGATTCTTTTTTGAAATTTTATGAATTTGATATTTTAATTTTCGATTATATATATTGATGTTTGAGATTAGTTTTTTTTTTTAGGTTTTGATTATTATATTAAAACTTTGGGGTTTATGAATATCGATTGAAATATTTGATTCTTATTGGTTTGGTATAACGCAATCCACAAGAATTATTTTGGCTAAATTGAAGTTTATCTATGGGAATCTTTGTGCGATTGAAAACCATTCATTCTTAGGCCTAAATCAATGTATACTTCAGATGTATTAATTGATTTGGTGATTAAGATTTTTTCCCCCTCATATAATACTCTGGTATAGTTGAGTAGAATATTTTGATGCAAGGAAAATTATGGATTAAATTATGTGTTTTTAATATTTATTATGCTTTTATATTTGGTTTTGGACTTAGAAGCAGAATGCGATTAGCAATTCTGATTTTCTTTTTGGTAATACTTTTTTGGTTCATCAAGTATTATTTATTTTTTTATTATTTCTTAAAGTTTGCATAATGATACCTTTACGGTAGAATTTTGGAATACGCATGCTTTTTATTTTTTTTATTTTTGTGACTTTCACTTTAGTGATTTTAATTTTTGGTAAAAGGATATTGGTAGCACAGAATTTTATTTTTATGATAAATATTTAAAGAATTTGATTTAAGTTTGGTTCTATAATATTAGGTTTTGGCATTTTATGGCTCCAAATATTTGGTTAAATTATAATGATATGGTTTATTGTATGAATTACGGGATATGCCAACTATTATGATTTTGTTTTTTTGAGATTTATTGGCTTGAAAATATTTTTCAAGTATTCATGTAAATCTCTGTTTAATCGTAAATATAATTTTGGATTTACATGGTATATGCTGGGTAAGTTTTTCTATTTGGTTTTGAATACATGTATATGCGTGAATTGCTTTGGTGTTTTGTCTAAATCAAAATTATGAATACATGTGCTCGTTAATTATTTGGCTTTGATTACTACATTATTTTTTGTTTAGCTTTGATATATATGGTTTTGAAAAAAGAAACAATTAAAGATTAAGGTTTTGTTTTTTTATTGCACTATTTAGACAACATTATTTTGGGTTATTTTGGAAATTATAAAGCAATAAAAAAGTTTTGACCTTTGATTGCTATGGAAAATTTAGTTTTGAATATTAGTATATTTATACATATTTTAAAATAACTTAATTGAAATAATAAGTTGTCAAAGTGACCTCTGATATTGAAATTATTTTGTTTTAAAATATAAAAGGAAGGCCAATAATATTACATGTGCAATTGTGGTAATAAACAATGTGACAATTATTCAGTTTTACATGTGAGTAATAAATCAGCCCAAAGGAAGATTTATTTTTTGACATGTTCTTATTGTCAATGTTTGATTACTACACCAAAATATCACTTACAAGTTAATATTCTGTCCAAAGATGAAATATTAATGCAGTGTCCGATATCTTGAGATAGGGTTTATCTTTATTCAAAAAGTATTTTGGTTTAAATTTGAAGTCTTATGTGAGGTTGTTTTTTGATTTATTCAACTATTATTACATCTTTGAGCATCATTGTATGTTGTTTTGGGATAAATATATGTATATATATACTATTATTTTTTAATTTGATTGAAAGGTGAAACTAAGAGAAATATTTTGAAACAAATAAATTCAGATTTTGACTTTGAGATTTAATTAAGAATGTCTAATATTTTAAATTGATTAGTTGAAAAAAAAATGCCACCAAAGTGACCTCTTTTGCGTAGATTAGTTTATTTAAAATATCAAGATGGTTATATGTTTTTGTGATTCATGCATTTATTAATTGACCCAAAGGTAAGTTAATATTTGGCAGAATTTCGACAACATCTGTGGTGATAAATGTGTGACAATTATAAAGTACTTTATGTGAACAATATGTTAGTTCAAAAATTAATTCATTGTTTGACATAATTAATTATCAATATTTGATTGCTACAACAAGAGTACAACTTACTATTAATATACTACTGTCGAAAGACTTGATATCAATGTTGTGTTTGGTATCTTGAGATGAGATTACCCATTATTCTGAATTTATTGTTTACTTATGAATATTGATGTGATCTTCTTTTTATTTATTTATTGTTCTATATTCAACTAGTTCATCTTCTGTTGCCACAATATTTGCTAATATAAATTCTATACCATGCTTAATGGGACTAATTTCAATGAGTGGAAAAGACACTTACTTATAGTGCTTGGCTATATGGACATAAACCTTGCACTAAGGGAAGAACAACCCGCACCTCTCACTGCGGAAAGCACCCTTTATGTTAAGAAGAGATTTTGAGATGTAGGATCATTCAAATCGCATGAGTCTAATGATCATGAAGCACAACATTTTAGAAGCCTTTAGGAGAACAAAATATGAAAAGATTACTCAGGCCAAGTGTTTCCTTGATAAAATTGAGAAAACGTTTTGCTAAAAACAATAAGGTTGAAATGACTTCACTTCTGACATCTTTGGTGTCTTTGAAGTATAAGGGTCAAGGGAACATGAGATGTTTCATGTTGCCTCAAGACTTAAGGCACTTAAGATCGAGCTTTCTAAGGAATTACTTGTTCTTATGGTTTTGGTATCGCTTCCTGCATAGTTTAACAAATTTTAAATTAGTTACATCTATCAATAGGAGAAATGGACTCTAAATGAGTTCATTTCTTATTGTGTGTAAAAGGAAGAAAGTTTGAAATATGATAAGTCTGAAAGTGCTCATTTGGCTAGTGTCTCTAAAGACAACAGCTTACATTCTTAATAGAATACCTAAGAAAGCAGTTGCAAAAACAACTTTTGAGCTTTGGATAGGTCGAAAGTCTAGTCTAAAACACATTCACATTTGGGGATGTCCCGATAAAGCAAGGCCCTATAGGCTACATGAAAAAAATTGGACTTCAAAATATTAAGCAAGTAATTTATTAGTTATTTTGAGCGGTCTAAGGGCTATGAGTTTTATGATCCCTCAATTAGGAATATTTTTTAAACTGGAACTACAACTCTTTTTTAAGGATGTTGAGTTTAGAGGGAGAAATAAGGTTGGCGACATTGCTTTTGAGGAGGAACTGGATCCTAACTCAATTTCTGCTATCACTTTTGATGATGTTCAAGTTCTCATACCTATCATTGATTAAGAAGTGAATCCAGAAACTAAATAAGATAATGTTGAACAACTCCCTATTCAAGATGAGATAATTGTTCTAGAAGAACAAACTCAACAACCTCAAGAATGAATGTCATTAAAAAGGTTCACTAGAGAAAGGTTATAATGGCTTTAGTGGAATATTTTATGTAATACCCCATAACTAGCCTAGATGACAAGGCCAAGCGTAGAGAGTTACAATGAATGACAATCAAAACACACTCTACAAGTTATATTAAAACTCCTTTAAAGTCATATAAAGTTTTAATAAAGATAAACTAATACTTCATGATTATCATCCAACTAACTGAAACAATGAAACGACTAAAATTATTAATAATACTAAATGGTGTAAAATGCATAACCGAGCTCTCCATCGATCGACCCGTTCAAGCCTGTGATTTACCTGATATCTATTCAACAATAATAGAATTAATATATAAAAAAGGAACCAACTATTTACATATTCAATAGTGTATCAGAAAAACTAAGATATCCAAGTGAAGATATTGATTTAGAATCAGGAAACAGTTCATTTGGTTACAAATCAGAATCCTATAGATAGATAACAAGTCATACTGTAGTCAGTTGCAGACCAGAACAGATGTAATTACTTAATACCAACCGTTACACACTATTTTCGACCCACCCAAGACACCAAATAGGGTATTTATTACCCTTCCAGCCCTAAAATGCAATCTAGCTGCCGGATCAGAACACAAATACTAGTGAGTTATCCACTGCTTCAGAATAGAATACTTCCTCCTGATTCAATTCCCACCCGATGCATATGCAGACTTCACATGACAGTTAATATAAAGTTTTATACGAATACTCAAACACCGCTCATACTCAAATACAGTAAATCAATTCCATTAACATTAATCAAACATAACACACGCTGATAATTAGTACTCAGGGTTTAGATAATAGAATATCAATTTATACAGTTTAATTTAGTTCAAACAGCCTCACAGAAGGCTTATATTTGGTTCGAGCAATGCTCGAGATGTGAAGAAATTTCATAAACTGGCCCACACACCCGTGTGGTCTTGCACGGCCTGGGTAACTGGCCCTTGCGGCCCTACACGGCCTACACACGCCCATGTGCTTGCCTGTGTGATCTTTATTTTTGCAAACAGTAAACTACAAGTCCTGGACACACGCCCGTGTCCTTAACCCGTGTGAACCCTGCACTATCAAGGCCACACACGGTCAGGACACACACCCGTGTCCCTTTCCCGTGTGGCTCTTACCTAGTGAACAGTAAGTTACACGGCCCACCACATGGCCGTGTGGCTCACACGGCCTGGCATACAACCATGTAGCATCGACAACCATGTTTATTGGCGTCTGAAATTCGAAACAACTTGGGTTTTTGGTACGCACCTAAAGAAGTTTCACAACCGGAACAACGTAGAAGATTCTTGAGACCTAAAACAAATAACCCATAACCAATTAGGCGATAATTCAAAACAACAGTACAATTATCACACAACCAACCCTGTCGAAACGTTTCGACACAAGAAAATCCTAAATCGTTTAGTAATTACCTCTACACCACCACAATCACGAATCTAGGACGTTAGAGGGATCATTACCTTTGAGACCTTCTCCTAAAGAACAACAATTGAATTTAAAAACAAAGGATTCGAACGGTTTAAGCAAGAAATTAATCTTTTGCCACAGTGAACGATTTCAGAAATTGAACAACTGAACTTACAAAATTAACGGAAATGAACTTAGCCGATAATTGTAGAAAATAAGAAGTATGAATTTAAGTCGACAAAGAAGAGGAAAAAGAAAAGAAGAGAAGAAAAATAAAAATGAAAAAAAGAAGATAAAGGAAAAAGAAAGAAAAGGAAAAAGGAAAAAGAAAGAAAATGAAAAGAGGAAGGAAAGAAGAACGTTTAATTCATGTTTTAAAACTACCGATCAGAATTCTGACAATTAACAAAAATATTTTCATATCGCGTACATCGCGACTCGAACACAGAACCAGTAGGGGAACAGATACTTACTTAATCATTGAACCAACAGGCTTATTTTTTACACAGATTTACACTGAATTGAGCTTAAACAATTTAATGATAGAGATTAGTTTAGAATAAAATAGTAAAAACTTTCTTAAGATGCGACTCAAACTCCTGACCTCGAACACATAATCAGAGCACATAACCACAGATACAAAGACTTACTTTCTACAAAATTCCACAATTAAACACTCAAATTTTGGAGTGTTACAACTCTTTCCCCCTAAAATAAATTTTGGCCTCGAAATTTACTTGACTCAAATAGATATAGGTATTGTTGTCGAATCGAATCTTTGAGTTCCCAAGTGGCTTCCTCAGTGCCATAATTCTGCCACAAAATCTTAACTAACGGAACAATTTTCTTCCTCAATACCTTAACGTCACAATCTAGAATCTGAATAGGTTCCTCTTCAAAAGTTAGATCCGGTCCTACCTCAATTTCCTCAATAGGGACAATGTGCAACAATATCAGATCAATACCGTCTCAGCATTGAGACGTGGAACATATCATGACTCGACTCCAACTCTGGAGGTAACTTTAATTGATAAGCAATAGCTCTAACATGTTTCAAAATACGGTACAGTCCAATGAACCTCGAGTTCAACTTGCCCTCCTCCAAATCAAATGGCCTTTTTCTACGGAGAAACTTTCAGAAATACCTGATCACTTAAAGCATACTCTATATCATTCCTCTTTAAATCAACATAAGATTTCTGTCGATCAAAAACGACCTCCAGACGGTCTTGGATCAACTAAACCGTGTTTTTGGTCTCAAAAACTAGCTCAGGACCTAAAACTCGGCACTCACCTAACTCAGTCCAACATAGAGGAGTACGATACTTACGACCATATAAAACCTCATAAGGAGCCATCTGAATATAAGATTGGAAACTGTTATTGTACCCAAATTCTGCCGACGGTAAGTAATCCTTCCAACTACCCTGTAAATCAATTACTCAACCCTAAAGCGTATCCTCTAGAATCTGAATAACCCATTCAAACTGTCCATCAGTCTGAGGGTGATACGTAGTACTAAAATCGATTCGAGTGCCTAACGCCTCGTGTAGCCTCTTCTAGAATAGAATTCTATATAGTTTTACAATTTAAAAAAATACAGCTTAGCGAGCTTCTGCGGTGAGTAATCTGTCCTGATAGGAAGGAAAAGAGCAGCCTTGGTCAATCGATCAACGATGACCCAAACCAAATTTTTCTTAGTGGGTGTTAAAGGCAACCCACTAACAAAATCCATTGTCACTCGGTCCCACTACCACAAAGGAATTTTAACCGGCTGGAGCAACCCAGAAGGCAACTAATGTTTAGCTTTAAAGTTTTGACACATCAAACAGTATGACACAAAGATAATTACCTCACATTTCAGACTAAGCCACCAGTACAGTTCTCAAAGGTCTCGATACATGCATAGCGTATGGGCTGCTATGTGCTTCTTATAGAATCGATCGTCTCAGATATTTGTCATTAGGCACACAAATTTGACCGTTAAAACACAAAACATTATCATCTTTCGAGCTAAAATCAGAAGTTTCACCCGAATCAATCTAACCCAAACCCTGAACTAGAGACTCATCACTTAATTATTTAGCTTGAATCTGATCAACCCAAGATGGCTTAACTTGCAGCTTAACTCGCAGACTCCCATCCTTGCATAGACTCAAAAGAGCGAGCATTGCTCGTAGATCAATCATCGCTCTACAGCTGAGAGCATCGGCTACCACATTAGCTTTACCGAGGTGATACTCTATAGTGTAGTCATAGTTTTTAAGCAACTCAACCCACCTATGCTGTCTAAGATTAAATTCCTTTTAAGTTAACAGATATTTGAGGCTTTTGTGATCTATATAAAGAATACACCTCTCACCATACAGGTAATGCCTCCAAATCTTCAGAGCAAACACGACTGTAGCCAATTCAAGTTCGTGCATTGGATAGTTACCCTCGTGTGACTTGAGCTGTCGCGACGCATAAGCTATCACTTTACCATTCTGCATTAGAATACATCCTAGACCGACGTGCGACGCATCACTATACACTACAAATTCCTTACCTGACTCGGGTGGAACCAAAACATGAGCTTGTGTCAAAACAGACTTGAGCTTCTCAAAACTCAACTGTTGCTCGCTAGAACAAACAAACAGGGTATTCTTACGCAATAGCTTGGTCAAAGGGGACGCAATCAGGGAGAACCCCTCGACAAATATTTGGTAATGACCTATTAATCTCAGAAAACTCTGAAGCTCAGGCATATTTTTCGGTTGTTTCCACTCAACTACAACCCCAATTTTCTTAGGGTCGACCTGGATTTCCTCAGCAGTCACAACATGCTCCAAAAAGGAAACTTCTCGTAACCAAAATTCACGCTTGCTAAACTTGGCATACAGTTATTTTTCTCGAAGTATCTGAATAACAATACGAAGGTGTCCGTTGTGCTCAAACTCTGTCTTGGAATAAATCAATATATCATCAATGAAAACCACTACAAACTGGTCCAAATATGGTTGGAATACTAAGTACATAAAATCCATGAATGTAACTGGAGCATTCGTCAATACGAATGACATAAACAAAAATTTGTAATGTCCATAGCGAGTCCTGGAAGTTGTTTTGTATACATCATTCTCATTAACTTTGAGCTGATGATAACCAAAATGAAGGTCGATTTTAGAAAACACGGATGCTCATCGGAACTGATCGAATAGATCATCAATTCTTGGTAGTGGATACTTATTCTTTATTGTTAACTTATTTAGCTGACAGTAATCTATACACATTCTCATCGATCCCTCTTTCTTCTTAACAAATAATAACAGTGCTCCCCATGATATATAATGAAAAATATGCAAATGAAAATAAAGACGAAAGCTTAGGAAAATTTTGGTGTTACTTTAATTCGGGCAAGTTATTTTTTGAGCAACGCGTTTGTAACATTGCTTCCTTATCAGCATATTGATTGACACATCTTCTTCATCATTATCATCTAATTTCATGAGATCATCAACTAGTTGATTAATCTCATGATCTTACTTCGATATGGGTGCAGTTGATTGAGGTGCAGCAGCAGGTTTAGTTGGTGCAGGAATATGGTTCACTTCTTCTCTTTCTTAGTCAGATTCCATGTTCACCGATCCTGTCTTCTCTTCCTCACCCTCTGGTCCTTTTTGTTCCTTCTCCTCAGTGGCAGTGTGTGTGGTAGGTCCAGGTGCATCAGCTTCAACGTCATCCCCGTCCCCTTTATTTTCATCCGATAGCAGCTCCTTTTCATTGGGTGTAAATCCTCCCTTTCTTTATCAGACTCTGTGATCTCATTAATAAGGCGACAATCAGAAATGAAAACAACGTTAACTAATTAAAGATAAAAATAATAAGAACGAAATTAAAGTAAAGAAAAGAAAGATAAAAAAGATTTTTTTTATACGTTTTCCAATTCTACATCAATTTGGAGTTGCTAAGTATCAAAGAGATTAAGTTGCTTCCGCAACTAGCCGAGTGATTTGAGTATTTACTACTTAAATAGACTGTTGGAGATAGAAGATTTTGTTGAGGCAAACGTCTTGCAAACTTTTCTTCCACTGCCATTTCCAGCAAACCAATGGGCTAGTAATCCTCACTCTCATTAACATATTTCAGGGCATTGAATATGTTGAATATAACCTACTGATCATTCACCCTCATAGTTAGTTTACTTTTCTGCACATCAATTAGCTGAGGAAATGGTGGAGGTGGTCCTTCAAGTTGCTGATATTGTTTTGTTGTGGCATTTTTGTTGGCAACATGATCTGATTCTGGCACAATATTTTTTTGCTGACCATTTTTAGATGATGTATTCTTTTCAATTGGTTTTAAGATCTTTTCATGATTGAGTCTTGAGTCATCCTTTTCTATTATGGCATCCTTAACAACATCATGCAATTGAGTTCCACTTCTGAGAGTGATTGTTTTGCAATGCTATTTTCCTTGTGATCTCGAATTCTCAGTGTTACTTGGTAAAGCTCCTTGTGGTCTCGAATTTAAAGTGTTTGCTATCTGCCCCGCTTGATTCTCAAGAGCTCTTAAGGAAGCTACATGGCTCTGAATAATCGCATCATTCTTAGCCATATACTCCTTTAATAGAGCTTCTATAGTTGATGTTGAAGATGATGAACGTCGTACATTTTGTCATGGCATTTGTTGACTGTGCCTAAGTGGTACACCATCCACATTCTATCGAATAACATTGCTGGCATTTCCCATTCCTTGATTATTTCAGCTGAAATTTGGATGTTGTTTCCACCCTGGATTGTATGTGTTAGAGTAGAGATTGTTGTTGCTATGATTAAAATTCCCCATGTAATACGCAGAGGCTGGATTAGATAAGCATTCATCAAAAACATGATCTTTTCAACAGTATATGCATGCTAGTTCTTCAACCTTCATCTCCCGCACTATAGAGGGTCTTTTCAGAGTTTTAATCATATTTGTTAAAGATTATACCTGAGCCGTTAAAGATATAATCACATCAAGTTCCATTACTCCAACAACTCTTCTACCTGTACCAACTCTGGTAATGGGGTACTGGTAATCATTATTTGCTATTAATTCTAAAATTTTGTATGCTTCATTGCAGGATTTGTCAAGCAATATACATTAGCAGATGCATCCACCACCATTCTTGTATGAGCATTTAATCTATTGTAGAATATTTTCATCTGTGTCCAATATTAAAAACCATACATCGGGCATTTTCTAATTAATGCCTTGAAACATTCCTAAGCTTCATATAATGTCTCACCTTCAAATTGCCTCAACGATGTAATGTCATTCCTCAGCTTGGCATTCATGTTGAGAGGATTGTACCTAAGTAGAAATATCTGACACTGTTCATTCTAAGATGCCACCGTACCTAATGGTAACGCATTCAACCATGATCTGGCACAATCTCGCAATGAATAAGGGAACAATTTTAATCTAATGGCATCTTCAAGAACACCCTGCTACCTGAATGAATCAAAGACTTCAAGAAAAAGTCTCAAGTGCAATATGGGATCTTCAGTAAGTAGACCACTAAACTACCCTACCATTTGCAACATCTAAAACATTACTGGATTTAATTCAAAGTGTTAGGCTTGAATATGTGGCCTAACAATTCCTGCATTTAGATCATCCAAAATAGGCACTACATGTTTTCTAATGGGTCTGTCTTTGTCATCTATAATTCGAGGAATATCAGCATTCCTTTCATTTTGAAGTACTTGATCTTCTATGATTGGATCATTTCTAATTCTCTCTATTTCTCTTAACTTTTTTCTTATTCGCCTTAATGCCCTTTCAATTTCAAGATCAAAACAATGTTCTGTTTCCTCTTGAATACTTCTTTTCATGCACTAATACAAACCTAAAGAATCAAATAAAATACTAATTAATTGCTCTAACAAGAATAACAAAATTAATAACAAATTAACTCTTCACCAATGTTGTTGATCCTCGGCAACGGTGCCAAAACCTTGTTGCGTGTAAAATTACTAATGTAATTGTGCAAGTGTACACATCATTAAGTAATAAAGTGATAAGTAATTATCATCTCTACAAGGATCAGGAATTGGTAAGAAATTGAGTATGCTATTATAATACTATTAATTATACCAAAATATTAGGAAATAATCTCAGAGTGAATAAGAAACTAGAATAATGGATTATTGAAATTAAATGATAAAGAACAAAAAATTGATATGGTAAATAAAATGATATGGAAATTCACAGAGAATATCAAGAGTATTTCTGTTGTTGAATGAATAGGGTTGGAATTATTTAGGAGAAAAGTTCATATCAAGATAATGTCATGGTAAAATATTGTCTAATCTACTGCCTTGAGATTCGCTACTGTGACCTGCCTCTTTCGACAACTAGATCTTTAGCTAAAAATCTAAGTTCATGTACGTCTATAGAACTTGGGATTAATGACTGCAATGAACGTCCTCTTTGTACAACTTGCAACATCTATGTCTAGAGTGCTACGAATATCCTATCGAGTATTTGCTTGCATCAAATGATTCAAGATCCAGTATTCTTAACCTTTTCAAAATTAAAAACACCTAAGAACATAACATACATTCAATTATGTCTAGAGCTTGCATGCATGTATTTAAAATAAGCATGAATCAAATGTAACTATGATATAGACAATCTCAAATCCTAGACATTAAAGATGATAAAACATTCAGGGCAAACAACTCCAACCCAGAAAATATTTAGTTCATGGGTGGAAAAGTAAACATCAAAATAGAATCATTCATCAACATTTCTCAATTAATTTTGAATCAAAAAAATTCAATCTAGAAAAATAAATGCAAAACTGCAAGAAGTTAATTCCACACTCCAACTTATCTTTTATCTTCTGATTGTACGTGAACCCAGGATAGATTTCTCTTCCCTTCCTCAGGTCTGTATTCTGCTCTTTTCTAAGCTGCTACCTTTTCTTTCTCTAGAATTCTCCACCAAATTTTTCTGGAGAGAAAAATGATCTTTAAATCGTCTTAATTCCTCTCTCCAAAAAATCTCCCTTTCCTTTCTTTTACCTTTCCTCTTTTATAAGGTAGGTCCCACTCTCTCAACATACTCTTTTCTCCCCCTTTTTCAGGTGGATTTATCTGTTACACGGACAGCTGGATGAGAGTGACGAGGACTGAGTGTTGCGTCAGCATTATCTTAGAATTGCCATGGCATTTATGTTGGAAATCCATCCAACCTTTTGCAATGACAATATTTCACTTCATTCTTTTGCTCCTTTTTCTCTTTTTATTCATCTTTTCTGCACCTATTGTATACAACAACCAATTCTCTTTCTCCCAACAGGAAAAGTAACATAAAAGGACATTCAAGGCACAATCTAAGCGTTATTATGCAATGCTCTAAAAATAACCTAGAAATGGAAATATATCTACTTAAGTACAGGTATTTAATCCAGTTTAGAGGCTCGAAATATAACTCTTTTCAAGAGTTATCACATATATAATAAGGGTAATTACTTGTTATTATTTACTATCCTAATAGGTTATCCCAAATTAAAAGTGATCTAATTTTGTTAAGGTTTATTGGGCTTCAATTATTAAATAAAGTATGAGTCAAATTTGTATGGATACTCTAGTAACTAATTTCTAATTAATGATGGGCTGATTAGAAATTAGGGCTAATGTGAAAAAGTTATATAGTAGGGTTATGGTCCCTAAATTACAAATAAAATAAATTTTATAATATCCCATCTTTAAAAAAGAGAGAGTCACCTTCTCTAGATTACTTATGCGCTAATTTGGAAGATTAAAACTGCAGGATCCGTAGATTTCAAGAAATCGATGAATTTAGGTACGCTTCCACATCTAGTTTTGTTTTTGATCTATTCTTAATGATTTGACAGAACATATCCTGATTTATGGTTTGTTCAGTTTTATATCAGATATTATTTTATGGTTCTAGGAAACGTAACTTATAACTGGTTGATTTGGTAAAAGCTTTTACTTTTTTTTGGAACCTAGGACAAAAGCTCTCAAATTATAAGAGTAAAAAGAATCATTGTCCTTTTCATGTCTTTTCAGTTTTCTCGCCATCTTCATCTCTTCAGCATCAAAATGCTTAGTCTAGCGATTTGGTTTGCCAGCAATCCACGATTGGGATCGGATGATCTAAATTGAAAAACGTCGAATATTTGACTATTTAGGTAACATTGGCTCAAAGTGATGGTTTTACGACTCTTGATGAAAAGGTATTTAAGATGGATTAATATTTGATACATTTTTATTATTCCATAATAGTATTAAAAAAATGCCTTATGTCTATTTTAAAAAAAATATTTTATTGGACCTGCCATTGGCGAGGATAGGTACAGGTTTCGCAAGTGGTGGGGCGGGCATGAGGACAAAAATTGGACCTGTCATGGGTGGTGTGGTAGGCGTGGGTACGACCTTGTACCCACCTGATCCCCATTGTAACAGCTTGTTTTTAGTGAAATTGGAACAGTGGTTTTGGGACCACAAATCTAAAGTAAAAAAATTAGTTTAATATTATTTTATGGTTTACAGTATGATAGAAATATTGTATAAAAATTTCGTTAAGAAATTTTACCGTTTACATGCCTAATTTGATAAAAAGGACTAAATTGCATAAAGTGCAAAGGTTGTGTTCTAATTGCTAAAGGTATTAAATAGCTATAGAATTTTAAATTGGAGGTCCTTATATAGTAAATAGGCCATTACAGTGCTTTGTGGTTAAACATGAGTAGTCATCATTGGAAATTAAATAAATTAAGGGTAATTTTGGAAATTAGTGATTAAAGTTATAATAAATAAAATAAAATAATCTATTCTCATCACCATCCACCAAAAAAAAAAAACCTAGCCATAGAAGTTTGAATTTGGATAAGCTTATTTTGCTCAATTAGGTATGTATTTTTGTCCCGTTTTTTATGATTTCTATATTTCTGAGATCGTAATAGCTTAATCTAGCTAGCTCGGGGATTAATTTTGCAAAATTGTTAAAGTATTAGGGTTTTGTCATTGATAAATATGCTTGAATTTTGAAGTTTGATAATAAAAAAAGAATGGTTGTTGTTGGATAAACAACTTTTGTAAAGTGAATTTTGATGGAATTATCAATTAGGGATTAAATTGAAAAAGATGATAAATTTATGGTAAAATTTGTCAATTTTTTGAAATATATGGGTTGCTATTAATATGTATAAAATCAACTAGGCTTGAGTAAGGATTAAATTGTATGAATTTTATTTTTCAAGCCTATGGACTAAATTACAAAGGAATTAAAAGTGTAGGGCAAAATGGTAATTTTGCCAAAATTCCATGTTAGATTAAATTGAATGAGAATTATATTGAAATGAGTTAAATTTATTCGTATAGATCCTGTCAGACCTCGTACAGAGTTAGATCGAGGCAAAGAGAAAATATATGATTAGTTGCCTTCGTATCTACGTACATTTTTTGAGGTAAGTTCGTGTAATTTAATTGTAAATTTATATGTTTTAAATTGAATTATATGCATGTGATTTGTATAATTGCTATGTATAAATACCAATCGCATATCCGACGATTACCGAGTCCCGTTTGAACCTTAGAAATTTGTAGGATACAAATGACATGTCATTAGGGTTACCGATTTGGTTTGGGTCCCGCATGTGTTGCGGACACACCATAGCCCGTATGAGCTTCTCGATTTGCAGCACGTATGAGCTTCTCGATTCACAACTCGTGAGAGCATACTGATTCATAGCTCGTATAAGCATACATGAATATGAATTGACGGATTACAATTCAGTACACCTCATGTGTACTACCCGTGATTCCAACAATATCAATTCTGTTACGAGATTATATAAGTTCGATATGAATTATTATTGGTATTTACATGAAATACATGAAATATGATTATTTGATGAATTCAACCATGTGTGTTGGATTTTATATGTGATTTTCATGGCTAATATGTTGGTGATCATGTGTTTAGGCTTTTGGCCAAATTGGTTGAGATATGTTTTGTTTACTTACCTATTTTATGGATATATGGTAAGTTAAATCCTGTGTTATACGAACTTACTAAGCTTAAATTCTTACTCTGTGTTATTTTCCATGTTTTATAGTAATTCGAAAGCTTGTACGGGTTGGAAGCTGGTCGGAGCTATTTCACACTATCCATAAATCCTTTTGTTACGTTCAGTAAATTAATTCTGGTTACAATGGCATGTATAGGTTATTTTGGCCAATGATGGCATATAAATGTTTTTTTGAGATTAACCATGTATATGGCTTGTTTTTGGTATATTTTGATGTGTATATAAGTGACCTTATCATGTTTGATGTGTGATTGATATGGTAGAATGAAAGAAAGTAAAATGTGGCTTGAATATGCATATATGAATTTGGTCATTTAGGTAAGTTGAGATACTTGGTTGACATGCCTTTAAGTTGTCATTTGAGGTGCCTAAGGGCATATTGGTTGTATGTGGTGATATTTCATGTTTAAGACTTGATTTTGGCTTGTTTTGAATGCCTTATTATGGCTTGTTGATGTGAAAAAATGTTGGGTTAGGTTGATGTCAAATTGTGTGAGAAATGTGGCTTGGAAATTGACCTATTTTTGTCTACATGGGCAGAGACACGGGCGTGTGTCTCAGCCGTGTGTCCCCTGTATCTTTTAAATTGTGCAAGTCAGTATGCTCACACGGCCTAGCACACGGGCATGTGGGTTGGCTGTGTGGCCCAAGTCAGGGAGTTACACGGGCATGGACACGGACTAGGACACGGCCATTTGCCCTTATTTCAAATGTCCACATGGTCTAAGACACAAGTGTGACCCTTATAGCTTTGAAAATTTTTAATGTTTTCTGAAAAATTCTTTGAGTACTCAATTTAGTCCCGACTTGTTTCTAATGTGCATTTTGGGCCTCGAGGGCCCCTATAAGGGGCAATATGCATAACTTTGATTGGTTTTTGACATGATTGTTATATGATATGAAATGTCTGTTTATTTGATCTGTAAACTCCGGTAATGCTCCGTAACCTTGTTCCAACGATAGATACGGGTTAGGGGTGTTACACCAACCCACCCCGCCTGCCCAACATAAACATTATAAAAATAAAATTTTGATAACAATGCTCACAATTGATAGAAGAATTAGAAGATAAATGTGATACTAAAGCAACGGGTGTGACATGTATTGATTGGCTTTTAGAATTTTTGCACTTGTGTTGCATTTGAAGACAATTATGATGTATTTGAGACGTTGTTTGTATTTGGATATTATGTAAGGACTTTATTTTTTGAATTTTTTAAACTCGTGTTGAAGTTATATTTTATTTACCAATTAAAGGGTCAAGATGACTTATTTTTTTTAAATGGTGACAGTCAGAATAATGTCACATATGTGGTGGGAGTCCTACGGACAGGTATTTCATACTTTTTTCATAAAAAAATCGATTTATATTTATTTAATTGATACTTATAAATAGATTATATGAAATGGGTTGCGAGGTAGGTATAGCGAAGATTAAGTGGGTCTGGTGATCCACGTAAATGGTGAGGTGAGAATAATTTTGGGTTTTATACCCATAGCAGATTGAGGACGAAGATAAGGATGAAACCCCATACTCGCCCCGCCCAATTGAGATCCCTAGTTAATCACAAATGTTATTCAAAGTTTGTATTTTTTTTTGTGATGGTGGTATCAATTCGTCGTTAACAGTGAAGTGCTTCAATTTATAAGTTGATTTAGAATTTGTATTGAAATTGAATTTGAGAAGGTGCTGATTTTTTTAATACTGAGATTGAATTTAAAAATGAAAACTATAAAGATAAGATTTTGATTTTTAGATTTAAAAACAATATCTTATGAAGATGATGACAATTGAGAAACTCAATTTTTTATTATTTTTTATTTTTTTAAATTTTTGTAAATTTATATATATTTTCTTTTTTATTCAAAAACACATGAATAATATCATGATCAGTGGCGAAATTATTATATTATAGGTACTAAAGTTTGGTTCAATCCCAAATAATTTTATTCTCCTTTTTTTCTATATATAAAATTTAGATATTAATATGAGAGGAAGGGTTGAAATTCATATTTAATCTTTTTAAAAATATAAAAAATGTCATTTTAACAATAGTTTTAAAATTAACGAATCAATGATATTTTAATAATATTAGTAATTAATGTATAATTTTTGAAAGTTGAATGATGAAAACTTAAAGAAAGTTAGTTGCTGTTAATATAGTTTATCCTTATTTCATTGGTTGATGAAATGTTATTTGATTGTATTTTAACGATGTTAACCGACCGACTAGGAAATGAAAATTCATGAAGTTTGGGTAGTGAAAAGAATCATCTGGTACCAAATTTTATATCAAGGCTATTGCACATTTTCTTCCCTGCCAAGTTTCAACTCTGTCCAAGTCAATTTCATCCCCATCCCAAAAATGGCATCTCCAATCTGCTTCTACCTGCTTTTCCTCTCCCTCCTCTCTCAAACCCAACTCTCCTTTTCCACTACCCACACACCAATCGATCACGGCCGTCCATTGGTCACCTCAATCGCTGATGTGCACGATCTGCTGCCAAAGTACGGCCTTCCTAAGGGTATCGTTCCCAACAACGTCAAGTCTTACACCCTTTCATCCACCGGAGACTTCACCATAGAGTTAGAAAGCACCTGCTATGTTCAGTTTGATGACCTTGTTTACTATGACAAAACCATCAGTGGAAAGCTAAGTTACGGGGCTGTGCACGATGTGTCTGGGATTCAAGCTAAGAAGCTCTTCTTATGGTTGCCTGTTACTGGGATTGAGGTTAATGGTAAATCAGGTATGGTTCAGTTCTTCGTTGGAGCTTTTTCTAAGGAGTTTCCAGCTGTACAGTTTGAAGATATTCCAGTTTGTAAGAGGAAGGCTGTTCTGAGGGTTGACCTGTTTGCTTCTATGTGAATTCGGGTACTATTACCCTTCCCTTTCTTCAACCTTCTGAATCTCATGTTTTTTGTTTTCAATTATTCTTTGCCAAGATACATACTTGTAGAATTGAGATTTGGGTAGAATAGGAAGATGCATATGTTGATGTTATTAAGATCAAAGATGGTTAAACCCCATCATTGTTTCAAGTTTGACTGCAAAGGCTGTTCCTCTGTACATCTGAAAAATCAATATACCCTTTTTCTGGTCGCTCACGGTGATTCAGCGAAAATCATTCTTGTGTCATTTTATTTATGGGTTAACGAGAAATTTTAAGCAGTGTTTGAACCGTCTCTTCAATTGATATCATGTTTGTTTCTGTTGGCAATTTTGCAGTAAAAGTACCATGGACGACATGAACCGGATTTCATTTTGCCCTCCATTAAAAATAGGTAAAATTGTCCTTGTACTCCTAATTGATATCATGTTTGTTTTTGTTGGCAATTCTCTGGTTATTTTGTTAGCCATGTTAGTTTTAACAATATAAATGGATGAAAATTTAACAGAAGGGACTAGTTTGCTCTTTGATCTAAAGAGACTAATTTGTTATTTTTTTAGTAAAAGAGGCAAAATGTAATCTAACTCCTAGGGGCCTCCATAGTAAACCGTAATTTTCCCTGTTAGTGCACCTTTATGGTCACATGTGCCATTTGGTGTCTCACTATTATATTCACACAGTTCACAAGCTCTTAAGAAATGTTAAATGGCTTTCCTCTTGAACTGCGTGTGTTGAACTTTTGCAAATACAATATGGCTGGTTTACGGGAAATGTGATCGAGTTCAGTATTTGATTTTGGTTATATGCTATTCTTTGTGAACTAAAGCTTTCTTTCTCGCTTTTCCGTTTTTGCAGGACTGGTTCCTTGTTCCATTGCTGGTGGCGGTAACCTTACTCCCCCATTTAGGACTTCTTGTTAGCTCAATAATTTCTTTGAAAGTCCCTTACTATATTTATGGTACATAAAATTGTATGTTTGTTTCCATCAAACTAAATGATTGATTAGAAAAGTCATGAAATTTGTCTTGTATATGTAAGCTTTTCCATCATTTATTTAATGATGAAGGAAATTTACTGCGTTAATGTATTCTGCTTCATATATAGTCTCAGCCATACTGCCCCTTCCCATGGTCCTGAATTTAGTGAAAGAAAAAAAAAAGTTCTCCATAACTAGTTTAGGATTAAACTCTAGTTGAGATTAATTTTGTTTCAATAGTTGCAAGGTTTAGATCATGGAAAACATGAACAAAAGTAGCTCCAATCCAATTCATGTTTGGTCAAAGAAAAAGAATAGAACATGGCATGTTGAATGTAATTTACCATGCTTAACTGTCTTGAGATTTTGTCCAAATAACTTGTCTGCCATCTACATTTTCCAGAAAAATTAGAACCTCTTCCAAGACATTCATCGTTCTGAACAAAGCGATATGAATGGCTTGAAACTTCTGAAAAGTTGCAAGCTTAGAGGTGTATGTAAACATCTTTGGGGAACCAGACAGGTAAGGCATTTGTTTTTTGGCTTTGGCTTGCATTATTGGTATGTGCAAATGCATGGATGAACATCAGCAATCATACATTTCAAGTTGTACTCAACTTCCTATAAATGAGTGTATAAACAATTCTTAGCACAGAAGTCCAAACGGTTCCAACATTGATCCTCCGTGAAGCATGTCGTTTACTTACAATTTGGTTAGTCCAGTAAGATCCTTTTGGACCACAAATACGAGGACAGTGCCAAATTGAAGCACTTTAGGTTGAACCGACTTAATCGGGGATCGGCAGCATATAATTGGGAATATATTTGGAACATCGATACTAGGATGGATGAGGAAATGATGTTCTTGTGAGCCATTATTTTGTACATCCATAATGTTCTTTGTGACCCTTTAATTAAAAGGAATCTAATTTCTGTCCCTGAATTTTGTCAACAAAATAATGGCTCTATTTTTATTTTGTCGTGAAGGCTTTGAACACGGGCACCCCTTCTGCAAGGCCAGGATGAGAACAAGTTATCGGTGCTGCCTTATTTCCCCCCCCCCCAGGCTTTTTCTGTACTTCTACTATTCCATCTTTATCGATGTGGCATCATCCTAATAATCGTCTTTTAAAATTTATTTTGCATAGTCATCATTTGCATTTCTCTTATCAAAACAATTTTCAATCTTGTAATTCTTGCAATTGCAATAAAAGCCGCATATTGCCCTTTGCCACATCTTCCTTGATTACTTACAGGCTTTTGATTTTCTATATATCAATGCTTGGGGCCTTCTGTTGTTTTGTCCTTTGGTAATAGACGGTGATTTAAGTTTTAGCGCATCATCGAATTTTTTTTCGAATTTTTTTTGTTAATTTAACCATTTTTATTAAGTTAATTTTATAATTTAGCCATTCAACAGTTAAAATGTGTTTTCTTATCAAATGGAATGTTGATGTGACTTGGTTTAATAATAGATTTAGCCTTCAATGCTTACGCATTTTCTTAATTTAGTCCTAATTTTAAAAATTCAACAAATTTAACTTTTGATAATTACACGTTTTATCAAATTGGTCTTGATTCTAAAAATTAAAAAAAGTTAAAAAAATCATAGAAATTCAAAATTTTTATTTAAAAATTTATATATATATTTATAAATTTTAACAAAATTTTGATTTTTTATGTATTTTTTTAGCTTTTAGTTTTTAGTTTATATTTTTAAAATTTTAGAATCAAGACCAAATTAACAAATTGTGTAAATATCGAGGGTTAAATTTGTTGAAAATTTTAAAATCAACACTAAATTAAGAAAATGGGTAAACATTAAGGGCCAAATTTGTTATTAGACCAAGTCACATCAACATTTTATTTGGTGACTGAACACATTTTAATCGTGAAGGCACTAAAACGCAAAATTGACTTAACAAGAGTGACTAAACTAACAAAAAAAATTGATGACTGAAATAAGAATGCACTAAAACTTGGGTGACTAATGGTCAACTTATAATCCTTTAGTAGCTTTAACCATATTCTTTGCCTCATATTCAACTCCTTATGAGTGAAAATATAACACCCGACTCGGAAAACAATAAAAAACACAATGTGATATCGACTACCAAAGTAACCTCGAACCTAGGGGTGAAACCAAAAAGAATTTTAAGGTTGCCGAAATTAAATTGGGATTTTTACGATAATAAAACTGTAATTTCACCATTTTAATAATCTATATCTTTACAAATTTTTATCATTTTAAGGGGGCCAAAGTGTAATTTTATCTTTATTAATTTAAAATTTTAAAAATCGTAAAAGGCATAAATGAAAAATTTTCCATTTTTAGGGGTTCGGGCCCCTATCAGCCCCCCTAGTTACTCCCTTACTCGAATCAAGTAAAACCAACCCAACATATCTATACACGAAGCATACATTCTTCATTTAAAAATGGTGCTATGAGACTCATATAATAGTAGAATAAAAACACAACAAGAGCGAGTTAAAAATAATACTTGAGACACAAAATAATGAAAATTGTGGTCAAGTGTCGATACCTAGCCTCTTGGGTACCGATATCTATATTCGAAATTCAAACAAACAGTTATAGGACCACATGTTCTGATACATAGATATCCATGTACTAATACCTCATAGTAAAGTATCGATACCTCATATATGGGGTTCGATACCTTATGAAACAACTCAATAAATCTACAAAAAAAAGCTCATTTTAAACCACTAACCAAATACCCTTAAACACCTCTAACCAATACTAAACATCTAACCAATACCACACGTCTAACCAAACAAACCCAACACATTTAACATACTAAATCAACTCTAAAACACCACATAACATACATTTAAACACAATGGATCAAAATATGACCCCTTAAGTAAAAATTACAGTAAAACAATTACAACTCAACATGCAATTTTGATTCAAACTTAAGTTACCAACAAAAGAACATGTCCAGCATATTGAATATGTCAAAATACACTAAATGCAATATAGAAACCAATAGTGCATCAACATTTAACCAAGTGACTCTACAAAGTCCCATTACATGCCCAAAATAACTAGTAAAGAAAGAAATTCTTTATGACAATGGATTTTCAACAATTGAATAACCCGAGCAATGCGGCTTGAACCTTAAGAAACCATTTAGAGCTTCACATACTTGTGCATGGTAACAAACCATACACTGAGCCACAAAAGCTCAGTCATGCAAACATTTCTGAATATCTCATATGCTAAACTAGACAACAATAAACAACATTATAGACATAATCAAAATACGTTATTTAGCATTTCACGATATAACACATCATGCTTAAAAATCACCTTTCACAAAAAATGCTTTAAGAATATCAAGTATAACGATATTTTAGAAACTTCATATACACAATCCAAAGCAAAAAAATGTAGCAGATTTTGCATAAATTTCACATTATAGCATACTATTAAAGCCCCATTAATTGAAATTGGACTCATAATCGGATATACGGATATCCAACCATTCCCCAACAAAATAATGCTTTTTAGGTACACAATAAGCATAATAATAGATGCACAAAATATCAAATTAGGTTGCACATAAGTGCTATGTTGTTGGGAAATTTTGGTTAAGAAAACTATTTTCAATTACACTGGAAGTTTAAAAAATTTCAAATTTGAACCAATTTGTGATTATAACACCTTATACCCAACCTGAAATACTGGATTCAAATATAGGATATCACAATACTCTCATACTTAACAATCAATTTTTATAACTGGCAAGGGCCCTTCTAAAAATACCTCTTATTTGTTTATTTATTTTCTAAGTCAAATATTTGACTAAAACATTTATTAATCACAACAATTTCTCAAATAGAAGTATAAGACATTACAACATAAATCTTTATAAAGAAGACTTAATAGTGGCTTAAAAATACTATTTGCCATATTTCTAAAAGTTCTCCTCTGTATGCATAATATCGCCATACGAATAGACACCAAGGCTCAATTTTAAGAACATGCATTACAAATAAATGCCTGTAAGTTCAACGAAACTTAGTAAGTCACATCCGAGATTACCTTGAAATGTTGTTGCTGAATTCCTCGACTTTAAAAGATCCTTTCAGGCCTTGTCGGATACTTCTCAAATTCTTAGCGAATAACTATACGCCATTCTCTACACGTAACCCATAATACACATTGATGCATACATACAGATGCTTCGCAAATAGCACTCGAACATGCATACATACTACAATTTCTCAAGAAGACTTACTTATATAAGTGTATGGCGATCATACAAAGAGTCGTGATAACATAACGTGTAGGAGATGGGTCCAGAGACTTATTAGAGACCTACCTTTACCTCGGTCTAGAGATTCCGTTTCAATTGTTCATCCCAAATCATCAACAGTGACAACCTAAAAGATTATAAGATTTCCATTAGAATCCCCATTACAATTATTTTACTAACGTTCCAACTATTGGGAAATGTGACCATATTGTAGTAAACATGAAATTATTTTCTATACATAAATAAATTTCACATTTCACTATTATGTAATTTGTATTTCTGTCTTTCATATTTTGTATGCATAGTGAAATTCTGACAAACAAATATTAGCTTATTGATTGTCTAAGTTCAAACTAATGATAAGTGGTATTGTAAGAACGTTTACATTGTGAGAAAGACAACTTACTTTAGTAGATCATTTAAACGAGTCTATAATCCTGTAAAAGAATCAAAGTGAGCATTTGGTTCAAATACCTAGAAAGATTATTATGTCATCTACAATTCCAATTGAGGAGATGGCTAGTCTTCGCTATCGGAGCAGTTGACTCCACTGTTAAGGACATAGATGTATTCATTGGCAGAATGATACATTGGACTAGACCTAAGATAAATTAATTTTGCATTTGTTTGTGAATTAATTCACTTGTAACATTCATGGTGTGATTTACCTAAATCCTGAGTTAGTCACTGACCATACGTATGTAACTCATGTACTTTGATATAAGTGGAGGCTTATGCTCAAAAGATGATCGAACAAATAGCCGATATGTTGGGCACATGACTTGTGTAAACTTTACTAGCAATAGTGGAATTCATAGGTAAATTAAAGAGTTAACGATATCCTCTCATTGGCATTGTGTGGATTGACAAATATAGAACGTGGCCACGGGTTGCTTGTTCTCGAACGAGCAATTTATCACGGTCATTTGTTGACAGTGGTCATATTAATCATTAAGAAGACATAATGGTGACAATGAGATAAAATATGATTGTATTAATTGAACGGATATAACTCAAAGGAATCAAGGATATCAGGTGAGGGTAACACACATATGATGAGGTCATTGGACAAAAGAGTTGGATGAATTGCTTTCGTAAAGAGTATACAATAAGGAATTTTTAATCATGGTACATCTTGTGGACTAACTCCATGATTAAGTAATTGTGAAATATCAGAACGATACTTTTGAACATAATTGCAATTACTAGAGCCAAATTGTATATGTTCGATTGGTCCCTCCACTAGCTCAACAAAAGCTCAATCAAACTACTTTTGAATTAGAAGAAAATTCTAAGACTTTGGAAATAATTTAATTTAGTTGATTTATTCGATGTGGAATTAAATTGGGCAGTCGTAAGAATTGTTCAACTAGAGAATTTGATTAAAGATTTTTCTTGAAAAATTAATTTAGAAAATCTAAGTGATTTTTGAGAAAATTAATTTTTATCAAGTAATATTAAATTAATCAAAATAATTAAATTTAATATTATATTTTTAAAAATTAATTTTCAAGTCAAACAATTAGCCTAGTGGGTAATTGTACTTGAAAATTGGACCTGAGATCGTTAATTGGGTCTGGAAGTCCAAAACCTAAACCAAGAACCAAAAATGGGTCGAACCAGGCCTAGTATGTGAAATTAGGCTGACGATCCAACTGGTGGTTAGACTGAATCGGTTGGGTCGTCACTGGTCTGGACCAAATCGATAGAAATCGAACCAGCTTGGGTGTCGGCGGCTGTAATGGCAGCATTCTGGTGGTCAGAAAATGGTTGGCGGCTGCGGTCTTTAATGGTTGAACACTGGAAGAATTACACTCCTACTAGGACTCTACCAGAGAATTGGAATAATATTATTTTAATGGATTTAATATTAAATGTAATTTAATATTTACATTTAATATTAATTACATTTAATATTAAAGTGATTAAGTTTAATCAAAGTTGAACTCTCTAAACTCTCCCTATATAAAAAGAGCCTTGGGTTATTATTTACACACACTTGAATTCAAGAGAAAGTTGTAGATAAAAAATTCTCTGAAGCAATTCTTTCAGAAAATTTATGTTTTTCTTATTTACAACATGACCCAAAAGTTTAAAGAAATTGCAAAATTACCCCACTAGTAATTTTTGTGAATTTTTTTTTATTTGAAGCGAGCCCACACTCTACAGTTGTGAGCTTTTGGATAGCAGAGAAGACTACTTGATCAAAGCGTTCATCCTAAATAAATCGAAATGGTACAATTTTAATTAAGCGTTTATTACTTTACATATTACAACCAACTTTTTGTTTGGCAAAAAAAATTAAAACTTTGGTTTTTTTAAATTTATTTTCCAAACCTAATTTTCAACAGTTGGTATCAGAGCCAGGCTATGCTCTATCTATAAGTATAAACAAGTAATCAAAATAAATTTCTCTTCTTGAATGATTTGATTACATGGAAAGTGACATTATTTGTATCTTATGCATGTTTTGAGTTATATATGGAAATAAATGTGATATTATATATTTTTTACCAAGGTTGTGGTTCTTAGGAAATAGACTGTGGGCTATCATCTTCACGTAGGACTCTTTTTTTAATTCATAGAATTCTTGTGAGCCGAAAACGGACACAGAACTTAAATGTAAATTTTCCAAAACGAGTCCATGACGAGAAGATGGAGCGATGGCGGTTGAAGACCCAAGGAATGCCTTGTGACGAAAAACTATGTAATTTTATTTTTTTTCATTTATTTTCTAGAAATAGAACTATGGTAACTGTTAAACTAAGCCTTATCGGATAACATGTTTTGATATAACAAATTAAAGTGTTTTTGAATAAAAGTAAAGTTGAGAAATTTGATAAAAATCAAGTTGAAATGGTTTTAGTTGAGTCAAACATTTTCAAATATTCTTTAACCATTTTCAAACAAGCTAGAATTACTCCAGGACAAAAAGTACCGATACTTTTTTTTCTAAGTATCGATATTTTACAAGATATCGATACCCCTCTGATAATTGATACCAAATTGACCCTGTTTCTTTCAAACCATAGTAGGTATCGATCCAATATCGATACTTTTCTTAAGGTATCGATATTCCTGCTCCAATGTTCACTGAAATCTATATTAATTACAAAAAAATATCGATACCCTTTTAGTAGGTATCGATACTCGTTGCTGCAGGTGCAATTAATGATCTAGTATTTCATCGCTAATGGCTACTTTCACTTCTATAACAACTACAACGGTTGGAAATCAATTAGAGGATATAAATATCATCTTCTAAAGGTCTAGCAACAAGAAAATAAATGTGCAAAGCTTAAAGATAAATCAAAATAACCTAGATCTTAATTCTTTCATACCTTTTCTTGTAGACACTTGTGAGCTTTCATTGTATTCATTTATCTAAAGTTTTTTTCTCTGTATTTGTGTTTAACTAGCAAACATCTTGATCTTGTTAGGATTATTTCTTTGTTTGCTTATTTGTTTCTCTTTGAGAGAGGGTTTATTCTTAAGGTTTAGGTGGAAACCTAAAAGGAGTTATATCTTAAGATTTTGGGGAATAAGTCTTAAAAGAGATTGTAAGTTTAAACCTTGTCCTCAAAGGTTGTCAAATTAGTGAATTTGGGAAAATCCTTAGTTGTGGAAAGCTAAGGTAATGGAGTAGGCAATTGGGGCTGAACCACTATAAATCCTTGTGCTATTTGTTGCATAATTTTTGTTGCTTCCACCACAACTTCTCAAAGGTCGATTCAACCTCCTTATCATCGATGTCGAGCTGATACTTTCAAGCTAAAAATTGGTATTAGAGTGAGTCTCTAAAGACGGTTTAACAACTAAGAGAAGATCCTCGAAGAAGTTGAAATGACCATCAACTCATTCTACAAAATGGCGTCCACTTCCGAGCCAAACTCCACCATAATGGTAGAAGGGTATTTCACCATGAGGCCTCTGCTATTCAATGGCTCCAAGTACTTATATTGTAGAATAAGAATGAAGCTATTCATTCAAGCTAACGACTATTAGGTTTGGAGGATAATTACAAATGGGTCATTCGTTCCAATGAAGAGGGCCGAAGGTGTTTTAGTTCCAAAGGAAGAGAGTGAATGGAATAACAATAATATCAAGAAGATACAATTAAATGCAAAAGTTATTCCCACTCTATTTTGTGCTCTTGGTGCAAATGAGTACAATAGAGTCTCCTTGTGCAACAATGTCAAAGAAATATGAGTCAAACTTGAAGTCACCCATGAAGGGACAAGTAGTGTTAATGATTCCAAGATAAGTCTTTTCACCATTAATTATGAGTTGTTTAAAGCAAAACCAGAATAAGGAATCAAGAAGATGTTCGATCACTTCACCCACATCATCAATGGTCTCAAAGCCCTTAGGAAGACCTATCCTAACAAAGAGATGGTGAAAAAGATGTTGAATAGTCTCTTAACGTCTTGGGAAGCTAAAGTGACAAAAATAGAAGGATCAAAGGATTTCAACTCACTCTCCCTTGTTGAGCTCATTAGTTATTTGCTTACATATGAGATAAGGCTTAACAAAGAGAGTGAAGAAGAATGTTGGTAAAGCTCTAAAATCCACCACTAATAATAATAGTGAATCAAGTGAAGAGGTGAATGAAGATAAAGAGATGAAGATATTTGTTAAAAGATTCAAGAGATTCATAAGACCCAACAAAAGAAGAGAATTTCAAAAGAAGGAAGGACTTAAGCTTGAATCTACCAAGGAGAAAGATCCCATTATTTGCTATGAGTGCAAGAAACCGGGACACATCAAGTATGATTGTCCTCAACTTAAAAAGAAAGGGTCTAGCAAATAAAAGGCCTGTGTTGCTGCTTGGAGTTCATCCAATGATGAAGTAGCCAACTTATGCCTTATGGCCATCAATGATCCTAAGGTAACTTTTAACTTATATACTTTAAATGATTATTCTATTGATGAATAGCAAGATTCCTATGATGAATTGGGTTTGGAATTTGAAGTCATGATGTTAAAACACAAGAAAAATGTTTCAAAATTGAGAAATTAAAATGACTTACTTTCCAAAACCAATCATGAACTTGAAGAGAAAGTAAATAGAATGCAAGAAATAATTAATGACTTCGAAAAGAAAAATTTAGACTTGCATAATTTACTTTCAAAAGTTCATGGGGATCATCAAAAGTAACTTGAGTTGCTTAAGAGTGAAAAAGCTCACTTTAAAAAAGTTTCTAAAAAAGGAGAAAATTCAAAATAAAACTTTGTTAAAAATAGCTTTAATTACTATAAACATAGAGGTCCCCCAAAATTTTACAAGGGAAAACTTGTATACCTAAAGGGCTTAGTGATACTCAAGACAAGGAAGCTTTTTCAAAATGAATACCTAAAGGGATAGGATTTTGAAGACTAATGATTTTGGACCCAAAATATATTGGGTACCAAAGACTTAATTCTATGTTTGTAGGTAAGGTGCATTGCTTCAAGGAGATCAAAGGCAAATTTTATGTGATTGCACCTTAATGTTGATTGGCATGGTAGTTCATTAGTTCTTTATGTTTAATATCTATCTTTGAACTAACCACTTTCTTTTCCTCTTGAGAGCTTTATTATTTATTTTCTTTGATATAACAAAAAAAAGGAGGAGAGAAAGGTAAATTTTAATGGTTGATTGATTGCTTATATGCCAAGATTAGTGACCAAAATTTTCAAATCAATATGAATTTCAAATTTGTGCTTATTTCAAATATTTATGCCTTGAATTGAAAATGATTTTTATAAAAGGGGAGCTTAAATTGAAAATGCCTTTTATTAAGGGAGAACAATCTATTCAAAAACAAATTTACAAAATCTTTTGTTATATCAAAAAGGGGGATATTGTTAAACTAAGTCTTATTGGATAATATGTTTTGATATAACGATTAAAGTGTTTTTGAATAAAAGTAAAGTTGAGAAATTTGATAAAATCAAGTTGAAATGGTTTTAGATGAGTCAAACATTTTCAAACAAGTTAGAATTGCTCTAGGACAAAAAGTATCAATACTTTTTGTCTAAGTATCGATATCTTGTAAAATATCGATACCCCTCAAATAATCGATACCAAATTGACCCTGTTTCTTTCAAAACTTAGGAGGTATCGATCCAATATAGATTCTTTTCTTAAGGTATCGATATATTTCCTACGGTATCGATATTCCTGCTCCAATGGTCACTGAAATCTGCATTAATTACAAAAAATATCGATACCCTTTTAGTAGGTACCGATACTCATTGCTGCAGGTGAAATTAATGACCTAAAATTTCATTGCTAATGGCTACATTCACTTCTACAACAACCACAACCATTGGAAATCAATTAGAGGGTATAAATATCATTTTTTAAGCGTCTAACAACAAGAAGAGCAACGTGCAAAGCATAAAGAGAAATCAAAACAACCTAGATCTTAATTCTTTCATACCTTTTCTTGTAGACACTTGTGAGATTTCATTGTATTCATTTAGCTCAAGTGTTTGTCTTTGTATTTGTGCTTAATTGGTAAACATCCTAGTCTTGTCTGGATTGTTTTCTTTGTTTGCTTATTTGTTTCTCTTTGAGAAAGGGTTTATTCTTAAGGTTTGGGTAGAAACCTAAAGGGAGTTGTATCTTAAGATTTTTGGGTATAAGTCTTATGAGAGATTGTAAGGTTAAACCTTGTCCTCAAAGATTGTCAAATTAGTGAATTTGGGAAAATCCTTAGTTGTGGAAAGCTAAGGTAATGGAGTAGGCAATTGGGGCCAAACCACTATAAATCCTCGTGCTCTTTGTTGGAAATTTTTTGTTTCTTCCACCACAACTTCTCAAAGGTCAATTCAACTTCCCTATTATCGATCTCGAGTTGATTTTTCCGAGCTAATAGAAACCTTGGCTGGTAATTTTATTTTAATTACTTGTCTCATTATATATTTTTTTTATAATTTTTTATTATGTAATGTTATAATTTTGATATATATATGAGATGATTCACAGTTGATTGATTAAAAAATAAGAAGTGTGGTAATGAGAAAATGCATGTGCTGTATTGTTCTATTCACTTCTTTAGGTTCTTCAATTATTGTGAGAATTGTGGTAATGTGAAAGTACATGTCTAGGATTGACTCTCGCTAGGAAAAGATTGGTTTATAAACGGTCAAATTTGACTCACCT
The DNA here is from genome assembly GCF_007990345.1 of Gossypium hirsutum. NCBI lineage: Eukaryota > Viridiplantae > Streptophyta > Magnoliopsida > Malvales > Malvaceae > Gossypium > Gossypium hirsutum. The sequence continues at coordinate 46,181,803 of NC_053441.1, read as the reverse complement.
CCCTTTCTTGAGACCTTACCTGGTGCATGGTTCACATTCACTTCTTCGAATTTTCCCTTAAAAAAACTGTGGAGAATCAAAATTCTTTGTTTTATGATTGATTGATTTTTTTGAATAAATGAATGTGAACATTATAAAATTGTCATAGCGTGCCATGCATATATTGGGAACATGACATATAAATTAGGTAAGAATGGCACTAGGATTATTGTATGATCATTCTTAAAATATGAGATAAGAAAAACTTTGCATGTTATTTTTAAATATTGAGTGGGAGAAGGTCATTGAATAAGACCTACGGCCTCCATTGATGGTCCTTAAGTGATAGCATGATAAGTTTTCGAGTCGGATCCTACCTTGGCCACACCCTAAGGTAAACTTTATCAAGTGGGTTCACTGGATAGGATTTCCTTTTAAGGACAATTAGTCATGCATGACTCTTAGTGAGATTATCCCAAGATGACTCACAAATGAAAGTGTGTTCATGATGGGTGTTGAGTCAATGGTTACACACTCAAGATCTGCTCTTATTAAATAGTTTCCTAAGAAACGATGTTTAAGCTAGAGATGATGGTCAAACATTAAATGGTTGTTGGTTGGTGTGAAGTCTTGAGAATTAAGATTCATGAACTGATTGGATGTAATCGATGTTCTTGCTAGTAAATCATGGGAACCCAAGGCAACATAGTTGATGAGTGTGAGAATGATCGTAGCAACAGAAAAATGTTTTTTTAAGGTTTTAATACAAGATACATGCATCAAACTGCATTCTTGATATCTTGCTGAAATAAAAATATTTACTTAATACAAAGATAGTAACTAACGAATCTTTATTTTTTCAGTTCAAATATGTCTCATACTCCTCTTATTAGCATTCTTACTGAGAAAAAAAATTGTATGGGGATAACTTTCGAGAATGGAAAAAAGGAACTTGCTAATATTTCTCAATTGTGAGAAACACAAATTCGTTTTCAATGAAACATGCCCTCATGAAACTTAGCCCAAAGCGAGAAATCACTGGAGAGATTCTGACTTGATTTCTTGATGTTATATGTTAGCGAGTATGAGTAGTGTGTTGCAAAAGCAACACGAGAATTTTCGTACTACCAAAAAGATCATGACAAATTTGGAATATTTGCTCGGAAGCCCAGTCACATTGGCTCGAAAATCTACTATTAAAAATATGATGAACTCTCAGCAGAAACCCAACATTCTGGTCAAAGAACATATGCTTAAGCTTATGTGATTCTTTGCAGAAGTGGAGGACAATGGGGCTAAACTAGATGTGAGCACTAAGATTGAAATAGTGTTCAAATCTTTAACCAATGAGTTTGATGGTTTTAGGGCTGCTTACAACATAGGGAATAAGATGCTTACCTTGACTCAGCTCATGAAGGAGTTACCATCCTATGAGTTGATATTGAATGGTGATAAGCCAGTTCAGGAGAAACTTGAGGCAAACTTAGCTATAGGCCCCTCGTCCTCTAAGGGGAAGCAAAAAGTTATGGGAAATAATAAACTAAGTCTACGATTCCACCTCGTATCGATAGGAAAATGACTAAGAAGTCAAAAGATTCTAAAAAGATCAAAAGTTTTTTCTGCAATAGGAAAGGGCATTTCAGATCAAACTGCAAAGAGTATTTGGATTACCTAGCCAAAAAGGGAAAAGGTATGGAACTCTTTACGGTTGAAGCTTGCTTAGTGGAAGAATCAATTGACAACTAGTTATTGATTTTAGAGCCACTAACCATGTATGTGTGTCTTTATAGAGGTTTAACGAAACGAAAAGTTTGCATGACAAGAGCCTCTCGTTGCGGACTGGAGATAGGAGCTATGTTTTAGTCGAAGCAGTGGGAGAAGTTATTTTCCATTTTGATAATTTTAGGAAGATTATTCTAAAGAAAGTATTTTATCTACTTCATTTTAAGAGGAATTTAATTTCGATAGCATGTTTATTTTATGACGGTTATGACATTTAATAAAAGGATTTTTATTCACAAAAAGTATTTTTTAATCTGTAATTGATGGATGGAAAGCAAGCTTTACTTTTTTCAAACTAAATAACTGTTTGATACTTCAAATTGAAATAGCGAATAAAACGCTTAAAACTTCTAACTCTAATAAGGGGTACCTATGACACTTAAGACTTAGTCAAATTAACCAAGAAAGAATCACTAGACTCGTGAAAGATGGTCTCTTAAGTATGCTCAAGGAAGTTAGTCTTCCAGAATGTGAATCTTACTTGGAAGGTTTAATGACCAAGAGGTCTCTTAATGCGAAAGGTACAAGGGCCAACCAACCTTTAGAACTTGTGCACACTGATGTATGTAGTCCCATGAGCATCAGTGCCTAAGGAAGTTATGATTATTATGTAACTTTCATCGATGACCATTCTCGATATGAATATCTTTATCTAATGCACCACAAAGGCAAAACCTTTGGTAAATTTCAAGAGGTTCGTGCAGATGTGGAAAAGCAATTATGTTTATCCATAAAGAATTTTTGGTTTGACCGAGGTGAGGAATACTTCTCCGATGAGTTCTTAGGATACCTCATAGAGAATAATATTTTATCCTAGTTGACTGCAGTGGGCACTCCACAGCAGAATGGCGTAGCTGAGAGAAGGAATAGAACATTTCTGGATATACGATATAAAATACTTATTACATTCTAAATGATGTGCCAACCAAGTCATCTTGCAAGACACCTTATGAATTGTGGCACGGAAAGAAACCTACTCTAAATCACTTTAGAATATGATGTTGTCCAGCACATGTTCTGGATAAGGATGCAAAGAAGTTGGATGCACAGGCAGAATTGTGCATGGTTGTAGGATATCCTAAAGGAACAAAAGGTGGATTATTCTACAATTCGAAATTTAATACGATCAAAGTTTCTACTCATGTTACTTTCTTCGAGGAAAGCTACATGGATAACTTTAAGCCTCAAACTAAAGTGGTACTTGAGGAACTTTTGGGAGTTATAGAATAATCACCAAGTTCAGTTCTTGAAAAAGTTGTAGAAAGACCTACAAACAATCAACATCATAGGGGAATCCATCATAGTAGGAAAGTTTCTAAGAAACCGAGCTTCTTCATCTATGATAGTAGTATTTATAATATGGAAGCCAATTATGAGGATGATGATCCACTCACTTATGAGGAGGCTATGCAGGACATTGATTCCAAACTCTGGAAATAGGCCATGGATGTCGAGATGGATTCTATGAAATCCAATACGATGTGGGAACTTGTAGGCTTACCGGTTGGGATTAAACCCATAGGGTGTATGTGGATCTACAAGAAGAAGAGAAATGCAAAAGGGAAAGTGGAAACACATAAAGCTAGACTTGTAGGGAAAGACTACACACAAAAAGAAGGCATCGATTACGATGAGACCTTCTCTCTGGTAGCCATGCTCAAGTCTATTCGCTTTATCTATTGTCACTGCTCTCGATTACGAGATCTGGCAAATAGATGTCAAGACAATATTCTTGAATGACTATCTTGATGAGACCATTTATATGGTTCAACCCACTGGCTATGTTGTCAAAAGAAAGGAGGAGAAAGTTTACAAACTATTAAAATCCATTTAAAGACTTAAGTAGACATCCTGCTCATGGAATAAAAGATTTGATCAAACCATAAAGACTTTTAGGTTTGAAAAAAACACTGATGAAAAAAACAATGAATAAATAAATTTCACATTTTACTATTTTGTCTTTTGTATTTCAGTCTTTCATATTTTGCATGCATAGTGAAATTGTGACAAGCAAATATTAGTTCATTGATTTTCTAAGTTCAAACTAATGATAAGTGGCATTGTAAGAACGTTTACATTGCGAGAAAGATAATTTACTTCAGTAGTAATCGAAATGAGCCTGTAATCCCGTAAAATAATCAAAGTGAGCATTTGATTCAAATACCTAGAAAGATTATTATATAATATACAATTCCAATTGAGAGATGGCTAGTCTTGGCTATTGGAGTAATTGACTCCACGGGTAGAGACATAGATGTATTCATTGGTAGAATGATACATTATACTAGACCCAAGATGAATTAATTCTAAATCTATTTGTGAATTAATTCACTTGTGACATTCATGGTGTGATTTACCTAAATTTTGAGTTATTCACTGATCATGTGTATGTATCTTATGTACTTTGATACAAGTGGAGGCTTATGCTCAAAAGATGATCGAACTGATAGCCGATATGTTGGGCACATGACTTGTGTATGGCATGACTTTACTAGGACTAGTGAAATTCATAGCTCAATTAAGGAGTTAATGATATCCTCTCATTGGCATTGTGTGGATTTTTAAATATGGAACGTGGTCACGTGTTGCTTGTTCTCGAACGAGCAATTTATCACAACCATTTGTTGACAGTGATCATATTAATCATTATGAAGACACAATGGTGACAATGAGATAAAATAGGATTGTATTGACTAAACAGATTTTACTCAAAGGAATCAAGGATATCATATGAGGGTAACAGACATGACGAGGTCATTAGACAAAGGAATTGGATGAATTGCTTTTGTAAACAGTATACAATAAGGAGGTTTCAATCATGGTACTTCTTGTGAATGACTCCATGATTAAGTAATTACGAATCATCAAAACGATACTTTCGAACATAATTGCAATTACTAGAACCTCATTGTATATGTCTGATTGGTCCCTCCGCTAGCTCAACAAAAGCTCGATCGAACTTCTTTTGAATTAGAAGAAAATTCTACGACTTTGGAAATAATTTAATTTAGTTGATTTATTCGATGTGGAATTAAATTTGGCAGTTGTAAGAATTTTCAACTAGGGAATTAAAGAATTTTCTTGAAAAATTAATTTGGAAAATATAAGTGATTTGTGGGAAAATTAACTTTGATCAAGTAAAATTAAAGTAATCAAATTAATTAAATTAATATGATATTTTTAGAAATTAATTTTTAAGTCAAACAATTATCCCAATGGGTAATTGAACTTGAAATTTGGACCTGAGATTGTAAATTTGGCCTGGGAGCCCAAAATCAATGGTTGTGCAGTGGAAGAACTACACTATTACTGGAACTCTACTAGAAAATTTGATTTCAGATTAACTATCCTAAAAAATAATAATATTTTAATATATTTAATTTTAAATTTAATTTATTAATTATCTTTTATATAAATATTGTTTTAATTTAATATTAAAGTGAATAAGTTTAATAATAGTTGAACTCTCTAAACTCTCCTTATATAAAGAGAGCATTAGGTCAATATGTACACACACTTGAATTCAAAAGAGTTGCAGAAAGAAAATTTTCTAAAGATACTATTTTAGAAAATTTCTAGAGATATTTTTCTTATTTACAACTTGGCTCAAAAGTTTAGATAAATTGCGAAATTACCCCACTGGTAATTTTTGTGACAAATTTTCTGATTCGAAGTGAAACCATACTCAACAGACAGGAGCTTCAGAATAGCGAAGAAGACTATGTCGAAGCGTTCATACTAGACGAATAAAAAATGTATAATTTTGATTAAATGTTTATTATTTTAGATATCACAACCAAGTTCTTGTTTTGGAAAAACAAATTAAAACTCTGGTGTAACGCCCCAAAATCTCTTATATATTTTTCGTATGTTTGTGACACAATTGTATGTCTGCTTTAATGGTTAAGTGTTCTGGGAAGTGTTTGGGAGGTCCGAAGTTCAAGCCTTAGCTTGGGCAAATTTTTGTTTTTAAATGAATAAACCCCTATCTCTAATCAGTAGGCTTATAAATATATGTTGGTAAAATATATCAGAATGGGCTTGCTGGTCTGATGGTTAAATGGGGTGTTAGTGTGCTGGGAGTCTTGAGTTCGAATCCCTGTATGTGTAAGGGGGATTTTTTTTGTTCTTGTGTCGTGAAGGAGTTTGAGATGTGGTAAAATATTGAGTGTTTGAGATGTGTTGGAGGTGGTGGCTGGTTTGGGGTGTTTGGATTGAGTGGGGAGTCATGTGGAGAGATTTGATGAGGGGTAAAAATAGGGGATATGGGAGTTACCCAGTTATAATGGATGTGGTTTAGTGGGAGCAAAATAGGGGATTTGGGAGTTACCCAATTTTTTTCCTTCTCTCCTGCAAAAAGTATCTGCCATTTCCTCTCTATTTTTCCTTTACTGCCGAATTTTATCCTCCCTCTTACTGAATCCACCTTTTTCCTTCCTTTCCCTTTTCAACATTATTTTGAAATTGTCATATTGTGCAACATAGAGTCACACTCGTTCGGTAAGTGATAATAGTGCTATAAAATTTTGGTTTTTAAGTTATTAATTAGGGAACCTTTGTTTAACTGTGTTGACTGCCGAAAATTTGGTGTGAGGGGTTGTGCTAGTGCCGAGTTATAGAGGGAAGCTTCTGTAGTTCGTAAGGTAAGGGTTTTTCTGCTTGGAAAATGAATTTTTCATTTTGGGGTTAAGTTTAATTCGATCGTTTAAGTGACTAATTGAGCGAAATGTTGGTCAATAATAGGTTGTGGAGTGCTCGTGGTGGCTTTAGATTCGAATAGAAACTAGGTGTGTAACCTTAACACTGTAAACGGAAAATGGTAAAAAGTTGAAAAGTGAGGTTGTCGACGCCACACAGGCGTGTGGCCATTCGTGTGGTTGGATGTGTGATCGAACATGGGTGTTTGATCAATGAGGTTGGCTGTGTGCGATATAAGTCGGACTGAATTGGTCCGTGTGGGCCACACGAGCATGTGGGCCCATTCGGGTGAACCACACGGGTGTGTGGGATTTTTAAGCCGGGCCATGTGATCACACGGCCAAGGCAAATTTAGGCCATGTGGCCACACGGGCGTGTAGACCCACACGGATGAATATCATGGGCTTGTAGGCTCATTTTCACTATTTTATTGCTAAGGTTGTACATGTCGCTCGAGTCGACAGTGGACCTACTATAGGGTCGGTAAGCTTACCTGGACCCCTAATTGACTGAATGACTATTATATCCATGTACGATATATATTTTTTGACTGTATATTGAGCATGCTATAAAACTGTACTAAATGCATGTATGATACCATGATTTGGCATGACATGGTTGTATGATGCATAGCATGGGGATGGGTTTATATTGATCGGAGGAAGTGTACTGAAAGGCTTCGAGCCTAACTTACTGGCAACTCAGCTGCATAATATTTTATAGTACCGCATTCGTTGCTACTTGGAGTGTAGGGATGGGTGGGTTGATTATATCCCCACATGGAGTGTAGGATTGGACGGAGGTGGAGTGTAAAGGCTAGCTGGGTAGGGTTTGTGATCGCATAACTGATATTGTACTGATTACTGATACTATAATGGGCCAAGGCCTAATGCATGACTGCACCTGTACTGAACGGGCTAAGGCCCTAACTAAAACTGGATCTGATACTGAAAAAGGGCTTAGGCCCAGATTGTGATTGCTTTCTGTCTGTTTGTCTATGGGATTACACACTGAGTTTTCTTAAACTCACCCTTCTGAATTATCTGTACAGCTAATCCCTAGTCATAGGAGGATCGGTGCCGCGGAGGACTCAGCGGTGGCCACACGACCTACTTCATTCCATTTAAGTGCTTAATTTTGATTTTGATTTTATGTTGGGGATTTTATTGTATCATGGCCTCTTTGAATTTATATTTTTAATTTGGGATTTTTTATTTTTATGATTTATATCTGCTAGTAGTAGGGATAAACGAGTTTTCAAAAAGAACCAAACGTGTTATCAAAATTCACTCAAATACGCAACTGTTTTAAAAAGCTTTCGCAATAAGTGACATTTTGAAAATTAATAACGTTTTGAAAGAGAATAGCTTTATGAAGTAACATAAGATATTGTCAAGAGGTGATATAGGTAAGAGGTTTTTGACGACAACTCTTTTTTTTCCGAAAAGCACTTCCATGTGACATCCCCAGAATCGGCCATAACGTCTAGGCTGGATTTGGGGTGTTACATCTGGTTTTTCTCTCAATTTATTTTGCGCTGCATTTTCCAAATCTGATTTTCCAAGGCCTTTCTATAAGACTCTTCCCTTCGATAATCGTAATGTGCAAAGTTGTGAGACTTACCAGAAGGTTGAACCATCCACTGGTTAGATGAAATCTTAGCTCTAGCTTAAAGAAAAAGAAGAGAATATTTAGGTTAGAAGGAAGAACCAGAATGTAGGGAAAAAAGAAAAACCATCTGAAATGTCTTCCCCCTTCATTAGATATAAACTCCCTATCCCCTTACTATGGACACTGAGAAGTGATGATGCTTACCTAACCCAAATCTTCTATTTTTCCAACAAAATTCAGGGGAAGGTAACGAAAATCCGGTAAAGATCTTCGTTACTAATTGAAAAGTCAGGGGAAGGGTTAAATCAATTCAACTGACTCCCAACTAATCTCATTACGAGAGTCGACTTGAATAAGGCTAAGGTAAATCGAATGTACTTATACTTTGGTGGTGACTCGCGTATGGTGTGGTCTTAAGGATAAAAAAGTGTCCTCCAGGTTCTTCATACACTTGATAGGCTCTTTGTGCTCTCCCAAACTCTAGGGCATACTCTTCCTTAAGCGTACTTGTTCTTATGCGTATTCTTTCTTCACTTGAAGATATCCTGTAAATAAATTCCTTAGATACCGCCAACAGGCGGATACTTTAACGCTAGTAGGTGCCAATACTCTAACTTGCCATCAATCCAATAGGATGGTGGATTATATTACAGCAATGCGCGAAACAGTTTACATACATACCTTACTCACCTTTTTCGAGTCCGTCACTTTTGTGGTGTGATAGTGATACTGAAAAGTGCATGTATTTTGTGCAAGATAGATCCAAAATGTTCTCAGCTTTCAGTCGAATGGTCTTCTCCACTATCCTCATACCTCGAATTGCGTCGACTGTTGGCTCGAACAATAAGAACCAAATACAACCAAACGTTATTTATTTTTTAGTACGAGAGTAATTCTTTCAACAGAAACTGATAAAAATTATTATTTCCAAAAAATAGAATTTATAAGAAAATAAATTTACACTACTTTATGGTAGAATAATAATCTATGAAATTTGTGTTTAAAAACCTATGTTAATAACTCTACCTGTCTTATTTATCTATAGTGAGAGATTGGAGAATCCTAGTTGAATAAGTATAACACAAATAATATTTATTTAATAGAAAAACACTCTTCTAGTTAGAGGTGCTCATGGGCCGGGCCGGGCCGGGTTCGGGCCGGGCCCATAAAAAAATTTCGGCCCGGGTCCTAGGCCCGGGCCCAGCCCGGCCCGAAATATGGGCCTAAGATTTTGCCCAGGCCCGGCCCGGGAAAAAATCATAAGCCCGGGCCCGGCCCGACCCGGCCCATTTTTATTTTAAAAATTTTAAAAATATTTTAAAATTAAAAAAATTAAAAAAAAGTATTTTAAAATTAAAAAAATTAAAAAAAGTATTTTAAAAATATTTAAAAATTTAAAAAAATTAAAAAAGTATGTAAAAATATTTTAAAATTAAAAAAAATAAATATATTTATTATATCGGGCTGGGCCGGGCCCGGGCCGAAAAAGTGGTGCCCGAGGCCCGGCCTGTTTTCTAAACGGGCCTCGTTTTTTTGCCCAAGCCCATATTTCGGGCCTATATTTTTACCCAAACCCTCCCATATTTCGGGCGGGCTGTCGGGCCGGGCCGGGCCGCCCAGCCCATGAGCACCTCTACTTCTAGTGAAACCAGAAGTGGGGGTTTGGGGCACACCCTATATAAAAACATTAAGGTTGCCCCCCTTACATGTAAAATGAGGGGAATTGAACCTTTTATGTATTGGGTTCAATTATATGTGTTTTCTAGACTTTTGACCTAACACTTTATTAATTAATCCAGCTCAATATTTGTTTTCAATTCCTAAAATAAATATTATTTATTTCACTAATTAAATTAAATAAATTAATTTTCAAAGTAAATATTTTTCTCAATCAATTTCTAATTTCATTAAAGTCATGGCAATTTTACCGTAAAAGAATCTATGAGGAAATATATTTAATTTCTATATTAAACGGATTCATAATGACTAATTAATTTAATTTCATTTTTTAAATTCAATTATTTAATTTTAATTAATTAAATAATAATTTTAAAATATTAAATTTATTTTCAAGTAATTTTTATGCTTAGTGAGAAAACATTTTCATTTGTGAATGTGACTCATTTCTCTAACTTCATCATTTATATTCATTTATGTTCATTTCGTTCTGTACGCAATTTATTTCTTGTTTTAATGATCTAGCAAAGAGATCGATCGAATATATGTAATTAGAGCTAAAATAATTTACAATTAAAACGACTTAAAAGTTAGTGATGTCAGAAAATAGAGTTTCGGAACTCCATTTCCAATATTTGAGTCTGTAAGTATTATTATTCAATATTTATGATGTTTGTATAAAGTTTAATTAGAGTTTGTTCCCTTAATTTTTTTTCAATTGGATAATTAATTAAAGTAAAATGACTAAATTGTAAAAATGATAAAAGTTTATCGCTATGAATTTTTAAATAATTTAAGGACCAATTTAGAAATTGGGCCCTTTTAATTATGACAAACGGTGGTAGAGATGAACTAGCATCCACTAAATCGGTTAATTGTGCTTAAGGATTAATTAATCTATGTTTAATTAAAATTATTCATAATTTACTAAGTTAAATTATGTATAAAAGCTAAAATAAAATATATAAAAAATCCCTATCCATCATCTTCTTCAATTGAAGAAAAATAAGAAAGAATAGGGTTTGAGTTTTCAAAATTTTGGTAACTATTAGGTATGTTCAATCAAGTCTTTTTCTTGTAAATTTTATATTTTTGATGTCTTAGGAGCTTTATTTAGCTAACCTGATACATGCACGAATTGGGTGAAATTTATTAAATTCCATTCACCGAAGCTACCAATTTTCAAGCTTTGGAAATTAGTAGACTTGTGATGAATTTTTGGATGGGATCCTAGCATTTCTAGGTTGAGATATCTGTATGGAGTTCGAAGATCTATCTCTTAGCTTCGAAACGCACTTTGAATTACTCGATTTTGAGTTTGGGAGCTCAAGTTATGAGCATTTAAGCTAACCTATGTACCAATTTGTAAAACTATTAAATTTTCTAAAAGTTTCTCATTGATGAGTTATTGATAAAACTGGAGTTAAATGATTACATTTTAAGCTTAGATATGAAAAAGGACTAGATTGTAAAGTAAAAATTGTTAGTTTGAACATAGGGACTAAAGTAGAAATATATCAAAATTGGTATGAAATTTATGTAACATTTTGACACTAGAGAGCCCTAGAAGGATGTAATTGACATCGATTTTGAAATTGAGGCCCAAATTTGAAAGATATTGCAATTTCGATTTTAAGGACTAAATTGAATAAAATATAATACTTTAGAAGTATTCAAAAAATAAAATTAAACTGGCATATGAATATAGTATGATGATATAATATGTTTGAAATTGATAAATTAAATTGAATTGAATAATTGTATAAAGTAGAAATTGAACCAAATCGGAAATAATCGGGAAAAGGCAAAATTATCAATTAGTCCTTGAAATTTAACTTGTTTACTTATTTAACCAGTTATGTTCATATCATATGATTTTATTTAAATTGTTATATACTTTAATTATGAATTTGTATATGTTTAATAATAATTTGAATTCTGTGCAACATGGTACAAAAGGTGAGATATTGACTAAATCGTAAAGAAATGATACATTGAATATGATGAATAGTAATTTGAGATATTTAATGAATTAATAGCTTCTTATGACTGATCGAATCGTATTGGTGTGAATTTGGTTATTATCGAGGTAGAGGACTAAATTGAATAATTTACAAAATATGGATGACTTTGTAATTGAATGTGATTTGGATATAATTTGATATTATACTATTACTGAATTATTATTCGTAGCTAAAGACGATGCAAGATCGTTGAAAGGGAAAGGAAAGACACAAGTCGACAACGAGTGACACAAGCTTTTGGCTTGTATTTCTATGACCCAAAATCAATTTAGTTAATGCATATACATAATATATTGCATTATACAATATTGAGTTAAGCTATTAATAGTTATTGAGTAAAATACTATGGTTGGAATTGAATATCGAGATAGGGACTAAATTGAATAAAATAGAAAGTTGTAGGGTTTAATTGATGCAAAAAATTGGTTTGCAATTGAGCGGAAATATGTTATATTACATGATGAATTATTGAATTGAGAATGATGAGATATGAATTGAACTATGATAATATTGCAAATTGGTTATTTTGTAACAGCCCATTTTTAGTGAAATCAGAATAGTGGTTTTGGGACCACAAATTTGAGGTCAAAATATTTATTTAATTATTATTTTAATGTCTACAGCATGATAGTAGAGTCATATGAAAATTTCGTTAAGAAATTTTATTGTTTGCATGCTTAATTTGATAAAAAGACTAAATCGCGTAAAGTGTAAAAGTTGTGTTCTAATAGCTAAAGGTGTTAAATAGCTATAGAACTTTAAATTATAGGCCCTTATGTGGTAATTAAACCATTAGAAAATTTAGTGGACAAATATGGACATTAAACAGGAAAATTCAAAGGTTAATTAAAAGGTTAAATTTGTAATTTTGTAAATATGTTAATTAAGTAAAACAAAAGCAAGTATCATCTTTATTTTCTTCATTAGAGAACCGAAATTTAGGGATAGAGAATCCATTGTTGAGCTTGAGCATTCAGTAACTAATTCTTGCTAGATTGGTACATATTTTTGATATGTTTTTAATGATTTCTATGTTTTTGGAGTTTTAGCTTAATCTAGCTAGCCTAGGGATTAATTTGTGAAACTGTTAAAGTATTAGGGTTTTACCATTGATGAATGTGTATGTGTTTTGATGTTTGATGAAAGAAAATGAATGGTTGTGGTTAGTTAAACAACTTTTGTAAAGTGATTTTTGTTGAAAATGTCAATTCGAGATTTATTTGTAAAATGTGTAAAATTTCATGGTAAATTGTGAATTTATGAAATGTGTGGGCTGTTATAAGCATGGATTATATTTGACTAGCATGGGTGTGGAATAAATTGCATGAATTTGCATTTTTATGAGCTAAGGACTAAATTGTAAAGGAGTGAAAAGTTTAGGGGAAAAATAGTAATTTTCCATAATATGATTGTATTGAATTGATTAGAATGAGGTTTAAATTAGCTAAATTTGATTATATAGATCAAGAAAAGCGACATTCGGAATTAGATCTGGGAAAAGGTAAAGTAGTGGATTAACAATCGTTTTTTTTTCTGTCGTTCAAATTCGAGGTAAGTTCGTATGTTAATAAGTTTTAAATTATATATGTGTTTACATGCTTAATTGATATAATTGGATGATACGACACTACGAAAATTCTCGACCAGATATTGAAAATTGTTTGGATCCCAGTTGAACCTTAAGAATAGATAGGATACGAATGACATGTCATTAGGGGTTATCATGTTTTGGGTGCTGGTCTTGTACATCCTACCGGTGGCTGAGTTTTCGGCATGTGTTGCAGTTACTCAACAACTTGTGTGAGCAGCACCATGTAACTGCATTTTGACCGTCAGCTTGTGTAAGCAGACCTAGTGATGGCTCGAGAGTGAGAATCTATATGAGATATGAGATAGAGGTGGTTTCGACCATGTATTAGCACTTAGTGTGAGATACCCAAATATTTGATAGTATTCCAAATGGTTCAACGGGCAGAGTGTTAATACTAGAGTGTATAAGTTTGATATGAACTAGTACAAGTATGTATGTGAATCATGTGAATTGAATCTATGAGATTTGTGATTTCATGTCTAACCTTGTGGATGAATATGTGTTAGGCTTTTGGATCAAATTGAGTTGCATTATGCTACGTTTAATTACTTAAATTGTGACTAAATGGTAAGCTGAGTTTTATGCTATATGAACTTACCAAGCTTAATTGCTTACTCTGTTTAATTTCTCGGATTGGAAGTTGTCGGAGATCTCATCACACTATCTATCGGCTGTTTTGGTACTTATGAATAATGTATTTTGGTTATATGGCATGTATAGTTCATTTGGCTAATTGAAGCTTATATGTTTTATTATGTAATTAGCCATTTAATTTGGCTTGATTTGGTATATGTTGTTATGTAATTATATGTGTAGCTAGTCTCTTGGTATGATGCAATGTTGCCATGTGAATGCCTTAATGGTGAATTGGTAGTTTGAGTACTATATCAATGAGATTCAGAAATGGCATATAGGTTAAGTTATAGGCACAAAGGTGCATATATGCAATTGACCATTTAGGTAACTTTTGGTGGTGATATTGGTATGTTTTTAAAAGGCCAAATGTGATGCCTAAGAGCATTATGGTTGTTGGTAATGATATTGCATGTTTTAAGCTTGATTTTGATTAGTATGAATGTCTATTGATGATATGGTCATATGCTATTTGATATGTATAGGTTGATGCAAATTTTGGGCGAGAAATGTGGCTTGGAAATAGCCTATTTTCGTCCACACGAGCAGAGACACAGGCGTGCATCTCAGTCGTGTGTGACACACAGCTAGGTGACACGGCCGTGTGTCCCCCGTATCTTTTAAAGGAATCAAGTCAGTATGCCTCACACGGCCAAGCACACGGCCATGTGGTTGGCCGTGTGACCTAAGCCAGTAAGTTACACAGGGTCAGACACGGGTTGGGACATGGCCATGTGATCCCATATCGAATGCACACATGATCTACGACACGGGCGTGTCTCTTGGCCATCTGAGACACTTGGCCTGGCCACACGGGTGTGTGTCCCCTGCACTTTGAAAATTTTCAATGTTTTTCCAAAAATTCCTTGAGTTCACGATTTAGTCCCAATTGGTTTTAAATGTTTGTTTTGGGCCTCAAGGGTCTATGTTAGGGACAATGAGATTGAATTTGATTGATTTATGAAATGAATGTGTTTTATAAATGAATTGTTTGATTGTTTGATCTAAAAGTCTGGTAATGCTCTGTAACTTTATTCCGACGACAGATACGGGTTAGGGGTGTTATATATTTTATTAAACATACAGGTCTATACTTTGGGTTAGTCGATAATACATTATGTTACTAGTTTAGATGCAGATTGACTAATACGAGTATTCGTCTTGAAAATCCAAGTCAGGTTAACATGGTTATATCAATGTGTGTTGTGATTAAATGCAATTGAATTGTTGTAATCATACGATAGGGTATGCGAATTAAATGAAACCAAGCCCTGAGGCTGAAATGGATTTAAACGAGTCAAAAACTCCAAAAACCAATGAAGTAGGTGATATTAGAAGTGGTAAATCGGAAATAGGACTGATAAGGGAATGTTTTGATATTGATATGTTTAAAATGTTGTCATTATATGCATAATGAAATATTCTTATAGATTGTATTGAAGCGGAATGGATTGGTGTTAGTTTTGTTACACTTTAACATGATCATATTAAATATATAAAGCTTGGTAACTCCAAGTTATAAGTATATGGTAGATATGAGCATATAGTTATACATGTTTTCTAAAGATAGATTTGTTAATGTTTATATTGTATATTTGAATTATAGAAATGTCACTGAGTTAATTACTTAGTTTACAATTTTGTTTTCCTTATGCAAGAAAGGTTCTATTCGAGTTTCCAAAACATCAACTCGACATCCAAGTAATACTATTGGACTTAGTTTGTTTCCTTTTTCATTACTAACTTGGCATGTTGAGTCAAGTGGGTGTTAATGCTTAGTTGTGGCTAAATGATCATATGATGTGTATAAGTCTTATTTATATATTAATGTGTTCAAAGTGGTATGAATAGTTAGTATGCTGGATGGTGATAGATTATAGGTATATATATATGCATAAGTATTTAAATGTTATATGGTTGTTGTATAATTTGTAAAGGATAAGGTATTTGCTTAATTTAAATAGGATAGATGATATGTTTGGTTTGGCACGAAATAAAGCTTATGTGTGTGAATAGGTTGTTGATAATACAAATAAAATCATGATTCTTGAGGATTTAGTGGGTGCTATTGAGGATTTAGTGGAGATACTGTTATGGGTTTTTTACAAAATTGTCAATGCCTTTTTATCATTTTGTCCTTCCGTTACTAGTATAAATAGAGGGGTAGATTCCTCATTTTTCATACTCAATAGAAACACAACCCTATCTGAAAATATTTTTCTCCTCTACTTTCTATTCGCGATTTCTTTATAAAATTTGTCAATTTTTCTCAAATCACTTTTAGAGAAAATTCTGTCTAAGAGTTTGGGTTTTAAGCGCGACCAACTATAACCCCTCCAAACTTTACTAGAATTGTTCCTATTGTGATTTCCCAAGAAGAACAATACCAATTAAGTTTCATCTTCCATATTCAGGTGTACGAATATTGAAAGACTGTGTTAACCTTGAGGAACAATGTCCACTACACGATTACACCGATCAGGACGAATTCATTTCTAAGGCAGTAGATTTACCACAGCACAGTAATTTCTGATTTCATATTTAATTATTTATTTTTCCCAATAAATGCTAACAGATTTATTTTTGCAGTAGATTATTAGAAATGAATTCCTACTACTTAAACATGTCTAACTCGATCAACAAATACATCCTAGATGAGGTTAGAGCTATTGTGGTTCTCAAAGTAAACTTGGTTGAAAATAATGCTGAGTTGATTGTAGAGACAGATGCCCTTAAACATTTCTGCACCAACAAATAAATGTTCACCGAATTTGAAAAGGTAACTGAAGCTGAGTAAGTCTACATAGGTAATTCAAGCACGTCGAAAGTACTCGGTAAAGGAAATTTTTTTCTCAAACTCACTTCTGGTAAAACATTGGCATTGAGTAATGTCCTAAATGTACATGACCTTCGTAGAAATCTGATTAGTGGTGGTCTGTTGAATAAGACAAGCATTAAACTGTCTTTGAATCTGATAAACTTGTACTTTCCTGAAACGGAGATTATATGGGCAAAGATTTTTTAAGTGGGGGTTTATTCGTGATTGATATTATGTTTAATAATAATAAAGACACCATTTTTGCTTATATTGTTGAATCGTTTGACATGTGGCATGCTAGATTAGGACATGTAAACATTCATTCTTTAAAGAAACTCATAAAATTAAATCTACTTCTTAATCTAGATAATAGTAGCTTAATAAATGTGAAATCCGTGTTGAAGCCAAGCATGCTAGACCTTTCTTAAAACCTATCACTGATAGGAAAACTGAACTTTTGGAATTAATTCATACTAATCTAGCAGACTTTAGAAACACAGAAAGTAAAAATGGGAAACATTACTATATTAACTTTATAGATGACTACTCTAGGTATACAAAAGTCTATCTTTCAAGAACAAAAGATGAAGTTAAACAAACATTTCTCCTTTATAAAACAAAACTCTAAAAGAAATGATGAATTCTTTACTACTTAGTTCCGGTTTACCTAATCATATGTGGAGGGAGGCCGTACTCTCTACGAATCATATCCTTAATAGTGTGCCTCATAAAAAATTAGATTGTAACCTATACGAATTTTGGAAAGGTTATGCCCCTAATCTGAAATACTTGAAACTGTGGGGGTGCCTAACAAAAGTAGGCATACTTGTTTTTAAACAAAACACTATTGGTCTAAAACTGTTGATGTTGTTTTTGTTGGTTATACTTTGAACAGTGCTGCATATAGATTTATGTCTTTGCATGATTCTTCCTTATGTGAATGTAGAGATGCTGTCTTCTTTGAAAATATTTTTCCTTTAAAAAAATCTTATGTAAATCATGATACACAATTAGATGAGCATGTTTCTTTTTCTAGTACACATAATAGAGATATTCTTAATGATGATGTGGAACTTAGGAGAAGTAAAAGACAAAGGACTATCACTAGTTTCGAACCTGATTTCTTACTTCTTTTATAATTGAGTTTAATTATTTAGGCTTAATAAATGATTATATAGCTTATTTTTTTATAGATGAGGATCCAAAAACTTATGATGAAGCCATAAATTCTATAGATACTAGTTTTTGGAGAGATGTTATTAATAATGAGCTTGAATTTATTATGTCTAATTACACTTGGGAATTAGTACACTTGCTTAAAGGTCTTAAACTATTAGTAATAAATGGGTATTTAGAAAGAAGCTTAGACCAGATAGGTCAATACAAAAGTATAAGGCAAGACTAGTGGTTAAAGAGTTCACTCAGAAATTTGGAGTAGATTATTTTGATACTTACTCTCCTGTAACTAAAATCTCTACCACTTGTGTGTTGTTTGCATTAGCTTCCATTTATAATTTGCTAGTACATCACATAGATGCAAAGACAACTTTCTTGATGGTAACTTGGATGAGGAGATCTATATAGAGCAACCTCTAGGATTTGTGGCACCTGGTATGGAAGATAAATTTTGTAGACTCAAAAATCTCTGTATGGTCTCAAACAAACTCCAAAACAATGGTATGAGAAATTTCATAAGACCATTCTTAGTTTCGATTTTATAGTTAATGGTTCAGATGCATGTGTATATTCAAAATGTTTGGATCTGTTGTGTCATCATAAGTCTGTATGTAGATGACATGTTAATTTTTAGTTCTAATATAGAAGACATTAATAAAACTAAGAATTTCTTATCTATCATATTTGAAATGACTAATTTGGGAGAGGTAGATGTAATCTTAGAAGTTAAAGTTACAAAATCAGAAAAGAGATTTTCATTAAACCAACCTCACTATATAGAGAAAGTGTTGAAAATGTTTTATAGTTTTGATGTAATCCTTGTGAGAACTCCTTATGGTTCTAGCATACAACTGTTAAAAAATAGATGAAACAATATTTCTCAATTAGAGTATGCAAAAATTATTGGAAGTCTTATGTTTGTGATGAACTACACTCGACCGGACATTACTTATGCGGTTAGTGGACTAAGTAGGTATACACATAATCCAAGCAATGAGCACTAGAATGCTCTCAAGCATTTGCTTAAATACCTTAAAGGTACTTTAACTTGGGAGTTACAATTTTTCGATTACCCTACAGTCCTTGAAGGCTATTGTAATGCAAATTGGGTAACTAATAATGATAAGGTAAGCTCTACAAGTGGGTATGTCTTTACTTTGGGTGGAGCAGCCATTTTGTGGAAGTCTACTAAACAGACTTGTATTGCTCGCTCCACGGTGGAGTTAGAGCTTATAGCTCTTGACTTAGCCGGGAAAAAGGCCAAGTGGCTTAGGAAACTACTTGTAGAGATTCCTATATGGGAAAAACTAGAACCTCTCGTATCTTTATTATGTGACTCGCAAGCCGCAATTTGTGTTGCTAAGAGTCAAGCTTACAATGGTAAGAAGAGATGTTCAATTAAGGCATGAATTTGTAAGACATTTAATAAAGAATGGAGTACCCATTTTAGAGTACGTGAGGTCTAAAAGGAACCTAGTTGATCCACTAACCAAAGGGTGAAGTAAGAAAATGGTTCTTGATTCGTCGAACGGGATGAGTCTCAAGCCCAGTGGTTGAGGAATTCATGGTGGATACCAAACTTAGTTCCTAAGTTCAATGTGGTTAAACGAAACCATGGACAGACCCATAGTGTACATTTTACCTATCCCTATAGAGAATGATGTACATGTATAAGGATGTATTTTTACTCTTAATGAATTCATAGCCTAGATTTTGGGTGGTCCTATTGAGACGGACTTGATGAATTCACCGACTTGAGAGGTTAAGTTTATTACTCTTAATGAGTTCGAATCCCAGAGTTTAGGTGCTTCTATTGAAATGGACTTGAATTCACCGAACTTAAATTTGAGAGGATGAGCTTAATAAAAGCTCTTAATGATTTCATAGCCCTAATACAGGTGGTCTATATTGAGATAGACTTGATGAAATCACCTATGTAAGTGTGAAGGACTAGCCACCTTTTATGAAAACCATTTTGGGCAGTTTTTCTAGAGCACTTACCAGCATCTTGAGGTACGTTGGCTAAAACTTATTGAGTTATCGTAGAAATTCAGTTGGATTGAGATTAGTTGTGTGTCCTAAGTTAATTCCTATCTTAAAAAGTTCAAGATTCGTTCACTTGTTAAAGAGAAGAATCACTTATTTCACTATGTACTAGTTCAAATCTACAAGATACTAGTGCTTAAGCAACTAATTTCACTATTGCTCTTCTCACGTATTTTAACTAAAATAAAACTCTATTTTTTCTTGTGTTTTCAGAAAATATTAAAATTACTTTGCATTAGTGGGGGATTGTTGAGGATTTAGTAGGGGTTGTTAAGGATTTAGTGGAGATATTGTTATGGATTTGTTTACAAAATTGCCCATCCTTTTTACCGTTTTGCCTTTCTATTACTAGTATAAATAGAGGGGTGATTTTCTCATTTTTCATACTCAACAGAAACACATCCCTCTCTAAAAACATTTTTCTCTTCTACTTTTTGTTCACGATTTCTTTATAAAATTTGTTGATTTTTCCCAAATCACTTTTAGAGAAAATTCTGTCTAGGAGTTTGGGTTTTAAGCACAACCAACTGTGACCCCTCCAAACTTTCCTGTGAATTGTCCTTACTGTGATTTTTGGAGAAGAACAACACGAATTGAGTTCCATATTCCATATCCGGGTGTATGAATATCGAAGGACTGTGTTAACCTTAGGGGATGATATCCACTACACGATTACACCGATCAAGGTGAATTTGTTTCTAAGGCAGTGAGTTTACCACGACACAGTAATTTCTTTTTTCATATTTAATTATTTATTTTTCCCAGTTAGTGCTAACATATTTGTTTTTGTAGTAGATTATATTTCCAACATAGGTATGTTATAAATATGAATGAATAGGTATGGTAAAGATCATAGATAAAATGGCATGAATTGTTTGAAATAGTTTGAGTTGCATTTGAAGGTAAATTGGTTTGGGCGATTGAATGAATTTGATGGAATGGAACACTATAATTATATAATTAGGAAGTATTATTGGCATATAGATACTATTCATATGGTAAAAAAAACATGAAAGAAGTTTGATTATGCATTCATTATTTGAAATTGCAAGTTTATAAATGGAAAATTGTAAGTCTAGTAGGTGACGTCGCGACATCACACGAATGTCGTCACGACGAGTTTCGGTCAGTGCGACGAGTGATTTCGTCGCTGCAATGAGAAATCCTTTGGCCAAGTCAATCTACCACATCGCGATGAGGAACCCCTTCACGTCGTGACGTCGATCTTGAGTTTTTAAAATTTTTACATTTCAGTCCTACTTTGATCTCGAATTAATTTTAGAGCTTTCGTAAGCTCGTGAAAGACTCGAGAATTATTGTATATCGTATTGAATGTATGCTTGTTTGATTTTAACCATTAACTTGTATAATATAAATTGTGAATTTATTGTAATTTCTTCAGTAACAAATATAACACATTATAGTTCGAATCCAACAATTGAGACAGATTTAGGGTGTTACAAGTCCTAATTTCTATGGAATTACATCAAAAATTGTGAAATAAATACAAACTTAAATATTTATATTCTTTAATTTAATATAATATATATTTTATAATCATTATAATATCCAATATGAAAACTAAAAACTCAAACATGTATGTTTACATTATTTTTATTTTTAATCATATTATTTGTTAAACGTTACAGAAATTTAAATTTTATATTAAATGAGTAATTTATATATTTTAATAAATAT
This sequence comes from Gossypium hirsutum, assembly GCF_007990345.1. Lineage (NCBI taxonomy): Eukaryota > Viridiplantae > Streptophyta > Magnoliopsida > Malvales > Malvaceae > Gossypium > Gossypium hirsutum. The sequence goes on along the minus strand of NC_053441.1, from coordinate 46,160,070 downwards.
GTATAACAAATTCGTGCATCACACTTAATAAATTAATTTATAGTATATTTGAATAACTACATTTTGTTTGATATTTAATAGTTTTCTTTCCTAGTATTAATTACCCTTATTATCAAAAGAATCGCTACTATTTGAAAAATATAATTTTAATTAAATTACATAGCTTTTAATTATATGTTAAAACATAAAAGATATATTATAAGTCCATAATCGTATTTGATACTATTTATCTTTGCTTAAAACATTATTAGTAATTAGATTGATTCTCTTTGAAAAAAAAAAGAAAAAAGATCGACTCTCATAGCAGAAGTTAACCACTCAAAATCATGCACATTGTTAATTCAAATAATAGATCATTTATATATAAAATAATAATAAATCTTTTCAAATACTTTAATCTTACAAAAAAAATCATTTTTTTATAAAATATAACCAAGCAATAATTAAAATGTTAATTTTTCATCGCTGATGCAACATTCACTTAATTTAAACATTTAGAATATATAAAAAAACGGAAAAATATAGAGAAAAAAACATTTATGATTGAGTTAATTGTATGTATTAGTTAAAGTAAATTAAATTATTACTTTACACAATTTTTAGTTTTTTTAAGAATTCACTAATAATATAATGATGAAATTAAAACATAATAATCTTCAAATTAAATAAAATAATTATCAATAATCAAATTTTATCACAAATCACCATAATAATAATAAAATAGTAACCTAAATAAACCAAATGTATTTGAATATTTTCTTCCAACTCCACAATATTCTATTATTTATTTGATATGATATGAATAGTTGAAGGGAATTTCCCGAAAAGAAAATAGATTATAGGAGTGTGTGACTTAGACTATTGATTGGGCCGTGCAGAAATATGCCTTTATTTACTACATTGGAATTCACAACCAAATGTGTCTTTCGAAATTCTTGAAGAGTTATACATTTGTGTATTGATAAGATCATTCACTATTTCTAGAAGCTCAATCTCTCCCCCGAATGAATCATCTAGTCAAGTGAAATGATGAACCAAAATAGAAGAGCTTTCCCCACCCATGAGTAAATATTTCGTAGTGGCCTCATTAGACCGTACATCTTTCTTCGTATATCTAGATAATAGGTAGGGGCATAAACTGAAACATTCTAAAGCTGCAAAGATGGTTATTAAATCTTTAGTACCACATAAAAACATTCATCCTAGAGTAGTTGTTAATACGAATAATAGAAACTCTGCTATAGTCATTTCTGTACATGCAATGTACTCTACGGATAGAGGAATATATAGAGTTGAACATAGTAAAATAAGAAATTGAAAGATTTGATTGAAATTGTTCGTTTGGAAATTTCCTGAAAAACTAATCATAGGTTCTTCTCTCCATCGGAACAATAGAACCGTTATGCTCATTACTAAACTTGTTGAAGAGATGAAATATAACCAAGGAATATCTTTTTTATCAGAGGTTGAATCGATCATCAGAAGAAGAATTAGGCCAAAAATTAAAATACATTCTGGGATAATATAGGAACACGATCATATAATTTAAAATTCAACCCAAATTAACATAAAAATTACATTTAATCAGCAAAATATAATCAAATTAAATAAATCATGTAATAAATTGAATCTTTATGCAAGGTATTAAGAAATAATAAAAATCATATAGTAAATAAAGTAGATTCAATATAAAAAATAAACCAAATTAAAAACATCAACTACATAGAACATAAAAACTATATGTACAAAGAATAATTTAAAATGAATTAGGGATGAAATTAATCAAATAAAAGGATTAAGGACCTCAAACACAATTGGCCCCAAAAATAAGATGCACAATAAGTGCATCACTCATAATATGACGAACTTCACTCTTTCCCAATTCCCACTTCAAATTTAATAGTTTTGGTTTGTTTATTACTTTTATATTTATTTCCTTCCTTTCGTATTTTCTTAAAACCCATGTCCTCCTTGTTTTCTCTACTCTCAAAGCGCTCTAATTTCATTTCCTTAAAACTCATGTCCTTATTCTTTCTTTTCCAATAGTCATTGGCGTCGCCGTCGCCACCGTAACAACTGTTTGTTCACCAATCGAGCACTGTTAATCTCCTTCTCCACCTCTCCTTTATCTACCCGTTGGCTTGCATCTACAAAAAGTTTATTAAAAAAAAAACACCAAAATCTAGCAGCAACTTTTCCTTGGCACAATAAACATTTTGACCGAATGAATCTCCGAAAAACTTGAATTCAACATAAGTTGTATGTCAAAAGAGAAACATAAAAGTACGCACATGTAATATATTGAAAATCATGAAATGAAAGATGAATATTATATGAGAATGCCGAAATTATAACCTTACTATGGAGAGTGAATTTGCAAATCCTTTCTCCATGAAGAATTGAAGTTTAAAGAAATTTTTTTATTTCTCTAGATTGAGGGCTGTATAAGATTCTGTGATTGATTTCTTTATACGGTGTGAGTACAATTTAGGGTTTATTGTTGTATTAATTATTTTTAGCCCACAATTACTGCATTAATAAGAATGGAAAGTAAATATTTAAAAATATATATTTGAAATTCCAGCTTTGGCTGTCAACCAAAGTTTAAGTTTCTATCATAAATTTTGTAACACCTTTTACCCAGATTAAACTGATATATCGCAAACAAAAGATGTTATATTTGGACACTAAGACTACTTAACTCAAACATCAATTTCAAAACTTCATTTTTAACATCTTTAAGCCCATTAAAGCTATCCAAGTCTTTTCAAAATTACTTTTAAAGTTAGGTTACAAACGGAACCATTTGGGGCTTTTTCAAGTCAAAACAGGGTAAAATGGGTTAATGTCGCGACACTAGAAAATGAGTGTCGTGACACTAAGGGAAAAATACTCCAATGTCGCGACACTCATTTTTGATGTTGCGAAACTAATGGCAAAATGCTTTAATTACATCCAATGTCGTGACATTGACTTCTGATGTTGTGACATTGAGAGCAGATTACCCAAAACATGTTTGGAACATCCAAAACAAATTCTAAACTATCACCAATCATTCCATAACACTTCTAAGCATTATAAAACACATCTCTCTATCAAAATATCATGCAATTCAACATATAACTCAATCAATCTTAACTGAGTTTGTAAATAATATTTAAATAATTTAATATTATGATACATGAAATATAAATTAATCTCAAATTTTAAATATATTTCAAGTAGTTAATATATAAATTAATCTAATTTTTAAATACATTTTAAATAGTTAATATAAATAAGGGTATTTTGATAATTTGAGCTTCAAACACAAAAGTGAAAAGCACCTAAACGTTAGCTTTTGTATTTAGGGGGGAAACTGTAATGCCCCAAAATTTCTAGTTTCGTTATTGTGAAAATATGACACAAATATTTGTCAGCTTTAGTGGTTATGTGTTCTGGGAGTGTTTGGGAGGTCCCAAGTTCAAGCCTTCGCTTGGGAAAATTTTGGTATTTTGAATGAATTAGGTCTTACTCTTGTTTAGTAGGCTTTTATTTGACTGTTGGGTAAATTACATCAGAATGGGTCTGCTGGTTTGGTGTGTTATTATGGTGGAGGTCTTGTGTTTGAATCCTTATGCAGGCAAGGGTCTTTTTCTTTTTTGCTCAGATTTCAGGATAGAGTTGTGTAATAGGGGGATTCTGAGTAGTGGATGTATAGTGGGAATTAGGGGAGAAGATTAACGGAATTTAGGGGTTATCGGGATTTTACTTTATTTTTTTCCCATAACTGAATTTTGACTCTCTTTTCCACAAAAAAAATTTGTCGTCTATTCTTCTCCCTCTCCTCTTGTTGAAATTCTCTGAGTTTTTCCATCTTTCTCTTCTTTTTCTTCTTCTTGATTTTTCCCTAATCCATTTATTTTCCTTCGTTTTCGCACGTGATTAGTGCTCTCTTAGTTTCGGTAAGTGTTTCTCTTTGTTTCTGTCATGAATCTCTTAAAGACTGAAGTGATAATATTTTTTTTCTCTGCGATTTGGGAGAAGGGGGAGGCTCAGACTGGTGAATTCAGTGTTCTCATCTTAACAATAGTTAAACGGAGGGTTATCGTTGGTGGTAAGTTGGGTTTCTATTCGTTCTTGGTTGTCAATTCCCTTGTAAATTCGTTAAATTGATGTTGAGTATCTTGATTATAGGCTTTGGAGTGCTCAGAGATTGTTTTAGTATCAAAGAAAATCAGGTGTGTACCCGAAACACAAAAAAAAAAGGGATTCAGTGAAAAGCCAAAATTTTTTGTTGTTTGGATAGCAGCAGTAGGCTAACTTTGAAAAATCGCCATAAATTGTGAAAATCGAATTAGTGGATAAAAAAATATGGAATTAAATCTTATTTAGTCTAGTTTCTCATAAAAGAAACGGTGTAAGTAATGGAATTGTAAATCGTGAGGTATAATAAACTTTGTGAGACAATGTCAGAATGAATTCAGGTTCCCCTATTCTGTCTTTGGAAAATCATCAAAAATTGGAGAAAAATAATGAGGGATTAAAATTTACATGTTTAAATTAATAACGCGTATATTTTCAATAGAAACAAATAGAAACATTATCCAAATTTTTTACTAAGAGATAATTAATTTTAAGCAAAGAAGGGACGAAGCTGTCAGTCAGCAGAACAGAGGTAAGTTTGAAGATTTTACTGTATTTATTGGCTAAACCAAAAATTTTGAAAATTTTATGTTAGAAAGGTATTTGAGTCTAGTTTCAAATACATCAAGCGGATCTTAATTCAGAATTCTGTATCTCAAGATATAAATAATTTAGTAACAGTGACTCAAGTAGACAGCTTTGAAGGAACATATAAGTAAATAGTGAAAAGATATATGAATAAATAACTAGCATGAGTTACATTAAAAATGGATCACGTGGCCAAGGCCAATTTGGGCCGAGTGGGCCACATGGATGTGTGAGCCCATTTTTCTGAAAAGTTTTGTAAGGTTGCACGGCTCGCCCAAGTCAGTTGTGGACCTATTGTAGGGTCGGTAAGCTTTACATAGACTCTTATATGTGTGATCTGCCTAACTGATTTCTATACTAAGCATGACTTATGATATCTGAATGTATGTACCATTAATTTCATAATGATTACATATTTTGTATGTTGCATTGCATCAGGGTGGGTTGATGATATTTGGAGGAAGTGTCTGAAAGGCTATTAAGCCTGTTATCTAGCAGCTTAGCTACAACCTTCTGATTATGTGCCACATTTCTGTACAGTATGGTGTGTAGGGATTGGTGGGTTGATTTAATCCCCACATGGTGTTTAGGGTTGGACGAAGATGGTGTGTAGAGGCTAGTGGGTAGGATTCTGATTTACTGTATCTACATTCTGTATCTGATATGGGCCAAGGACCTAATGTATTTCTGATACTATATCTGAATAGTCTAAGGCCCAAACTGATTCTGTGATGGGCATAGGCCCCAGACTATATGTAACTAAATTCTGTTGATTATCTGTATGCATGTTTTCTGTGGGGGTTAAACACTGAGTTTGCAAAAACTCATCCTTTCTCTGTTTAATCTGTACAGGTAATCCCCAGACTTGACGGGTCGGTGCAGCGGAGGGCTCAACGGTGGCCACACGTAAATTTTAGACTGTTTTCCGCTCATGCCTATAATTTATTACTTATTTGGGGTTTTTGAAGTATCTTCTGGACTATGGACTGGTTAGCTTTAAAATTGAGACTTTATACTATTTTTATGGATTTTTTTTAAAACTGCAACTCCACAAAACACGATTTTTTATAAAAACTAAGGTTTTTCGTAAATAGAAACGATTTTTCCTAAATTAATTAGTTACAAAAGCTTTCACTAAGAGACAAGTTTTAAAGCAAATCAACTAGTTTTTTTTTAATTAAATAAAAGCTAACTTACTGTAATGGTTTTTAAACTCGACAGTCTTGTCTTCAAATCCCTTTCCATGTGACATCGCCAGATTCGACCATAACGTCTAGGTCGAGTTTAGGGTGTTATATTTAGTGGTATCAGAGCCAAGTTGTAAAACTTGACTGTGGATTTGGGTTTTAGAACTTGTTTTTAAAGAGATGATTTTTAAATGGTTTGAAATATTTTTGACTGAGTATGTGGTACACTGAATCTCCGGCGCCGATTCTATAAGTGTTCTAAAAACTCTGATAAGTTTTAAAAATATAAGTAGCATGTTTTGAAACTACTATAGGTAGTACACTGTACTAAGAACACTGTAGATAGTGTATATTGAAAATAGTAGTGTAACTAAAAAGTGTAGTAAGATTGCGATTTGTGATAACAAACTCTAAACTTCTGACACTATTTTGCATAAAATATCTACTAATAGATATCGAAACTATACCAGATTCATAAAATTTTTAACACAGATAAGCTACAAATTCTACGATAAGTGCATGAGGTATCCGTAGACGAGGTACTAGAGGCCGAGGTAGAGGCCGTAAAGGGGCTCGAGCTGAGTCCTTGTCGTTAGGAAGCATGACAAATCTGGATACGAGCGACACGTCGGTTTCACCTGCTACAGAGACTGGGTTTCATGATCGCATGGTCGGAGATGACGCCTTGTCTTAAGCTATTCTGAGGATATTAGAGAAGGTCGTTGGGCCCAACATTGGATCTGTGGGCCGATGGTCGATTACGGAACAACTCCAGTCCAATAGGGCTGAGCTATTCAGGGGTGTCACTGGAGTTGCCCCTAGTGTGGTAGAGTACTGGATGGAGGCCACGGAAAGAATCATGGACGATCTGGACTTTACCCCTCAACAGAAATTGAAAGGGGTTATTTCCTTGCTTCGCGATGAAGCATACCAATAGTGGCTAACCGTTAAGGAGGGCACTCAACCCGAACGACTAACTTGGGATTTTTATAAGTTTACTTTTCAAGGTAAATATGTGGGGGTAAGCTACATTGACGCTAGAATATGTGAGTTTCTGAATCTCACGCAAGAGGATTGTTTAGTAGCTGAGTATGAGGCCGAGTTTCTAAGATTGAGCCGCTATGTGCGAGGCATGGTGGCGACTAAATATGAGCGTTGTGTCTGCTTCGAGGATGGACTCAGGGATAGTTTGAGAGTTCTGATAGCTCCGCAGAGGGAGCATGACTTTTCAGCACTGGTAGAGAGGCGAAGATCGCCAAGGAGGTGAAGCGCGTTGAGCACCAAAATCGGGATAAGGAGAGATGCCAAAATAAGAAGGATTCAGAGCCCTCGAGTTCTATGATGAAGCCTAATAAAAAGGTCAGATCTGGTGGGCCAGTTAGAGTTAGGGCCTCTGTTGCACTTACTGGGGTCACGCTTTGTGGGCATTGTAGAAGACGCCATCCAGGCGAATGTTGAAGGACAACTGGGGCTTTTTTAAGATGTGGGTCTACTGAGCACTGTGTTTGAGAGTGTCCGCTGAGGGCTGATTAGGTGCAAGTTGCGGGTTCTGATACTGTACAGCAACCGAGAGTAGTTTAGCATGCGCCTAGGGGCCTTCGTCAGCCTAGAGGTGGTAATGGTATGGGTCGTGGACATAGAGCACTGGGCAGAGGTGTTGGATAGGCTGAAACGAGACAGTTGGCCCTAGTTTATGCTGCTCATCGCTGAGAGGATAAAGATGCTTCGGACGTCATCACAGGTACGTTTCTTATTTTTGATATGCCTTATACTGCGTTGATAGATATAGGATCTACACATTCCTTTTTTGCCTGTTCTGTTTCCAAAAACCTGGGGATTCCGATTGAGAGTACTTCTAGTGGAGTGACTGTTCTGAGCCCGCTGGGGCAATCTGTTAGAGTTAGCAAACTATACAGGGATGTTCCTTTAGAGGTTCAAGGGACGGTATTTCTAGCTGATTTGATGGAGCTTTCGTTTAGAGAGTTCAATATGATATTGGGGATGGACTGGTTGGTCAAGCATCATGTCAATGTGGATTGTACGACTAAGAGGGTTGTATTGAGAACTGAAGGGGGTAATGAAGTAGTTGTGATTGAGGAACGTCGAAATTACTTGGCTAACTTGATCTCTGTACTGGTAGCTGAGAAACTGGTTCACAAGGGATGTGAGGCGTATTTGGCCTATATAAGTGTTTCCGCTTCTAGGGACTCTACTATTAAAGACATCAGAACTGTGAGGGATTTTCTGGACGTCCTTCCTGAGGAGCTACCGGGTTTACCTCCGAATCAGGAAGTGCAGTTTGGGATGGAGCTTCTCCCTGGTACAGCTCCGGTGTCTATCGCTCCCTATCGAATGGCACCGAAGGAGTTTACAGAGCTCAAGGCTCAAATTCAGGAGTGATTAGATCGTGGGTTCATCCGCCCTAGTGTGTTCCCGTGGGGAGCATCGGTATTGTTTGTTAAGAAAAAAGATGGATCCATTAGGATGTGTATCATCTACCGACAACTAAATAAGTTGACTATTAAGAACAAGTATCCACTTCCAAGGATTGATGATTTGTTTGACCAGTTCCGAGGGGCGTCTGTGTTCTCCAAAATTGACTTGCGTTCTGGGTATCATCAGTTCAGAGTTAAGGAGACTTATGTGCATAAAAAGACATTTAGGACTCGTTATGGTCACTACGAGTTCCTAGTGATGCCATTTGGACTAACTAATGCACCGGCAGCTTTCATGGATCTAATGAGCCGAGTGTTTCAGCCCTACCTGGATCAGTTTGTAGTGGTGTTCATCGATGACATATTGGTTTATTCGAGGACTGAGGATAAGCATGATGAGCACCTTAGGATTGTTCTTCAGATTTTGAGGGAAAAGCAACTCTATGCTAAGTTCAGCAAGTATGAGTCCTGGTTACGTGAAGTAACATTTCTGGGTCATGTGGTGTTTACTGAGAGGATTCAAGTCGATCCTCGAAAAATTGAGGTTGTATTGGACTGGAAGTAACCTAAGAATATGTTTGAGATCCATAAATTTTTAGGGCTGACAGGTTAACACTGATGGTTTGTGGAAGGATTTTCACTGATCGCAGCACCCTTGACTAAGCTGTTACGTAAAGGTGTATCATTTGACTGGAACTAATGCGCAGCAAGAGAGTTTTGAGAAGCTTAAAACTATACTGACTGAGGCTCCTGTTTTGGTACAACCTGAACCTAGAAAAGATTTCACGGTTTATAGTGATGCATCACATGTCGATTTGGGATGTGTGTTGATGCAGAATGGTAAGGTGGTTGTATATGCGTCTCGTCAGCTTAAGACACACTAGACGAACTATCCTACGCACGATTTGGAGTTGGCCGCCGTAATCTTTGCATTGAAAATCTGGAGGCATTATCTATACGGTGAGAAGTGTATTATCTACACTGCTCATAAGAGCCTCAAGTATCTCCTCACTCAGAAGGAGTTAAATCTTAGACAGCGTAGATGGGTTCAGCTGTTTAAGGATTATGATTGTATTATTGAGTACCATCTCGGCAAGGCCAATGTGGTGGCCGATGTGTTGAGCGTAGGGCTATGACCGATCTGAGAGCGATGTTCGCTCGACTTAGCCAATTCGACGATGGAAGTCTGTTAGAAGAACTTCAGGTCAAACCGACATGGACTGAACAGATTCGAGGTAAACCGACATGAATAGTGGCACTACAGATTTTGGGATAAACAGTGATGCGGTACTTTGTTTTTGCAGTCGGATTTGTGTACCGAATGATGAGGATTTAAGGCAGTTGATTCTAAGAGAGGTGCATGGTAGTCCCTATACCATGCATCCCGGCGGGAACATGATGTACCGAGATCTTCAGGAATTTACTGGTGGCAAGGGTTGGCGTGAGGTTACCGACTTCGTTGCTCGCTGTTTAACTTGTCATCAAGTTAAGGTTGAGCATCAGTTACCTTTGGGTTTGCTGCAGCCGGTTAAGATACTGTTATCGAAATGGGAGCGATAACGACTAACTTCATTAGTGGGTTTCCTCTAACACCCACTAAGAAGGATTCTGTCAAGGTCATCGTGGACTGATTGACCAAGTCTGCACACTTCATCACGGTAAGGATAGACTTTTCTCTTCAGAAATTAGTTGAGCTCTACATATCGAAAATAGTGAGACTACATGGGGTACATGTCTCGATCATTTTCGATCGAGATCTTAGTTTCACGTCTCGGTTCTAGAAGAAGCTTCATGAGGCTTTGGGTTCAAGATTAGACTTCAGTACTCCTTTCCATCCTTAAACAGATGGTTAGTCGGAGAGGGTGATTCAGATACTAGAGGACATGTTGAGGAGTTGTGTTATTGATTTCCGAGGCAGTTGGGAGGAGTACTTGCCATTAGCAAAGTTTGCCTACAATAACAGCTTCCAGTCTAGCATCCAGATGGCACCTTACGAGGTATTGTACGGTCATAAGTGTCGCACTCCTTTATGTTGGACTGAGTTGGGTGAGCGACGTGTTTTGGGTCCTGAATTGGTCTCTAAGACAGAGGACAAGGTTAAATATATTCGGGATCGTTTGAAAGCAGCTTCTGATAGGAAAAAATTATATGCTGATTTTAAGAGGCATGAGATCAAGTATTCTGTAGGGGACTTAGTTTTTCTCAGGGTCTCGCCATAGAAAAAGGTTCTGAGGTTCAGTCGCAAGGGCAAGCTGAGCCCTCAGTTTATTGGACCTTACCACATTCTAAAACGTGTGGGAACTGTCGCTTATCAGTTGGAGTTACCTTCAGAGTTGGACCGCATTCATGATATTTTTCACGTCTTGATGTTGAGGCACTACCGCTCTGATCCCACGCATGTTGTTTCTGTTGAGGAGATTGAGGTTAGGCCAGACTTGACCTTTGAGGAGGAGCCGGTTCAGATTCCGGAGCGTGATGTAAAGGTCCATCGAAAAAAGTCTATTCCATTAGTGAAGGTTCTGTAGCATAATCATAGCACTAAGGAGGCCACGTGGGAGCCTGAGGAAGCGATGCGTCAGCAATATCCTCATCTGTTCTTATCAGGTAAAATTTCAAGAAATAAATTTTCTTTTAGGGGGTAGAGTTGTAATGCCCAAAAATTTCTAATTTTGTTATTGTGAAAATATGACACAAATATCTGTCAGCTTTAGTGGTTATGTGTTCTGGGAGTGTTTGGGAGGCCACAAGTTCAAGCTTTCGCTTGGGAAAATTTTGGTATTTTGAATGAATTAGGTCTTACCCTTATTTAGTAGGCTTTTATTTGATTGTTGGGTAAATTACATCAGAATGGGTTTGGTGGTCTGGTGGTCAAATGATGTGTTATTATGGTGGAGGTCTTGTGTTTGAATCCCTATGCAGGTAAGAGTATTAATTTTTTTGCTCAAATTTTGGGATATAGTTGTGTAATAGGGGCATTCTAAGTAGTGGATGTGTAGTGGGAATTAGGGGAGAAGATTAAGGGATTTTTGAGGTTATAAGGATTTAATTTTATTTTTATCCCACAACCGAATTTTGACTCACTTTTCCAAAAAAAAAATTTCTGTCTATTCTTCTCCCTCTCCTCTTGTCGAAATTCTCTGAGTTTTTCCATCTTTCTCTTCTTTTTCTTCTTGATTTTTCCTTAATCCATTTATTTTCCTTCGTTTTTGCACGCGGTTAGTGCTCGCTTAGTTTCTCTAAGTGATTCTCTTTGTTTCTGTCATGAATCTCTTCACGGCTGAAGTGGTAATGTTTTTTCTCTGCGATTTGGGCGTAATGGGAGGCTCGGACTGGTGAATTCGGTGATCTCGTCTTAACAATAGTTAAACGAAGGGTTATCGTTGGTGGTAAGTTAGGTTTCGGTTCATTCTTGGTTGTCAATTCCCTTGAAATCCATTAAATTGATGTTGAGTATCTTGATTATAGGCTTTCGAGTGCTCGGAGACTATTTTAGCATCAAACAAAACCAAGTGTGTACCCGAAACACATAAAAAAAGGGATTCGGCTAAAAGCCAAAATTGCTTATTGTTTGGACAATAGTAGTAAGCTAATTTTGAAAAATCGGCATAAATTGTGGAAATCGAATTAAAGGATGACAAAATGATGGAATTAAAGCTTATTGAGTTTAGTTTCTCATAGAAGAAACAGTGTAAGTAATGGAATTGTAAATCGTGAGGTATAATAAACTTTACGAGACAAGGTTAGAATGAATTCGGGTTCCCCTGTTCTGACTTTGGAAAATCATCAAAAATTGGAGAAAAATAATTAGGGGTTAAAATTTACATGTTTAAATTATTAATGTGTCTATTTTCAATAGAAACAAATGGAAACATCATCAAAATTTTTTACTAAGAGATAATTAATTTTTAGCCAAGAAGGGACGAAGCTGTCAGACAGCAGAACAAGGGTAAGTTTGGAGATTTATTGTACATATTGACTAAACCAAAAATTCTGAAAATTTTATGGTGGAAAGATATTTGAGTCTAGTTTCAAAAACATCAAGCGGATCTTAATTCAGAATCCTGTAGCTCAAGATATAAATAATTTAGTAACAGTGACTCAAGTACATAGCTTTGAAGGAACATATAAGTAAATAGTGAAAATATATATGAATAATTAACTAGCACGGGTTACATTAAAATGGATCACGTGGCCAAGGCTAATTTGGGCCGAGTGGGCCATATGGGCGTGTGAGCTCATTTTTTTTTGAAAAATTCTGTAAGTATGCACGGGTCGCTTAAGTCGACTGTGGATCTGCTGTAGGGTTAGTAAGCTTTACTTAGACCCTTATATGTGTGATCTGTCTGTCTACTTTCTATACCGAGCATGACTTATGATATCTGAATGTATTACTATTAATTGTATAATGGCATGACATATTTTGAATGTTGCATTGCATCGGGATGGGTTGATGATATTCGGAGGAAGTGTCTGAAAGGCTATTAAGCCTGTTATCTGGCAGCTCAGCTGCAACCTTCTTAGTATGTGCCGCATTTCGGTACAGCATGTGTAGGGATGGGTGGGTTGAGTTAATCCCCACATGGTGTGTAGGGTTGGACGGAGATGGTGTGTAGAGGCTGGTGGGTAGGATTCTGATTTACTTTATCTGCATTCTATATCTGATATGGGACAATGCCCTAATATATTTTTGAGACTCTATCTGAATGGGATAAGGCCCAAATTGATTCTGTGATGGGCACAGGGCATAGACTGTATCTAACTTAATTCTATTGATTATTTGTATGCATGTTTTCTGTGGGGGTTACACACTGAGTCATCGAAAACTCACCCTTTCTCTATTTAATCTGTACAGGTAATCCCCAGACTTGATGGGTCGGTGTAGCGAAGGACTCGACTGTAGGTACACGTAAATTTTAGACTGTTTTCCGTTAATGCCTAGAATTTATTACTTATTTGGGGTTTTTGTAGTATCTCTTGGACTATGGACTGGTTGGCTTTAAATTTGGGACTTTATACTGTTTTTTTATGGATTTTTTTTAAATTGCAACTCCACAAAACACGATTTTTTTTCCTAAAAACTAAGGTTTTTCGTAATAGAAATGATTTTCCTTAAATTAATTGGTTACAAAAGCTTCCGCCAAGAGACAAGTTTTAAAGCAAATCAACTAGTTTTTTTTCGAATTAAATAAAAGCTAATTTACTGTAACAGTTTTTAAACTCGACAATCTTGTCTTCAAGTCCCTTTCCATGTGACATCGCCAGATCTTGCCATAACGTCTAGGCCGGGTTTGAGGTGTTACAAAAACACTTTTGCACTGCAAAAGTCAAGTGTTTGGCATTGCTTATGATTTTTGGGCCCATAATCAATGCTACACGAGCCTTAGTTGAAAGAAATGTGAAGAGGAAATGAGTGAAGAAGTAGTCATTTTTATCTATTTTTGAATTTTTTTATAATTTTTTAGAGTAAACTACACCGCAAGTCACTCTAAAATAGCATCGTTCCTATTTTGGTCACTCTAATTTTTTTTTGTTAATTTAGTCAATCCAATTAAGTCAATTGCTTGAATTAGTCATTGTCGTTAAAAATTTCGTTAATTCACTTGCAGATTGCTGATGTGACTTTTTTTTACTTTTGACTAAAGCTAGGGTCCTCTTTATAATTAGTCCAAAACACTTTTTGGGGGGTTTATATGCAATATAAGAACCTCCATTCCTTATCACCGCCCCCATCTCTATCGTTCCTCACTTCGTTGCTTCCGCACCATAAGATCCCTGCAGCAAAGAACTTAATTAGAATGTTTTAAACTTTAGGGGCTAATTTCAAATTTGAGCAATAATTTAGAGAATTGATTTAAATCAATGCCAGTGCACCCAACATTTTGGAGTTGTGTTTTATATTTCTACTTATAATTTTAAAATATGCTTATAAAATTGGAAACTACTCATCAATTTTTCAAAACTAATTGAAAGCATAATTTCATTTTTCAAGTTTCGGGTTTGATCGAATCTTATAATACTAAGGCATTATACTATCATGAACAAAATGAAACTTAACAATAAAAATACCATATCCAATTTATATTTTGGATAAAAAAATCGAACTCCATTAAAAAAGGTAATATTTTCTACTAAGTAAGAGAAAGTATTTCAGTTTTTGTGAAGGTGTTGTGAAATACTTTGCCGTAAGGATTTTATGGTACAGGGGCAATGAAGTGAGAGCAATAGAGATAGAGACAGTGAGTGTTGGACGATGATCAGGATTGGTGGTTCTTATAGTGGGTATTGGGCGGTAGCGAGGATTGGGGGTTTAATGTTGGAAATAAACCAAAAAAAATATTTTGGACTAATAATAGAGAAGTCTCTAGCTTTAGTCAAAAGTCAAAAAATGCCATGTCAGCAACCCATCAGTGGATTAACAAAAATTTTAATTGCAGTGACTAATTCGAGTAATTATCTTAATTAGAGTGAATAAATTGAGAAAAAATTTAGAGTGATCAAAATATCAATTATATTATTTTAGAGTGACCTACAGTGTAGTTTACTATTTTTAGAATTTTCTAACCTTTTAAAAAGAATGTTGATTTTTTTATAATTTTAAAATAAAAATAAAGTTAAATTAATAAAAAAAATTATAAATATTCAAAACTAAATTTATTATATTAATTAAAAATAACATTATTAAGATTGAGAATGTGATAAAAAGTATCGAAATATTACAAAATAATAATAATGCAAAAAACACAAGAATTATAGATGAGAATAAGAGGGATTTTTATTGCATTTCTCTTTTTTTCTATCATCATTACAAGTAGCATACTCCTACATATATATATAGGGAGATTAGACTCCTCATTTTCTAATACATAAATAGGAAAGCGGTTTCAAGAAGATGAAAGGTGAAAAGTTTATTATAATTGTAACACCCCAAAACCCGGCCTACACGTTATGGCCGAATTTGGCGATGTCACATGGAAAGGGATTTGAAGACAATGTTGTCGAGTTTAAAAACTGTTACATTAAGTTAGCTTTTATTTAATTTGAAAAAAAAAACTAGTTGATTTGTTTTAAAACTTGTCTCTTAGCGGAAGCTTTTATAACCAATTAATTTAGGGAAAATCATTTCTATTACGAAAAACCTTAGTTTTTAGGAAAAAAATCGTGTTTTGTGGAGTTGCAATTTAAAAAAAATCCATAAAAAAACAGTATAAAGTCCCAAATTTAAAGCCAACCAGTCCATAGTCCAAAAGATACTACAAAAACCCCCAAATAAGTAATAAATTCTAGGCATTAACGGAAAACAGTCTAAAATTTACGTGTACCTACCGTCGAGCCCTTCGCTACACCGACCCATCAAGTCTGGGGATTACCTGTACAGATTAAATAGAGAAAGGGTGAGTTTTCGATGACTCAGTGTGTAACCCCCACAGAAAACATGCATACAGATAATCAATAGAATTAAGTTAGATACAGTCTATGACCTGTGCCCATCACAGAATCAATTTGGGCCTTATCCCATTCAGATACAGTCTCAATAATATATCTGGGCATTGGCCCATATCAGATATAGAATGCAGATAAAGTAAATCAGAATCCTACCCACCAGCCTCTACACACCATCTCCGTCCAACCCTACACACCATTTGGGGATTAAATTAACCCACCCATACCTACGCACCATGCTGTACCAAAATGCAGCACATAATTAGAATGTTGCAGCTGAGCTGCCAGATAATAGGCTTAATATCCTTTCAAACACTTCCTCCAAATATCATCAACCCACCCCGTTGCAATGCAAGATACAAAATATGTCATGCAATTATGCAATTAATAGTAAATACATTCAGATATCATAAGTCATGCTCGGTACAGAAATCAGACAGACAGGTCACACATATAGGGGTTTAAGTAAAGCTTACCGACCCTACAATAGGTTCACAGTTGACTTAGGTGACCCGTGCAACCTTACAGAACTTTTAAGAAAAATGGGCTCACACGCGCATGTGGCCCACTCAGCCCAAATTGGCCTTGGCAACGTGATCCCGTTTTAATGTAACTCGTGCTAGTTAATTATTCATATATATTTTCACTATTTACTTATATGTTCCTTCAAAGTTATCTACTTGACTCACTGTTACTAAATTATTTATATCTTGAGCTACAGAATTCCGAATTGAGATCCACATGATGCCTTTAAAACTAGACTCAATTACATTTCTACCATAAAATTTTCAAAATTTTTGGTTCAGCCAATAAGTACAGTAAAATCTTCAAACTTACCCATGTTTTTCTGTCTGACAGCTTTGTCCCTTCTTTGCTAAAAATTTATTATCTCTTAGTACAAAATTTGGATGATGTTTTGATTTGTTTCTATTGAAAATAGACTCATTAATAATTTAAACATGTAAATTTTAGCCTCTAATTATTTTTCTCCAATTTTTGATGATTTTCCAAAGTCAGAACACTGGAACCCAAATTCATTCTGACATTGTCTCACAAAGTTTATTATACCTCACGATTTACAATTTCATTACTTACACTGTTTCTTTTATGAGAAACTAAACTCAATAATCTTTAATTCCATATTTTATTCATCCTCTAATTCAATTTCACAATTTATGTGTTTTGCCGAATTTAGCTTTTCACCGAATCCATTTTTTTTGTGTTTTAGGTACATACCTGGTTTTGTTTGATGCTAAAACAGTCCCCAAGCACTCCAAAGTCTATAATCAAGATACTCAACATCAATTTAACACATTTACAAGTGAATTGACAACCAATAATGAACAGAAACTCAACTTACCACCAACGATAACCCTCCGTTTAACTATTGTTAAGACGAGAACACTGAATTCACCAGTTCGAGCCTCCCCTTATGCCCAAATCATAGAGAAAAAACATTACCACTTTAGTCTTTAAGAGATTCATGATAGAAACGAAGAGAAACACTTACAAAAACTAAGCGAGCACTAACTACGTGCGAAAAAAAAGGAAAGTAAATGGATTAGGGAAAAATCAAGAAGAAAAAAAAAGGAGAAAGATGGAAAAACTCAGAGAATTTCGACAAGAGGAGAGGGAGAAGAATAGACGGAAATTTTTTTTTTGGAAAAGA
The DNA here is from genome assembly GCF_007990345.1 of Gossypium hirsutum. Taxonomy (NCBI): domain Eukaryota; kingdom Viridiplantae; phylum Streptophyta; class Magnoliopsida; order Malvales; family Malvaceae; genus Gossypium; species Gossypium hirsutum. The sequence continues at coordinate 46,142,626 of NC_053441.1, read as the reverse complement.
GAGTCAAAATTCGGTTATGGGATAAAAATAAAATTAAATCCTATAACCCCCCAAATCCCTTAATCTTCTCCCCTAATTCCCACTACACATCCATTACTCAGAATCCCCCAATTACACAACTCTATCCCGAAATCTAAGCAAAAAAAAATAATACCCTTACCTGCATAGGGATTAGAACACAAGACCTCCACCATAATAACACACCATTTAACCACCAGACCAGTAGGCCCATTCTAATGTAATTTACCCAACAATAAAATAAAAGCCTACTAAACAAGAGTAAGTCCTATTTCTTTCAAAATACCAAAATTTGCCCAAGCGAAAGCTTGAACTTAGGGCCTCTCAAACACTTCCAGAACATATAACCACTAAAGCTGAGAGATATTTGTGTCATATTTTCACAATAACGAAATTAGAAATTTTTGGGCGTTACAACTCTACCCCTCGAAAAGAAAATTTCGTCCTCGAAATTTTACCTGATCTGAACATATGAGGATATTGCTGATGTATTGTATCCTCAGGCTCCCACGTAGCCTCCTCAATGCTATGATTACGCCACAAAACCTTCATTAATGGAATAGACTTTTTCTAAAGAACTTTTACATCACGCTCTAGAATTTGAACCGACACCTCCTCAAATGTCAAATCTGGACTAACCTCGATCTCTTCAACAGGGACAATATGAGTAGGATTAGAGCGGTAGCGCCTCAACATGTCCTCTTGTATCTGAATCACCCTCTTAAATTGACCATCGGTCTGAGGATGGAATGCAGTACTGAAGTCCAACCTTGAACCCAGAGCCTCGTGTAACTTCCTCTAAAACTGAGACGTAAAACGAGGATCCCTATCAGAGGTGATCGAAACTGGTATTCAATGCAGTCTCACTATCTCAGAAATATAAAGCTTCGCCAGGTTCTATAGAGATTAATCAGTACGAACCGGTATGAAGTGGGCGGACTTGATCAATCGATCCACGATAAACCATATTGAATCCTTCTTAGTGGGTGTTAGAGGCAACCAATTAACGAAATCCATAGTTACGTGCTTCATTTCCAAAGAGAAATCTTAACCGGCTACAGCAAACCCGGAGGTAACTGCTGCTCAGCCTTAACCTGCTGGCAAGTCAAACATCTGCCCACAAAATTAGTAATCCTCACGTTTCAACGTTGGCCACCAATATAACTCACGGAGGTCTCGGTACATCTTATTTCTGCCAGGATGTATAACATAAGGGCTACTATGCACCTCTCTAAGTATGACCTGTCTCAAATCAGTATCATTCGAAACACAGATTCTCTCACGGGAACAGAGTACCCCATCACTCTTTAGTCCAAAATTTGTAGTATTACCACCCTCAATCTGTCATAATCGATGACCCAACGACTCATCCTCCAACTGCTTACCCTTAATCTGCTCAATCCATGAAGACTTAACTTGACGCTCGACTAATAAACAACCATCACCAAATAAACTTAGGCGAGCAAATATCACCCTCAAATCAATTATAGCTCTACAGCTCAATGCATCAACCACCACATTGGCCTTACCAAGGTGGTACTCAATGGTGCAGTTATAGTCTTTAGGCAGCTCAATCCATCTGCACTGCCTAAGATTAAGTTCCTTCTGAGTGAGGAGATACTTGAGGCTCTTATGATCAGTGTAGATGATACATTTCTCACCATAAAAATAATGCCTCCAGATTTTCAGTGCGAATACCATAACGGCCAACTCCAAGTCATGCGTCGGATAATTCGTCTCATGGGTTTTAAGCTGACGAGAAGCATAGGCTACCACCTTACCATCCTCCATCAATACACATCCCAAATCGACATGTGATGCATCACTATAAACAGTGAACTCCTTTCCAAGCTCAGGCTGTATCAGAATAGGAGCCTCAGTCAGTACAGTCTTTAGCTTCTTAAAGCTCTCTTACTGCGCATCAGTCCAATTAAACAACACACCCTTACGTAGCAGCTTAGTCAAGGGTGTTGCAATCAATGAAAAACCCTCTACAAATAGTCGATAATATCCCGCCAATCCCAGAAAACTATGGATCTCAAACATGTTCCTAGGCTGCTTCCACTCCAACACAGCCTTAATCTTTCGAGGATCAACTTGAATCCCCTCAGCCGAAACTACATGACCAATAAATGTCTCCTCACGCAACCAGAACTCGCACTTGCTAAACTTAGCATAGAGCTATTTTTCCCTCCAAGTCTGAAGAACAACTCGAAAGTGCTCATCATGCTCACCCTCAGTCCTCGAGTAAACCAGTATATTATCGATGAATACCACCACAAACTGATCCGATAAGGTTGGAACACTCGATTCATTAAATCTATGAAAGATGCCAGTGCATTAGTCAGTCTGAATGGCATCACTAGGAACTCGTAGTGACCATAACGAGTCCTAAATGTCGTCTTATGAACATCAGTCTCCTTAACCCTTAATTGATGATATCCAGATTGGAGGTCAACCTTGGAGAAAATCGAAGCTCCTCAAAACTGGTCAAACAGATCATCTATCCTCGGTAGGGGGTATTTGTTCTTAATGTTTATCTTGTTCAGTTACCGGTAGTCGATGTACATCCGCATGGATCGATCTTTCTTCTTTACAAACAGTACTGGTGCTCCTCACGGAGACATACCAGGGCGGATGAACCCACGATACAATAACTCCTAAATCTAAGCCTTAAGCTCCGTAGGATCCTTCGGTGTCATTCCGTAGGGGCGATAGACACCAGAGATGTACTAGGAAAGAGCTTTATCCCAAACTCCACTTCACGATTCGGAGGTAAACCCGGTAGTTCCTCAGGAAAGACGTCTGGAACATCATTTACTGTTCTGACAACCTTAACTGTAGAGTCCCCAGAATCTGAAACACTTACATAAGCCAAGAATGCCTCACATCATTACGAACCAACTTCTCCACCACCAGTGCAGAGATCATATTAGATAAGTAGTTCTGATGTTCTCTAATCATTACTACCACTATATACTCCTTGGTGATTTTCGTTTTCTCGACCAGGGCAAAAAGATCTTACTCCCTCTCTAGGGTTATCAAAACTCTCAAATTATCTTTAAGGACATCCTCAAAGTGGACACATTGCTCATACTCAGATGCCAACATACCTCACCCATAGCAGCTCAGTCTTAGAAACTCAGTCTCATACCCGGCCACTAATCGATCCCCTTGTGTAAGATTCAGAAACTCCCTCTTACGTGCATCCACATAACTAGCTCGACATATTTCCCCTAGAAGGAGGTCTTAAAGAACTCCTAAGTCAGACGTTCGGGCTGAGTGCCCTCCTTAACTGTCAACCACCACTGATACGCCTCGTCCTGCAACAGCGAGACTGTACCCTTTAATTTTTGCTTAGGGGTGGAATCTAGATCATCCATGATCCTCTCCGTGGCCTCAATCCAATACCCGGCCACATTAGGGGCGACCCTAGTAACACCCCTGAAGAGCTCAGCTCCATTGGACCGAAGTCTTTCCAGAACCGACCCTCGGCCCCCAAATCCAGTCTTGGGCCCAGCGACCCTCTCCAAAATTCTTAGCCTCGTTCCAGAACTGACCCTCGTTCCAGAACCATACTCTATAGTGTTTTGAAGATATCGAAGAATTTATTTTACAACCTTAAAATGCTGATCAAGTGGCTGATGCATAAATTGACAGACTTTATTAACAGCAAATGTGATGTCAAGCTGAGTAATAACAACATACTGGAGATCACCCACAATGCTCCTATAGTCAAACTCATTTTCAATAGCACTACCATCATGTTGAGATAAACATGTTGAAGTAGCACGATCCATTCAAGCTCTCTTTAAAAGGTCAAGAATATATTTGTGTTGACTCAAGAACAACCCATTAGTAGTAGGCAAGACTTCAATACGTAGGAAATAACTGAGAGGCCCCAAATCCTTCAAAGAAAATTGTGTATCCAAAGCTGTGACAAATTCATCAATGCTGCTTTAATGATTACTAGTGACAATGATGTCATCCACATAGACAAGCACATATAGCAACACACCTCTAGTTTTTCAAACAAACAAAGAGCCATCTGACTTTGCTAACACAAATCAAGAAGTAAGTAAGAAGTCTCTAAGTTTGGAAAACCAAGCTCATGGTGCCTGTTTAAGGCCATACACTGCCTTTTTTAATTGACATACCAAATTCTGACTACCATGCTGCTGCTCAAAGCCAGGGGGTTGAACCATGTAGATTTCTTCAGTTAAGTCATCGTTAAGGAAGGCATTATTGATGTCAATTTGTCGTAATTGCCAGCCAAACTTCACTGCTAAAGCCAAAATAACACGAATTGTGGCTGGTTTTACAACTAGGCTGAAGGTTTCATGAAATTTGATTCCAGCTTCCTGGAGATAGCCTTTGACCACCAAACGACCATTATATCGACCAATGAACCCATCCGAACAATGCTTAAGCTTGAATATCCGCTTGCACCCCATAGCTCTCCTATTGGCAGGTAGAGGAACCAAATCCCAAGTATTGTTTTTCATCAAAGCATCATATTCTTGTTGGGCAGCTGGAGTCCACTCCTTAGAAGACAAGGCCTCATCAATTGTGACAGGTTCAGTAGTATACAGCTCAGCTAAAAAATTTGGGGTTTGAAAATGCCACTTTTGGCCCTGGTTTGCATTGGATGCACATTAACAAGAGGAGTAGACACTTTCTAAAAAATTTGAGTACTGTTAGGAGCTAAATGAGAGTTAGAACATGCTTCAGCTTGAGGGGAAAGTGGTAGAGAAGAAGAGGCAGAACGAGTACAGCTATCTGCATCAGTTGAAATAGAAACACCAGTAGATCCAATCTATAAAGTAGGAGAATTATAAGAAATAGACTGAGTAGAGTTAACCAGACTTGGAGGTCGATCTGAAGACACCATTACTGGGACGTGAGAGTGTTGATGCAAAAACTAAGGTCGAATCCCATGGAGAATAGAACCACTGTTTGAGCTGGCAGATCTATTAAAAGGAAAACATGTTTCATCAAAAATAACATGTCGAGAAATAAACATCTTACCATTATCATCAAGGCACTTGTACACTTTGTGAACAGGACTATAACCAAGAAAGACACATGGATTGGAACGAAACTGCAACTTATGAGAGTTGAATGGCCTGAGATAAGGATAACATCGACAACTAAAAACTTTGAGGTACATGTAAGTAGGCACAGACTTGTACAACAGCTCATATGGAGACTTTCCATTAAGAACATGTGTTGGGAGCCTGTTAATGAGGTGGTCTACAGTGATAAAAGCATGAGCCCATAGATGCATAGGAATATTCACTTGAGCCAATAATGCCATGCCAACATCAACTATATGTCTATGTTTTCTTTCGACCAAGCCATTCTGCTCCGAGGTATGCGGGCAAGAAAAGCGATGATGTATTACCAATTGAAAAAGCGCTTGAGGAAAAGACCGAAACTCTCCCCCCAGTCAGTTTGAAGCACTTTTTCCTTACAGCCAAACTGAACTTCAATAAACTTTTGAAGATGAAGAAACTTTGCAAGAGCCTTAGACTTATGTTTAATAAGATAAAACCAAGTAAATCTGGAGTAAGCATCAACAAATGAAATATAGTAAGAATGTCCTTCAGAAGATACAGAGGCTGGCCCCCAAAGATCAGCAACAATAAGCTCAAAAGGAGCCGAATACACAGTAGAAGAGGGGGAAAATGGAGCCTATGAAATTTTCCAAGCTGACAAGCTGAACAAACTGAACTCAACTGAGAATTGTTTGCAACTACATTACATTTTCGAAGCACTGTAGCAACAGCTTTATTATAAGGGTGGCCAAGTCTTCTGTACCATAAATAAAAAACAAGACTACTAGAAGCAGGAGGCGCCAAGTTAGTAACATGAGCAGTGGCTGGAAAAGAAACAACAGCTCTGGATTTTTGGAAAGTTGACAAATCAAATCTGTACAGACCATTATGAATGTGACCCACCAATAAGATGCTCCCTGTATTAATATCCTTCACAAAGCAATGAACAGGATGAAACTCAAAGTAGACTTGATTATCTTTTGCAAATTGAGCAATAGATAGCAGATTTTTGCAAATTCAAGGAATATGCAAGATATTTTTCAAATGAAATATTCTACTAGCAGTTTAAAGAAGACCTGAGCCAACATGAGCTATAGGTACAGGTACCCCATTCCCCATGTAAAACTTGTGGTTACCTGTATACGGTGTTGCACCCTGCAAGTTATCCAAATCATTAGTAACATGATTGGATGCTCCTGAATCGGGATACCATACTGTCGGATTCAAAGGATTTGAAGAACATGGTCCTTGGTTGGAACCCGCAATAGAATCAGTGGTAGCATTCTTATGAGAGCAGCAGTGAGGTCCTACATAAGAAGAAGTTGAAGGTCCCTGAAACTGATGACAATGAGCCTACATAGGATGTTCAGAAACACCCTTAAAATTTTCATCAAAGTAATAATAGCATTTCTGGGCAGTATGACCAACTCGTCCACACAGTTGACATTGAGGTTTAGTATGACTAAACTTCCTTCCTCAACCTCTGCCTCGAGAAAATCTTCCATTTCCTCTGTAAGATGGTCGAGATCCCTTATCACTTTTACTGATGGTGTCATCAGTGCTACCACATTGCTGAACAAAATTAGCCTGAAAAGACACGTTCAAAACTAACTCTTGTTGTCGAGCTTCACAATCAGTAAGCATTTCTGTAAGAAGATCAAGAGGAACCCTCATTGTAGAAGCCACAATCCTAATCGACTCAAACTCCACAGGCAGACCAACAAGAATAATACTAATCTGCTCTTGTTCAGAAACATCATTTCCTGCAGCTGTTAGAGTATCACACAAAATTTTAATCTTTTCCAAGTATTCTTTCACAGTTAATTGGCTCTTTTTCTGAGAATACAAAGAGTGTCGCAAGGTAGAGACTGTCAAAGTGGATTTTGAAGCAAAATGACGAACAATAGTATTTCAAACATCAAAACTAGATCGAGCATCAGTGAGATGAACCAAGATCTCATCACAAATGGTAGACAACAGCTAAGAGGCTAACAACTTATCTTGCTATTTATGAAACAAGAATTCAGGATTAGGAACAAGATTACCATCCGTATCAACAACTGATTATGGAGGAACACTAACAGTACCAAGAACAAACTCATCCAGGCCATATCCTTCAAGAATCAACAGAACTTGTTGCTTCCACAAAAGAAAATTATGCTCACCAAGTTTCACAATATCATGCTTAGGAAACTGCTGAATCCTCCTTAAAGAAGCATTGCCAGGACCGAGTGAAGAACCACTTGCTTGAGCAGCAGTATTAAACGACTGACGATTCTCATCTTCATTACCAGAAATAGCTTCAGTTGCCATGAGAAAAAAGAAAAAAATTATGGCTCAGATACCATAATGAGAAACATTAACACAATCCAAGAAGAAGAGAAGAAGATTGATTCAATTATATCTTTAGCTGAATAACCAACTACTATTTTTATACAGATTTGAACAAGCTAACTAATGTTAGTAACTGCTAACAACTGACTAACTGCTAACAGCTAACCATTACTTAACTATTAACTACTAGTAACCATAACTATTTTTTTTAATCCTTAATAATATTCAACCAATATGCATGTGTCAAATGATCTTTGAGTATCACATAAATATTTTCATTCTCTTTGAAGGGCTATTTGGAAAACTAATCCATAATTTTAAAGAATCTTTTACGTGTTTTCTTACAAAAATTCATGAATAATATCATTATACAGTTCTCAAGTATGAATAGGTTTGAAGTCCGAACTAATCATTGCATTTAATATACATTTACAATAGATAAGAAGAGATAAAAAATCATATAATTTAATCAAAATTAAATCTAAACCAATAAATTCTATAAAAAAATAACATATATATATTCATATAGAAAGCACAACAATTAAACTCGAGAAGGGATTTATAAATTCATAGAGATGCAAATAGAGAATTATATAAATTGAACTTCTTAATAAAAATAGAATCAATTTAAAAAAAATTAGACTTACTTAGGTAATTGTGGATGAGAAGCAGAGACTATAAACATTCTTTGCAGTGAAGAGAAAGTGATCATCCCCAAGCAAATCTCTAGCAACCACTCACAATTTTTTTAACCAAACAATTAAATTTCAATACTTGGAGCCCAACAAAATTTTGACGTAAACTAATGACCTATCACTCTTGAATGAAATCGTGCTGATAACATATTATAAAATAATAATAATGCAAAGAACACAAGAATAGTAGAGGAGAATAAGAGAGATTTTTATTACATTTCTCTTCTTAACTATCATCATTACAAGTAGTATACTCATATATATAGGGAGATTAGACTCCTTATTTTTTAATACATAAATAGAAAAATGGTTACAAAAAGATGAAAGATGAAAAGTTGAGAAATATGAAAGGTGAAAAATTGATTATAATTAACAATTACTTAATAGGATTAATAGCAGGAAAACATTAATTAGCAAACTACAATATTTTTAATCGAAGGAAAAAAACGAAACTTAAAAGCCCCGGTGTAGTTTATTTAATCACATCTTTCCACGGCACTTTTCTTTATCCATTTATAAGACTTGCTCACAAGGAAAAAAATAACCACAAAAACTCTAACACGTTTGGTTCGCTGTATTGGATTAGAGGTGTATTGGATTAGAGGTGTAATGGAATAGATGTGTAATAGCAAATCTACTGTTTGGTTGAATGTAATGGAATAGAGGCGTAATAGTAAAACTGTGTTTGGTTGAATGTAATAGAGGTGTAATAGCATAATGGAGAAAACTAAAATGACCAGAATACCCTTAGCATAAATTTGTTTTGGTAAAGGATTATTGTTATTGTTATTTAAATTTTAATAAGATTATTTATTATCAAAAATAAATAATTTAATCATATTTAAACATAATTATTATTTAATATATTTTAATTAAAATATATAATTTAATAAAATTCTTAATAATTAGCAGAAATTTGTTTTGGTAAATTATTTTATTTAAATTTTAATAAGATTATTAATATCAATAATAAATAATTTAATCATATTTAAACATAATTATTATTAAATATATTTTAATTAAAATATATAATTTAATAAAATTCTTAATAATTAATATTCTTATATGAATTTACTCAAATCATAATATATGATACTGTAAAATATAAATTAAAATAATAATTATTAAATATATTATAATTAAAATATATAATTTAATAAAATTCTTAATAATTAATAGTCTTATATGAATTTACTCAAATCATAATATATGATACTATAAAAGAAAATTTGAAATAATTAATATTAAATATATTTTAATTAAAATATATGATTTAATAAAATTTAAAATAATTATAACTAATAAATTATATTTTATGAATTTGTATAATTTAAAATAATAATTATTACATATAATTTAATTATTACATATAAAATTAGTTTAATTAAGGTAACCTAAGTTTAAAACAAATAAAATAAAGAATGAGGATTTGGTTTAGTGTATTAAGTATATCTATTTTGTTGACAAATCTAAACTAAGCTTTTTCTAATGACTAGATCGAAAGGGTGAAGAACCCCAATAAACAAGAACAAGTATAACTATTGTTTTCTATGTCACTGTGATCTTCTAATGCAATCCTATAACTAGGAAGAACCGCATATAATTGGTCGGATTGCGGCTTTGAGATCATCGTAAAATCTTTGCTCCGAAAATTTGCTAGCTCTTCTCCTTGCTGCTGTAGCTATCTTGAGTCTTTCAGACTCGGGCATCTTCACGATTTTCAGGACTGCATCTGCATATTCTTCTACATTTTGAGCAAGAAATCCTGTTTGTGTCCATCTTCATCTAAAACAATGTCCATTTTCGGGCCAGCAGAATTATGAGCTGAGGGGAGTCGAGCAAAATGAATATCATTTTAAAAACATTTTTAAAATGGAAAGCAAAAGTAGCTCGAATCAGAAATTATAATATCAGTTGCCATGCTAGCTCACCTATAGGTATGGCTCCTGCAGCCATGTACTCTACAACACTAATGCAAACTGTAAACTGGTAAGAAATCACAGCCATGTACTCCTGCAGCCATGTACTCCTGCAGCTCCTGAGTTAAAAAAAATCAAACTGTAAAGAGTTTCTAGAACTAATCAAGGTTCCAAAACTGAAACACCGGAACCATTAAAAATTTAGCTTGAAGGTCTATGTAAGTATGTGCACCTTCTCGGGACGAAATTGTGCAACAGATATGATTTTTGGAGTTTCCACCGACCTTTCCAAAGGAAGTGCCTGTTTCAGATGTAAACTGGTAAGAAATCACAGATGAATGACACTAAAAAATATAAAATGCACTATGATTGGTGATGAATAACAAGAAACAGAACCTAAAGTCCTGAAGTATCACAGGGTGGATAAACTCGCTTAATGTAGTTAGGAATACCCCAAAGCTTCTCGATGTGAGACTGAGTCCATGAAGAGTTGACCATTACAAGATGTGCACAAGATCCCACCATTACAAAATGTGTTTGGAAGGACTTGTTAAATATACTTGTTGTATGTACTTGTTGGCATAAATTGTGAGACAAAAATGTATGAACAAATCCAAGAACAATACTCAGTCTTAATGTTCCCCAAACCCCTAATTCATATATAGATCTAAGCTATTAGGGGGAAATCCTAGTCTTACAATGTTTGTGGCATTTGTTTCAGATACATAACCATCCTTGTCGAGCATGATTGCATCATTGGCATTCACATTATTCCCTTCTATCTGCATTGGACCACACAAATCATTTTTTTCCCAAGAGATAGTTTAACAAAAATGCATATCTGGCATTAGTCTGAGAAACATAATCTCCACCATAACACAGGAAAATATACAGGTCATATCATCCATCATGGTTTACACCCTTAACCCAAACAAAACAAAAATATCCAAGCCTAGAGAGAAAGGTCTACTGAAGTTTTCAGGTAAGAAAATCAGAAACTAAATACAGTTGTTATCTTGCGAAATTTGATTAATCAGTTGATGATACTGTCAGAAGCATTTAAAGATAGTAAGCCGTCAAATTGAGAACAATACTTGCTCGAATAGCATGAAAGAATGAAAACAACATTCAAATCATAGATCAGATATTAGAACATCATCTACTCTCAGCTTTATTGTAAAATCAAATGAAAGTCCTGCATTGGACAACCTTTGCCAGTATGTTATTAGAACATATTTTTTATGCTTCATGATTAAAGATTTTGCGTGATCATTCATACACAACAATCAGTGTTCATTTATCAGTGGGTTTGTAATTTGTTTACTACTCTTTGTTTAACACAACTTGCATGGCAGATAGGTAAGACCAAAGTTTTCCTTAGAGCTGGGGTTTATTGAGAAGGAAAAAGACTGGGGATGGAGAAATGCATTTTTATTGTATTTAACAGTAGAGAAGCACCGCACTGCACAATTTCTTAAGGGTGGGGGTGTCGGATTTTCTTTTAAACAGAAATTATTTCGATAGAACAGATTTCATAACTCACATCCTATTATCAGCCCAATATATACATATTACTGCTCATAATATCTCCAACTTTATCATGATTATTCAATTAATTTTTTTTTTAAAATAAACAATCGATTCAACTATCAGAAATAAACAACCGATACTTCTCATGCAATGAAGATGATGATTTATAACCCTCTCTAATCATGCTTCAGAAAAGACAAGCAAATCAGCATGCAAAGCACCCACAATCCAAGGCAAAGACAGAAAACTAAAATGAAAAGTTCATCCATACCTCACGCCAAGATCGAGAGAACCTAATGAAGCAGTGGCTTTCAAACGTGCTGCAACAAATGAAAGGGAAAAAACGATCGACAGAGAAAATCGATAAAGGCAGACGAGGAGAAATTATGAGGACAGAAGAGGAGAGGGTCGGGTAGGGAGGGAGGGTAAAACAGAGAGTTGGGAAGGGAAGCCGGACGTAATGTGTAATACGCGATTTGAGAAGGGATTAGAAAAGCAGGGAATTTGGGGATTAGGTCGGGATTGTATTACGCGCGTAATACCTATTACAGTGAACCAAACGCCGGAATAGGAGCGTAATGTAATAGGCGCGTAATCAGGGCGTAATGGATTAGCTAATACACTGAACCAAACATACTGTAACACATAAAAAACTTGCCTTCGGGCATTGTTTTTTCCTTCCCAGGAAATGTATTGTAGTATCTCAAGAAGATAAAAGAAAAAAAAAGGAATTTTTCACCAAAGAAAAAAAAAAGAAATAGATGGCAATGAGTCAGCCGCTACAAAGATAAACATTGTGGTGGTCCCAGAAATTCCCTCACTAGTGGTCTTTACCACCCTGTCTTGTCAGCGATTAAAACAAATGAAATAAAATCAATTCAAATCTTATCCTTTTCCCATACTTACCAACAATTCCACCCAACCGCGTCGATCCATCGCATCTCCTTATTTCTTAAAATGCAATTTAACTTATTTAGACAATCAATACTCGGACTTGTCTACTGTTACTTTCCCTTCCTCACATGGCTTCCCTTTCTCAGTTTCTTCTCTTTTTCTCTTTCCTTTTCTGCCTGAAAAACACGTTTCCCGTTCTGGGTTTTCAATCAAATTTTGCTTTGTTTCCTGTTGCAAAAGATGCAGCAACTCTTCAGTATGTTGCAAGGATCTCTCATGGCGCTCCTTTGGGATCCACTGACCTTGTGGTTGATCTTGGCGGTTCGTTTCTTTGGATGGATTGCAATTCCGGACACGTGTCTTCATCATACAGGTTGGTCTCAAGCTGCTCGGTCAACTGCTCTAGAGCAAAGTTCCATGATCTTGGAAGCACGAGTTGTCTATTAAACACCAACTGTTATGTGTCCCCTTACAATGGCGTAACAGGATCGACTTCAATGGGGGAACTAGTGGAGGATGTCATAGCCGTTGATTCTGTTGACCCTTCAGATGTAGGCCAAAGCACAACAGTGGATCACTTTCTGTTTGCTTGTGCATCGACGTTTCATTTACAAGGCTTAGCAAGTGGGGCCAAGGGAATGATGGGTTTAGGGAAAGCTTCGATTTCGTTGCCATCACAACTGAGTTCTTCAATTGGACACCCTCAGAAGTTTAGTGTTTGTTTATCATCGTCAACCGGTGTCCTATTAACCGGCAGTGGAGACACCGTTTTCGGCACCAAAATAGCAAGGTCACTAGCATACACACCCCTCATCACCAAACAAAATGACTACTTCATTAATGTTCAATCCATCAAGATCAATGGAAGGAGATTAGCAGTCCATGAACACGGCAAATTAGAAGCAAAATTAAGCTCAGTTGTGCCTTACACCACAATGGTAAGCTCGGTTTATGCAATATTTTCTAAAGCTTATGTTGAGGCTGCCACTAAGATGAATATGACTAGAGTGGAAACTGTGGCTCCATTCGGACTCTGCTTTAGTTCTAAAGGGCCATTGGTGCCTGAAATTGATCTAGTTTTGCAAAGTGAGATGGTGAAGTGGAGAATTCAAGGTAGGAATTCAATGGTGAAAGTGAGCGAAGAGAGCATGTGCTTGGGGTTTTTGGATGGAGGGTTGGAGCAAAGTAGCCCAATTGTAATAGGAGGGCTTCAAATGGAGGATAACCTTTTGGAGTTTGATATTGGGAGTTCCATGTTAGGATTTAGCTCTTCTTTGTTGTTGAAGGAAACAACTTGTTCTTCATCCTTACTGGATTCCACGCTGAAGCAATTTTTCTGATTTATCTTTATCCTTTCTCTTTTTTTCTCCCTTTTCTTTTCTGTTTGTGTAAAGGCAAGTTTGATGGATGCAATTTGTAAAGCATCATTACTAGTAATATGAGGAGAGGCACTATAGCTTTGAATTTTAAAAATTTTGTTCAAATATGTCTAATAGATTCGATTTACTTGAGTCTGGCTTGACTACTGCAAAAACATGGATACATTTGTAGGTAAAATACAAGCTCAAAATAGTATTTTAGTTGAAGGCCTGGAGTCGCATGAATAAAATCTTTCAGATTTTTTTTTTCTTTTGGTCTAAAAAATCTCAATGTTTATAAATCACTTTAAAACTTCAAATTAATTAAAAATTAAATCAAATCAAATTGATTTTCAAAAGAAAAGAACAAACTTATCCATGTTGTAAAATAAAGAGAGAAAAGAGAGATAGAGATAATAAAGAACAAAAAAAAATATGAAAGCAATAGAGAATGTAATTTATTGATTAAAAGGGTGATTACAATGCTTCATCAGAGTCTATTTATAGGCATAAGAAGTATAGAAGAAATAGATATCTAATTCTAATAACTATTAGAATTTAAAGTATATTAAAAATTGATCTTGATCATGATGGACATCCACTTAATAAGATATTCATAACACTTCCCTTTGAATGTCTATTGGTAGATAATGTGCCTTATTAAAACATTATTAGGAAAAACCTTGTGGGATAAAAACCTAATGAAGGAAAAAGAGTACACAATCTATAATACGCAATGGGACAAAACCTCGGTTAAGGGAAAAAGAGTACAATGCGTATTTACTCCCCCTCATGAAAACATCACATACTTTCTCATATTCTACGTATTCAATCTTGAATACTAGTTTTTCAAATGACTATTTGAATGTATTGCTAAACATTTATATCACCATTCTTTTGAAAATCATAAGTGAGGGAAATTTTTGGGGAAATATATTTTGATCCTTCAGGAGTTTTAATAATAATCATAACAAACTTTAATCGATCATGATCCTTATATAAAAACACAAATAGGTATTTTGGATCATTTTATAATCCACATTCAACTACTCAAATTTGCCACATATGTTCAAATTATTTCAATTCATATAAATGAACAATTTCTCGAGAATTTCAATATGCTTCTAGCATCCTAAATCCTTCAAAGATTTTAATATAAACTTTACTATATAGTGATTTATAAAAGGTTGTAACAATAACCATTAGACGCAAGTTAAATCTTTTATGAATTGTCAATTTAATAATATATCTAAAGGTTATTGCATCCACCACAAAAGAATATTATATCTTTTCATAATCAATGCCAGGACTTAACGAAAAGCTTCTTATTTTTATTCCGCTTTTGCAAAACTACTTCAATTGCACCTTCACTGGCTTTATACCTTTAGATATTTGGATTATTGGTCCAAAAACTTCACGAATTTAATTGTACTTGAGTTGCGTATTTCTATTTTGATCAATTTATTCCATATTTATATTTCTCAATAGATTTATTCAAAATTCTCCTTTTATTTCATTATTTCAATAATAATATTGCATGCAAAATCATTGTCGACCATTTTTATTAATCGGTTCCACATTTTCTCGAATTGACATAACTTATCGAGATCTCTTATTTTCATTATTTTAAAATTCAGTTTCAGGTACCTGAATCTCTTCTGAAGTTTTACTTATTAGCTATGTCTTAGGTCTCTTCTAGAGCACTCGCCTCCACTATATGACCATCTTGAAGAATTTTCATATTTTGAACTAATCAATCTATTATTTGGAGCACCCGCCTCCACTATATGACCATCTAAAAGAATTTTCATATTTGGAACCGATCAATCTATTATTTTATTCCAACTGATTGTCCTATTGGGACTTTGATTCAAATAAAAATATTAGATGATATATAACACTTGGTTATTCTTATTAAGTTTCTAAATACATCTAATAGTTAACTTGTAATGAGTTATCCCTATTGAATTTCTAGTTCAAATTACTCTCCCCCTAACTTGTTACAAGTTATTATTTCTCTCCCCTTAATGTCGAGAAAACTATCGAATCAAAATTGTAATCACAAATCATGTCATAATTGAAGCTTGAATACATTCAAAACATCTAATAATCACTACACCAAAATAGGCTTTTAGCGGCACTTTTAGCGGCGTTTGAACAAAAAACGCCGATAAAAATCGAGCATTAGCGGCGCTTTATGAAAACCGCCACTAAAGATCGAGCATTAGCGGCGTTTTTCGAAAAAACGCCGCAAAAAATCAAAGCCCAACGGCATCATTTTCTTACCTTTCGGGGCTTTAGCGGCGTTTTTGAAAAAGCGCCGCTAATGCTCGGGGTTTTAGCGGCGTTTTTGAGAAAGCGCCACTAATGTTGGGGCCTTTAGCGGCGTTTTAGGAAAAGCTCCGCTAATGCTGGGGTCTTTGGCGGCGTTTTTAAAAAAGCGTCACTAAAAATATTTTATCTTAATTGGTTTATTTATATTAATTAAATAAATTTCAATTTATTTCTAATTGAATATTTAAAATCTTCAGAAAAAAATAATAACATGTAAAAATAAATTGAAATAAAATAAATGGAAAAATTAAAATACTATTATTTAAAATAATTTTAAAGTTTTTTGGGTACATGATTATTGATTGTTTTTTAATTTATATATTAAAAAATTTCTTATATAATCGTAAAAGAGATAGTATTATTTTTAAAATATTGAATTAATTATCACTATAATTTAGGATTTTTTGGTTTAGGGTATATGATTTATTTAAGATTTAAGGCTGGTTTAGGAGTTACTATTTTAAGGTTTAGGGAGTATGGATTTAGGGATTAGGGATTAGGGATTACGGTTTAAGGGTCGGGATTTAAGGTTTAGGGGTTATGGCTTTGGGGTTTAGGGGTTAGACATTAGGGGTTAATGTTATGGATTTATGGTTTAGGGATTCAGGGGCCGGGTTAGGGTTTTGGGTGTAGATTAATTATTTTTTTAATTTATATTTTAAATATGTTCTTATATAATTGTAAAAGAGATAATAATAAATTTGTCTAGGGTTTTTAGTTTAGGGTATATGATTAATTTAAGATTTAAGACCGGTTTAGGAGTTCATATTTTAAGGTTTAGGGAGTATAGATATAAGGATTATGATTTAAGGATTGAGATTTAAGGTTTAGGTGTTAGGGGTTTAGGGGTTAGACGTTGGGGTTAAGAATTAGGGATTTAGGGTTTAAGGATTCAAGGTCAAGTTAGGGTTTTGGGTTTAGATTAATTATTTTTTTAATTTATATTTTAAATATGTTATTATATAATTGTAAAAGAGATAATAATAAATTAAATATATTAAAATTATGAGTATAGTTTAAATAATTTAAGAGATATATAATAGATAGACTTTGTATGTATTGAATGGTTAATTTAGGGTTTAAGGTTAAAGTTTACTTGAGATTGGTTAAATGGTAAAATTTTATACAATTAATTAATACTTTTATATTTAAAAAACATTTAATCTAAACCATTTGATATATTTAAATATTAGTTTAAATAGAATTAATAAATAAGTTAAAAAAAGTAATAGATTCATATTGATATTTAGGTATAATTATTTATTTTGAAGAGGACCAAATTATAAGAAATAAAATTAAAATACAAAAATAGTTAAATGAAAAAATTTTATACAATTAATTAATACATTTATATTTAAAAAAATATAATCTAAACCATTTGATATATTTAAATATTAGTTTAAATAGAATTAATAAATAAGTTTAAAAAAGTAATAGATTCATATGAATATTTAGGTATAATTATTTATTTTGGAAAGGACCAAATTATAAAAAATAAAATTAAAATACAAAAATAAAATAATTTTTGTTCAAAATAAAATGAGTTTTTACGGCATTTCTATAAAAAAACGCCGCAAAAATTATTTAACTTTATAAAATCGCGCCATTTTACCCCAATTTTTCCCCTCTAAAATCCCTAATCTTCAGACTTTTCTTCACTCCCGTTTTCTTCAGACTTTTCATATCTCGCTTCCTTCTCATTATCTCTCTCTCTCTTTCGGTCTCATTTCAATATTTCCCCTCATTCTTTTTCGTGAGAGGGAGAAACCCAAAGATTTTGTCTGCCGTTTCTTTATTTTTGGTGATATTGAAATCCTCTGAATCACATAAAAAAAGAAACCGGGGCAATCTATTAGATCCATACCATTAACATATAAAGAGATGGAGAATGGAGGAGTAGAGAACGCCCACGCCTACGGCGACGGCAACGGAAATGGGCAGGCGGCGTCGTATACTTATTGTGTGAGAGAAACGACGGCGGACACTACTCTGCTCCCTGTTCCTAAGAAGCTCACTGCTCAAGACATCCTTTCAACTCAATCTCAGTCTACATCTCTTGGTTCTGTTTGGAATAAGGTAATGCCTTATTTATTTATTTTTTTAAATTTGCATTTTCTATGCTCATGTTTGTGATCTGATCTAGGGTTTTATTAATGGGTATTTTAGATTTTCGTACATTTTAATGATTTCGTTTAATGTTTTTCTGGTCCTTGTTCACCATAGGCTGGAACTTGGGAGGTCACAGAGTTAGGAAGACAATACCTTTCGTTGAAGGTCTGAGGCCAACTTCCCCTCAACAATACGTATGTTTAAAAGCTTGAGATGTACTGAAAAACTCAGTTTTATTTTCCAGGAATTGCTTAAATCTGTGGGTTCATTGGATTTATCTTGTGGCAAGGCTGAAATTTCTGATGTAACCAAATGTGTTGGCGATGTGAGTTATTTTTCTTACTTCTATTTGTGTTTTTGTCTTATAATGTTATTTGACTCCATTGATGTAAGCTTAACTAAACTATAGCTATGGCTGTATACATAGATATTAACCTTATTTTATGGTGGATTTTTCTTGTTTGAGCAGGCTTTTTTGGTGACTATACGAAACAAGAAGCGTGTTGGCTATACGTATGAGTTGACATTAAAAATCAAGGGTAAGCGGGTCTAAATATGGTGTTATGCTTTTGCTTTCTAAGCTTATTTATCACTTTGTTGATCAAATTGGGATCTAAATGGAAATCAGGGGAGTGGCATCTACGGGAGGAGAAGAAGACGGTTAAGGGCCATATTGATATCCCAGAATTTTCATTTGGTGAGCTCGATGATTTGCAGGTATGCTTGAATTGAGAGATAACTATTTGCTTTAGAAGAGATAGAGGATAAACTTGTTGAATAGATATTGGTATACCTAAATGCAAACATGTTATGATGCATGGGCATATGGTATAAATTCTATGACATGTTATGATGGATAGGCCTTTGGTATAAATTCAATGATTGCCAGTGCTAGGATAGTGTTTACTGTACAATATGTCTCTTACATGAAATTTCCAAGTGGCAAATATATGGCATAAACTAATGAACCAAAGAATTGGTGTTGCTGTGGTTGTTTTATTGTAGAAAAGGAGGTTGGAACAAAATAGTGAAAAGCATAATGGTGGGAATTAATGAGAGAAACTAAAACAATAAACCAGTAGAGTATACTATTGAATTTGAAAAAAAAATTGACCAAAAATTAATTCTAACTGATAGAATTTACTGTTTTAGGTACACTTAAAATATTAATTCTAAGTGATAGAAAATACTTGTCAAGCATTGGACAATGGGGACAACAGTGGGAACCTTAACATGACCATTTTTCAGCAGGTAAGCAAGTAGATATTAGCTGAAAGATTATCTAATTCTTTTTCCACTTTGTAATTATTACGATATTAGTTTGACTAAAAGCATTTTCATAAGCTCTATGTACTATCTAATTTATTATGTTCTATGCTTATAGTTTTGTTAATATTAATACATAAATGTAGAAACAATTTTGCAAGTACGTGTTATTAATTTATTATTTGTGTTATTAATTTATTATTTTAAATTCTAAAACTAAATTCATTGTGTTTTTTTTGCTTTTATTAATTTATTATTTTAAATTCTAAAACTAAACCACTTAGCATCTGCAAGATAATGATTTTTTTTTGCTTTTAGTTTAATTGATTTTTATTATATTTATCTTTTGTCCTCGTGGACAACTTTTGGTACTATATTCTTTAGCAACATTGTCAAAGCGGTTGATTAAATTTGAGAATACTAACGCTGGAGCCTTAACGGTTTGTATCTCTTTACTTGTGCATGGTAATGCAGAACTACTTTGTTCCAGGAAACTGATAATGGAATAAGATTGAAAATTAGTAACCATGAAATGAAGAACCATAACTGATGTTTACAATAGTTTGGGACTTTTTTCACTTTTGATGTTGATGTGACTTCCTATCTGCATTTGGTACTAAGTAGAGCATGCTGGCATAATCTGTTCTATATGGATTGCAGCATCTTATGGGAGAAAAGCTATGTTGTTGTCGTAATTGTAACACGTGTCATTGCTATTATTATTTTTGTATAGTAGAATTTGATTAGTGAATCTTTGCTGCTATTACTCTTATTGATTATGTCCACTCTAAGGAGTATCTAAATAATTTTATGAAAAATTTGATGCCAATTTTTTATCATTACAACAAGTGTTATGTTGAATTTGTTGTATTCTGCATGTAGTTAACTTTTCCTCTGTTGCATTTATTTTCTAAATATTGATTTCAATTCTTGAAAATACCTCCATTGTTTAAAACTTATGACCAGATGGAGGAGTTTACGGAAAAGGAGAGGGAGCTTCGAACTAGTTCACTAACTAGAAAACAACCAAATACTGGGTCAAAAGAAACCAGATTAGATGAAGTGCTATTGAGGCACAAGGAGAGAAAACTTTTTGCCTATGGACTTTGTAATGAATGTTATGAAGAGGTGAACACCCATGTACCTACTAGGCTTTCCTATCTTCTTTTGCCCACTACAATTGTACCACTGTAAACTGTTCTATCATTGAAGCTCAAGTTCATGTTGTTACTGGTTGGTGCAATTCATGAAGGTTTTAGGAGGGCTTGATGGAGGATTAGATCCACCTGCATTCCAGCATCCTGAGAAAGAGAGACTGGCAAAATTATATATTGAGGAAAATGCTAAAGTATGTTCTGTAATCATACTTTCTAAAGGTTTAAGGACAGTGATAGGTTGAAAATCCTAATTGTAATCACTTGATATATTTTACTTTGCGAGAGTCATGTGGGCACTCAAGTTATTCTCTCACTTCTCTCCCTTCCTAATGTGCTAGCTGATCTCTTAATTGTGTTATTAATTTATTATTTTAAATTCTAAAACTAAATTCATTAATTTTTATATTTAGTTTTAAAGTTAAAATCTCTCACTTCTCTCCCTTCCTAATGTGCTAGCTGATCTCTTAATTGTGTTATTAATTTATTATTTTAAATTCTAAAACTAAATTCATTAATTTTTATATTTAGTTTTAAAGTTAAAATTTTCATAGAAAATTTAATTTAAATAATATTTTTTTATTTATCTTTAAAAGTATATTTAAAGTTCAAATTTAAAAATAAAACATAATATAATATTTATCATAAAAATAAATATTATTTGATTAAAATAATTTTTTAAATGTTATATTTTTAGTGGCGTTTTTGCAGGAAGCATCGCTAAAGGTCTTGAGCTATAGCGGCATTTGTGGGAAAAGCGTCGCTAAAGGTCTCGAGCTATAGTGGTTTTTGTGGAAAAAGCGCCACTAAAGGTCTTGATCTATAGTAGTGTTTGTGTAAAAGTGCCGCTAAAGGTCCTGGTTTATAGCGGCGTTTGTGGAAAAAGCGCCGCTAAAGGTCATGATTTATAGCGGCGTTTTTTCGGCGTTGACAACAGCGGTATTTTTTGCGGCGCTTTAAAAAACGTTACAAATACTTTTAGCGGCACTTAAAGGCATAAAAAAGGCCGCTAAAAACTTGTTTTGGTGTAGTGAATATAAAAAAACTTGTAATTAATATATATTCCTAAATTTTTTTGAGGATTCACTCATCTTTGTGCTTTGTGGTGGAGCAATTGAAACATATACGCACATACAAAAATTCAAGGATGAGAAATATTTAGCTCTTAATCAAAAACCAATTGTAATGGGGATTCTTATAACTTATTGGCTTGATGCATACAACACGTAAATCAACATAATCTCATGTTGAAATATGAAATTTAGTTATCATAAGTAATGGTTTAGACATTAATCAGAGGTGTTCAATCAATAATTTCTCTAAACCATTATGAGCAAACTTTTACAAAAGTTTTTCAAACTCAATCAATAAAAGATTAAGATATAAACTCATCAGTATTAGCAAGATGAATTGTCTTAATTGTATGATCTGAAATTAATTATTTAAACAATTAATCTTGCAAACGACAAGATGCAAATTGATAACACATATGTGGTTATTTTGTAGATGCATCTACCAAAATTATATAATATCAAAACCATCCACATGGTGGATGAATGAGCCCATATTCATTTTAAAAATGCAAGACATTAAATCTCAACTTTAGCTAGTGAGTTTCTAATAATCAATTTTCATTGAGAACAAGCAACATATAAGAATTCTTTTAAATTAAAGAATCTTCTAGTTCTTTAATGAATATCCATATGAATTCTTAATTAATTTTCCATCATATATGATCCAGGATGGTCTAACTGGTCACGCCAAGTAGTAAATGCATTTGTATCAGTAAACTTCTGGTTTACTTTAACATGTGTTTCAATTGTACTAAATTGTAACAAAGTAATAATTTTACCATCATTCCTTTTACTTTGTATCCACATATAAGTGTTATTGTGACATTTACTATTGGAAATGAAATGTCTAAATCAATGTGAATATTATAATGTCATTAAGTTAACAAAATAAATATAATTTCCAAACAATTATATGCAATATTCGCTTTAGGGAATATGTCAAAATCTTCAAATATCTAAAAACAGTTTTTGCAACTTCAGGTGCATCCAACCATAACGAGCTTTAGATAGAATTATCATATTTTATTGCTCATAAATAGATCTTTCACATTCAAATATTTTGCTTCCAACCCCTTATTAGGATGATGACAAAAGAATATCACAAAGATAATCACAATCAATTCAATTTAATAACAAGAGTAATCAAAACTCAATCCTCCCTTTTTCATCCTTTCAAAATAGATATTTATAGCAATAGTGATTCATATGAAATATAATGTTTTCCTCATTCAAAATCTCAATATAAGATCCATTATAAATATATTTTAAAACCAATGGATTAACCATCACAAGATATTAATATATTAGCTCTTCTAGAGCTTTTAACTAATTTTGTACTATCAAATCTTTAAATAATATTTGTTTGTTTTAGTACCAAATAAGATAAATACTTTCTATCTATAACGATAGAATTTATTACTACGTTCTCATATCCTTTCTCAAAGAATATTAACAGAAACAAAATATTTGGGCATATGCCACATGTGGCCAATAATCTTTCATATCACATTGATAACATAAGTTATCTTTACCCTTTGAAGAGTTATCTTGAGAACTCTCATTGTTCTCTTATTTATTACTATATTCTCACTTTTAGTGGTCCATAATTATATCTTTTATTTTCTTTATGTTTACATTCACTTCGGGGAATGCAATAAATCTAGTAGGATAAACTTCTAAACGCCTCTATTGATTCTTTATTTCATAATCACCATTGCAAAACATGTGAGAATTTCAAATCAAAATCTATCTATTAATGTTGTCATGATTAGTCTCCAATTATAATAAACATAATATAATAAATAAAATATTGTAAAATATACCTGAAGATCTTTAACATCATTGTCATCACGTTGACTATTATCACGAGTATCCATTCTGAGATTGAATCTTTCAACATCCTGAAGATGAAGTTGTAAAGGTGGAAGTTTAAGGTGAAAATGAATTTGATTTGTGGGACGACTTCGAAAGATTTTGAAAAAATAGAGAATCATCGTGCTGATAACATATAATGAAGAATGAAAAATAATAATCAGATATGAAATATTAAATAAAAGAAACTTTCTGTAAAAACTTTGCATCTTGCCATCGAAGATATTGAAAATCATGAAGGATAAATTTGATCATCGATAAAAGGAACTATCAATTTGAGCAAGATCGTGCGGATAACGCGTTATAAAATAAAGAGAGAAGGATAGAATAAAGAACAAAGAAAATATGAAAGCAATAGAGAATGTAATTTATTGATCAAAAGAGGTGATTACAATGCTTCATCAAAGTCTCTATTTATAAGTGTAAGAAGTATAAAAGAAGTAGAGATGTAATTCTAATAACTATTAGAATTTAAAGTATATTAAAACTTTATCTTGATCATGATGTACATCCACTTAATAAGATATTCATAATAATCCAATATTTATTTTCTTTATTTATGAATTTTAAGAATTCTTTTCACAAAAAGACTCAAAGTCTTTAGGAAGTATGATTTTTTTTACCATTGTTTTTGGTGAATTATAATAACGGGATAAAGTCCAAACAACAAATTCTATTAGCACAACTTGAACTCAGACTACACCTAAGGCGATAAATACCCTTAACCATCATACCATCATATAAGGTTGATTTTCTTTTCACCATTTTATAAACTTGGTAAATAAATGTAAATTTACTTGCATCACACACTCTTAAATATAATATATATATTTTTATTAACATTTATGTTTTAATGATAGCATAAAAAATTAACTTGAAAACAAGCTTTTATATATAAGAACAAAACACTAAAGAGGTCCATTCTAAACATTTTTTTAATGAATGCATAAAAAATGATTTGGAGATTGACTTCGAAACAAGCTTTTTTTATCCATAAGTGACTATTAACTAAAGGGATCCACATTTATTTTATAATGAAAGCCTAAAAATTAGGTGCGAGTGTTTGATTGAGTCGAGTAATTTTTTTTAAAATTAATCGAGTTGATAAGTTCTATTTCATCATCCTAACTCGATTTGAAATTTTTTTGAATCGAGTCGAGTGAATGAA
The DNA here is from genome assembly GCF_007990345.1 of Gossypium hirsutum. NCBI lineage: Eukaryota > Viridiplantae > Streptophyta > Magnoliopsida > Malvales > Malvaceae > Gossypium > Gossypium hirsutum. Next base: position 46,117,845 of record NC_053441.1, on the reverse strand, counting down.
ATTTGAGTCGAGTCAAATCAAGTGAAATTGTTCGAATTAACTTAAAAAATTAAATATGTCAAGTTAAAATCTTGGTACATTATAACTAATTATATTTTAGAACACATAAATTTGAAACTATATATATTTGAAAACTTTTTCAAACCAAAAAAATAATAAAAAATAGATAAATTTGAATCATTAATTAACTGATTAGGTCCCAAAATTATTATTTTGGAAAAAAATTTAAATTTTTTTAAAAATAGAAATTTTTGAATTTTTATAAATATTTTAAATTTTAAAATTTATTTTGAAGTTTTGAAAATTATTTTGAATGTCTTTTGTAGTTTTTATTGAGAGAGACTAATTTATTTATTTTTAAAATTGATAGGGACTAAATGTATATTTACATTAATCTGTTATTCGAATTATTCGAGTTGTAAAGTTCAACTCGACTCGAACTCAAAACTTGAATTATTTATTCGACTTAACTCAAATAACTCGATTCAATTAACTCGAAATTTGAATTTCTTTTTAATTTTTTAATCTAATTAAATTCTACTCGCTTATAATAAAAATGACTTGGAAACCAACTTTTATCCATAAGCGACAAAAGAAATTTTGAGATCCATTTTAAAAAGCATAAAAATTGACTTGCAAACAAGTTTATAGTTTTTTTTTTTACATCACCTAAAAAGATATTGGAAATAGCACATTAATTAAAAATTGCTCTTTGTCATTTTTTTAATGTCGAAACAACACCCTTTTGACGAGGGGACACGTCAAATTTCTACCAAACCTCAAACATTTTCACACTTCTTACCTATTATCGAATTTGGTTAAATTATTTATTAGTATTGTATTTTACAAAAGTAGTAGATTTAGTTTTATATTTTAATTTAGTTTTTTTAGTCTTTATATTTTTAAAATTTTAAAATTTCGATACTCACTAAATAATAATTATTGAATTCATTAAGTTATGTTATATTTAAAATTTGATGAAAGAAACATATTATCTTATGTGGAATGGTATGTCAGCTTGTTATTTTCATACTTACTAAAAATACAGTTAAAGGATTAATGATTTTCATCTTATATAAAGCCTCAAATTTAAAATTTCAAAATGTATAAAGACTTAGAATGATGCTCAAATTAGAGAATATGGACTAAATTTACAATTATACACATGGTACAAGAATAATAATTGAATTTAACCAAATAAATTTAACTCTACTATTTGTGTCAAGATTAAACTATCAAAATTTAAAAAAATATAAGAACTAAAATTGATTAAAATAAAATATAAAAAATCCACAACTTATACAAAATATAGAGATTAATAGCAAAATCTAACCATCAAATTTTTATATATACCTCTCCTTCAAAAGCTTCTATGAAATTTTATCAACCTCAATCTTCTTTTACATTTCAAACTTCCCAACTTCAAATGGCAAGTGTTTTTTTTTTCTTTTGTGTTTCTAATATTTGGTTTGTTTTAGTTATAAAGATTTAGTAGTTAAGGTGATTATATTTGGTTGTTATAAACATGTGATTTGTTAGTTAATTAATTAGTTAGATATATTTTGTGTATTAGTTTAGTTTAGAAAATTTTTATTTATGTGTTAGTTTATTAGATTAAAAATATAATGATTATGAAAGAACTTAGAACAATATTTGCTGTTAGAAGTAATGTTATGAGCGGCGCCAATTACTTCAGGTACTAATATAGAATAAAGATGGACGCAAAGTCACGCCCCATTTTTATTTAGCTATCGTTAATTTTTAAATAAGTTTGAATGCTAGTTTAGTGGTTAAGAATAAGTGAAGCTATCTGTAACATCCTAAATTTAACTCCATAAAATTTAGAAATATATCAAAAATAGGGAATTGACCCAATGGTTAGTTATTTAATGTGAAAGCATGAAAGTTAGTTGAAAGTCCCAAGTTTAAATTTCAACTCTTACAAAATAAATTGAGTTTTGCAAATTCCCTTGTTTTTTATGTGTTGCCATCCAAGCCTAGTAAACCTAGGTATAAATATAATTTTTTATCAAAATAATCAGCCTTTGAATCCCTTTTTCTTCTACCTTAGCCGTCCCTAACCCCCTCTTCCTCTTTTCATCTTTTTTTTTCCCTTTTTCCTCCATTCTTGCCTTTGCCTACACCTCCCTTTTTACCATCATCTTCTTCTTCTTTTTGTATCAAGATTGTGCACCATCTCCTTTACTATATTGCTGCAATTTTTCCTTAATTAAATCAGCCCTAAATCTGAAATTTTGAACTCCAACATCGATCCCAAACATCGCCTAGGAAGTGCCATTGTCGTTTCTCTCTACTAGCTTGTATAAGGTCTCTTTTCTTTTCAATTTCTTAATTAGTATTGTCCATTAAAAACCTAAATTTCCAGATTTGGAATTTAGGGGATTTTAAAAATTTTTAAAGGTATTTTTCCAGATTTTAATAGGGCCTCGAACCATTTTAAAATTCAGCCTAAATTTCGGCAACCATGGGTGGTGGTGCGTGCGCATGTGTGTAGAATAAGGGGCTATTTTGTCCCTTGAATCTTGTCCAATTAATTCCAGCCTTAATTTGTGTTCTTTAACCCTCCTAATCAACTATTAAATCCATGTCAATTAGGGAAAAATGTTCTTGATCGTTTGGACATTCGAAACTCACAAATCAGGAAGTGTAAGTGCAGTTAAGCGTAAAATTAATTGTTGTTTCGACATAGTTGTAGGATAAATGTTATGGATTGATTAAACGAAGGAATTTAATAATTATTAGCTACTGATTTTCCAGTACATTATGGAATTAGGTGCCGACACAAATGCCCCAAATCAACTGTAAAGCCGAAGAACGATCGTATGTACGGTTTGCATCGATAAAAGGTAAGGAATCGAATTGGTTGACTTCGTAAAATAGTTACTAACTCGAAAATTGGTTTGAACCCATAAGTGGGTAATTGGGAGTTGGTTAAGTGGTAAATTGATTGAATTTATACTAAATTTTGGTTTAGGATCATATAAAGGTTTATTAAGGAAAATTGGAAGATTCATTAAGGTGCTGCGAGAAAGCGAAAAATAAGGTGTGGGTCCTAAATTTGTAAAATTTGTTTGATAATGATAAATGTCATGTTATATTTGATAAATTAGCTTGATGATTGGTTTGGCATAGTAGCCAAAATATTAGTTTTGTGAGTGGCCAAACTAGGTACGTTTCAAGCCTTAAAAGATTGATGTGTTGGCAAAATTGTTAGTTTGATTGTATGAATGTGTAATTGAGATTGTTAAGCATAATTCTATTTTGTGATATGAGAATGTTTGATTGAATGTTATGAAATGTTGAGATATTAGATTTATGCATGATTTAAATGCATGAAATAGTTACTATGATATATGTACGTGAGGTTGCTATTGGTGTACAATGAAATTTGTAGAGTATGTGAATTGAACGATATTTATAGATATCTTAATGGTAATTTGAAAATTGGAACACTGCTTCCTTTTTCTGAAAGTATGTGATTATTAAGGACATGTTAAACATGTCGAATAAATGTGAAAAGTATTGAAATATGATTATATATTAATTTGTATAACATATTGCCTGTGCATTGGGATGAGATTTTGTGGTTGATGAAGGAGTTCCGTGGAGTACCGACGACATATTAAGTTCGCATATATTTTTAGTAAGTGCATTGCATTTGGAGTACCGAGGGGATTGGCGATTATATCGCAATATTTATTTGGAAGTTTCACTGCATTATTGATTATTTGTGGTTTTACCACATCGAGCTTTGCTCACATATGTTGGAGTTTGGCATATGTGTTTTGGGGAACTCTTGGTGTGTAGCGGATGGTATGGGTAGTATCTCACATGTGCAATTCTCACGATCATGTGCATTTGTAATTATTATTGATAATGTTTGATTGTGCTATTGGTACCTCTATGAAATTGCCTATATGAATGCTTAATACTTGTTTTGTTTCACACTGTGCTTGTTAAGCTCACCCCATTACCTCAACTTCTCAGGTAATGAACAAACTTAGGATCGAAATTGGCATGTAGACATACGGCGGACTTCAGACTTTACTTCGTCATATTATTTTAATTTAATTATATTTTTTGGTTATTTTATTATTATTCAGTTTTGGATTTTAAAGTTTCTTTAAACTGTGGTTGGGGACTATTTGAGATTTTGGGGTTTTTCATGCATGCATGACACATATATTTGGTATAAATACACGGTTTTTTTTAAATATGTTGAAATGGACTATGCATGATATATGGCTAAATTAATAATTTTACTAGTAATGTTACATTTCCGCTACTAAGAAGATAACAAAATGATTTTTCAAAGGCAACGCTGTAAGTAAGGTTTTTCAAAAACTCACCTAATTCGCTAATTTGACCTAAGCATGGTTGGACTAAGCTTCGTTGACCCTATAGTTGAAGGTATTCATACAGTGAGGGAATTTCTCGATGAACTGCCAGGGTTACCTCCAAAGAGGGAAGTGGAATTCATAATTGAGTTATTACCGGGAACAACACTGGTGTCCATGGTGTCCATCGCTCCCTATCGAATGGCATTGAAAGAGCTTAAGGAGCTGAAGGTGTAGTTGCAAGAACCAGTGTTTCACTATGGGGTGCACCGGTTTTATTTGTGAAGAAGGAATATGGAACCTTACGATTGTGCATTGATTATCGGCAATTGAGTAAATTAACTATCAAGAATAAGTACCCTCTACCAAGGATTGATGACCTATTCGATCAGTTCAGAGGTGCAACTGTCGTTTCCAAATTGACTTAAGATTTGGGTATTACCAACTCAAAGTGAAAGAATATTATATTCCCAAAACAACTTTTAGGACTCGTTATGGACATTACGAGTTCCTTGTCATGCCTTTTGGGTTGACTAATGCACCAGTAGCCTTTATGGATCTTATGAATCGTGTCTTCCAACCTTTCCTTAATTAGTTCGTCGTGGTTTTCATTGACGACATTCTTGTGTACTCCAAGACAAAAATTGAGCATGATGAGCATTTAAAAGTGGTTTTACAGATACTCCGTGAAAAATAACTTTTTGCTAAACTTAGTAAGTGTGAACTTTTGTTGAAGGAAGTGATTTTTTTGGGTCATGTGGTGTTAGCTGAGGGTATTCGCGTAGATCCCAAGAAGGTTGAAGCTATGATTGAAAGAAACCGAAGAATGTTTCAAAAATTCAGAGTGTTTTGGGTCTTGTTGGGTATTATCGAAGGTTTGTAGAGGGTTTTTCATTGATAGCATTCCCATTGACTAAGCTATTGAGGAAGAATGCACTATTTAAGATGAGAGATGAACAACAAGCTAGTTTTGAAAAGTTGAAGTCCGTGTTGGCAGAAGCTCCCGTCTTAATTCAACCGAAATCTGGTAAGGAATATGTTGTGTGTAGCGATACTTCGCATGTTCGGATTGGTTGTATTCTAATGCAAGATGGTAAAGTTGTAGCATATGCCTTAATACAACTTAGACCACATGAATGTAATTACCCCACTCATGACTTGGAGCTGTTGTGTTTGCACTCACAATTTGGAGACACTACCTGTATTACAAAAAGTGTATTATTTATATCAATCACAAGATTCTCAAATATCTCCTCACCCAGAAGGAACTTAATTTGAGGCAGCGGAGGTGGATTGAGTTGTTAAAGGACTATGACTGCACGATTGAGTATCACCCCAGAAAGGCCAATGTTCTGGCTGATGCCTTGAGCAGAAAGACAATGTCTAATTTGAGGGCTATGTTCGCTCACTTGAGTCTTTTTGACGGTAGGGGTATCTTGGCTGAATTGCAAATAAAGCCTACGTGGGTTCAGGAAATCAATGATAATCAGAGTTTGGACGAAACTCTAACACCTTGGTTCAAACAGGTTAAGGATGGTTCGACTGAAGATGCATTTTTTTGCTTTAGAGGGAGATATTGTGTGCCTAATGATCAGAATTTGAGACAACCCATACTTTAGGAAGCACATAGCAGCCCTTATGCTATGCATCCTGGTAATACTAAGATGCATCGTGATTTGAGGGAAGTGTATTGGTGGCTTGGTCTTAAACGTGAAGTGACTGAATTTGTATCTATATGTTTGACTTGCCAGCAGGTTAAAGTTGAACATCAGTTTCCATCTGGGTTGCTCTAATCGATTCGAATTCCACAGTGTAAGTGGGAGAGAGTGACAATGGACTTTGTTAGTGGGTTGCCTTTAACGCCTACTGAGAAATATTCGACTTGGGTTATGGTTGATAGATTGACTAAGTTCACCCATTTTGCTCCTGTTCGTACCGATTACTGTCTCCAGAAGTTACCTAGGCTTTATGTTTCTGAGATAGTGAGATTGCATGGTGTGCCAGTCTCAATTATTTTAGATTGGGATTGAAACAACCCAATTTTTAATGGTGTCAGAAACAATGATTTGAGATCACTAAATTCGACAAGTGAGTTCAAAAATTTTATTAATTAATATTTATGAGTCAAGTATGATTTTAGAAAACTTTTGCATTAGTAATATTTGATTTAAAAGAATTTATTAGATTAATTAGTTTCGAAAACGAGGTATCGAGACCTCAATTTCATAAAATAAGCCATAAATATTTTTATAAATATTTACGAAGTGTTATTAAGTTATTATTAAAGTTTCGTTGGAAAATTTTAACGTCTTGATAGTTAATTAATTAAAAAGGACTAAATTGAAAAAGGTGAAAAACTTGCTAAATTGATAAAATAGCCTAAACGTTAAATGAGGAAGGACTTGAAGGGTAAATAAGCCTAAAATAAGAGGCTAGATGGCATGAGTGTAGAAAAAAATCATGAAATTAGTGTGAACATGGGGTAAAATTGGAAATGAAATAAAACTTAATAGTTAAAAATAGGATTTAATTGAATATCTAGTCATTTCTTCATAATTCTCAGCCAAAAACACCATTGAAGAACCCTTAAGAAGCTGGTTTTTCATATTTTACTACAAGTGAGTTCAATTCTTGCTCTTTTCTTGAAATTTTTATGTGTTTAAGACTTTTGCAATTAGGTCCAATTATTTAATTCATTAGTTTTTGATTTTATGGGTAATTTTGAAAGTTACCATTGATGAGTGCTAGATGTTTATGATGAATTAACATGGAGTTGAAACATTAATTTTGTTATATGATGATTTTATCAAGTAATTTCAATAACAATTGATTTTAGGACCAAATTGTGAAAAAGATTAAATCTTGGCGTTTGGTTTTAAATTATATTTATCAAAGGCTGTGTATTAGCTTAGAATATTTAGATAAAGTGTTAATTGAGAAAAAAATACCTTATTTTGATGGGCTAATTGGTGAGGGACTAAATTGCAAAAACTGTAAAAGTTAGGGTAATTGTGTAATTTGAAAAATTAAGGGGTATAAATTGTGAAATGAATTAGAATTGAAATATGTGCTAATAAATGAATAATTTTACATTTTAGATCAAGAGCCCGTAGATCAATGTGAGAAAGGAAAATTAGCTGAATAATCCTTGAACTACAACAAACTTACAATCAAATCCAGGTAAGTTCGTATAGTTAAATTTTAATGTTATATGTTAATTGATGAATGGTATTTTGTATTTATTCACAACATTTGTTAAAAATAAAATTATGTGTTAAAATTATGAAATTGAATCAAGTATTGAAAGGGAACGGAACGCAGGTTTGAGTACAATCGTTTAGTTCAAAAGAGGAATTGATGATAAATTACCCAAGTAAACCGAGGTTCAGCATTTGTTGCAAATTCTTGTGTTTGCTTTCCGTTTTACTCTCATGAGCTTCAGTTTAACCTTTCTGGGTTTTAGTTCAGCTTTTTTGAGCTTCAGTTTAACCCTAATGGGTTTCAATTTAGCTCTTCTGAGCTTCAGATTAACCCTTATGGGTTTCCGTTCAGCTTCTATGAGCTTCCGTTCAACCCTTACGGGCTCCTGTTTAGCACTTATGTGCTTCTGTGTAGCCTTCGGGCTTCTGTTTATAATGTACTCAAATCCGTAAGACGTTCTTTGGTTTGACAAGGATTGGTAATTTCCATATGGAATTAATGTGGAAGAATTTAAGTTATTTTTGATGTTGAGCTCAAATAAGTGAATTCATCAATCAAAGTTGTGATTGGCAGGAAATGTTTGTGAAATGATTTACCTAAATGATTTATTATAGTATGTTCGGTAAGATTAATATTTAAAGCCAACGAACTTACTAAGCTTCATTAAGCTTACTGTGTCGTTTAATGTTCTTTGTAGATTTTTAAGAAGTTTGGAGGATCGGATCAACACATCGAGCCACACTATCCAGTTTGCTCTGGTAGATTTTTTTATACATTTTATGGTTTATATGGCATGTATAGGGTTGGATTGGAAAAGAGCTAAATTTGTAGTATGGTTATGAATGACTTATATATATATATGTTTTTATGCATGTATTTAGTAGTAGATTTTGGTAAATCAATGAATGAAGTTATTTTGGTAAGCTTAGGCAATTGAGTTTTGTGATGATATATTATGTTTAAAACATGATTTTTGGCTTTTGTTGATTGCTTGATTGGGGCTATATTGATGTATTGAAATTTTGTGTATAGGTTGATATAAAAAAGGGTGAGAAAAGTAGCCTTAAAATGACCTATTTTCATCCACATGAGCAGAGACACAGGCATGTGTCTCAGTCGTGTGTGACACACGGCCTAGCACATGGGCGTGTGTCCCTTGCAGCTTAAAATTTCAAAACAGAATGCCCAAGTTTTTACACACGGCCTAGCACACGGGCGTGTGGCTTGGCCATGTGACCCCTGCATCTTGCACATGGGCATGTGGTTGGCCGTGTGACCCAAGTTAAAGAGTTACACGAGTAAAGACACGGGCTGAGACACGGCTGTGTGCCTCATATCGAATTCCCACACGGCCTAAGACATGGGCATGTCTCCTGGCTATGTGAGCCACACAACCAGCTACACGGGCGTGTGTCCTCTGCTTCTATGAAAAGTTTTGAGATTTTAAGAAAAAATTCCTGAGTACCCGGTTTAGTCTCGATTCTCTTCTAAGGTATATATTGGGCCTCGAAGGTCTATGTAAGGGATAATATGAGTGTTTTATAACTAATTCTTGATATGTATAATAAAAGTTGTGAAATGTTCGTATTTAATCTGTAAGGTCTGGTAATGCTCTGTAACCCTGTTCCGACGATGGATAAGGGTTAGGGGTGTTACATTTATTTTTATCAAAGCTTCAGTTTAGTCGATTCTCAGAATGATAGTAATGTGTAAAGTGTATAGAAATACATGCCATAAAAATCTGTGATAGTGTGATGTGTATGATCCGATCTAATCTTTGTTTTCTTATAGATTGTAAAGATGTCAAATAGATCCAAACATCCTGAACATGATAAGGCTAATAGTAGAGTATAGACATCTGAGCACGGGACAAGTAGTAATGTCCCAATTTTCCAATTCAAGAACAAGAACTAAAAAACATGTTCTATGGGTTTATGAACCAATGGTTTAATGAATTTATGCAAGAAATAAATCAGGCTCAGCTACCTCTTCCCCCTACTGCACCGTTCGAAGTGCCTCTGGTTGTACCTCCGCCTCCTCTGGTAACTGAATCCAGTAAACGTACTCCGATAGAAAAACTTAGAAAATGTGGAGCTGAAGAATTCTGAGGTAAGTCGTATGATGATCCTATCAAAGCTAAGTATTGGCTTCAGAACACAATAAGAGTTTTTGAGGAAATGGCCTGTTCACCTGAAGATTATCTGAGATGTGTTGTGCCATTACAGAAAGAAGAAGCTTATAATTGGTGAATGATTATAGTGGCCGTGGTGTCGAAAGATAAAATCACTTGGGAATTCTTCCAAGGTGAATTAAAAAGAAATATGTCGGCAAGAGATAGTTGGATAAAAAGAAGAGGGAATTTCTTGACTTGCGACAAGGAAATCAGACAGTAGCCGAATATGGAAGGGAATTCGTATACCTCAATAGATATGCCTGAGAAATTGTACCAACCGAAGAAGAAATGTGTTTTCGGTTTGAGGAAGGATTGAATGATGAAATCAGAATGATGATTAAGGGCACAAAAATACTAGAATTTGACGTTTTGTCAGATCGTGCTCAGAAAATGGAGGAGGTATATAATAGAAAAATGCAGAGATATAGAAGAAATAAAAAATCTTACAAAAGAAGCTCCTGTAAGTCATTTCCAACATTTCCGGCTAAAAAGTCTAGAGATGATTTTAGTCGAGCCATTCCAATACCGAAACGATCAAATAAGAATAAGGTGATTCAACAAGGTTTCTGGGTAAATACCATCCCAGTGAATGTAGAGGCAAAGCGGGAGCTTGCTACAAATGCGGAGCCACTGACCATTTTATTCGAGACCGTCCTCAATTGTTAAAAGAGGAGGAAGAACAAAGAGAAAAGCAATTAGCCATTTCCCAAAGAAGTAAACGTTTGGGCCAAAATAGTGCTACTAGAGCAGCTTGTTTGGGTATGAGGGATTCTGTTGCCCAATCAGAGGCTAGGGCATCTATACGTAGTTATGCCATTCGAGCGAGGGAGGAAGCTATGGCTCCGAACGTGATTGTTGGTACATTCTATCTTTTTTATGATACTGTATATGCATTGATTGACCCTGGGTCCACGCATTTTTATGTTTGCACTGCATTGTAACAAAAAAGAAATTACCTGTTGAGTCTATTGATTATGATATTTAAGTTACTAATCCATTAGGTCAAAGTGTGATAGTTAATTTAGTGTGTCGAAATTGTCCCCTGAAAGTAAAAGGCTGTGAATTCCCTGCTGATTTGACGTTGCTACCTTTCAGAAATTTGATGTTATTCTGGGAATGGATTAGTTAACGAAGCATGATGCTGTAGTAAATTGTAGAGAAAAATGAATTGATTTGAAATGTCAGACAGGGGAAGTAATTTCGGTTGAATTTGGAAATACAAAAGACATTGTTAGAATTATGTTAGCCTTTTCAACTCAGAGATTATTGCGTAAAGGTAATGAGGCATTTTTAGCCTACATTCTTGATACTTAGAATTCTAAATCAAAGTTAGAACAGTTATCAGTTGTTAATGAGTTTGTTGATGTGTTTCCTGACATACATCAGACTTTACTTCGTCATATTATTTTAATTTAATTATATTTTAGGTTATATTATTTTTCAGTTTTGGATTCTAAAGTTTCTTTAAATTGTGGTTTGGGACTATTCGAGATTTTGGGGTTTTTCATGCATGCATGACAGACATATTTAGTATAGGCACACGTTTTTTTATAAATATGTTTAAATAAACTATGAATGATAAATGACTAAATTAATAATTTGACTAGTAATGGTACATTTCCGCTACTAAGAAGATAACAAAATGATTTTTCAAAAACAAAGCTATTAGTAAGGTTTTACAAAAACTCACCTAATTCGCAAATTTGACCTAAGCATGGTTGGACTAAGTAAATGGACGCTTTAAAAAGCTAAAAATAGAAACCACGATTTTATAAAAGGGAGTACTTGAAGGTTGTTAACTATCGTTAGGGTAGGTTTAACACTAAGGTGCCAATGTGGCCTTCTCGATTCAAACATAACGTTTAGGCTGGGTTTGGGAGGTTACACTACCATAGTGACCCAAGTTCAAGCCGCCTCTCCTGCTTTTTTTTAAAATTTAGGACGTCCTTTGCTCAAACCCCCTGTATCGTCCAAAACACTTGCCACACTTAGGAGATTCTTTCCTCTCTTTTCTTCCTCCTCCTTCCTTCTTTACTCCCCTTGTTCCCCCTACTTTTCTTTTCTTTTCCTAGATTCCCTCTCATGCCAATTTCCTCCCCTTGGACTTACCCTTGTCGTCCCCTGTAGCTAAAGAAAACTGTAACACCCCTAACCCGTATCTGTTGCTGGATTAAGGTTATGGAGCATTACCATACAATCAAAAACTTTTAAACATAATATCATTCAATAATTTAAACACATTATAAACCATTCATCCACAAGCATATTGTCTCTAAGTCGATCCCTCGAGGGCTTAAAAATAACTTAGTGGCAATTTGGGACCAATTTGAGTCAACTTATAAAATTTGGGGAAAAGTAGTAAAATTTGAAAATAAGGGATACACGACCGTATGGCCAGACCATCGTGTGCCTCACACGACTGAGAGACACGCCCATGTCTCAGCTCATGTATCCTTCGAACTAGGGACACATGACCGTGTCCCAACCCGTGTCCTCACTCGTGTAACTCTATGAGTAGGGTCACACGGCCATGTCACACGCCTATGTGCCAGGCCATGTAACTCTCAAAATTTTCCCACACGCCCATGTGCCAAGCTATGTGCTAGGCAGTGTAACTCACTGACACGCAGACAAAAAACCATTAGGTGACACATGGCCATGTCGCAAGGCCGTGTGCCTCACACGATTGAGTAACACCCGTGTTTCAGGCTGTGTGAGCCCAAATTTACCCATTTCTTGTTCAATTTCACCCCCTTATTGCATAGGTACCCACACACACTTTCAAATACACATATGGGAGGTATAAGTCAACTTCAAACATTCTCAAATATAATCATATATCCATTCTCAACTTGTAACCACAACACATTTACCCCTTTAAACATACATACATTTCATTACAAGCACTAAGGTAACCTATAGCATACCATTTCATACTATGAACTTTCAAACATATTTAGGTAACAAGTAGGAAATCACAAGTTGATCAAGTGCACAATATGTCACAAAATTTTACTCAAAAACTAGGCATTCAACATAACAATTCATAGGGTCCTAGTACATGCCATATACCAAAACCGATAAATTAAGTCTACCAAGATTCCTAGATAGTGTGATTCCTAGCGTTGACCCGATCTTCGTAGCCTTCAAAATGTAATCTACAAAATGAACAAATTTATAGGTAAGCTTAGATGAAGCTTGGTAAGTTCGTTTAGAAATTCATAACCTTTCCAATTAAACATAGATTTAATCAACTTTAAGTGTGGAGATTTCCATTATACATAGTTTATAACAGTAATTACAACTAACTCAGTAGTTCAATATACTCAGTGAGCACTGCTCGATTGAACTTTCAACAATATATCCATAGATTTCTACTCATTTGAGCTTCACTCAGTGTAATAGTAGAATTTGATCAATTAAACATTAATCAGTATAACAACAAGATTTGCTCAGTTAAGCTTCGTTTAGTATAACGATATGATTTGCTCGATTGAGCTTCATTCATTGTAACAGTAAGATTTGGCTCGATAGAGCGTACTTCCAATATATGAAATAATGTTCACTAACAATGTATTAACAAGAATGTAAGAATTTAGGAGTATAATTAAACATACAAACTTACCAGACTGTTTTGCAGAAGATTCCAAAGTACATGGACTACTCCACGATTTTCCCTTTTCCATGATGGTACATTCTTGCTCTAAAAACAATAATTTCATTCCTTTGATTAGAATAACAACATAATTTGACCCATTTCATGCAATTGAGTCCTTTTTGGTAAATTTACATATTTACCCCTTAATATTTCATTTTTATTCAATTTAATCCCTAAGCCCTAATCATGCAAATTATCCATTTTTCCTTAACACCCATGTTAGCCGATTGTTCTATATTTTCATATCAGCTCCTATTTGCAATAATTTCAACTCAAGTACAAGAAATTTATCATTAGAATCAATTTAGTCCCTAAACATCAAAATTAATAAAAATCACGTTACAAAATAGTCCACCCAAACAATAAGGTTTCATATTTCCATCATAAACTTCAAAGAATAGCTCATCTTGTCAATGGAAACATATATAACATTTAACAATTTCACAAATTGATCCTCGGGTTAGCTAGATTAAGCTAATACGAACTCAAAAACATAAAAATTACTAAAATCGGGTTAGAATTCACTTTCAAATTGAAGCTTCAAAGCTTGGAAGCTAAAACCCTAAATTTTTCACCTTTTCCATGAAGAAGATGAGCTAATTCATCCAATTTCATCTTTTAATTTATAATTTTGTTTTATATAGTAAGGTTTTCTTATAAATATTAAAACTTTCATAATTAATTTCTTAATTAACCATGCTTAAGCCTAATTAAACCATTTTACTTAAGCAAATCATCATTCAAATCTGCTAACTAAATTCCCCTGGTTTAATTGTCCATTTAGTCCCTTTAATTTAACTACTCAACCTTTGTAGTTTTTACAATTCAGTCCTTTTTACTTATTAAACTATCCAAACAATAAAATTTCTCAACCAAAATTTAATACGACTCTATAGACCTCATAAATATACTAATTAAATAATAACTATGCAGTATTTTGTCGAAATTATGGTCTCAAAACCACTATTTTTAACACCATTTTCTTGTCTTCTCTCCATTTGTTTCTCTTCTCATCCGCTTTTTTCTCTTTATCACCACTTAAACCACCATTAGCCACTGTTACACAACTAATCAACCACCATTTCACCACTGCCTCTTCCCCTTTTTCTTTCTTTCTCCACCGTCGGACCTCCACTGTCGTTGTCGTCGTGCCACCGTTGTCACTCATTTTTTTCATTTTTCCTTCTCTCTTCATTTCTTTGGTTATAACCTAATATTTCATTCTTTCTTCTATCTTTTTCAATTTGTTAAATAAGATTCATACTCATCTTTCTTTATTTTGATTTTTTATAGTCATTATTCCTCCATCTACTCGAGATTCTCACTGAATTGTAAAATTTTTGATCTAGCTAGTAAAGAGTAAGTGAGGATTAGTTTAGTCTAATCTCAAATATTCCTTTTATTTAGTAAGGTAGAATCTAAAATATATATGTATAGACTATTTTTTGATTGAAGGTGACATTCTGGATCATTTGAATTTGCTTTAACGCAAGAGAAATAATTGGATCTCTATTCAAAAAGGGTGATTAAGGAAGTACATTCCTTTCATATTGGAATTGATGTAATTCAAAGATCAGATCTACAAGTTGGAGTGTTGAGATCGGAGTCAGTGTGAATGAAATTGCTATTCAAGGTGTGAGATCTAACCTTTTAATGATTGTGGATGTTCCATCCATACTTATTATACGTGTTTATTTAATAATATTTGTTTAAAATTTGGTTATACTTTTGATTGATCGATTTCATAAGTGATATTGGTGAAAAATAAATCATTTATTAGGATTGGCTACAAGTAAATATATCTAATTTGAGAAATCTATATTGCCAAATATGTATGTAATGCTATTGTATGATTCAAAAATGTTTCATTTGTTTAGTGATGATTAAGTGTGCTACTGCTCTGTTATTGATATTGGCAGTATGATAAACCATGTTCATTGAGACTGGTAAATTTGATTGCATGTTAAAGACATGCCACTGTTTCTGTTAAAATCAATTACATGATAAAATCATGATTACACATACTGAAATACTGAACGCATGCTAATTCATGCCAACTGTTACTTCCACTGATTGCATGTTTAAATCAGGACTACTCTACTGTTTCTGTTATTGATTAAACATGTTATACTGTATTGGGGTTGGGACGATTTTGTAAGGAGGAAGTACTGGTAGTTTGTCTACAATACTGACAGCTTGTCTATAATACTGGTGTCTTGTCGACAATACTGGTAGTTTATCTGCAATACCAAAAACTTGTTTGCAATGCTGGTCACTTGTCCACAATACTGATAATTGTCTGCAATACTGGTGGCTTGTCAACAACATTGACAGTTTATTTGCAATACTGGCGCTTGTTTGCAATACTGGTGGCTTGTCCACAAGTTGGTGCATTATTGGATGGATGAGTTCCAAGGAAATTTTAGTATGGTGTGTAACGGAGTTGGGTAGGAACCTCTCTGAAATTATTGCATTGACATGAATCATGCATACTAAAACTGTGAATTCTGTACCTTTCTAATGCCTTGTATATTTATTAGCTTGGATGCTATATTTATTGGTTATTACTGTATATTTGAGCTATGACTCACATTGAACTTATTGCTCACTCCCTATTTTTATTTAATTTTAGATAATTCTCAAGGTTAGGTCTGGACACAGCTATCGGAGGAGCTTCTTGAATGCTTTCACCTTTCTAAGTACTTTAAACTCAAATTTAATATTTTTTTGGGTTTATAATAATTTTTATATGGATTGTGGTATGTGATTTTTTTTTGGAATTGTTATTTTGATTTGCATAATATTAAGTTTTAAACTACTTAAATTGATATTTAAATGACTATGCATCAAAAATTGGGTTTTAACAAATATATGATATTATAACTAATTTTCGCTGCAATATTGAAAATAAGTTTTAATAAATGAAACTTGATTTTTGGAATGATTAATCTTTACAAATGAAATTTTAAAGACACTTGATTTTTAAAATTAACATGTTTTTGCAAAATAAAGACATATTTAATTTCACTATTTTTAAATAGAAAGGAAAATGGTATTAAAATATGTTTGGAATTATGGGAGTTTATCTGAGCCATTTTGGTGGCTAATGTAGCCCTCATAATTTCTAATATCCGTTTTTAGTGGTAACAGAATAGTGGTTTCAGGACCACAAATTCCAATATGTGAAGTCATGTTTTGTGGTTTAGTCGATGTTTATGGAGTTACATTAGAGTCGTATTAAGTTTTAGTGAAGGAATTTTAATGTTTACTTAGTTAAGTTAAGAAAAAGGACTAAGCTGTAAAAGATTCAAAATCTGGACATAATTGAATTATAATGATTTGATAGCTTAACTATCAAATAAAAGAGGACTTATGAAGTAATTAGTCTATAAGATATTGGATAGACGATTAGGGGCCTTTTTATTTGTTAAATTATAAGTTTAATTCTAAGGGTAAAATGGTAATTTAATAAAATAAAACTTAAGTAAAATAATAAGAAAAGAAACATTGTCATCTTCCACCATCCTTAGCCGAATTTGAGAAGAGAAGAAAGCCATTTTTTTTCAAGCTAGGTTCGGTTATTTCCATTGCTTGCATGTAAGCTCATTCTAGTTTTGTTTCTTGTAATTTTTATGTTTTTAGATCGTTACAACTAGGTCCAGTTAACCCAAACCTTCGTTTCTTAAACTATTAAAGATTTTAGATATTGCCATTGATGAACCCTTGTTATTTGGATGTTAATTGATAGAATTGAAGTGTTAGTTGTTTATTTTGATTAGTTTACTAATTGATTTCTTTGATAGTTTTAGCAAATGGAGTAAATTGATTAAATATTTAAAATTTCATGAAAATTGAGTATTTAAGGATTAATGGTGGATTGCCCTAGCTTAGAATGATATTTGGTTAGCTTTGGAAAGTTGTAAAAATTTGTTAATTTGGAAATTTTGGGTATAAGGACAAAATAGTGAAAAACATAAAAGTTTAAGGAGGATATGTAATTAATGAAAAGTTAAGGGTCATATGCATTGAATGGAATGTGAAATGTGTATGTGATTAATATATTGTCTTTAGTTATTATATAGATCAGGACTTGCATGAAAAAGACAATAACCAATGAAAGGAGAAAATTACGGAATAGTCCATGCGTGTTAACCGAAATTGAATCGTAGCTAAGTTCATAGTAGTTGAATACATAGATGAAATTTACTTGTGTTTTATATTGTTGTTCTTTAGTTAATTCATTTATATATATATATTTATATATGCGAAATTTATTTCGGTACCCCTAAAAGCACATACGTGCCCCTGTCGTACTTCGGTACCGCTGAATGGTATGTGCCCCTGTTTGTACTTCGGTACCCCTGAAAGAACGTACGTGCCCATGTTGTACTTCATTACCCTGAATGCCTAAATGTGCCCCCGTTTGTACTTCGGTACCCCTAAATCCATTATAATGCTCAGTATTTCACCAATTATACTTTCAAAACTTTGAGTGACTACTTAATATGTGAACCGAGTTTAATTATATTTAGAATAAATGTTATACTATGTCCTTACTAAGTTAAGTAAGCTTACGAGTTTTCTTGGGTTGTTTTGTAGATAATTGTTGTTGACTTTTTGGAAGGATCAATCAACCAGCTTACACTATCAATCTAAGCCGATAGTTTTTGCATTTTAATTGGGTAGTGGCATGTATATATAGATGAATATATGAGTTTTGAGAATGTTGATAGATGTAGTTAATGAATGAGATTTGTGTTTTACTAGAGTACATTTTGTAATGATGGAACAAGTATATATGTATGTAATGCATAGATGAATACCTTAATGTGTAGTTGTTGAATGATGTGGTTTATAGTTGTGGTGTGATGCTTTATTTTGTAATGACATATATAGGGAGATCTTTTGGTTATTTTTGAAACTATGTTTTGATAAGTAGCCTATCTAAATGTTTAGGTATATGTTTTAGTTTAATGCCTTGTTAATATATTGGAAAATATAAAATGTGGTACCAATGAGGATACATTGGTTAGGTACTTAAGATGATTATTTTGGCATGTTATGAGTATATTTAATTGTGTTTTGAATAGGTTAGATGGCTATTAATTGGATTGTTTTGTGTCCAAGTAAGCATGAGTTGGTAAACTTGATGTTTAAGGTTCATTTTGGTGCACACGGCTTGGGACACGGGCTGCCACACGACTGTGTGCCACACATTGTCTAAGACACAACCTGTGACACGATCGTGTGTATCAAGTTAGTCAGTTACACGACCTACGACACGGCCGTGTGTATTTAGTCAGAGAGGTACACGGTGTGGCACACAGTCTATGACACGACCGTGTGATCAAAATTAGCGAGTTACACGGGTAGAGACACGGGCTAGGACACGACCATGTGTCCCAACTTCAAATGCCCACATGGTCTGGGCTATGTCACACGGCTTAGGCACACGACCGTGTGACCCCTGCATCTCAAATTTTCATGTTTTTCTCAAAACTTTTAATTTGTCTCAATTTGATCCTTGAATGTTTCTAAGGTAATTTTAGGGCCCAACAAACCTGAATAAAGGTCCATGTGTATATTTGTTCTATGATATGATATGTGTTTATAAAGTAATTGAATACCTGTTATAAAATTAAGATAAATTGTTTTTTTAGTTATGTAACACTCAGATCCTTAATCCGACAACGGAGACGGGATATGGGTGTTACAGAATTTGACCATAATGTCTAGACTGAGTTAGGAAGGTTACATTTAATGGTATTAGAGCTCGAGTTCAAAATTCAGACTGTGGTTTTTACTCAAATCTGCATGCATATTTTAAAGAGGTATTTTGGGAACCATGCCACAAATAAATTTTATTTTTATAAAGTTTTTAAAAACAAAAAATTCGAGACTACGAAGTTTATCATAGATAAGTACTCTTACTACTGAAAATATAAACAAACTATACACTGTAAATTGTAAACTGTAGTTGAAACTATTAGACTGAAAATACTCATGATAATAATGAGAACTTTATTTTTGAACTATAGATAAATATATAAAACTTTAGACTCGAGATAATGATATGAATAGCCGAGGTATGTAGACTCATGGTATGCGCACTCGTAGAATGCAAGGTTGTGAAGCCTTAGTTGAGTCTTCTACATCTCAAATATGTACTCCTGAATCCGTAGCTGAGTACGTTGAGAATGCACCTACTACTTGTGGTAGTTAGCAGGGGCCTATTAATGACGTCGTCTCATAGGATATGTTGAGGGTTCTTTAGGGAGTGGCTAGAATCTAAATTGAATCTGGGAGTTGTGGGTACGTAATTCAAGGGCTTCAATCCAATAGAGCCAAATTGTGTAGGGGCTTTATTGGGACGACCCCTACTATAGCCGAATATTGGATTAAGGCTATAGAGAGGATTTTGGATGACATGAATTGTGCCATTGAGTAGAAATTGAAGGGTAGAGTACCTTTTTTGAGGGACGAGGCTTACCATTGGTTGCATTATGTTATGCTCAGGGGATGGCTGCGACTGAGCAGGACAAGTGTGTAAGATTCAAGAATTGGCTACGTTATGATCTGATGATTCAGGCTGCTCTACACCAAGAGAGAGTTTTTGAGGCTTTGGTTGAGAAAACCAAAATTGTGGAGGAGATTAAGTGTGCGGAGCACCAGAAGAGAGATAAAGGCTAAAACTCTGGTTAAGAGAGATATTGGTTCTACTACCATAGCTTCGGGACCCATAAAATGGACTAAAGAGGACAAACCTCGATAGAATAATGTAGTAGTTGGTACCAAAGGTAGGATTTCAAACTGTAGTTATTGTGATAAGTAGCACTCAGGTGATTGTTGGAGGGGGATGAGTGCTGGTCTGATGTGCGGGTCTGCAAATTATAAAATTCATGATTGTTTGTGCTGAAATGATCAGATGCAAGCTCCGAGACAGAACAAGGTTTAAAAATAGAGGGTTGGGCAATAGGCTCAATAAGGTCGAGCTGGTAATGTTAGGAATAGACAACGAACACTGGGTTAGGGTGCAACAAGACTAATGCTTGGAAGCTTACTCTTGTTTATGCAGCTAGACGTAGAGAGGACCGTGATGCAACTGATGTCATCATAGGTAATTTTACAATTAATTCTGTTAAGTACTTTGCTTTGATTGGATCTACCCATTCGTATGTTTCTTGTTTGATGGTTGATAAATCGGGTGATGGGGTAGAGGAAACTGCTAGCGGTATATAGAAGATGCTCATTGGAAGTGTAGGGGGAAGTGTTTCTGGCAGATCTGATGGAGTTACCCTTTGGGGAATTTGATTTAATTCTGGGTATGGACTGGTTGGTGGAACACCAAGTGAATTTAGATTGTGCTTATAAGGGGCCACTTTGAAGACATTTGTTGGTAAGGATATTATGATAGTAAGTGATCGTAGAGATTACTTGTATAATGTGATCTCCATTTTGATGGCTG
Source organism: Gossypium hirsutum (assembly GCF_007990345.1). NCBI lineage: Eukaryota > Viridiplantae > Streptophyta > Magnoliopsida > Malvales > Malvaceae > Gossypium > Gossypium hirsutum. The sequence goes on along the minus strand of NC_053441.1, from coordinate 46,096,990 downwards.
AGAAGCTGGTTCGAAAGGGATGCGAGGCTTATTTGGCTTACGTTCTAGATACAAGTGCAAATAAGTCAGTTGTGGAAGGTATTTGAACTGTGAGGGAGTTTCCAAACATTTTTCTAGAAGAGCTGCCTAGGTTACCTACGAAGTGGGAGGTCGAGTTTTGGATAGATCTATTTCTTGGGACTGTTTTGGTGTCTATTGCTCCCTACTGCATGGAACCTAAAGAGCTTAAGGTTTAACTTCAGCAACTTTTGAATCGTGGTTTCATAAGACTGAGTGTTTCACCTTAGGGAGCTCCGGTCTTGTTCATGAAGAAGAAGGATGGACCGATGAGTCTCTGTATTGATTACCGATAATTGAACAAGCTGACTATTAAAAAAAATACACCTTACCTAGGATTGATGACGGGTTCGATCAGTTCAGAGGTGCTACAATGTTTTTCAAGATTTACTTAAGATCGCATTCATGACTCAATATGGCCATTACGAGTTCTTCGTGATGCCTTTTGGTCTGATGAATGCTCCAGCTGCTTTCATGGACTTAATGAATCTAGTATTTCATTCTTATCTTGACTAGTTTGTCGTTGTCTTTATCGATGACATCTTGATTTGCTCTAAGTTTGAATTTGAACAAGATGATCATTTGAGGATTATTATGAAAATTCTCTGGGAGAAGATGTTTTATGCTAAGTTTAGTAAGTGAGAATTCTGTCTTAGAGAAGTGATGTTTCTGGGTCATGTGGTATTTTTTGGAGGTGTTCATGTTGATCCAAAGAAGATTGAGACTATTTTGGATTGGAAGTAACCTAATAATGTTTCTAAGATACGAATTTTCCTTGGATTGGTTGGTTATTATTAGAGGTTTGTGGAGGGATTTTCTTTGATTACGACCCCTATGACTAAATTATTGAGGAAGAGTGTTTCTTTTAAGTGAACCGAGGAGCAGCAAGCCAGTTTTGAGCAACTTGAGTCTAGAAAGGATTTTGTGGTTTATAGTGATGCGTTCGATACTGGTCTTGGTTATGTGCTGATGCAAGACGGTAAGGTTGTGACCTATGCATCGAGGGAACTTCAACCGCATGAGTGCAATTACCCGACTCATGACCTTGAGTTGGCAGTTGTGGTTTTTGGGCTGAAAATTTGGTGGCATTATCTATATGATGATAAGTGTATCATTTACACGGACAACAAGAGTCTTAAGTATCTTCTCTTCCAAAAAAATTAAATTTAATGTAGTGGAAATGGATAGAGTTGCCTAAGGATTATGATTGTACCATCCGGGAAAAGCTAATGTTGTGGCAAATGTATTGTATAAGAGGTCTGTATCATCCCGATTTTGGGCCTAGTCGGAACAGTGGTTTCAGGACCACAAATCTGATGAGGAAAAAAATTATTTTATTTTATTTTTATGGTCTACAATTTCACGGATTGATTTTGTGAAAATTTCGTTCGAAAATTTTGACGTTAGTGCATTCAATTTAGAAAGTGCAAAAGTTGAGTTCTACATGTTAGAGGTGTCCAATTGTTATGAAATTTTAAATTGGAGGTCGCTAAATGAAAATTAGACCATTGGTTAAATTGTGGACAAAAATGGACATGAGATAAGTGAAATCGGATATTTTTAAGTGAAGGGTATTTTAGTCATTTAGTAATAAAAAAGAATTAAAAAGGGGAAAAGATGGTAAAATATGCTCATCTTCTTCATTTGGCCAAATTTAGCAAGGAGGGAGCCATAGTTAGGGTTTTCAAGCTTCCAAGCTCCATAGTAAGTGATCCCAAGCCTCGTTTTTAACGTTCTTTACATTTTTGGAGTCCGGGTAACTTGATTTAGCTTATTCTAGCAATAATTTAACCAAGGGTTCATATTTGGAAAAATACCCATAGGTGAAATGTGTTTATTTTGATGTTTTATGGTAGAATATGAAGCTTGGAATTATGTTAAACAACCTTTGTTAAGCGATTTTAAGTGAAAACGAGTAAAACGACATAATCGGTAAAAATACCTAATGTTCATAAGTAAGTGTTAGAGTGGGAATTTGATGTTGCCATAGAAGGGAAAAATGTTTAGCATGTCATAAAACATAAGAACAAGGGATGAAGTTTAATTTCCGAGCTTTGGGGTAAAAGTGTAATTATGCAAAAGTTTAGGGGAAAAATGATAATTTTTCCAAAGTTCGAGTCAAGGATTGTTTTGATGAATGTGAGTATTAAATAAGATAAATTTTCTATTATAGATCAAGAAGAAAAAAATCCAGAGTTAGACCGAGTAAAGAAAAAGGTTGAAGAGTAAAGTGCTAGATTTGATCATATTTTGTACCGAGGTAAGTTTACGGTAAATAAATGCAATATTTTGATAATTATTATTAATGCTGTTGTTTTTCAGCAATTATGTATTTATTTCATGAAAATATCTAATGTTGACTTAAGTATGAGATGACAGAGAATCAGTGATAAAAGCCCCGTTGAAACATTGGGAATGTATTGGATACAAATGTCATGACATTTGGGTAAAGAGATCCTATGTAAGACCATGTCTGGGACATGGCATTGGCACCGAGATGAGAGGTCCCCCGTAAGACCATGTCTAGGACATGGCATGGGCACTGATATAAGAACTCCCATGTAAGACAATATTTGGGATATGACATTGGCAGTACAGAAAACATCCCATGTAAGACTATGTCAGGGACATAGCTTTGACATGTATTATCAGACAGGAGACCCGAGTATCCTTAGTATTCCAAGTGATTCAACGGGCTAGTAAATAGACCATGTTACATGAAAGTTCAGATAAAAGCATAATAATAAATTCAGTTGAGTTATAAGGATTGAGAATATCTCAGTTATCAGTTGAGAAAGAAATTTCAGCAAGGGAGGAGTCAGTTATAATCATGAGTTATTTAAGTAAGCAACTAAGTAAACAAGTAAGTGAGTAAGTAAAGAAGCGAGTAAAGATTCTAATGTTTGATGAAATTTATGAGTACGATTATTTATGATAAATGTTGTTATTTATTTACTTGTAAACTTACTAAGCTTTATGCTTACTTTCTTTATTTTCCTTATTTTTGTAGTATCGCCAAGTCAGTTCGAGGATCACAAGGACGTCGGAGTTCGTCTTACACTATCTATAGACATCTCGGTATTATGTGATTTCGAAACGTGTAAAGCTATGACATGTATAGAGACCTAGTCATTTTGAGTTCGATTATATAATATGGCTAATGGTTAGCTATTGAAATGGCTAATTAAGAACATGTTTGGTGTTATGGATGCTTAAATGATAGTAAATACAAAGAAATTATAAAAGAGTAAAAATTTGCAATGAAGAAGTTTTTGGACAGCAGCAGTGACGTGATTTTGAAAAATCACCAAGGATAGTAGAAATGGAATTAGAGAGTGAACGAGATATAGAATTAAACCTTATCGAGTCTATTTTCACACGAAAGAAATAGTGTAGGCAAAGGAATTTTATATTAGGAGATATTTGAAATTTAGTGAGACAGGGTCAGAGTTGTTTTTGAAGTCCCCTGTTCTGACTTTAGAAAATCATTAAAAATTGTACAAAAAGAATTATGATTTATAATTTATATGTATAGAGTACTTAGTGAGTATATTTTTAAAATAAATAAATTATAACATTATATGAATTCTGTACAATGAAATAATTGATTTTTAGTACAGAGAGGTCAGAACTGTCAAGTAGAGAAACATGGGAGACTTTAACTAATAAACTGTACTAATTGGCTAACCCAAAAATTTTTGAAATTTTATGGTAAGAAGGTATAGGAGTCTAGTTTCAGAAAAAATTTACAGATCTAAATTTTGAGTTTCGTAAATTGAGTTATAATTAAATTAGTGACTATCGCACGAGTGGACAGCTTTACTGTAAATAGTGAAATAAATTATTTTGATTTGTTTAAGAAATCGGAAAATTTTTAATATTCCCGGTTTGGACCCAAATCTTTTTCATTGCATGTTTTAGGGTCTCGAGGATCCTTTTTAGGGACGTATTGATTGAATGTGAGTGAATTAATTTTAAAAGCAAATTTTTATGCTCCGAATTGGTAAGTTAAATCAGATAACGCCTCGGGTAAGGGGTGTTACAAGGTCGATGATTGATATGAAAGCAATGTTCACTAGGTTGAGTTTGTATGAGGATTGTAACACCCTAAACTCGACCCGATTCACTGGGTTTGGATTTTGGCTACGCAAGATATAACCAATAACAGAAACAATCTACAAATTCCTTAATTTCTTTACACACGTTATTTAACAATTGAACTGAAATATTATTATATGAAAGTAAAGGAAGTCTTTAAAATATATTTGGATACTACAATCTTGACACAAATCTTTACAAGTTAGAAGTTTAATTAATACAAGCTTAAATGGCATATTCCTAGACTACGCCACAACTCCACTGTATGCATAATAGCCTACTCCGCCACCATTTTGGTGTACTCTTGGTGTTGTTCCTCCAGGTGAAGTCTCCTCTTAGATACCTGAAAAGCAATAACAAATCTAGTAAGTACAGATGTACTTAGTGAGCTCATTATATCTATATCTTGATGGATACTTTGAAATCTTGAATGATCTACTAGGTGCCAATTATTCTGCATCATTTATTTCGGCAGATAACACCACAGACTACCATTCTCTTAAACTTTATCTATCCTACTCTTGTCATACTGCATCTTCCTTATCTAGCTAACTGAGGAATTCTTCCAAACGTTTCATAAATCTCTTGTCCCATAATAATTTCTTAACAGTAAATACCCTAAAAAATCACTTCCAACAATCCATGCCTTAACTCATACTCTTATATCAAACCATTGTTCACAGATATTTATCACGAGCGGATACATATATATTTGGCGAATTGTAACATCCCAAAATAGGGCCTAAACGGAACAGTGGTTGTGAAACCACGAATCTAAGATAGAAAAGTTTATTGTGATTAATTTTTATGATTTACCGATTGATTGGATGCATGTGTTAGAATATCGATAAGAAATTTCAGCCATTGCATGTCTGAATTGCATATTAGGTTTAATTGCAAAAGTGGGTAAATATGACCTTTAGATGATAAATGATTTAATTGAAGTTTATAATTGAAGTTGAGGTCCTTAAATGGTAATTAGACCATTAGATTTTCATGGACAAAAATGGGCATGCATTGATAAAAAATTAACTAAAGTTTTAATGAAGGGCATTTTAGTCATTCGGTAATAAAAAGAATTAAAAGGGAAAAAGATGACAAAATGTGCTGATCTTCTTCCATAGGGCCGAAACTTCAAGGGAAACCATAGCTACGGTTTCTTCACCTTCTCAATCTCATAGTAAGTGCATCCAAGCCCCGTTTTTAATGTTTTTTTTTCCGTTTTTGGAGTCCTCGTAGCTCGGTTTAGCTTATTCTACCATTAATTTATGTTAGGGTTCATATTTGGAAAAACACCCATAGGTGAAATGTGTTTATTTTGATGGTTTATGGTAGACTATGAAGCTTGAAATTATGTTAAACAACTTTTGCTAGACGATTTTAAGTGAAAACGAGTAAAACGATATAATCGGTAAAAATACCTAATGCTCATAAGTAAATGTTAGAGTGGGAATTTGATGTGTCTATAGAAGGGAAAGATTTTCAACATGTCATAAAACTTAAGAATAAGGAATGAAGTTTAATTTCTGAGCTTTGGGGAAAAAGTGTAAATATGCAAAAGTTTAGGGGCAAAATCGTAATTTTTCCAAAGTTTGAGTCAAGGACTGTTTTGATGAATGTGAGTATTAAATAAGCTAAATTTTCTATTATAGATCAAGAGGAACGAAATTCGGAGTTAGACCCGAGAAAGAAAAAGGTTGAGGACTATGTTGCTAGATTTGATCATATTTTGTACCGAGGTAAGTTTACGGTAAATAAATGCAATATTTCAATAATTATTATTATGTTGTTATTTTCCAGCAATTATGTACTTAGTTCATGAAATTATTTAATGTTGACTCAAGTATGAGCTGATAGAGAATCAGTGTTAAAAAGTCCCGTTGAAACATTAGGAATGTATCGGATACAAATGTCATGACATTAAGGGAATGAGATCCCATGTAAGATCATGTATGGGACATGAAATTCGTATTATTGAGGTTATGAAAGGTCCCACGTAAGACCATGTCTTGACATGGCGTTGGCACCGAGATGAGAGGTCCCTCGTAAGACCATGTCTGGGACATGGCATGGGCACCGATATGAGACAGGAAACATCCCATGTAAGACCATGTCTGGGACAGGGCTTTGGCATGTTATTATCAGACAGGAGACCCGAGTATCCTTAGTATTCCAAGTGGTTCAACGGGCTAGTAAATAGACTATGTTACATGAAAGTTCAGGTAAAAGCATAATAAATAGATTGAGGTGAGTTATATGGGTCAAGAATATTTCAGTTATTAGTTGAGAAAGAAATTTTACCAAGGGAGGAGAAGTTATAATCATGAATTATTTAAGTAAGCAAATAAGTAAACAAGTAAGAGAGTAAGTAAAGAAGAAGCAAAGATCATGATACTTGATGATAATTTATGAGTATAATTATTTATGATAAATGTTGTTATTTATTTGCTTGTAAACTTACTAAGCTTTACGCTTACTACCTTTATTTTCCTTCTTTTGTATAGTATCGCCAAGCCAATTTGGGGATCGTAAGGACGTCGGAGATCGTTTCACATTATCAACAGACCATCTCGGTATTTTGTGATTCAAAACATTTTAAGTTACGGAATTTATAGGGACTTAGTCATTTTGTGTGTGTCCTTATGATTTGGCTAATGAATAGCATGTAAATACTCGATAATGATTATCTATTGAAATGACTATTAAGAACATGTTTTGGTGTTATGTATGCCAAAATGATAGTTGATACAAAGAAATTGTAAAAGAGTAAAAATTTGCAATGGAATAGTTTTTGAACAGCAGCATTGATGTGATTTTGAAAAATCACCAAGGATAGTAGAAATGGAATTAGAGAGTGAATGAGATATAGAATTAAAGCTTATCGAGTCTATTTTTACATGAAAGAAACATGTCGGCAAAAAAATTATATATTATGAGATATTTGAATTTTAGTGAGATAGGGTCAGAATGGTTTTTGAAGTCCCTTGTTCTGACTTTAGAAAATCACCAAAAATTGTACAGAAATAATTATGAGTCATAATTTATATGTATAGATTCCTTAGTGAGTATATTTTCAATAGAAACAAGTATAAGCACCATATGAAGCTCGTACAATGAGATAATTAATTTTTAGTGAATAGAGGTTAGAACCATCAGATAGTGAAATAGGGGAGAATTTAACGAATAAACTGTACTATTTGGCTAACCCAAAAATTCTATAAATTTTATGATAAGAAGATATATGAGTCTAGTTTCAGGAAAAATTTACAGATCTAAATTTCAAGTTTTGTAACTTGAGTTATAATTAAATTAGTGACTATTACGCAAGTGGATAGTTTTATTGTGAATAGTGAAATAAATTATTTTGATTTGTTTAAGTATTCAGAAAATTTTTAATGCTCCCGGTTTGGACCCGAACCATTTCCATTGCATGTTTTAGGGTCTCAAGGGTCCTTTTTTAGAGACATATTGATTGAACATGAGTAAATTAATTTTAAAAGCAAATTTTTATGCTCCGAATTAGTAAGTTAAGTAAGGTAACGCCTCGTGCTTGACTCCGGCAACGGTCTCGGGTAAGGGGTGTTACACAAATACTTATGCAGAATTTAATACCATCAATTAATACTTAGACATACAATGATTCAGTACCACATACATCCATACTGATAAATCACTGCATAAACCATTTTGACGAATTCCATATCGTTTTATATTGGAATCCCATAACCCAAGATAACTATAGTTCAGATTTAGAATAATTCTTGAGGTAGATTCAATTCCTCTCACTTTCCACATTTCCAGATCATCATAACAGAAATTGTTTTTAACATACTGCACATCTATTTTTCATGGAAACCCTTAAGACTTATTTGCTCTTAACTAAGAACATATTGATACCTTAACATAGCTTTTCTTATTACAAAATTAAAGAATTTCATCATATCTTACAACTTAGATAGATATTCAGGTCCATATCTTACTAGACATTCTTGACAGTTTACGCCACATATGTAACATCTCGAAATAGGGCCTAAATGGAACAGTGGTTGCGAAACCATGAATTCGAGATAGAAAAGTTTATTGTGATTAATTTTTATGATTTACCGATTGATTGGATGCATGTGTTAGAACACCGATAAGAAATTTCAGCGATTGCATGTCTGAATTACATATTAGGGTTTAATTGCCAAAGTGGGTAAATATGAGTTTTAGATGATAAAGTATTTAATTGAAGTGCATAATTGAAGTAGAGGTCCTTAAATGGCAATTAGACCTCTAGATTTTCACAGACAAAAATCGGCATGCATAGATAAAAATAACTAAATTTTTAATGAAGGGTATTTTAGTCATTTGGTAATAAAAAGAATTAAAAAGGGAAAAAGATGGAAAAATGTGCTCATCTTCTTCCATAGGGCCAAAACTTCAAGGACACCATAGCTAGGGTTTCTTCACTTTCTCAAGCTCATAATCAAGAGGAACGAAATCCGGAGTTAGACCGTGGAAAGAAAAAGTTTGAGGACTAAGATGATAGATTTGATAGTATTTTGTACCGAGGTAAGTTTACGGTAAATAAATGTAATATTTTAATAATTATTATTAATGTTGTTATTTCCTTCAATTATGTACTTATTTCATGAAATTATTTAATGTTGACTCAAGTATGAGATGACAAAGAATCAGTGTTAAAAAGTCTCGTTAAAACATTAGAAATGTATCGGATACAAATGTCATGACATTAAGGGAATGAGATCCCATGTAAGACCATGTCTGGGACATTGCATTGACATTATTGAGGTTATGAGAGATCCTATGTAAGACCATGTCTGGGACATGGCGTTGGCACCGAGATGATAGGTCCCCCCATAAGACCATGTCTGGGACATGGCATCGACACCGATATGAGAACTCCCATGTAAGACCATATCTGGGATATGACATTGGTAGTACAGGAAACATCCCATGTAAGACCATGTTTGGGATAGCTCTTTGGCATGTTATTATCAGACAGGAGATCCGAGTATCCTTAGTATTCCAAGTGGTTCAACGGGCAAGTAAATAGACCATGTTACATGAAAGTTCAAGTAAAAGCATAATAAATAGATCCACGTGAGTTATAAAGGTTAAGAATATCTCAGTTATCAGTTGAGAAAGAAATTTCAGTAAGGGAGAAGTAAGTTATAATCATGAGTTATTTAATTAAGTAAACAAGTAGGAGAGTAAGTAAAGAAGAAAGTAAAGATCATGATACTTGATGATAATTTATGAGTATAATTATTTATGATAAATGTTGTTATTTATTTTCTTGTAAACTTACTAAGCTTTATGCTTACTCTTTTTATTTTCCTTCTTTTTGTAGTATAGCCAAGTCAATTTGGGGATCGTAAGGGTATCAGAGATCATTTCACACTATCAACAGATCATCTCGGTATTTTGTGATTCGAAATGTTTTAAGTTAGGGCATGTGTAGGGACTTAGTCATTTTGTGTGTGTGTGTGCTTATGATATGGCTAATGAATAGCATGTAAATACTTGATAATGATTAGCTATTGAAATGGCTATTTAAGAACATGATTTGGTGTTATGTATGCCTAAATGATAGTTAATACAAAGAAATTATATAAGAGTAAAAATTTGCAATGGAACAGTTTCTGGACAGTAGCATTGACGTGATTTTGAAAAATCACCAAGGAGAGTAGAAATGGAATTAGAGAGTGGATATGATATAGAATTAAATCTTATCAAGCCTATTTTCACATGAAAGAAACGGTGTAGGCAAAGGAATTATATATGATGAGAAATTTGAATTTTAGTGGGACATGGTCAGAATTGTTTTTGAAGTCCTCTATTCTAACTTTAGGAAATAATTAAACATTGTACAGAAAGAATTATGAGTCATAAATTATATTTATAGATTTCTTAGTGAGTCTATTTTCAAAATAAATAAACAGGAACATTATCTGAATTCTGTACAATGAGATAATTGATATTTAGTAAAGAGGGGTTAGAACTATCGAGCAGTAAAACAGGGAAGGTTTTAATGAATACACTGTACTTATTGGCTAAGCCAAAAATTTTGGAAATTTTATGGTAAAAAGATATATGCGTCTAGTTTCAGGGAAAATTTACGGATCTAAATTTTGAGTTTTGCAACTCGAGTTATAATTAAATTAGTGACTATCATGCATGTGGACAGTTTTATTATGAATAGTAAAATAATTTATTTTGATTTGTTTAAGTATTCAAAAAATCTTTAATGTTCCCGGTTTGGACCCGAAATGTTTCCGTTGCATGTTTTAGGGTCTCAAGGTTTCTTTTTAGAGACATATTGAATGAACGTGAGTAAATTAATTTTAAAAGCAAATTTTTATGCTCTGAAGTAGTAAGTTAAATCAAATAGTGCCCCGTGCTCGACTCCGGCAACAGTCTCGGGTAAGGGGTGTTACAACGTAGGCCTAATAAAACACGCCATACATGCAATCATGTAAGGTACACCACTAGGGTGGTCTATTCAAAGCATGCCACAAAGCCTATCTATACAAAGTACACCAAAAAGGCGATTCATACAAAGTATGCCACAAAGGCTGATAGGATGCCACATAGGCATTCCCAAAAATATCGTGTTTGCGATATGAATTTGCCTAAACTCACGTTGAGTGAGGTTTTCCCATCATCACCTTGGGACATGCAAAGAACCCCATTAGGTAAAATGTCATTCAATAGTTATTTTTCAGAGTATGCCATGTCCATGGACTTTTTCCTTTAGAGTTTGTGTGTACAGTCCTGACAGACTTCCTTATTTACCACCGGAGTGACTAGACTCACTTTACAAACTCTACATACAAGACACATACCAGATGGTCTGGCACACGGCTGTGAAGCATCGACAATCCACTTTTTTGTTTCGGGTCGTTTGCTATTTTTCTAGTTTTCTTTACACACCTGATCATTTTTCGATGCAAATCCAAAGACGAGAATTCCAGAACCTAGAACCAACATTTAAGTGACTAATTTTTGAAACAAAACACTAATTCCAAGTAACTAATTTGGCCACAACTGCTAAAACTAAGCCTTAACGGACCGAAAATTAGCCTTTCGGTGTTTGATCACTTACCCAAACAGAAACAATAGTTCTTCAAAACTCCAAATTCACCGAAAGTAAGTTGTGTGATTGACAAAACTTGACCAAATAGATTCCTACATAAAAGAGAGTGCTACAAATGCAATTAAAACCAACCAATATTTCTTGAACAACTTAGCCACGAATAACCCTCTTACGAGCAAAATTAATGAAACAAAACACCAAAGTTACACGACACTTACCAAAATTCTAAAACTCCAAAACGCACCAATGAATTAAATTAGGCAAAAGAAATGAAAAATGGAAAGGAAGAAAAGAAAGAAAAATTGGAGAAAGAAAGAGGAAGAAGATAAATAAAAACTGAGAAACCTTTACTGGTGAAAGTAACGTGAAACAATAGGAGGGAAGAGAGGGAAAGAAGTAAGGAACGTGTGAAAAACGGGGAGAATTTTAGGGAAATATTTTAATTAATTAATAATAATATATTAAAAATCCTATCTGCACAGGTTTCCTGACAACTTATCAACTTCTCCGAAATTCGAATTTAACCCAAACACATCCACATGGGCAGCACAGTGTACGGGAATAAAAATATTTCCACTTTGCATACACGGGGTTTCAAACACAAGACCTCTGGGTAATCTAAGGCTTACCACTGAACCATTAAGCACTTTCTACTATTAGTTGAGAGAAAATAATATTTAAACCAGAAGTTCAAAGATAGGGGTTGGGACAAAAGTAAAAAAAAAATAAAGAGAAAGGATTCAAACCAAGAACCTCATATACACAAGCACAACACTTAACCACTGAAACAAATCAATTCACTTTGAAAATAATATTTAGGGTGTTACACGAAATAATGTCACTAAAGAGGCTACTTAGGAGTCAGAGGACTCAATTCGTCAACAATATCCTCACCTGTTCGTATCAGGTAAATTTCGAGGATGAAATTTTGAGGACAAAATTTCGAGGATAAAATTTCTTTTAAGGAGGGTAGAGTTGTCACGCCCTGTTTTTATTTAATTATCGTTAATTTTTAAACAAGTTCGAGTGCTAGCATAGTGGTTTAGAACAAGTGAAGCTACCCTAGTGACCCAAGTTTGAGTCCCCTCTCCTACTTTTTATTTTTAATTTTGACACCTTCCTTGGTTAAACCCCATTTCTCGCCTAAAACACTTGCCATGTTTAGAAGATTCTTTCTGCCCTCTTCTTCCCCCTCCTTCCTTCTTTACTCCCCTTTTCACTACCTTTGTTCCCCCTCATTTTATTTTCTTTTCTACATTCCCTCTCATGTTATTTTTTAACCCTTTGACCTACCCTTTTTGTAACACCCCAAACCCAGCATAGGAGTTATGGTCGAATCTGGTGGTGTCACATTGAGGTGTTTAGCGTAAAACTTGTTATTGTTGAAATCTTTAAAATTACTTAATCATTTTGTTATTAAATTGTGATTCCAAAACGGGTTGCTCATTTCTAAGCGTGCATTATTAAAAACTAATCACTTTTAAGATGTTGCAAATTTTCCAAAATCTCATTTATTGCGAAAACGTGGTGTCTTTGAAAACGGTTACCTTTTGAAAACCGTCTTATTCTACAACTATCAGTTTATATCAAACTAGATAAAAAAAACTCCAATTTAAAGTTTATAACTTTAAAGAGTCCTTTTTACATAAAAATACCCAAATTCAGTTACGTATAAATCAAAAGCTAAAAATGAAAGCTGATACGGTTGTGTGGCCACCTCCGTGTCCCTTGCAGCACCGAATCAACTATGGATGAGGATTACCTGCACAGTTAAGAGGAGAGGATGAGTTTACGAAAACTCAGTGTGTAATCCCTTATGAAATAGTGGGCATAAAGAACATGATCAGTCTAGGCCAGAGCCCTTTAACAGTAACAGTACAGTGTAGGCCTTAGCCCAATACAGAAATAGTGTGAGCCTATATTCTCTCCTCAATTCTCCCCAAATCCCAAATGTGATTTATAGATCTCCACAACAACAACCTCCCCAGATCCTAATATTATCTCCTCAAATCTCTCCAAATATCCCTCTTTGATATCCTCCATAACAACCTCTAAGACCCATTCAAACTCTCACCCACTAGAGTTCGAAACCACCCTCATGCTAGCAAAATAGGTATCATTTTTTCTTACAATGGGATTCGAACCCAAGCCCCCCATCAATAGCTCAACACGCCACTTTCCTTCTTGTCACAAGCTCTTTTATGTCACATTTTGTCTTCAATTAACTAAAAGGTCTAAAGGCCAAAGTCTAGGTTCCTTTAAAAGAAAAACCAAAATAAATTGAAAGAGCCAAGACCTGAACCTAAGCTCCCTTGTAACCTTAATGACGCTACAACCACTAGACCACATGCTTCCTTATGACATTTTTTTGACATAATAATTTAAAAGGCCTACATCCAAGCATCCAGGGTTTTATCCACTTAAAACTAAAGTTTTGCTAAGGCCCAAGTTTGAACCTAGGACATCTCAAACACTTCCAATAACTCCTAAATCACTTAACCACTGAAGCAGACATTCATTTATGCAAATTTTCCTAATCGTTCCCTTGCTCAAGGCCCAATACTTCTAGGCCCAAATTCCAGGGCGTTACAATTCTACCCCCTTAAAGAAATTTCGTCCTCGAAATTTCTAACTAACAAGATAGTCGTACCACTTAGACTTCACCACTACGCTCCCGCTGCTCACTCTGATTTCAAAACATTCCTACAGCCTCTTGAACCACGTTCGCGCATATCTCTTGTGCCCATTTTCTATTCGCGTTTAAACAGTACTAATAGTTTTATGCAGATCGAAGTTTCACTACAGTTCTAGTCCCCTATAGTTTTAGTTTGCTCTATCTAGAGTGATATAGTCTAATTTCGAAAGTAGTCACAGTACTTCCTAACTTACCGCATTTTAATTTCTAAACAGACAAAAGTATTCAGAAAACTTACGGATTCGGCACCGGTGACTCGATGTGCCACAGTTTTCAGAAGAAGTATCTCAAAACACTTCACATATTCAAAAACAACATTTTGAAATCCAAAAATTTGAAAACCCATTCCACAGTCGAGTTTTGAAACTTGGCTCTGATACCACTGAATGTAACACCCCAAACCCAGCCTAGGAGTTATCGTCGAATCTGGCGATGTCACATTGAGGTGCTTAGCGTAAAATTTGTTGTTGTTGAAATCTTTAAAATCACTTAATCATTTTGTTATTAAACGGTAATTCCAAAACGGGTTGTTCATTTCTAAGGGTGCATCATTAAAAACTAATCACTTTTAAAGCGTTTTAAAATTTTCAAAATCTCATTTATTGTGAAAACGTGGTGTCTTTGAAAACGGTTACCTTTTGAAAATTTGTCAAATTCTACAACTATCAGTTTATATCAAACTAACGAAAAAAACTCCAATTTAAAGTTTATAACTTTAAAGAGGCCTTTTTACATAAAAATACCCAAATTCAATTACTTATAAATCAAAAGCTAAAAATGAAAGCTGATGCGGTTGTGTGGCCACCTCCGAGTCCCTCACAACACTGAATCAAATATGGCTGAGGATTACCTACACAGTTAAGAGGAGAGGGTGAGTTTACAAAACTCAGTGTGTAATCCCTTATCAAACAGTCGACATACAGAACGTAATTAGTCTAGGCCAGAGCCCTTTAACAGTAACAGTACAATGTGGGCCTTAGCCTAATACAAAAACAGCGTGAGCCTAAGCTCGATACAATATGAGTTCGGTGCAAGTATGTAAACCCATCTCAATCCAGCCAACACACCATGTTGGGACAGAGTCGACCCACCCAACCCTCACACCAATATCACAGCATAGCTGCCAGTAGTAATAATGCAGCAAAGCTACTAGTAGTCAGAATGGCTAAGAGCCATAAACAAGATAGCTATAAGCTATAAACAGAATGGCTACAAGCCACAAGTACAATAATGTGATTGGCACAAAGCCATCAGTAGCAGTGATATGACTGGCACACAGCCATCAGTAACGGTAATATGATCGGAACAAAGCCATCAGTAGCAGTGATATGATCGGCACACAGCCATCAGTAACAATGAAATGATCGACACACAGCCATCGGTAATTGTAATATGATCAGCACAAAGCCATCAGTAACAGTACTATGATTGACACAAAGCCATCAGTAGCATCGCAGCAAAGCTACCAGCAACAGTATCCCAGCAAAGCTGTTGGTAATAGTATTTGGCCAAGCCACCAGTAACAGTGATTGTGGCAGAGCCACCAGTACAGTACTTCCTCCATAACAGTATCCCAATCCCATACAGTATGTCGTGTATGCAAAATGCCATGCTTAGAATCAGTCATTCAAATCACAGACAAACCAGTCATACCAAACACAGACAAATCAATCATTTAACAACATATAAAACAATCATTTGACCTCGAGGGGAAAATATAGTTTACTCACCAGGGTATTACAGTCATTTTACCCTAAAAGGGTATTACGGTCATTTTACCCTACAGGGGTATTACGGTCATTTTACTTACAAGGGTATTACGATCATTTTATTCTACAGGGGCATTACAGTCATTTTACTCTACAGGGGTATTTTGGTTATTGTACCCTATGGGGGTATTTTTGTATTCTACCCTACGGGGGTATTTCGATCATTTTACCCTATGAGGGCATTTTAGTCATTTTACCCATCGAGGGTATTTCAGTCATTTTACCCTTTAGGGGCATTTCGGTCCAGATATCGACCTCTCAAAAGGTCCGCAGTCACCTCGAGTGACTCAAGTAACCTAATTGGTCACAACAGTGTAAATGGGCCCAAGGCCTATTACTCGGCCCAAGTGGGCCCACACGGCCGTGTGGCCCGTTCAGCCGAGATTTCACCACGGCTATGAGATCTACATAGACTAATCTAGTATTTTCCACAAATAGTGGGTTTCATCCATGTGGGGCCCACAAGCCCATTCAGTCCACATGGCCCAACGTGGCCCATTACGGCCTAAGCCCATAAAAATGCTCATGGAGGCCCTCCACAGTTTATCGCCCATGATTCGCAGGTTCGACTTTCCACACGAGTGATCGCACACTTGTGTGGTCTCAAACACCGTATTTTAGCTTTTCGGCTTTTGTCGTTTTACAGTTACAGTGAGAATGATCATCGCACCCTTGGTTCCCAAGCAATGTGCCAATCAACCTCGACCACCACCAGTTAGGGAATGGAAGCAATGCAGGTTGGAGAAAGCGACGAATACCTTGAAAACCTTGCCGATATCAAATGAGATGTGATTTATAGCTGGCTCTCCACAATAACAACCTTTCCCAAATCCCAAAATATTCTCTCCTCAAATATCCCTCCTTGATATCCTCCATAACAACCTTCAAGACCCATTCAAACTCTCACCCAACAGAGTTCGAAACCACCTCAAACTCTTTCCGCCTCATGCTACCAAAATAAATATCCTTTTTGCTTGCAATGGGATTCAAACCCAAGCCCCCTCAAAAGCTCAACTCGCTACTTGCCTCCTTGTCATGAGCTCTTTTATGTCATATTTTGTCTTCAATTAACTAAAAGGTCTAAAGGTCAAAGTCCAGGTTCCTTTAAAAGAAAAACCAAAATAAATTGTAAGAGCCAAGACTTGAACCAAGCTCCCTTATAACCTTAATGACACCACAACCACTAGACCACATGCTTCCTTATGACATTTTTTAACACAATAATTTAAAAGGCCTACATCCAAGCATCCAGGGTTTTATCCACTTAAAACTACAATTTTTGCTAAGGCCTAGGTTTGAACCACTGAACCACTCCTAGGACTTCAAGCACTCCTAGGTTTTATCCAAGCATCCTAGGACTTCTTAGACACTTCCAAACACTCCTAAATCACTTAACCACTGAAGCAGACATTCATTTATGCAAAGTTTCCTAACCATTCCCATACTTAAGGCCCAATACTTCTAGACCCAAATTCCTAGGAGTTACACTTTTCGTCCCTCGTAGCTAAAGAAAACAATCACTTTGTTTTCTATTCCAATTTCCTCTCCCCTCTCCCTTTTTTTCTCTTCTCATCCACTTGTGCCGCTATTTTTTGCTATTTTTCGCCACTTAAACCACCACTAGCCACCGTTACACCACCAATCAAACACTATTTCACCACCGCCTCTTCCCCTTCTTCTTTTCTTCTCCATTATCGAACCTCCACCGTCACCGCTGCTACCATCGTCATTCATTTTTTCTTTATTTTTCCTCCCCTCTTCATTTCTTTGGTTATAACCGACTATTTAATTCTTTCTTCTATCTTTTTCAATTTTTTTAAAAACATTCATACTCATCCATATTTATTTTGATTTTTCCATAGCCATTATTCCTCCATCTACTCTAGATTTTAGTTGAATCGTAAAATTTTCGTTTTAACTAGTAAAGGATAAGTGAGGATTAGTTTAGTCTAATCTCGATTCTTTCTTTTATTTAGTAAGGCTGAATCTAATATATATGTATATATTATTTTTCGATTGAAGGTGACAATCCAGATTGTTCTGATTTGCTTTAACGCCAGATAAATAATGGGTTCTCCGTTCAAAAAGGATGATTAAGTAAGTATATTCCTTCCGTTCTAAAAAAAACAAGATCCATAAATCATCTTCCCAGTTTAGTACGGCCAAATCTAACATAGTGTTAATTTTGGAATTGATGTAATTCAAAGTTCATATCTAGAAGTTAAAGTGTTGAGATTAGAGTTAGTGTGAACGGAATTGCCATTAAAGGTGTGAGATCTAACCATATAAAGATTGTGGATGTGTTATCCATAATTATTATACGTGTTTATTTAATAATAATATTCATTTAAACTTTGGTTATACTTTTGATTAATCGATTGCATAACTGATATTGGTGAAATATAAATAATTTATTAGGTTTGGTTACAAGTAAGTACCTCTGATTTGAAAGAATTGTATTGCAAAATATGTAAGGAATGCTATTGTATGTTTTGGAAATGTTTCGTTTGTTTTGTGATGATTAAGCACGCTATTGTTTTGTTGTTGATATTGGTAGTATGATAAACCATGTTCGTTAAGACTGATAAAACTGATTGCATGTTAAAGACATGTCATTGTTTCTGTTAAAATCGATTATATGATAAAATCATGATTACTGATATTGAAATATTGAATGTATGGTAAGCCATGCCTACTGTTACTGCCATTGGTTGCACGTTTAAATCATGACTGTTGTACTGTTTTTGTTATGGATTAAGCATGTCATATTACATTGGGGTTGGGATGATTTTGTAAGGAGGAAGTACTGGCATTTTGTCTACAATATTGACAGCTTATCTGCAATACTGGTGGCTTGCCTACAATATTGACAGTTTATCTGCAATATTGACAGCTTTTTTACAATACTAGTGGTTTGTCCAAAATATTGGCAGCTTGTTTGCAATATTGGTGGCTTGCCCACAACACGAATAGTTTATCTGCAATATTGGCAGCGTGTCTGCAATACTTGTATTTGTCCACAATTTGGTGTGTTATTGGATGGATGAGTTCTAGGAACTCTTATTATGGTGTGTAGTGGAGTTGGGTTTGAACCTCTCTAAAATTATTCCATTAACATGAATCATGCATACTGAAACTGTGAATTATGTACTGTTCTAATGCCTTGTATATTTACTTGCTTGAATGCTATTTTTATTCATCATTACTGTATATTTGACTTATGACTCACACTGAGCTTATTAGCTAACTCTCTAGGTTTTTTTTATTTAATTTCAGATAATTCTCGAGGTTAGGACTGGACACGACAAGTGGAGGAGCTTCTTGAATGTTTTCACTTTTTAAGTACTTTAAATGTAATTTTAATAATTTTTTGAGGGCTGTAATAATTTTTATACGGACCGTGAGATGGGACTTATTTTGGGGATTATTATTTTGATTTGTATGATAGTATGCTTTAAACTGCTTAAATTGATATTTAAATGACTATGCATGAAAAATTTGTTTTTAACAAATATCTGATATATCACTAATTTTCGCTGCAATATTGTAAATAAGTTTTTAGTAAAATATAACTTGGTTTTTGAAATGATTAATCTTTACAAATGAAATTCCAAAGACACCTTATTTCTGAAATTAACATGTTTTCGCAAAATAAAGACAAATATCCAATTTCACTAGTTTTAAATAGAAATGAAAATGGTTTTAAAATATGTTTGAAATTATAGAAGTTTATTTGAACTATTTTGGTGGCCAATCTAGCCTTCAAAATTTGGCCAGAATGTCTAGGTCGGGTTAGGGAGGTTACACGTAGAATATGATTCTGCAGTTTGATTTAGCAAAGAGATAGTTCACTATTTTAACACCTCGTATAACATGTGGGTACAAGCTCTAACACTCACTAGATTAGCAACCTCCCTTTTGCATGTAAGATCTAGATCTCTCTTCTCTAAGTTTCCCCTTGAAAACTTAGGTTGAAAATCAAGTAATTCATTTGTTTCACACTCAATGCACTAACAGTTATAAGTTTCTCATTGAACAAATAAGTGCTAAGTCACTCAATACAGTACCTATACAAGTCTCCTCAATATGTAAGCAACTGAGACATGCTAACATGCTAGATTAAATACATTTAATATGCCCACCAAAATAGTAGGATAATAAGCTCCAAGAATATCTTCAATAAGTCTAGGATAAGTCTTTTAATCTTTAGGATATGATACCCGGTTCACCAATCCGATCCAATCTCCTTAAAATAAAAGTCGATTTCTTTGATCCAATCCAAACCAATCTTTTATATATGTTCCTATAACATGTTTGAATCTCTTGGATGGGATTACAGAAGTCCAAAATATTAATAAGGATCACAACCTAAGGGTTTTTTTACCCAAATTTTCCAACACGTAATATGGTAAGTTATGAGGCTGACCAATGCCAAATATCAGTGGGCACTGCTCTTAGGCAATCCTCATAAACTACCTTAACAATCTCCTCTTTTGGCAAAGTTTTGAAAAAAACTATAATTGGGAAACATACACAATAATAGAAACAGATGCTCCCCCAAAGTAATTCTCCCTTAATCAATCCAACTTAACTATTAACATAATCAAGGAAATTAACTTTTAAAGCTTTCGAAATAGATAAACCCATTAATAATAAAAATACTTAGAATTATATTATAGTAAACTGAATGAAAAAATTTCATAAAAATAACAATCAAAGTAATAAAATTCAAATAAAACATCCCTAAATAACAAATAAAGCTTGTAGTCTTGAAATAAAAATAATAATAAAGAAAGCATAATCAAAAGTTCATCAACAACTACAAAAACTCCCAACTCCCCTTTTTTTTTTCAAAAAATCTCCCAAAGATCTATTGAAGTTGTTTGACTAATAAATCATTCATCGATGCTTTGACATGTCAAACATTGGCCTGAAGTTTAGTAATGATTGTAACAACCCACTGTCAGTAGTGTTGGAAATAGTTATCTCGAGATCACAATTTCGAATAGTGAGTTAATAATTTATTATTTAATTAATATTTATAGGGTTATTACAGTGTCGTATTAAGTTTTGGTTAGAAAATTTTAATGTTTAGATAGTTAATTAAGTAAAAAGGATTAAATTGTAAAAGCTAAAAAAGTTAATTGCTATTCTATTAAAGGTGCTAAATGACAATAGAAACATGGGTGAATGGCTTTAAATGGAAATTATCCATATTCTGAAATGTGTGGACGATTCATGCATGTATTGTAGTGAAATTTTAAATAAATGATAAGGGTAAAATGGTAATTAAGTAAATAAAATAGTAAACAAAAGAAAAAAGCTATCGTCTTCTTCAATTTAACATTCCCAACATAAAAATACAGTTGTTGTCCTAGGAAGTCTTAGCCAAAGTTTATTCTAGGTGCATGGTATGTAATTTTTATACATTTTTAGTGATTTTATGTTTTTGAAATCGTTTAAGCTTAATTTAGCTAACTCAGGGATTAATTTGTAAAACTATTAAATGTTTGGATTATGCCATTAATGAATCTGTGATGTTTTTGAAGTTTGATGATAGATTTGTAAGGTTGATAGTTAAATATGACTATTTTGTAAAGTGGCTTTACTTGAATTTAAAGTGTAAGGAATAAATTGTTAAAATAGTAAAATTTCATGGAATTCTTGTGAAAATGTGATAAATATGGGCTGTGTAAGGACTATGGAAAATTTTCCCAACTTGGTTTGGATTTAATTGTGTGTAATTTGAAAGTTCTGAGTTTAGGGACTAAATTATATAATGTGTGAAAATTTGGGGTAAATTTGTAAATGAAAATAAAAAAGGCTTATTTGCATAAGTTTTATTATTTAAGTTTTTTAATGGTTAATTAAATGAAAATTATTATTTAAATCAAGAAACAAATCAACTAGACACAAATCATGAAAAAAAAATTAGTAGAGTAGGCATCGGTGTCACGTTCGTAACTGTTTTTAATTAGGTAAGTTCATATGTTATTTAAATTTATTAATTGTTGTTTTTGGTGATATGTTAACTATTATTCATGTTATGAATGAATTAAATTGATAGATATATGGCAACTAGTGAATTGAACTAAATTGCAATATTAGCTAAATTGATGATTATGTCTGAAAAATGGGAACTATATGGATGTGTGCTTGTAATGGTATAATGTGAATTAATTTAAATGATTTAGATGTGAAATTGTGGCCCGTATGAACCTCATGAATACTTAGGATACAAATGACATGTCATTAGCATTATTTACCGTTTCAGATGTTGGTCTTGGATGTCTTATCGATGGTAAGGTCCTGCATTTGTTGCAGATTCTTCACAGCTCGTATGAGCAGCATCGTATAGCCTAATATCCTGACCCACAACTCGTGTGAGTAGGCCCATTTCACAACTTGTGTGAGCATATACAATTACAGCTTGTGTGAGCATCATTCCCGCGTATTCGACGTTATTTCATTTGGTTCATCAAGTGATAAATGAATAAATGAAAATAGATATACGGAAGTATATATGAGAATAGTTATGTGAATGAAGAATTTTGATATGAATAATTGAAATGAAATGAGTTATGCCTAATGAACATGTGATGAATGAATTGGATTCTTATATGTTTTCTTATGAATGTTCCATGCAATGATAAGGTTATATGTTTATATATATGAACTCACTAACCTTGTGAGATTTTTGGTTTGTATAGGAAATAAATGAGTCTATGAGCTAGTTAATGAAATTATGCATGGATAGTTTAAGTATATTCCTATTCGGTAAGTTTAAGTTTAAGTTTATAGGAGTGTACTAAGCATTGATTTTGCTTATATCTGTTGCTTCTTTCTTTGTAGATTATCAGTAGTCACGGTTGGTTGAAAGTTCAAGTCAAAGCTCACACTATTCGTTCATCGACTTGGTCATTAATTCAATAAATTTGATTTGGTTTTAAATGATATGTAGTAGGAGTTTCAAGTTCACTTGTTTATAATAGTGTTGTTTTTAACCTTGGTTACGTAAGGTTGGTGGTTGTATACTTTTGGTACTTTTGGTATAATCTAAACCATATGTACGTATATGAATGTTGAACTATGTTTGGTAAGTTGGTCATGCATGAAGTGATGGTGTGACATGTTTTACAAGTTTATGAATTAGAAACTTGTGGTTGATGAATGTGATTTGGTTTGATGATTGAATTGTAGTGCCATTGAGGGCATATTGGTTAGACATTTAGGTTGAATGTTGTTTGGTGTACTTTGGTATATTTTGGTGTGTTTTGAATAGGAAAAAAATAGTTGGAAATGGTTAAAATGGTAGGTGATATAGCTTGGTTTTAAGTTATTTTAGGTGCACACGGTCTATCACACGACCGTGTGCCATTCACGGTCACCCCACATGACCATGTGGCCTATTAGATTTTTGGTACAGGTTTATCCATATAATCTCAGAGAGTTACACAGCTTGGCGACACGACAGTGTGACCCTAAGTTAAATAGACTCAGGTTGCTACACGGTTTGGCCACACACCATGTCTTTGAGCCATATAGTCTAGGCTCTATCACACGGCCTTGTAACCCTTGTTTTTAGTTTTTACCATATTTTTCTGTTTTATTTCAGTTTAGTCCATAATTGTTTCTAAACTGATTTTAGGGTTTCATAGGCTCAATTTAAGTCTCGTTCTTGAATGTATGCTATGAATGATGATTGTTTATTAATATTTTATGTTTAAATTACTCTTTGAATTGTGTCACTATATTATCGGTTTTGTTAATTGTCATAATATCCCATAACCTAAATCTAGTAACAGAGATGGGTTAAGGGTGTTACAATGATCCTCTCCTAAGAAGCTATTTCAACATCGAGATGGTGTAGCATTCATTGTTCAAATGTTGAAAAATGCCCATGAGTGCCAATCTCATTGCTAACAGGAGTAAGCATTGGTTCATCAAGGGCATCTTCATTTGCAAGAATGATTCTTAGATTGGCATCCACGTGCTTTCCTTCCAACCCCTTGTATGAAAACTTTAATTCGAAAAGCTTCTTTTCATAATTTTTAGTGGCATTAAGGATTTTAAAATTATACTAAAAGATAGTTTAAAAAAATAAAGAAGGAAAGGGAAGATATAGCTTGGGGTACACTCTTTCTACATTATTGATGAATTCTTGGAAAATGATCTTCTCTAGATCAAACTAATTGCATCTCAAAATTTTCTCAAAGTGTTGTCATCCCTTTTGTAATTGTATTCCTTTGGTTATTGCGTATCCAGTTGTGAGTGGTAATGGCAATGAGACCAACATAAGTAGGCTTTAGGGTGGACGCTTGAAGTTCTACTTGTTGTGGCCATAAGAGATGAACACCATTTGTGATCTTCTTGTCCATGGAGTCAAAGGACTCATCAAGTTCAACATTAATGGCACAAGGATGCATGAGAAACTCTTTAATCTATTCAGGCCCAAATCATGTCAACACCCCCTAACGTATACCTTATGCTATAGTTTGCTACTCGAATCACTTACAAACTTAAAGAGATTTGCATAAAACTCAAGGAGAACCTCTTTCACATAAGGTTGTACATAAACGACAGATTTTAGCAGATCATTGTTTTCAAGAATTACATCAATACCATGGTCTCCAAAGCTTCTTTGATCAATGTTCTACTCGTCTATGAAGCTTTTCTATGCAAACATTAACTAAATGTTGGTGCGGGCAATCGAGAGAAATGTTTGTTCTTTCTTCCTGACCAACTCTTCTTCTGCCTTTACTTAAGTGTTCACTTTTTTCTTAGACTTCTTTTCCTTCATATTCTTATCCTCTGAGGGAAGAGGAATGTTTTGACTCTTACTTCTTGTCGTGGCTCCCAAATACAACTTCTTTAAAGGTACATCATCATTACACTCTGTTTCAGATGAAAAATCTAAGACCAAGTTTGATCTTTTTCTTTTTGGGGAAGAAGAGAATAGAGGAGCTTTCCATTTATCACTATAACACCCTAAACTCGGCCTAGACGTCCAGTCCAAGTTTAAAGAGTCACATTATCGATACTCAAATACCACACATATAACACAATAATTCAAAACCGTACGTCGCATAATATTCATCACAAAGACTAGTTAAGTATATAATCATCCAAAATTCATACTATCATAGTTTATCGAAACTCCTAAAGTAGTATTTAAAAGAAAGATAAGAGCTTGACTAAGCTTCCGCAGTGCTGACTCGTTCAAATCTGAGAATCATCTAAAATCCAATCAACAATAAAGTGAGTTGTGGGGTTAAAGGCAACCCACTAACAAAATCCATCATTGCCACTCTCATTTCCACTGCGGAATCTTAATTGGCTGAAGTAATTTAGAGGGCAATTGATTTTTAGCCTTTACCTTTTGACACGTCAGACAGTGGGATACTAAAGTGACTACCTCCTATTTCTGTCCATGCA
Organism: Gossypium hirsutum; assembly: GCF_007990345.1. Taxonomy (NCBI): domain Eukaryota; kingdom Viridiplantae; phylum Streptophyta; class Magnoliopsida; order Malvales; family Malvaceae; genus Gossypium; species Gossypium hirsutum. The sequence goes on along the minus strand of NC_053441.1, from coordinate 46,071,834 downwards.
CCAATAGAGTTCTCAGAGGTCCTGATACATTTTGGTCCCACCAGGATGCATAGCATAGGGACTACTATGTGCCTCCTGTAGGATCGAATGCCTCAACTGTTTATCATTAGGTACACAAGTCCGACCTTTGAAGCACAACACATTTTCACTGTTCAAGCTAAAATCGGAAGTCTCATTCAAACCAACATGTTGCAATCATTGAACTAAGAACTCATCGCTCAACTGTTTAGCTCGAATTTGCTCCACCCAAATCGATTTAACCTATAATTCTGCTAACAGCCCCCCATTCTCAACCAGACTCAGACGAGCTAACATTGCTCTCAGATCAGTCATTGCTCTACGGCTAAGGGCATCAGTTGCCACATTAGCCTTACCCGAATGGTACTCAATCATGCAATCATAATATTTAAGTAATTCAACCCATCTGCGCTGTCGAAGATGTAATTCTTTTTGAGTTAAAAAATATTTGAGACTCTTGTGATCGGTGTAAATGATGCAGCTTTCACCATACAGATAGTGTCTCCAGATCTTCAGAGCAAACACAACCGTAGCCAACTCAAGATCGTGCATAGGGTAGTTACCCTCATGTGTCCTAAGCTGTCGCGATGCGTAAGCGACCACCTTACCATCTTGCATAAGCACACATCCTAATCCGACATGTGACGCATCACTATACACCACAAATTCCTGACCCGATTCCAGTTGAACTAAAATAGAAGCCTTTGTCAGAACAGACTTGAGCTTATCGAAACAAGCTTACTGTGCCTCAAACCATACAAATGGAGCACTCTTGCCTAGCAACTTCGTTAGGGGTTATGCAATCAAAGAAAATCCCTCAAAGAACCATCGGTAATAACCAGCTAAACCTAGAAAACTATGAAGCTTGGCTACATTTTTCGGTTGATTTCACTCAACTATAGCTTCTATTTTCTTGGGATCGACTTAGATCCCTTCCACAATTACCACATGACCCAGAAAAGCGTCTTCCCTTAACCAAAACTCACACATATTGAACTTGGCATACAATTGTTTTTCTCGGAGTACTTGTAGTACAATACGAAGGTGATTATCATGATCAATTTTAGTTTTGGAGTAAATTAGGATGTCATCTATGAAAACCACTGCAAATTGATCCAAGTACGGTTGGAACACCCGATTCATTAAATCCATAAAAGCTTCCGGAGCATTCATCAAACCAAAAGGCATCACTTGGAACTCGTAATGTTCGTAACGAGTCCTGAAGGCAGTTTTGTACACATCAGTCTCCTTGACTTTGAGCTGATGATAACTGGAGTGCAGATTGATTTTGGAGAAGACAAACGATCCTCGAAACTGGTCGAAAAAATCACCAATACTGAGTAACGGGTATTTATTCTTGTTTGTCAATTTGTTAATTGTTGATAATCTATGCACATCCTCATCGACCTGTCTTTCTTCTTAACAAATAACATTGGTGCCTCCTATGGAGACACACTCAGTCGGGTGCATCCCCTATCAAGAAGTTCTTGAAGCTACGCTTTCAGCTCGGTTAGATCTTTTGGTGCCATGTGGTAGGGCGCAATGGACACCGGAGTAGTACTTGGTAACAAATCAATTCCAAACTCCACCTCTTAATCTAGAAGGACTTCGGGAAATTCCTCCAGAAAGACGTCTGGGAATTCCCTCACGGTGCGGATATCTCCCATATAAAGTTTTGCGGGGACAAAATCGGATACGTAGGCAAGGTATGCCTCGCACTCTTTTCAGACTAAATTATCTGCTACAAGAGCGGAGATTACATTAGAGAGGTAATCTCGACGCTCACCAATAGTGACCACCTCAATCTAATCCATTTTCAAAGTAACCTTTTTAGTTGCACAATCTAAACTGACTCGATGTTCTACAAGCCAGTCCATTCCCAAAATCAAATCAAACTCATTAAAGGGTAATTCCATCAGGTCAGCTGAAAATATCATACCCTGGATCTCTAGAGGTACCCGCCTGTAAACTCTATCAACTCAAATTGACTGACCCAAAGGACTAATCACAGAAAACTCTCTAGCAGTACTTTCAGTAGTTAAACCCAAACTTGTAGAAACAACACTAGCTATGTACGGGTGAGTAGAGCCAATATCAATGAGAGCACAGTATGAAACATAATGAATAAGGAAGGTACATGCAATGACATCAGCTTCATCGCTCTCCTCGTGGCGTCTTACCGTATAAACTAGTGCCATCTGACAAGCCTCAGTTTGACCTGCACCTTTATCCGGTGCCTTCTATCCTCTCCTTGAACTATTACCGCCTCTACCAGTACTGCGACCTCTAGGCTGTTACTGAACCACTCTCGGAGGCTAATAAAACATAGAGTCGAATCCTGTGCCGCAACGGGCACCTAATTTGGTCGATGAGGGTAATCCCTAACTCGATGCTCCATTGACCCGTAATGGAGGCACACTCCTAACTTCCTCCAACACTCTCTCGGATGGCTTTCCCACAATCACTGCATAGCTAAATTTCAATCACTACACCTGGTGCCTCAGCCCTCAGGGGCCGGTCAAACCTCTCCCGCTTCTTAGGGCACTGACCAAAACCAGAGGGACCTAAATCCCTCTTAATCTTGTTCTGATCCCTCTCGCGGCGTTATCCTTTCACTTTCAATACGCTTCACTTCTTCCATTATCTTTACTTTGTAACCTAGAATTGCAAAAACCCGCTCCCTTTAAGGAGCTATCAAAACCCCCAGATAATATCTCAATCCTTCATCAAACCTCACGCACTTGTCATAGTCAGACGCTATCAAATTCTGGGCATACCTACTTAGTCGCAGAAACTCGGCTTCATATTCTGCCACCAACTGATCACCCTGAATTAAGCTTATAAACTTGCGTCGGCGAGCCTCAACATAACTCGCCCCACGTACTTACTCTAGAAGGCGTTCTTAAAGTAATCCCAGTTAACCTGTTCAGGCTGAGTTCCTTGCTCAACTGTTAGCCACCACTGATAGGCTTCGTCTCGGAGTAGAGACACAACATCCCACAATTTCTATGTGGGAGTACAATCAAGATCAGTCATAATACACTCAGTAGCCTTGAGCCAATATTTAGCAAGAGTAGGAGCGACTCTTATGACGCCCCTAAAAAATTTAACACCATTCGACCGGAGTCGTTCAGTAACCGACCCTCGACCTCTCGATCCCAAATGGGTCCCTGCGACCCTTTCTAATGCTCGAATCATGGCCTGAGACAGTGTGTCGTCCCAAAACGTCGGAGTCTAGGACTCTGTGTCAACAGTGGGAGTACCAAATGTCTCACTGGTCTATAATTAGGCATACTACCCATAGAGGATGACTCTGCTTGATCTCTTCCTTGCCATCCTTGACACCCCTGAACACCATGTCCATGACTACCGCGCAAACTCAGTATGGCAACCTAGCTACAATGTTAGAGTGCACAGATCAGTTCAGACATCCAACAAGATGATTTCACCGGTTCACATCAAAACATTTAACCAAACAACAATTTAGGTATTACAATATTTATAACAGAACAGAAATACTTACAGGGTCAGCGTCGGAGGCTCGGTCATTCTCCAAGTTTCAGCTTTTCCATATTAACTCAGATACTTAGTTATCACCAAACTACTTTTCTCACACATTATGAGCCCAAACACAATCCGAGTGTTGACAAAACTGGCTCTGATACTACTAAATGTAACACCTTAAACCCGACCTAGACGTCCAATCCAAGTTTAAAGAGTCACATATCGATACTCAAATACCACACATATAACACAATAATTCAAAACCATCGTCACATAATATTCATCACAAAGATTAGTTAAGTATATAATCATCCAAAAGTCATACTATCATAGTCTATCGAAATTCCTAAAGTAGTATTTAAAAGATAAGAGCTTGATAGAGCTTTCGAGGTGCCGACCCGTTCAAGACTGAGAATCACCTAAAATCCAACCAACAATAAAGTGAGTTGTGAAATCAGTGCATAAAGAGGTTTGTTCACATAAAAACATTTACCAAAAAGTTTTCGTATTCAAAGATTCGATCTGATAACAGAAACATTTCTAGTTCAGATCCAAGACAGATTAATTTCAAATGCAGAAAGAATTTCAGTTTCACATACAGATTAGATTAGAGTTAGATGCAGATATTTCTAGCCCCCATCCGCTACACACTATCTTCGGACATCCCAACACAATGTTAAGGGTGTTCAATGCCCAACCAACCCTACACACCATAGAGTGTCTGAGTAACATGTTTACAGAAACATAGCTTAGCTGCTAAATCGTAATGCGACGAAGCGTTGGGATCAGAATTACACATATGGTGGCTTAGCCAGAAATTTAGAACAAATCACTTCATTCTTTATAATATCGCAACCCATGCATGTGCAGAGAACCAATATCCACAATCTGTGTTTAGTTATTCTAAATTGTTCCACAAGTAGATAGTATAGTTCAATATCAGACTAAGTATCACAGTGCACATATAGATATAGAATTCATGCATATGTCATAGGGTATCAGAGAATTCTCATTTAGTCAATTTAGACCATTCATAGCATGGGGACGTCAATATCAGTATTAAGTAAATTTTATGGCATCAAAAATAGTTTTTGGGCCTTTTTATATACGCCAAACGGGTTGGACACACGCCAGTGTCCTTTCCCGTGTGGCTTACACGGCCTGGGCACACGTCTATGTGCTTACCTGTGTGGTTTTAAAGCATAAATCAGAGAGTTACACAGCCTGGACACACGGCCGTGTCCTCGCCCGTGTGACTCACACATCCTGGGCACATGCCCATGTGCTCGCTTGTGTTGTTCGTAGTCACAAACAATGAGTTACACGGCCTAGACACACGTCTATGTCCCTTGCACAAGTGAACCCTGCACTAATCTTGTCACACACGGCTTGGACGCACATCTGTGTGTCTTGCCCGTGTGGCTCCAAATTGATGAACAGTGAGTTACAGGCCTTCCACACGGTTGCATGGCTCACACGTCCTAGACACATGCCCATGTACCTGGCCATGTGGCATCAACAGCCACCATTTCTGGCATTAAAAACTTGTAAAAATTAAGGTTTTCAGTACACACCTAAGGAGAGTTCGAAGTAACAAAAATGGAAAAGATCCTCGAAGCCTAAAACAATCATTCAGTTACACAATTCAACCATTTAATCAACAGAATTTTTCGGTTACGCACATAATGCCTATGTCGAAAGTTTCGACACGAAACCTTCAACAGAACCAAACTTACTGGAACTTTAGTGACAATTATGGAAACTATCATGTTTCTATTCCTGATTGCCAATATTCCCGCCTATTAGGGAAACAAACGATCGTTTATTAGACATTTTCGCAACTCACAAAATACCCAATTTCAAGCAAGTGACGGAAACAAAAGAAAACTGTGGAAACACTCACATTGATAGTTACTTACTCGATAGCCTTCTGTCCAACGACTAACAACAAAATTTCAGTTAATCTCCTATCCTTCACTATTACGATTAGCAAAAATAAAAGAAACGAAAAAGAACGAAGAAGAACAAAGTGACAAAGAAGAAAAGGGAATAAAAACTAAATAAGAAAAGAACTAACTTTAATTAAATTTCTAACTTCCAAGCAGGTTTCTAGCATTTGACAGAAAAATATTCCTTAACGCATACGGTGGGATTCGAACTCGGGCCAGACAAGATACAGACAGATGTGTAACCAATGAACCAACAAGCTCCTTCTTAACACAAATTTACACTGAATTGAACTTAACTATGTAATGCATGATTATGGGTTGCTATTAAATCAACAAAAATTTAAACGACGTAACTCAAACTCTAAAACTTAAACAAAAAAACAGAGCACAGGGCACTTTAAAAGAAATTTTGGCCTCGAAATTTACCTCACCCAAGCAAATATGTATACAATCGTCGATTGATTCTTTAGGTTCCCACGTGGTCTCCTCAGTGCCATAGTTCTGCCACAGAACTTTTACTAGAGGAACAAATTTCTTCCTCAATACTTTAACATCACACTCCAAGATCTGGACTAGTTCCTCCTCAAATGTTAGATCCGGTCGCAACTCGATCTCGTCAACAGGGACAATGTGCAATGGATCAGATCGATTCCGTCTCAACATCGAGATATGAAACACGTCATTAATTCATTCTAATTCTGACGGTAATTCTAATTGATATGCAACAGGTTCGACACGCTTCAAAATACGGTAAGGTCCAATGAACCTTGGGCTCAGCTTGCCCTTACGTCCAAATCGGAAAACCTTTAGAAACACTTGATCACCTACAGAAAACTCAATATCCTTTCTTTTTAAATCTTTATATGACTTTTTCCGGACCCAATATCTGGCGTTCGCTTAATTCTGTCTAACATAATGAAGTACAGCACTTGCGACCGTACAAGGCCTCGTAGGGTGCCATATGAATACTAGATAAGAAGCTGTTATTGTATGGAAACTCAGCCAATGGTAGATACTCCTCCCAACTACCCCGAAAGTCTATCACACAAGTCAGAAGCATATCCTTCAGAATCTGAATGACTCGCTAAAACTGTTTGTTGGTCTAAGGGTGGTACGCAGTACTGAAATTATGTCATGTGCCTAAGGCCTCATGAAGTTTCTTTTAGAATCGAGATGTGAATCGTGGGTCTCTATCAGAGATAATTGAGACTAACCTCGTGTAGTCTCATAATTTCAAGAATATACAATTTAGCTAACTTCTATAGCGAGTAAACTATTCGGATAGGAATGAAGTGGGATGATTTTGTCAACCGATCAATGATAACCGTACAAAATCTTTCTTAGTAGGGGTTAAAGGCAACCCCCTAACAAAATCCACCGTTACCCGCTCCTATTTCCACGGCAAAATCTTAACTGGCTGAAGTAATCCAGAGAGCAACTGATGTTCAACCTTAACCTTTTGACAAGTCAGATAGTGGTATCCAAAAGTGGCTACCACTCATTTTATTCCAGGTCACCAATAGAGTTCTCAAAGGTCCCGATACATCTTGTTCCCACCAGGATGCATAGCATAGGGACTACTATACGCCTCCTATAGGATCAAATGCCTCAACTGTTTATCATTAGGTCCACAAATCCGACCTTTAAAGCACAACACATTATCACCATTCAAGCTAAAATTGAAAGTCTCGTTCGAACCAACATGTTGCAATCGTTAAACTAAGGACTCATCGCTCAATTGTTTAATCTACTCCACCCAAATAGGTTTAACCTGTCATTTTGCTAACAGCCCCCATCCTCAACAAGACTTAGATGAGCTAACATTGCTCTCAGATCAGTCATTGCTCTACGGCTAAGGGCATCAACTACCACATTAGCTTTACCCAGATGGTACTCTATCATGACATCATAATCTTTAAGTAATTCAAAACATTTGCGCTGCCGAAGATTTAATTCTTTTTAAGTTAACAAATATTTGAGACTCATATGATCGATGTAAATGATACACCTTTCACCATACAGATAGTGTCTCCAGATCTTCATCGCAAACACAACCTCAGCCAGCTCAAGATCGTGCGTAGGGTAGTTTTAGGAGTAGTTCCTAAAGCAATGGTCATTCTTATTATCACTACTTTTTCCTCAGTAACCTTAGCTGACAAATTAGTGTCAACATTAGTATTTATAACAAGCCTAGTTATATTGATGAAAAGATCTCCAACAAGAGATGAATGACTAGTATCTAACTCTTGAACGATAGAAACGGCATCAATTTCAAGAATAAATGAAGAGTTAGGATTTCCTTGATATATGACAGCTTTAATGAGATACTCCATGTGATCAATGGGCATTAATACTTGATCATGTTCTGGTGGATTGGCTAGAGGATCATCAATCTTAGTAACTACCTTTGCAACATCACCCGATGACCGCTTTCAATATTAGAGTTTTTAGAGATTTCTATGTTGTTGTCCTGGATAGCTTCATGGATGATTTCATCACTTGCATCAACTTCATTTCCATCAAAGGCAAAATCAATTGGTTTAACACCCTCAACAATTAGGTTCTATACAATAGTGCTTGCAACAGTGCAATGCCCCAAAATTTTCCAATAACCTGTACGAGATTATTTAGGTGACTTTATTTGTAAATTAGATAATAAATTCAATTTTATTAGTTCTAATTATTTTTGTACTATTGCAAAGCTATTTAAAAGCATTTTAAGCTAATTTTTAAGTTTTGGTCTTGATTGGATAAAAATGCGAGTTAAGATAAATTGTAGTATAAAACTAAAAGAAGAACACAAAGATTAATAGAGAAAGAAAGAAAAAGAAATGACAGGATGATTCAACTTTCACTTGGGATATCAAAAATCTTATACATTCCCTCTATTTGTAGGGCCTCAATCACCATAAGTTACAAACATATAATTTGTAACACCTTTAACCCATCTTCGTCGCCGGGTTAGGTTATAGAGCATGACCGAAAAATCGAAAAGCATTTAACATCAAAATATTAAATATGTTAACATATTAAAACCAATAAAAGATAAGCATTTTGTCCCTAAATCGAGCCTTCGAGACCCTAAAAATAACTTAAAAACAATTTGAGACTAATTTGAATCAAAACAGAAGATTTGAGAAAAAATATAAAATTTGCAAATAGGGATCAGACGGCCGTGTGACATAGCCCAAGCCATGTAACAATCGAATAAGGGACACACGGCCATGTCCCACCCCGTGTCCTTACCCGTCTAACTCACTGAGTAGGGTCACACGTTCGTGTCGCAAGCTGTGTTCTAGACCGTGTAACTCTTTCTGAGTTGCCACACACGGCCGTGTGCTAGGCCGTGTAACTCACTGACTTAAACCAGTAAGAATTTACAAATGACTAACAGGTATGTAGCCAAGCCGTGTGTGTCACACGACCATGTGACAGCCCGTGTCCTAGGCTGTGTGATAAAAAATGAACCCTAAATCCAAGCCATTTCAAGACGAAACCATACCTAACCAACCATACCATTTGTGCACATATGCAAGGGATTTAAACATAATTTAAACACACCGAAAGATACCATTTCAAACCTCCTATTTCATCTAACCAATATGCCATTCAAGGCATCACACTTGTGTCAAAACATCATGGATCAAACTAAAGCAGCATAGCTACTTTTCAAGCATAAAACCTAACTTAATTATATACCAAATCATATCACAAATGACCATTTTTCAAGCCATCACAAACATAAAAGAAGACCATGCATTTCAATTACCTAAAAGTGACCAAAATGACCTAACTTAACAAGGCATTACAAGTCCATCAAACCCACATAAACTTCAAAGGCATAAACATATTAAATCAACCATTTACACATTCATGAACTACCACTACAAAAGTTCTTATACATGCCATTTATAACCTTGGCAAAAATAGACAAAAAAAACTACCGAAATGGGTGCTGGATAGTCTGATAGGCCTCTGATGAACTTCTAAGCGGTCGAGCTTTCGATTATATATAAAACAAATGAGAGTAACTACGTAAGCAAATATTGTTTAGTAAGCTCATATAAAGTTAAACATAACTTACCATTTAATTAGCACAATTAATAGAATAAGCACTATATCATAACCAAGACCATAAGCTTTGCATAAGCCTATACAAGCACTATCAACTCACAAGTTAGTATACTTCTCCATGATACAAATGAATTCAATCACATAATAAGTAAATGTCACATATACATCATTTTATTCATCAGCCTTTTCATATGATCATGAACTATTTCATTTGTATACTTACCATGACATTTCCTTTTCTTACCCATTGAGCCATCTAGAATTGCATCAGATACTTGGGAATACTCACACACATAGTGTGCCTTGCCATATAACTGTAACCTTTCCTTTTCAAGAATGCTCACACGAGCTATAGGTCAGAATGTTAGCTACATGATGCTGCTCACACGAGCTGTGGAGAATACTCAAAAAATACAAGACCTCACCCATCGGTAGGACATTCAAGATCAGCACCCGAAACATGAAATCCCTAATGACATGTCATTCTTCTCTTAAGAATTTTTAAGGTTCAAACGAGTTTCATTATCCGTTAATTACTCAATCATCGATATATATGCAATTTCAAGTCCATTTATATTAATACAATATAGAAAATAATGAATTTAACTAACATTAATATGATCATAATTCATACGAACTTACCTTGATAACTAGAGTCGTAATAATCGAGTTGAAGTCTAGTCCAAAGCTTTAGCTTTTCCTTGATTTATGTTCGGTTGTTGTTTCTCTTGACCTAAATAGATGATTTCATTCAATTAATTACTTCAAGTATTAATTCAATTCCTAACTCATGTTTATGTAAAATTACAAAATTACCCCTCATACTTTAAATTTTCATAATTTAGTCCTTAAACTCATAACTTGAATATTACTCATTTTAACCAAAATCCATGTTAACTAATGTTACAAGGGACCTTGAAACAATCCATTATTACTAACATTTCACAATAAAACCCATAGATTTACATTTTCAACAATTTAATCCCTATTTGCAATTTCATCAAATATCATTTAACAAAACATGTTTATTTTACAAGATTAATAATCATTCAAATAACTTCAAAACCTATTAAAAAAACAAACTCAAAGACATAAAAATAATTAAAAACTATGTTTGAATACATACCATGCAGGGCACCTATGCTAGCCGAACCTTAAAGCCCTAAAATGGTGTTTATTTCCTCCAAAATTTCAGTGGAGAAGACAACAATAAAGATGATACTATGTTTTAGTTTATTTTGTTTTAATTTAATTATCAAATTACCATTTCTACCTTGGTTATTAACTTTAGAAAAGAACAAATTCATGTCCATATTTGTCCGCTAACTCCTTAGTTTGTATAATTACTATCTTAGTCCATTAGTTTAAGATTTCATAACCATTTGACCTTTTTAACTAATAGAATTCAACTTTTACACATTTTTACGATTTAGTCCTTTTTACTTAATTAACCATTTAAATATCAAAATTTCTTAACAAAATTTTACAAAGACCTTAAAATAATCCTGTAGACATTAAATAAATATTAAAATAAATAAAACTCCTCAGAATTGTGGTTTCAAAACCACTATTTTTGACAACATTAAAAATGGGCTGTTACAACTCTCCCCCTAAAGGAATTTTTGTCCTCGAAAATCTTACCAGTGAATAGATTCGGATATTACACTTTCATAACATCTTGTGGTTCCCATGTAGCTTCCTCGACTCCATGAAGTTGCCAGAGAACTTTAACTAAAGCTATTCATTTATTCCTTAACATCTTTAACTTCTTGAGCTATAATTTTGATCGATTTTTCACTATATGACATATATGGTTTAATCTCAACATCAACAGGTGAAATTACTTGTGAATGGTCTGATTGATACTTCCATAATATGAACACATGAAATTTGTTGTGCATTTTCTCTAATTCAGATGGTAAATCCAAACGATAAGCGACTGGCCCAACCCTCTCGATGATCTAATACGGCCCGATGAATCGTGGACTAAGCTTTCCTTTATGGCCAAAATGGAGAACTTTTCTCTAAGGCAATACTTTGAAGAACACTCTGTCACTTACTTGAAATTTAATGTCTTTTCTTTCCAAATCCGCATATGATTTCTCACTATTAGAAGCAACTTTTAAACTATCACGTATTATTTTGACATTTTCTTCAGTTTCTTGAACCAAATTAACACCGAATAGATTTTTCTCACTCAATTCATTCCAGTATAATGGAGTTCTACATTTTTGACCATATAACGCCTCATACGACGCCATTTTAATGCTCACTTGATAACTATTATTGTATGCAAATTCAATCAATAGGAAATTTCTCCCAACTACCTTCGAACTCTAAAATACAACAACAGAGCATATCTTTGAGTACCTATATCACTCCTCGATACCTGATAACATGTATGTAATCGAGTACCTAGAGCTTCATGCAGTCTAACAATCTCAAAAACGTATAGTTCTGCCAGCTTCTCAAGTGAGTAATCCGTACATACTGGAATGAAATATGCAGATTTAGTCAAACGATCCACAATAACCCAGATAACATCTTTCTTTCACGAAGAAAAAGGTAATCTTGATGCAAAATCCATCGTAACTCATCCCCATTTCCACTCTGGAGTCATCACAGGCTCTAATAATCCAAAAGGTACCTGATGCTCGGCTTTGACTTGCTGACAAATCAAACATTTCAATAAAAAATCTGAAATCTCTTGTTTCATACCTGGCCATCAGTACATCTGGCTCAACTCACCAAACATTTTATTACTACCAGGGTGTCTCAAAAAATTACTACTGTGAGCTTCCTATAAAATATTCTGAATAACATCAGAATTTCTTGGAACACATATTCTGTTTTAGAAATACAATTTACCATTAGAACTAATGTGAAATTCTGAATCAAGTGTTGATTCAATCTGTTCCCATTTAGTAATCAACTGGAGTGACTGTTCTAAGCTTCACAAATCTGTTGCAGAAATGTCAGTACAGCTTTTAATTTTGCTACAATAGAACCATCATCAATTAACGTCATTCATGTGTTCAAAGCTAGCAAAGAAAATAATGACTTTCTACTTAAAGCATCAACAACAACATTAGCTTTTCCTGGATGATAATCGATAATCAAATCATAATCTTTTAGCAGATCTAACCATCTACACTGTCTCAAATTTAATTCTTTCTATGTCATCAAATACTTTAGGCTTTTGTGATCCGTGAAGTTATGACATTTTTCTCTGTACAAATAGTGTAACCAGATCTTTAAAGCAAACACAATAGCTGCAAGCTCTACATCATGAGTCGGGAAATTTTTCTCGTGTAGCTTCAACTGTCAAGAAGGATAAGTTGCCACCTTGCCTTATTGCATCAAAACCATTCGGTGTGTCAACACAAGGGCCTCGGTCAATAACACTTTCAATTGGTCAAAGCTTTGTTAACACTCTTTAGACCATTCAAACTTGACATCTTTCTGGAGTAACTTCGTCAACGGTGTAGCAATCATTGAAAATCCTTTTACAAATATCTGATAATATCCGGTTAGACATAAGAAGCTTTTGATCTTTGAAACGTTTCCCGGAGGCTTCCAATCCACAATAGTTAATTTTTTTAATCAGATCAACTCTAATACCGTCTGCCGATATAACATGTCCCAAAAATCCAACTTCTCGAAGCTAGAACTCACATTTGCTAAACTTAGCAAATAACTATTTCTCACGTAAAGCCTGTAAAATTACTCTCAAATGTTGTGCATGCTCAATTTCATCTCGAGAATAGATTAGAATATCAACAATGAATACAACTACAAATTTGTCTAGATATGGTCAGAATATTCTGTTCATCAAATCCATAAACACATTAGGTGCATTAGTTAAACCAAGCGACATAACTAAAAATTCATAATATCTATACCTGGTTCTGAAAGCAGTCTATATGGTCAGAATATTCTGTTCATCAAATCCATAAACACATTAGGTGCATTAGTTAAACCAAGCGACATAACTAAAAATTCATAATATCTATACCTGGTTCTGAAAGCAGTCTTCGGCACATCTGAATCCTTAATCTGTAATTGATGATATCCAGAACAGAGATCCATTTTTGAAAATACTGTCACACCTTTCAGTTGATCAAACAAAACATCAATACGCGGCAAAGGACACTTGTTCTTGATTGTGACTTTGTTAAGCTGCTTATATTCGATACATAATCTCATTGATCCGTCTTTTTTCCTACCAAACAATACAGGAGCACTCGAGGGAGAAAAACTAGTCCAAACAAATCCTCTGACTGGCAATTCTTGTAACTGCGCTTTCAACTCTTTCAACTCTGTAGGTGCCATTATATACAGAGCTATTGATATTGGAGAAGTTCCCGGTACTAACTCAATAGCAAATTCGACCTCTTTGACCGACGGTAACCCTAGTAATTCTTCTGGGAACACACCTGAGAATTCACATACAGTTGGAACTGACTCTAATTTCAATTCTTAAACCCTGAAATAAAAAATATAAGCTAGATATGCCTCACAACCCTTTCTGAAATATTTCTGAGCTGACATAGCTGAATTCATATTAACTGTACCATCAAATTTATTAGATTCAACCCTAACTATATCACAATTCTAACATTTCAACAAATTTTGCTTTCGTCTACAATTCACAACAACATCATGCAGAGTTAACCAATCCATACCAACAATCACATCGAATTCATCAAATGGTAATAGCATCAAATCAGCCAGAAAGTTGCAATCCTGAATTATCAGGGGACAATTTCTACAAACTTTATCAACTAACACATACTGGCCTAAAGGGTTTTTTACTTTGAACACAAATTCAGTTGACTCATAAGGTATTTTCTTATCCGACACTAAAGTTGGGCATATATATAAATGCATTGAACCAAGGTCAATCAAAGCATTAACATTAGTATCAAAGATAGAAAATGTATCAGTAATCACATCAGGTGCCGAAGCTTCCTATCGAGCTCGAATTGCATATGCCCTAGTTGGTGGCCGAGCCTAAGATCTAACTGTAGAATCTTTCATTCCACTTCGACTATTACCCGCATTACCATTATTTTTGGATGGACTCCCTCTCGCTATCGTGTTACTCAGATGAGTGTTTTGAGGTTTCTCTTTGTTAGATCTCTCAAGGCAGTCTCAAAGGAAATAGTTATTGGAACCACATTTAAAACACAATCTATCTCTAAATCTACACTCCCCGAACTGTCCTCTATTGCACTATTGACATACAGGTTTTTCATTTTGAACACTTCCCACACTCACTACTGAAGTAGCCTAAGGTCTTGAACTACTTTGAAATTCCTTTGATTTCTTCGATGGAGACAAAAATGATTTTTCCATAGGTCATTTACTAGTGTCACGAGCCTTGGAATTTACCTTTCTTTTAGTTTTACTAAGTTCTTCCGCTTTATGTGTTCAATCTACCAAAACCATGAATTCTATCAATTCTAGAATCCCAACTAATAGTTTGATATCTTCGTTTAAACCGTCTTCAAACTTGGTACACATAACAACCTCTGATGGTATACATTCCCGAGCATACTTGCTAAGTCAAACAAACTCTCTTTCATACTCGGCTATTGTCATACAACCTTGTTTCAAATCAAAGAACTCTTTCCACTTCTTGTTGAGATACCGTTGACTAACATATTTCTTCCTAAATTCAGTCTAAAGAAATCCTAATTCACACGATCCTTTGGTACCATCGCGGTCAAAGTATTCCACCACTTATACGATAAGTCTTTCAACAGAGAGACTACACATTTTAATCATTCAACAGGAGTACAAGACAATTCATCAATAACCTTCACAATATTTTTCACCAAAACTCAGCTATTTCAAGGTCGTCTTCAACTATATTGTGAAACTCTTCAGCCCCATACTTACGTATTTTATCAACCAGAGGCTTGGTTACACGTACTTGTTCCAAACCTTGAGGAATAAAGGGAACATGTTGGGGTATGAAAGGGGGTAGAGGTCGTTGAGCCATCGGGTTTGTTCTAACGAACTTAGAGAACCACTTAGATATCATTTGCAGAAGGCTTATTTCGCCTCAGTTCTTCGGCCCTCAACTATGGACCCACTACTAGCTGCTCCATGAACGAAGGCTTGCACATTACTTTCAACGCCATTGGAATCAGTTCGGTTGGATGACATCTTTTATCTATATGAAAGCATAATTCATTTTGAGTTAGGAGATATCACACTATTACAGGTTATATAATGGCATGTATTTCTAGACTCCATATATGCTACGTTCAGTCCAAGAACTGACTAAACCGTAGCTCTGATACCACTAAATGTAACACCCGTAAACTTGTACAAATGAGTTTTAGGACTAGTTCCTAAAGCAATGGTCATTCTTATTATCACTACTTTTTCTTCAATAACCTCAGTAGACAAATTAGTTTATTCACCAACAATAGGGTTTACATCAACATCAGTATTTATTACAAGCCTAGTAATATTGATGAAAAGATCTCCAGCAAGAGATGAAGGACTAGTATCTAACTTTTGAACAATAGAAACAATATCAATTTCAAGAATAAATGAAGAGTCAAGATTTCCTTGATCTATGATAACTTGAATGAGAGACTTGATGTGATCAATGGGCATTAGTACTTGATTAGGTTCTGGTGGATTGGCTAGAAGATCATCAATCTTAGCAACTACCTGTGCAACATCACCTGATGATCGCTTTACAATATTAGAGTTTTTAGAGATTTTCATGTTGTTATCCTGGACAGCTTCATGGATGATTTCATTACTTGCATCAACTTGATTTCCATTAGAGGCAAAATCAATTAGTTTAACACCCTCAACAATTGGGTTCTATACTATAGTGCTTGCAACAGTGCCTAGAATGCCTCAAAATTTTCCAGTAACCTATACGAGATTATTTAGGTGACTTTATCCGTAAATTAGATAAGAAATTAAATTTTATTAGTTCTAATTATTTTTGTACTATTGGGAGGTCGTTCAAAAGGATTTTAAGGAAATTTTTAAGTTTTTGTCTCAATCAGATAAAAATGCCAGTTAAGGTAAATTGTAGTGTAAAACTAAGAGAAGAACACAAAGATTAAGAGAGAAAGAAAGACAAAGAAATGATAGGATGATTCAACTTTTACTTGGGATATTCAAAAGCTTATATATTCCCTCTATTTATAGGGCCTCAATCACTATAGGTTACTAACTTGCTGTTTAACATCACAACAACGATGTGCAAGTGACATTGTCGATGCAAGTATAGTAGACAAATATGAGTCTGTCGGATATCGATCCCACAAGGATGGCTGTCTTTTGTCTATCAATATTAGTGCAATAAATAGATAGAAACGAGATAGATTGTGAGAGTAGTTATCGAAGGAATAACTTGAAAAAAATAAGATAAAATATGATAATGATAAAGTAGGATCCCCAACGTGAATATTCAATAGAATACTAAGTGCTCACACGGTATAAAAGGATAAGTGATTGTTAATGCATTAAATTGCAATGGATATCTTACCAGACTTAACTTCTATATTTAATCTAAGACTTAAATATGCATATCCACCACACCTCTAATCCTCAAGCAACTTTCGCTGTCATGCTTGTTAGCTTGAATTGTCGCTGCACTTTCCAGTGTCAGTGACCGTAATAACACTTCCGTGCTAAAAACATTCAAACCCAAAGATTAAACAGTAGAAGCAAGATTGAATAAAATAAAATTGAACCTAGAAATCATGTATACTTTCGTACAAACATGAAATAGAAAGTAATCATTAGCGTTTAGAAAAGAAATATAAAAGAAACAAGTGAAGAGTACTATTCCTAGAAAATCTTGACTTGATCTCTCAACTCCCTCTTATGTCGCACTCAGGGCTCATTGTCAAGAGCTAATTGCATCCTTTTCACTTCGGTTCACTCGTAGGAGAGTTAAGTCACTATAGCCGAAAGCTTCAAAAGATAGGTTGAAGAAGATGATACCCCCAAAAACCCTTATTTTTTTCCTTTTCGCGTGAATATTTATATTCTTCCAAATAGCACATGTGTCCTTTCATCAAAATCATGCTACCTCTGTACGTACAAGTTGGTTGTACCAGACTTGACAGCTCACACATTTTTATTTTTATCCGGACAGCTGTCAGATGTGACGGCAATTCTGGGCACAATCTCGAAATACTCATGCAGCGACATTGGTACCAAACATGAAAAAATTAATGATAAATAGGCTAAGATCCACTAAGTTAGAAAATGCAATTTACTGAACTGAAAATGCTAAAATATGTGCTAAAGATAACTAAATGGGGACGAATTAACTAATAAGTAGGGAGAAAACATATGCTCTTTCTAGTACTATCAACTACAAACATATAATTTGTAACACCCCTAACCCATCTCCGTCGTCGGGTTAGGGTTACTGAGCATTATCGATCAATCGAAAAACATTTAACATCATAATATTAAATCAGTTAACCATATTAAAATCAATTAAACATAAGCATTTGTCCCTAAATCGAGCCTCTAAGACCCTAAAAATAGCTTAGAAGCAATTAAGGACTAATTTGAATCAAAATAGAAGATTTGAGAAAAATTTATAAAATTTTTAAACAGGGGTCACACGAACGTGTGACATAGCACAGGCCATGTAGCAATCGAATAAGGGACACATAGTCGTGTCCCAACCTGTGTCCTCACCCGTCTAACTCACTGAGTAGGGTCACACGGATATGTCGTAGGCCGTGTAACTCACTATCTTAAAACACTAAGAATTTACAAATAATACATAGCTGTGTGACAGCCCGTGTCCAATGCCGAGTGATCAAAAAATTAACCCTAAATTCAAGCCAGTTCAACACCAAACCATACCAAACCAACCATTCCATCTGTGCACATATGTAAGGGATTTAAACATCATTTAAACACACCTAAACATGCTATTTTAAACCTCCTATTTCATCTAACCAATATGCCATTAAGGGCACCATAATTGTGTCAAAACATCATGGATCAAACCAAAGCAACATAGCTACCTCTCAAACATAAAAACTAACTCAATTATCTACCAAATCATATCACAAATGACCATTTTCCAAGCCATCAAAAATATACCAAAATACCATGCATTTCAATTACCTAAAAGTGGCCAAAATGACCTAACTTGACAAGGCATTACAAGTCCATCACACCCACATAAACTTTAAAGGCATAAACATACTAAATCAACCATTTACACATTCATGAACTACCACTACAAAAGGTCCTATAAATGCCATTTATAACTTTGGCAAAAATAAACAAAAAAACTAATGAAATAGTTGTTGGATAGTGTGATAGGTCTCCGACAAACTTCCAATCGACGAAGCTTCTAATTATTTATAAAACAAAGGAAAGTAACTACGTAAGCAAATATTGCTTAGTAAGCTCGTATAAACTTAAACATAACTTACCATTTAATTAACACAATTTATAGAATAAGCACTATATCATAACCAAGACCATAAGCTTACCATAAGCCTATACAAGCACCATCAACTCATAAGTTAGTATACATATCCATGATACAAATGAATTCAATCACATAATAAGTAAGTTTCACATACACATCATTTAATTCATCAACCTTTTCATATGATCATGAACTATTTCATTTGTATACTTACCATGCCATTTCCTTTTCTTACCCGTTGAACCATTTAGAATTGCATTGGATACTCGGGAATGCTCAGACACATAGTGTGCCTTTCCATATAATTCTAACCTTTCCTTTTCAATAGTTCTTACACGAGCTGTGAAATGGGTCTGCTCACATAAGTTGTGGGTCAGAATGTTAGCTATGTAACAACCCATATTCAATGAAATTAAGAAATGTTATCGTTTGGATGCTTAATTTGGTAAAAAGGGCTAAATCGTAAAAGATGCAAAATTTGAGTTCTATAAGTTCAAGGTATCAAATGGCTATTGAATTAAATGGTTGAGGGATTTTGATCATATTAATTGCTAGTGGAATTTTATGGACACTAAATAGGTGATTTTAAAGGTTAATAAAAAGGTTAAGTAAGTAATTTAATTATTATTGATAAATTAAATTAACTAAAATCAATGTATCATCTTCCTAAAGAGAAATCACCTCCAAAATTTGAAGGAAAGAAAGCCATAACTAGGGCTTGAAGCATTCAGTAAATTCTCAAGCTTGCATGTAAGTGAAATTTGTCTCGTTTTTAATGATTTCTATGTTTTTGAAGTCGTAGCTTAATATAGCAAGCCTAGGGACTAATTTACAAAATTGTTAAAAGTTTAGGGTTTTTCCATGAATGTATTCATGTGGTTTTTGATGTTTGATGCAAGAAAATGAATTCTTATTGATAAATAAACGACTTTTGTAAAGTGATTTTTGTTGAAAATGTCAATTAGAGATTTATTTGTAAAATGTGTAAATACAAGTTGAAATGTGAAAATAATTAATTGTATGAGTTGCTACAAGTGTGTATTAAATTCAGCTAGCTTTTTATATGGATGAAATTGCATGAATTTTAATTTACAGACTTAAGGACTAAATTATAAAGAAATTAAAATGTTAGGGGTAAAAGTGTAAATTTTCTAAAATATGTATTTTGGATTGAATTGAAAAGAATGATTATTGATTAGATTGAATTTGACTTTTAAATTAAGTTAAACCTCGTACGGATCTAAATCAAGGGAAAGATAAAGTATCAGACTAATCGATAATATTTCGTTGTTTTTGTGATTGAGGTAAGTTCGTATGTGTAAATAGCATTTTAATGTATTTTATTTAAATGCTATTACATTATTTATAATATTATGCTTTGACAAAAAATCCCACGTCGTTACGACGACTATCGAGCCTCGTCTGAACCTTGGGAATATATAGGATACAAATGACATGTCATTAGGGTTACCATGTTTCGGGTGCTCATCCTGAACGTCCTACCGATGGCTAATTTTTGACATTTGTTGTGGATACTCATCAGCTTGTGTGAGCGGCATCGAGTAGCTACGTTTTGAATGTCAGCATGTGTGATCAGGCCCATTTATGGCTTGTATGAGCATTTATGTAAAGAAAAATGAAAGAAATGGTTTTGACCATGTATTAGCACACTTTGTGTGAGCTTCCCGTATATCCGATATTATTTTAAGTGCTTCCACGAGCATGTAAAGGGATGAACCAGTAAGTGTTCCGGTTGATTACATTATGAAATTATGGAAAGGTATGAAGTATTGATGATTAAAGTATGTATAGCCATGTTATCAAAACTATGAATTCATATGTATTATGATTATTAAATTTACCTTACCATGTGATGAATTTTGCTAAGTTATGTGATTAAGCACTAACTTGTGTTGTTGATGATGCTTAGGCTTGTGCCAAGCTTGTGTTGGATTGATTCATGTCTATTTTTATGATTATGCCTTGAAATGGTAAGCTTTGTTCATGAATTATGAACTTACTAAGCATTATATGCTTACATTGTGTTTCTTTTCTATGTTTTATAGAATATCGAAAGCTCGATCAGTTTGGCAACTTGTCAGAGACCTATCACATTGTCCATCGACTATTTCTGTAGACTTTGTTGTTTTGAGTCATGGTTATAATGACATGTATAGGTAATTGTGCTTGATGAGACTATCATTATGTTTGGCTTGTAAATGTGGTATTATGGTTGATGAACTTTTAGCATTTTAATGCTTTGATGGTTGGTGTTGAAATGGTCAAGTGAAGTTATGTTTTGAATGACCAATTTCGTATGTTTGAATGTGATATTGACATGTGGTCATTGTGGTAGTTTGGTATGGAATTACGTTATAAATGTATGGTTAATGAATGGCTAAATTATGCATATGTTTAAGTATATTTGATTGTTGTGATTGGGGTGCCTTTTGGGCATATTGGTTGTATGGTTAGATGCCATATTGAATTTGCCTTATTATGCATGTTTTAGGTATGTTTTTAAGCTTGATTGTAAGTACAAATGGCTTGTAGGTGTAAACTTGAGTTGGGTGAAAGAAATGGCTTGAAATTGGCCTATTTCTTGTCTATACGGCCTAAGACACGGGAGTATGTCTCAACCGTGTGCGACACATGGCCATGTGACACAACCTTGTGTCCCCTGTAGGTTTTAATGGTTGCTTTTCGAAAGATACAAGGCCTAGCACACGGCCTGACACACTGGCGTTTGAGGCAATTTCGAGAGTTACATGGCCTGGCACATGGGTGTGTGGCTTGGCCGTGTGACCCAAGTCAGAGAGTTACACGGGCACGAACACAGGTTGGGACATGGCCATGTGTCTCTACTTTGAATGTCCAGACGCCTAAGACAGAAGCGTGTGTCTCAGCTGTGTGGGTCACACGGCCTTGTGACCCCTACAGTGTGAAATTTTCTATATTTTTCCAAAAAGTTCTAAATGTTCCCGATTTACCCCAAATTGTTTCTAAAGTGTTTCTAAGGCCTCGAGTTTTCAATTAAGGGACAATAAGCATGTGTTTGAATGAATTATGCTATAATTTGAAATGTTTGGAAATTAATGATTTTAATTTATGTTTTTTTGGTAATACTCTGTAACCCTATTCCGGCGATGGATATGGGTTAAGGTTGTTACAAGCTACACGATGCTTCTTACACGAGTTGTGGAGAATTTACAACAAATGCAGAACCCCAGCCATCAGTAAGGCTTTCAAGACCAACACTCGAAACATGAAATCCCTAATGACATGTTATTCGTATCCTAAGAATTCTTAAGGTTCAAACGAGATTCATTATTCATCAGTTACTCAACCATCAATATATATGCAATTTCAAGTCCATTTATATTAATACAACATAGCAAATAATCAATTTAACTAACATTAATACAATCATACGAACTTAACTAGACAACTAGAGTCATAATAGTCGAGTTGAAGTCTAGTCCAAAGCTTTAGCTTTTCCTCGATTTAAGTCTGGTTGTTGTTTCTCTTGATCTAAATAGATGATTTCATTAAATTAAGTACTTCAGGTATTCAATTCAATTCATAACTCATATTTATGTAAGATTACAAAATTACCTATAATGCTTTAACTTTTCACAATGTAGTCCTTAAACTCAGAACTTGAATATTACTTATTTTAACAAAAATCCATGTTAACCAATGTTACAAGGGACCTCGAAACAATCCATTATTACCAGCATTTCACAATAAAACCCATAGATTTATATTTTCAACAATTTAATCCCTATTTGTAATTTCATTAAAAATCACTTAACAAAACATGTTTATTTTACAACCAAAATTAATAATCATTAAAATAACTTCAAAACCTATTAAAAAACAACAATGGAAAGTCCCTCAACCTTTAACAGTTTTACAAATTAACCCTTGAGCTAGCTAGATTAAGCTAAAACGAAGTCAAAAACATAAAAATCATTAAAAACGGGGTTGAATACATACCATGCAAGACATCTATGCTAGTTAAACCTTAAAGCCCTAAAATAGTGTTTATTTCCTTCAAATTTTAAGTGGAGAAGACAACAATGAAGATGATACTATGTTTTAGTTTCTTTTATTTTAATTTAATTATCAAATTACCATTTTAACATTTGTTATTAACTTTCCAAAACAAAAAATTCATGTCCATATTTGTCCACTAACTCCTTAATTGGTATAATTACTATCTGAGTCCATTAGTTTAAGATTTTAACTAATAGAATTCAACTTTTACACCTTTTACTATTCAGTCCTTTTTACTAAATTAACCATGATTCATTTCCATGTGAACATATATCATTTGTGTCATTTAACCTTTCTATGAACATATGCATTTTACCACATGAGAACTTATTGTTTCAATCATTTTCATTGCTCATTGAACCATTTAGAATGTCATTGGATACTTCGGAAAGCTCACACAAGGTGTGCTTAAACATATAACTGTAACCTTTCCTTTACATCATTACTCAAACGAGCTGTGAAATGGGTATACTCACACGAGCTATGGGTCGGAATGTAAGCTACACGATGCTTCTCACACGAGCTGTGGAGTATCAATAACAAATGTAGGACCTCAACCATTGGTAGGACATTCAAGACCAACACCCGAGACATGAAATCCCTAACGACATGTCATTTGTGCCTTATAAATTCCTAAGGTTCAACCGAGACTCATTAACCGCTATAGCATGATTTTGGATATACATTGTGCAATAGCATTTTAAATACACATTAACATATAATTAAACAACATACACATAATAATCTGTACATACGAACTTACCTCGACATCTAGGGCGTAAAAACGAGATCAACTAATCCGAGGCTTTAGCTTTTCCCCGATCTAAATTCGTACGTGGTCTATCTTGATCTAAATAGACAAATTCAATCCATTGAATACTTCTATTATTCAATTTAGTCTTTATTTCATATTTTGCAAAATTACTATTTTGCCCATAATATTTTAAGTTTTCATAATTTAGTCATTAAGCTCATAAATTGAAATTTAAACATTTTAATCATTTTCTCATGCTAGCCAAATTCTCTAGGGACCTAAACCAATCCATACATATCATCATTACACAAATTTACCATAAACTCTTACTACTTTTACAAACAAGTCCCTAAATACAATTTTCATCAAAAATCACTTTTCAAAACTTGTTTATTTAACAACAAGGACTCATAATCTTTCATTAAACATCAAGAATCAAATAACAACATCCATGGCTTAACCCTAAATCTTTAACATTTTTACAAATTTATCCCCTAGTTAGCTAGGTTAAGGTACAACGATCCCAAAAACATAAAAATAATTAAAAACGAGCTCAAAATCACTTCCATGCAAGCAATTGTTGTAGCCGAATGAATGAACCCTAAAAATGGTTATTTTTGCTCTTGATTTTCTGTGAAAGAAAATTTGAAGAAGATGATACAATTCTTTTACTTATTTTACTTTAACTTAATTATTAATTTACCTTAATAACCTTGATAATTAACTAAATAAAACATCAATTTCATGCTCAACTTTGTCCACAATATTATGAATGGTACAATTACCATTTAAGTCCTCTCACTTTAAAGTTTCATAGCCATTTGACCCTTTTTACAAATAGAACTCCATTTTTTTCATCTTTTACAATTTAGTCCTTTTAACTTAATTAATCATGGAAACATCAAAATTTCTTAACAAAATTTTAATTTGACTTTACTAACATCCCATAGACATTAGAATAATAATAAAATAAAAATTTACTCGATAGATTTGTTGTCCCTAAACCACTATTCTGGTTTCAATGAAAACGGGCTATTACAACTCTCCCCCAAAAGGAATTTTTGTCCCTGAAAATCTTACCAGAAAATAAGTTTGGGTATTGCACTTTCATAGCTTCTTCCGGTTCCCAGGTACCCTCTTCTATTCCGTGTTGTTGCCAGAGAACTTTAACTAAAGCTATGCTTTTATTTCTCAATTCTTTAACTTCTTGAGCTATAATTCTTATCAGTTCTTCACTGTACGTCATATTTCGCTGAATCTCAGCACTAACAGGTGAAATCACGTGTGAAGGATCTAATCGATCCGTTGTAACATCGATACATGGAAGACATTATGGATCTTTTCTAACTCTGATGGTAAAGCTAATATGTAAGCTACTGGTCCAATCCTCTCAATGATTTTGTACAGCCCAATAAGTCGCGGACTAAGCTTTCTTTTCCGGCCAAATAGAAGAACTTTCTTCCACAATAATACTTTAAAAAATACTGTCTCTGACTTGAAATTCAATGTCTGTTCTTTTCAAATCTGTGTAAGATTTATATCGATCCAACGCTGCTTTCAAGCTGTCACGTATCACTTTAACCTTTTCTCCGATTTCTCAAATCAAATCAACACCGAATAAATTTTTCTCACTCAGCTCAGTCCAATATAACGGAGTTCGACACCTTTGGCCACGCAAATCTTCGTACGGTGTCATTTTAATGCTCGCTTGATAACTATTATTGTATGAAAATTCAACCAACCACAAAAATCTCTCCCAGGTACCTTCGAACTCTGAAACACAACATCAAAGAATATATTTGAGTATCTGAATTACTTACTCAGACTGACCATCAGTCTGTGGATGAAATGATGTGCTAAAATGAAATCGAGTACTTAAAGCTTCATGTAGCTTACTCTAGAATCAAGATGTAAATCGTGGAATGAAATGCACAAATTTCATCAAACGATCTACAATGACCCATACAACATCTTTCTTTCTCAGAGTAGAGAGAATCTCGATATGAAATCCATCTTAACTCGTTCCCATTTCCACTCTGGAAGCATCACAGGTTGTAACAAACCAGAAGGTACCCGATGTTCGACTTTAACTTGTTGACAAACCAAACATTTCGATACAAACTCTAAAATCTCACGTTTCATACCTGGCCACCAGTACATCTGTTTCAAATCGCCGTACATTTATTGCTACCAGGATGAATCGAAAAGCTACTACTGTGAGCTTTTTGTAAAATCTTTTGAATAAGATTAGAATTTTTCGAAATACAAATTTTGTCTTTGAAGTACAAACTGTCATCAGAACCAATGTGAAAATCTGAATCAGGTGTAGTCTTAATTGTTTCTATTTAGCTATCAAAACATCATCACATTTCTGAGCTTCACCATCTATTGCAAAAAAGTCGACATGGCTTTTAATTCAGCTAAAATTGAACCATCATCAATCAACATCAACCGCGTGTCCAACGCTCGTAAAGTAAATAGAGATTTTCTACTCAAAGCATCAACAAAAACATTAGCCTTTCTCGGATGATAATCAATGATCAAGTCATAATATTTTAATAACTCGAGCCATCTGTGCTATCTCAAATTCAAATCTTTCTGTGACATCAAATACTTCAGGCTTTTATGATCTATGAAGATGTGACATTTTTCCCTGTAAAAATGATGTCGCCAAATCTTTAAAGCAAATACAATAGCTACAAGCTCTAAATCATGAGTCGAATAATTCTTTTCGTGCGGTTTCAACTATCAAGAAGCATACGCTATTACTTTGCCCTCTTGCATCAAGACACAGCCCAAACCATTCAATGAAGCATCGCTGTAAATCACAAATTCTTTACCAAACTCTGGTTGAACTAACACAGGTGCCTCGATTAACAAAACTTTCAGCTAATTAAAACTTTGCTAACATTTCTCCGACCACTCAAACTTAACATCTTTTTGCAATAGTCTCGTGAATAGCGTAGCAATCATCGAGAATCCCTTGACAAATCTTCTGTAATATCCAACTAAACTCAAAAAGCTTCTGACTTCAGATACATTTCTTAGAGGCTTCCAATCTACTACAGCTGAGATTTTACTCAACTCAACTCTAATACCATCTGCCGATACCACGTTTCCAAAAACTTGACGTCTCGGAGCCAGAACTCACATTTGGTAAACTTAGCAAATAGTTGTTTTTCTCGTAAAGTTTGTAAAACAATTCTCAAATGCTGGGCATGCTCTATCTTATCTCGAGAATAGATCAGAATGTCATCAATGAATACAACAATGAATATGACTAAGTACTATCTAAAAATTTTGTTCATCAAGTCTATAAACACAACAGCTGCATTAGTCAAACCAAATTACATCACAAGGAACACATAATGTCTGTACCTGGTTCTGAACATAGTTTTCAGCACATCAAAATCTTTAACCCATAGTTGATAATAACCAAAATGAAGATCGATCTTTGAGAATACCATTGCACCTTTCAATTGATCAAATAGATCACCAATATGTGGTAATGGATACTTATTCTTGATCATGACTTCATTGAGTTGTCGATAATCGATACATAGTCACACAGATCCGTCTTTTTTCTTAACAAATAACACAAGAGCACCCCAAGGAGAAAACCTGGGCCAAGCAAAGCCCCTATCTGTTAACTCTTGCAACTGTGCTTTCAACTCTTTCAATTTTGTAAGTCTCATTCTATACGGAGCTATCAATATTGGAGATGTTCCTGGCATTAACTCTATAGCAAACTCCACTTCTTTGATCAGCGATAACCCTAGTAACTCTTCTAGAGACACATTTGTATACTCACATACAAATGGAACTGATTCTAGCTTCAATTTTGAAATTTTGGAATCATATATACAAGCGAGATATGCTTCACAGCCTTTTCTAAAATATTTTTGTGCCGACATAGCCGAAATAACATTGGATGCACTATCATGTCTATATAATTCAATTCACAATAGCTCTAACATTTTAACACAATATGCTTTCATCTACAATTCACAACAGCATCATGCAGAGTTAACCAGTCCATACCCAAAATCACATCAAACTCATCAAAGGGTAATAACATCAAATTAGCCAGAAAGTTGCAACCCCGAATCATGAAAGAACAATTTTTACAGACTTTATCAACTAAGACATACTGACCTAAAGGGTTCATTACTTTAACTAAAAAATCAATAGACTCAAATGGAAATTTCTCATCTGACACTAAATTCGTACATACATATGAATACCTTGACCGCGGGTCAATCAAAGCATTTACATTAGGAACAAAGATAGAAAATGTACCGGTGATAACATCTGGTGTTAAAGCTTCCTCTCGAGCATGAATTGCATAAACCCTTGTTGGTGCTCGTGCCTCAAATCTCACAGCATAGTCTTTCATCCCACTACGACTATTACCTACATTTTTAGCGTTTCGAGGTGGTCTCCCTCTCACAGCTGCATTACTCAGTCGAGTATTTTGAGCCTTTTCTTTATCAGATCTTTCTGGGCAATCTTAAGATAATGTTCATAAGAACCGCATTTGAAACATGATCCGCCTTTTAATTTAGACTCACCAAAATGTCATCTATTACACTATTAAAACTCAGTATTGTTGTTTCTATTACACTACTGTAGGCACACACTCCCAGGCATACTTACTGAGTGTAAAAATTTCCTCTTGTATTCAGCTACTGATATACGACCTTGCTTCAATTCAACAAACTCTTTACATTTCTTATCTAGGAATCTCTGACTTACATATTTCTTTTTGAATTCTGTTTGACAAAATTTCCAGTTAACTAGATCTCTTGGTACTACCACAAATAAGGTGTTCCACCACTGATAAGCCGAGTCTTTCAACAAAGAAACAACACAATTCAAGCATTCGACTAGAGTACACAATAATTCCTCAAAACCTCTCACCGTGATTTCTAACCAGAACTCGACTCTCTTTAGATCATCTTCAACTATACCTCAGAAATCTTCAGCCCCATACTTTCAAATTTTATCAACTAGAGCCTTGCTTACTCGTATTAGTTCCAAACCCTGAGGAACTATAGGGATCGATTGGGGTATAGGTGAGGGTGGAGGTCGTTGAGCCATTAGATTTGTTCATACAAACTCTAAAAACCACTTAGACATCATCTAGAAGAAGGATTCTTAGCCTCTCCTCCCCAACTCTCAGATACGAGCCTACTACCACTATACACTGCCGCGTGAACAGAAGCTTACGCGTTACTTTCTACTTCATCAGAATCAGCACGGTTAAATGTCATTTTATCTATATGAAAACACAGTTCAAATTTAGTCAAGAGTTATCATACTATCGCAGGTTATTAAATGGCATGTATTTCTAAACACATACATGCTACATTCAGTTCGAGAACCAAAAAATTGTAGCTCTGATACCACTAAATATAACTCTACTAATCCATATCCTCGCTGGATTAGGATTACGGAGTATTATCGTACAAATAGAACATTAAAACATACATTTCATACATCATCAAAAATATATTATAAAACATTCATTCACATGCATATCGTCCCTAAATCAAGCCCCTGAGGCCCTAGAAACACCTTAGAAACAATTCGGGACCAAACTGGAAACATTTGGAAAGTTTAAGAAAAAGTGAAAAAATTTTATCTATAGGGGTCAAATGGCCGTATGCCTTACATGGCTGAGACACACGTCCATGTCTTAGGCTGTGTAACAATTGAATTAGGGACACACGACCGTGTTCCAACCCGTGTCCTCACCTGTGTAACTCACTGAGTAGGGCACACGATAGTGTCACACGCCCATGTGTCAAGCCGTGTCACTCTCGAAATAGCCCCACATGCCCCTGTTCCAGGCCGTGTGCTAGTCCGTGTAACTTCCTGGCATGCAATAAAACCTACAGGGGACACATGGCTAAGTCACACGCCCGTGTCTCAGACCGTGTGGACATGAATTTGCCTAAAATCAATCCAATTCCATTACCAAATCATGCATATACCTAAAAGCCTTTTGTACACATAATCAAAGCATCAAAACATGACCAAAACTTACATGTAATGACCAATTCAATAGTCCAAAATCAATCAACCAATATTCCATACAAGGCACATCAAATACTTTTATCTACAACTTACTTAAACATGCATATATTTGATAACATTTCCATCATTAAACATAATTCAAATTCTAACAAATCATGCCACAAATATGACCATAAACACTTTATCACAAAGTTACCATTTGAGCAATATCATTCATGCATCATAAGGACCCAAAATGACATAATTTGGCAAAACATCAAAAGGTACCACATCCAAACAACTTATACATGCCAAAATCATCAACTAACATTCAAGTAAATACCAAAACAAGTCCACCTATACATGCCATCATAACCTTGGCCAAAACATCAAAAACTACTAAAATTTATGCTAAATAGTGTGATAGATCTCCGACGAGCTTCCAATTATCTATAAAACATAGGAAAGAAACTACATAAGCACATAATGCTTAGTAAGTTCGTAAAACATGAAACATAACTTACCATTTCATTTAAATAACAATAGTATAAGCATAATATAATCCAACCTCAAGCTTGGCTCAAGCCTAAGCATCATCACCTACACAATTTAGTGTATTTATACATAATTCCCTTGAATTAAGCATATGATGATTCATTCCATGTAACAAATATCATGTGTCATTTAACCTTTCTATGAACATATGCATTTTACCACATGAGAACTTGCCATTTCAACCCCTTTTATTGCCCATTGAACCGTTGAGAATGTCATCAGATACTAGGGAAAGCTCACATGAGGTGTGCTTAAACATATAACTGTAACCTTTCCTTTACATCATTACTCACACGAGTTGTGAGTCAGAATGTAAGCTACACAATGCTGCTCACACAAGCTGTGGAATATCTGCAACAACTGCAAGACCTTATCCATTGGTAGGACATTCAAGACCAACACCAGAAACATGAAATCCCTAATGACATGTCATTTGTATCTTACAAATTCCTAAGGTTCAACCGGGACTCATTAACTGTCATAGCATGATTTTGGATATACATTGTGCGATAAAATTTTAAATACATATTAACATATAATTAAACAACATAAACATAATAATTTGTATATATGAACTTACCTTGATGACTAGGGCGTAGAAATGAGATTGACTAATCTGAGATTTTATCTTTTCCCTGATCTAAATTCGTATGTGGTCTATCTTGATCTAAATAGACAAATTTAGTCCATTTAATACTTCTATTATTCAATGCAGTCCATATTTCATATTTTGAAAAATTACTATTTTACCCCTAACATTTTAACTTTTCACAATTTAGTCTTTAAGCTCATAAATTGAAATTTTGTAACATCCCGATTTTGGGCCTAGTTGGAATAGTAGTTTTGGGACCACAAATCTGATAAGAAAAAATTTATTTTTACTATATTTCTATGGTCTACAATTTTTTGGAATGATTTCGTGAAAATTTCATTAAAAAATTTTGACGTTTGGGCACTCAATTTAGTCAAAAGGACTAAATTGTAAAAATTGCAAAAGTTGAGTTCTACATGTTAGTGGTGTCCAATTGTTATGAAATTTTAAATTGGAGGTCTTTATATGATAATTAGATCATTGGTTAAGTTAAGGACAAAAATGGACATGAGATAAGTGAAATAGGAAATTTTTAAGTTAGAGGCATTTTGGTAATTCGGTAATTAAAATGAAGTAAAAGGGAAAAAGATGGCAAATTGTGCTCATCTTCTTCATTTGGACAAAATAAACAAGGGGGAAGCCATAGTTAGGGTTTTCAAACTTCCAAGCTCCATAATAAGTGATCGCAAGCCTCGTTCTTAATGTTCTTTACGTTTTTAGTCTTAGTAACTTGATTTAGCTTATTCTAGCAATAACTTAACCTAGGGTTTATATTTGGAAAAATACCCATAGTTGAAATATGTTTATTTTGATGTTTTATGATAGAATATGAAGCTATAAATTATGTTAAACAACTTTTGCTAGTCGATTTTAAGAGAAAATGAGTAAATTGACATAATCGATAAAATACCTAATGTTCATAAGTAAGGGTTAGAGTAAGAATTTGATGTTACCATAGAAGGGAAAAATGTTCAGTATGTTATAAAACATAAGAATAAGAGATGAATTTTAATTTATGAGCTTTGGGGCAAAAGAGTAATTATGTAAAAGTTTAAGGGCAAAATCGTAATTTTTCCAAAGTTAGAGTCGAGGGTTGTTTTGGTAAATGTGAGTACTAAACAAACTAAATTTGCTATTATAGATCAAGAAGAACAGAATATGAGGTTAGCCAAAGGAAAGAATAAGGTTGAAGACTAAGTGGGTGGATTTGGCTATATTTTGTACCGAGGTAAGTTTACGGTAAATAAATGTAATATTTCAATAATTATTATGAATGCTATTATTTTCCAGCAATTATATATTTATTTCGTGAATTTATTTTATGTTGACTCAAGTATGAGACGATAGAGAATTAGTATTAAAAAGTCCCGTTGAAACTTTTGGAATGTATCGGATACAAATGTCATCACATTTGGGTAAAGAGATTCCATGTAAGACCATGTTTGGAACATGGCCCCATGTAAGACCATGTCTGGAACATGGTGTTGGACCGAGATGAGAGGTCCCCCGTAAGACCATGTCCGGGAGATGGCATGGGCACCGATATGAGAACTCCCATGTAAGACCATATCTAGGATATGGCATTGGCAGTACAAGAAACATCCCATGTAAGACCTTATCTGGGACATGGCTTTGGCATGTTATTATCAAAAAAGAGACCCAATTATCCTTATTATTCCAATGTGGCTCAACGGGGTAGTAAATAAATTATGTTCCATGAAAGTTCAGGTAAAAGCATAAATAACAAATTCATATGAGTTATAAGAGTTAAGAACATATTATGTTATCAATTGAGAATCAACATTTCAACAAGAGAAGACTAAGTTATAATCATGAGTTAGCTAAGTAAACAAGCAAGAGAACGAGTAAGAGATTAAGTAAAGAGGAAAGTAGGGATCATGTTACTTGAGTATAATTATTTGTATTAAGTGTTGTTATTTATTTACTTGTAAACTTAGTAAGATTTATGCTTACTTATTTTATTTTTCTTTCTTTTATAGTATTGCAAAGCTACTTCAGGGATCTTAAAGAAGTCCGATATTTTATGATGATCAATGTTTGAGCTATTTATGATGATCAATGTTTGAGCTATGGCATGTATAGGGACTTAGTCATTTTGAATGTATGTCCTTATGATAATGCTAAAGGATGATGTGTAAATAAATGATAATGTTTAGCTATTAAAATGGTTAAGTAAGAATATGTTTGGTATTATGAATGCCTAGATGATAGTTTATACCAAGAAATTGTGAAAAAGTAAAAATTTGCAATGAAACAGATTTTAGACAGCAGCAGTGACGTGACTTTGAAAAATCACCAAGGATAGTATAAAATGAATTAGAGGGTGAATGATATATATAATTAAAGCTTATTGAGTCTATTTTCATTGAAAAATAATGGTATAGAAAAAGGAATCTTATATTATGAGATGTGTGGATTTTAATTAGATATGGTTAGAACTATTTTTGGAGTCCCCTATTCTGACTTTAGAAAATCATTAAAACTTTTACAAAAATATTTACGAGTTTTAATTTATATGTATAGATTCATTAATGAGTCTATTTTCTTTAAAAACAATTGAGAACACCATATTAAAATCATACAATGAGAAAATTTAATTTTAGTGACGAGAGGTCAGGACAGTCTAATAGTGAAACAAAGAAGAATTTAACTAATAAACTGTACTAATTGGCTAAACCAAAAATTCTGAAAATTTTATGGTAAGAAGATATATGAGTCTAGTTTCACGTAAAATTTAGAGAGCTTAATTTTGAGTTTCGTATCTCAAATTATAATTAATTTAGTAACTGCTACGCGATTGGACAGCTTTGTTGTAAATAGTGAAATTAATTTTAAAAGTATATTTTTATGCCTCAAACTAGTAAGTTAAGTCAAGTAACGCCTTATGCTCGACTCCGGCAACAGTCTTGGGTAAGGGGTGTTACAAATTTAAACATTTTAATCCTCTTCTCGTGCTAGCTAAATTCTCTAAGGACCTAAATCAATCCATATAAACCATTATATAAAAAAATTACCATAAAATTTTACTACTTTTACAAACAAGTCCCTAAATACAATTTTCATAAAAAATCACTTTACAAAACTTGTTTATTTAACAACAAGGACTCCTAATATTTCATTAAATATCCAAAATCAAATAATAGCATTCATGGCTTAACCATAAATCTTTAACATTTTTACAAATTGGTGCCCTGGTTAGTTAGGTTAAGCTACAACGATCTCGAAAACATAAAAATCATTAAAAACGAGCTCAAAATCACTTCCATGCAAGAAATTGTTGTAGCTGAATGAATGAACCCTAAAAATGGTTATTTTTGCTCTTGATTTTCAGTGGAAGAAACTTTGAAGAAGATGATACAATTGTTTTACTTATTTACTTTAACTTAATTACTAATTTACCTTAATAACCTAGATAATTAACTAAATAAAACATGAATTTCATGCCCATATTTGTCTACTAACATTATGAATGGTATAATTACCATTTAAGTCCTCTCAATTTAAAGTTTCATAGCCATTTGCCCCTTTTTACAAATAGAACTACACTTTTGCATCTTTTACGATTTAGTCCTTTTCACTTAATTAATCATGCAAACATAAAAAATTCTTAACAAAATTTTAATACGACCTTACTAACATCCCATATAAATCAAAATAATAATAAAATAAACATTTGCTGGTCATATTTGTTATCCCGAAACCACTATTCTGATTTCACTAGAAACAGGCTATTACATAATGGGTCATAACTTAGTACGGGAAACGAAAGAGAAAGCTTCAATCATTTAAACCTGTTTAAAGGCTGCTCAAGATCGACAGAAGGCTTACAGTAATAAAAAGAAGAAGGATATTTCATTTTAAGAAGGCAAGGTATTTTTGAAAGTTTCTCCTTAGAAAAAGGATATAAGAGTTGGACTAAAAGAGAAGTTGAGCCCGCGATTCATAGGACTGTATGGAGTTTTGGAGCAAGTTGGTCTAGTGGCATATAGTTTGGCACTACCTTCGGAACTTTCAAAAATTCATACGTGTTTCATGTATTCATGCTAAGGATATATTGATCGAATCCAGACCATGTGGTGCAAGTAGAAACACTAGAAGGGGAACCCTATGTATCTTATGAAGAAGAATTTGTTTGTGTTTTGGCAAGAGAAGTGAAAGAATTAAGATATAAGATAATTCCACTGGAAAAAGTATTGTGGAAGAACCACAATACAGAAGAAGCCATTTGGGAGAGAGAGTTTGATGAAAGAGCAATATTCTCAGCTATTTGTAGGTAAGAATTTTGAGGACAAAAGTTTCTAAGTAGGAAAGGTTGTAATGGCCCGCCCGACATAGACCTTATCGATATACTGTTTGGCGTATAGTCAATTAAGCCAAGGGTAGAAAAAGGGATAGACTGGTGATTTGTCCGTTAAATGTTTGAGTGGCATATTGCGTAGACTCGATTGTACGCACAAATGAGGAACACCTCGTTGGAATATGCCATTTGGCAGGCTTTAGGGTTTGGCAGACTATAACTCCCTAAACCTAGCCTAAACGTTATGGCCGAATCTGGTGATGTCACATGGTAGTGTTTTTCGAAAAAGTGAGTTGTCGTCAAAAACCTCTTACCTATATAACCTCTTGACAGTATCTTATGTTAATTCCAGGACATGTCGTTCATTTTCAAAATGTAATTCATAAAGTTACTCTCTTTCAAAACGTTATTAATTTTCAAAACGCCACTTATTGAGGAAGCTTTTTAAAACTGTTGCATATTTGAGTTAATTTTGTTAAAATGTTTGGTTCTTTTTGAAAACTCGATTATCCCTACTAGTAGCAGTTATAAATAAAAACAATAAAAATCCCAAATTAAAAATATAAATCCAAAGAGGCTATGATACAGTAAAATCCACAACTTAAAATCAAAATCAAAATTAAGCACTTAAATGGAATGAAGTAGATCGTGTGGCCACCGCTGAGTCCTCTGCCGCACCGATCCTCCTATGACTGGGGATTACCTGTACAGATAAATCAGAAGGCTGGGTTTACGAAAACTCAGTGTGTAATCTCATATATACAAGCAGACAAAAAGGAATCACAATTTCGGCCTAAGCCCTTTTTCAGTATCAAATTCGATTTCAGTTAGGGCCTTAGCCCATTTCAGTATAGGTGCGGTCACGTATTAAGGCCTTGGCCCATTATAGTATCAGTAATTAGTACAGTATCAGTTATGTGATCACAAAATCCTACCCAGCCAGCCTCTACACTCCATCTCCGTCCAACCCTACACTCCATGTGGGGATATAATCAACCCACCCATCCTACACTCTAAGTAGCACTGAATGCGGCACTATACAGTAATATGCAGCAGAGCTACCAATAAGTTAGGCTCGAAGCCTTTCAGTACACTTCCTTCGATCAATATAAACCCCTCCCCATCCAATGCATCATACAATCATGTCATGTCAAATCATGGTATCATACATGCATTCAATACAGTTTTAATAGCATGCTCAATATACAGTCATAAATATATATATCGTACATGGATATAACATTCATTCAGTCAATTAGGGTTCTAGGTAAGCTTACCGACCCTACAGTAGATTCACAGTCGTCTCGAGCAACCCGTGAAATCTTAACATCAAAATAGTGAAAAATGGGCCCACATGCCCATGTTGTTAGCCCGTATTGGCCCAAACGCCTGTGTGGCCCACACGACCAAAAATGACCTTAGCCATGTGGACCACACGGCCTGGCCCAATAATCCCACATGCCTGTTTGGGCCCTTAAGCTTGTGTGGCCTACACGGCCCAATTCGGTCCGACCTGTGTATCGCATACGGCCCGCCTCATCGATCACACGCCCATGTTTGATCACACGGTGGCAGCGACACTCCCGTGTGGTGTAGACAGTCTCAATTTTTGGCTTTTCACCGATTTCAGTCTCTAGTGTTACGGTTACACACCTAGTCTGTTTCCACTACTAACCCAACCACGAGCACTCCAAGAGCTCAGACGAAAATAGAATGGTGATTCCCTACTACTAAAGTGTCGATCAACAGCCCACTGCTCTTTGATCGAATCTGAATGCACGAAAACGTAAACGACTATTGAGAGAGGCCAAAACAGAGTCCAAAGGAACAATAATTCGGCTGCAACCAAGCAAGAAACATAAGTAACCCTCCAATCAGTCACTTTTAAACGAAGCATTAAGAACAAACAATTTTCAAAAAATATAAACAACCTTACCTTCGACGAACCACAGAGAATTTGCAATTAAATGACACCGTCCAAAATTCTTACAGTCGCCTAAAGGTCTCCTAAATAGAAATATAACTCCCATTAGAAAAAGAAAAATAATAGGATGGAGAGGGAAAAACTAAAGGAAACTTTCGGCAGGAGAGAATGAATAAAGAAATTCGACTTCAGTAAAACTGGGGAAAGAAAAACTGAATTTCGAAAAAAAAGAATCTAATCCTATCACAATCACTTAATTTCTCCTATTTTTACTCCTCAAATCTCTCCACATGACTCCCAACTCAATCCAAACACCCCAAACTACCCACAACCTCCCACACATCTTAAACACTCAGTATTTTACCATATTTCAAACTCCTTCACGACACAAGAACAAAAGAAAATTCCCCTCGTATGTGCAAGGATTCGAACTCAATACCTCCACCTAATAACACACCATTTAACCACCAGACTAGCAGGCTCATTCTGACGTATTTTACCAACATATATTTATAAGCCTACAGATTGATAGGGGTTTATTCATTTAAAAACAAAAATTTGCCCAAGCTAATGGTTTTTCTCTGTCAATTTCTGCATTTTCCCCCCGTGCTGCCGTTCCTCTCCTTTCACTCTCCTAAATTCGGTACTTTGGCATAGTTTCTTTCTTTCTTTTTCAATTTGTGCTGTCGCACACACCTTCTTTGCTCACTTAGCCGATTTTTAGCTTTATGCTCTCCCTTTCTGACGCTTTTCTTTATCTCTACTGTTCTTTCCTCCCTTTTCCCTAGTGTAGTCGAATTGGCCCTTGAATCTTTCTCATCTTTGTGCATCATTTTCCATCGATCAAAATAAGGTGTGCCTTCCTCCTTCGCTGGTTATACGTCGGTAAGTTAGGGGTAGGTTATGATGATTTGGGGTAGTCATTGCTTGGTGAAAAACCATTTCTTTTTATTTCTTGTGTTTCCGTTAGTGATTACGCTTTGCCTTCTGCAACAAATCGTGTGGATCGAGACCCTTCCCATACTTCTTCATAAGCAAATAGAGTTGAGGTGTTAGGGGTAAGTTTCGATCGCTCTTAAATTAAGTAAGTGGTTGGGTTGGTTAATTCGGCTGTTAAGGTGATTAATGAGGAGTGTGTTGATCAATTTCTTTTAGGTATTACCAAGCTCGAAAGTGTTTTACTCTAAATTCGTAACAGGTGTGTAAACATAACTCTAAAAATATAAATTAACGAAAAGCCAAAAAATGTGATTGTCGATGTGACACGGGTGTACGACCGCCCATGTGGTAGGCAGTGTGATCGTCGAGGCTGGCCATGTGCGGTTCATGGGTCAGGCCAAATTAGGCCGTGTGGGCAACACGGGCGCTTGAGCCCCACACAGGCGTGTAGGAATATTGCGCCAGGCCGTAAAATCCACACAGTTAAGCCTATTTTGGGCCGAATGGACAACGTGGACAACATAGGTGTGTGGGCCCACATAGGCCGACAATATGAGCATGTAGGCCCATTTTTCATTGTTCTGATGTTAAGGTTGCACTAGTCACCTGAGACGATTGTGAACATACTGTAGGGTCGGTAAGCTTACCTAAACCCCTATTTGACTGAATGACTGTTATATTCATGTACGATATATATATATGACTGTATATTGAGCATGCTATTAAAACTGTACTGAAAACATGTATGATGCCATGATTTGACATGACATGATTGTATGATGCATTGCATGGGGATGGGATTATATTGATCGAAGAAACTGTACTGAAAGGGTTCGAGCCTAACTTATTGGCAGCTTAGCTGCATATTACTGTATAGTGTCGCATTCGGTGCTACTCGGAGTGTAGGGATGAGTGGGTTGATTATATCCCCACATGGAGTGTAGGGTTGGACGGAGATGGAGTGTATAGGCTGGCTAGATAGGATTTTGTGATCGCATAACTGATTACTGATACTGAAATGGGCCAAGGCCCAAATGCATGACTGCTACTGTATTGTAATGGGCTAAGGCCCTAACTGAAACTGCAACTGTTACTGAAATGGGCTTAGGCCCAGACTATGACTGTTTTTTGTCAGATTGTTTATATGGGGTGTACATACTGAGTTTTCGTAAATTCGCCCTTCTAATTCATCTATTCAGGTAATCCCTAGACTGAGGCGGATTGGAGTGGCAGAGGACTCAGCTGTGGCCACATGACTCCTTTTTATTATTTCGTATCTAATTAGGTTTATTTTTCTTTTAAAATTTTTATTTGGGGTATTTTTTCTGTAATAATGGCCGCTATAAGTTTTTGCTTAAAATTTGGATTTTATACTGCATTGTGTTTTATATCTGCTAGAGGTAGCACTACACCAAAATAGGCTTTTGGTGGCAAATTTAGCGATGTCTGGACAAAAAATTCCGGTAAAAATCGAGCATTAGCGGCACTTTATGGAAATTACCACTAAAGATTGAGCATTAGCGGCGTTTTTCAAAATGAGCTTTAGCGGCGATTTTTGAAAAAATGTTACAAAAAACAAAAGCCCAACGGCGTCGTTTTCTTACCTTTTTCAAAAGCGCCGCTAATGCTGGGGGCTTTAGCGGCATTTTTAAAGAAGCGCTGCTAATGCTGGGAGCTTTAGCGGCATTTTTGAAGAAGTATCGCTAATGCTCGGGGTTTTAGCGGTGTTTTTGAAGAAGCGTCGCTAATGCTAAAGGTTTTAGCGGCGTTTTTGAAAAAGTGCCGCTAATGCTCGGGGTTTTAGCGGCTTTTTGAAGAAGCGCTGCTAATGCTAAGGGTTTTAGCGGCATTTTTTCAAAAACACCGCTAAAAACATTTTATCTTAATTGGTTTATTTATATTAATTAAATAAAGTTCAATTGATTTCTAATTGAATATTTAAAATCTTCAGAAAAAAATCATGACACAGAGAAATAATTTGAAATAAAACACATGGAAAAATTAAAATACTATTATTTAAAATATTTTTAAAGTTTTTTGGGTACATGATTACTGATTTTTTTAATTTATATATTAAAAATTTTCTTATAAAATCGTAAAAGAGATAGTATTAATTTTAAAATATCGAATTAATTATCACTATAGTTTAGGGTTTTTGGTTTAGGGTATATGATTTATTTAAGATTTAAAGCCGATTTAGGAGTTACTATTTTAAGGTTTAGGGAGTATGGATTTGGGATTATGGTTTAAGGGTTGGGATTTAAGGTTTAAGGGTTAGGGGTTAGACATTAGGGATTAAGAGTTAAAGATTTAGGGTTTAGGGATTTAGGGGCCAGGTTAGGGTTGAAGGTTTAGATTAATTATTTTTTTAATTTATATTTTAAATATGTTCTTATAATATAATTATAAAAGAGATAATAATAAATTAAATATATAATAGATAGATTAGGGTTTAAGGTTAAGGTTTACTTTAGATTTTTTAAATGATAAAATTTCATACAATCAATTAATGCTTTTATATTTAAAAAAATTAATCTAAACCATTTGATATATTTAAATATTAGTTTAAATAGAATTAATAAATAAGTTAAAAAAAGTAATAGATTGATATGGATATTTAAGTATAATTATTTATTTTGGAGAGGACCAAATTATAAGAAATAAAATTAAAATAAAAAATAAAATAGTTTTTGATCCAAATGAAATAATTTTTTGCAGCGTTGCTGTGTTTTTCATAAAAATACCGCAAAAGGTAAGCGATAACGGCATTTTTATAAAAAAACGATGCAAAAATTATTTTACTTTAAAAAATCGCCCCATTTTACCCCAAAATTTCCCCCTGAAATCCCTAATCTTCCTATGGCCGACAATATTTTCTCAGTTGCCACTCTCCAACAAACACTTTGAACTCCCATGGCTGATGAGACCTCAAAGGCCACTCCACAGCCCCTCACTCCCTTCTCCGCTGTGGTGCCCGCCCCTTTTATCACCGTAAAAAATAGTAAAAAATGGCAGAATGATGGAATAAATAATCCAAATCCCAACTTTTCTATGTTCTTATAGAAAATATTTGATTCTCCCTCCATCTTCCAATCTTTTGAGTTCCCTTCCCATTACAAATCAGTTTTCCATTCCAAACCCTAACAAATGGCACCTTTGGACCCTCATTCCTTTACTGACTCTCACCACACTTTAACCACCGACATCTCCCTTTTCCTTTTCTTAGACTTCCCTTCCGCCACCATCTACGGCGTCGCTTTCTTCATCCTTAAATCCCCTCATGTCGGTCAACTTTCTTCATCTCTCTTTTTAGTGTAAAGTTTGGGTTTTCTTGAAGGAGAGACGTGGAATTGAAAAGCTGGAGTGTTGGCGATTGAGGTTAGTCTCTATTACTATTTGTACTTTTATATTTCCTCAACAATGTCTAATTTGAGTTTGTAGAAGCAATAAGTTGAAGATCTGTTTGTGAGAATCGAAAGGTATGAGGAGAGTTATTGATCCAGGAAGGAAGAACTTGAGCAGCCAATACCAATTATCTTTCTATTCCCTTTCTGTATTTTCTTTTTAGTTTGAGTTTCTGTTGTGCAAATCTAGCATCAGGAGTTTCTGAAGCAAGCGGTTCAATCATTGAAGAATAGGGCTGGTCCTCTTTTAAAATTAAAAAAGATAACGGAATGCATGACTATTTTCGCAACACTTATGAACCCAGGTACTCTTGAAAGAAAGCTGAGGCCCTGTTTAAGAGCCAACAAGGTAAGAATTTTGAGCGGCAGAATCATT
Organism: Gossypium hirsutum; assembly: GCF_007990345.1. Classification (NCBI taxonomy): domain Eukaryota; kingdom Viridiplantae; phylum Streptophyta; class Magnoliopsida; order Malvales; family Malvaceae; genus Gossypium; species Gossypium hirsutum. The sequence goes on along the minus strand of NC_053441.1, from coordinate 46,029,902 downwards.
TTCAAGAATAATGCAAAAATAAACTAATTTCATTCATTGTACATTTAGATTTTTTTTAACCTCACTATGACATATCTTTCAAATTTCCATCAACAAATAGAATTTAATTTCTAATTTAATGCGGATAAAATGGTTAGTGTTGATTAAAATTAAAAAGTTGCAGTAAACTGTCTTTTATCTTTGGTTTATTGAATTCACAGATATTGTTGAAAACCAGTCAACATAAAGTAATTCGTTTTGACGGTTTGTAATTTTTACGCCTTTATATTTCTAATGTAGATCACCCGTCAAGAGGGACAGCCAGAGAAAATGTATTTAATCATAAATTTACTGGCAGAGAGAGTAGAAAATTTAAAGGTGCCCAGCCAAGAGAGGGTAAGTTCTGAATTTTTGAATTTTATCAAGCAAGTGATGACCTGAATCAATCATGTTCACCACTTTCTATCCACATATCATTTAAGGAATTTTTTCCTATTTTTGACTGATTTTTTCCCTCATAATTTTGTTTGCATTTTTTGTCAAATATTGTGTTTTAAAAAACATTAGGTTTCCACAGATGGAGTAAAAATCTTCTAGTAAAACTGTTCAACGACAAGCAAAGAGGCAGCACTACCTTGTCCCATAAGAGAAATTTTGGAAAAGGAAAAGAAGGTCAGTCTCTAATATTTTAGCTTTATAGGTTCTATTATATGTTTTTGGCTATGAGCATATAAACTTATGATAGTTTTGCAAATGCTGCTAAAAGGTGGTGAATTTGTATCCTGATGCTACTTTATTGATGGTGGATCTATAAATTGAAGTGTTTAAATGTTGTAAATTGATGTGTTTAAGTGCGGGAAAACTGGAAATAGGCATTGCAACACGCAAAAATAAAAAGAGAGAAAAATTAATATTTTATATGGAATTAAACTGTAAATAAGATAAATAATTTTCATGTTATATTTTAAATAGAAAATGTTAACTTTTTTCCAATTTGATCTTATTTAATTCTTTTTAAATATTATATCGCTCGAAAGGGATTCATTTGATGTTTACTAATGATAGAATGTATATTCTAAACCGAATGAATCCATGATTTTTATCTTTTTATAAAAATAAAATTTCGGTAAACAGAGGTGAAGTAAGTAGTGAATGCTTCATCTTATCTTTTTCCTTAGGCTCTGTATGCTTTGCTTTGATTTAATGCTACTTTTCTTAATGGGTTTGTCTAACCTGGCTATCGGTTTTTGGCTCATGTGTTGTTCTACAGCCTTTTTATTAATATATTTGTGGTCTTTTCTATAAATCCAATATTTTTTTCTTTTCATTTTGAAATTTATGTATATATATATAAATGAGTAGGTTAATTCCATAAATGTATGCGCTTTAAAGAATGATCTAAAGTTATCCTGCGCTATTGTACCTAAAAAATATATTTTCCTTATAGTAATTTTGACTATCCTAAAGCATGATAATATAAGGTTTAATCGAATAAATTTTTATTTTGGTTTTTTGGTCTTGCTTTATTTATTGGTTTCTTGTTCAAATATTGCTTTACGTGATGGAATATCAGGTGATACTAGTATTGCCCCAGATGGAATATCGAATGGATATGATTCGTCATTTTCAGCTATGCATAACTTTTTTCAAGTATTATTTTATTTAGTTTAGAACTTGAAAAATGAATTATGATTGTAATATTTCACTTCTTTTCATTTTGACTTGTATAATGATTTTAATTATTTTTCAAAGGGACAATATTTGAATGGGGAGCATCATTTATCTGATTTTGTAGAGGTAAATAGCCTTTAGTATTATTATTATTTGTTATTGGTAACATTTTATTAAATATATTATTGAAATTACTTGTTTAAATGTACTTATAGGATGACTGGAATGAAGGAAATGAGAACTTTGGCACTTAAAATTTTCCAAGCATGAGAAATGAGGAGAATTTTTTATACTTATAACTTACTAGATTGTTGCTCATCTTCTTTATTTTGAAAAAACCATAAAATGTTTCATACTTCTTTTTTTCTTTTGTGTGGGTTTAGAATTTAAAATAATGTTTTTAAATAGTAGTACTCAATGTATTCTATACACTATCAATAAGCAATTCAACCACACGACATTGGTATGTGGCCCATTACACTAGTTTAGTGATAATAACATTGGCGTGGATTTAAATTTATTAGCTTAATTTAGATTTCAAATTTAATCTTTATGTTTTTAACTCATTTTATGATGATTATAATGTAGTTGCTTGCACTCAAAACTTATTATTTTATGCATATATATAAATATTTAATTTTCTCTTATTTAATAACTAAATTTTATTACTCATGTATCACTATATATATAATTTTCCCAAAAATATTATTTAAATTTAAGATTTATATGAAACCGCTATCTAAAGTCCGACCTACGAGGGCCTTGCATGTTTTTTCTAAATTAACCTTGTGTTGAAACTTTCTCATATTACCCTTTATTTGAATTTTGCTTATTTAATTTGAAATTGTTGTTTTCCTCTATCTTGAAGTGATGAACGCCATTAAAATTATGTGTTTCATGAGTTCATTGACAAAACTATGGAGCTTTTCCGTCAATAGAAACACCCAAGTTTGTTCACTGTATCCTTTCCTTTCTTTGAATAAATAACTATCTATTGTCAAATTTTGTTAGTCTTGAAATGATCCTTGTATGGCAGTGTCTTAGATTCTTATGATTGTTGCTGACTTCTTGAACTCATATCCATCATGCAATATTTTTCTTATTTCATGTTGAAGGCAGGCTTTGTAATTTATGATTTGAGGTAAACACTATCCAGCATGAAGTTAGTCATAGGTTCTGCTTTGTAATTATACAATGAAGTTAGGCTAAAACCAAACCAATTCCTTTATTGGAGTCGATATATCGACATTGCTTTTCTTGTCTCGTTTTTAGCCAGGTAAGACACAATCCATTTGACTGAAGTGGGTACATGAAAAAGGAAAAGAAGAAAGCAAAGGAAGAAATGAGTGGGTATCCATATGCCACCGTCTCACTCTTTCACCTCTCTCACTTCCTTACTTCCTATTTGCAAATGGGTATATTTTATTTTTCATATTTTAACTCCTTTTTGTAAATATTGAAGTTCTGTGACTTGTATTGTGGTGGCGGAGATGATGCAGAGTAATGGGATGGAGCTCAAATTAGTCATTATGTTGGAATTGGAATGGAATTTTCACGAACACCTTCACCTGATTACTTTATTTATTTATATTAAGTAAATTTCAAGTACATGCAACATTGTAGTAAACACAAGTACCCATTTAAGCGTAACATTTTTTATTATTAATTTAGGGTTCTTTTGGTTTGGTTGGTTGGTAGTTTTTTTATTTTATTTTTGCTTTTTTTATTGTAAAGTGGAAGTGCCGACTGTTCAATATATAGTTTCATAGTTCTTAACTTGTGGTTAAGTTTAGGTGTGCATTGATGGTTAATGATAATTGTTAAAATGGGTTTGAATTGCTTATTTTGATGATGAAATCATTAATATGATGAGTGACTTTCTTGTCCCTAGTAAGTCATTGGTAATCTTGCACTGGAAATTGAAACCAAGGGTTAAGGTCATGATAGGTTCGTTATCATTCTTGTGATTATATGTGATTGACAGTAAAGGTTAAAAATGGATGTTAATTGCAGATGTGTCATCTGGGATAAATGAAGTGAGGGAAGCATGGGAGAGTCAGTGCAAAAGCTTCACTTATAAGTTCTTTGAGGCTGATCCTTGCACCATGAGCTTCTTTTACTACACCCCATTTGGTCAATATGCTGATGTCTTTCCATGTGTGTATGAACATGTAGATGTGGAGCTATGCTTTCTTTTTCCTTAGAAACTAGATAAAATTTCTTTGATTTTCTTTAAAGTCTATTTAAGAATGTATTGTAAGAATATTTTAGTGTGCTTTAGTTATTGTAAGTTTATTTTTAACATTGTTAACTTTAACATTATTGTAAGAATATTTTGAATGATACTTCAGTTATCACTTTATATTATATATCTTTCATTGAATGAATTTGAAGTATCATTTAAATTTGCCTGTTTTGGTTGGATTTTAAGTTATAGAAGGGGTTGTATATGGAAAATTGGATGTTACAAATTTGCTAAAATTAGTGGCGTTTTTCATAAAGCGCCACTAAAGGTCATGTTCTTTAGCGGTGTTTATGGGTAAAGTGCCACTAAAGGTCATGTTCTTTAGCGTTGTTTGTGGGTAAAGTGCCACTAAAGGTTAGGATCTTTAGCGGCGTTTGTGATAAAAGCACCGCTAAAGATCATGTTCTTTAGCGGCGTTTGTCGGTGAAGCGCCACTAAAGATCATGTTCTTTAGCAGCGTTTTTTACATAAATGCCGCAAAAAGTTTTAGCGACGTTTAAAAACGCCGCTATAGGCCTAAAAAATGCTGCTTAAAGCCTGTTTTGCTGTAGTGTAGATAAAATAAGGGTTTTTAAAAGATATGCATGTGTTTTAGCAAAATATCCACAATGACTCAAACTGTTTTAAAAGCTTCCGCAATGTATAATATTTTGCAAACGAACGACTGAATAAAAATTACTATTTTATTAGGATAAATAAAAAATAACGACGAGATCTAAACGAAAAATGTTTAAAGCAAAGTTACGGTTGTTTTTGAACATGAGCATTGGCTTTCAAACACACTATCATGTGACATAACCAGATTCGGCCATAACGTCCAAGCCGGGTTTGGGGTCTTAAAAAAAATCAGGTTTTTTCATTCATCTCTAACACGTTTGTGAGTAAGATCTTAAGTTCTCTAGTCTTCAAGAAAGGTATCTAGTAGCTGATCAAAACTCCATTGTTAAGTACCAGCTTACTGGTAATTTCTAGAAAATCCTTACGTTGTTATAGAGAGGGATTTACATTTTTACATTAGTGCATGTATAGATTTTTAGAACTGGTTCGAAAAGAAGAAGACTTCCTGATTATGGGTTGCATGAAACAGATTTATACATGTATGATTAAATTTTAGTAGATATATGATTTGATGGTTATAATTGTTTCTTATTTAGCTCAAGAAGCTAATGAAGGTCATAGTAATCGAGGCAAAGGATCAATAGAGTAGATTCTATTATGGAGTTTGCTAGTGAGTTCACTTTTAATTCCTTTGAGTTATGAAATTTCAATGATATGTGGGTTGTGTATTGTAAGTTTTCTCTACTGTAAATGGTTTGATGTGTCGTGTCTAGACATGTGTGTAACAAACCACTGTTGTATGCATGAGTATGTCCATTTTCAGTGTAAAAAAACCCTCCTTGTTGCACGAGCCCAGTACCAGATTATTTGTGATATGCGAAAATGTGGAAGGGAGATCTCTTTGTGATGCCTCTGGTAAGATAGCTATATTAAAACCGGACTGGTAGATCATAACCCGACCTTGCAAGAGAACATGTGTTCAACTCAACAAGGATCTTATGAGGAGTTATGGAATATGAATATAAAAATCAATATGGCTGATATGTGATTCTTATTTCTGAAACATGGGTCCGAGGCTAGCACAAGGATGGGTCATTGGTAAGCATGCATGAATGTGTGAGATATGTATAAGTTGGTGGAATGTGTCGCCTGGATATTGTACGTGTTATGTTTAAATTCGCGAAGTGTTGACGCTAGAAAACTATGGATGACAAATTGGTGTATTGTGTTTGTATGACAGAGTCTCACGAAAAAGTCTGTTTTTCTTTTCTTATGAGTGTTGATGCCTATTATCTATCGGTATTCTTGTAAATATTTTGTGCCTATTATCACCGAACACGGCAATGCTGGTGGTTGTGACGGCGGCATTCTAGTGGCTGGCGGCGGTTGGTCATTGGTGGTTGAGTAATGGAAGACTCACACTCCTACTGGGACTCTACTAGAGAATTTGATTTCAAATTAACTATTACAAAAATAATATTATTTTAACAACTTAATATTAAATTAAATTTAATACTTATATTAATATTATTTTATTAATTTAATATTAAAATGATTATCTTAATATTAAATTTAATTTAATGTTTATCTTGTAGATAAATATTCTATTATTTCAATAAGATTTAATATTAAATTTATTCTAATATTCATCTTGAGAAATATTATATTAATTTAATATTAAAGTGATTAAGTTCAATCATAGTTGAACTCTCTAAAATCTCTCTATATAAAGAGAGCATTGGGTCATTATTTACACACACTTCAATTCAAGAAAAAGTTGTAAAGAGAAAATTCTCTGAAGAGATTATTCCAGAAAATTTCTAGAGATATTTTTCTGATTTACAACTTGATCCAAAAGTTTAGAGAAATTGTAAAATTACCCCATTGGTAATTTTTGTGAACAATTTTCTGACTCGAAGCGAGCCTACACTTGGCAGACGTGAGCTTGAGGATAGCGGAGAAGACTACTCGGTTGAAGCGCTCATCCTAGATGAATTGAAAAGGTAAAATTTTGATTAAATATTTATTACTTTAGATATCACAACCAAGATTTTGTTTTGGAAAAATTTTTAAAACTCTGGTTTTTCCCTAAATTTATTTTTCGCTGTATTTTCCAAACCCGTTTTTCCAACAATTGGTATCATAAGCCAGGTTGTGTTCTATCTATAAGTATAAACAGATAATCAGAATGAATTTCTCTTCTTCTTGAATGATTAGATTACATATAAAGTGGCATTCTTTAGATCTTATGCATGTTTTGAGTTATATATGGGAATGGATGTGATATAATATATTTGTTATATAATTGGTTTTTGCCAAGGTTGTGGTTATTAGGAAATAGACCATGGACTATGATCTCAATGTAGAGCTATATTTTTTAAAAATTTATAGAATTCTTGTGAGTCGGAAACGAACATAGGACTTAAATGTTGTTTATAATATTATGTAATGTTATAATTGTGATATATATATGAGATGAGCCATAATTGATTGATTAAAGATAAGAAGTGTGGTAATGAGAAAATACATGTGTTGTATTGTTCTATTCACTTTTTTAAGTTATTCGATAACTGTGAAAGTGTGGTAATGAGAAGGTGCATGTCTAGGATAGGCTCTAGCTAGGGAAGGCTTAGTTTTTAAGCGGTCAAATTTGACTCTCTTCCCTTTCCTGGGACCTACCTAGTGCATGGTTCGCATTCACTTCTTCGGTTTTTCCCTTAAAAGAAACTGTGGAGAATCAAATTTTTTGTTTTATGATTGATTGATTCTTGCGAATGAATGTGAATATTATAAAATTGTCATAGCATGCCATGCATAGATTAGAAACATGTCATTTAGATTAGGTAAGAATGCCACTAGGACTATTATATGATAATTCTTGAAATTTGGGATACAAAACCTTGCATGTTTTTAAAATATTGAGTAGGAGAAAGTCCTTGAACAAGACTTATGGCCTCCATTGATGGTCCCTAAGTGATAGAATGATAAAGTTTCGAGTGGGTTCCTACCCTGGCCACACCCCAAGGTAAACTTTGTCATGTGGGTTCACTAGATGAGATTTCTTTTTAAGGAGAACTAGTTATGCATGACTTTCAGAGAGATTGTCCCAAGATGACTCACAAATGAAAGAATGTTCATGATGGGTGTTGAGTCAATGGTTACACACTCAAGATCATCTCTTATTAAATAGTTTCCCAATAAACGATATTTAAGCTAGAGATAATGGTTAAATGTTAAACGATCGTTAGTTTGTGTGGAGTCTTGAGAATTAAGATTCACGAACTGATTAGGTGTGATCTATGTTCTTGCTAGTTAATCATGGGACCCCAAGGCGACATGGTTAATGGGTGTGAGAATGATCGTAACAATGGAAAAATATCATTTCAAGGTTTTAATAAAAGACCCATGCATCATACTGCATTCTTGATTTGTTGTTGAAATAAAAAATATTTGCTTAATACAAAGATAGTAGTTAGTGAAATCTTTAGTTTTTCAGTTCAAATATGTCTCCTACTCCTACTCCTTTTATTAGCATTTTTACTAAGAATAAATTAAATAAGGATAAATTTTGAGGATGGAAATGAAACTCACTTATATTTCTAAGCTATGAGAAACAAAAATTCTTTCTTGACGAAATGTGCCCTCCTAAAGCTCAGCCCAAAGCGAGAAATCACTAAAGAGATTCTGACTCGATTGCTCAATGTTATATGTTAGTAAGCATGAGTAGTGTGTTGCAAAAGCAACATGAGAATTTTTGTACTGCCAAAGAGATCATGACAAATTTGGAGGATTTTCTCAAAGGCCAAGTCGTATTGGCTTGACAATCCACTATTACAAATTTGATGAATTCTCAACAGAAAATCGGCACTCCAGTCAAATAGCATATCCTTAAGCTTATGGGATTCTTTACGGAAGCGGTGGACAATTGGGCTGAACTAAACGTGGACACATAAATTGAAATAGTGTTCAAATCCTGAACCAAGAAGTTTCCTTGTTTTGGGGCTGCTTACAACTTGGGGAACAAGACGCTTACCTTAACTCAGCTCATGAAGGAATTACAATCCTATGATTTGATGTTGAATGGTAGTAAGTCAGTTCAGAAGACCCCTGGGGCAAACTTAGATGTGGGCCCCTCATCCTCTTAGGGGAAACAGAAAGCTAAGGGAAAGAAGAAACTGACTAAGTCTTCGATTTCACCTCGTGTGGATAGGAAGAAGACTAAGAAGTCAAAAGATCTTAAAAAGATCATATATTTCTCTTGCAATAGAAAATGACATTTCATATCATACTACAAGGATTATTGGGATTAGACAGCCAAAAAAGGGTAAAGGTATGAAACTCTTTGTGGTTGAAGCTTTCTTAATAGAAGAATCAATTGACATCTAGGTTATTGATTCTAGAGCCACTAACCATGTGTGTGTTTCTTTACAAGGGTTCAGCGAAACGAGAAGTTTACGTGATAAGAGCGTCTCGTTAGGGACCGAAGATGGGAACTATGTTTCAGCTGAAGAAGTGGGAGAAGTTATTTTACACTTTGAAAAATTTAGGAAGATTGTTTTAAAGAACGTGTTCTATGTACTTCATTTTAAGGGGAATTTAATTTCTATAACATGTTTATTTTATGACGGTTATACCGTGACCTTCAATAAAGGGAATGCTATTAATAGAAACTGTTCTTTAATCTATAATGGGTGGATGGAAAATAATCTCTACTTTATCAAACCAAATAACTACTCAATTCTTCAAACTAAAATAGTGAATAAAAAGCTTAAAACTTCTCACCCTAATGAGGGGTACCTGTGGCATTTAAGACTTGGTCATATTAACCAAGAAAGAATCACTAGACTCGTGAAAGATGCTCCCTTAAGTATGGTTAAAGAAGTTTGTCTTCCAAATATGAACCTTGCTTGGAAAGTAAAAATGACTAAGAGGTCTTTTAATGTGAAAGGTGCAAGGGTCAATCTTTAGAACTTTTTCACACAAATGTTTGTGATCCCAAGAGCATCAGTGCCTGAGGAAGTTACGATTATTATGTGACTTTTATCGATGACTATTCTCAATATGGCTATGTGTATCTAATGCAGCGAAAAAGCGAAAGCTTTGATAAATTTCGGGAGTTTCGTGCAGAGGTGGAAAAACAATTAGGTTTATCCATAAATAATCTTCGGTCGGACCGAGGTGGGGAATACTTGTCTGACAAGTTCTTTGGATACCTCATAAGGAATGGGATTTTATCCCAATTGACTATGCTGGACACTCTACATTAGAATGGTATAGCTGAGAGAAGGAATAAAACCTTACTTGACATGGTTCATTTAATATTAAGCTATTCACAACTTTCTACTTTCTTCTGGGGATATGCGATACAAATAGATTGTTATATTCTGAATGATGTGCCAACCAAGTCTTAGTGTAAGACACCTTATTAACTATGGCATGGAAAGAAACCCACTCTAAATCACTTTAGAATATGGAGTTCTCTAGCACACGTCCTGGATAAGGATGCAAAGAAGTTGGATGCAGGGACAGAATTTTGCATGTTAGTAGGATATCCAAAAGGAACAATGGAAGGATTATTCTACAATCCGAAAGATAATACAATTAAATTTTCTACTCATGCTACTTTCCTTAAGGAAAGTAACATGGATAACTTTAAGCCTCAAAGTAAAGTGGTACTCGAGAAACTTTCGAGAGTGGTAGAACAATCACGAAGTTAAATTCTCGAGAAAGTTGTAGAAAAACCTACAAACGATCAACAACATAGGGGAATCCATCGTAGTGGGAAAGTTTCTAAGAAACCAGACTTCTTCATCTATGATGGCAGTATTTATAATATGGAAGTCAATCATGAGGATGATGATCCACTCACTTAGAGGAGGCTATCCTAGCTCTGGAAATAGACCATGGATGCCGAGATGGATTCTATGAAATCCAATATGATGTGGTAACTTGTATACTTATCGATTGGGATTAAACCCATAGGGCCTAAGTGGATCTAAAAGAAAAAGAGAAATGCGGAAGGGAAAGTGGAAACACACAAAGTTCGACTTGTAGGGAAAGACTATACACAGAAAGAAGACATCGATTACGATGAGACCTTTTCTTTGGTAGCCATGCTCAAGTCTATCCGCATACTTTTATCCATCATCACTGCTCTCAATTGCGAGATCTGGCAAATAGATGTCAAGACAACATTCTTGAATGATTATCATGATGAGACCATTTACATGGCTCAACCTATAGGCTATGTTGTCAAAGGAAATGAGCAAAAATTTTGCAAATGGCTAAGATCAATATATGGGCTTAAGCAGACGTTCTGCTAATGGAATAATAGATTTGATCAAACGATCAAGACTTTTGGATTTAAGCAAAACATTGATGAACCTTGTGTTTATAAGTGTATAAAGGACAAAAAGGTGGTATTCCTCGTTTTGTATGTCGATTATATTCTACTTATCAGAAACGATGCAAGAGAATTGACATCGATTAAACTGTGGTTAGGTCAATAATTTAACATGAAGAGCTTGAGTAAAGCTAGTTATATTCTTGGAATTCAAATCCTTAAAGACCGAAAGAATAAAACGGTAGCACTATCTCAAGTTTCATACATCAATAAGGTACTGGAACGTTTTGCAATGACTGATGTAAAGCCTGATGTTCAGTTGACTACATCAGGTTTTCATATTTCTTTAGATGATTGTCCCAAGATAGCAGAAGAAAGAGAGCATATGAGTAAGGTTCCATATGCTTTGGCAGTTGGAAGCCGTATGTATGCGATGCTTTGCACACGTCCAGATATCTATTTTGCAGTAGGAATGGTTAGTCGATATCAGGCGAATCCAGGTTTTAGGCATTGGCAAGCTGTGAAGTATATATTAAGGTATCTTAAAAAAACCAGGGATTATATGTTTGTGTATTCTGGGAAGGACCTTACTCCTATTGGATACACAAACTTAGACTTCCAAACCTGTAAAGATTCGAGGAAATTGATGTTGAGAAATGTATTTGTTCTAGGCAGTGCAGCCATAGTATGGAGAAGTATAAAACAAACTTGCACTATTGACTATACTATGGAGGCCAAGTATGTGGCTGCTTCTGAGGCAATGAAAGAAGCAATATGGCTTCGAAATTTCTTAACCGAACTTGAAGTTATTCCTAGTATGGAAAAAGCTATAACATTGTGTTGTGATAATAGTGCTACAATAGCAAATACCAAGGAAATAAGAAGTCAAAAAAGGATGAAACACATTGATCGGAAGTATCACTTGATACTAGAGGCAATAGCCGAAGGAATAGTATATGTGATGAAAGTAGCTTCTGAAGATAACCTTGCGGATCCGTTTACTAAGATTGTTATAACTAGGAGTTTTAACAAACACATCGAGGATATTGGAATGCGAAACCTGACACATTTACTTCATTAGGGAAAGTGGGAGATTGTTGGGAAATGTGCTCATATTGTAGTAAACATGTAACTGTTTTCTATTTATTTGAATGATGAATAAATAAAGTTAATTACACATTTCACTATTATGTCTTTTGTATTTATATATTTTATATTTTACATGCATAGCGAATTTGTGAGAAAAAAATTAGCTCATTGATTGTCTAAAGTTGAAATTGAACATAAGTGGCATTGTAAAGAACGCTTACATTGCGAGAAAGACGACTTACTTCAGTAGATAATCTAAATAAGTCTGTAATTTTGTAAAAAAATTTAAATTGAGCATTTGATTCAAATGCTGAGAAGGATTATTATGTCATTTACAATTCAAATTAGGGAAATGGCTAGTCTTGGCTATCGAAGTAGTAGAGTCCATGAGTAGAGACATAGATGTATTCATTGGTAGAATGATACATTAGATTGGACCCAAGATGAATTAATTTTGAATCCATTTGTAAACTAGTTCACTTGTAACGTTCATGGTGTGATTTACCTAAATCTTGAGTTAGTCACTGACCATGCGTATGCAACTGATGTGCTTTGATATAAGTGTAGGATTATGCTCTAAAGATGATCGAGCCTATAGCTAGTATGTTTGGTACATGACTTCTGTATTGTATGGCTTTGCTAGAAATAGTGTAATTCATAGCTTAATTAAAAGGTTAATGATATCCTCTCATTGGCATTATGTGGATTGATAAATATGAAACGTGGCCACGGCTTGCTAGTTCTCGAATGAGCAATTTATCACAATTATTTATTGACAGTGATCATATTAATCATTAAGAAGACACAATGGTGACAATGAGATAAAATAGGATTGTATTGAATCAACAGACTTAACTCAAAGGAATCAAGGATATCATATGTGGGTAACACACACATGACGAGGTCATTGGACAAAACAATTGGATGAGTTACTTTCATAAAAAGTATACAATAAGGATCTTTCAATCATGGTACTGCTTATGGACTAGCTCTATGATTAAGTATTTGTGAATTATCGAAACGATGTTTCTAAACATAATTGCAATCACTGGAGCTTAATTGTATATGTCTGATTGGTCCCTCTGCTAGCTCAACAAAAGCTCAATCGAACTACATTTGAATAAAAAGAAAATTCTATGACTTTGGGAATAATTTAATTGAGCTGATTTATTCAATGTGTAATTAAATTAAGTGGTCATAAGAATTATTCAACTAAAGAATTTGAATAAAGAATTTTCTTGAAAATTAATTTTGAAAATCTAATTAATTTTTGAAAAAATTAATTTTAAACAATTAAAATTCAATTAATCAAATCAATTAAAATTAATATAAAATTTTTGGAAGTAAATTTTCAAGTTAGACAATTGGCCCATGGGAAATTGAACTTGAAAATTGGACCTACGATCGTAAATTGGGCGAGAGAACCAAAAATAGAGACTAAGACCCAAAAACTAGTTGAATCGGGCCCGATATGTGAAACCGGGCCAACAGTCCAACTGCTGGCTAGACCGAACTGGCTCGAGGTGTCGTAAGGGTGTTGTACTTGCACCACCGGAGACGACGGTGTCGGTGGCTCCAACGACTGCATCCCAGTGGCCGGTGGCAGTTGGTCATCGGTGGTTGAGTAGTGAAAGATTTACACTCTTGCTGCGACTCTACTAGAGAATTTGATTTCAAATTAACTATTCAAAAGATAATATTATTTTAATTGTTTAATATTAAATTTAATTTAATACGTATCTTAGTAGTATTTTATTAATTTAATATTAAAGTGATTATCATCATATTAAATTTAATTTAATGTTTATCTTGTAGATAAAACTTCTATTTTTTAATAAGATTTAATATTAAATTTAATCCAATATTTATCTTGCTAAATATTATATGAATTTAATATTAAAGTGATTAAGTTTAATAGTTGAAGTCTATAAACTCCCCCTATATAAAGAGAGTCTTGGGTCATTATTTATACACAGTTGAATTTAAGAAAAAGTTGTAGAGAGAAAATTTTCTGAAGAGATTATTCTAAAAAATTTCTAGAGATATTTTTCTGATTTACAAATTGACCAAAAATTTTAGAGAATTTGCAAAACTACCCTATTGGTAATTTTTGTGAAAAATTTTCTGCTTCGAAACGAGCCTACACTCGACAAATGTGAGCTTGAGGATAGTGGATAGGACTACTCAGTCGAAGCACTCGTCCTAAATGAATAAAAAATGTACAATTTTGATTAAATGTTTATTACTTTAGATATCAAAAGCAAGATCTTGTTTTGGAAATTTTTTTAAAACTCTAGTTTTTCCCTAAATTTATTTTCCACTGCGTTTTCCAAACCCTTTTTTCCAACAGAGATTGTGGTAAACGCCATCCAGGAAACTATTGGAGGAGGTTGGGAGCTTGTCTAAGATGCGGGTCGGTGGAGCACTGCATCAAGGATTGTCCACAGCGCTCTGATCAAGTGCAAACTCCAGCTCTAGGTTTTGTTCAGCCTCAGTGAGTAGTTTAGAAGCCACCTAGGTGTTGTGGTCCAACCAAGGGTGCTAATCAGACTTAGGCTAGGCAGCATGCGTTGGTATACAGCTAGGCACCATAAGGACAGAGATGTCGCAGTCATTATCACCGGTACATTTTTCATTAATATCGCTCTGTACTTTGCATTGATAGACATAAGATCAACACATTTTTATATAGCTAGTTCTACTTCTTTGAACTTGGGTATTTCTGTTGAGGGTACTTTTGGTGAGGTTATTGTGATCAATCCACTAGGTTAGTCAGTTTGGGTTGATAGGATTTATAGGAGGGTACCGCTGGTGATACAAGGGGTTGTTTTTTCGGCTAATCTGATGGAGTTTCAATTCGAGAAATTGATTTAATTTTGGGAATGGATTGGCTCATGGAGTATCGAGCCAACTTGGATTATGCTAAAAAAAGAATGGTTCTAAGATCTGAGGATGGTGTGGAGGTGTTATGATCGACGAGCGTCAAGACTACTTATCTAATGTGATCTTCGCTCTTATGGCTGAAAAGTTAGTTCAGAAAGGGTGTGGAGCATTTCTGGCTCTCGTGCTTAATTTGGGTTCTGTGAATTCATTTGTTGAGGTCATCCGAACGGTTAAGGATTTTTCGAATGTCTTTCCTAAGAAATTGATAGGGTTGCCTCCGGATAGGGAGGTCAAATTTGGTATTGAGATTTTACCGGGTGCAGCTTTGGCGTCCATTTCTCCCTACCGCATGGCGCCGAAGGAGCTGATAGAATTGAAGTCTTAGCTTTAGGAACTTCTCAATCGAGGGTTCATTCGACCTAGTGTGTCATCGTGGGGAGCACCTGTTCTATTTGTAAAGAAAAAGTATGGTACGATGAGAATGTGTGTGGATTACCATCAGCTAAATAACTTGATGGTAAATAGTAAGTACCACTTCTGAGGATCAATAATTTGTTCGATCAGTTTTGTGAGGCCTCTATGTTCTCTAAGATAGATCTCCATTTTGGGTACCATTATCTTAAGGTTAAAGAGGCTAATGTTTATAAAACTACTTTTCAGACTAGTTATGGGCAGTACAAGTTCCTAGTCATGCCTTTCGGTTTGATGAATGCTCCGGCTGCTTTCGTGGACCTTATGAACCGAGTTTTTCGGTCGTATTTGGATCAGTTTATCGTGCCCTTTATCGATGACATTCTGGTATAGTCTATTATTGAAGATGATCGTGATGAGCATCTTAGAGTAGTTCTTCAGATACTCCGTGAGAGACAACTCTACACTTAGTTGAGCAAATGCCAGTTTTGGTTAAGGGAGGTGACTTTTCTAGGTTATGTGGTGTATGCTGAGGGGATCCGAGTTTATCCCAAGAAGATTGAGGAGGTGATTAAGTGGAAACAACCTAGGATTGTGTTTAAAATCTGCGGCTTCCTCGGTTTAGCGGGTTATTATCGGAGGTTTGTTGAGGGGTTCTCGCTTATAGTAGCTCCTCTAACTAAGTTGTTGCGTAAGAACGCAGCAATTGTCTGGACTGATGTGCAGTAAACGAGCTTTGAGAAGCTCAAGTATGTTTTGACTTAAGCTCTTGTTTAAATACTGTAACCCCTCAAACTAGGCCTAAACATTATGGCCCAATCTAAGCGATTACGTGGGCCATAGTTATGGAGAAAACTTGAGTTGAAGTACGATGGTTTAATCTTCGAAAAACACGTGCTAGTTTTCTCTTAAATACGATATTTTTAATAAAATTTGAAAGAAACCTTGTTTAATATTTGTAAAACAACTTGATGATTTTTAAATTTAAATTCAATAAATTGAGTTTGCAAAAATGGTTTTATCAAAAAAATACCAAATTATTTAGTCCATAATAAAAGTTCATGCAAATTGCCTGATGTCCAAAGTTTAAAAATCTCATGCCGTAGTTCTATAGTCTAACATAAAATAAATTCCCAAATATTAATATAGTCCACAAAAGTATGAAACATAATAGAAATCCATGTTGATATAAAACTATTCCCGAAAGCCTCACCTATGACCACATCCGAGTCCTTACCACAAGGATTATCTAAAACACATAAGTAATGTGGGTGAGCTTTAAGGAGCTCAGTGTGAGATCAACACAAATATAATCGCATACATATCAAAATATCAATCTCAACATATCAATTATCATAATAATCACAAGTTCTATCACTAATATTTATTCGTGAGCATGTCGATGCATATTTTAAAACAATGCACATTTTATAAAATTTCCTATTCATCTCTTCTACTCACTAGTAACGAGTTCCCCAGAACCCGTCCATCCAATAACACACCATTTGTCAACAAGCCACCACATAATTTCCATTAACGACCTCATAATCGTAGATAAATTGCCACATAACTTCCACCTTTCACAAAACCACCCCATGCATGTGATATGGCCACTTGTCAAATTTAACACATATAATTCACTTTTCATATTTTTTCACGTAATAATGCTCATAATCTCATATAAAACATATTTCTCAATTTTACACATATGCATGTAAACATGCCCACATTTTCATATATCACATAATATTCACTTTTATTCACTTAAGCATACTTTAATATACATTTCATATTAAATCATGGATCTCATCACATACACATATATCAAACATTTAAATCATCAACATACCAGATAAGCCATGTATCACATAACATAGAGATGAGATTTGCACACATGTCACCATCACACACATCAACACATCACAAAACATTCCTTTCATGAAACTAATGGGTTAGGATCACTTACTTAGGTTTCTTCTTGATGAGTTTTTCAACTCCTCTTTGAATACTTAATCTACTCTCAATTAATTATTAAATATCATATTATTAAAATGAAAGTGAACATATTGCGTACAGATTAAATGTTTAAATCCCACACCTTATATTGTAGATCCGATTGCCACAATATTTTTTAACTATTTCACTTAATCTATCTCGCAAGACAATCTAACACATAAGTAACATTTATTAATTAGGATCTTTTGATAATATTTTTTTCACTTAAAAGATCAATTATTAAAAGTCTCATCAATGCTTACCCCATGATTTAATACTGTTGAAAAGAGGATTTCCAATTACGAAGTTAGGGGTCTCCCTACGAATATCGTTTGGCCCTTTAAAGTTGGTATGAAATCATATTAGTATAATAATAAATAAAAAAATAAAATATTACATTCTCCCTATGGCCACTATACCATCTAAACATGAAATGAAATCTCCAAGAGAAAGATTTTACGATCCAAATAACCCACACTTACAACTTAATTAAGCCGGAATGGACAATGAATCAAGAAAGGAACGAAAATGATGAGTTGAGCGATCTAAAAAAATTGATAGAGCAAAGAGAAGATGTAAGTTAAACAATATAAGAAATGAAAAATGGATGAGGAAGAGAAAAGAAGAATCCCGGTCACCGGGGACGATGGCAATGGTGGTCCGCCAAAGAGTGAAGAACTGTAGCACCCCTAACTCGTATCCGTCGTTGGAATAGGGTTACGGAGCATTACTGTCTAAACATAACATAAAACCATACATTTACAATCATTGATATAAACATAGCATAATCCTTTCATATACATGCATATCATCCCTTAATTGAGCCCTTGATGTAACACCCTTAGCTCGTATCCGTCACTGGATTAGGGCTACAGAGTATTACTGAAGCATAACGTCATACAATGAACAATTTTAATTCATAAATAAATCATAAGGTAAACATTAGAATATCAATAAAAAATACATACGGTCCCTTATACGAGCCCTCGAGGCCCAAAACAGACATTGGAAATGATTTGAGACTAAATCAAAAACATATGAATTTTTTCAAAAAAAGTTCAAAATTTTCAAACTGAAAGGGTCACACAGCCGGGTGACTCACTAACTTGGGCCACACAGTCAAGCCACACACCCGTGTACCAAGCCGTGTACCCTTCAAAATAACCCCACACGCCGTGTTGCTAGGTCGTGTGACATCTTGACTTGCAACCCTTTGAATGCAATAGGAGACACACGGCCGTGTCGCCTGGCCTAACAGTTTAACAATTTTGCAAATTAGTCCTTAGGCTAGCTAGATTAAGCTACAACGATCCCAGAAACATAGAAATCATTAAAAACTAGACAAAAAATCACTCACCAATTGAGCTCTAAAGTAGTCGAACCCTAGTTGAACAAAAATGGCTTCCTTCACTTTGATATTCGGTTGAAGAACAAAAGAAAGATGAAAGCTTTTTAATTTTGTTTTAACTTATTGTATCATTATTAATCAAATTACAAAATTAACCTTTATAAACATTATTTATTTCACTAAATGCCAAGCCATTATATTCCACTCTCAGTATTACAGTCTAATTACCATATAAGGACCTCCAATTTAACATTCTATAGTTATTTAATACCATTAGCTATTAGAACTCAACTTTTGCATTTAACGCAATTTAGTCCTTTTTATCAAACTGAGCATGCAAACAGTAAAATTTCTTAACGAAATTTTTATACAATATTTCTATCATGCTGTAGGTAATAAAATAACAAAATAAAAATTTTGACCTTGAATTTGTGGTCCCAAAACCATTGTTCTGATTTTACTGAAAACGGACTGTTACAACTCTCTACCTAAAGGGATTTTCGCCCCCGAAAATCTTACTAGAAAAGAGGTTCGAGTATTACTTTCTCATAGTTTACTCAAGTTCCAAAGTGGCTTCTTCTATTCCATGTCGTTGCCAGAGAACTTTTACTAAAGTTATGTTTTTATTTGTCAATTATTTAACCTCTCGTGTGAGAATTCTGATTGGATCTTCACTATATGTCATGTCAGGTTGAATCTTAACATCTGTCGAGGAGATAACATGTGAGGGGTTAGATCAGTATCGTCGCAACATAGACACGTGAAAGAAATTATGAATTCTTTCTAGTTCTGACGGTAAAGCTAATCGATACGCAACAGGTCTGATTCTTTCAATAATCTTGTACGACCCGATAAATCACGGACTCACCTTTCCTTTGTGACCAAATTGAAGAATTTTTTTCGAGGGTGATACATCCAAAAAAACTCTATCACCGACTTGAAATTCTATATCTTTACGTTTAAGATCTACATACGATTTCTGACGATCTAAAGCTATTTTAAAGCTATCTCAGATTACTTTCAATTTTCCCTCAGTCTCGTGTATCAAATCAACCCAATGTTTATTTTTCTCACTAAGTTCGGTCCAGTAAAATGGAGTTCAGCATTTACAACCATACAGAGCCTCATATGGTGTCATTTCTATGCTCGACTGAAAACTATTGTTATACACGAATTCGACCAACGGTAAATATTTCTCCCAGTTGCCTTCGAACTCTTGTACACAACATCAAAGCATATCTTTGAGAATTTGAATTACTCATTCGGACTGACCATCGGTCTAAGGGTGAAATACAGTGCTAAAATGCAACCGTGTACTAAGAGCTTCCTATAACTTTCTCTAAAATCGCAATGTCAACCGCGGATCTCTATCCAAAATAATGGAGATTGGCACTCCGTGTAACCTAACATTCTCAGAAACATATAACTTAGCTAATCTGTTAAGTGAGAAATCTGTACGTACCGAAATAAAATGTGTGGACTTCATCAAACGATCGATGATAACCCAAATGGCATCTTTCTTTTTCAAAGATAAGGGTAACCCCGATACGAAATCTATAGTAAATGTATCTCATTTCCACTCCAGTATCACCACTGGCTGTAATAGTCCTGAAGGTACTTGATGTTCAGCTTTAACTTGCTGACATATCAAAGATCTCGAAACAAAATTAGAAATCTCGTATTTCATTCCCGGCCGCCAGTATATCTGTCTCAAATCACTGTACATTTTATTACTTCCCGGATGAACAGACAAGCTACCACTATGAGCTTCGTGCAAAATTTTCTGTATAAGCTCTAAATTTTTCGGTACACATACTCTACCTCTGAACAATAAACAATCATTGGGTCTTATCTGAAAATCTGAATCAGAAGTCAATTCACACTGTACCCGTTTACCTAGCAATTCACTATCACATTTCTGAACTTCACAAATCTGCTGTAAAAAATTGATTTAGCTTTTAACTCGACTAAGATTGACCCATCATCAGATAATGATAGTCAGGTATTCATCACTCGTAGAGCAAACAAGGACTTTCTACTCAAAGTATCAGCAACTACGTTTGTTTTTCCTAGATGATAATCCATGATTAACTCATAATCTTTCAACAATTCTAGCCATCTACGCTGTCTCAAATTTAGATATTTTTTCGATATTAGTACTTTAAACTCTTGTGATCAGTAAATGTTTGACATTTTTCACCAAATAAATGGTGTTGCCAAATTTTCAATGCAAACACAATAGCTGCTAAATTTAAGTCATGTGTCGGATAGTTCTTTTCGTGTGACTTTAACTGCCTGGAAGAATAAGCTATTAATTTGCCTTCCTACGTCAGAACATAGCCTAAACCATTTAAAGATGCATCGTTGAAAATTACAAATTCTTTACCAGATTCAGGACGAAGTAAAAGTGGTGGTTCGGTCAACAGTGCTTTCAACTGATTGAAACTTTGCTGACATTTATCAGACCATTCAAACTTCACATCTTTCTATAGCAACCGCGACACCGGTGTAGCTATAATTGAAAACCCTTTGATGAATCTTTGGTAATATCCAGCTAATCCCAGAAAACTTCTAACTTCAGATACGTTTCTCAGTGGTTTCCAGTAAACAACTGTGGAAACTTTACTCGAATCAACTCTGATGGCTTCAGCTGACTCTATATGTCTCAAAAAACTAACTTCTTGGAGCTAGAACTCACATTTGCTAAATTTACCAAACAATTGTTTATCTTGCAGAGTTTGTAAAACAACTCTCAAATGCTCAGCATGCTCAGACTCATCTCGGGAATATATCAGAATATCATCAATAAATACCACAACAAATCTATCTAAATACGGTTTGAAGATTCTGTTCATTAAATCCATAAATACTGTAGGTGCGTTAGTTAAACCAAATAGCGCCACAAGAAATTGATAGTGTCCGTACTTGGTGTAACATCTCGATTTTGAGCCTAGTCGAAACAGTGGTTTCGGGACCACAAATCTGATAAGAAAAAAATTATTTTTACTATTTTTATGGCCTCAAATTTCACGGAATGATTTTGTGAAAATTTCATTCAAAAATTTCGACGTTAGGGCACTCAATTTAGTCAAAAGGACTAAATTGTAAAAAGTGTAAAAGTTGAGTTTTACATGTTAGAGGTGTTCAATTGTTATGAAATTTTAAATTGGAGGTTTTTATATGGTAATTAGACCATTGGTTAAGTTATGGACAAAAATGGACATGAGATAAGTGAAATAGAAAATTTTTAAGTAGGGGCATTTTGGTAATTTGGTAATTAAAATGAATTAAAAGGGAAAAAGATGGCAAATTGTGCTCATCTTCGTCATTTGGCCAAAATTAGCAAGGGCGGAAGCCATAGTTAGGGTTTTCAAGCTTCCAAGCTCAATAGTAAGTGATCCCAAGCCCCGTTTTTTATGTTTTTTACGTTTTTGAAGCCCCTATAACTTGATTTAGCTTATTCTAGCAATAATTTAACCTAGGGTTCATATTTGGAAAAATACCCATAGGTGAAATGTGTTTATTTTGATGTTTTATGGTAGAATATGAAGTCTTAAATTATGTTAAACGATTTGTGCTAAGCGATTTTAAGTGAAAACGAGTAAAACGACATAATCGGTAAAAATACCTAATGTTCATAAGTGTTAGAATGGGAATTTGATGTTACCATAGAAGGGAAAAAATGTTCAGCATGTTATAAAACATAAGAATATAGGATGAAGTTTAATTTCTGAGCTTTGGGGCAAAAGTGTAAATATGTAAAAGTTTAGGCGCAAAATCATAATTTTGCCAAAGTTAAAGTCGAGGGTTGTTTTGATAAATGTGAGTATTAAATAAACTAAATTTGCTATTATAGATCAAGAAGAACGAAATTCGGGGTTAGACCGAGGAAAGAAAGAGGTTGAAGACTAAGTTGATAGATTAGGCCATATTTTGTACCGAGGTAAGTTTACAGTAAATAAATACAATATTTCAATAATTATTATTAAAGTTGCTATTTTCCAGCAATTATTTATTTATTTTATGAAATTATTTAATGTTGACTCAAGTATGAGATGATAGAGAATTAGTGTTAAAAAGTCTCGTTCAAACATAAGGAATATATCAGATACAAATGACATGACATTTGGGTAAAGAGATCTCATGTAAGACCATGTCTGGGACATGGCGTTGGCACCGAGATGAAAGGTCCCCCGTAAGACCATGTCTGGGACATGGCATGGGCACTGATATGAGAACTCCCATGTAAGACCATATCTGGGATATGGCATTTGCAATACAAGAAACATCCCATGTAATACCATGTCTAGGACATGGCTTTGACATGTTATTATCAGAAAAGAGACCCAAGTATCCTTATTATTCCAATGTGGCTCAACGGGCTAGTAAACAAATTATGTTCCATGAAAGTTCAGGTAAAAGCATAAATAGCAAATTCAGGTGAGTTATAAGAGTTAAGAACATATTATGTGCTCAATTGAGAACCAACATTTCAACAAGAGAAGAGTAAGTTATAATCAAGAGTTATCTAAGTAAACAAGTAATTGAACGAGTAAGAGAGTAAGTAAAGAGGAAATTAAAGATAATGACATTCGAGTATAATTATTTGTGTTAAATGTTGTTATTTATTTGCTTGTAAACTTACTAAGTTTTATGCTTACTTCTTTTATTTTTCTTTATTTTATAGTATTGCAAAGATAATTCCGGGATCTTAAAGACGTCGGAGAGCGCTCACACTATCAACAACAACAACTCGGTATTTTATGATGATCAATGTTTGAGCTATGGCATGTATAGGGACTTAGTCATTTTGAATGTATGTCCTTATGATATTACTAAAGGATGATGTGTAAATATGTAATAATTTTTAGCTATTAAAATGGCTAAGTAAGAATATGTTTGGTATTATGAATGCCTAGGTGATAGTTTATACCTAGAAATTATGAAAGAGTAAAAATTTGCAATGAAATAGTTTTGGGACAGCAGTAGTGACGTGATTTTGAAAAATCACCAAGGATAGTATAAAATGAATTAGAGAGTGAATGATATATATAGTTAAAGCTTATCAAGTCTATTTTCATATAAAAATAACGGTGTGGGTAAAGAAATTTTATATTATGAGATATTTGAATTTTGGTTAGACAGGGTCAGAATGGTTTTTGGAGTCCTTTGCTCTGATTTTATAAAATCATTAAAAAATTTTAAAAAATAATTATGAGTTATAATTTATATGTATAAATTCCTTAGTGATTCTATTCTCTGTAGAAACAAGTTAGAACACCATATGAAAATCATACAATGAGAAAATTGATTTTTAGTGAATAAAGGTCAGAACTGTCAGGCAGTAAAATAGGGGAAACTTTAATAAATAAACTGTACTAATTGGCTAAACCAAAAATTATGAAAATTTCATGGTAAGATAATATACGAGTATAGTGTCAAGGAAAATTTACGGATCAAAATTTTGAGTTTTGTAACTCAATTTATAGTTAAATTAGTGACTACTGTGCAGGTGCACAACATTATGGTGAACGGTGAAATAAATTTTAAAAGCAAATTTTTATGCCCCGAACTAATAAGTTAAGTCAAGTAACGCCCTATTCTCAACTCCGGCAATGGTCTCGGGTAAGAGGTGTTACACTTGGTTCTGAATGCAGTTTTTGACATATCCGAATCTTTCACTCGAAGCTGATAGTAGCCAGAATGAAGATCAATATTTGAGAATACTGTAGCACCTTTCAACTGATCGACCAAATCATCAATTCGAGGCAGTAGATATTTATTCTTGATTGTAACTTTATTGAGCTGACGGCAGTCTATACACAATCTCATCGATCCGTCCTTTTTCTTAACAAACAGAACTGGTGCCCCCAAAGGTGAAAAACTAGGTTGAGCAAAACCCCTATCTGTCAACTCTTGCAGCTATACTTTCAACTCTTTTAACTCAATAGGAGCCATTCTGTGTGGTGCTATTGATATCGGTGATGTTCCCAGTACAAGTTCTACAGAAAACTCAACCTCTCTGACTGGCGGTAATCTACGTAACTCCTCTGGAAACACATTAGGATACTCGTAAATCATTGGAACTGATTAAAGCTTTGATTCAAACACTTTAGTATCCAGTACATAAGCAAGATAAGCATTACAACTTTTTCTCACATATTTTTGCGCCGACATAGCAGATACCACAATAGGCATCCCTCTTGGATTATCTGATTCAATATGAAACATTTAACCATTCTAACATTTTAATACAATTAGCTTTTGTCTACAGTTTACAACAGCATCGTGCAGAGTTAGCCAATCCATGCCCAAAATTACATTGAATTCATCAAATTGTAATAGCATCAAATCAGCCGAAAAACTATAACCCTGAGTCATCAATAGAGAATTCTTGCAAACTTTATAAACTAGCACATACTGACCTAGGGGGTTCGACACTTTAACCATGAATTCAGTGGACTCAACAGGTAAATTCTTATTAGACACTAAATTCATTCACACATATGAATAGGTTGATCCCAGATCAATCAAAGCAGTTACATCACTATCATAAATAGAGAAAGTACCGGTAATAACATCTAGCACAGAAGCATTTTCGTGAACATGAATAGCATAAGCCCTAGATGGTGCTCGTGCCTCAGATCTCACAGTAGAGTCTTTTGTCATGCCACAACTACCATTCACATTTTTGGGATTACGAGGTGGTCTACCTCTCGTAGCCGTATTGCTTGGTCTCGTGGTTTGAGCTTTCTCTTTCTCAGATTTCTCTTGGCAATCTCTAAGATAGTAATGTAATGAACCAAACCTGAAACACACTCTGCTCTTTACTCGACACTCACCATAATATGGTCTGTTACAGTTCTTACACTCGGGTTTGGCATCTTACACTACCCACACTCGCTACAGATGTAGCTTAAGGTTTAGGACTGGAGCGTCGGGTACCTCTATCGCTACGAGAATATTCCAAAGAAGCAGTAGAACAGTAGTGATGTTCTTTAGATTTCTTCGATGCTGACTGGTATGACTTTCCTGTCAATCTCTTTCGCGAATCTCTAGCTTCAAATTCAGCGTGTCTTCTCTCTTTACTCAGCTCCTCGGCTTTACGTGCTCTGTCAACTAAAACAATGAATTCTTTCAACTCAAGGATCCCAACTAAAAGCTTTATATCCTCTTTTAATCCATATTTAAATCACTTACACATTACAATCTCGGTCGGAATGCACTCTCGAGCATATTTACTCATTCGAACAAATTCCCGTTCATATTCAGACAGTATCATACGACCTTGCTTGAGCTTGAGAAATTCTTTACGTTTCTAATCTAGAAACCTCTGACTGATATATTTCTTTCCGAACTCGATTTGAAAGAATTCCCAACTGACCGTCCTCTCAGCACTACAGAAGTCAACATATTCCACAAGTGATAAGCTGAATCTTTTAGTAGAGATGCTGCACACTTAAGACATTTAGCTAGTGAATAGGATAACTCATCAAAAACCCTGATTGTATTCTCTAACCAGAATTCAGCTCTCTCAGGATCATCCTCGGCTGTAGCTCAGAATTCTTCAGCCCTGTGCTTACGTACCTTATCAACAGGAGGCTTACTAACTTGGATTGATTCCAAACCTTGAGGAATAACAGGAATCAGTTGGGGAGTAGAAGGGGATAGAGGTTGGTAAGCAACCGGGTTCGTCCGTACAAACTCAGTGAACCACTCATTCATCATCTGGAAGAAGGCTTCCTTAGCCTCTCCTCCCCGGCCCTCAGATACATGCCTCGTACCGCTTGAAGCTACTCCATGAATGGAGGCTTAAGCGTTACTCTCTACTTCATTGAAATCAGCTCAGTTGGATGTCATTGCTATACGAAAACATGTTTTAATCAGTCAGGAGATATCGCACTATAATAGGTTATATAACGGCATGTATAGCTAGACTCGTACACATTACGTTTAGTCAGAGAATCAACTAAACATAGCTCTTATAACAGTAAATGTAACACCCCTAACTCGAATCCGTCGTCGAAACAGGTTTATAGAGCATTACCGGATATTTCAATTCAATCAAATAGAATTTTCAAATATTTCATAACTTATCAATATTTATAATAAAACCAATCAAAAACCATGCATACTATCCCTTATATGAGCCCTCGAGGCCCTAAGTATTCGTTAGAAATAAGTCAGGAGTAAATCAAAATCTCGTAGAATTTTTCAAAAAACCTTGCAAATTTTGAAAGCTGTTGGGGTCACACGGCTGTGTGGCCAGGCCATGTAGGTCACACGGTAAAGAGACACACCTGTGCCTCAGGCCATGTGGACATTCGAAATAAGGACACACGGTCATGTCCCAGCTTGTGTCTGTGCCCGTGTAACTCACTAACTTGGGCCACATGGCCAAGCCACACGCATGTGTGCTAAGCCGTGTACCCTTCGAAGTAGCCTCACACGCCCATGTGCCAGGCCATGTGCTAGGTGGTGTACTAGCTTGACTTGCAACCCTTTAAAACTACAGGGGACACACGACCGTGTCACCTGGCCGTGCGTCACACACGGCTAGGACACATGCTCGTGTCTTTACCCGTGTGGACGAAAATAAGTCATTTTAGAAGCCACATTTCTCACCCAATTTGGCACCAACCTACACCCAAAAATGCACTCATACACTAGCTATAATCAAGCATCCAAAATAAACATGAGCAAGCTTTAAACATGTGGTATATTTACATACAACCAATATGCCCTTAAGCACCTCAAATGACAAGTATAATTATGTTCAACCATGTGATCCATGTAACCAAGTAATTAACCAACTTTTATGTATAATTGCATCAATACACAACATGTAAATTATGTACCAAAACTTACCATTCGGTGTCAATTGTACCACTTGTTCAATAGCATCAAACCAAGTTATAAAACATACCTCATATGCATATTCAACTACTATTTTACCTTTCATCATTCAACCACAAATTAATTCACACATCAACCTTATAGGGCAAATTATGCACATACCAAAATACCAAAACACAAGCCAAATAAGTGGTTAATGTCAGCAAAACACATATAGGCCAATATTTAGCCAAAATAACCTATACATGTCATTATAACCAAAATGTAACCAGCTAAAAGTACCAAAAGAGCCGATAGCTTCCAACTCAAACAAGCTTCTGAATCACTATAAAACACAGAAAATAACATAGAGTAAGCATTTAACCTTAGTAAGTTCGTATAACATAGAATTTAACTTACAATTTAATCACAATTTAGGTAAGTAAGCATAGATATCCCAACTCAATTTGGGCAAATGTCTAAGCACATATTCACCAACATGTTAGTCATGTGAAACACATATAATAGCCAATACATATGGATGAACTCAACAATTATTCAAGTATCCTAAACATGTATCATCCATTTCATATATCAATGTATCATGTAACATCATTTCCATGTATTTCATGTAAATACCTGTGGTAGTTCGTATCGAACCCATATAATCTCGTAACAGAACTGTGCCCGTTGAAACATTTAGAATATCGTTGGATACACGGGTAGCACACACGAGGTGTACTGAACTGTAATCCATCAATTCCTGTACATGTATACTCATACCTGCCCTGAATCGGTGTCCTCTTACGAGCTATAATCAGTAAGCTCATACGAGCTAAAATCGATAACCCTAATGACATGTCATTCGTATCCTACGAATTCCTATGGTTAAAACGGGACTCGGTAGTCATTGTACGTTGTCGCATATGCGACTGGTATTCATAGATGACAATAATGCAAATCACATACATAAAATTCAATTAAAGCATATAATTACACAATTTAATTACACGAACTTACCTCAATGAGTATACGTAGATACGAAGGCGATTAATCCGAGATTTTCTCTTTGCCTCGACCTAGCTGCATACGAGGTCTGACTGCATCTATACGAATAAATTTAATCCAATTCAATATAATTCACATTTAATTTAGTCCAACATAAATTTTTGGAAAAATTGCCATTTTACCCCTATACTTTTAATTTCTTTGTAATTTAGTCCCTAATTCATAAAAATTGAAATTTACACAATTCCACCACAACACAGTATGGTCGAATATTAAATAGGTCCTTAGCATGCACTATAATTCAATTATTTCACAATTTCACCATGTAATATTTCCTAATTTTCAATTTAGTCCCTATTAGACAATTTTACTAAAAATTCCTTTACAAAAGTTGTTTATCTAGCAACAACCATTCATTTTCTACTATCAAACTTCAAAGCTTAAGCATGTACATCAACGGTAAAACCCTAACAGTTTAAAAATTCTGCAAATTAGTCATCGAGCTAGCTAGATTAAGCTACAAAGATCCTGGAAACATAGAAATCATTAAAAACGGGACAAAAATCACTCACCAATTGAGCTTCAAAGTAGCCGAACCCTAGCTGAACAAAAATGGCTTCTTTCACTTTGCTATTCGATTGAAGAGCAAAAGAAAAATGAAAGCTTTTTAATTTTTTTTAACTTATTGTATCATTATTACCCAAATTACAAAATTAACCTTTATAAACATTATTTATTTCACTAAATCCCAAGCCATTATATTCCACTATCACTATTACGGTCTAATTACCATATAAGGACTTCCACTTTAAATTTCTATAGCTATTTAATGCCATTAGCTATTAGAACTCAACTTTTACACGTAACGTGATTTGGTCCTTTTTATTAAATTGAGCATGCAAATGGTAAAATTTCTTAATGAAATTTTTATACAGTATTTATATCATGCTGTAGGCAATAAAATAATAATAAAATAATTTTTTTGACCTCAAATTTGTGGTCCTAAAACCATTATTCCAATTTCACTGAAAACGAGTTGTTACAAAATCTTCCGAGTCAACTCTGAATCCCTCGATATACAAACTCTGCCTCTAAAAAGTAAGCAATCATCGGACCCTATTTGAAAATCTGAATCAAGAGTCGTCTCACATAATTTCTGTTTAGCTATCGACGCATTATCACATTTCTAAGCTTCACAAATCTATTGTAGGAATAATGGTTTAGCTTTTAACTCACTAAAATCGAACCATCAACGGACAATGACAACCACATATTCAACGCTCGCAAAGCAAGCGGAGATTTTCTACTTAGAGCATCAGCCACTACATTTTCTTTACTCGGATGATAATCAATAATCAAATCATAGTCTTTTAGCAAGTCGAGCCATCTGCACTGTCTTAGATTCAAGTCGTTTTTGCAACATTAAATACCCTTATGATCAGTATATGTGACAGCCCAAAATTGACCCTAGTCGGGAAGTGGTTTCGGGACCACAAGACCGAGTCGTAAAAATAATTACTTGCTATATTCTATGCTTATTATGTGTGAACATGAGTATGTGGAAGTTTCACTCCCTAATTTTACCAATTGCATGAGAAATTATTAATTGGGATCAATTTGAGACATTGTAAAAATATGATAGTCTAATTCAAAATGGTCTATTAGTGCATGTACCAAAAAGAGTGGTTTTGCATGTCAAATTGCCCAAAAGATGATGGGTGGCCGGCCAAGGAGTGATGGTGCTCCACTTATTCCAATTTATTATGTTTTGTTTAGTTAACAAATGACTTAAAATAATTATAATAAAATGGAATGAAAGAGAAAAAGGGAAGAGGAGTGTTCATATTCTTCTCCACCTTGCCAAAACCGAAACCAAAGAAGAGAAAAAGGAAAATTCTCCTTTAGGCAATTCGGCACTACTTCTTGCTAGTAGGAGGTAAGTTTTGAAGTGTTAGTTAAATCTTCTTATATGTTTAAGTCAATTTGTGAATGTATTTTGACAATATTAAGAAGGATTCAAACTTTTATGATGGTTGGGCACTAAACCGTGTATCAAAGTACTAGAATTAGTAGTTGTTTACATGTATTATTGAATGAGTAGAAGATAGAATGGGGTTTAGATGGAAGGTTCATTTGATTTATTTTTGTCCTTGTATGAAAAGAGGTTCATTGTTAAGGCCGAATGAGTCATGCTAGATTAGTTGAAAAAAAAATGTTCATGCTATGAGGTAATTTGAATAATTGACCGAAACATGGAAGGAAGGGCAAGATTTATAAATTATGTTTTAGGGTGAAAGGTATAATGAAAGTTGTATTAAGTTTAATGTGCATACTTTGGTCTAAGTGTTGAGGAGTATTCGGCTAAGATAGTTGAATGTGGGTGTTGCCGATTTTTAAATGTAGATTATGGGAGTAGCTATAATGGGCATTAAGATGCTGAACTTAAGAAATTAGAAGTAAATGAACTTGATAGTATTTAAGAGATAGAGGTGATAGATTAATGTTGCACATTCGGCTATGGTTAGGCATGTTGATGATCTTATCTTGATTTAGATAATTAGGCATAAAAGGGTGGTAAAGGGGATGGAATTGTTGAATGATTAGTTGGGTAACAAAAGAGGCATTCGGCCATCTCTTGAGAGCTTGTGTGATGTTGGGTTTAAAATTAGCAAAGGTAACTTACCTAATGCATGTGCATGTGTGATTAGATTTTTGATGACATGGTAGTTGCATGAGGTTATTAGCCGAATATACTAACATACATATACATGTGAAATTGGATTGTAAATATTTAGCAAGGTGGTTAAACTAGTTAAATTATTGATTTAGCTCAAGGAGTTAAAGGAGGTGAATCGAGCAAAGGCAAAGAAAAGGTTATCGAGTAGCCGAGTTGGAACCGTCTTACCCAACACGAGGTAAGTCATTAAGCATGTAGTTGGTATTATTTCAATGGTCATAATGTTATGTATTGATGCTGAATGGAATGAATAAATATACATATATATATATGCATGTACGTATGTGATGATGAAATTGTTGAATGAAAGAAAAGAGGTAAGATATACTGAGTTGTTGATCTCGGCACTAAACGTGCGGGATAACCATTTATGACCATGAGATTGGCGCTAAGTGCGCGGGATTAAATTGTACAGCACTAAGTGTGCGGTTTGACTATGTTGCACTAAGTGTGCGAAATGAATATGATGCACTAAGTGTGCGAATTGATCATGCGGCACTAAGTGTGCGAGTTTGACTATGTAGCACTAAGTGTGCGATTTGATTACGTAGCATTAAGTGTGCGAGTTGATTATATAGCACTGAGTGTGCGGGCTCAATATACATTCGTGAATCATTATGGACACTATGTGTGCGACACTATTGAGTCGATCGCGGACAGCGGATCGGGTAAGTGTCTTGAGTACATGGCTAATAGGTGCTATGCTTATACTTGGTGTTGAGCGGTAAGTTGAACCTATGTGACAAATATACTTGAAGTCACGTACATAAAATTTATCGTAGAATGGGTGAAAGGCCGTTTTGTTGTTTGATTGTAACGAAAATAAATTGATTTATGAAAATGCTTCAATGTCCTATTGATGAGTATATGGATTGTGAATGCATGAATTGATATGAAATTGAACCGATAGGTTGGAGGAACTATGGTATGGTTGGTATGGATGGAGTAAATTGTCTCGTTCCATTTTGTTTCCTCTTGTGATAATGTTATTGATGGATGGTAGTACATTGCTTATGACTTACTGAGTTATAAACTCACTCGGTGTTTCCTTGTCACCCATTATAGGTTGCTTGGACTCATCTATTTTCGCGGGGTCAGGCCGTCATCGAAGTCATCACACCGGATAGCAAGTTTTGGTACTTTCTTCTTAGTTGGCTTAGAAGAACATTTTGGCATGTATAGGCTATTATGTTGTGTTTGAACTTTGGTATGTAAACTTTTAGCCATGCGAAAATGGCATAAATGTTCGGTTGGGTTTGGTTTCATAACGTTAGGTCGTGAATTTTGATGATTTGACCTTTTTATGCCATATGTCATGGTAAATTGTTTTGGTGTTAAAATTTATGATATGGCAATAATGTAGTAGGGAGAAGTTGACAATGATTAGCCTTGGCATGGTTAGTCATGATCATAATTTGTGATATGCATGAGGAATTATTAGTTGAATCAAGGAGTAAACATGAAGTGGGCATGGTTGCCTTCGTAACAGATGCTGGCAGCAGCAGTGACATGAAATCGAAAAATCACTAAAAATAGTAGGAATGGAATTGATTGATGAATAAATTATGTAATCGAAGCTCGATGAGTCTATTTTCATATAGAAGTAATGAAAAGATCACATGGACAGTATGTTAAGAGAAAATCAGGTTCTCGTGGGACAGGGCCAGAACGGTTTCTGGATTCCCTGCTCCGACTTTGGAAATTCATTATAAATTAACCAGAGATAATTAGGAGTCGTACCATATATGTATAGATTCCTCTCTGAGTCTAGTTTCTATAGAAACAAACGGCATCAGTATTGAAGTTCTGTGCAGGGAGATATCCAAGTCGTAATGGGCAAAGGTCAGTGTAGTCGACCCCTGCAACTTGGGAGACTTTGACTAATAAACTGTACTAATTGGCCCGACCAAAAATTCTAGAAAAAATTACATAGATGGGCACATGAGTCTAGTTTCTGGGAAAAATTACGAAACTGATTTTCGAGTTACGAAACTCAAGATATGATTTTTAAACGACTAGTACACAGATTGGGCAGTGTCTGGAAAATAAATTTTGTAAAGGGGTTAAAGTCAGTTAACACCCCGTGTTCGACTCCGGTGTCGGTTTCGGGTTCGGGGTGTTACATTTTATTGGTATCAGAGCTATGGTTTAGTCGGTTCTAGGACTACCATAGCACGTATGAGTCTAGCTATACATGCCATAATGTTAATGTTTAAAAGGGTGATGACTTCTGACGGTTGAAATGTTTTTGTTTTGATTAGTAAATGGATCCCGGTGAAGAAAGAACCCTAGCGGATGACGTTGAGAGCGTAGCGGCTGCTCTGCACAAGGGACGCCGCCTGTTGAACCTCAGTCATCTGCGAATAATCAAGGTGAGGGGGCTAAACAAGCCTTCTTTACCATGATGAATGAGTGGGTCGCGCAATATGCCCGAACCAACCCGGCTGTCCAGCAATTCCCAAATTTGAATAATCCACCCCAAGAGCCTGTAATGCCATCAGTCGCTGATCCTGTGAGGCTGAGTAAGCCACCTGTAGACTTGATTAGGAAGCGTGGGGCCGAGGAGTTCAAGGCCATAGTAACTGATGATGCCGAAAGGGCCGAGTTCTGGCTTGATAACACCATTCGGGTGTTCGATGAATTGTCATGCACACCCGATGAATGTCTAAAATGTGCTGTATCTTTGTTGCGAGACTCAGCCTACTATTGGTGGAGGACCTTGATTTCCATAGTCCCGAACGAGCGAGTAACTTGGGACTTCTTTCAAACGGAATTCCGGAAGAAATTTATTAGCCAACGGTTCATTGATCAGAAGCGTAAGGAGTTCTTGGAACTCAAGCAAGGTCGTATGACTGTATCTGAATACGAACATGAATTCGTAAGACTCAGTAGGTATGCCCGGGAGTGTGTAGCCGATGAGGTTGCTATGTGCAAAAGATTCGAGGAAGGATTGAATGAAGATTTAAAGCTACTAATGGGTATTTTGGAAATAAAAGAATTCGTAACACTAGTCGAACGAGCCTGCAAGGCGGAAGAACTTGGAAAGGAGAAGAGGAAGGCTGAATTTGAAGCTAGAGATTATCGTAAAAGATCGACGGGTAAAGCTCCGTTCTCAGCTGTAAAGAAGTTCAGGGAGGACATTAATAAGTCGAGGGCGACTGCAGGAATTTCCATCAGGGCAAGACCATCGATGGGCTCCCGAGCTACTTCGGTAGCTAGTGTGGGCAATAATCGTCACGAGAAACCTGAATGTCCCCAATGTGGAAGACGACACCTAGGTGAATGTTGGGGCAAGTCTACTAGCAGGGCCTGTTACGGATGTGGTTCGAAGGACCACCTCATTAGAGATTGCACGGAGCTGGATGAGAAGAATAAGATTCAAGGTGCAAGACCTAGTGGAGTGACATCTAGAGGTAGACCACCGAGAATTTTAGGAGGCAGGGGTGGTAGTCAGAGGGGGCTTCCGATACGGCCGATCGAGCCGAGAACCGTACTCCTGCTAGAGCATATGCCATTCGCGCACGAGAGGAGGCATCCTCCCCCGACGTCATCACTAGTACCTTCACTCTCTTTGATACTAATGTGATTGCATTGATTGACCCTGGTTCTACTCATTCATATGTATGCGAAACCTTAGCAACCAGTAAGACTCTACCTGTTGAGTCTACTGAGCTCGTAATTCGAGTATCAAACCCTTTGGGTCAATGCGTACTTGTTGATAAAGTGTGTAAGAGATGCCCTCTAATAATCCGAGAATCTGTTTTCCGGCTATTTGATGCTTTTGCCGTTCAACGAGTTTGATGTTATTCTTGGTTTGGATTGGTTAACCGCGCATGATGCGGTTGTGAATTGCAAAAGCAAGACTATCGACTTGAGGTGCGCAAATAACGAAATAATCCGAGTTGAGTCTGCGGACTTAAGGGGGTTGCCAGCTGTAATATCAGCAATGTGGCCCAGAAATATGTAAGGAAAGGGTGCGAAGCATACCTCGCGTATGTACTTGATGACAAGGAGTTAGAAAAGAAACCCGAATCGGTGCCGGTGGTCTGTGAATACCCGGATGTTTTTCCTGAAGAGTTACCGGGTTTGCCACCTGTTCGGGAGGTAGAGTTTGGTATTGAGCTTGTACCTGGAACTACGCCTATTTCGATCGCTCCATATCGTATGGCACTAACCGAGTTAAAAGAGTTGAAAGCTCAGTTGCAAGAATTGACGGATAGAGGTTTCGCTCGACCGAGTTTCTCACCTTGGGGTGCACCAGTATTGTTCGTGAAAAAGAAGGACGGAACCATGAGGTTGTGCATTGATTATCGTCAACTGAATAAAGTGACGATAAAGAATAAGTATCCGTTACCGCGTATTGATGATCTGTTCGATCAATTAAAGGGAGCATCGGTGTTTTCAAAGATAGATTTGAGATCGGGTTATTATCAGTTGCGGATTCGAGATTCGGACGTACCCAAAACTGCTTTCAGAACGAGGTACGGTCACTACGAGTTCTTAGTGATGCCGTTTGGGCTCACTAATGCCCCTGCGGTGTTTATGGATTTGATGAATCGGATCTTCAGGCCGTATTTGGATCGGTTCGTAGTTGTGTTTATTGATGACATCTTGGTCTATTCAAGAGATGAGACCGAACATGCTGAGCATCTGAGGCAAGTGTTGCAAATTTTGCGGGATAAGCAGTTATATGCTAAGTTCAGTAAGTGTGAGTTCTGGTTAAGAGAGGTTAGCTTCTTGGGTCATGTGGTATCCGCATCGGGTATTCGAGTTGACCCGAGCAAAATTTCAGCCATACTTAACTAGAAGCCTCCGAGAAATGTTACCGAAGTCCGGAGCTTTCTAGGGCTCGCCGGTTATTACCGACGATTTGTCAAAGGTTTCTCGATGATAGCCACACCAATGACGAAGCTACTTCAGAAGGATGTTAAGTTCGAATGGACGGAGAAATGTCAGAACAGCTTCGATCAACTGAAAACTCATCTGACTGAAGCTCCAATTTTGGTGCAACCCGAATCGGGTAAAGAGTTTGTCATTTATAGTGACGCATCCCTACTTGGGTTGGGTTGCGTATTGATGCAAGAAGGTCGAGTTGTGGCCTATGCGTCGAGACAATTGAAGCCACACGAGAGAAATTATCCGACCCATGATCTCGAACTAGCCGCCATTGTGTTTGCATTGAAAATATGGCGACATTATTTGTTTGGCGAGAAGTGCCATGTGTTTTCGGATCACAAAAGTCTCAAATATTTGATGACTCAACGAGACTTGAATCTGCGACAAAGACGTTGGCTTGAGTTGTTGAAAGATTACGAGCTTGTCATTGATTACCACCCGGGAAAGGCTAATGTGGTTGCAGACGCCTTAAGCCGGAAATCACTGTTTGCTTTGCGAGTGATGAATGTACACTTGTCTGTTCTACCTGACAATGTGTTAGTAGCTGAATTAAAAGCCAAACCATTATTGACTCATCAAATTCGCGAAGCTCAGAAAGTCGATGAGGAATTGGTTGCAAAACGAGCTGAGTGTGTTCCGAACAAGGAATCGGAGTTTCAGATTGATGATGAGGTTGTTTGAGGTTTAGAAGTCGTTTGTGTGTTCCAAGGAATTCAGAACTCATTCCGATGATTCTGAACGAAGCCCATTGTAGCCGAATGTCAATTCACCCGGGGAGTACGAAAATGTACAACGACTTGAAACGTCGGTTTTGGTGGCATGGTATGAAACGAGACATCTCTGACTTTGTTTCGAGATGTTTAATATGTCAACAAGTGAAAGCGGAACATCAAGTGCCTTCAGGGTTACTTCAGCCGATCATGATACCCGAGTGGAAATGGGACCGAGTCACAATGGACTTTGTGTCCGGACTGCCATTGTCAGCAAGTAAGAAGGATGCGATTTGGGTTGTTGTTGATAGGCTGACTAAGTCGGCTCACTTTGTCCCCGTGCGTACGGATTTTTCATTAGATAAACTAGCCGAATTGTATGTCTCTCAGATTGTGAGATTACATGGAGTACCTATTTCTGTCGTGTCGGATAGAGATCCGAGATTTACCTCGCGATTTTGGAAGAAATTGCAAGAAGCTTTGGGTACCAAGCTGCATTTTAGCACCGCTTTTCATCCACAAACCGATGGTCAATCCGAGCGGATAATTTAGATACTTGAGGATATGTTGAGATGTTGCATCCTCGAGTTTAGTGGTACATGGGAACGGTATTTACCCTTGATCGAATTCGCTTACAACAATAGTTTCCAATCAAGTATTAAGATGGCACCTTACGAGGCTTTGTACGGTCGTAAATGCCGTACGCCATTGTTTTGGACCGAGCTCGGTGAAAGTAAAATTTTCGGAGTTGATTTGATTAGAGATGCCGAACAGAAGGTAAAGGTAATCCGTGAAAGTCTGAAGGTAGCCACAGATCGTCAGAAATCGTATGCGGATCTGAAACGGAAGGACATTGAATATCAGGTGGGAGATAAAGTGTTCCTTAAAGTTTCGCCTTGGAAAAAGGTACTTAGGTTTGGCCGTAAAGGCAAGTTGAGCCCGAGATTCATTGGGCCGTACGAAATCTCTGAACGAGTGGGGTCGGTTGCATATAGATTGATTTTGCCCCCTGAACTTGAAAGGATACACGATGTCTTTCATGTTTCGATGCTTCGACGCTATAGGTCTGATCCTTCACACATAATTAGTCCGTCGGAGGTTGAAATTCGAGCCGATATGAGTTATGAAGAAGAGCCGATGTGTATCCTAGCTCGTGAAGTGAAGGAGTTGCGGAACAAAAGGGTTCCGTTAGTAAAGGTGTTATGGCTCAAACACGGGATCGAGGAAGCTACTTGGGAAACCGAGAGTTCGATGAAAGAACGATACCCAAACCTATTTACCGGTAAGCTTTTCGGGGATGAAAATTTCTTAAGTGGGGGAGAGTTGTGACAGCCCAAAATTGACCCTAGTCGGGAAGTGGTTTCGGGACCACAAGACCGAGTCGTAAAAATAATTACTTGCTATATTCTATGCTTATTATGTGTGAACATGAGTATGTGGAAGTTTCACTCCCTAATTTTACCAATTGCATGAGAAATTATTAATTGGGATCAATTTGAGACATTGTAAAAATATGATAGTCTAATTCAAAATGGTCTATTAGTGCATGTACCAAAAAGAGTGGTTTTGCATGTCAAATTGCCCAAAAGATGATGGGTGGCCGGCCAAGGAGTGATGGTGCTCCACTTATTCCAATTTATTATGTTTTGTTTAGTTAACAAATGACTTAAAATAATTATAATAAAATGGAATGAAAGAGAAAAAGGGAAGAGGAGTGTTCATATTCTTCTCCACCTTGCCAAAACCGAAACCAAAGAAGAGAAAAAGGAAAATTCTCCTTTAGGCAATTCGGCACTACTTCTTGCTAGTAGGAGGTAAGTTTTGAAGTGTTAGTTAAATCTTCTTATATGTTTAAGTCAATTTGTGAATGTATTTTGACAATATTAAGAAGGATTCAAACTTTTATGATGGTTGGGCACTAAACCGTGTATCAAAGTACTAGAATTAGTAGTTGTTTACATGTATTATTGAATGAGTAGAAGATAGAATGGGGTTTAGATGGAAGGTTCATTTGATTTATTTTTGTCCTTGTATGAAAAGAGGTTCATTGTTAAGGCCGAATGAGTCATGCTAGATTAGTTGAAAAAAAAATGTTCATGCTATGAGGTAATTTGAATAATTGACCGAAACATGGAAGGAAGGGCAAGATTTATAAATTATGTTTTAGGGTGAAAGGTATAATGAAAGTTGTATTAAGTTTAATGTGCATACTTTGGTCTAAGTGTTGAGGAGTATTCGGCTAAGATAGTTGAATGTGGGTGTTGCCGATTTTTAAATGTAGATTATGGGAGTAGCTATAATGGGCATTAAGATGCTGAACTTAAGAAATTAGAAGTAAATGAACTTGATAGTATTTAAGAGATAGAGGTGATAGATTAATGTTGCACATTCGGCTATGGTTAGGCATGTTGATGATCTTATCTTGATTTAGATAATTAGGCATAAAAGGGTGGTAAAGGGGATGGAATTGTTGAATGATTAGTTGGGTAACAAAAGAGGCATTCGGCCATCTCTTGAGAGCTTGTGTGATGTTGGGTTTAAAATTAGCAAAGGTAACTTACCTAATGCATGTGCATGTGTGATTAGATTTTTGATGACATGGTAGTTGCATGAGGTTATTAGCCGAATATACTAACATACATATACATGTGAAATTGGATTGTAAATATTTAGCAAGGTGGTTAAACTAGTTAAATTATTGATTTAGCTCAAGGAGTTAAAGGAGGTGAATCGAGCAAAGGCAAAGAAAAGGTTATCGAGTAGCCGAGTTGGAACCGTCTTACCCAACACGAGGTAAGTCATTAAGCATGTAGTTGGTATTATTTCAATGGTCATAATGTTATGTATTGATGCTGAATGGAATGAATAAATATACATATATATATATGCATGTACGTATGTGATGATGAAATTGTTGAATGAAAGAAAAGAGGTAAGATATACTGAGTTGTTGATCTCGGCACTAAACGTGCGGGATAACCATTTATGACCATGAGATTGGCGCTAAGTGCGCGGGATTAAATTGTACAGCACTAAGTGTGCGGTTTGACTATGTTGCACTAAGTGTGCGAAATGAATATGATGCACTAAGTGTGCGAATTGATCATGCGGCACTAAGTGTGCGAGTTTGACTATGTAGCACTAAGTGTGCGATTTGATTACGTAGCATTAAGTGTGCGAGTTGATTATATAGCACTGAGTGTGCGGGCTCAATATACATTCGTGAATCATTATGGACACTATGTGTGCGACACTATTGAGTCGATCGCGGACAGCGGATCGGGTAAGTGTCTTGAGTACATGGCTAATAGGTGCTATGCTTATACTTGGTGTTGAGCGGTAAGTTGAACCTATGTGACAAATATACTTGAAGTCACGTACATAAAATTTATCGTAGAATGGGTGAAAGGCCGTTTTGTTGTTTGATTGTAACGAAAATAAATTGATTTATGAAAATGCTTCAATGTCCTATTGATGAGTATATGGATTGTGAATGCATGAATTGATATGAAATTGAACCGATAGGTTGGAGGAACTATGGTATGGTTGGTATGGATGGAGTAAATTGTCTCGTTCCATTTTGTTTCCTCTTGTGATAATGTTATTGATGGATGGTAGTACATTGCTTATGACTTACTGAGTTATAAACTCACTCGGTGTTTCCTTGTCACCCATTATAGGTTGCTTGGACTCATCTATTTTCGCGGGGTCAGGCCGTCATCGAAGTCATCACACCGGATAGCAAGTTTTGGTACTTTCTTCTTAGTTGGCTTAGAAGAACATTTTGGCATGTATAGGCTATTATGTTGTGTTTGAACTTTGGTATGTAAACTTTTAGCCATGCGAAAATGGCATAAATGTTCGGTTGGGTTTGGTTTCATAACGTTAGGTCGTGAATTTTGATGATTTGACCTTTTTATGCCATATGTCATGGTAAATTGTTTTGGTGTTAAAATTTATGATATGGCAATAATGTAGTAGGGAGAAGTTGACAATGATTAGCCTTGGCATGGTTAGTCATGATCATAATTTGTGATATGCATGAGGAATTATTAGTTGAATCAAGGAGTAAACATGAAGTGGGCATGGTTGCCTTCGTAACAGATGCTGGCAGCAGCAGTGACATGAAATCGAAAAATCACTAAAAATAGTAGGAATGGAATTGATTGATGAATAAATTATGTAATCGAAGCTCGATGAGTCTATTTTCATATAGAAGTAATGAAAAGATCATATGGACAGTATGTTAAGAGAAAATCAGGTTCTCGTGGGACAGGGCCAGAACGGTTTCTGGATTCCCTGCTCCGACTTTGGAAATTCATTATAAATTAACCAGAGATAATTAGGAGTCGTACCATATATGTATAGATTCCTCTCTGAGTCTAGTTTCTATAGAAACAAACGGCATCAGTATTGAAGTTCTGTGCAGGGAGATATCCAAGTCGTAATGGGCAAAGGTCAGTGTAGTCGACCCCTGCAACTTGGGAGACTTTGACTAATAAACTGTACTAATTGGCCCGACCAAAAATTCTAGAAAAAATTACATAGATGGGCACATGAGTCTAGTTTCTGGGAAAAATTACAAAACTGATTTTCGAGTTACGAAACTCAAGATATGATTTTTAAAACGACTAGTACACAGATTGGGCAGTGTCTGGAAAATAAATTTTGTAAAGGGGTTAAAGTCAGTTAACACCCCGTGTTCGACTCCGGTGTCGGTTTCGGGTTCGGGGTGTTACAGTATAAATGTGACATTTTTTCCATATAAATAGTGTCACCAAATCATCAATGCAAACACAATTGCTGCCAATTCCAAATCATGTGTTGGATAATTCTTTTCATGTGGCTTTAACTATCTGGAAGCATAAGCTATCACTTTACCTTCCTGCATCAAAACACAGCCTAAACCATTCAAAGAAGCATCACTAAAAATTACAAATTCTTTTCCTGACTCAGGCTGAACTAAAGTTGGTGCCTCAGTCAATAGTGCTTTCCACTGATTAAAACATTTCTGATATTTTTCTGACCATTCGAACTTCACATCTTTCTATAATAGTCATGTCATCGGAGTAGCTATCATTGAGAATCCTTTGATGAATCTTCTATGATAGCTAGCTAATCCAAGAAAGCTTCTAACTTTCGATACATTTCTCGAAGGTTTCCAGTCAACAACTGCTGAAATTTTACTCGGATCAACCCTGATGCCTTCAGTTGATACTATGTGTCCCAGAAAACTAACTTCTCGTAGCCAAAACTCACATTTCCTAAATTTAGCAAACAAGTGTTTATCACGCAAGGTTTGCAGCACAACTCTAAAATATTCATCATGCTCCATTTCGTTTCGCGAATAGATCAGAATATCATCAGTAAAAACCACGACAAATTTGTCTAAATAGGGTCTAAAAATTCTGTTAATCAAATCCATAAATACTGCAGGTGCATTAGTTAAACCAAACGACATAACAATAAATTCATAATGTCCGTACATGGTTCTGAATGCATTTTTTGGCACATTCAAATCTTTAACTCGCAACTGATAATAACTAGAACATAGATCAATCTTTGAAAATACTGTTGCACCTATCAACTGATTAAACAAATCATTAATTCATAGCAATGGATATTTATTCTTAATCGTAACTTTGTTGAGTTGTTGATAATCGATACACAATCTCATTAATCTGTCTTTTTTTAACAAAAGAATCGGTGCACCCCAAGGTGAGAAACTAGGTCATGCAAAACCTCTATCAGTTAACTATTACAATTGAGCTTTCAACTCTTTCAACTCTGTAGGAACCATTCTGTATGGAGCTATCGATATCGATGATGTTCCCGGTACTAACTCAATAGCAAATTTGACCACTTTGATCAGTTGTAACCTGAGTAACTCTTCTGGAAACACATTTGGATATTCACAGAATATGGGCACTGATTCAAGTTTCAACTCAGACACTTTTGAATCTAGAACATAGGCAAGGTACGCATCATAACCTTTTCTTACATATTTCTACGCTATCATAGTTGAAATAATATCTGGAGTAACTAGGTTCGTGCATACATACGAATAAGTTGATCTAGGATCAATCAAAGTAGTAAGTTTAGTGTCAAATATAGAAAAAGTACTAGTAAAAACATCTGGAGCAGAAGCTTCCTCACGCGCATGAATCGTATAGGCTCTAACCGGTGCTCGTGCCTCAGACCTCACTACTGAGACTTTAGTCGCACTTTGACTATTATTCACATTTCTAGGGTTCCTCAGCTATCTCCCTCTCACATCTGTATTGCTCAGTTGGAATCCATTACTATACGAAAATATAATTCAAAACGTGTCAGGATTTACCACACTATCAAAGGTTATATAATGGCATGTATATCTAGACTCACAAACGTTATGCTCAGCCCAAGAATTGGATAAACCGTAACTCTGATACCAATAAATCTAACACCTTTAGAGCGTATCCGTCGCTGGATTAGGGCTACAGTGTATTACCGAAGAACAACATCATACAATGAATAATTTTAATTCAAAAATAAATCATAAGGTAAACATAACATTATCAATCAAAAACATACATACGGTCCTTTATACGAGCCCTCGAGGCCCAAAACAGACATTGAAAATGATTCAAGACTAAATTGGAAACATATGAAATTTTTTAGAAAAAGTTAAAAATTTTCAAATTGTTGGGGTCACATAACCGTGTGGGCATTCAAAATAGGGAAAACAGTCGTGTCCCAACTCGTGTCCACAGCCCTGTAACTCACTGACTTTGGTCACACGGCCAAGCCACACGCCCGTGTGCCAGGCCGTGTACCCTTTGAAATAACCCCACACGCTCGTGTCCTAGGTCGTGTGCTAGGCCGTGTAACAGCCTAACTTGCAACCCTTTGAAAGCTACAGAGGACACATGGCCGTGTCGCCTGGCCATGTGTCACACACGACTGAGACACATGCCCGTGTCTCTGCCAATGTGGACGAAAAATAGGCCATTTCCAGGCCATTTTCCTCACCCAAACTCACAACTCCTGCACAAGCCAATTGCACCTAAAATCAAGCATTTAAAACTCACTTTGCATATGCATATCCAAGCTTAAACAACCTAGAATCTAACCATTCAACCAATATACCAAAATGGCACCTCAATTTCAACAAATAAACTTTACTTAAACACCTAACCATTTCATTCCACATCTAAACTACAAATTGGATCACCCCAATTCTATATTTACCACAAAGTTCATAAACCAAATATGCATACATAATCAATACAAAATAGCCATAGTCACAACTAACCTATACCATACCACATTGACCAAAAGATGGTCACTTTCAAGCTACCAAATCACACAAAATACCACATATTATATACCTCATACCAAATAGATCGTCAACCATAATGTCATATATACAATCCACATTGTAACACCCCTAACCCGAATCTGTCGCTAGAACAGGATTATGTAGTATTATCGAAGTTTACAATTTAAATGGATAGAAAATTCAAACATTTCATAACATATAGCATTCATGTCAGAAATCAATCATAATCATGCATATTGTTCCTAATACAAGCCCTCAAGGCCCAAAATACACTTTAAAAACAAATCGAGACTAAATTGGAAACTCAAAAAATATTTTAGAAACATTTAAAATTTTCAAAGTTGTAGGGGTCACATGGCCGCATTCGAAATAGGGATACATGGTCATTTCCCAGCCCGTGTCCGTGCCTATGTAACTCATTGACTTGTGCCACACGGCCAAGCCACACACCCGTGTGCTAGGCTGTGTGAGCATATTGAATTGCACTCTATAAAATATACAGGGGACACATGGCCGTGTCACCTGGCCGTGTGTCATTCACGGCTGAGACACACGCCCGTGTGGATGAAAATAGGCCATTTTACAAGCCACAATTTTCACCCA
This sequence comes from Gossypium hirsutum, assembly GCF_007990345.1. Lineage (NCBI taxonomy): Eukaryota > Viridiplantae > Streptophyta > Magnoliopsida > Malvales > Malvaceae > Gossypium > Gossypium hirsutum. The sequence goes on along the minus strand of NC_053441.1, from coordinate 45,985,270 downwards.
ATTTGGCATCCACCTACACTTAACATTCTGCATAAACACAAGGCATAAACAGGCATCCAAAACAAGCCAAAATCAAGCCTTAAACATATAAAATCATCACATACAACCAATATGCCCTTAGGCACCTCAAATGACAATTTATAACATATAAATCTAAACATTCAATATATCCAATTGTTTAACTAACTCATATGCATATTTGTACCAAAACTTACCATGTAGATCATTAATCAAAACATACCATTTAGTACCATTTATGTACTTGATCTCTAGCATCAAATGGTCATGTAAGTCACTTGTAATTTGTGCACTAAAAACACAAATACAAACCATTCAAAAGCTAACCTCATTATACATATGTGCTTTCCACAATAAGCACTAAAACACTCCAAATTATAATACATATCCAAATACATAATCAACTACCATTTAAATTTTCATCCATCAAACATAAATCAATTCAGATATTACCTATACCAAACCACACATCAAACATGATAAGGCCATTTATATATACATAGCAAAATGTACCCAAGTACAAGCCAAAACATATAGCCAAAACCACAACATCACACATAAGCCAACATTAGCCAAAATAACCTATACATGCCATTATAACCGAAATTAAACAACTGAATGTATCAAAAGAGCCGATAGACAGTGTGATATAGTTCTGACAAGCTTCCAACCCAAACGAGCTTCTGAATCACTATAAAATACGAAATATAACACAAAGTAATCATTTAAGCTTAGTACGTATAAAATAGAATTTAACTTACCATTTAACCATAATTTAGGTAAGTAAACATAGCATATCCCAACCAATTTAGCCAGAAGCCTAAACACATGTTCACCAACATATTAACCATGTAAATTACATATAAATCCAATACACATGGATGATTTCAACAAGTAATCACATTTCATATACATGTATTATTCATTTCATAAATTTCATGTAAGTACCTGTAATAGTTCATATCAAACTCATACAATCTCATAACAGAATTGTGCTCGTTGAACCATTTAGAATATCGTTGGATATGCGGGTAGTACACACGAGGTGTACTGAACTATAATCCATCAATTCATGTACATGTATGCTCATACGAGTTATAAACGGTAAGCTTCTCTGAGCTAAATAACGGTAAGCTCCTCCGAGCTGAGTATCGGTAAGCTCATAAGAGCTGAAATTGGTAACCCTACTGACATATCATTTGTATCCTACAAATTCCTAAGGTTCGAACGGGGCTCGGTAGTCATTGTATGTCTTCAAATATGTGATCGGTAATTATACATTGCATTTATACAACCCACATATATATATATTTTAATTAAAGCATATAAATACACAATTTAATTACATGAACTTACCTCAACGAGTGTTCGTAGATACGGAGCTGACTAATCTGAGATTTTCTCTTTGCCTTGATCTAACTCCATACAAGGTCTAACTAGATCTATACGAGTGAATTTAAATCTATTCAATACAATTCATATTCAATTTATTCCAACACACATTTTTGGAAAAACTACCGTTTTTCCCCTATACTTTTAATTCTTTGCAATTTAGTCATTATCTCATAAAGATGGAAATTTACACAATTTCATTACAACCTATCATAGCCAAATTATATACATGCTTACAATAGCCCACATATTTCACAAATTCAAAATTTTACCACACAATTTATCACATTTTTCAATTTAATCCCTAATTGATAATTTCATCAAAAAATCCTTTACAAAAGTTGTTTCTGTAACAATAACCATTTATTTTATACCATTAAACTTCAAAACCCTGACATGTTCATTAATGGAAAAACTCAAATACTTTAACAGTTTCACAAATTAGTCCCTGGGCTACCTAGATTAAGCTACAATGATCCCGTATACATAGAAATTATAAAAAATGGGACAAAAATCACTCACCAATTGAGCTTCAAAGTAGCTAAACCCTAGCTTCAATAAAAATGGCTTTCTTTTCTTCACAATTAGTTGAAGAAAGAAGAAAAGATGATACTCATCTTTTATTTTAATTCATTTTAACTTTAATTACAAATTTCCAAAATTAACCTTAATAAACTTTAATAATTACAAAATTACCAACCATTATCATCCACTAACATAATAATGGTCTAATTACCATCTAAGGACCTCATTTTTAAGTTCTATAGCTATTTAATACCTTTAGCTACTAGAACTCAACTTTTGTACTTTACGAGATTTAGTCCTTTTTATCAAATTGAGCATGTAACCAGTAAAATTTTTTAACAAAATTTTCATACGGTATTTCTATCATGCAGTAGACCATAAAATAATAATAAAATAATTTTTTTACTTCAGAATTGTGGTCCCGAAACCACTATTCTGATTTCACTAAAAACGGGCTGTTACAGACACTTAATGGCTAGAATTCATCAAACAAAACACCTGTACATGCCATTATAACCATGACTCAAAATATGTTGATATAACCGATGGATAGTGTGATGAAATTTCTGACAACTTCCAACCCGAACGAGCTTTCGATTATCTAGAAACACAAAGGAAGAATATAATGCTTAGTAAGTTCGTAATTCATAAACAAAGCTTACCATTTCAATTTATAAGCATAAAACAATTTGAGACAATCCAACATGACTTGGCATTAGCCTAAGCAACAACAACCTCTTAAATTAGATAATCACATAGCTTAACAAATCATCTCAAAACATCATAACATATGTACACACTACTTATAAACATTCATAGTTTCAAGCATATGGCTAAGCATATTTCAAACATCATCAACTCATACCTTTTCATACTTTCATAGCAACACTTATTGAAGCATTTGTCGATCCTTCACTTTTCATACCCGTTAAACCACTAAAAAAATATCGGATACGCAGGAATCTCGCACACTATGTGCCAACATGTGGTCGAAACCACTACTATCTCATATCTCATATCAATGCTCTCTCTTGAAGCATAAATGGGTCTGCTTACACAAGCTGCCAGTCAGGACGTAGCTACAAGGTGCTGCTCACAAAAGCTGTCATGTAACCACAACACATGCCAAAAACTCAACCATTGATAGGACGTACAAGACTAGCACGCGAAACACGGTAACCCCTAATAACCTGTCATTTCCATCTTATATATTCCTAAGGTTCAAACGAGATCCGAAAGTCACCAAAACTTTGTTGGATATTTCTGTAGAGTCGTAATTTTAGTATATGTAACATAAATACATTTAAATCAAACATAATTCAATGTTAATTTAATATACAAACTTACCTCAAACACGAACAAAGAAATACAATCGATTAATCCAATACTTTATCTTTTCCCCGATCTAATTTCGTATGTTGCTTTTCTTTATCTATATAGTGAAATTTATCTCATTCAAATTTAATTCTATTCAATTTAATCCAAAAATCATATTTTGGTAAAATTACCATTTTGCCCCTATACTTTAATTTCTTTACAATTTAGTCCCTAGTTCATAAAAATAGAAATTTATGCCATTTAATACTATCCCACTATAGCCAAATATCACTAATTCCCTTAGAAAGCCCTACATTTCCTTTATTTCACAATTTAACCATGAATATTTTTATATTTTTCAATTTAACCCCTATTTGAGAATTTCATCAAAATTTCCTTTACTAAAGTTGTTCAACTATCATCAAGCATTCATTTTCATCCATCAAACATAAAAAACCAACTAACATACATTCATGGTGAAACCCTAGATTTTTAACAATTTTGAAAATTAGTCCTCGGGCTAGCTACATTAAGTATGACTCCAAAAACATAAAAGTCATTAAAAACGGGATGAAAAATGCTTACATGTATAAGAACAAAGGTTGGCCGAATGTTGAATATTCAACAATGGTGGTTTATTCCTCAAAATTTCAGCTAGGAGAAGATGGACAAGGTAATTTTCTTTTTGTTTTGTTTATTTTGTTATTTAATTATTTATTTACTTATATAACCTTACTAAATCCCATTAATGATGTCTAAACTTGTCCACTACTAATTTTAATGGTGTATTTACCACTTAAGGCCTCTCATGTTTTAATTTCATAATAAATTGATAACTTTTTCTAAGAGAACCTAAGTTTTGCACCTTATGTGATTTAGTCTCGTTTTTTTTATCAAATTAAGCATACAAACAATAAAATTTATTCACGAAATTTTTATACGATGCTACTATCGTTCTGCAGACCATAAAATAATAATAAAATAAATTTTACGACATTATATTTGTGGTCCCAAAACCACTGTTTTGATTTTAATGAAAATGAGTTATTACACTCGAGCCCTTAGAAACACTTTAGAAATGGTTCGGGACTAAATTAGAAACATTTGAAACATTTAAGAAAAAAGTTGGAAAACTTGAACTGCAGGAGTCACATGGACGTGTGGCCAGGCCGTGTAACTTACATGGCTGAGACACATGCCCATGTCTTAGGCCGTGTAACAATGGAAATAAGGACACACGGCCATGTCCCAACCCGTGCCTGTGCCTGTGCCCATGTAACTCACTGAGTTGGGTCACACGACCAAGCCACACCCCCGTGTGCCAGGCCTTGTAAATCTCGAAATGGCCTCACACGCCCGTGTGTCAGGCCGTGTGCTAGGCCGTGTAACTGCCTGACTTGTAACCTTTGGAACTTACAGGGGACACATGGCCATGTCTTATGGCCGTGTGGTACACACCGAGCTCAATTCCATAAAAAATATACCATACTTGACCACATTGTAACTACTCCATCACAAACCAATTAGGCTATTGAAACATACATCAACTTAACCATATTAACACATAACAACAAGGCACTAGGAGTACCAAAAGTTCATCAACCAAAATAACATATACATGCCAAACTTATAAACTAACATCAAACACAAGTCCACCTATACATGCAGTTATAACCTTAGCCAAAACATCAAAAACTACCGAAATATTCGCTAGATAGTGTGATAGATCTCCGACGAGCTTCCAATTATCTATAAAACATGGGAAAGAAAGCTACGTAAGCATATAATGCTTAGTAAGTGTGTAAAACATGAACATAACTTACCATTTCAATGCATAACATTAAAATTAAGCATGATATAATCCAACCACAAGCTTGGGACAAGCCTAAGCACCATCAACAACATATGTTAGTACATCAACTCACAATTCACTTGCACTATCATAAGGGAAGTCATTATACATGAACAATTTCATTAGAAATCATCAACTTCATGAACATAAGTACACTTACATTAAACATTTCCTTTTCAATTATTTTCATAGATTCATGACATAAGTCATTAGGATACTTACTGTTCCTTTCTCTTTTCATTCCCGTTCAACCATTTAGAATAACAACAGACACACGGGAAATCTCACACGAAGTGTGCTAAACATATAACATTTCCTTTCCTTTTCCTTTACATCATTGCTCACTCGAGCCGTAAAATGGGTCTGCTCACATAAGCTGACTGTCGGAATGTACGCTACACGATGCTGCTCACATAAGTTGTTGAGTATCAGCAACAAATGTCGAACCTCAGCCATCGGTAGGACATTCAGGACCAGCACCAGAAATATGGTAACCCTAATGACATGTCATTTGTATCCTATATACTCCTAAGGTTCAAATAGGGCTTGATAATCGTCGTAACATCGTTGGATTTCCACCATTTCTTTACATGACAAATAGCAAAATAACATATATATCAAAATAACATTAAAACATTATTTAAACATACGAACTTACCTCGATTACAAAGACGTCAAAACAAAATTAACTAATCCGAGGCTTTAGCTTTTTCTCAATCTATATCTATACGAGGTTTATCTTGATCTAACTAAGCAAATTCAGTCCATTTAATACTCATATTATTCAGTTTAGTCCAAAATTATACTTTTGTAGAATTACACTTTTTCCCTTAATATTTTAACTTCTCTACAATTTAGTCCTTAAACTCATAAAGCAAAATTTATGCAATTTAATCCACATTTCATGCTAGCTAAATTCACTAGGGACCTATACAACTTCATACAAATCAACATTTCACAAATTTATCATGACATTTTACTACTTTTACAAATAAATCCCTAATTGAAAATTTCATCAAAAATCCCTTTACCAAACTTGTTTATTTAACAACAAAAGACTCATAATCTTTCATTAAATCTAACGCCCCAAAAGTTCTAGTTTCATTATTGTAAAAATATGACATAAATATCTGTCAGCTTTAGTGGTTATGTGTTCTGAGAGTATTTGGAAGGTCCCAAATTCAAGCCTTCACTTGGGAAAATTTTGGTATTTTGAATGAATTAGGCCTTACTCTTGTTCAGTAGGCTTTATTTGATTGTTGGATAATTACATTAGAATGGGGCTGCTGGTCTGGTGGTTAAATGGTGTGTTATTATAGTGGAGATCTTATGCTCGAATCCCCATGCAGGCAAGGGTATTATTTTTTTGCTCAGATTTCAGGATAGAGTTGTGTAATAGGGGGACTTTTAGTAGTGGATGTGTAGTGGGAATTTTCCAAAAAAAATTATGCTATCTATTCTTCTCCCTCTCCTCTTGCCGAAATTCTCTGAGTTTTTCTATCTTTCTCTTCTTTTTCTTCTTCTTGATTTTTCCCTAATCCATTTATTTTCCTTCATTTTTGCACGCGGTTAGTGCTCGCTTAGTTTCGGTAAGTGTTTCTCTTCATTTCTGTCATGAATCTCTTAACAACTGAAGTGGTAATGTTTTTTCTCTGTGATTTGGGCATAGGGGGAGGCTTGGACTGGTGAATTCAGTCTTCTCGTCTTAACAATAGTTAAATGGAGGGTTATCATTGGTGGTAAGTTAGGTTTCTAGTCATTCTTGGTTGTCAATTCACTTGTAAATCCATTTCATTGGTGTTAAGTATCTTGGTTATAGGCTTTGGAGTGCTCGGGGACTGTTTTAGCATCAAAGAAAATCAGGTGTGTACCCGAAACGCAAAAAAAAGGGATTCGGTGAAAAGCCAAAATTGTTTGCTGCTTGGATAGCAGCAGTAGGCTAACTTTGAAAAATCGCCATAAATTTTGGAAATCCAATTAGAGGATGAATAATTTCATAGAAGAAATGGTGTAAGTAATGCAATTGTAAATCATGAGGTATAAATAAACTTTGTGAGACAAGGTCAGAATGAATTCGAGTTCCCCTATTCTGACTTTGGAAAATCATCAAAAATTGGAGAAAAATAATTAGTAATTAAAATTTATATGTTTAAATTATTAATGACTTTATTTTCAATAGAAACAAATAGAAACATCATCCAAATTTTGTACTAAAAGATAATTAATTTTTAGCAAAGATGGGACGAAGCTATCAGGCAAGAAAATAGGGGTAAGTTTGAAGATTTTACTGTACTTATTGGCTAAACCCAAAATTTTGAAAATTTTATGGTAGAAAGGTATTTGAGTCTAGTTTCAAATACATCAAGCAAATCTTAATTCAAAATTTTTTAGCTCAAGATATAAATAATTTAGTGACAGTGACTCAAGTAGACAGCTTTGAAGGAACATATAAGTAAATAGTGAAAATATATATGAATAATTAACTAGCACGGGTTACATTGAAAATGGATCACATGGCCAAGGCCAATTTGGGCCGAGTGGGCCACATGGGTGTGTGAGCCCATTTTTGTAAAAAGTTTTCTAAGGTTGCACGGGTTCCCAAGTCGACTGTGGACCTACTGTAGGGTTAGTAAGCTTTACTTATACCCCTATATGTGTGATTTGTCAGTCTGATTTCTATACCGAGCATGGCTTAAGATATCTAAATGTATGTACTATTAATTACATAATGGTATGAAATATTTTGTATGTTACATTGCATTGGGGTGGGTTGATGATATTTGGAGGAAGTGTCTGAAAGGATATTAAGCCTGTTATCTGGCAGCTCAAATGCAACCGTCAGATTATGTGCTGCATTTCGGTACAACATGGTGTGTAGGGATGGGTGGGTTGATTTAATCCCCACGTGGTGTGTAGAGTTGGATGGAGATGGTGTGTAAAGGCTGGTGGGTAGGATTCTGATTTGCTGTATCTGCATTCTATATCTGATATGGGCCAAGGCCCTAATGTATTTCTGAGACTGTATCTAAATGGAATAAGACCCAAACTGATTCTATGATGGGCATAGGCCCCAGACTGTATCAACTGAATTCTATTGATTATCTGTATGCATGTTTTCTGTGGGGATTACACACTGAGTTTGCGAAAACTCCCCCTTTCTCTGTTTAATCTATATAGGTAATCCACAGACTTGACGGGTCGATGCAGCGGAGGACTCGACGGTGGCCACATGTAAATTTTAGACTATTTTCCATTAATGCCTAGAATTTATTACTTATTTGGGGTTTTTGATGTATCTTCTAGACTATGGACTAGTTGGCTTTAAATTTGGGACTTTATACTATTTTTTTACGAATTTTTTTTTTAAAACTGCAACTCCAGCAAACACGATTTTTTCCTAAAAACTAAGGTTTTTTGTAAATAGAAATGACTTTCCCTAAATTAGTTGGTTACAAAAGCTTCCGCTAAGAGACAAGTTTTAAAGCAAATCAACTAGTTTTTTTTTGAATTAAATAAAAGCTAACTTACTATAATGGTTTTTAAACTCGACAATCTTGTCTTCAAATCCCTTTCCATGTGACATCGCTAAATTCGACCATAATGTCTAGCCCGAGTTTGGGGTGTTACATTAAACTTCAAGAATCATGCAAATATGTTCATGGAAAAACTCTAAATCTTTAAAAATTTTGCAAATTAGTCCCTGGGCTAGCCAGATTAAGCTACAACAACTTCAAAAACATAGAAATCATTAAAATCGAGATGAAATTTAACTTACAACCAAGCTAAGCAAGTGAACGAAGCTTTAAAACCCTAGCTATGGCTTCTCCAATATCAAAGTTTGATGGAGCATAACAATTAGGAAGACGATACATTATTTTTACCTATTTTACTTTAACTTATTAATTGAATTATTTAATTAACCTTATCTTTTAACTTAAAAATAATCTAATTTATGTCCATAAAAGTCCACTAATAATAATATAATTACTATCTAAGTCCTGTTACATTAAAGTTTCATAGCTATTTAATACCTTTAACTTATAGAACTCTAATTTTGCACCTTTTGCGATTTACTCCTTTTCACTTAATTAAGCATGCAAACGTCAAAATTTCTTAACGAATTTTTTATACGACCTTACTAATATTCAATAGAAATTAAAATAATAATAAAATTAAATTTTACTCGTTAGATTTGTGGTCCTAAAACACAATTCTAATTTCACTAAAAATAGGCTATTACAAGAATAATACCAAAAGAGGTTTCAGCGCAACAGGGGATAAGTAAGAAAAATAAATAAGAATGAAAGAGAAGAAACATAGGATTAGAGGAATCCACAGTGGCTTGTAGCGATGGTGGAAAAAGAAAGAGAAGAGAAAGGGTGATGCTAAGGTGGCTAAAAGGTGTGACGATGGTGGTGCTATGGTCGGTTGTGGTGGAGGAAAGGAAAAGACTAAAAGAAATGAGTGGTTGGTATTTTGTGAAAGAAGTGAAAATGGATAAGAAATGAAATGAAAAAGTAAAGGAATGGGAGCAATAGGGAGGTAGGAATGGTAAAAGGTGGTGAAAGCTTGGTCAACTATGACTAGGTTCAATGAATCACAACAAAAGGCAAGATATGAGGTTTTGACAAGGGAGGAGACATGGAGTGAAAAAGGGATCATGTTACCTCAACATATGGTAAGTTTGACTCATAAAATGGGAAATTAATCCTCCTAAACATGGTAACAATAGGGTGGATGACAAGCACATTATGCACATGGAAATTGTGTTAAAAATTAAATAAAAAGATGAGAACAAGGGGACTTAAACTTAGGACCTCTAGGATAGCTTAGGAGCACTTAACCACTGGACCACTTCACTTCCTTTTCTTAATTCCTACCACATTTATTTTTAAAGCATGGTGTAACCCTTCCTAAGGTTTGAGGCAAAATTGCACCACATAGAAAATAGTGTGAGGCAAGGGATTCGAACATAAGTCATCATGGATAACTCTACCACTACTCAACCATTATATTTCATATTTATTAAAATCAAAAGATAATCTAAAATAATAAATAAATAAATAAAATTCGGGTGACCACTCTCTCAGTTCATTAACCCAATTTCTACTAACCTGATTTTTGATATGTGACAGATATAGCTTGAATCTGTGAATCCGATAAAGAGTTTGTGGTTTTCAGTGATGGATCACATGTTGGTTTGGGCTATGTTCTGATGCAATATGGTAAGGTAGTGGTTTATGCATCTCGACAAATTAAGTCATGCGAAGGAAACTATCCCATGCACGATCTTAAGTTGGTTGCGGTTGTCTTCATTTTAAAAGTCTGGAGGTATTATCTGTATGGTGAGAGGTGTATCATTTACACTGATCATAAGAGCTTCAAATATCTTCTTACTCAGAAGAGGTTGAACCTTAGGCGGCATAGATGGATTGAGTTGTTTAAGGACTACAACTACACTATTGAGTATCATCCCGGTAAGGCCAATGTTGTGGTTGATGCTCTTAGTCGTAGAGAAATGTCTAATTTGAGGGCGATGTTTGTTGGCCTAAGTTCGTTTGATGATGGGAGTCTGTTAGCTGAGTTGCAAGTTAAGCTGACTTGGATTGAATCAAATTTGGGTTAAGCAATTGGGGGATGATTCTTTAATTCCACAATTCCGTGAGGTTGAGGAATGAGATACTTCTAATTTTGGGTTGAACAGTGATGGGGTTCTATGTTTCTAAAGCCGGGTTTGTGTGCTTAATGATTCTGATTTGAGGCAATCTATTTTATGGAAGGCAGATAATAGTCCTTATGCTATGTATCTCGATGAAAATAAGATGTATCGAGATCCCTGTGAGTTATATTGGTGGCATGGTATGAAACGGGAGGTAACAGATTTTATGTCTCGTTGTTTGACATGCTAGCAGGTTAACTCTGAGCATCAATTGCCTTCAGGTTTGCTTTAACCCATTAAGATTCCTCTTTAGAAATGAGAACAGATAACTATGAACGTCATGGAGTTCCGATCTTAATTATTTCTAATAGAGATCCTCGCTTTACTTCTCAGTTTTGGAGGAAGCTTCATGAGGCTCTGGGTACTCGATTGGACTTTAGTACTGTATTCCATCCTTAAATAGATGGACAATTTGAAAGGGTGATTCAAATACTGTAAGATATGTTACAGAGTTATGTGATCGACTTTTGAGGTAGTTGGGAGAAGTTTCTACCATTGCTCGAGTTTGCATATAATAAAATTTTCTAGTCCAGTATTCAAATGGCACCTTATAAGGCTTTGTATGGTCATAAATGTCGTACTCCGCTGTGTTTGACTGAGTTGGGTGAGTGACGGGTTTTGTGTCCTGAGTTGGTTTTTGAAACTAATGATAAGTTTAGACTAATTCAGGATCATCTTAAGGCAGATTTTGATAGACAGAAGTCATATTCAGATCTGAAGAGGCAAGATATCGAGTATTCTGTGGGTGATTATGTTTTTCTTAAAGTATCTCCATTGAAAAAGGTCATTTGTTTTGGATGTAAGGGCAAGTTAAGCCCTAGGTTCATTGGGTCGTATCGGATTTTGAAACATGTGGGGTTGGTCTCCTATCAGTTAAAGCTACCTCCAGAGTTGGATCGTATACATAATGTGTTCCACGTCTCTATATTAAGGCGGTATCGGTTGGACCCATCTCACATTGTGTTTGTTGTAGATATAAAGGTAAGGCCATATTTGACCTTCGAAGAGGAGCCAGTTTAAATTTTGGATCGAGATGTCAAAGTCTTGAGAAGAAAATTCATTCTGTTAGTTAAGGTTCTATGGCAAAATCATGGCACTGAGGAAGCCACTTGGGAACTTGAGGACTCGATTCGACAATAGTATCCACATTTGTTTGAATTAGGTCAATTTCAAGGTTGAAATTTCTTTTAGGGGAAAGAGTTGTAACGCCCCAAAATATGAGTATTTGATTTGTGATATTTTTTTCAAGTAATCTGATCTAATGCAGTGGTTAGTGCTTAGGTGTGTGTTAGGATCCGGTGTTTGAACCCACGCAAAAGCATTTAGGTATATTTATGTTCTTTTATTTTTCATGCTGTGAGAGGAGTTGGAGGGGGTTTGGGATTTTAATTTAACCTGTAGTTATGTAGGGATAAAGATGATTTTAATTTTGTCTTATCTTGAGAATTAAATCTCAAGAAAATCTCCCGTTATCCCCTTTTCTATTTCACGTTTGTTCCCCTCTGTGCGTCCAAATTTCTTTATTTCTTTTGTGGGTCATATTTTTCTTATTTTTCTATACTGTGCTTTAGCCATTTTTTAAGTGTTTTTCCCAAATATTTTCTTTTCAATTTTGACTTTCCTTTAATCCATTTCCCAAGCAAAATTGCTATAACCTTTGTTCTTCAATTCCTCTTCTGCTATTACGCTTCTATGTAGTTTCGTGGTGTGGGGTAAGGTTTAAATTCTTTTGTTAGTTTTGTATTTCTTTTTTATGTTTGTTGCGAAAGAGCTAGTTTGGAATTAAATTCTGTGGGTGTTATGAATAGGAGAGGATCGTGAGACGGTGAGTGCTCCGATGAACTGAATTTCCTTCAAGCTGCTGTTTCGATTGAAGGTGACTATTCTGCTATTTTGGGGGCTCGTTCGTTTCGGTTGTTGGGTTTGTTGTTGTGTGATTTTTATATCAATTGTTTGGATTGGTAATTTTGCAATTATTAATTTGTAATATTCGTCAATCTAGGTACTGAAGAATTTGATTTCAAGCATGCATCGAATTTTTGTTCAAGGTGTGTAATGAGAAACCCAAAAAATGGTAAACTTCAAAAGCCAAAAAACTGTATTGTCGACACCACACGATCGTGTGAGAAACACAGTTTGGGCAAATTGGGTTGTGTGGGCCACACGGGCGTGTGTGAGACCGTGTGCCAGACTGTGTGGCCCAAAATTCTTTATTTTTCCCTCGGGCCATAAACAACATTTGAATCGAACGTAGGCCTTCTTTAGGGTCAGTATGTTATTAATTAAGCTATAAAACATGCATTCTGATCACCTGTTAGCGTAAAATTAGATGTATGTACGCCTGTTGGTAGTGATTTGTGAAAAGTAAAATCTATAATATGCCATGTATAATTTGAAAAATGATATGTATGCTTTATACCTGTCCTGATAAGCATGTATATTGCAAATATGTTAGATATCTGTTAGTTCTGCATTTACATCTGAGATGGGATTTATGTATTGGAGGAAGTGTGGGTAGTTTGGTTATCTGTCATAATTGGTGGCACTGCCACATTGATTTATGCACACAACGATATTTTGCCTATTGATTTGGCAACTAAGCTGCAAATATTTTGAAAAGTGTTATACCAACACTAAGTGGTGTGTAGGGCTGGATGAGTGTTTCATACCCCATATGGTGTATTAGGATGGTTAGAGTTGGTGTGTACTGGATGGGGGTAGGATTATATTTTGCATCTGTATTGTCTGATATGTGCAGCTTCTGATATATTTGTTTGATTAATCCCTATTGTTAAAATTATATGTTACACATTGAGTTTCATAAAATCACTATCTGTTTGTCTGTCACTTTAAGGTAGCCTTCAAACTTAGGCGGGTTGGTGCGATAGGAGCTTGATTATAATAATATTTCCATAATTTAATTTATTTAAATTCAGGTTTAAGAGTTTCGGTAAATTTGGACTGTCTTTGGTCATTTTGGGACTGTTTAAATTTCTGGACTTTACTTTCTGATTTTAACTGTTTAATTATTTGTGGAGGATTTATAATATGTTCCGCGGACTCGTGGTTTTAAAATAATAAACGGTATTTTCAAAATTGAACTCAAATAAGATTTTTCCGCTTCAAGCTTAGATGTTTTAAAAATATACTTATATATGTATAAACAATAGTTTTTTTTATAACTGACTATGAAAGATAGATTTCCAAACAAGCCAGATTTTTATGTAACGATGTTTTTTCAAATTAACGAACTTTGAATTTTCAATCGATTTACGGTAATATTTTTCAGGTCTAGCTATAATATCTAGATCGAGTTTGAGGTGTTACATGACTAGTTTGTTCATCGATCTAATTTTAAAAATCTTAAATTTTGTTGATGATATATTATAAGTAAAATTAGTTAATTATTATTTTGATTTTGAAAAGTGTGTGAAAGAAAAGAGAATAAAAAAGTTATTATGTTTTTGTAATCCATTTTGGGTTTTAAGATTTTGAAATTTTAAAATAAATTCTAAATTTAACTCTTATCAAATTATACTTAAATTTGTTAAAATTCAAATTAATTCTTTATTTATATAAAAAATGATTTTTAAATCCAAACTTTTTTTTATCAAAATCATCATTTCCAAATTAACAAATGTGTCCAACTTTCAACTAAATCAAAGCCGACGAGTGGAGCTACAAGAGTGACTTTTTAAATTTCGAGAAATCGTTGATATAGGAATTTTAGTGCGATTCCTGAAACGTTGTTTTGTTTGTTAATAAGAGTTCAGAAAAAGATACAACATGATATTATTAACGCATAATAATAAATTAAGTTTTTAATATTTATATTTTTTATTAATTTAATTATTATTTTTAGGCTAAATTTAATTTTTAATCTTTAAAAAAAGTCAAACCTAATTATTAACCTTTAAAAAAGGAATTAAATTGTTGATGAATATAGTAACTAAAACATTAATTTTTTAAATATAGCAGCCTACATGATAATCTATATGTACTTTAGGTTAATTTTTTTAATTTTTAAAATTAATTTTTTAATTTCTTTTAATTTTTAAATTATTTATTAATATGATATATAAAATAAATAACATGAAGTATAGATAGATGTTACACGGGTTGTCATACTAATATAGTTAAAAAATTAATTATTTAATAGGTATTTTTATTAAAAAATGATTTGATGTTTTTTTAAAAGATTAATTATTAAATTTAATTAAAAAAAGAAAGCGAACTTTATTATTATGCCTTTTATTAATGTTGGATAGTTTAATATATATATAAAGAAAAGAATATTTTTAGGCCAAGTCCTCGATGAAATCAAAGAGAATTAAATGATTGATCAATATGAAGTTTAAAAACCCCATAAAGTAATAATTAATAGTGATTTTTTAAATATAGTTTTAATTAATTAATTAATGGTAATGATTAGATTAGATACGTGAATGAGGCGATGGAGAAAGTCAATTCACTTTACATGACATTGAAGTTGACCTAAATATTCATGAGTTATTTAATAATTATTAGAGAACGTAACGTTAAAGTCTTCAATAAAAGTTTTCCTTTTCTTAAGGAATTAAAGTCTATTTTTTCATCAAGCTTCCATTAGAAAGAAAATTAGTAGATTAGTTTATCACATTAAGTCTAAATGCCTCTTATGATATACTTTATTATTATAAACTTTATTATTATAAACTTTTTAAAAAAACAAGTAATTAGTTAAGAAAAGGAAAATAATTTAATTAATGGTAATAATTAATTTATAATTGATTGATAATTGATGGAAGAATAATGATGAAATTTTAGCAATGATATTTAAGTTGATTTTTTTTAAATAATTGGAGTGCGTGCTAAAGATTGAAGCTAAACTTAATGTCATTAAACATAATAATTTTACCAATAAATTAAGAGGTTGTTGGCTAAATTCATCAACTTAAGTAGATAGATTAAATGGAAAATGATTTAAGGTAAGCTTATTCATTTTTATAAGAAAACCATTTGTTAACGTTTCCCACTCGTTAATAAATTATCTATAAATATAGAAGTACAATTTTAGAGAAATATTTGAACTAACAAGATATTGTGCGAATAGAGTAAAAGAGAGCAAATTATTGTACTAGAAAATTACATTAGATTTAATTCCCAAGAAAAATTAGAGGTCGTAAACGGTCTCATTTAAAACCCAACCTTTAAGATAGAATCTACTTGCAAAGAATATATCACTATAATTGTACCCTACAAAATATAGAAAGATAAATAAAAATAATAAAGAACACCGGAAATTTAATGAGGTTCGACAAATTACGCCTACATCCTCGAACACTACCAAATATATTTCACTACAAAAGATACAAGCGAAATATCGCAAATAAGAAGAGGGAAAATTACCTTATGAAGAAAATGACAGTTTTTGGGATGATTTAAAGGTGGACAATGTTGGATTTGATACCCTAAGTATAATATATTCATTTTGTATACTTGTGTTTTTTTGATTAAATTGATTTAATAAAATTATCCATGAACTACATTAATACCCTTTGTATATATCCTCAATGATTTTTTCACGCAAAGTAAAATTAAAGTAAATATTAGCTTATTGATTATCTAATGTTTAACTAATATTAAGTGCTATTACGTGGTTGAATCGTAATACAGAAAGACTAATATGTCGTTTATCAAGTCCAATCGTGGAGATGTTTTGTCTTGAGCATTGAAGCGGATAACTCCCAGAAGATAGAGACATAAATGTGATTGACTGGAGTGATAGTACATTAGATAGGACCCAAGTTGAATAGATCATAAATCTGTTTATGGATTTATTCACTTGTAACGTTCATTGTGTGACATACTTAATTCAGAGTGAATGATGAACTATGTATGCATGACTTGTATGTTTGTAATGTAACTAAAAGTCTGAGCTTAAATAGATAAGGAACTGAAAGTTGGTATTGTAACACTCGAATTTATTAGGTCCTAGGTCTCAAAGGAGTTTAGTGTACTAAATTGAAAGGATATCTAATCTAGCAGGTCCTTTTTGCAATTAAGAGCAAGTGGAGGGCTAGTTGAGGAAAGGTTGGGTTACAACCATGGGCTGGTTGGTTATGAGCTAGAATTATTTTAGTGGGAGACATAATGATTATGGTTATGTACACTTGATTGTTTATAATTGAGATTAGTGAAGGTGTAAAGGAGTATTATTTAAGGGAGAGATATTAGTCTTCGAGATGATTGTTTATAATTGATTGTTTATAATTCTTTTTTATTTCTTTATCGACCCTATGGATGGAATTGGAAGAAAGGAAGATTAATGAGAGAGATGCATGGAGGGAGGAAGCTAAAGCTAGTGTACGAATAACTGAGGATTTATCAAGTTGGTAAGCTTCTAAATCTCTCTGTATTAATAGAAATAAGGAAAGGAAAGAAGGTTAAAGATTTTTGGTTAGCTGTCGAATCTGTTTTGTTCTGGGTTGAGGTTGTAAATGGTTGTTGAATGGATTTTGCATGCCTGCCAAGTATGATCCTTATGGGGATTTAGGATTTTGAATTAGTTGTTTTGTTTTCATGTTAAGGAGGCTCATGTAGCAAGGGGGGAGAGCTTAGTGGGAAGAATTGGTGTCTACTTCCAGGTGAGTTCTCAGACTTAAATCTTAATGAATGTACTCTGTGTCATAAATTTATTGAATATTAGGTAGTTTTACTAATAGTAAATCAAATTATCGTGAAGTGTTGATGCCTTGTGTGTGCATGAGGTATTGAATGTAAATACTGTTTAGACGAATTTGATCATAATTGATTAGATGAGTACTATGCCATGATGTATGTTGTTTAATGAGGTGTAATTGTATGGTTGTAAGCTAAATATATTGAGTGAATGATTTGTTTGGCTTAAAGCATTATTGCATATTAATGTTTTATGGTTGGCTGATAGTAAGTGTGTTTATGATATGCCAATGGATTTGGTGTGTTATATGTAGTATGATTCATAGCATTTATTAGTGGAATGTGTGTATGATATGCATTCTATTTATGTATATGGCTTTAGGGAGGTTCAGATGGTTATACACGGGAATTGCATATGCATTATATTTTGTTGCTTTGGGGGATGTTCAATTGGACTGAGCTAGGAAAGGAGATAAAGGATACAGAGACTCCCTTGTGTGAGATGTAATAGTACCCTTAATAGGACATTTAAAAGCCCCTCGTGGGACATATGAGAGCCCTTAATGAGATGTATAGAAGACCATGGCCATGGCATTACCATGAATGTGGGAAGTTCGCAAAGGCTATCTAATGTGAGAAGCCCGTAAGAACTATCTTTTGTGGAAAGTTCGTCAGGTCTATCATTTGATGGAGGACTGTGAGGACCATCTAATATGGGGAAAGTCCTCCAAGACTTTCCTTGGTAGGAAAGTTTGCCAGAACTATATTGTGAATAAGATTCCACCCAATGTCCATATATATGAAGTCCGCAGAAAGTTGGTCTATTATTTTTAAGAAGGACATGGTGCCTGTGATAATAGATACCGTGAGGAGAACACAACAGTCCACTAGTTTATTCTTTCAGTTGTACATCTATAGTAGTGACAGAAATTCACCGTGATGCGAGATGCAGGTTTGTTTGAAGACCAAACCTAAGTTTATAATTTCGCCAAGAATGAGTTCGTGTGTTAGATGCACATCCTATGTTCTATTCCACTGTACAGGAAAATTGTATGGAAGTCATATTATATATAATAGTCATTCAGGTCCCTTTGGGGATGATACAAAGGTATTCTCTTTTAATCCAAAAGAAAGAAAGTGTTAATTTAGGAAAGTGTTTCGTGTCTGAAATACTGTGCGAGGTATCTTTCTATGCAAAACCGTATATGAAAGATATCATAGTCCACCACGATTGTCTCATAAGTATGATTCTGTAATTAGGGGATTCACTATTAAGAATCTACCTACAAGTCATCTATTCAAATAGAACTACCCGGAGGATTGTAAAATGAGTCTAAGATAGGTATGACAAACTACAATTAATAGTCCACAATAGGGACTATTCGCCAAGAATAAACTCATGGGAATCTCGGTAGTCATTGGGCAAGGCGTATCATGGGAAATGTGTTAGAGTATGCCCAAAGATCAATCATGAGATGGTTGTAATAACATATTTGATTTATCATGTTTATTTATATAAGGCGTTACCATTATTATTTTAGTTTCTTTTCTGTGTGTATAAATAAACTATTTTATAATAATGTCCTGAGAATAATATGATTATTCTTAAAAGATCCTTAGTCAAGTATTATTGTTGGATAGGACAACGATAATGCATTAAGACTAACATGCAGTTGATTGATAATAAAGAGTTGTCATTGATATGGAATGTCAGAATCGATGCATGAATATGTGTGTTAAAGAACAACATATTGGACTGACCCATTATGAGTATGTTTCTTGGATTATTATGTAATTGTCATGACATTACTCATAGTGATTAATATGTATATGATCCT
Organism: Gossypium hirsutum; assembly: GCF_007990345.1. Classification (NCBI taxonomy): domain Eukaryota; kingdom Viridiplantae; phylum Streptophyta; class Magnoliopsida; order Malvales; family Malvaceae; genus Gossypium; species Gossypium hirsutum. The sequence goes on along the minus strand of NC_053441.1, from coordinate 45,965,949 downwards.
CAGACTTGAGATCATCATAATCCCAACATCGTGAGTAGTATATCTTGATACAGTCAAACGTACACCGTAACTGGTTGTTCTATAAAGGCTGATGTTGGATATACCACAATCGATGTAGAGGGATATGGTTGGTTGATATAGAATAAGTCCCTCATACATAATGGGAGTAATATCTTAGGCCACTTCATTAAGTGAGAATAGAAATGCATGGCCTTGCTCAAATAAGTTGATATGAGATGTCATACTTATTTGTATATCGTAGTCTGCTTAAGATATCAAGGAACATGGAATGGACTATGCAAGTGTTACTATTCCATGACTTGTATCCAATCCAGAGATAAATGACTTAAGGATTATTGCATAAAAGGTTAATCATAAAAAGGTTATGTCGAATCATGATCTCTTGTGACTTAGGTAGCAATGATGCATTGCTAGATTCCACTCATTGTTTGTAACATTGGAATTGTTCTAGTATTACTGCTAACGTTACAGGAACCTACAGGGTCACACCCTATAGTTGAAATGAACGAAATAAGCCATAGTTTGTATTGTTTTTGGGGGTCACGTGAATTAAATTAATTATAGAATTAATTTAATTCGGTAATCAAATTTCCAACACATTATGTACAAGGTTGTTGTACGCATAATGAGGACATGAATTTGGTTAGCATATGAATTCAAATAAATATATGGTTTACCGAAATTATATTATAATTAATGTAATTATAATTTTCGGTTTAAAATATTATTATATTTATTTAATTCCAAAAACCCTAAAAATAAAAGATTTATAAGGATCCCGTTTTTCCTTTGCTTGGGTCTAGCAGTCGTAAAAGAAAAATCACTTTCAAAACTGTTTTGGGGATTTCTTCCGTTCGTAGTCAACTGGGTGGATTACGTAGAGGCTGGGATCACGATAGATTGTGGCTTGGTTCGACAGCAAATCAGACTACTCGCTGTTAAGGCGTTGCTGTCTACTCTGAATAAACATTAGGTAATTTCGCAACCTTTTCACCTCGATTCGTTCCTCACACATGGATTCCTGGTTGGGATCGCCGAATTATTATTTTTCCGCTGCACCATAGAGGTACCGGCGATCCAACAAAATGTTCATGGAGTATCCCTTACAGTAAGTAAGTAAGAATATGAAAGCTAGATAGATCAACTCGTAATCACCAAGAGGGGGTGAATTGGCCTTCAAGAAAATGGTGAAAGAAATGAATAAATGAGCAACAAAGAACACAAAGGTTTATAGTGGTTTGGCCCTAATTGCCTAATCCACTACCTTAGCTTTCCATAACTAAAGATTTTCCCAAATTCAATAATTTGATAACTTTTGAGGACAATGTTTAACCTTACACTCTTCCTTAACATTTCTACCAAAAATCTTAAGATTGCAACTACCCGTTTATTCTTACGATTGTACATCTAACATAGTGACAGAAATTCACCGTGGTGCGAGATGCAGGTTTGTTTGGAGACCAAACCTAAGTTTATAATTTCACCAAGAATGAGTTCCCGTGCTAGATGCACATCGTAAGCTCAATCCCACTATACAGAAAAATTGTACGGAAGTCATATTATATATAATAGTCGTTTGGGTCCCTTTAGGGATGATACAAAGGTATTCTCTTTTAATCCAAAAGGAAGAAAGTGTTAATCTAGGAAAGTGTTTCGTGTCTGAAACACTGTACGAGGTATCTTTCTATGCAAAACTGTATATGAAAGATATGGTAGTCCACCACGATTGTCTCATAAGTATGATTCCGTAATTAGAGGATTCACTGTTAAGAATCTGCCCACAAGTCATCTATTCAAATAGAACTATCTGGAGGATTGTAAAATAAGTCTAAGATCAGTAAGGTAAACTGCTATTAATAGTCCATAATAGGGACTATTCGCCAAGAATAAACTTATGGGAATCTCTGTAGTCATTGGGTAAGGCGTATCATGGGAAATGTTCATGGAGTATCTTTTACAGTAAGCAAGTAAGAATATGGAGCTAGATAGATCAACTCGAAATCAGCAAAAGAGGGGTGAATTGACCTTCAAGAAAATGGTGAAAGAAATGAATAAATGAGCAACAAAGAACACAACGATTTATAGTGGTTTGGCCCTAATTGCCTAATCCACCACCTTTGCTTTCCATAACTAAGGATTTTCCAAAATTCAATTATTTGATAACTTTTGAGGACAATGTTTAACCTAACACTCTCCCTTAACATTTCTACCAAAAATCGTAAGATTGCAACTACCTTAAGGTTTCTACCCAAACCTTAAGACTCAACCCTCTTAAAGAGTAAATTCAAATAGCAAACTAAGAGGTAATCCTTACAAGATTAGAATTTTTTTCAATTAAACAAAAATAAACAAGAATACACTTGATCTAAAGAATAAAAATGAAAGCTCACAAGTGTTTACAAGGAAAATATGAAAGAATTAAACACTAATTTGTATTGATTGATCTTTAGGCTTGATGATCTCTCTTGTTGTTATAGGACCTTTAGAAGATGTTATTTATACCCTCTAATTCATTTCCAACCTTTTCGGTTGTTGGAAACATGAATAGAGTCATTGGGGATGAAAATACCAGATTATTAAATTCACCTGCAACAAACTGTATCGATACTCTTTCTTTGAGTATCGATACTATTATCATTTAATGTCTAATTCAGAATGTATCGATACCTTTTGAAAATGTAAAAAGTATTGATACAATACTTTTTGTAATTGATTGAATATAGAACATCAATTTGGTATTGATTTTAGAATGAGTATCGATATTTTGAAAACTATCGAAACTTTGGCAAAAAAGTATCGAAATTTTTTGGCCTGGAGTAATACTGAATTGTTTGAAAATAGTTTTAACATGATTGGAAAAGTCTAACTAAGTTGAAACCATTTTAGCTTGATTTTATCATTTTTCCAATGTTGTTCAAAATTAACTTTTATTCAAAAACACTTTAATTTGTTATATCAACACATATTATCAAATAAAATTTGGTCTAACAGAATCCGCAAGGATGTCTTTCTTGAAAAGGTAATTGTATGAGGATCCGTGAAGGCAACTAATTAAAAAAGGAAATTAGAAGGAAAATCATTAAGGAATTGTCTACTGTGACAAAGAGGATAACAAATTGTCCTAATACAGGCAAGACAATTGTGGAGTTCGAATGACGAATGTCTTTTGTATTAGCGTTGTGTTAATAAGGTTTGAAGACTCATTAAGTTCTATAGAACTTACTTGTGTTGTTATCCATTGCAGGTAAAGAGGGAATTTTGGAATTTTAAGAAGGGACAAGGCAAGAGATCACTATGCATCAACAAATTTTATCTCTTAGTTGCAATATGCATCTTTCGGGGCGACGTGGAGGTGGAGTCTCAAGGTCCGTGTTGTAAATGAAACCAAGGGGTCAAAATATTAGGCGATTGCTATCATATGTCAAAGAAATTGTTGTATATAAATTTAAAGTTTTATCAACATGGATTCTTAAAGATTTAATTTACTTAATAGCAAAACCAATTGTATTATTTGTCTTTATTCTTTAACTATTGGAGATAAGAATAATGTTGAATATCTTAGTTAAAATTTAAATTTGAAGCGTAGCATCCTATAGTCCGGACCTGACGATCGTGTCAGGTATAGGGTGTTACAGGTACATTGGGTATATGACTTCAGTAGTGTGTAGCTTCATTCACAATAGTGGAATTCATAACCAAAGAAATGAGTAAACAATATCCTCTCATTGGCATTACATGATTGATGAAAAGTAAACGTGGTCATGGGTTGTTTTCCTTTGTGATAAATGACTTAATTACTATTTGATAGTAATTGACTTTTCATGAAGAAAGATGCAATGGTTACCATGAGATAAAATAAGATCATATTGGGAGCATATATTTATCCCAAAAAGATTAATGATATCCTATGAGGCTTATGAAAAGGTCATTGGATGAGCTTGATCTAGTAGCTTTCGTAATGGTATGTAATTGGGGAGAGCTTAGTCAAGATAATATAGTGGAATGACTTCATGACTAAATGAGTTTATAATTAATATGTGAAAAATTGGAACTTAATTATAAATCATTTGAGCCTTAGTTATATATGTCTAATCAGTCCCTTCACTAGCTCGTTGAAACGATAAATGAATTACATTAAGAATCAAATGAATATAAATTGATAGAAATGATAAGGTTAGAGAAATAAGTTACATTCGGAAATGAATGTGGTTTCTCACTAACTAAGAAAATGATTTGAGAATTAATTTAAGTTTTTTGAATTATTATTTGACAAAATAATTGAAGTTCGAAAATAGAATTAAACTAATTGGTCATTGTGAATCTGTTAATATGAAAATTATATATTTTCTCATAGATTATTTTACAATAAAGTTATCATGACTTTAGCAGAATTAGAAATGGGTTGAGAAAATTACTTAATTGGAAAATTAATTTAATAAATAATATTTATTTGGGAAATAAAAAACATGTACTGGGTTGCCGCCCCTTTCTCTTTGTTGAACTAAGAGACTAGTTTTTCTATCAGATAAGTATTGTTTTTATTCTACTAATTCAACCAAGATTCTTCTATCTCTCCCTGTATATAGATGGCACTAGTAGGGCTAAAAACACAAGTTATACACAACTTTGAGTTATTATTATTCTGCCCAAAAATAGTGACAACCGAACATGTCTTCTAGCTTATTTACAACCGCTTTGGCAGTCTTACAACTCTCTAGAAATGAGCTATATCATCAGACTCCTCCCATCATAATGTATTCTCAGCTTGAGTGGTTGGTGGGCACTTATTATCAAGAACTATTTTAAGTTTCTCATAGCTCAGGACAGTTATCAAGTTTCTTTTCCATTCTTTATAGTTATTTCTGTTTAGTTTGTTTTCAGTGAGTATGTTCAATAAGGGAGTTGGTGTCATTTTTGAACTGAAATAAAATATTGATATATTAATATCTTTGTATTAAGAAAATGTTTGAAAACATTTTTCAACATTACGATATTTATTAAGATGATGCATGCGTCTTACATTAACCTTGAAAACATTTGTAAGTCATTGCAACGATAATTTCTACACCTATTAAATCAAGCCACCTTGGGGTGATCATGATCAACTACTAAGAACATGAATTTCCATCCAATTAGTACTTGAACCTAATTTTTTAAGCAATCACACGTATTGATAATCGTGTAATGTTTGACCATCATTCTAAATTAAGCATAATTCCTTGGGGAGTTACTTAACTAGATGATTTTGAGTGTATAACCATCAACTCAAGACCTATCACATCATGCATCACAAATGAGTCATCTTGGGTCAACCAGTCCAACTATCATACGATCAGAAGAAAATTCTGCTTACTTTCAGGAAATCTCCTAGATGAGATCCACATAACAACATCTACCTTGGGGTAAGCCTGTTTCATGCCATCACAAAAGACCATTGATGGAGGTTGTAGGTCTTGTTTAGAGATCTTCTCTCACTCAATACTTTAAAAACATGCAATGTTTTTTTTTTTTGATTTCAATCATGAATTACCAATATATGCATTACAAGTACATGTGACATTCTTCCCTAATCTATATGGCATGCTTATCTCATATATGCATGAATATACATTCATAGTCATATAATTAACAACATGCTTATCTCATAAATATAAAAGTATAAAATTAAATTACTTTGACTAGCCAAAGTTTCCATGATTTCATCCTATAAAAATAATAAAATTATAGAATTACAAAATTTACCCCAAAACATACTTTGGGTCTTCAATTTTGCCACCACAGTATTCTATTCCAATATTAGTTTACATTTCCATCGTCGCCGTCTTTTTGTCATTGTTTCTGTGTCACGGCCACTATCGGTTGGACCGTCATCGAGCCTTCGTCATTGGACAGCCATCAACTTAACTGGGTTAGGTTTCTGTCATCTCGGTTTATCGAGTTTCGTCGGGAAAATTTAGGTTACAAAATTCTTATGTTAGTTTCTGGCTAACATATTTTATTCTAAATGAATGAAAGTAAAATCCTATGTGGAGATGATAGTCCATGGTCTAAAATATACATTCATGAAAAATAAAATAAATTAAAAACAAATTTTTAGGAATCACAAATTTGACAAAATTACTTTATCATCCATAACAATAAAATAATTATATACATTCAATCACATAAATTCCCCTAAACTTGCAAATAATTACAAGAATTCCACATCTTATTAAATATTCATCAAACAAGATGAAGAGAGAGATTTGGTCTCGGTTTACACTATAAACATAACACAATTTGGGTCCTAATACTAATTGTTGGAGAAAATCCAGTGTGACAATGGTTTTCTTACACAGTGAAAAAATAAAATTTTGAAGATCGACCCGATTTGTGATATTTATAGCAATAAACCTTATACTGAAATCATACATGTGTTTTTGGTTAAGCGGATCCTTGACTTTTTTAGCTTTCAACAAACGATATTCTCTGCTATTCTCGTACCACGAACTGCTTTGTGTGTGGGTCCAAACCAATTAAATCAAAACATATAACTAGAAAAAGTTTTATTTTATATTTCGGGTGAAAATGAAAATTCTCTCTTCTTTAATAGAAACTGATAGAATTGTTATTCTAGAAAAATATTTTTAATAGCTGAGTATAAATTCTCTCTATTTCTTGGCAAAGTAGTAATCTCTCCAAGTTATGTAAATAGCTCTACCAGTGTCATCTATGTAGAGGGAGAGAAAGTAGAATTCTTTTTGAATTGTAAAGGTTTATTTCAAATAGAAAAAGAACTTCTTAGTCCAACTAGGAGAGGGAGAGGGGCTAATAGGGTCTGCTTCTCCTCATATGTATTATGATGGGGATTCAGGTCTCTCATTATATTGGGCCAATTATATGCGCTTTCTGGATTTTTAATCTAACACTTTATAATTTAATCCAATCCAATACATATTTTTCTACTTTCCAAAATAAACATTAATTTTACAATTAAATAATTTTTTCATCCCAATTTTACTCTCAGTAAAATTATGATGAATTTACCCCTAGTAAAATTTCTAAGAAAATATATTCAATATTTCACAAATCAACTTGTTCACTATGATCAAAATGTTTATTTTCAGTTTCAGATTTTAAAACTGATCAAAAATATAACCTCATTCTTCCAATTATTTCTAAGTAATACATATATATTTCCAAATGAATCATTTCTCATTTTCATTTTGATTTCCATTTCCATTTCCATATTTTGAGAAACCTGTAAACTCGAAATTATATAAGATTTTTCTAGTAATTTTTACCACCTTTTTATTTAAAAATACTATTAATCTTGAGTATTTGCTAATTAATTAAGTGAATTTTGATTAAATGTTAATAATAGACATGAATTTATAAAGTATGCGAATTTATACTTTTTTATATGATTTTCTGCATAAAATTAAAATATTTCATGTTATTTATTAATATGTTAAATTTACTTATGTAGTGGGACCATAGAGTTTAGTTTATAATAATGTTGCATAGACATTAGCTATTATTCTCATGTGTTGGATGACAATACCAAGCTTAATGGGTCATCAAGATGCCACCTTGACCCAATAAAAAAAATGATACATGTTGGTCAAGTCTACAAGCTAGTTGAGTCATTAACCGTCTAGTTCAAGAGAATAGAGGCCCAATTTGACAACCACAATTGGGCAGCCAAGAAACCAATTTTGGGACAATTATTTGAAGCTCCTCACACTTGGAAGAACATTACAAATCGGCACACAAGATTTGAAACCGACCACCTCTTACATGATTCAAGCATGAAATCATGCTTGAATATAGCAACCAAACCACATTCCCTTCCCCATATCATGGTCGACCATCAGAGGGAAACATACAAGGGATTGTTGCTGCTACTTTTAGTAAACTCTCCCACTTACTTCAAGTATAAATACCACACCTATCTCACCTTTTCAATCATCCCTTACTCATCTTTCATCCCTCATTTTCACAACATTCTTCATTCCCTCTCTTGCTCTCTTCATCCAACGCGCCTATCATTCCATTTTTCGCTTAGTTTGTAGCCAACAAAAGCCTTGAAGAGATCATCTATTGGCTGTCCACCTTGAGGAGCCATTAGCAAAATGTGCAATAGGAGGAGCAGAGGAAAACACCCTTAATCAAAGTCCACGAGACTGCCGACTTGAAATAGAGTTTATTATTCCCTTACTTGTTGTTTTAAATTAATTATGTTTGCAATGTGTTTTGTGATCTTGACATCAAAAATGGTAGCTTAAATCTTGACATAAAAAATTGTACCTTAAATAACATTTAAAGTGTTTGTGCCTCAGTCGATCATGTTTTCAATTAAATTCAAGCATGCATTTCATTCATACGTGATTGGATGCATTAAAATTAGCTGAGCGATACTAACCAGACGATGACTAGTGAATGTAAAATTGAAAAGTACATGCTTAATTTAGATCCTAACCCGATTAAATTAAATGGTCATAATAACTTTAACTTGCATTGTTTTTAGGTTTATGTGATTAAACTAATTCAAACCTAACCCGTCCCTATTACTTCACATAAATACTAAGAAACCCTTAGTTTAATATGATCAGTAAAACGCATGTTTCACTAAGTAAAAGATTCCGGAAGAACTTAATTTGGTTTCCAAACTCATGATAGATCGAGTTGCCATAGAATGTTTTTCGGACACTATTAAGCATGATGAAAATGAATCAAGTTGATTAATGTAATTATCCTAGCCTATTCAAGTTATTGATTGTTGAAGTTGTGTTTCTGCTGCTAAATTCATTCATACATTTAGATAATTTGCATACATAGATTAAAATTGCATCAAGGATCAATTTTGCATCTAGTTAAATTAATCTAGTTTAATCATCATCACTCAAATTATTGTGTTTCTATCACAAAATTGTAAACTTATAATTTTACAATTAATCGATTAACATACACAGTCCCTGTGGAGACGATAACTCATTTACTTACTTATTACTTGAACTATTATGTACACTTGCACAACCTGTAAATACAATTTAATAAGGGGGTCAAATTATCCCAAGTACTAATCAGTTTATTTTAAGTAGTTCAGTTTGTAAATACAGTTTAGGCTCAAGGCATGAAATAGCAAAGAGGAGAAAATTTACCCCACATTGTAACACCCCAAAAATCCCTTACATATTTATTTTTTAATGTTTGTGACACAAACATATGTTTGCTTTAGCAGTTATGTGTTCTGGGAGTGTCTAAGGAGTCTTGGGTTCAAGCCTTGACTAGGGAAAATTTTTTTGTTTTAATTGAATAAACCTCTATCTCTAACTAGTAGGCTTATAAATAAATATTGGTGGATTATGTCAGAATGGGCCTGCTAGTTTGGTGGTTAAGTTGAGTGCTAATGTCGCAAGAGGTCTAGAGTTCGAGTCCCTGCATGGGCAAAGAGGATAATTTTTGCTCTTTGTTTCAGCAAGAGGTTGTTTTGACTGGGTTTCTAAGTAGTAGTGGCGTGGTGGGGGAGTGTTAAAGTGATTTTAGGAGGGAAATATGGGATTGGAGTGTTGGAGTGATTTTAGGAGGAAAAATGGGATTGTGGAGTTATCTTTCTCCCAAATTCGGTCATTTGGCATAGTTTTTTCTTTTCTTTTTGCTCCACCATTTTCTTTTCCTTTTCTTCCCCATTTTCTGTCGTTTTTCCTCCCTCAACTCCCCATTGTTGCTGCCAAAATTTTAATTGGTATTCTTTCTTCCTCTTTCACTTGCATTTTTCTATCCAATTTCCGGGGTTGCATATCGTTGTGTTGTGTGTGGTTGGTAAGCTTGGAGCTGTTGTTAGACTATCGATTCTTTTGCTTATTAATTGTTTAAGAGGGGTTTTGGCTGGTTTTAGGTGTTAATTGAGAGGTTGAACAGTGGCCTTCAACGATTTAAGTGTTTAGGATCTCTGTTGATTAACCGAAGGTAAGGGTTTTTATTTGTGATTATAGTTGGTATACCTCACCGAATTTCGATTAATTATCGATTAAAAGTAACTAATTGGAGGGTTACTTTCTATTTTGACAGCAAGGAATTGAGTGGACTGGGGCTGTTATAGCATTGATTTATGGTTGGATCGTTGAAGTGTTGAGTGTAAGTGAGCTTTTGTATAATCATTGATGTTGTCTATATGACTACCACTTTTCAATTGTGATTAAATCCATTCTAAACTCTAGTTGTCGTTTTAGGGTGCTGGAGTGATCGTGGTGACATTAGCATAAAAAATGCTTCAGGTGTGTAATCACATCACTGTAAATGCTAGCCGGCAAAAATTCGATAAATGAGACTGCTCGTGTGATCGACGAGGCTGGCCATGTGCAATTTATGGGCCAGGCTGGATTGGGCCGTGTGGGCCACATGAACACGTGGGCCCCACACAAGTGAACCACACAGGCTTGTGGGAATAGTGGGCCAGGCTGTGAGATCCATACAGCCAAGGCCATTTTGGGTCGTGTGGGCCACATGAGCGTGTGGGCCTACATGGGCCTGCAACATGGGCCGTGGGCCCATTTTAACTGTTTGACTGCTAAGGTTGCACGGGTCGCCCAAGTCGACTGTGAACCTACTGTAGGGTCGATAAGTTTACCTAGACCCCTGATTGACTGAATGACAGTTATATCCATATACAATATTTATATATATGTAAGACTGTATAAAGAGCATGCTGTTAGAAACTGTACTAGTTTCATGTATGATACCATGATTTGGCATGACATGATTGTTGATGCATCGCATAGGGATGGGTTGATATTGATCGGAGGAAGTGTACTGAAAGGCTTCGAGCCTAACTTACTGGCAACTTAGCTGCATATTACTGTATGGTGCCGCATTCGATACTACTTGGAGTGTAAGGATGGGTGGGTTGATTATATCCCCACATGGAATGTAGGGTTGGACGGAGATGGAGTGCAGAAGCTGGCTGGGTAGGACCTGTATATTGTATAATCTATTACTGTACTGATTATTGTTACTGTAATGGGCCAATGCCCAAACACATGATTGCTTATGCGCTAAGGTGGGCTAAATCCCAAACTGATATTGTCACTGATACTAACAACGGCTTAGGCCCAGACTGTGATTGTTTTTGTCTGTTTGTTTATTTTGGGATTACATACTGAGTTTTCGTAAACTTACCCTTCTGGTTTGACTATACAGGTAATCCCCAAACATAGGCAGATTGGTGTGACGGAGGACTCAGGGGTGGCCACACGACCTATTTAATTCGATTTAGTACTTAATTAAAATTTTGATTTTATTTTGGGGGGTATTTTATTGTAATTATGGCCTCTTTGGATTTTTACTTTTAATTTGGGGTTTCTATTTTTTGATTTACAACTGCTAGTAGTAGGAATATTCGAGTTTTCAAAACGAAGCACACATTTTAACAAAATACACTCAAATATGCAAACTGTTTTAAAAGCTTCCGTATAGAATAAATGTTTTGAAAATTTTTGACTGATTAATTAACACGACTTTAGAATTAATAAGTAATAATGAAAAGTTTCTAAGTGGAAAATTTTTTAAGCAAAGTTACAATTTTCCAACACATCCTACAGTTTTCAAACACACTACCTTGTGACATCGCTAGATCCGACCATAACGTCCAGGCCGGGTTTGGGGCGTTACACATATTTTCGTCCAAAGGGTTCCCGAAACCCTATTTTTCCACAATTTTCTTTTCCATTTTACCTTGCCGCCCAAGCCACCCTTGTAGCTAAATTTTTGCTACAAGTTTTCCCTAATTTACTACTATATAAACCCCTCTTTACCAAAATATTTTTCAAAACCATTCAAGCAATTAACTTAAACCTTAGCCACTTATTTTTTTCCTCTTAGCCGTCAACCTTAAATCCTGAAGAATCTCCCCAATTTCCTTCCCTTGTAGCAAAACCCTCCTTATTGCCGCCGTAAGTCTTTTGCCAGATCCTTACTATTGTACTGCATAGCTCTTGCCGGAGTGATCTTATCACCGCTACAAGCCTTTTGCCACCACAATCCCATTGCTGCCGCAAGCCTATCATCACTGTAAACCTCTTACCACCATCCATTGCTGATTTCTTTTGCTTTCCTTTTGCCAAAATTCTACCTATTTTTCAGGAAAAATCACCATGTCTCGCAAAAGAACTAGATCCTCCAAGACCACTATTAAAAATCCAATCATGATTCAAGATGAGGAAGCGAAAGAAATGTTTGATTCCATCTTCAATAATCAACCTATGATGCAGGAAAAAAGTTTCAATTTGGAGAGCAATGACAAGTTAGTTGTAACACCCGAAGCCCGACCCAATGGTTATGACCGAATTTGAAAGCTATATTGGCCACCAGAATGGCCTAAAAAAACTTTCTTGATTTCAAAAATATTTTTTAAACCATTTGCCCAGATCGTTCAAAACTAGTAAAATCGAATGTTCAACTTTATTTTCAATCTCATTTAAAAACCATTTGTCTACAAAAATTGCCGAAATAAACTTTCAAAATTTTTAAAAAAAATTTAAACTATTGGCTTATCAATTCAAAACAATGAAATAAAGCATTTATTTTAATTTCACAAAAATCGTGCAAATTTTAAGAATCGAAATAAATAATATCTCAATTGTAAACATTCAATCATTTACTCATAACTATTTCGGATTTTCAATCATACTTCTAGATCAATTATCTTTTTATTCAAAATTGGAGAACTTGGTTATTTGTCAATATTTCAGAAATAAAAACATATCAACTTCATAAATCAAATGTTTTTAGAAAACTCATTTGTAAACATTAATAATTTTGAAAACTAAGTCTAATTTTATTAAACTTAGTTTTTCAGAAATGCAACTGAAAAATGTGTTATTAAAAGATTTTATTTTAGAAATCGAGTTTCAAGCAAAATCTTATCAAATACTAATTTATGTAGTATTTAAAACTTAATGTCATGTAAGCAATTGATGCTAATCAAAATGAAAAATCCCCAAAATAAAGTCCCATTAATTTATTAAAATAAACCAAAATCAAAGTCCATAAAAATCTATAAAATGATATAAAATCCATAATTTATTAAAAAGTTCACTTTCGAGAGCATCACCAAAAATCCGCATCTAAGTTCTAATTACAAGGATTACCTGAAACATACACATACGATGGGTGAGCTTACAAGCCCAATGTGAGATAATCACAAATATAATCCCATACATATCAAAATATCAATCATCATAATAATCACAAATTCTAACACTGATACTTATGCATGAACATGTTGTCGCAAATTTTAAAATGATGCACATTTTATAAAATTTCCTACCCATCTCCACTACAGACCCATATCAAGTTCCCAAGAACCTGTGCATCCAATAACACACCATTTGTGGACAAGCCACCACATAATTGTCAATAAACGGCCACATAACACATTGTGGACAAACCACCAAATAATTGCCAATAATGGCCACATAATCGCAGATAAGCTACCACATAAGTTTCACCTTTTACAAAACCCACCCCATGCATGTTATACGGTCATTTTCAAATTTAACACATATAATCACTTTTCACATTTCTCATGTAGTCATGCTCATAGTCGCTTATTTCTCAAGTTTACACATTTACATGTAAAGATGCTCACATTTTCATATATCACATAATATTCACTTTTTATTCACTTTGGCTTGCTTTAATATATTTTCATATTAAATCATGGATCTTATCACACACATATATATAACAAATATTTAGATCATCACATATTAACGAAGCCATGTATCACATAACATAAAGATGAGATTTGTACACATATCATCGTCACATACATCAACATATCATAAATCATAGTTTCGTGAACTAATAATTTTAGGAACACTTACTTAGAATTTCCCTATGATGAGTTTTTCAACTCTTCTTTGAGTACTTAGTGTACTCCCAAATAATTATTTAATAGCATTTTATTAAAAATAAAAGTACCATATTATACTCATATCAAAGATTTCGATCCCACACCTTATATCAAAGATCCGATTGCCACAATCTTATTAGAAGAGGTTTCGCTTGGATCTAAACCTGGTAGATAATCTATCGCATCAAACATGTATTTTAGTTATAGATCTATCAGATGTGTCTTATTACTTAAAGATTAATCATTGAAATAATTCTCACCTATTACTTACCCTTAAATCGAGACTTAGATTCGATGCCTTTGTTGTCACACTAAGGATCTCTTGGATTGGCGTTTTTTGGTTCTTCAAAGAATATAGGAACAAAACGTTAACACATGAAAAAAATTTGTCTTAAAACCATTCAGCTGTCAGGAAAAAAAATAGAGAGGAAAGAATGTTCCCAACACCCCTCATGCACTTACACTGTTCAATAATACTACAAGATCGTTGATAAGTCTTGACGAAAGAGAGGATAGGTTTAACAATCTAAATATACATATAATCTATGAGTCTTGGTCACAAAATAAATAAAATAGGAAGATTGAATCCTTAGAAGAGATGGGAGAGATCGAAAGAGAAAGAAAAAGGGAAATATCAAAACCTGGTGGAAAAAAATAGCATTTGCAATGGTGGTCAAATGAGGTGAGAAAAATATAAAAATGAGTGGGAAGGTTCGGTCAAAATATTGAGAGAAAAGAGAAAAGAAAATGAGTGCTGGAGGAAGGTTTTCTTGCAGTAGTTCACGGTGGTTAACGGTGGCTCATCGCTGCAACAGTGGCGGTGACCAAAAGAAAAGAGGAGTAGACGAGAACCTTGGATGGTGGTGTGGAGGTGGTGAAGATATATCTCACGGTGGATGAATTTTAGATGGTGGTTGAAGGTGGTGGTTATTTGTCAAAAAGGACAAAAAATGAAAAAGGAATAAATGAAAAAAAAAGAATATGGGAGCAAATGAGTGGTCTGTATGGCAAGGAGGTGGGATAAGCTTGGTCAACTGTGACCAGGTTCAATGAACCATAACAGAATGCAAGATATGAAGTTTTCGCAAGGGAGGGAGACATAAAGTGAAAAAGGGATCATGTTACCCCAACATATGGTAAGTTTGACTCATAAAGAGAGAAAAGAATCTTCCTAAACATGGTAACAATGGGGTGGACGACAAGCACATTATGCACATGGAAATTGTGTTAAAAAATTAATTAAAAAGATGAGAACAAGGGGACTTGAACTTAGGACCTCTAGGATAGGTAAGGAGCACTTCACTTCCTTGTTTTAATTCCTACCACATTTATTTAAAAACATGGTGTGACCTTTGCTAAGGTTTGAGGCAAAATTGCACCACATAGAATAGTGTAAGGGAAGCGATTCGAACACAAGTCATCATGGACAACTCCACCACTATACTTGATATTTATTAATATCCAAAGATTGTCTAAAATAAATAAATAATAAATAAAATTCGGGTGACTACTCTATTGGTTCATTAACTAATTTTCTACTAACCCAGTTTTTGGGATGTGACATTGGTGGTGCCTCTGGCAATTCAAAAAAATTAATGCCCTCAATTGGAACTCTTTCTTTGATGCAGGATCACTATCTGAAGAAGAGTTAGTTTGATAATTCTATGCCAACTTAATTGTGCCAGATGCTACTGAAGTTCTTGTTCACAAAAACAAGGTAACCCTTACTTCTAAGTCCATTAATGATTTGTTTAATCTGCCTAATGTTGAAGAAGATGAGTACTTTGCCTTGATGCCAAATATAAATTGGGATTTTCTTCAACAAGTACTTAAATTTGTTACAAATCCAATATCCTAATGGGTTCTAGGAAAGTATGGTAGACATTCTTGTCGAAGGAAATATCTAAAACTGGTGACTAAGGTATGGTTCTACTTTGTTCGATTTAGCTTATGCCTATCTCATATAGTTCCACCATCTTGATGAAACAAATTCTTTTGTTGTATGTAATTATGATAGAAAAGTCTATAAATTTTTGGAAAATTATTCTCAAGGAGATCCACGATTGTTCTAGAAAGAAGGCAAGGACTGCCTACTTTCTATCATTGATTACTTCACTTTGCTAATCAAAAGCAAACATGAAGGGCTAGTATGTTCAAGGTTGCATAACAACCTATGCTCTTGAAAGGTTAGTGGAGAATGCTCATGAGCTAAACCTAATTGAATCGAGTGAACCAACTGAACTAAAAATTGACAAGTCATCCAATAAGTCTGAATTGGAAGCTGACTTAGTTGAGGAGATAGACGAAGTAGAATCTGAAGAGGAACCAAACAACCCTAAACTGAGGGTGGAAGATAATGTTGCCAAACCAATAGAGCTGAGTTTTAGTCCTGATTTGACCATGCCAATGCCTCCTTCTTCAAATACTATGAAGAAATCAAAATTTTCAACTATTATAGATATGTGGAAATTCATGCATAACCAACAACAGGCCTATTGGAGATATGCAAAAATTACGGATGATTCTATTCAAAATACTTATAAGAATATCCCTAACACTTTTGTTCTTGAGTTCCCAGATCATATCTTTGAGACATGGCAAGAAGAGCTTGTGAGATCAAGTACGGCCAAGAAGGGAAAAGAGAAAGACTTAGGCAAGGATTCGAATTAGAAAAGGGGAAATTTACTTTCTCAGTAGTTTTAGTTATTTACTTTCACAGTTAGTATTTTGTTTTCGCACAATAAAATTGTAAGTATGAATAAAATAAAGTTCAATGCCTTTACTCTAATAAAAAAACTAAGTAGTGTGGTAATATGAATGAACATGTCTAAGATTGGATTGTTGAGAAAGACTTGGTACTTAAGCAGTCTTCATGACTCACTTCTCTTTCTTACTATCCTACCTGGTGTTCAGTTCTCATTCATTACTTTGCTTACACAATGAGGATATTGTTTCTTTTTAAGGTGGGGGTAGGGCAATATTAGCATGAAATTTATTTAGAATAACAATTAGCATGAATTTTAAATGTTTTTCATAAGTATGTTTCAATTATTACACATAAGTATACTGAAATAAAATGTTCAGAGAAAATTTTTGTTTATAAGTTAGCTAAAATGCAAGTATGATTTTTTATTTTATGTGAGTTTTTTTTATGTTATCTTGAGTTATGGAATTCTTGTATGTTCTTAGGTCATATGTGGCAATTTTTCATGAAAATTGAACTTCTTTTGAAATAGACATGCATGAATGTTTAATCCTTAAAATTTACTTAGTAACTTTCTTGAGGCGAAATCCTAGGAGGCATAAGAATCTAAGCATGATTTAGGTACATTTTCTTTGGATCTTTTGAGCCTTTTGGGCCTACCATATCAATGCGACCCTTGAAACCTTAATTTGAGCCTTAAAGCCTATATTTTTCTTTACCTACATAATAATCCATGTTACCATCTTTTTAAATTTTATCTTATTTTCGCACCTATCTTAACTACACTTGTCTTGGTGAGCAAAGATCAAGGAAAAATTCAAACACATATTCTTCATATGTTCACAGGTGTTTAAAAAAAAGAGAAAGAGAGATATCTATTCCAATGTCAAGAAAAAAGAACAAAATAAAGAGCTCAAAGTATTAAGAAATATTAGGCATGTGCTTCAAAATAAGTTTGGGAGGGCTGAAGAACCCATTAGTTGGAGAGATGTACCTCGAATTGATCCAAGGAAAAAGCTAGGGTTAAGATTAATGAACCTAAAAATTCACTTCTCTTTTATCCTTACCTTGATCCTAGCCCTATTACAACTTGTAAAAGACCTATTGATTTTGATGATTATGTCAACTACATTAGTGGAGAGGAATTGCTAAGTTCAACATATAAGGACCATTAATTAATCCTTATGATTGTTTTGTTTGATTGATAAGAAATTTTGATCGAATGGTGAATGGTATGTATGATCTTGAAAAGCATGCACTCTATGACTTATGCAAGCATATTTCCGCACTTAGAATAAAAATTTTGAAATAATGTTTGCATATGAACGACTTATCAATAAAAAGAGTTTGTGTGCATGATTTTGTTGATGCATGATTATGTGCAAATATTGATGCTGCTTAATCATATTACAAATTGCCTTAGCAAAATTTTTTGTTCTGCCTGAACATTACTCGGGATGAGCAATGGTTTAAGTTTGGGGGTGTGTAAACTCGAAATTACATAGTATTTTTCTAGTAACTTTTACCACCGTTTTACTTAAAAATAATAATATTAAGTATTTGTTAATTAATTAAGTAATTTTTTCTTAAATGTTAATAATGGACATGAATTTATAAAATATGTGAATTTATGCTTTTTTATATGATTTTGTGCATAAAATTAAAGTATTCCATGTTATTTATTAATATGTTAAATTTACATATGCAGTGGTACCATAGAGTTGAGTTTATTATAATGTTGCATGGACATGAGCTATTATTCTCATGTGTTGGATGACAAGACCAAGCTTAATGAGTCATCAAGATGCCACCTTGACCCAATAAAAAAAGATGATACATGTTGGCCAAGTGTACAAGCTAGTTTGGTCATTAATCGTCCAATTCAAGAGAAGAGAGGCCCAATTCGACAACCACAATTAGGCAGCCAAGAAATCAATTTTGGGAAAATTTTTTGAAGGTCCTCACATTTGAAATGACATTGGAAATCAGGACACAAGATTTTCTTGAGAAACTGTCTCAAGCATGAAATCATGCTTGAATCAAGCAACCAAACCACCTTCTCTTCCACATATCATGGTCGGCCATAGGAGGGAGAAATGCTAGATATTGTTGCTACTATTTTTAGTAAACTCTCCCACTTACTTCAAGTATAAATACCACGCCTATCTCACCTTTTCAATCATCCCTTATTCATCCCTCCATCCCTCATTTTCACATAATTCTTCATTCCCTAATTTTCCTTAGTTTTTAGCCAGCAAAAGCCTTGAAGGGATCATCTTTTGGCCAGGCACCTTGAGGAGCCATTAGCAAAAGTGCAACAAGAGCAGAGGAGGAAAACACCTTCAATCAATGTCCGTGAGACTACCGACTTGAAATAGAGTTTATTCTTCCCTTGTTGTTTTAAATTAATCATGTTTGCAATGTGTTTTCTGATCTAGACATCAACAATGGTAGCTTCAATCTGTTTAGCTATGTTAATTGCATTAATTAAATTAGATTTGTTTGATTCATTTTTAAAGTGTTTGTGCCTCAATTGATCATGTTTTTAATTAAATTCTAGTATGCATTTCATTCATATGTGATTAGATGCATTAGAATTAGCTAAGTGATCCTAGCCAGACTAAATTGAAGTTTCACAATAACTTTAATGAGCTCTATTATCTTGCATAGTTTTTAGGTTTATGTGATTAAATTGTTTCAAACCTAACTCATCCCTGTTACTTCACATTAATACTAAGAAACCCTTAGTTTAATATGACCAGTAAAATGCATGTTTCACTAAGTAAAAGATTCTGAAAGGACATAATTTGGTTTCAAAACTCATGAAAGATTGAATTGCAATGGAATGTTTTCCGAACACTATTAAGCATGATGAAAATGTTTTTACTGCTAAATTCATTCATACATTTAGATAATTTCCATAGTTAGATTAAAATTCCATTAGGGATCAATTTTGCATCTAGTAAAATTAATCTAGTTTAATTATCATCACTCAAATTATTGTATTTTTATCACCAAATATTAACTTATAATTTTACTATTAATCGATTAACATACATAGTTCATGTGGAGACAATAACTCATTTACTTACTTATTACTTGAACGACTGTGTACATTTGCACAAACTGAGCATTACAAAACACATATTCATTTACAAATGATTCCATATCTCCATTTAGGGGAAAATAATAATCATTTTTAAATTATTTTCATTTCTCCATTTTTAGTCGTTCTATTCAATTTCAATTCAACATGTAATGCATTTCTGGTTTCAACCAGCTACCTGAGGGACCAATTGAACGTATGCCATTATGGTTCAAATGATTTATAATTATGTTCTCGATATTCACCTATTAATTTTAAACTCATTTAGTCACGAAATCATTCCACTATAGTATCATGACTAAGCTCTCTCTAACAACATACCATTACGAAAGCAACTACTCATTTCTCGTCCAATGACCTTGTCATAAGTGTGTTACCCTCATAAGATATCCTTAATCTATTTGGGATAATATCTGATCTTGTAATATGATCTTATTTTATCTTATGGTAACCATTACATATTCCTTCATGACAATTCAATTACAATAAAATAGTAATCAAGTCATTCATCACAAAGACAAACAACCCGTGGCCAGTTTTACTTTTCATCAACCATGTAATGCCAATGAGAGGATATCATTTACCCATGTTTTGGGCTATGAATTCCACTGTTGTGAATGACACTACATACTGCAGAACTCATACACGAAACACACCGACTTTCAGTTCCTTATCTATTTAGACTTAGAATTTTACTTATATCAAAGCGTATGAGTCATGCATATATAGTTCGTCATCCACTGAGGATTTAGGTATGCCACACTATGAATGTCACAAGTGAATAAATCCAGAAAAAGATTCAAGATCTATTCTTTTTGTTTCTATTGGATGTATTTTCAGTCCTATCAGTCACATCTATGTCTCTATCTTCTAGGAGTCAACAACTTCGATGCCCAAGACAAATAATCTCCCCAATTAGACTTGATAGATGACATATTAATCTTTTAATTGATTTGCTCATTTTTTATTAGACTAATGACAGTTTAGGTTCATCTACTAATACAAATTGTCTTTCTGTATTACGATATAACCATGTAATACCCTTAGTATTAGTTTAAACGTTAGACAACCAATGAGCAACATTTACTTTAATTTGGCTTTGAGTGCAAAAAACATGTGAGGAAAAAACACAAAATATTAATGTAATTCTTGAATAATTTTATTAATCAATCTGTTCAAAAAATTACAAGTGTACTTATACGAAAATACTACACATAGGGCACTAGATCCAACACTCTAAACCATCACAAGTGGAAAGGAAGAGAATCAGAAAACCTAAAGACTTATCTAAGTCTAAATTCTTTTTCTATAGTAAAAAAGAATACTTCAAGGCAAAATTTAAAGAATGGAAGCAATACCTATTCACCAAAGGCAAATGTACAAAACTCTTTATAATTGCAACTTTTTTATGGAGGATTCAATAAACCACTAGGTCTTTAATTCGAGAGCTACTAATCTTGTGTGTGTTTCTCAACAGGGATTTTAAGAAATGAAAGATTTTATAGATAAGAGTCTATTATTGCAGACCGAAAATAGGACAGTGTTAGTTGAATCAATGGTAGATGTACTTCTTTATTTTGATGATTCCATCAATGGTTGATGTACTTCTTTATTTTGATGATTTTAGGAAGATTATTTTGAAAAATGTTTTCTATGTACCAAGTTTCAAAAGGAACTTAATTTTTGTTACATTTTTATATAAAGACGTCTTGACCATTACTTTTAATAATAGTATTACAATATTTAGAAATCATAAACTTATCTGTAGTGGATGGATGTCAAATAATCTCACTTTTATCAAACCAAAGATGTACACACTGCTTGAGACTAAAATATCAAATAAAAGACTTAAAACTTCTCACTGTAATGAGGCGTACCTTAGGCATTTGAGACTTGATCATATTAACTAAGAAAGAATCATTAGACTTGTGAAAGATGACACTTTAAGTTCCCTTAAAAAGGTTGATCTTCCACAATGTGAATCTTTCTTAATAGGTAAAATGACTAAGTGATCTCTTAATGAAAAAGGAAAGAGGGCTGTGAAACCCCTAGAACTTGTGCACACTGACGTATGCGGCCCCACGAGCATTAGTACAAGAGTTGGTTATGAGTATTATTTAACCTTTATAGATGATTATTCTAGATATGGCTATGTGTACCTAATACACTACAAAAGTGAAACTTTTGATAAATTCAAAGAGTTTTGTGCGAAAGTGGAGAAACAACTAGGTTTACCCATAAAGACATTTTTATCTAATCGAGGTGGGGAATATTTGTCAAATGAGTTTTTAGGGTACCTCATAGAGAATGGGATTCTATCTCAATTAACTGTGTTAGACACTTAGAACAAAATGGCATGGAAAAGAGAAGGAATCGAATGTTTTTAGACATGGTTGATAAGATGTTAAGTTATTTAAAGCTGCCAATCTCTTTTTGGGGATATGCAGTACAAACAACTGGATATATTCTGAATGATGTCCCAACTAAGTTATAATCGAAAACTCCATAAGAATTCTGCCATGGCAGGAAGTCGAATCTAAACCATTTAAGGATTTGAGTATTCCCGACCTATGAATTGGATCAAGTTGCGAGGAAGTTGGACTCACAGATAAGATTGTACATGTTTGTAGAATATCCAAAGGGAACAAAGGGTAATTTGTTTTGTAACTCAAAAGAGAAAACTATGATAATGTCATCTCATGCTACTTTCCTGGAAGAAAGTTACATGCATGACTTCAAACCTTGGAGTAAAAAGGTATGAAAGGAACTTTCAGGATATATACAAAACCCTACAAAAATGGTTCCAAAACCAACTCCTATTAGTAGACCTGCAAACGATCAAAAGTGGTTTTAACATTAAGCGTGCGGAATAGGAAGATGATGACCCACTCACACATGATGAAACAATGCAGAGTGTTGATTCCAAGCTTTGGGAAATAACTTTGAAAGCTAAAATGAAATGTATGGATTCCAACTTACTACGGGAACTTGTAGACTTATTGAAATGGATAAAACCCATAGGGTGTAAGTGGATCTACAAGAGAAAAAGAAATACGGATAGAAAAGTGGAAACTTATAAGGTCATACTTGTAGCAAAAGGTTATATTCAGAAACAAGGTATTGATTACAAAAAAAAACCTATTAGCTATACTCAAGTGGATAAAACCCATAGGGTGTAAGTGGATATAAACAATTTGCAAACATTATGCTCACTTCCTTTAATTGTATATCTAATGAGTTGTATCATATAGATGCTCTATTCAAGATGGAAATTCAAACACGTTTTCTTGACATCCATTTTCCAAATCTCATAATCGAGATCTGTTGCAATGGATAACAATATACTCAAGTATTTACAGAGATGAGGGATTATATGCTTGTGCATTCCGAATATGATCTTACTCCTATTAGCTATACTGATTCAGACTTTCAAACATGTTAAGGTTTGAGGAAATCAAAATCGGGTTATGTCTTAGCACAGATGACAGGTCCATAGTGTGAAAAAGTGTCACACAAAGTTGTATTGCTGACACCGCTATGGAGTTTGATTATGTTGTTGCTTCTAAAGCTACAAAATAAGCCATATGGTTTTGAAAGTTCCTTATGGATCATGGACTCATTCCTGGTATGGAAAAACTATCACATTGTATTATGATAACAGTATGACAATAGCTATCACTAAGGAAATAAAAAACTAGAAGAGGACGAAACACATTGATAAAAAAATCATATCGAAAAGGAGGTAGTAGCAGAAAAATAATGAATGTAGTTAAAGTCGCATCAAAGGACAACCTTGCAACTCGTTTACCAAGAGTAATAGCTAGGAGTTTTGAGAAACATGTAGAGAGCATGGGAATGCAAAATATGGCTCATCTGCTTCTTTGGGGCAAGTGGAAGACTGTTGGATTTGGTTCCCTAGATGTAGTATATTTGTTTTGTATACTTGTATTTTATCGAACATATTAGTTTAATAAAATTATTCTTGAATTACATTAATACCCTTTGTATATTATCCTCAATAGCTCTTGCAGACAAAACAAAATGAAAGAAATATTAGCTCATTGGTTATTTAATATTTAACTAATACTAAGTAGAATTACGTTGTCGAATCATAATATAGAAAGACAACTTATATTAGTAGATGAACCTAAACATGGTTCTAGTCTAATCAAAAATAAAAAGACTGATTGAAAGACTAATATGTCATCTATCAAGTCCAACTGGGGAAATCCTTTGTCTTAAGCATCGAAGTGGATGACTTCTAGAAGATATAGATACATATGTGACTGATAGTAAATCGAACATGACCCAAGTTGAATAGATCCTAAATCAATTTATGGCTTTATTCACTTATGACTTTCAAATTTGACATACCTTAAATGGATGATGGACTATGTATGCATGACTCATATACTTTGATGTAAGTAAACGTTTGAGCTTAAATAAATAAGGAATCAAAAGCTGGTGCATTAGGTATACGACTTCTGTAGTATGTAGAATCATTCATAATAGTGAAATTCATAGCCCAAGAAATGGGTAAATGATATCCTCTCAATGGCATTACATGATAGATGAAAAGTAAACGTGGTCACTGGTCATTTGTCTTTGTGATAAGTGACTTAATTACTATTTGATGATATCCTATGAGGGTAACACACTTATGACAAGGTCATTGGATGAGCACTAATGGAGTAGCTTTCCTAATTATATGTAATTGAGGAGAGCTTAGTCATGATATTATAGTGGAATGACTTCATGACTAAATAAGTTTATAATTAATAAGTAAAAAGCAATAACTTAATTATATATGTCCAATCGGTCCCACTGCTAGCTCATTAAAATAAGAAATTATAATGCCCTCCACCCGACTTGATCAATCAAATTCGAGTATTGGGTGTTGTTTCCTAAAACAAATGTTACCTAGACTCTTCTATTCGCCTATGTACTAGACAAGCAATGACTTAATAAAAATTTTCCACTTTCATTTATTGAATTACCTCATATATTCTTATTAGTATAACTCATTGTACAGTGTATTCCTATTTACATAACAAAACTACAAAGTTCATCGAATACATCTTGCTTTTACTAAATACAAAATCAGAGAACTATAACTTAAGCATTGACTTAAACTTTTCTATAAGGCTTTTCATAGAATATCGCATGTTATCATTATTTCCAACTAATCGTGTGGCTCTCTTATCTTTTCCTTAGGCGTAGATCATTGTTCTGCCACAATCTTTCTCTTCTCTGTATGCATACCAGCGCGAACCACCACTCTTATGGCATAGCCTTGACATCGTCTCTCATTTCCCTTATTTCAAACTGATCCTACAATTAGAGGCATCCACAATAAGTTCACAAGAACTTAGTGAGGCATTATCATACCTTTATTCAGCATTTCATTTTAAATATAAACATTTCACTTGACTCTATGGAACCAAACATGCATTCATCAAACTCAGCAAGAACATGTGTTATAACTCTGCATACCTCGTACTCATTTATATTCTATAAACATTCTTACCTCAACCGTTACCATTCGACTTACTTACGGGTTGTACTGGTAACTTACTCTTCATTCTTTTGTTGTCTTAAGTCGAACATTTGCGCTTTATTCAGAGTTCACCACTTCGACATCGAATCTTTGTCTTGAGGTCATTTCACAGACTACGCCACTAAGGCGTATTCTTGACTTTAGATGTTTTCCTTTATCTCTAGAAGCTTTAGACACTCGTTAGATCAAAAGATAGCCATAAAGGTGTCCACTTGACTTAGATTGCCACAGAGGCGTCCATACATCATTAGATAGCCATAAAGGCGACCACACATTATTAAATAGCCATAAAGGCATCCAGATATATCAATAAACATCACCACGAAGACGCCTTTAATAAAATTAGCCACAATGGCTCTCATATGACAGGATTAGCCACAAAGGCATCCGCATTAACATGCTTTGCCACAATGGCGCTTTCACAGAGTCAGCCGCTAAGGCTCCATATAATAGATATCTTCGTAAAAGCTTACATTTAATAGAGAACAACTATAGAGGCTTCCAATTATCATAGAATAGCCACAAAGGCTTCAACATTTTGGTAAATGGCATTTTTGACGAAAGGGATTTGCCTAAACTAACATCTTGAGTTTTTCCCCTCATCCTCACTCAACCGTATTTTATTTTTTCTCTACATGACGTCATAGTTTCAAGCTAGGTCTTACACTATATGGTCTCCGTATCCCTATATGATGCCATATTCCTAGACTAGGTCTTAAACTATATGGTCTTCTTTCTATGGTCATGGTATTTCCTTATCAAAATTCGTGTTCACTCTCTAAATGGACTGACACGCAAGAAGACTTATGCAACTTACGCAACTTATGACAGACTTTATCATGCTTTCAAGCATGTTTATGCATGTACATACTTACTTATAGGGGACATAAACATATCATCAAGTTTACGCCTTATTTACACAATAATCATGCAAGCATTTATTTTTCTTAACAGAGGTGCATTGTCGTTTTGGCATCAAGCCACACATACAAGCTTATCAGATACACATTTTCACAGAATCAACATATCACACATGCATACCTCATCAAGCATTCATCTTCATAGAATCGACATTTTACATTTGCATGCCTTTCTTTCTCTTTTCAAAAAAAGAGTTTTTAACATAGAGAAATCAACATATAAACATACAAACATACATGAATACACAATGAGATCAGTTAGAGATTCACAAGGTACTCACAGGACCCTCACGATATCCTCACATGATTCTTACCTTTTGTAACTCCAGACATTAGACCTAGGCTTCCACTGAGTAGACTAGTAGCCCCTAAACGTCAAACCACAAAAAACTCATCAAGATTTTTCCATCTAGTTCATTTCCTTCCTCACATGAACACCAGAATTGTATAACAAAGCTTTACCATTTCATTACTAAGCTAAATAGATTTCCTTTCATAGCAGTAAGGCTACGAACCTTAACATGGGCATCTTAGAGCTCACCCTCTTGTTCCAAGCTCATCCTAAAGGATGACAGGGTTTTTCCCCTCAACTCACCCTTATATAGCCAGAGAATACTTCATGAAGAAGCAATGAACATGTCCCAGCACTTACCTGGTCAACTAGATACTTTCCTCTATTTTAGTAGATGTTCAACACGTGTACTAATCCATGTGATCACAAGTTAAATGGACGACAGTAGTAAGGCAATACGTATAGGCATATAAATGCATATACAGTTTTTCCCTAGGTCCTAGCCCATCCTTCGTTAAGTTGTAGTTGATATCTTGATTGATCAAGCGTTGGTGCATCATGCCTTTTTGGCGACCACTTTATTACTTGAGTCCACTATGTGCTTTACTGGGCGTCCTTTCCTAACGGTGTCTTGTGTCAGGTTTCATCATAGACTAGGCACCCATATATACATCAAAAGTCTTAATAGGATGGATAATATTTTATTTTCCTATAGTCTACAAGGTTCCCCATTCGTTAGGCCTTATACTTAACTTAGAGGAGCTTTCCTTTCTTCCTTTGTTTCTACTCTCCCAAGGGGAGTGAAAAGATATATTCCTTTTCTTATATGCTTTAACTTGTCCATTGACTTTATTGGGACTCAACAAACATCATATCAGTCAATTGGTGGATTATCCAAATCTTCCCAATTCCAAGAATACTAATCAAGTGCTTTCCTTTGGTTATTGACTATATAGTTCATATTCAGTTAAACTTTAACTATTATTTCCTTATAACTTAACCTTAAGGCCATCGCTAGGGGGTGTTCTTCATTACTGACATATGCTTCTCGTCACAATGTCCATTTACCTATAATAGACTCCGCCCATTCTATGCACGCCAACAGAGGCTTCTGGGGGTGAACCTTTCTTTAATGGGTTAATTATTATTCACTTTGCACTGACCTAGTGTTCGCCAAATTTAAAGGCATCATGGGCTCACCCAAATGGTTCTTCTCTTTAGACTAGCTTTAACACTATTCACTTCCCGACTCATCTTATCCATCTTATTATTTTGAACAGTATTCAGATACTAAGATTCTGCTGGGTAGGATATTACAAAAATGAATTGCATAAAGAATCAAATTAATAAAAATAGATAGAAATGACAAAGTTATAGAAATAGGTTACATTCAAAAATTAATTTGGTTTCTCTCTAAGTATGGAAATAACTTGAGAAATAATTTAAGTTTTTTAGATTATTATTCAATCAAATAATTAAAGTTCGAAAATTAAATTAAATTAATTGGTCATTATGAATCCTTTGAATATGAAAATGAAATATATTTTCTCATAGATTCTACTATAGATAAAGCTGTCATGAATTTAATAGAATTAGAAATAGGTTGAGAAAATTATTTAATTAGAAAATTAATTTAATAAATGATATTTATTTGGGAAATAGAAATTCATGTACTAGGTTGGAATAAATTATAAAGTGTTGGGTTAAAAGTCAAAAAAGAACATATAATTGGACTCAATACAGGAGAGGTCCAAAACCCCTCATAATACATATAAGGGGCGATAGCCCTAGTATACCTAACTAGGGTGTGTCTCCCTTCTCTCCAAGTTGAACTAGAGGAATAAATTTTCTATCAAATAAGTATTAATTGCATTCTACTAATTCAACTTTGAGATATTTTTATTTTGCCTGAAAATAATGAGAATTTACTTTCTATGTTATATTTTTTAGGATTAACAATTCTACCAGTGTCTATTAAGAGAGAATTGATTTTCACAAACTAAATTGATTTTCTAAATTTTAATTTTCCACTGTCATAGAAATTCGTTTTCAAATTGGATTTTTTCCAACAGAGAAACCACCTCTATTTATGGTATTAGAAACACTCTACAACCTTTTATTTTTTAGATGTGGGATTGTGCTATTTCAACAAATCTCCACCTTAGCTAATTTTCACATCTTCAAACTCCTTGCAAAAAAATAAAAACATTTGATAGTGTCTTCAAATTTCAACCTTCAAGTTTTAACATTGATTAAGTCTAAACATAGTTGGAACTTGACCACAACCACAACCTAAGTCATCATATCAGTAGGATTCTCAATGGCTGAAATTTTTTGGATCTTTACTCCACCCGCTTAAAAAATATCTCATAAAAAATAATACTAGGAATCAATATGCTTCATCCTTCAATGATAAACTTGATTCTTTGTTAATTGAATAACACTTTGACTATCACATTTTACTTTGACATACTTTTGCTTAATTTCCAATTCACCATGCAACCCTTGAAGCCAAATTGTCTCTTTTGCATCTTTTGTGATTGGCATATACTCCACTTCTATAGAAGATAAAACAACTATTTATTGTAAAGTACACTTTCAACTAACCGGGGCCTTTGCAAGAGTAAACACATAACCATTTGTTGATCATCGTTTGTCCAAATCACCAGCATAGTCTGAACCACAATATCCAACCACACATTGATTATCTTCCTCCTCAAAAATCAATCACATATCCATTGTATTCTAGATATATTGTAAAATCCATTTTACAACTTACTAATTCTCTTTTACTAGATCATGCATATACATGTTCACAAACCCAACTTCTTGTGAAATATAATCTCTTGTACATACCATAGCATACATTAAGCTACCAACAACATTTGCATATGGTATCTTTGACATTTATTCTAGTTCTACATGAATCTTTGGTGACATAAAGGCATTAAGCTTGAAATGAGAAGTAAGGTGACCGCTAATAGGTTTGACTTTTCATTAATGTCGAAATGTTTTAGCAATTTTCTTAGATATTATTTTTGAGTCAAATAAAGCCTCTTCAAGCTTCAGTCTGGACCTATCTCTATGCCCAAAATCTTCTTTGCTTCTCTTAGATCTTTCATCTCAAACTCCTTTTTCAACTATGTCTTTAGCTTCTCAATCTATTCTTGACTTTCGAAAGCTTTCAACATATCATCAACATAAAGAAGAAGATATATGAGAGAACCATGTTGAAGCTTGTAAAAATACACACAATAAACATATTTGCTTCTTGTGTACGTATGTTCTATCATAAACTTCTCAAATCACTTCTACCATTACCTTGGGGATTGCTTTAAACCATACAATGATTTTCCAAGTTTAAACACTAAATTTGCCCCTCTAGCAACCTTGAATCCTTCTAGCTTAGTTATATAGATTTCCTTTTCTAAGTCTCCATGTAAAAAAGCAGTATTTTACAACTAATTGAACTAGTTCCAAATCCAACTATGCCATCAAAGAAAAAAATGTAACACCCCAAATCCGATCTAAATGTTATGACTGAATCTGGCGATGTCATATTGTAACACCCCTTACCGTATTCGACGCTGCAATAGGGTACGAGGCATTACCAGAACACATACACTTATAAACATGTTAAACCGAGTTATAAAATTTCATTCAAATTTAAACTCTTCAAATTTTTAACATGTTTTTATAAATCTTCACGTTATAACTTCAAAATACTATATTTGTAACAAATAGGGCTTCTAAGACCCAATACATACTCATGCAATTCAATACTTCATTTCCATTTCATTTAATTCACGATTCTCATTTTCACGATTCAATTCAATTTCTCAATCCAATATACATTTAAATACCACAATAATACATTTAATTCAAATCATATCATTTGTAATTTCCACTTAATTCACGTACAATTCAATTTCATTAAGTTCAATACTAATACATATTTATCATTTAACTTAACGTCCCTTTTTTGCATCATTTTACACTTCAAGCATGAACCTAGTATTTCATTTCCTTTCCACTCTCGTCTCTTATGCATATCACACAAGATATAAACATTACACTAAATCGTAGTCGCAAGGTAGCCTTTTTGAAGACTAACCACATGATAAACCATTTTAATAAAGATTACAAACTTTAAACCTGACCACCATTTTATGATCACAAGCATATTTTCATCTAAACATTTACCATCTCAATGCATAATTTTATAAATTTAATGTGGCGTAATCCAGGCACAACTTGGCCAAAGCCTAAGCATACACACCAAACATGCTAGCTAAATAAACATATAGTATAAGCATTATAAGCATGGATAAGCACCACATTTATTTATGTATCAAACTTATCAACATGAGTTAATTCATAAACCATTTCTGACATTGCTACATACCAAACCATTTCTGACATTGCTACATACCAAATCCTTTTAGGCATTTTCATCGAAAATTACTTAGTACAAATCGTTTATCACACTCCAAACATTCATATTCTTCCATAAAACATCAAAATACATGCATATCATTCATGGGTAAAAATCATTAAAAACGGGGATAGAACGGACTTACAATCGAGTTTGGAAGCTTGAAAAACCTTCTCTATGGTTTATCCATGCAATTTTCGGCCTAGGGGTTGAAGATGGACAAAAATTGGCTTTTAATGTTGTTTTTAATTCATGTTAATAACTAAATAACCAAAATGCCCTTAATGAAAAACTTTGGAAACATGTCTAACCATACCCATTTTTGTCCACCAACTTAACCAATGGTCTAATTACCATATAAAGACCTCCAATTTAAAATTTCATAACAATTGGACACCTCTAACATATAGAACTCAACTTTTGCACTTTTTACAATTTAGTCCTTTTGACGAAATTGAGTGCCCAAATGTCAAAATTTTCGAACGAAATTTTCACGAAATCATTTTGTGAAATCGTAGACCGTAAAAATATATTGAAATTAATTTTTTTTCTCGTCGAATTTGTGGTCCCGAAACCACTATTTCATCTAGCCTCAAATTCGGGCTGTTACAAGTCTACCCCTTTTAGGGATTTTCATCCTCGAAAATCTTACCAGATAGTATATTAATGATTTGCTTCCACACAGTACATTTCAAATTTACACATGATTTTGGACTTTCATATCTTTTATAGATAATCACATAGATTCATAAGAAAATCAGAATAGCGATATTTCAGCATCTGAAGCTACACAAAGTATCGAAAAATCACAATCCATATAGAATGATATCCATTCCAATGATAAAAAAAATGTCTAGAAAGATCAATGTCACTCATAATTAATGGAATCCAAAGTAACATAAACAATATAATCTTCACGTATATTGAATAGAACAATAACCAGTAGAAACAAAATATTAGCCTCACTCAGACTTTACCGTCAATTTTCATATTCACACAAGGGAATAAATACCAGAAAAAGACATGGCAATGTCGAACATAACCCAAACAAACCAATAATTCTTTCATCTATTAATATGTTTAGCTAATGTTCTCATACAATAAGAATTCTTTTTGAAACTAAATAGTCACATATACCTCTAAGGATAATTGTACACACAGAATGTCTAAAAGGAATCATAGTAATTACCCTATTGTAGCTATTGTACTCAACTATTAATACAATACAAACATTACTCAATTTTCTAATTCTGTCATCAGAAGTTTCACATTATTTCTTTACTAACAGAAATTGATCCAAAAAAACTTCCGGTTAATTCTTTCTTTAAATAACATACCTGAATAAATCATTTAATCGGGTTTAATTTCTTTTGTGACAGTAACTTTGCATAATCTAAGTAGTTTTTAGAACTATCCAATATCTCTCTTTTTATATTGTCTTCATTTGCTAATTCATTCACTTTTCCAACCACATTATTAATCTTCCGTACACAAACTTTTGTAACACTACACTCGTAAGCTTCTTCAACCAAAATCTTACAAATTTCATTGTAACATTTTACTGATATGGGGGTTGAGTGTAGTAAAGCCTCAAATTTATCTTACACATAAATGTGCAAAACACATACTATCACAAATAGCCAATTCATTACTAATTTCACATTCTCAAAGCATTTAATAAACATTTGGTTTTAATCACTTTTGTTCTCAACACATAATTCATATGCCAACTCAAATCACTAATTCACAATCAAAATTTCTATATAGCATCATAATCCAAATATCATAACTCATGTGCTCATATAATTATAACATTTATCAATAATAAAATGTTATACTCTTTGATCCATACCTTTATGAGTTTCAACTCATAATCAATACATTTTCACTCAAACATTTAAGTGTTTACTTCTATACTATCAGAATTAACTCAGTTGAAAAACATATCTGTCTCATCAAGATAATTTTCGTCATAAAACAATTCTGATAAGGGGGTGACGGTGAGGTCATAAAGCTTTTAACTTGCTCTCATAGATACATATATATATGACTTTGCATTCATCATCAATGTAATACCATCATAACCACGTAGTTCATTCCAAGAAAATTAACACATCTATTTATTATGAATATTTTCTGTCACCCACAATTTCACACAGTGAATTTACTTACTCGAGCTCAATATTAATATCTAATTAAATTCCAATACTTAACTTCCATTTTACTTATCGACATTTATTCAATTAGAGAACGTCTTACAGAATTGAGTACTTCATTTTCTCTATGCCATAGTCCAACTATGGTCTTACACATATTTACATATTGATGCCATAGCCCAGCTATGGTCTTACACAATAGCACATATCACACCGATGCCATATCCCAGATATGGTCTTATACGGAAATCACATATCACATGTTACCATGGTCCAACCATGGTCTTTTTCATCAATTCATCACATATCACTGAATGAAAGTACTCATTCCGGCGTTCTACTGAATTTAATCTTCTAATTCAGTTTTCATACTATTATAATATTCATGGTTCAATAATAAAGATATAAAACAAAACATCATATTACCTCTAATTTAACAATTAAATAATAGATTCTATCATATGAATGTACTGATTTCATTTATTCAAGCAGACGTACATAAACACACATTCCATCTATTTAAGTAAATTCACTTACCATATTCACTTAAGCAAATATGTTGAGCACATAACATCATATAATCACCAACATACTTGGATGAGCATATCACAACATAAACTTTCATTTCATTTTTTTGTCTTTTTTTTTCAACTTATGATCATCTCTTTTCATACATGAACACATACATATCATGAATTTTTATTCTTACCTTTCCAAATTCCAACATAACGTGAGCATATTTCATTTATGTCAATATTATTTTCAACATTATCGAAAATAGCTCGGTTGAAAATCATCTTTGTCTTAACAAAACAATTTCGTTAGAGCCCGGAGATATCACACCATCACGAGTCATAACATGGCATGTATAGCTGAACTCACATATGCTACGTTCGATTCGAGAACCAACTAAACCGTAGCTCTGATACCACTAAACGTAACACCCAAAATCCGGTCTAAACATTATGACCGAATCTGGCAATGTCACATTGTAATATCCCTTACCCGTATTCGATGCTGGAATAGGGTACGAGGCATTACCAGAACACATGCACTTATAAACATGTTAAATCGAGTTATAAAATTTCATTCAAATTTAAACTCTTCAAATTTTTAACATGCTTTTATAAATCTTCACGTTATAACTTCAAAATACTATATTTGTAACAAATAGGGCTTCTGAGACCCAATATATACTTATGCAATTCAATACTTCATTTCCATTTCATTTAATTTACGATTCTCATTTTCACGATTCAATTCAATTTCTCAATCCACTATACATTTCAATACCACAATAATTCATTTAATTCAAATCATATCATTTGCAATTTCCACTTAATTCACGTACAATTCAATTTCATTAAGTTCAATACTAATACATATTTATTGTTTAACTTAACGTCCCCTTTTTGCATCATTTTACACTTCAAGGATGAACCTAGTATTTCATTTCCTTTCCACTCTCGTTTCCTATGCATATCACACAAGATATAAACATTACACTAAACCGTAGTCGCAAGCTAGCCTTTTTGAAGACTAACCACATTGATAAATCATTTTAATAAAGATTACAAACTTTAAAACTTACCACCCTTTTATGATCACAAGCATATTTTCATCTAGACATTTACCATCTCAATGCATAATTTTATAAATTTAATGTGGCGTAATCCAGCCACAACTTGGCCATAGCCTAAGCATACACACCAAACATGCTAGCCAAATAAACATATAGTATAAGCATTATAAGCATGGATAAGCACCACATTTATTTATGTATCAAAATTATCAACATGAGTTAATTCATAAACCATTTCTGACATTGCTACATACCAAATCATATACCAAGTATACCACATACACATACTATGAAACTTTATTTTCTCACATGAACTTTAACTATAACTAATAATGCACAATTATAAACATCATTTCTTTTTAATCGTTTATCGATTATAAACGAGCATATGACCAATTATACACAAATCATTCATATGTTCTTCCAATTTTCCTCCTTCTCCTCTCCATTCCACATCCTTAATGTGTATAACACACTTAAACAACATTAACTACAATTTCACTATTCACTCATATGTATATTCAAAATTGTCTATTCGAGTCAGACTCACTAAATTATTTTTACCCGGAGCTACATAACTCTAAATTTTCACCAAAACTAGATACATATAACCTCTTACCATAAAAGTTTCAAAATTTTCGGTTTAGCCAAATAGTATAGTTTATTCTTTAAAGTTTCCCCTGTTTCACTGCTCAATAGTTCTGACCTCTCTTCACTAACAATTAATTATCTCATTGTACAAAATTTAGATATTGTTTTTGTTTGTTTCTCTCGAAAATAGATTCACTGAGGATTCTAAATATATAAATTTTATCCCATAATTATTTTTGTACTATTTGTGACAATTTTCCAAAGTCAGAACAGGGGATTCTGAAATCCTTCTGACTTTGTCTAACTAAACTTCAAATATCTAAAAATATATAACTCTTTTGCTTTCTATGCTTCTTTTATGTGAAAATAGACTCATTCAGATTCAATTTAATATATTATTCAGCCTCTAATTTAATCTACACCATTTTTGGTGATTTTTCAAAGCCATACAACTGTTGCTGTCTAAACTGTTTTATTGCTAAATGTACTCTTTCATAATTTCACTTTTTCACTTTCAATCACAATTTAATTCAAAATTCACTTTTCTATTTATAAGTCGATATTCAATTCAATTCCACACCTATATTCATTATACAATTACACTTAGTTAATTTCCCGATGAACACTTCGGAATAATAACAGATACTCGGTGTATTCAGCACATAGCAACCACCATATTAATCAATGATGTTTGGTTCACATAGTAGCCTGCACATAGTACTACACATGTTACCATTACCATCCAATACACGTAGTAGCCTGCACATAGTACTACACACGTGATCGAAACTATCCGGTACTCATAGTAGCCTGCACATAGTACTACACATGCGACCTATCATTCCAGTACACGTAGTAGCCTGCACATAGTACTACACACGTGACCATCATTTTCACTTTTACATAGTGGCCTACACACAATTCGTTCCACACATGTGATCATTTCTGTTACTTCATTCATATCCCTTTTTATTCCAAAGGTTCATTCAGGAACTTTTCACTTTTTCTCACTTTTCTTTTTATCGATCAATTTAAATTTCTTGTCTTTCTTGATTTATAACAATACATTTAACTTATATGACCTCACTATTCATTCTAGTCCAAAAATCATACTTTGGAAATATTCAATTTTTGCCCCTAAAGTTTCACAAAATTACGATTTTCCCCTAGGCTCGTAAAATAATTTTTATTCAATTTCCTTGCATTTTAGGCCTAGCTGAACCATTTTCATAAATATAGCAGTCCACAATACTCACTTATTCACACACTTGTGACATATTTTATAACTTTTACAAATTAATCCTTTTAGGAATTTTCATCGAAAATTACTTAGTACAAATCGTTTATCACACTCCAAACATTCATATTCTTCCATAAAGCATCAAAATACATGCATATCATTCGTGGGTAAATTTTTAAAAACAAACCCTAGTTCAAAATAATGGTAAAAATAGGTAAATCTTGTTACGAGGATTTCAAAAACGTGAAAATCATTAAAAACGGGGATAGAACAGACTTACAATCGAGCTTGGAAGCTTGAAAAACCCTAGCCATGGTTTCCCTATGCAATTTTTGGCCAAGGGGTTGAAGATGGACAAAAATTGGCTTTTAATTTTGTTTTTAATTCATTTTAATAACTAAATGACCAAAATGCCCTTAATGAAAAAATTTGGAAACATGCCTAACCATACCCATTTTTGTCCACCAACTTAACCAATGGTCTAATTACCATATAAAGACCTCCAATTTAAAATTTCATAATAATTGGACACCTCTAACATATAGAACTCAACTTTTGCACTTTTTACAATTTAGTCCTTTTGACTAAATTGAGTGCCCAAACGTCAATTTTCAAACGAAATTTTTAAGAAATCATTTTGTGAAATCGTAGACCGTAAAAATATAATGAAAATAAATTTTTTTCTCGTCGAATTTGTGGTCCCAAAACCACTATTCCGGCTAGCCCCAAATTCGGGTGGTTACAAATAAAATTCTAATGGACAAATACTTCACAACTGAAGAAGATACCTTATTGCAATCAATTCTCCCCTTTTGGGCATAATCTTTCTCCACCAATCTTATTTTGTAGTTCACCTTATCTTTGTCAGGAAAATCTTCTTTCTTTGCAAACACTACTTATGTCACGGGGCTATAACTTTAGTCTCACAATTTGTGCGGCCGTAGGAGATTTATTGGGTTCAAATCTGCCTAAGTCTACCTTACTCTTGAAAAGTGAGAATTCACAATAGAAATTTTCCAAGGCACCGAAAGTAAAGTGATAACAACTCAAAAATAAGGAAGCAATAAGAGGAACATAAAAAAACTACCAGAAAACAAAAATACGCCAAGTATTTGAGTAAATGCTCTCAATAGTATTCAATTACTTTGAAGGAATAAAATGGAATGATTACAAATGGGGGGAAGGTCTCTATTTATAGTTGAGCTATCCGAGGTCCAACGGTACAAATTTACTTTCCATTAATAGTCGAGATTAAAGCCTATCT
Organism: Gossypium hirsutum; assembly: GCF_007990345.1. Taxonomy (NCBI): domain Eukaryota; kingdom Viridiplantae; phylum Streptophyta; class Magnoliopsida; order Malvales; family Malvaceae; genus Gossypium; species Gossypium hirsutum. Next base: position 45,928,184 of record NC_053441.1, on the reverse strand, counting down.
GAAATTGAGATTCTTAAGGAATTTACATGATGCTCGAAGATTAAAAAATCAAATCTTATAAGATTACCAATCTTCTAATATTAGTTTCTATATTTACCACAATAACCCTAATTTTCCTTAAGTGCCTGACTAGGCTACCAAGGCTTAAAGTAAATGGGCTTCTCCACTTTTTCTTTCTGAACTTTGAATTGCTTCATCAAAAGTGGTAGGAATGTCATTAACTGCAACTTGGAATGCATAAGCCACCATAGTACCAACTAGGCTTTCTAATTATTCTTCTTGGCTTATTAGTTGCAATTGATTCAAGTAGTTGTGAAATTTCTTTGGTCCGAACCTTCTCTTTACTAAAGCTTTCTTCTTCCACTAGATCCTCCGTACTAAAGTCACCTTCTACCATAGGAGAATCATTAACTTCTTCATTCGCTTGAATCACCACTCTTTCAAACTTTACCTGCTTATGAGTACCATCTGGCTGCTCCTTTTGCACCTTTGAAAACATGGTAGATTCATCAAATGTGACATCCTTATTCAAGAACATTTTCTTTGTTTATGGACACCATAGTTGAAAACCCTTTATGATAGAAGTGCTTCCTAAGAATACTATTTTCTTTTATATTTGATCCAAATTTTGATTCTTTAACATGATAGTACGCAGTGGAACCAAACACATGTAAGGAATCATAATCTATTATAGGCTCCCCACACTATTTCTCCAACGGTGTTTTTCCTTCAACTGTAGTAGATGGTAGACGATTAATAAGATTACATACATATGTTATAGCCTCAGCCCAAAACTCTCTACCTAATCTAGCATTGGATAATATAAATCAAACTTTCTCCAGCAACGTTCAATTCATCCATTTTGCCACCTTATTCTATTGTGGTGTAAACTTAACAGTGAAGTGCCTGATGATTCCCTCTTCTTCACAAATCTTTGCAAATGGATCACTTCTATACTCTCCATTTTTTCTATGCGAAGATGCTTGAATTTCCATCACATTCTCCACTTAAGGAAACCTCTTAACACTTCATCCTTTGTCTTCATTGTATAGACCCACACTCTTCAAGAATAACCATCAACAAAAGTTACATGATAATGTTTTCCTCCCAAAAAGCTTATTTAGAGGGACCCTAGAAATCTAAGTGATCATAATCCGAATTTCACCCTTATTTGCTTCCTTTTGATGAAATGCTCATAGAAATCCAGTTTATAGATTCTTACTTCTTTCAATAATCCTTGATTTATGAGTAAGTTCAAGGATTTTTATTTGCATGCCCCAAGCGCATATGCCATAGTTAAAGTGCTTCTAACTCTTGATTTTCAGTTGATGTCATAACAATTGTCCCATTAACTGTACTAACCAGATAGTGGTACAAGTTATTATTCTTGCAAACCCCTTTCATTACCATGCATGCATAGGAAATAATCTTCATCGCACTAACTTTAGCTTTCACTTTGAAACCTTTTAATTCTAAGGTTCCCACAAAAATGAGATCCTTTATCGAATCTGTCATATAACGAACATCGTTTAAATTTATTACTGATTCATCATGATTTCTCAATTGAATAGAACTAATTCTATATGTGGTAAGAGTAGTATTATTTGTTGTATAGACATCTCCACCTTTTAGTTTTTTAAAATTAAAGAACCACTTCAAATGAGGACACATATGATAGCTACAACCAAATCCAACATTCATACATCAGAATGGCCAGTTACTAATATAAGAAGTAGGAAATCTGAATATTCATCTGTTGGATCTGAATATTCATTTGTTGGATCTCGTGATACTAAGTGGTCGAATCTTAATATAGAACCTATATTAGTATATGAACCTAAACATGTCCTTATTCTAATCATAAATGATGAGACTGATTGAAAAACTAATATGTCATTTGTCAAGTCCAATTTGGGAGATGCTTTGTCTTGGGCATGGGATCGAATGACTCCCAGAAGATAGAGACATAAATGTGACTGAGTGGACAGAAAATACATCGAGTAAGACCCAAGTATGATAGAGCTTGAATTTTTTATAGATTTGTTCACTTGTGATGTTCATAGTGTGAAATACCTTATGTCACATTAAACATTTTTATTATTACTTAAAAAAAGTAAGTGAAGTAGTCCAGTGGTTTAATGCTCCTTAGCTATCCTAATGGTCCTAAGTTCAAGTCCCCTTGTTCACACCTTTTTACTTAATTTTTTTACACAAAAACCCATGTGATTATTAACCTTGCCGTCCACCCCAGAGCTTTCATGAATAGGAGGATTCCTTTCCTCCATTATGGGTCAAACATAACATAAGTTGAGGGAGCATGATCCCCTTTTACATACCATGTCTCCCTCCCTTTCCATTTCATCTCACCCTTGCCATAGAAGAGGTTCATTGAACCTATACGAAGTTGACCAACCTGCCCCCTCACTCACCCACCTCTCATTGTTGTCCCATACTCCTTCTTTCCCATTTCTCTTTTTTTCCTCTTCTATTCTCACCAATCTTCTTTCTTTTTGAAAAACCACAACTCTTTTCTCTTTTCATTTTTACTTCCTTCCTCCACTGTGACCAAACCCTTCACCACCGACCCCGTAGCCACCATTCCTCTTCCTCTCTCTCTTTCCAGTCGCCACCCATTTCCGCCATAACCACCACCGCAAGCCACCGTGAATTGTTTCTCCTCCATCCCTCTTCCTTTCATTGTAATATTTCACCTTTTTTTTATCGAACATCCGCTATTTCTTTTTTCCTACACCCTTTGCCAGACCAATGCTGCTCTGGTCATCGGACTGCTAATGGTTGAGTTTTCTTCTTATTTTCTTTTAGACCTTTTCTGTCTCCTCTAGTGATCAAACCTACTCCACTCTCCTACTTGAATTCCTTAATTTGTATTTTAGACTCACAAATCAAATGATTCGTTTAGATCACTAAACTGCTCCGTTCCTTCACCAAGTCAAATCATCAGTCTTGTCATGTTAATCAAGTAGAGTAAGTACACGAGTAGTTTTGGCATCATTCCTTTTCTCTCTAGTTTTCTCTTAACCTGATGGTATAGTAGTCATAGAAGTTATTTTTATTTCACGTGTTAACACTACTCTTTATATTCTTTGAAGGGTCCAACGATAACAATAGGAGAGAACCTTAACTTTGGATTGGAGATCATCAATTTGAGTGTGCAAGCAGTGGGGTAAGTGTTATGGTAAGATTTTTAGTGACTACTTTACTAGTAATAAAATACCTTCAACAAATCCTAACCAATATAGGTTGTTGTGTGTTAGATACGTTTTTCCATTCTAGATCCAAGCGAAATCACTACTAGGGGATTATGGAATTTTTTATCTACGAAAAAGGTGTGGGTTCAATACCATTTAGATTAAATATAATATTGTGATAAACAAAGTATGTTAATATTAAAATTGAGACTAAATGCAAGTTTAATGTGTACTTCAAAGGAAGGTTGAAAAACTCATCAAAAAGGACTACCAAGTAAGTAAACCTAACCAAACGATTTTATGAAAGCATGATATATATTGTGATGGTAACTATGATTGTGATATATGTGTAAATCTCATCCTTGTGATATGTGAAACATGATATGTGTGATTTTTTTTATGATCTAAATCATGTGATATTTATATATGTGTATGTGTATGTGTAAGTTTGAGATCCAATCTAATATGAAAAGCATGTTAAAACATGTTAAAGTGATTATAAGTGATCGGTATGTGATATGTGATTATAAGAGCATGTTTACATGCCTAAGTGTCAAAGTGAATAATATGTGTTAAAAAGTGAAATTATCATATCACATACATGGGGTGGGTTTGTGAAAGGTGGAAGTAAGTGACAATTTTTCTGTAAATCAATGGTGACTTGTCCACAAAGTGTTCTAGTGGCAGTATATTTGCATATGTGGTGGCTTGTCAACAAAGTGGTATCAGTGGTAGTTTATCTGTAAATTAGTGGTGGCTTTTCTGTAAATGGTGTTTTGGATGGACATGTTCTAGAAGACTTGATATTGGTTTGTAGCGAAGATCAGTAGGAAATTTTATAAAACTGTGCATCAGTTTTTAAATATACATTGATAAGTTCATGCATAAGTGACAATGTTAGAATTTATGAAAGTTATGATGATCGATAAGTTGAGATTTATATTTTGATATTTATGTGAATATATATTTGTGTTGATCTCACACTGGGCCCTTTAAAGCTCACCTATTTTACTTGTGTGTTTTAGAAATTCCTCGTGGTTAGGACTACGATGCGGTCATCAGTGATGCTCTCAGAAATGTTTTTAGTAAACATATGGACTTTTATTTATGATTTTGATCTTTATGGACTTTATTGTTATTTGGGATTTTTTATGTTAAATTATTGTACTGTGGCATGAGATTTTTAACATTGGTCATTATGCGTGGATTATACTTATGGATTGAATAAATTGGACTTTTTGCTAATAAGTAAAGTTTTGAACAATTAAAGAATTTTTTTTGCAAACTCATTTTATCAAATTTGAATTTAAAGATCACTAAGTTGTTTTCCAAATAATGACAAATGAGTTCTACCAAAGTTTTTGAAATTAAACTTATCATTTTTCAAGAGAAATAATCACAAATGTTTCTCAAAGATGAATGAATTCACTTCAACTAATGTTTTATCCATATCTATGGCCCATGTAATTACTTAGATTGGACAATAATGTCTAGGCCTGATTTGAGGGATTACATTTAGTGGAATCAGAGTTCGGTTCAAAACTTAGACTATGTGTAAGTGTTTTTACAAAACTTCATGCATTATAAAAGGGTGTTTTTGGGAAAAAAACATGTCACATGTGAAAATTTTTGTAAAAAATATGAGAATCCCAAAGTCGATCTGAAGTAAATGTTCTTTAGATTTGAAACTATAGACATTCAAAATTGTAAATTGTGAAAACGATAGATAGTGAGACAAGTGTAAATTGAAATGAAGCTTCAATTAAAAAAAATATTTAAGTGATAACATAAAAACTTACCTTTATTGACAGAAAATTCATAAAACTTAAAATGAGTACTTGCGGAGTTAGAAATCAGGGAATGAGAGCTCGCGTTGAGTAGGGTCAAGGAAGCCAGATTGAGTCGTCCACACCTCTAGTGCGAACTTCTGAGCTAGCAGTAGAAAAAGTTGAATGAGCACCCACTATTAAGGAGAGTCAACATGAGCTTGTGAGCGAGGATGTATCGCAGGCCATGCTTCGAGTGTTAGAGCGAGTGGCAGGTGCTCAGACTGGGGTGTTGCAAGAATGACCCCCACTGTACCTAAATACTAGCCAGAGGCTACAAAGAGGATTTGAGATGATATAGAGTACACCCCAGTGCAGAAGCTTAAGGGGACTGTGTCACTACTACGAGATGAGACCTATCTGTAACAGCCCGTTTTTAGTGAAATCAAAACAGTGGTTTCAGAACCACAAATCTGAGTCCGTAAGAAAAATTATTTTATGGTCTATCGTATGATAGGAATCCCATATAAAAATTTCAATAAGAAAATTTTACCAATTACATGTTTAATTAGATGGAAAGGACCAAATTGCATATAATGCAAAAGTTGAATTCTAGTAGCTAAAGGGATCAAATAGCTATGGAATTCAAAATTAGAGGTCCTTATATGGTAAATAGACCATTAAGAGGAGTTAATAGATAAGTATGATGATTCATCCATGGAAATTTAAGAAAAGAAAAGGACTAAATTGGAAAGTAAATAAATAAAAGATGCTAAATAAAATAAATATCTAATATCATCATTTTATATCGTCTTTCCCAATTAAAAGACATAAAAACCTTAGTTTCTGGGTGTTGAGTTCAAGCAAGTTGTTTTGGCTCAATTAGATCCGGATAGACAAAATACGGAATTAGATCGAGGAAAAGAGAAAGTGTAGGATTAGTAAACAACAAATCAACGAACACTTGTCAAGGTAAGTTCGTGTAACTAAATTATGCATATTTATATGTTTGGATTAAATGTTATATATGTGAATTGTTTAATTGCTATTTATATGAAATTGATCACATATCCGACAATGCCCAATAAATGTTAAGTCTCGTTTGAATAAATGAAATTTGATGGATACAAGATTCTCAAATTGGTTGTGGTCTTGCATATGTTGCAGACACAACATAGCTCGAAAGAGCATCCCGTTATTAGCTCCATGAGCATCCCGATATATGGCCTTCTCAAGTTTCTCGTTATATGGTTCTTGCGAGCTTCCCTTTAATAGCTCTTTGGAGCATCCTGATCGGTTGTGATTCTACATGTGTTGTGGTCACATTGTAGCTCTTATGAGCATCTCGATATATGGCTCTTCGTGAGCTTCCCGATTAAAGGCTCTTTGTGAGCTTCCTGATTAATGGCCCTTCGGAGCTTCCTAATATGGCTCGCTTGAAGTTTTCAATATATGGCTATCCAAAGCTTCCTGATTAATGGCTCTTCGGAGCTACCCGTTATTGGCTCGTCTGAGCTTCTTGATTATGGCTTTTATGAGTTTCCCATTATACAGTCTAGATAAGCTTCCTGTTACATGGCTCACGTGAGCTTCTCGTTATATGGCCCGAGAGAGAGCTTCACGATTATGTGCTCAAATGAGCACCCCCAAATATGAATTGACAGATTTTAGATTCGTACACTTCATGTGTACTACCCTTGTATCCATCGATATTTTAAATGATTAAATGGGTAAAGTTCTTATATGAGATAATATGAATTCAAGATGAATTACTATGAGAAATACTTAAAATGAAAAGATATGATATGTACATGTTCATGGATACTTAAAGTGATAAATACATGTATGTGGATATTGAATATTGATGAGCTCATTCATGTTTCTCGGTATTTATGTGAAATACATGACTAGCATGCTTGATGAGGATATGTGCTAGGAAATTGGCCAAATTGGTTTGAGCATGTTCATTTGCTTACCTTAAATGTGAATTACATTGGTAAGTTAATTTCCGGTTATATGAACTTACTAAGCATAAAATGCTTACTCTGTTTATTTTCTCTATTTTATTTTCTATATTTTATAGTAGCTCGAAAGCTCGTTAAGCTTGGAAGCTAGCCGGAGACACATCACACTATCCATCGGCTCACTTTGGTATAAATAGTAAATTAATTTTGGTTATAATGGCATTATAGGTTTAAATAGCCAATGTTGGTATTTAAATGTTTTGGTTGTAATTAGCCATTAGAATGGCTTGTGATGAATGTATTTTGATGTATATATATGAGATAATGTCATGTTTGATATGGGAGTTTAATATGGTTAATTGATTGTAAACTTCATAAGTATGTCTATATGTATTTTTGGTCAAATAGGTAAGTTTGGATATATGGATTTATGAAGTGATATGTCATGCATAAGGCTTGATATTGGCTTGATTTGGATGTATTGTATTGGATTGAGAATATGTTTAAGTGTTTATGTAGGTGGAAGACCAATTGGGTGAGAAATATGGCTTAGAAATGGCCTTATTTAGTCCACAGGTGCAGAGACACAGGCGTGTGTCTTAGCCGCGTGTGACACACGGCCTAGCACATGGGCATGTGTCTTGGCCATGTGTCCCTTGTATATTAAAAATTTAAAAATAAAATGCTCAGAATTGATCACACGGCCTGGCACACGGGCGTGCGGCTTGGCTGTGTGACCTCTGCACCTACACACGGCCTAGCACACGGGCGTGTGACTTGGCCGTGTGACCTAAGTCAGAAAGTTACACAGGTACTAACATGGGCTGGGACACGGCCGTGTGCCCTATTTTGAATGCCCACATGGCCTGACCACACGGGCATGTGTCCTCTGCACCATGGAAAAATTTTGAAATTTCGCTAAAAAAATTCTCTCTGTACCCATTTAGTCCCGACTTGTTTCTAATGTATGTTTTGGACATCAATGGCTCATATAAGGGATTTTATGAATAATATTTGACATGAATGTTAAATAATATGAAATTTCTGCATTTGAACTATTTATTTCGGTAATGCTTCATAACCTTATTTCGGTGATGGATACGGGTTAGGGTTGTTACATTATCATTGGTGGCAGGCTATTGTGAGAGGTACTTAAGCCAATTGACAGATGTGGGAGTATTTTCTAGATGCCTTCTGAAAGAAATATGTAGGAATGAGGTATATGGAGGCTAAAAGGCTAGAATTTATTGAGCTCAGGCAAGGTGACATGTTCGCGATGGAATACAAGGCTGAGTTTATGAGGCTTAACCATTATGCTCTGGGTATAGTTATGACTAAGCAAGGTCAGTGTGCCCGATTGGAGTTTAGGCTAAGATCTGAACTGATGATGCAAGTGGCCCTGCTTCAACAAAAGGTTTTTGAAGCTTTGGTGGAGAAAACCAAAATCTATGAGGAAGTTTGATGCATAGAGCGCAAAAAAAAAAGAGCAGGCGAGGGTTCCTACAAAGAGAGAATCAGGCCCTAATGTGCAAGCTCCACGTCTAGTTAAGTGGGCCAAAGATGATCGACCCTGCCAAAGAGAGATGGACAGTAGCCCTAGAGAGCTCAGGGTCAAAATAGAGGCGGAAACACTGAGCAAAGGCAGCGAGTAGCGAGCACCGGGTCAGGGTGCTAATCGGGCAGATGCGAATCAGCTAACATTGGTGTATGTGACTAGACGTAGAAAGGATTATGATGTAATAGATGTGATAGCAAGTACTTTTACCGTTAATGTTGTTCCATACTTTGCATTAATTGATATAATTTCTACCCACTCGTATGTGTCTTGTGTGATGGCTAATAAGCTGGGAATTTGTGTAGAGGAGACTATAAGCGATGTAACTGTCCTTAGTCCCTTAAGAAAATCTACATATGTGAACAAGATATACAGGAAATGTCTATTGAAAGCCCAAGGTGAGGTATTTCCTACTGATCTAATGGAATTTCCTTTTGGAGAATTTTATCTCATATTGGGCATGGATTGGTTAAGTGAGCATTGAGTTAGTCTTGATTGTAATACAAAACGAGTTACCCCAAAGACTCTAGATGGGAATGAAATAATTATGATGGAGGAGTGTTGGAATTATTTATCAAATGTGATATATTCGTTAGTAGCGGATAATTTGATTTGTAAAGGATGTGAGGCCTATCTAGCATATATCTTGGATACGAAGGTGGATGGTGCAGTGTTGGAGAATATTCGTGTAGTGAAAGAGTTTCCAAACGTATTTTAGAAGAGTTGTCTAATTTACCTTTAGAATGTGAGGTCAAGTTTGGAATTGAATTACTGCTTGGGATAGCATCGGTATCCATTGCACCTTATCGCATAGCACCTAATGAGCTTAAAGTGCTCAAAGTGTAGTTCCAAGAGTTGCTTGATCGTGGCTTTATAAGGCGAAATGTACCACTGTGGGGAGCTCCAGTGCTATTTGTGAAGAAGAATGATGGGTTAATGAGGCTTTGTATCGATTATCGCCAATTGAACAAACTAATTATAATGAATAAGTACCCTTTGCTAAGAATTGATGACCTTTTTGACCAATTTAGGGGTGTCGTAGTTTTCTCCAAGATTAATCTAAGGCCAGGTTACTATCAGTTGCAGGTGAGAGAGGTTGATATACCTAAAATTGCTTTCAAGACACGATATGGGCATTATGAATTTCTAGTGATGCCCTTCGGACTTACAAATGCTCCCACCACCTTTATGGATATCATGAACAGAGTCTTTCAGCCTTATCTTGATCAGTTTGTAGTGGTTTTCATTGATGACATTTTGATCTACTCCAATTTTGAGTTGGAGCATGAGGAAACTTAAGGTTAGTCCTTCAAACCTTACGTAAGAAAAAGTTACACGTGGAGCTAACTAAGTGTGAGTTTTGGCTATGAGAAGTGATTTTTTAGAACACGTGCTGTCTATTGAGGATATTCGTGTTGACCCCAAGAAGATTGAGGTTGTTCTGGATTGGAAGGAACCTAAAAATGTTAGTGTGATTCAGAGTTTTCTCGGACTTGTTGGCTATTATTGAAGGTTTGTGGAAGGATTTTCGTTGATTACGACACCAATGACGAAGCTAATGAGATAGAGTGTGCAGTTTAAATAAACTAACGAACATCATGCTAGTTTTGAGAAACTCAAGGCAGTATTAACACAGGAACCCGTATTGATTCAACCCAAGTCTGGTAAGGATTATGTGGTTTATAGTGACATTTCTTATACAGACCTTGGATGTGTGTTGATGCAAGATGGGAAAGTAGTGGTTAATGCTTCAATGTAGCTCAAACTGCATGAGTGTAACTATCCAATGCATGACCTTGAATTGGCTACAATGGTTTTTGCTCTTAAGATCTAGAGGCACTACCTTTGTAGGGATAAGCGTGTCATCTACATAGATCATAAGTGTCTTAAGTATCTCCTTACTTAAAAGGAGTTGAACTTAAGATAGAAACATTGGATAGAGCTACTTAAGGACTATGATTGCACTATTGAGTACCGTAAGAGTAAAGCTAATGTCATGGCCAATGCATTAAGTAAAGAAGTGATGAATGAGTTAAGAGAAATGTTTGTTAGGTTGAGTTTTATTGAGGATTCTTACTTGCGAAATTACAAGTGTGACATACTCTTTTGGTGGAGATTAAGTTGAAATAGTTATCGAATACATCTTTAGTACCTTATGTAAAACTTATCAAGGAGGGCAAGACTTCAAATTTTGCTTTTAATTCTGAGGGAGTTTTGTGCCATCGTGGGAGTTATTGTGTACCTTTAGATTTAGAGTTAAGACAGCCTATTTTGAGGGAAGCACATAGTGCTCCATACAATATGCATCTCGGAGGGAGTAAGATGTACCAGGATCTTCGTGAGCAGTATTGGTGGTCGGAACTTAAGCATGATATGACTGATTTTGTGGCAACATGCTTGAAATGCCAACAAGTCAAGACCGAGCACCAATTTCCTTCAAGTTTGCTCTAAGAAAGACTTTGTTAGTAGACTTTGCTCAGTGGAAATGGGAGCATGTCACCGTAGACTTTGTTAGTAGGCTACCTTTGATGCCTTCTAAGAAAGACTCCATCTGGGTGATTGTTGACCAATTGACTAAGTCCGCCCATTTTCAACCAGTGCGTACCGACTACTTATTATCGAGGTTGGCGAAGTTGTATATCTATGAAATTTTGAGACTTATGGGGTATCAATTTCTATCATTTTTTATCGGATCTTTGTTTCATGTCTCGATTTTGGAAGAAACTGCATGAATCACTTGGTACGAGGTTGAACTTTGGTAAAAATTTTCATCCGCAATCTGATTGGCAATTTGAGGAAGTTATCCAGATTCTATTGGATATGTTGATAGGTTGCGTGATTGATTTTTGAGACAGTTGGGAGGAACATTTGTCGCTTGCTGAATTTGCATTTAATAATAGCTTCCAGTCAAGCATTCAGATGGCTCATTATGAAGCTCTTTAAGGACGAAAGTGTAGGAAACCTCTATGTTAGACGAAATTGGGGGAAAAGAAAGTGTTAAGACCAGATTTAGTGCAAAAAACTGAAAATACTATGAAGATTATCCGGGATCATTTAAGAGTAGCATCGGATCGATAGAAGTCTTATTTTGACTTGAAGAGGAAGCATAAAGAGTTTAGTGTTGGTGATCGAGTCTTAAGATTTCTCTTTGGAAGAAAGTGTTGAGGTTTGGCCGCAAAAGAAAATTGAGTCCAAGATTCATTGATGCTATCGTATCATTCAAAGAGTTGGACCAATGTCATATCAGCTAGAGTTACCTCTAGAGATAGATCGTATCCAGGATGCTTTTCACGTGTCCATGTTGAGACGATACCGATTTGACCCTTCTCATATAGTTTTAATTGAGGAGATTGAGGTTCGTTTAGATTATTCATTTGATGATGAACCAGTACAGATTCTTGATTGCAAGGTCAAGGTTTTGTGAAGGTAACAAATTCCACTCATAAAGGTTTTGTGGAGGAACAACGGCTCTAATGAGGCCACTTAGGAGTCAGATGATTCAATGCAACAACGATATCCTCACCCTTTTCCATCAGGAAAATTTTGAGGACGAAATTTTTTTTAAGGAGGGTACAGTTGTCACATTCCATATTTTTATTATTAGTGGCACAAAAATTAAAACAAGGAAGTAAAGTAGTCTAGTCGTTTAATGCTCCTTAGCTATCCTAGTGGTCCTAAGTTCAAGTCCCATTGTTCACACCTTTTTATTTAATTTTTATACATAAAAACCTATATGATTTTTAAGCTTGTCGTCCACCTCATAGCTTCCATTTATAGGAGGATTCATTTCCTCCATAATGGGTCAAACCTACCATAAGTTGAGGTAGCATGATCTCCTTTTTTTTACTCCATGTCTCCCTCTCTAGCCATTTGATCTCACCCTTGCCATAGAAGAGGTTCATTGAACCTAGACCAATTTGACCAACCTCTCCTCTCACTCACCCACCTCTCATTGCCATCCCTCCTCTCTCTCTCCCATTTCTCTCTTTGTCCTCTTCTATTCTCACATATTTTATCTATTTTTGGAAAACCACCACCGTTTTCTCTATTCATTTTTGCTTCCTTCCTCCACCGTGATCGAACCCTTCACCACTGACCACCATGCCTCGTAGTCACCGTTCCTCCTCTTCTTTCTCTTCCCCGTCATCACCCATCATCACTGTAATCACCACCATAATCCAATACGAATTATTTCTCCTCTATCCCTCTTCCTTTCATCACAATATTTCTCCTTTGTTATGTCAAACTTCCACCATTTATAATTCTCTACACTCTTCACCAAACCAATGCTGCTCAGGTCACCAAACCGCCAATGGTTGAGTTTTCTTCTTCTTTTCTTTTCAATCTCTTCTGTCTCCTCTAGTGATCAATTCTACTCCACTCTCCTACTTGAATTCCTTACATTGTATTTTAGGTTCACCAATCAAATGATTCTTGTAGATCACTAAACTTTTCCATTCCTTCACCAAGTCGAATCATCGATCTTGTCATGTTAATCGTGTAGAGTAAGGCTTCGTTCTTTATTGCATTTGAGATGGGCTTTTACATGTAAAAGTACTTTTCTCTGAAAAGCAATAAAGAACGAACTTCATCTCTTACAAATTTCCAGCATTTTTGAAGTACTTTTGGGCAGATGAAAAAGGAGATTTTTTTAGCTTTTTCAGCCAAGAAGTGCTTTTGGGCTAGTCTTTTACTTTTTTAGCCACACAACACACAAACAACGCTGGTTCTTTGTTTTCATCAAAATGCACTTTGCTTCCATCTCTTTTCATTGCTGGTTCTTTGTTCCTCTGCCGATTCTTTGTTCTTCTTCTCCACTGAAGAAGTCTCTGGTTCTTTGTTCCTCTTCTCCACCACCGGTGAGTTTATCTTTTTCTTCTCTGTATATTTTTGTTTTTTTTATTATGGGATTGATTTTTATCATTATTTCTTCTGTATATTTTCTCCTCTTCTCCACCACCGGTGCTTCTCTTTGGAGGATTTTCTTCTCTCATTCAAAACCCACATTCAGGAGACCATCCTCTCTCTTTCTCTGGCAAGAGGAGAGTGTTAGGATTTTATTTTTGAGTAATCATGAACATTTCTTTTGTTGTCTAAATGCTTCTTGATCACTCTGCACTAACTTTTAATCTTCACTATATCTAGGTAACAAGTCAGGAGACCAACCTAGTGGCTAGATGTCGACGAGTATACGACCATGCTCATGATTATCACATCAATTCTATTTCAAATAACAGGTAGCTAGTGGGTTTTGTTTTTATTGCAATTTTGTGGTGTTTTGGCTCCGTATTTTAGTATTATCTAAAAATCAATTGAAGAGGAAGTATTCTTTTTCTGGGATAATATGTGATAGAATCACACATCTTACATTTTTCTTCTCTGATGGAAAAATAAGTCTTCATTAGCTTAGTCTCTTGAATTCCCTCACCAAGATTTCTAGCCTGATAAATTGCTTAACCTTTATTGCATCTTTGTTCTTTATTATTATTAGTGCTTTTTTTTTGCAGCATCATTATGAGATGTCTCTTAAGAAACTGATGCCATCTAGTTTAGGTTCTGGATTGGAGTGTAGATTTAAACTGTTATTGACTGCGCTTCTAGGCTCTCTTCCCCCCTTCCCTTTCAAAGTTTGCATTCTGGAGAAGGCATATGATTCTCTAGTTGTAATTGTAAAGGATGATTATTTCTTTAAATAATGATATAATGAATCATGGTTCCTTCCTGATAACTTTCTATTGTTGAACTTGTGTTGTCATGTCCGAACTTGTGTTGTAATTCTTTCAGAATTAGTGTTCCGTTTTTCTGTTATGCCTCTTTTGCTTTACTGATTTGCTCTGCTTTGTGTCTCTATTGCTTTGCTCTGCTTTGCTTTAGCGATTATTAGATCCCCACCAATCAGTTAGTACAGGTGTTTAATATGTCCTAAACAGGCATATAATGCGGAGGGTAGCAGCTTCTTAATTTCCTCTGCTCATCTATGATCTTATTAAGAGTTTGAAGCTGTTGATTTAAGCTGGTATTTCTTGAGACAAATGATTTCAACTATGGTTTTTTTTTCTTGTTTTAATCCTCCTTTCTCGCTTTCTTGTTTCGATCTTCCTTTCTCTCCTTGTTTTATTTTGCTCTCATTCTGTTTGTTGATGAGATCCAAAGTGATCATTTCTTCTTGTATTTGGACTGGGCTTGAGAATGTTTGTTTTGTTCTTGAATTTGTTAGTACTGGATAGATTATTTCATTCATGTAGTAGATATTTGATACAATGATTAACATAATTGAATCAATACACTTCACAAGATATTGATTAAAATTTTAAACCCCATTTTAATGGTAAAATATCATGGTGTCATGGAGTTGCAAATGCTAGTCCTCATCCATTGTTCAAAGTTCATAAGTTAGAAACGTCTAATGTAAATTTCTTGACCAACCAGTGCCATTGGCTAGATGGTTTGACCCATATTATCAGATCTGTTTGTTTTTAGCCTATTGTTTGTAATGTCTGTTAATGAGTTTCTTCTTATAAACTTCTTTTGATTCTTAGGCTCAGATGTGAACGACTAAAACATTTTCTTCCCCCATTTTATTTTTCATTTTATATGATTTTTTAACACTTAACTTAGGTTGGAAACTTCTCTTATCACATTACTTGTTAAGGCTAGAGGCCAAAGTTTACTTCTTGCTAATATCAACAATCTTTTACAGCAAGATTTTGATGTGCTGCAACAATCTGTTGACCAATATTTTCATGATTGGCTTTTGCAAACACTGCAGCTTGTACATTGTAACAATCTGTTTACTTCTATTCCTGGAAACATGTTTTTCTTTACCATTTACTCATGCGTGCTGTATGCTGGAAGTAGGATACTGGATTTTGGGTTTCAGCTAGAATCATACAGGCTTGGTGAAAATGATGATTTCTTGATTGTAACTATTACTTGCTGATAAATTTTCTGGTTTTGCAGGCAAGAAGGTCAGTAAAGCTCCAAAAATTCAGAGGTTGGCAACTCCATTGACACTCTAGAGGAAGCTAACTAGAATTGTAGAGAAGAATAAAAGAATTACAAAGGCCAAGGCTGAGGCAGCTGAGTACTAGAAATTGCTTGCCATGAGGTTGAAGGAGTAGAGGGAGCGCGGTTGTAAGAGTTTAACAAAGAGGAGGTCTAAGCTCTCTGCTGCTTCTAAGCCTTCTGTTGTGGCTTAGACTGCTTTTTAAGTTTTGGTAAACAGGTTTTGCCTAGTATTAGATATTTTGAATAGTGAAGACCCAGAGTTAGCTTAGGCTTTTTTGTGAATGCTGAGTTTGGTATCCTATCTATTATGTTATTTTATGTGGTCTACACTTACTGCCTTGTGGATGTGCTCCTTTGGCATGGCAGATCTGTTTATTGTGTTTAAATTGTAGCCTTATAGTATAAATATATGTTATTATGTGTCGCAGGCATGGCGTCCCCAATATTGAGTTTTCCCTCATCAGAACTCTAAACCTGATACCTGAGTGATTCTTTTTGTCTAATATTTGAGTACTTTCACTTCTGACCTCTTTTTGAGTAGGGTGAGAAAAGATAAATGATTTTTGAATCTCCTGATTGCTTCAAAGTACACAGGTTTCGGGTGGCAAAAAGCTCCTAATGTCTGGCCTTGTTAGAGATGAATGCAACCAAAACTACTTATGTAAGGAGTGATGTAAGGAAAAAACTGAATTGGAAGCTGTGAACATATCATTTAACAAGTATCCTAGCTAAGACCAACCCTGTAGTCATTGCAGCTCCAAATAAAGTATGCAACCTCACACAATAATATTTTTCCATGAAGATCATCCTTTTGTCTAGTAAGAAAGAATTTCAATCAGAATTTTCGGTTGGTTAATGTTTTATATTTGGTATATAAATATTATCCCTTTTTAAAACTTTAATCCAAATATATGTAATATTTTAATTTGTTAGGTTTATATTTTCTATGTTATATTAATATATAATATGAGTTATATATTCAAATACATTTTAAAATAAAATAATAAAAATGTGTTAAAAACATTAATTAAAAATAAAAAATAATTTTTATAATAATACAATTGTGTCAATATCTAATTACAAACGTTTAATTTTTATATTTAAATATAATTTATATATTCTAATTAAATTTAATAAATAATTAATATTAATTACTTAGAAATATTTAAAATTAATATATATTAAAATATTAACAATAAGTTATAATAAATTATTTTTTTATATTTTTGCTAAAATATCATAATATTAATTAATTTGAATATTATTTAAATACATATTTGTTACTTTATCATATCATGTCTAAAATGAACATTTTATTCTTCAAAACCACTTTTTGACAGCAATACCAAACACTCAAATTTTTCAAAAGCACTTCTCAAAAGCACTTCTCAAAAGCACTTTTCCACAGCACTTTTCAAAAGTAATGAAGAGCTGGCCCTAAGTACACGAGTAGTTTTGGAATCATTCCCTTCTCCCTATATTTCTCTTAAATCGAATTATATAGTGGTCATAGAAGTTATTTTTATTTCATGTGTTAATGCTACTCTTTATATTCTTTGAAGGGTCAAATGATAACAATAGGAGAGATCCTTAACTTTGGATCGGAGATCATTAATTTGAGTGTGCAAGCCGTGGGGTAAGTGTTATGGTAAGATTTTTAGTGACTAATTTATTAGTAATAAAATACCTTCAATGGATTGCAACCAATATCCATTGTTATGTGTTAGATACATATGTCGAGTTTAGATCCAAGGGAAATCACCACTAAGGGATTGTAGCATTTTGGATCTACCAAAAAAGGTGTGGGTTCAATACCATTTAGATTAAATATAATGTTGTGATAAACAAATTATGTTAATATTAAAATTGAGATTAAATGCAAGTACAATGGGTACTTGAAAAGAAGGTTGAAAAACTCATCGAAAATGACTACCAAGTAAGTAAACCTAACCAAACAATCCTATGAAAGCATTATATATGTTGTGATGGTAACTGTGATTGTGATATATGTGCAAATCTCATCCTTATTATATGTGATACATGGCATGCATGATACTTTTGATGGTCTAAAGCAAGTGATATTTATATATGTGTATGTGTAAATATGAGATCCACGATCTAATGTGAAAAGCATGTTTAAACATGTTAAACTAATTATAAGTGATCAATATGTGATATGTGATTATAAGAGCATGTTTACATGCCTAAGTGTCAAAGTGAATAATATGTGTTAAAAAGTGAAATTGCCATATCACATGCACGAGGTGGGTTTGTGCAAGGTGGAAGTAAGTGGCAGTTTATCTGCAAATTAGTGGTGGCTTGTCCACAAAGTGTTATCAGTGGTATTTTATCTGCAACTCAGTGGTGGCTTCTCCACAAATGGTGTTTCAGATGGACAAGTTCGTGGGAACTCGGTACTGGTTTTTAGCGGAGATGGGTAGGAAATTTTATAAAAATGTGCATCATTTTTAAAATATGCATTGATAAGTTCATGCATAAGTGAAAGTGTTAGAATTTATGAAAGTTGTGATGATCGATATGTTGAGATTTAAATTTTGATATTTATGTGAATATATATTTGTGTTGATATCACCCTGCGCCCTTTAAAGCTCACCTATTTTACCTGTATGTTTCAGATAATCCTCGTGGTTAGGACTCAGATGTGGTCATCGGTGATGCTCTAGAAAAATTTTTGAAATAAACATATTGTAACACCCCAAATCCGACCTAGACGTTATGGCTGAATCTGGAGTGATTACGTAAAATTCTTTGAAACTGAGCTTTTGTTTATTTTTAAAACAAAAAACATCGTGCACTTTTGTTACTTAAAATCTCGTTTTCTTTGAAACGTGTTTGATACAATTATTCAGTTAAAACATTGTTTATTTACATTTTCTAAATAAACCGAATACTTTTTAGTGGAAATTCTTAAAATGTTATATTTTGGAAACCAGGTTTGTTTTCTTAAAATCGATTATTTGCAGGAAAATAGATATTTTTGATAAAATCATTTTACCAGTATCACGCGAAAATCAAAAATAAAATACAAACCAAAAATATTCCCAAATGTTCAGAGAGACTAAAATTTACAAAACTTTCAAACAAGAATTTTAAATGAATCAAGTTTAAAATACATTGAGTTTACGGAAATGTGGTTGTATCCGAGCTCTCATCGCACCGACTCGCCTAAGTCTGAGGGTTACTTGAACGTAATAGACAAACAGAAAGTGAGTTTTCATAACTCAGTGTGTAACTTAAAAGAAAACATATTAACAGATTTATTACATAGCAGAACAGATATAGATGTATAACTCACACAGAATCAGAATCATATGCAAATTTACAATCCTACCCCCATCCGCTACACACCACTTACTGTCGATATGATACTTTTTAGAATATTTGCAGCAGTGCTGCCAGTATAATTGGCGAGAAATTGCCTTTAATAGAACACTTCCTCCACATAATGTATATCCCACCCCAGAATAAAATATACATAGACCAGAAATCATGCATAACATTTTAGATGCAAATCATGTGGTTATTTAACATCACACTCAGTTTGAATTATCATATGACAGCTCAGATGCACCGACAGGTATCAAAATTCATAATAATGGATGACTAGATTTCATGTTTTATAGAATATTTAAATACATACCGACCCCACAGAAGGCCCACAGTCGATCGGGACGACGTGTACGAAACTAGGGAAAAATCATAAAATTTGGGCCCACACGCTCGTGTGGCCCACATGGCCCAAATTGCCTAGCTTGTGTGGCCCACATGGCCTGGCACACGACCCACAGACGCCTAAAATAGCTTAGACCGTGTGTCACACAAAGCTCAACACTCGGCCTAGCACATGGCCTACCACATGGCCTGGCACATGTCCCACAACACAACCTGGCACACAGCCGTAAGGCCTCGACAGTGCCCAATTTCAGCTTTCGTTGTTCACTATTTTTCGGGTTTCTTATTACACACCTAGCTTTATTTTGATACAAATGCAACCACTTGATTCTGAATACCTAAAAACAATATCCTAACGATTAATTAAGTAATTTATTTACAAATTCAAACAAGAATTGACCATAAACTTAGCCTCCCAATTCTGAACAATGCATACGTACACTTACCGTCAATGAACAGCAACCACACGGCACTTAAAACGCTGGAGGAGCACCGATCATCTCTTGATTTTCCCCTATTCGAGTATTAAGATGAACAAGATCATCAATAAATTTTCTATTTCAAGAATAATGAAAACCCACAAATCACTCGATTAAAGAACTACCCAACAACTTACCTATCCAGAACAAATCGAAGAAGCCAAATAGACAGCACCCACAACCACAAAAATGATGGACAAGGATCAAGGAAGAAAAAAAATAGGGGAAGAAACCATAAGGAAAAATGTCAAAAGCAAATTGCAGAGAAAAAGAAAAAGAACATGGAAAAGAAGAGGGGATTTTTTGGAAACAAAACAAAATTAAAATTAAAATTAAAATCCAAAAATAAAAATGATCTAAACTCCCCACTACCCTCACTAACAACCAAATCCGACAAATCCGACACATTAATTCGAATCCAACTACCACAGAATTTAAATTCCACCAAACCTTTACTACACAACCAGCATCCACACACAGAAGAAAAAATTATTGCCTTTCGCTTACACGGGGATTCGAACACAAGATCTTAGGGCAAGCTAACACCTTACTCATTCTAACATGAGTTGACCAAAAATATAATATAAGCCAAACAATTAAGGACAAGGCTAGGACCAAAAATAATTAAAATTTCCCAAAATCAGATTCGAACCCATGACCTCAAACTCACACCCAAAATACTTAACCACTAAAGTAGATACTTATTTATGAAAAAAATTAACGAATCAAAACTTAAGACTTTTAGGATGTTACAACTCTCCCCCTAAAAGAAATTTCGGCCTCGAAATTTACCTAATTCAAACAAATACAAATATTGTTGATGAATTGAGTCCTCAGGTTCTTACGTGGCTTCCTCAGTGTCATGAATTTGCCACATAACCTTAAACAACAGAATAGACTTCCTCCTTAAGACCTTATCATCTCGATCTAAAATCTCAACCATCTCCTCATTAAAGGTCAAATCTGATCTTATCTCAATCTCCTCAAAAGGAATAATATGAGATGAATCAGATCGATACTGTCTCAACATAGAAACGTGAAACACATCATGAATATGGTTTAACCCTAGAGGTAGCTCCAACTGATAGGCAACTGGACCCACACGTTTCAAAATCTAGTACGGCCCAATAAACCTAGGGCTCAACTTGCCCTTACGTCCAAATCGTAGAACTTTCTTCCATGGAAACACGTTAAGAAACACAAAATCACCTACGGAGTACTCAATGTCCTTTTTTCAGATCTGCATAGGACTTCTATCTATCAAAAGTTGCCTTAAGACGATCCCGAATCATTCTAACTTTATCTTCAGTCTCAGATACCAATTGAGGACCCAAAACTCGTTGCTCACCAAACTCGGTCCAACACAATGGAGTACGACACTTACGACCATACAATGCCTCGTAAGTTATCATTTGAATACTGGACTGGAAATTGTTATTGTATGAGAACTCAAATAACGGTAGAAAATCCTCCCAACTATCTCAAGAATCGATCACACAACTCCGAAGCATATCCTCCAGTATCTAAATCACCCTCTCAAATTGACCATCTATCTAAGGATGGAACACAATACTAAAGTCCAACTTCGAACCCAGAGCCTCATAAAGTTTCCTCCAGAACTAAAAAGTGAAATGAAAATCTCTATAAAAAAATAATTGAGATCGAAACCTCATGAAGTCTCACAACCTCTGAACCATATAACTTGGTAAATTTTTGGAGGGAGTAATCTATCCGAACAGGAATGAAGTGAGCAAACTTAGTTAAACGATCTACGATGACCCTCACATAATCCTTCTTAGTAAGTGTCAAGGGCAACCCATTAATAAAGTTCATAGTTACACATTCTCATTTCCATAGGGGAATCTTAACAGGTTGAAGTAAACCCGAAGGCAACCGGTGCTTAGCCTTAACTTGCTGGCACATCAAACACTGAGAAAAAAATTTTGTTACTTCCCATTTCAAACCAGGCCACTAGTACAGTTCGCAAAGATCCCGATACATCTTATTTCTATTGGGATGCATAGCATAAGGGCTACTATGAGCCTCCATCAGAATGGACTGCCTCAAATCAGAATCATTAGGTACACAAACTCGGCCTCAAAAACACCGAACCCCGTTACTATTTAGCCCAAAATCAGACGTATTACCATCCTCCACCTGACAGAACTAGAAAACCAGAGAATCATCCCCCAACTATTTATCCCATATCTAATCAATCCAAGTTGGCTTAACTTACAACTCAGCTAACAGACTCCCATCATCAAATAGACTTAGGTGAGCAAACATCGCCCTCAAATTAGTCATTGCCCTATGGCTAAGAGCATCGACCACCACATTAGCCTTACCAGGATGATACTCATCGTACAACCATAATCCTTAAGCAACTTAATCTATCTATGTTGCCTAAGGTTCAACTCCTTTTTTGTAAAGAGATACTGAAGACTTGTGATCAGTGTAAATGATACACCTTTTACCATACAGATAATGCCTCAAATTCTTCAAGGCGAAGACAATTGCAGCTAACTCAAGGTCATACGTAGGATAATTACCCTTGTGTAACTTAAGTTGTCAGGACGCATAAGCCACAACCTTACCATATTGCATCAGAACACAACCCAAACTGACATGAGATGCGTCACTGTAAACCATGAACTCCTTACCGGATTTAGGTTATACCAGGATAGGAGCCTAAGTCAAAAAAAAATTGAGCTTCTCAAAGTTTGATTGCTGCTTATCAATCCAGACAAATGGGGCGTTCTTACGCAATAGCTTAGTTAAAGAAGCTGCAATTAAAGAAAACCCCTTAACAAATCTCCAATAACAACCCACAAGCCTAAGAAAACTACAAATCCCAGAAACATTCCTAGGCTCTTTCCTCTGAAGCACAGCCTCAGTTTTCCTAGGATCAACTCGAATCCCCTCCACAAAAACCACATGCCTCAAAAAAGTCACATTCCTCAACCAAAATTCACACTTACTCAACTCAGCAAAAAGCTGTTTCTCTCGGAGTATCTGAAGAACTACTCTAAGATGCTCATCATGATCATCTTCAGTCTTAAAGTATACTAGAATGTTGTCGATGAAGACCATGACAAATTGGTCCAAGTACAGCTTAAAAACTCGATTCATAAAATTCATGAATGAAGCCGGAGCATTTTTCAAACGAAAGGGCATGACTAGAAACTCATAGTGCCCATAACAAGTCCTAAAAGTAGTATTATAGACATCAACCTCCTTAACCTTAAGCTGAACGAAGATCTATCTTGAAAAACACAGAAGCCCCATGAAGCGAATCAAATAAATTGACATCGTCATTGTGCATTCTGCCATATCTGATCCTGTGAATAAATATTTGGAATGTTATGATCTGTTTAAATTGATGTTGTTATGAGTTAAATTCTGTTATTGTTATTATTGGTAACCCACACTGAGCTTTTTAAGCTCACTCTTTTTAAATTTTGATTTTTTAGATAATCGAGGTTAGTATGGGCTCAGCTTACAGAGGCACTCTCGGTCATTTTTTAGTAAACTATTTATATTGGGTATTTGATATTTTGGGATGTGTTTATTTACTATGGACTTTGGTTTTTGGTTTAGGACTTTGGATTTTTCTGTATGGTTTATGATTTTAAAAACTACCATTTAAGTGATTTGTGAAAATAACAATTTATGATGGATTTTCATAATAATGAAAAAATTAAGCTCAATAAAGATGATTTCTAGAATTTAATACTATGTTTTCAAAACTCAACACCATCTACTCACGAGACTGATATTTCACGAGATGTATGTTCAATCTATGTTTTCAAAATAACAAATTAGTTTAGATATAAAAATTTATCTGTTGCGATGTTTTAATGGAATTACGACGTTTTTTTGAAACACTACCAATACTTGAGTTTTCTAAAGTTAAACGATATCAACTAAATTTGGTTTTACTTAAATAAGACTCAAAAATTTTTTTGTCATGACAATTCTTTTTAAAAGAGGAAACTTTCAAACGTTTTACTGCGCCATGGTCATGACCAATATGATCTTTGAGATTCGGAAATAACGTTTAGGCCGGGCTTAGGGGGTTACATTCATAATTGTACCTGGAACATAAATAAAGCAAAACAACCTTTTCTTCATGTGGAGCTTATTTTAACTATTTTTCTTCAAAAAAAATTCTTCTAGTGTCAAGCACAACCTATTTGTAGAAGTCACTTTTGAAAAAAAGCATACCTCTTCTCTTGAGAAAGGCACAATTTAATTGTACGACATGCCAAATGATTTATAGCCTTCCTATCTTTCTCCTCCACAGCATCTGGTTTCTTTTTATCAATGACAATGTTTAAACCTTACTGAAATAGAGTATCTAAAAACTCACTTTGCCACATGTCGAAATGACCCGTTCCAATGAGGAACTCCACTACCAATCTCGTATTTGTCACTTTTGGTCTTGCCCACATGGACGATGTTGTAGATGTGGATCCTCTTGGATT
Organism: Gossypium hirsutum; assembly: GCF_007990345.1. NCBI lineage: Eukaryota > Viridiplantae > Streptophyta > Magnoliopsida > Malvales > Malvaceae > Gossypium > Gossypium hirsutum. The sequence goes on along the minus strand of NC_053441.1, from coordinate 45,904,026 downwards.
GTCTACCATTTTAGCCATAATCTTTCAATATGTCTAAGTAAATATTTTTGAATGTGGAAGATCAATTTAAACCATAACCAAAGAGCATACTTCAAATAACATTTGGCTCTAATACCACTTGTTGTACGAATAGGGTAGAAGCGAGTAAATTATTATACTAGAAGATCACACTAGGTTGAGCAAAATCCCTCTACAATGTGTTTTAATATCACAATATATCATTACAATTGTAACCTAAGAAATATTGGAAGATAAATAATAAACAATAAACAATACAAAAAATTTAACGAGGTTCAGCAAATTACACCTACTTCCTAAAAAACTACCAAATATATTTCACCGCAAATGATACAAGAAAAAAATTACAAATAGGAAAAGGAAAATTTGCCTTATGAAGAAAATGACAAATTTTAGATGATTTAAAGGTGGAGAAACCACCTCTATTTACGGTAGTACAAACACTCTTCAACCTTGTATTTTTTAGATGTGAGATTGTGTTATTTCAACACAAGAATATTGTTCATTGTTTTTTTTACAATAAGAATATCATTCATTGTTAATTATATTACTAAGTTGATATTAGAATAATAGTTCATTAGTATTATTATATGATAATAATAAATTAAATATGAATGAATATGATTGTATGTTAATGTGAAATTAATTAATTTGGTCTTATCTTTTTGAAGTTCTTAAAGAATATCATAACATATTATTAATTAATAAAATTATAAATCTATAAAATCTTTGAATATAATTGGATAACTTAAAAATAATAAAAATTCAATTTTTTAATTAAATAATATAAATTTTATATATAAACATGATTATATTTTAATTATGATAATAATTAATAATGTTAAAGTTATTTTTTATAATTAATAAAAGTTAAATGTATGAGATTGATATTATATATGTAATGATAATATCAACATATTGCTAACCTAATATATAATGTATAAATTTATTTATTTATTGTTATTTTTTATGTCAAAACTCGAAAGAAAATAAATACATTTTATAATTAAATTAAATATTTTTTTATAAATACTAATTGCTTCCAATCAAATCGATTCAACACAAAGTCAAACTCGACAAATAGTATGACTCATATCTATTTGAGAAATTAAGATTAACAAATTTTATCAATTAAGATTTAGTATTTCTTATTATCTATGTTTCTATTTTTTAATCTGTAAAATCAATAATGTAATATAAAAATATATAATTATTTTGTTAATAATATTTCTATTAAATCTTGAATATAAAATTGTGTTGATAACAAATTAATAATATATAATAATTATAATTATAATCATTATTATAATTATTTTAATAATAATATTTTCATTATCAATGTAATAATTATTATCACTTAATTAGACTTTGTATCCATATTAAATTAAATTTATTATTTTAGATTAATTATCATTTAATTAGTTTATAGTTATATATCAATTAAAAATATATGCATTAGCTGGACATTTTCATTCAAACATCTAAACATTTACTAGAAAAATCATATTTTAGCACTATTTTATAGATTTTGTTTCCATCACAAAAGGTATGATTTTTATTATTATTTGAGATGTTTAGCTATTAGTATTTGATATATAGTTTTATTATTATTTATATAATTGTGAATTTTGTTTACCATTGTGTTATGAAATATTATTTCAATGGGCAATGTAGTATTAAAATAATGCTTCTTTGGAGGTGAAATTTGAACTCAAATTTGAACTTATTTTATCTAATTACATAACATTTTAGTAGTATGGGTTGTTTCTTTTTTTTCCTTTTCATTATTTTTAAAATATTATTTTATTCTCTCAATCATTTTTCAAAATTAATAATAATTATTATAAATTAGACCATTTTTATTTAATTAGCATATACTTTTGAAATTATAAAAATAAATTATTTAAAAAATTTAAAAAATAAATACATAAAATCACGTGTAACACATTACATGAGAACTCGTTTATCTAAATGAATAAATGCAAACTTATAGTTATAATAATTTTTTTTCTATTTGTAGTAAATTTTCATTTGTCATTTCTTATAATCCAAGGAACCAATAAATTTTGAACTTCCATGTAAAATGAATGTGCTTAGAATTTTTATCCCTATTGCTTATTGTTTGCACTTGAATTTTTTATACACTATTTTTTCTGTTACTTCTTTTGTCCCAATTAAGCTATCACAAACGTATTTTTTAAATTTTTTTATGTTTAATTAATATTTATTTGTTAAATAATTTGGTCATTTAAATTTTATAAAAAAATATCTTTAAAAGCTACTTTATTCAAAGTTTTTGTAATATATTTGTTTCAACTTTTATCAATAAAATTAAAAAAATTAATGTAAAAAAAATATTGACCATAAAACATCCAAAATAGAAAATAAAAAATGACAATTTATTTAGAGGAGGTAGTGTATATAATTTTTTTATAATAATAATTCGAATCTAAATTATTTTTGAAATAAATCAACATCCGATTAATAAATCGTAATTTAAGATTCAAAAGTAATTTATATTGTGTTAGCTCAAATAATCAACTCCAAAATTCTAAAAGGGGGTGAATTGACTTTTAAAAAACTTGTGAAAGCTAAAAAGAAATGATAGAAAATCGAACACAAGAATTTAGAGTGTTTTGGCCCCAAATGCTTACTCTACTACCTTGGCTTTCCACAATTAAGGATTTTCTCAAATTCACTAATTTGATAACTTTTAAGGACAATGTTTAACCTTACAAACTCCCTTAAGGTTTCTACCCAAACCTTAAGACACAAACCCACTAAAAATGATACAAAGAAGCAAACAAAGAAATACCCCTTACAAGATCAAAGTGTTTGCAAATTAGACTCAATTACAATGAAAAACACTTGAGCAAATAGAATGGAAATAAAACTCACAAGTTTATGAAAGAAAAGTATGGAAATATTTGGCACAAATGTTATTGATTGATCTTTTTGCTTGAATATGCTTTCTTAGTTTTTGTAGGATTTTTGAAAGCTGGTATTTATGCCCTCTAATTGATTTCCAATCATTGTGGTTGTTGGAGATATTAATAAAGTTGTTGGGGATGTGAAAACTAGTGCATTTAATTCACTTACGACAGCGAGTATCGATACCAGATAAAAATGTATCGATAATTTTTGCATTAAATGCAAAATTCAGTGACTGTTGGAGCTGAAATATCAATACCAAACAAATTTTATCCATAAAATATGAAAAGTACCGATATCGAACTAATACTTAGATGAAATTGTGAAAAAAAATGTCAAATTGGTACCATTTTTAAGAAGGGTATCGATATTTTGAAAATTGTGGTCACTTAGCCAAAAAGTATTGATACTTTTTGGCCTAGATCTATATCTATATTGACTTGTTTAAAAAACTGTTTGTCAAGTTGAAAGAATTATTACTTGATTAAAATCATTTTAGCTTGATTTTAAAGTTGATTCAAAATTTCTCTAAGAGTTCAAAGTAAGGATTCAAAATTTTATCTCTTAGCCTTCATTTGAGAAATCATTTTGTCAATTTTTTTCAATTTTAACTTTTATTCAAAAACATTTTAATTTTTTATATCAAAACATATTATCAAATAAAGCTTAGTTTAACAATTTCCCCCTTTTTGATATAATAAAACATCTGGTAAATTTGTTTTTGAATAAATTGCTCCTCATAATAAAAGTCTGTTCAATTTAAGGCCTAAATAAAAAAAATTGACATAAATTCAAAATTTTACATTCATTTTTACTTTGAAGATAATGGTTACATAATTTGCATAAAGTTAATTTAATTTAGCACAATATCAAACAATTTACCTTTACTTTCTCCCCATTTTTGTTATAAAAAAAATCAAATAAAGCTTTAGGAGAAAAGGATGGTTAGTTCAAGATTATATATAAAAATAAAGACTAAGTGAACTAACATGTAAAAGAAATTACCAAAGTAAGTTATAATACTAATAAATAGATTAAGGTTCAACAAGCCATAAACATAGGAAATAAGCAAAAGTAATAGTGTAAATGCTATGAATAATGATATGAAGATGCAAACTTAAAAATATACTCTAATTGTCATCATGAGGAGAAAAAGGAGGTGTTGAAGGAAAATGAGTGAGAAGAGATTCCATTTGCATCTCTAACGTCGACAGCAGAGAGTTATCCTTATCTTTATTAGATCTAACCTCATCTCTAAGTCCTCAAACATCATTACTCAAAGAGTGTATAGAATCAAGGATGGAAATGTTAATATTAGATGAAAGTTAAGCAACTTGGGATGAAGTATCAAGAGCAGGAACATGATCGAGCGTCAGGATGTCTTCAAATGTGCCATCGACGTCATCTTCATTTGCAATTGGATGGCCACTCTTGACCTATTCACTAAAGTTAGCAGCATGATGGTAACCAGCATGGTGAAGTGCCTCATAACTAATAGGCTAATTAGAGAAAATGGGGGTGTCTCCAAGGGTACTAATGCTTAACTCCTAAAAATAAATGACAAATAAGTGTCATGAGGAATGGTGAGGTTTGTAGACATCGCCCTCCTAATAGTCTTATTAATGTTATTGAACATAATAAGGGCTAGGTCAGGAGACCTCTCAAAATGGACAGAATCAAGCCACCAGTAATCAGTGTTACGAAGCTAGGCATGTTTCTTGATAGGATGCCAATTCCAAGTGATAATCAAATGGAGAACACGATTATGAATATTAAGTTTGGATGCTAATCTAAAAACAATGTATATAGCGGGATTGTAATGACCTTTTTCATCGGAGTTACCACCGGGAGGCAAATGAAGTAAATTTTCAAACTCTTCCAAAGTTAAACGAATGGGGGTGTTCATTAAAAATGATATGATGGCTATAATAGTATCGGTGAACTCATCATGTTCAAGTTTGGCATTAGAGGAAAAAGCTCGAACAAGATTGTAAAAAGCCGGCGATGATAATTTGAGAAAGCCCATCCAACCCTAATTTTGAAAAATAGGAAGACAAGAAAATTTTATCCTTTCTAACATGGTCATATCAACCTTTCTAGACTCTCAAACCCATTTTGAGGCAAAGTTCCTATCGAAACGTTCATGTTCATTATTGGAATGAAAACACTCTTTGAAATATGATATAAGACCACTAGGAGGATTTGGTGATGAGGCACCGATTCTAATACACTTCTTAGGGGCCATACTAGAGATTTAAGCACTAAAAATGCATTAAGACACTAAAAAATTTTGCCTAGAAATCTTAACGAACACTTGGTGTGCAAAGGGTTTGAAACAAAATGTTGAGAAAATTTTAGAAATAGGATACCCCTGTAACAAAACACAATACATATAGTCCAAATCAACCCAATAATTCATCAAAAAGCAATATTTCAATCTGCAGTTCATAAAATCAACATATTGAAAATATTAAGTTTTACATCAAAAGTGTTGAACTATTGAAAACCTTGATCAATGTTGTTGAAATATTGATGAAATGGTGTTTTAAAGTGTTGAAAAGATAAGATTTCACAAAAAAAAAAAAAGAGTTTTGAAGAACTTTTGAAGAGGAGAAGAAGGGTTTTCGAATGAATAAGAGAAGAAAATTTTGGGTTTTAGGTTTTTATGAAAATAGCTGGTCCAGGTACTCTAAAACCCAATATGTATCGATATTTTTATACAAGTATCAATTTTTTTATAAAAGTATCGATATTTTGGGTGTAGCTTATGGTTTGAGAGTGTCCATCAAAAACTTCTTGAGCATTTCCTTTGTGTACTTAGCTTGAATGATGAAGATGACATCTTTCCTTTGTCTGATTTGGAGTCCCAAAAAGAAGTTTAATCCTCCCATCAAGCTCATCTCAAATTCACCTTGTATTAGCTTTAAAAATTCTTGACAATGAAGATGATTAGTAGAACCAAAAATAATATCACAAATATATATTTGAACTACTAATAAATCATTATCTTTCCTTTTGATAAAAAAGTGTTATGTCAATCTTCCCTTTATAAAAACCTTTTTCAATAAGAAAATTTGATAATCTTTCATGCCAAGCTCTAAGAGCTTGTTTTAAAGCATATAATGCTTTTTAATGTTTGAAAACAAGATTTGGAAATTTTGAATCTTCAAAATCGAGTGGTTGTTCAACATACAATTCTTCATTTATAAAACTATTTATAAAAACACTTTTTACATCTATTTGATATAATTGAAAATCATGAAAGTGAGCAAAAGCTAAAAGCATCCTGATGGCTTCCATTCTAGCTATAGGAGCATATGTTTAATCAAATTCTATTCCTTCCTCTTGAGTGTAACCTTGAGCAATAAGCCTAGCCTTGTTCCTCACGATGTTTCCACTCTTATCTAGCTTATTCCTAAAAGCCCATTTAGTACCTATAGTAGATTTTTCACTAGGTCTTTCAACTAGGGTCCATACTTCTCTCAAATTGATTTAACTCTTCTTGCATGACCAATATCCAATATTCATCATTTATTTCTTATTTGATATTTTTAGGCTCAATGCATGAAATAAATGCAACATAATTAAAATTATTTCTAAGAGAAGATCTAGTGGTTACCCTTTTGGATGGATCTACCAAAATATTACCATCCTTCACATGGTTGGACTATCTTGGATGAGTGAATTCCTTCTCTTCTATTGTAAGCTCTTTTAGAGCATATTGAGTTTGTTCTTGCATCTTCCCACTTGATGGTTGATCAACTTTATCATCATTTCGAAAATTTTGTACATCATCATCATCATCATCATCATCATCATCATCATCAATACAAGAATCCTTTCTAGGAGGAAGGTTAGGTCATAAGAAAACATGTATAGACTTTTCTACTACAAAAGTTGTTTTGTAAACACTCGAAAAGTGTTAGAATTTAAATAATAACCAATAAAATTTCCTTCATCATTTTCTCCATCAAATTTAACAAGATTGTCTTCGCCATTATTTAAAATAAAACACTTGCATCCTAAAGGATGAAAATAGCTGATGTTAGATTTTTTGTTTTTGAAAAGTTCATTTGATGTTTTCTTTAAAATAGGCCTAATCATTACTCTATTAACAATATAGCAAGCGGTGTTTGTGGCTTCCGCCAAAAAATATTTTGGTAAATTGTTTTCATAAAGCATGGTTGTAGCCATTTCTTCTAAATTTCTATTTTTCGTCTCAACTCCATTTTGTTGAAGGGTTATAAGTGCTGAAAAATTATGGCTAATTCCATTTGAGTTGTAAAAATTTTTAAAATCAAGATTTTGAAATTCGGTTCCATGGTCACTTTTAACACTAGTGATAGAGTAACCCTTTTCATTTTTATTCATTTTTTAAAAAGTGATGAATTTTTCTAAAGCCCCAACTTTAATGCTTAAGAGAAGAACCTAAGTAAACCTAGCATAGACATCAATAAGCACAAAAGCATATTGTTTTCCACCCAAGCTAGTTTTCCTAATAGGATCAAATAAGTCTATGTGAATTAGTTGAAGAAATCTACTAGTTGATACATCATTAATAGGTTTAAATGAGACTATTCTATGTTTACCCTTAACACATGCATCACAAACTTTATCTAAGTCAAATTCAATTTTGGGCAAACCTCTAACTAAGTCAATTTTGGCTAATTTGTACAAAATGCTCATGCTAGCATGTCCTAGTTTTCTACCCAACAATAAAGAATTATTTTCATTTTTAGCAACAAGGCATAGGAATGAATAATACAAATCATCTAAATGCACCATATAAGTATTCCCTATCCTATGTCTTACAAGCATAATCTTCTTAGACACAATGTTAATTACTTTACATCCATTAGACTCAAAAATGACATTAAGACATTTTTCACATAATTGAATAATACTTAGAAGATTATGCTTAAGACCATTGACATACAAAACATTTTCTATAAGAATTGAAGAGTTTTTACCAGTAGAGCCAATTCCTTCTATTTGTCCTTTGGAGTTGTCACCAAATGTAACTCCTCTTCCACTTTTTGGCTTAAATTTGATAAAGTGGCTCTTGTCATGGGTCATGTGCCTTGAGCATCTATTATCAAGGTACCATGAGTTTTTCCTTGAATTGCCTACCTTGAAGCAATGTTCCTCTTCCTACAAACATAGAATTAAACTTTGATTTTTGGTACCCAAATTCTTTAAGGTCCCATAAGCATTAGTTCCTATGATTTTAGTCCCTTTAAGATTCCATTTTGAAAGAATGTCCTTATCTTTAGTAGTTATGAGTCCTTTAGGGGCCCATACACTTTTCATAAATTTTCCTTTATAAAAACTTGGGGGACCTCTATGTTTATAGAAATTAAAATTAGTTTTAACAAAGTTTTATTTTGAGATTTCTCCTCTTAGAAATATTTTTTGTAAAACTTTGTTAGAGAGAGTTTTTTTCACTCTTAAGCAACTCAAGTTACTTTTGATGATCACCATGAACCTTTGAAAGCAAATTATGCAAGTATTGGTTCTTTTTCTCAAAATAATTTATAATTGTTTGTATATCATGAATTTTACTTTCGAGTTCATGATTGGCCTTGGAGAGTGAATTATTTTCATCTTTTAATTTTGAAATAGTTTTCTTATATTTTGAAACCATAGTTTCAAACTTCAAGCCTAGTTCATCATAGGCATCTTGTAACTCATCAAATGAATAGGAAATTGAAATAGATGAGTTGGAAGTTACCTTAGGATCACCAACGGCCGTAAGACAAAGGTTGGCTACTTCTTGATCTTCATTGTTGGATGAATCCTCATCACTCCAACTAGCAACATGAACCTTAACCTTTTGTTTGCTTGACCCATTTTTCTTCCATTAGGGACAATCGAACTTGATGTCTTTCAGCTTCTTGCATTCATAACATATGATAGGGTCCTTTTCCTTGGTAGATTCAACCTTGAGTCCTTTATCTTTTTGGAATTTTATCTCTTTATTTGACCTCATAAACTTTTTAAATCTTCTAGCAAACATGGTCATCTCTTTGTCTTCATCCACCTTTTCACTTGATTCATTATCTTTATTTTTGGTGGATTTAAAAGCAATATCAACCTTTTTCTTCTCAATTTTGGCTTATTCAACCCTTTTATTGAGCTTCATCTCGTGTAAGAAAAGAATCGATTAGCTCATCCATAGCCAACGTTTCTAATTTTTTTTCTTTTTCAATTACAGTCACATTGGCTTCCCATGATTTAGGCAAGCTTCGAAGCATATTCCTTACCAGCTCTTTATTTGGATATGTCTTCCCAAAAGACTCCAATCCATTGATGATGATAGTAAACTTATTGGACATTGCCTTGATATCTTTTTCGGGCTTAATTTTGAAAGTTCATAACTGAAAGTAAGAATGTCAACCTTAGACTTCTTTACTTGGCTAGTACCTTCATGTGTGACTTCGAGCTTATCTCATATCTCCTTAGCATTAGACCAAGATGAAAATCTACTATATTCTTCCTAACCAAGTGCTTAAAATAGAGTGTGCATAGTCTTGGCATTCAACTGGATTCTTCTTCTACATTCCTCATTCCACTCTTTCTTGCTCTTTGGAATAAGGAGCTCTCTTTGCTTGAGAGGTATGGATGGACCGTCCATGATGATGTCTCATACGGGAAGATCATTCACTTGTATGAATAACATTATTCTTGTCTTCAGATAGAAGTAGTTGGCATTGTTGAAGTAAGGAGGCTTAGAGATGGATTGTAATTCTCTAAGAAAAATTGAATCGAATGTAGACGTAATCTCTTGTGGATTGATTGGCTGAATGTTGAGCTACCTCAAGGATATCTTCTTTGGTTGTTAAAACCATCTAAAAGAGACTAGCTCTGATACCAATTGTTAGCTCAAATAATCAAACCGAAATTGCCAAGAGGGGTGAATTGGTTTTTAAAAAATTTGTGAAAGCTAGAGAGAAAGGAGTCAAAACCATCTCAACAAGAATTTAAAGTGTTTCGACCTCAATTGCCTACTCCACTACCTTACCTTTCCACAACTAAGAATTTTCCCAAATTCACTAATTCGATAACCTTTGAAAACAATGTTCAACCCTACAAACTCCCTTAAGGTTTCTACTCAAACCTTATGACACAAATCCTCTCAAAAAGATACAAAGAAGCAAACAAAGAAATAATCCTTACAAGATCAATGTGCTTGCAAATTAGGCTCAATTACAATGAAAAACATTTGAGCAAATACAAGGAGAATAAAGCTCACAAGTATGTGAAAGAAAAGTATAGAAATATTAGGCACAAAGGTTGTTTGATAGATCTTTTTGGTTGAATATGCTTTCTTAGTTTTTGTAGGATCTTTGGAAGCTGATATTTATACCCCCTAATTAATTTCCAACCATTGTAGTTGTTGGAGATATGAATAGAGTTATTAGGGATGTGAAAACCAATGCATTTAATTCACTTGCAATAGCAAGTATCGATACTTACCATATAAAAAGGTATCGATAATTTTTGCATTAAATGGAAAATTCAGTTACTGTTGGAGTTGAAATATCGATACCAGACAAATTTTATTGATACCATATGAAAATTATCGATCCACTTGTTTTAAAAACAATTTGTTAAGTTGAAAGAATTCTTACTTGATTAAAATTATTTTAATTTGATTATAAAGTTGATTCAAAAATTTTCTAAGAGTTCAAAGTAAGAATTCAAAATTTTATCTCTTAAACTTCATTGGAAAAATCATTTTGTTAATTTTGTTCAATTTTAACTTTTATTCAAAAACATTTTAATTTGTTATATCAAAACATATAATCAAATAAAATTTAGTTTTACATATCGATATAAACTCCACAAAAACTCTTAAATAAGTATAATAAAATGTTTCCTTAATGTATAGTTGACATAAAATATAAGAGTCGGAGATTATTGGTGCATGATATCAAAACTAATAAAATAATAATAATTATCATAGAAGGTGCTTATCATTGAAGAACTGACCTCCAAAAAGAATCATTTTCAAAATCACATGCTATCTCATGGCCATTGGCACCATTGCCCAACACCCTCTCTATTTAAATCCTTCACCTCCCCCTCCCCCTCCCCTACACATCATTTCAAACACAACAATCCATTTTATTTTCTTCTCCATCTTAATCACCACTTTCAAAACCTGTCTCTCCCAACTCCTGTTTTCCATTTGTTTTAATATACATATGTTTTCTCGACGGTGCATATGGGTGAATGGACCAGTGATAGTTGGGGCTGGTCCCTCAGGTCTGGCCGTTGGTGCAGGCCTTAAAAACCAAGGTGTGCCCTTCATAATCCTTGAACGAGCCGACTGCATTGCTTCTCTTTGGCAGAAACGGACTTATGATCGGCTTAAGCTTCATCTTCCTAAGCAATATTGCCAGTTACCCTACTTCCCATTCCCAGATGATTTCCCCGAGTACCCTACTAAACACCAGTTCATAAAATATCTTGAATCATATGCAAAACACTTTGATATAAACCCAAATTTCAATGAGACAGTGCAGTCGGCTAAGTACGATGAAACTTTCGGTTTATGGCGAGTCAAAACCATCTCAACCGGCGGTCCGATTCCGGTGGAAGTCGAATATATTTGCCGGTGGCTTGCAGTAGCCACAGGAGAGAATGCGGAGAAAGTAGTTCCGGAATTCGAAGGCTTGGAAGATTTTGGTGGCCATGTTACACATGCTTGCGACTACAAATCTGGTAAAAGTTATTTTGGAGAGCGTGTTCTAGTAGTTGGATGTGGGAATTCAGGCATGGAAGTTTCTCTGGACCTCTGCAACCACAATGCGAATCCATCGATGGTTGTTCGAAGCTCGGTAAGCGAACATAAGGTTCTGCTATGAATATAAAGGAATGATATTTCAAAATATAATTAACCATGTTGCTTTGATTTGATCAACAGGTCCATGTGTTGCCGAGGGAAGTTTTTAGTTCATCAACTTTTGAATTTGCCGTCTCATTGATGAAATGGCTACCCCTTTGGCTTGTTGACAAGATACTGATCATTTTAGCCTATCTAATACTTGGAAATATTGAAAAATATGGTCTGAAAAGGCCTTGTTTGGGACCTCTAGAACTCAAAAACACTGCAGGGAAGACACCAGTATTGGACATTGGTGCATTGCAGAAGATTAAATCTGGGAAAATCAAGATTGTCCCAGGGATCAAAAAGTTCTCAAGGGGAAAAGTTGAGCTTGTCAATGGCCACACTCTTGATATTGACTCTGTTATCCTTGCAACTGGCTATCGAAGCAATGTTCCTTCATGGCTTAAGGTGAAGCAGCTTCCCCTTGTCCCATTGACTTTGTTTTTATTCTATTTTCTTCTGTTCTGTGATTCATGTGACAGTTGACAGTTATGGAAGTCTTTGACTCCATTTTTAGATTCTCCCCTCCATTTTTTATATATTTTTTATACTCAACTGATTAAGACATATGCATTCACATGTTTTTTTTCTTCAGAAATTTCAGTTTTGTCTCTCATGGTTTGTTTTTATCTTAATTCAAAGATCAAACTTCTTTTATTATCTATTTGTATTTTTCTTCCATGATTGAAAAATATATATATTTAAGTTGACCTTTCTTTTCCTCCTATATATTATTTATCATAATTCATTGCACTAGCACTCATTATATAGAATATTTAAATTCAAACTTATAAAGGATGGATGGATGAAATAAGTGTAATATTATGTCCTTGGAATGCAGGAAAATGAATTATTTTCAAGTGATGGGGTACCAAAGAATCCATTCCCTAATGGGTGGAAAAGCAAGGGAGGGCTATATGCAGTTGGATTCACAAGGAGAGGTCTTTCAGGTGCATCTTTGGATGCCATTAGTGTAGCACTTGACATTGCCAAAACCTGGAAAGATGAAACTAAGCAGAAGAAAAAATCTGTTGCTACAAGGCATAGGAGGTGCATTTCACATTTCTGAAATACTAGAAATTTTCTTCTCTTTTTATTAAAAAAAAAATCTGTTTTTTGTTTTCAGTAGCCCTCTCCTGAAGAAGAAAGAAAAGAAAAAAAAATCAGATTTATGAATTCAAAAGGAAGATGAGGCTAATTTATTTATTGATTGAATTATTTTTGATATGGTTCCACTTCTTTAAGAAACTTTGTAGCACAATACCAATAATTGAAATGTGAAAAAATTCATTTCATCTTACTTCTCTTTCGCTATCTCTTCTGGTTTAATGTGAAATTAATTATTAATTAGTTTTTTTAATAACTACAAAGAGATCTGAACTTTTGTTTTGGGGTATCAACAAAGAAAAGCTTCAGCTATTGCTTCAAGGAAATGCTGACTAATAAATTAATTATTTAGTACTAAATGATGGGCACTCAAGATTTTGGTCCCCTTAGGACCTCTTGGATATGCTAGACCCTGCGTCCATTATACCTTGCAACACAAACTGGCCCGAGTTTATTTATGCTAAAAGTGAAGAAAGAAATTCAATGTTTCTACAATCGGATAAATATTTTTTTTTCAAGTTAGTCCCTAGATTTGGTAGTTATTCTCATATTAGGGTTTGAACTTTTTTAATTCAATTTAATTTTTGAACTTGACAATTGTTCCACATTGGAGTTTAATTTTTTTGTCTAATTGTTTTTCAAAAAAATATCATGGACTAACTTGAATAAAAAAAATTCAAACCCTAATATGAGAACAATTACTAAATTCAAAGACTAACTTAGAAAAGAAATTGAAGCCCTAAAATAAGAATAATTATCCAGTTTAAAGATTATCTTGGATAAAGAAAAAATTCAAAACCAATGTGAAAATGTCAATATAAATTTATCTTCACAAGATAAATTGGAAAATATATAAATAGATAAAAATTAAAATATGCAATATAAATGTTAATATAAATTTTATCTTCACAAGATAAATTCGGAAATATATAAATTTTGAAAAAATAAAATGTGCAAGATATATGCTAATATAAACTTTATCTTCATGAATTTTCAAATTTAATTATAGAATTATTCATTAAAAATAATTACATTATTTCTGGTAGAAATCATATTTTAATTCAAAAGATTTATTTTTAAAAAGTTCGAATAGAATTCATTGAGTTTTAGTTCGATTCAGATCAACATTGTTACTAATGCAGGAGGACGTGGGTTCGAGTGGGTTGAAGCGCATTACCCTCTTATTTAAGAGTTGGGAAGGATTATGACATTGTATCAAAAAGAACAAATATGATAAGAATCTATCATATTTCGATTGTTAATACGATATATAAGGACCGCTACTACAAATAATACTACACTCTTAATCGTGAAATATCGGTTGCTTGTTGAACCCTGTGAATTGCGTGAAAGTAGGATACTCCAAATTCGGGGGTCCAAGATTTTTATAAAACGTTCTTGGTGGAAAAAAATGTGAATGAAAGATCCTTCTGAATTGAATTGGGTCCATGAATCTAAGAAATAGTGAGAATTCTTGATCTCTCTCAATATCTCTCTCAACTCGAAAATCCAGGATTTGAATTGATGTCCTTTCATTGATTCCTCCTAAATTGCATTGATTTATCCTAAAGATTTCACTTCAATTGGAATTTGGTTATTCACCATGTACGAGGATCCCCGCTAAGCATCCATGGCTGAATGGTTAAAGCGCCCAACTCATAATTGGTGAATTCGTAGGTTCAATTCCTACTAGATGCACGCCAATAGGAGCCTCCAATAAGTCTATTGGAATTGGTGAATTAAATTTTTAACTGATATGCAAATATCATTTATACATTTTTTTTATTTTGATATTCTACTATTATTATTTTTAATTTTAGTTTTTTTTTATATTTTGAATTTATATGTAGTGAATGTGCAGCGATGGAAGAATCCAAAGAATTTACAGCCATGGAACAGAAACTTATACAAATGATGTTGTGTTTTAGAAGTTTTTACATAGAATAATTTGAAGGGTGCTATGGTTTCAAATATTTTGGAAGAATATATGAGAGTAGATGAAAGTTTTTTGGAGCAATGATGGTGAAAATCGGAGAGAAGGTGGAGAGTAGTTCTTTGCAGCGTGAAGATGGAAAGAAAATAAGGGTCTGAAAACCCTAAATAAATTGCATCTCTAAATAAACTTAAATTATTTTTAATATGTTTATGACTCAGTAATTCATTTGTTTATAATTAATACGATTGAGTAAAAATATTTTGATACTTTTAGTATTGATATTAACATATAATTTTTTAATATAAATTTCTAAAATTAATCTAAAGAGTTATATAATATTAAAAATACAATGTTCATGGGACTATTTTGGAGAATTTACACCATAGCAATTGTTCTTATGTATGGCAATCTATTGCTAATAATTGGAGGGAGGTGAAGCATAGTCTCATCTATTGGGACCGCTAGTACGCCCCGTGGCACAGTGGAAAAAAATTTTAGCGATCCACAGTCAAGGATCCATGTACGATGTAACACCCCAAACTCGGCCTAAACATTAGGGCCGAATCTGGTGATGTTACACTGTAACACCTCTTACTCGTATTCAACGCTGAAATAGGGTACGAGGCATTACCAGAATAAATACACTTATAGACATATTAAACCGAGTTATAAAATTTCATTCAAATTAAAAACTTTCAAATTATTATCTTCGAGTCGCTAATTAGGGTATACGAGGCCCAATACATACCCATTCATATGCTCAATATATTCGTTAATCAATCCAATATTGAAGAATCCACTTTATGTCAGAATCAATATTAATAACAATCATAAATCTTTTCATGTTAATTTCATATATCACTTACCGAACTTTGAATGTTAATTTACAAATATGTAATTCACTAACACATTCTAGTATACACAATGTTTAATTGATGAAATCATTTAATTGAGCTAAATTTCATGTTCATTCCAAATTTTCTTCTAAATCCATAAATGTTTCCACTTACCATTTACCTAATCAATTTCTCGAACCAAGCTATCACACAACAATAAAACATCACCTGTGCTTCATGAATTCAATATTCGATTCTTATCACCATCAAATCTATGTCATTCGAATACTTAAAGTTTATTCAAGAATATATTATTATGTTTCATATACCAAGCATATGTCAAAATTACAAATACGCAATCAATTCATTTGTCATTTATTTAACTAGCAAATTAACCTCAAAATTTATAACATTCCATTACTTAAGATATGCCATAAAACACTCCTTTAACATAAACTAGCACCATGACCGAATTTTCATTATGCTATTTATTACCTTTTTTCGGAATCACATAGCAAAATATTACAAATATGTATATATTTGAATACTATAATTATGCATCCACTTACCAACATGAGTTAATTCATGAGTCACTCATGACATCACTTCATGCCAAATATATCACACACATATGCTATGAAACTTTAATTTCTCTCATGAGCTTACCATGACCAGTAATGCACCAATATAAACATCACTCTTATTTCAACGTTTATCGATTATAATCAGGCATATAACCAATTATACACAATTCATTCATATACTTTATAGTCCTCCTCCTCCTCTCCATCGCACATCCTTTATGTATATAACATGCTCAAATAGCATTATACATAATTTCACTATTCACTTAATTTAAATTCAAAGCTGTCTATTTGAGTCAGAGTCACTAAATCATTTTTATCCAAAGATACGGAGCTCCAAATTAAGATCCATTAATTTTCCCCAAAACTAGACTCACATATCTTCTTACCATAAAATTTTCAGAATTTTTTACTTGGCCAATTAGTACAGTTTATTCTTTAAATTCACCCCTATTTCACTGCTCAACATCTCTGACCTCTTTTCACTAAAAATGAATTATCTCATTGTACAAAATTCGGATGATATTTCTGTTTATTTCGTTTGAAAATAGACTCATTAAGGATTTTAAGCATATAAATTATAACTCATAATTATTTTTTTACAATTTTTTATTATTTTCCAAATTTAGAATAGGGGATTCCAAAATCAATCCGACTCTACCTCACTAAAATTCAAATATCTCAAAATATATAACTCTTTTGCTTGCTCTGTTTCTGTTATTCAAAATAGACTCATTAAGATTTAATTTCATATTTTATTGACTCTCTAATTAAATTTTCACCATTTTTGGTGATTTTTCAAAGTCACACAACTGTTGCTGTCTAAACTGTTTTGTTGTAAAATGTATTCTTTCATAATTTCACTTTTTCACTATTTAAATTCCATTGAATTTTTCACATCTCATTCCAATAATTCATTTCAATTCATATAAAATTCATTCAATTTATCACTATATTCAAAGCAATCCAATTTCACATTTCCAATTTCAAGTCAATCTTCAATTCAATTCCACATATATATTCATCACTCAATTACACTTAGTCAATTTCCCGATGAACACTACGGAATAATAACAGATACACGGTGGAATCAACACATAGCAACCACCTTATAATAAATGATAGCCGGTTCACATAGTAGCCTACACATAGTACTACACATGTGACCATTTTCATTCAATACACGTAGTAGTCTGCACATAGTACTACACACGTGATCGAAGCTATCCGGTACGCATAGTAGCCTACACATAGTACTACACATGCGACCTATCATTCCGGTACACGTAGTAGCCTACACATAGTACTACACACGTGACCTAGCAACTTCACTCGTATCTCTTTCATTCCGAAGGTTCAACCGGGAATTTTCACTTTTTCTTTTACCAATCAATGTCAATTTCTCGTCTTTCTCGATTTATAATGACATATTTAGCTTATATAACATTCACATTATTCAATCCAGTCCAAAAAACATTTTGAAAAATTACATTTTTGCCCCTAAAGTTTCACAAAATTATGATTTAGCCCCTAGGCTCGGAAATTAAACTTTATTTCTTTTTCTTATGTTTTATAACATGCTGAACATTTTTCTCTTCTATAGCAACATCAAATTCTTGCTCTAACATGCACTTATGAACAATAATAATTTTTATCGATTCTGTCGTTTCACTTGTTTTCACTGAAAATCGCTTAGCAAAAATTGTTTAATACAATTTCAAGCTTCATATTCTACCATAAAATATCAAAATAAACATATTTCATCTATAGGTATTTTTCCAAATATAAACCCTAGGTTAAATTATTGCTAGAATAAGCTAAATTAAGCTACCGAGACTTTAAAAACGTAAAAAAATTAAAAACAATGCTTGGAATCACTTACTATAGCGCTTGGAAGCTTGAAAACCCTAACCATGGCTTCCCCCTTGCTGTTTTCATTCGTCATGGAGAAGATGGACAAATTTTTGGCTATTTTGGCCTTTTTAATTCTTTTAATTACTAAATGACCAAAATACCCCCAACTTAAAAATATCCTATTTCACTTATCTATTGTCCATTTTTGTCCAACAAGTTAACCAATGGTCTAATTACCATTTAAGGACCTCCAATTTAAAATTTCATAACAATTGGACACTTCTAACATGTAGAACTCAACTTTTGCGCTTTTTATAATTTAGTGCTTTTTGGCTAAAGTGAGTGGCCAAACGTCGAAATTTTTGAACGAAATTTTTACAAAATCATTCCGTGAAATTGTAGACCATAAAATATAATAAAAAATAAATTTTTCCTTGTCGAATTTGTGGTCCCGAAACCACTGTTCCGACTAGGCCTAAAATCGGGCTGTTACATACGAGGAACGAATCGGGTTGAAATAGGGTTGAAAATATACGTTCTTTACTGAAAATGTTGAAAGGATGCTACTGATTCAATGTCGATTCCAAACCACAATGAAAACGTCCCGACCTCTACATAGTCCACCACGTAAAAAGCTAACAACCACTTTCTCTTAAACTTTTCAGAGAGAATTAAAAACAGTTGCTAGACATTTTAAATTATTAAGTTGGTAACATTAACACACTAAGGGATTATCATCCTTTTATCCTCTTTGATATCACATATTAAAAAGGAAAACCAAGATTATTCCTTATTAATAAAAAAGACAAATGAAAAGTTAGAAAAATGAATTATATTCTTTGCAAAAGAATATTAACTTCCATGTCTTTTATATTTTGATCGAAATTAATTAATATAAATGTTTATATTAATAAATTCGATAATATATATAATTAATATTTTGTATGAATCAAATTCATATATTAATTATATTCTTTCCAAAAGAATATTAATCTCCAGGTCTTTTATATTTGGACCGAAATTAATTATTATAACTGTTTACATTAATTAATTCTGTAAAATATATAAAATTAATATTTTGTATGAATCAAATTCATAATTAATTATATTATTTCCAAAAGAATATTAATTTCCATGCCTTTTATATTTTGATCGAAATTAATTAATATAACTGTTTATATTAATTAATTCAATAATATATATAATTAATATTTTATATGAATAAAATTTATATATTAATTTTATTCTTTCCAAAAGAATATTAATTTTCATGTTTTTTATACTTTGACCGAATTTAATTAATATAACTGTTTATATTAATTAATTCGGTAAAATATATACAATTAATATTTTGTATGAATCAAATTCATATATTAATTATATCTATGTTCTTTATTTGTGTACAACAAGTTTGTACATATAATGTGTTTAATATTTAACAATCAAATTAAAATAATTCAACAATCAAATGTGACAACTAAATACAAATACCAAATGTATTTGGATTCTGTTCGTTTCAACTATAGGGTGTGACCCTCTAGGATCTTGTAACATTGGTAGTAATACTAGAACGTTTCTAACATTACAAGCAATGAGTGACATCTAACAATGTATCATTGCCACCCAAGTTAGAAGAAGTTGTGATTCGACATAACCTTTATGTGATAATCTTTTCATGTATTATATCATTTTATCCTTAATATCTATATTGCACACAAGTAATGAAATAGTCACACTTCTATAGTTTGATATCATATTTCTTGATTTTCTAAGCAAACTAAAATAAACAAATAAGTGTGATATCTCATAACAACTTATTCGAGCATGGGCATGCATTTCTAGTCTCACTCTATTAAGAGGCCTAAGATATTGCTCCCATTATGTAAGAGGGATAAATCCTATCTTGATCAACCATATCCAACTACATGGATTGTGGTATCTCCAACATCAGTCTTTATAGTACAACCTGTTACAGTAGATGTTTTAACTATATCAAAATATATGATTCACGATGTTGGGACAATGATGATCTCAAGTCTGAGGATCATATACATAGTTATCACTATGAGTAATATTGTGACTATTACATAATAATTCAAGAAACAAACTCATAGCGGATCAGTCCAATATGTTGTTCTCTAACACATAGTCATGTATTGATTTTGACATCCCTATGTCAATGTCAATTCTTTGTCATCAATCAACTACACATTAGTCTCAATGCATTATTGTTGTTCAAGCCCATAATAATACTTGACTAAGGAACCTTTTAAGAATAATCATATTTTCTTAGGACTTTATTACAATTTAGTTTATTTATATACACAGAAAAAGAAACTGAAATAATATTTGCAATGCTTTATATTAATAAATAATATAAAACGAGTATGTGATTACAATCATCCCACTAGCACTATGACCAATCAATCATACATCTAATACCGAGTGACTTAGTGTGACAATCATGCTTCACTATGTTAGAGGCTTTATCAGTGGATCAACGATGTTGTCATTTGTTGGTACTCTAGCACGCTACTAACACCCTAGATAGGTCACTCGAGACTCGTACGAAATTGGAGAGGAAGTTGACCTCACAGAAACAAAGTTTCATTAACAATTTTGGCAAAAAGTTCCTAAAACAAGCTGCTTACAAAGTACTTATAGCCTAGGAAGAGCCTAGCTGAATAGTCACAATTGCTCAGCTTAAATGAGCTAATAATGAGCTGAAATAGACTTAATTACTAAGTATAAGCCTTTGAAATCTTCTAAGCCTAGGGAACGACATTGGACAACAACTTAATGTCCTAATTCAGCTGAATAAATGAGTTGATTTCCTAGGCTGGAAGAGTTTAACGTTTTGAACAGCCAATGATTTCAATTAATTTCATTAAATCAGCCTTGGGCAGCTGAATGAGCAGCAGCAGAATTTAGTGACATTTTGGGCACACAAACAGCCCTTGAGTGTGAACATGTATAACCGAATGGACATAGATGTAAATGGCATCTTCCAACAAATGTGAATGCTTTCATGGCTGGTTGGAGAGTGAACGGTCAGCTTGGGAATAGAGGCAGCTATCTCTTTAGCTAAAAGGTCACTTAGGAAACACCAATCATCAGCACACTTAGCATTAATCATCATCCATGCATTCATGCCGTCCATTGTATGTACCTGGAACAATTAAATTCAGAAAATTAAATCATGTTAAGGCACATTTAAATCAGCAGCAACAAGACACATTAAACCTGCACATTAATTCGGCTGGAACTTAAGCAAATTAAAATGATGTAATAAGCTAAGACAAATTAATGGCATGTATTAACTAAGACATATTAAATGCATGCATTGAAATAAAACATATTTAACACATAATTAAAATGTCCAGATTTTGACCCATTAAAATGCTGTAGCTAGTTAACATGTATTAAAATTAACACAAAATTAATTAAGTTCAAATTAAACATATTAATAAGTTGAAATTAAATTAACTAACTTAATTAAACAACTAAATTTATTGCAGCAACTTAAAATGCATGAAATTAAATAAAAGAGAATCAGGCCCAATGAGCTAGCATCTAGTCGAATTGAGCTCCATTAAGCTGGAACGAGCTCGATCAGCTAGCAAAAGATTGTAAATGACGGTTGATAAGCTGAACCAAGGGCGTTCCCGGGGCGTGCCCGTATCATCCCCTCTCTCTTTGAAGTGATTTGTCCTCAAATCGGGCCACTTGCTTGCGACAGAACGTTCATTGGTACAAGGTCCTTAGTTGTCGCATTTGACATAACTGCTCCCAATGACCTGAATATCACTCACAACTTGAAAAGACGATAGATTAGTCACATGCCCTCCCTCTTTAGGGATGAATCATTTCAAAGTGTCATCTACATGATGAAGAAAAGGATTAAGGACACGATGCATTAAAAACTTACAAATGCTTTCCAAATTCTCAATCCAAACTTGAGCAAATAAACCATTTCCGAGTTCAGAGTATAAATGGGTCTTACCTTTTCAAAATGGATCTCCATGATCAGCAGTAAAAAGTACAAAGGAATCAATCTCAAATTGCATCCAAAAGACATGAAAAATTCATTCAATCGGTCATGCATCCAAAGCCTTATTCGGTTAAAACATGCATACTTCATATTATCAAACAGTTCTGATATGCCATCATTACAATCAAATGAATTAACCATTTTACATGTCGTCGTTTTATCACACAATTGCATCAAAGTTAAATTAGACATGCATGTTTTCAAAAAGACATATGTTTCGAATCTCATCAGCACATCCTTGTTCAAGCAAATTAATTTCTCACAACAATTCAACGAACAAACATTTTCATCACGGTCAGGTAAATGAAAAGATTCATTTGATTCATGATCTTGCACAATTAAACCTTGCAATGGATGATTTCCTATTGACTCACCAACAAATTCATCAACATCACATTTTCCGAAAATGAGAGTCTCCTTGCCATCATTCAAAACAAATATATTATCATCAATCAAAGAATGGAAATTATCGAAAACAAAATACAGTACCTTTTCAAAATTCAAGTCATGAGAAAAGTCATCAATACGAGTTGAATGGAGTTGTTTAAGGAATAGAGAAATCTCACCTTGCTTACCGTTAGAGGTGGGAAAATGAGGATCAGTTTTACCTTGTTCAATCAATGCAAACCTTCTCTCCTCGGAAATATAGTGAAAAACAAACTTTTTATTTCTATTAACATGAAATGATGAGGAAACACAAAGACAACTTGCACTTTTCAAAGTGTTGCATTCACAATAATGAAAGAGGATAATGTCACCATGGACGAGGGACATGCTGAAACATTATTCACATATTGAACGTATGAATCGATACCAGGTTCAAAAGCATAAGTTGATCTTACCTTTTCGAGATGAAACATGAATTTCATGTACAGCCACATAAAATGATCAAGGAACGGTTTTAAATTGTAATCAAAATTGTCAAATTTTGTTTCCTTAGTCAAAGACCAAGCATCAAGCAAATTGTTCGTACAAAATTTAGGATGCTTGAATTTCCCACAAAACGAACCAAAATAGCAAATTCTAGGTTTGAACACATGAGTTTAAATACTTATTCCAAAGTGTAACAAAGGTTTCATTTTTGTCATTAAATCAAACATGCCGAACCATGAAGATTTGTGCTTACACAGAATCAAACAATCAAACTTCTTTACATTCATCAAAACAAATTTGCACAAATTCAGGGATTTCTCACAAGGCAATAATTGATTCACAAAATCATCACAATCGAACAATTTAATCACTTTTCGTGAAAACCCATTATCACACAAGATCATATTTTGTGTTTGCCTATCTAATCGAACAACATCAACAAATTTTTCAGCACAAAACAAATCAAGAGAACAACTCCTCTTGCTTCCACTTAGAACGAATTTATCAACCACAAACAAAGAATAGAAATTAACCATATCATAATAAGGAGATCTTTTACAAGCTAAGTCATCGAAAATTTTACTGACAACTTTCAATCCTAATTGCTGTGGCTCGGTTGCTAAAGATTCCTTACCTTTAAGCACTTGTAGTTGGATTTCACCTTTAACCTTACCTTTGTTGGTCAACTGGAATTGCCTCTCATCAGGAAGGTATTGGAGTTGAAATTTATCAATCGGCTTTTTCGAAACTTGAAAAGAAGCAACACGAGGAAAACTCACATTTTGGTTAGTGGAAACATTCCTCACTTGTTCTTGTTCTCTTGCATCTTTGTCACTTATTTCTTTGTCTAACTCGTTTTCAAATCCTCTCTCTTTTACCATAACACTCGTTTCTTTTGCACTCTCGTTTCTTTCTTCAGTCTCACTCTCTTTTTAGTTTTCTTTTCTCGCTCACATGCTTTTTCAATCTCAATCTTTTTTTCCTTTCTTTCACTCTCTTTTTCTTTTTCTTTCATTTTTCTTCTCTCAATTTCACTCCACATTCGCTCATTTTCCCTTATTAACATCTAGTGCCTCTCTTTTCTTTTTATTTCTTTTTCTCGCTTTCTTTTATTACAAGATTAAGATAAAATCAAAGAATCAGAATGAGATGATTTCCGTCGGGTATGAATGGAATGATTTACATACAAATCACGTTCACCCCTTCGAATGGACTCCTTTGTGGATCAATACTTTGAGGCACTTGAAGTGGAATTTCTTCGTTCTCGTTTGTCACCTTGAAAGGTTTCAAATTCGTAAATCGCCTCATTTCGTTTCAAATTCCTTGATGAATAAGAGTCACGATAAGAATTTCTTCTCGAACATTTTTTGGATGTTCATTTCCTTGGCACTTTCATTTTTTCCCTTTCACATGGATTAGTTTGCTCTCGTTGGGTTCTAGCTCGATGATCTAGCTTTTCTCAAATTGGCTCAATTTTTTGGTCAAGCATGCACTCTATCTCTTTCAAAAAATATTGAAATTCAAATGCTGAATACTCTTCTAGAGACATGATTAACTTATGAAAAGTAAAATTGATGAAAACACAACAGAAAGTAAATTCCTCGCCACAAAACCTCACGTTTCACTCACAAGAAAAATTTGATGGCACTCACACTCGTGTTTGCACTCGTTAAATGGCTTTTTCTACAGTCGAATGCTCTCTCAACACTCGTGCCTTTTACCGCTCACTCTTTCTCTCATAACTTCGTATTTTGTCTCGTTAGACCTATATTGCGGCTTTGGGGTTAGTTTCAAAAGGGTTACAAGGGTTGTAACATAAAAAGGTGAGAGGTTGGCTGATCAAAGAAAATTTTGGTTTCTGGTTTCAAGTGTGGCGTTGGGGTAGAAAGTGATGGCAAACGATAGAAATTTTCAAATTTGCTGGATCGGGAGTACAAAAATGAATGTATAACTTCCAACACTTCTTTTTTTTCTAATAATAACTTGTTGAATACAATATGAATTGCTTGAATACAAAATAATAATTTTTTTGAATATTTTTTGAATTTTTTTAATTACTTACTCCGAAACTACGTCGAACGTAGGTACTCCTCATTTTAATAGCTCTAATACCAAATGATGTGAACCAGCTCGGTGATGTTGAGTCGAGTCACCTAAGTTGCCTGATCATCTCGAGAAAGTATTGTTCAATTTTTAAGATATTTTTAGATTTGGCTAAGTCTATGATATACGATGGAATAAGGCTCAAAATGGATATAGAATGATAAGGTATAGACGGTTATCAAAAATGAAAATAGGGATGATAAGTGGATGGCTCGGTTTAACAAACAAGATAGTGAGATAGAAATAGTAAATGGAAATGGGAAACAAGTGAACTTAACCGTCAAGAACAATTCAACACTATAAGAGTGTCACCCCGATTCTTATATTCTTTAAGGTGGAAAGATGGTTCAGTAGAAGGTAGTTGAACGCCACTCCAAAGGCTGGTGATAAGTTCAGAAACAAGTTCAGGTTAACGCCACTAGCACACTAGATAAGTCACTCGAGACTCGTATGAAATTGGAGAGGAAGTTAACATCACAGAAACAAAGTTTCATTATCAAATTTGGAAAAAAGTTCCTAAAACAAGCTGATTACAAAGTATTTATAGCCTAGGAAGAGCCTAGCTGAATAGTTACAATTGCTCAGCTTAAATGAGCTAATAATGAGTTGAAATAGACTTAATTACTGAGTATAAGCCTTTTAAATCTTCTAAGCCTAGGAAACAACATTGGACAAAAACTTAATGTCCTAATTCAGCTGAATAAATGAGTTGATTTCTTAGGCTAGAAGAGTTCAACATTTTTAACAGCCAATGATTTCAATTAGCTTCATTAAATCAACCTTGGGCAGCTGAATGAGCAGCAGCAAAATTTAGTGTCATTTTGGGCACACAAAAAACCCTTGAGTGTGAACATGTATAACCGAATGGACACAAATTTGAATGGCATCTTCCAACAAATGTGAATGCTTTCATCGCTGGTTGGAAAGTGGACGATCAGCTTGGGAATAGAGGCAGCTATCTCTTTGGCTAAAAGGTCACTTAGGAAACACCAATCATCAGCACACTTAGGATTAATCATCATCCATGCATTCATGTCGTCCATTGTATGTACCTGGAACAATTAAATTCAGAAAATTAAATCATGTTAAGGCACGTTTAAATCAGCAGCAGCAAGACACATTAAACCTGCACATTAATTCAGCTGGAACTTAAGCAAATTAAAATGATGTAATAAGCTAAGACAAATTAATGGCATGTATTAACTAAGACATATTAAATGCATGCATTGAAATAAAACATATTTAACACATAATTAAAATGTCCAAATTTTGGCACATTAAAATGCTGTAGCTAGTTAACATGTATTAAAATTAACACAAAATTAATTAAGTTCAAATTAAACATATTAATAAGTTGAAATTAAATTAACTAACTTAATTAAAGAACTAAATTTATTGCAGCAACTTAAAATGCATGAAATTAAATAAAAGAGAATCAGGCCCAATGAGCTAGCATCTAGCCGAATTGAGCTCCATTGAGCTGGAAAGAGCTCGATCAACTAGCAAAAGATTGTAAATGACGGTTGATGAGCTGAACCAAGGGTATTCTCGGGGCATGCTCGTATCACATCATGTATTGTAATACGAAATCCATATCTCTCAGATACATGAGGTTTTCTAAAGATCTTCGCAGTGGTTGTGTTTCGAAAACAATTTATTGTTCCCCAACAACTTGTGGAACCTATTTTTGTTCAATCTCTGGTTCAATGATCTATTGTTATTATCGAATTTATCCAAGTTCTATTCTTTTACCACTTCTGTTTTCATAGACAAACTCTCTTTCAAGGAAGACTCTTGTTCAAGCAACAAACACTTTGTTCTTAATAGGATTGAAGAAATAATATCCTTTAGTTTCTTTAGGATATCCCACAAAGATGCACTTTTGATCTCTGGGTTTTAGTGTAGTAGATGTCTGACATTTAACATAAGCTTCACAACCCCAAATCTTCATGAAAGACATACTAGGACATTTCCCAGTCCACATCTCATATAGTGTCTTTTGAATCAATTAGATGGAACATGATTTAGTATGAAAGCAGTTGTTTTAAGTGCATGTCCCCAAAAAGAGGTAGAAAGATCAACACGAATCATCATTGATCGAACCATGTCTAGAAGTGTTAGATTTCTCCTTTCAGAAACTCCATTCCATTGTGGAGTACCAGGAGGTGTAAGTTGTGAGAGAATCCCACATTCTTTCAAAAAACTCATCAAACTCTTAGCTTAAGTATTATCCTCCTCAATCTGATCAAAGTACCTTAATTCTTTTACCTAGTTGGTTTTGTACTTCATTTTTAAATTCCTTGAACTTTTCAAGGGCTTCAGATTTATGGCGCATAAGATAAATATATCCATATCTGATGAAGTCATCAGTGAAAGTAATGAAGTATTGAAAACCTCCACTGGCTTGTGTGTTCATTGGTCCGCATACATCATTATGTATTAAGCCCAATAAATCACTAGCTCACTCATTTTTACTATTAAAATGAGTTTCAGTCATTTACCCAATAAAGAAGACTCACATATATCCAATTATTCGAAAACAAAAGAATCCAAAATCCCATCTTTATGGAGCTTTGACTCACTTATATGGTCCAAATGAAAATGCCAAAGATAAGTTTAATAAGAGTAATTTATTTTTGATCTTTTAGTATTTATGTTATAAATGGGTCTATCTTGATATAAAATGTAAAGGCCATTTAATAATTGTGTCGAACTATAGAAAACAGTATTGAGATAAATTAAACAACATTTATTCTTAATAATTATCTCCAAACCGATTTTGTCTAAACAAGAAATTGAGAAAATGTTTCTAGTTAAATTAGGCACAAAATAACAATCCTTCAAAATTAAATCAAGTCCACTAGGAAATGATAAAATATGTGTTTCTACAGCTAATGCAACAACTCTTGCTCTATTACCAACTCGCAGGTCCACATCTCCTTTAACAAGATTCCTACTCCTTTGTAGTCCCTGTACATAGGTACAAATATGATAACCACATCCGGTATCACAGCCACCTCCTCATCCTTAATAGTCTTTAATACCATACGCTTAGCAACACAATCCAAACTTGCATGATGTTTAACCAACCAATCCATCCCCAAGATTAGGTCGAATTCACCAAACAGTAGTTCCATCAAATCTGCTAGAAATATAACTCCTTGAACCTCTAGGGGCACATCTCTGAACAACTTGTCTACTCTTACTGGTTGTCCCAGTGGACTTAACATAGTCATCTCATTAACAGTACACTCACACATGATACCCAAGTTGCCAGACACAGTGCACATAATGTATGAATGTGTAGACCCTATATCAATTAAAGTAGTGTAAGGTACATTATGAATTAGGAACATACCAGTTATAACATCTGAAGCGTCACCATCCTCTCGACGACGAGCAGCATAAACCAGTGCTGGCTGCCTCGCCTCACTGTTACCAACACCTCTGCCTAATGTTCCATGACCTCGTCCTACACCATTTCCACCTCTAACCTGTCCATGGCCTCTCGATGGCTGCTAACTACCTCTCACCAGCTGAACAAAACCCTGACATGTAGCTTGCATCTGAGTAGGCCTCTGGGGACAATCCTTAACTTGATGCTCCTTAGACCCATATCTAAAACATGCCCCAATCTTCTTCCAACACTCACCCAAATGATGTCACATACAGTCAGGAAAAGGCTGTAGTCTAGCAACCCCTGCTCGGATTGGCCCATCAAACCTGGCCTTCTTTTTAGGCCTTCTAGAAGAACTTGAGGGCTCTGAATCCCTCCTATACTAGCCCTTATCTTTCTCACAGTTTTGGCGCTCAGAGTGCTTCACATCCTCGGTGATTTTTGTCTTCTCAATTAGGGCAGCAAAATCTCGCTCCCTCTGCGGAGCTATCAAGACTCGCAACTCATCGCGGAGGCCGTCCTCAAATTACACACGTCGTTCATACTTAGTTTCCACTATCCCACTGCATAGCGACTCAGTCGCAGGAACTCTACCTCATATTCTGCCACAGTCTTATTCCCCTAGGTCAAGCTCAAAATTCCTTTCTTCAGGTGCCCACATAACTTGCGCTCACATACTTTCCTTAAAAAGCTGACTTCAAGAAATCCCATGTGAACTGATCGACTTAAGTACCTTCTCTCACGGTAAGCCACCACTCATAGGCCTCATCTCGTAGTAAAGACACTGCACCTTTTAGCTTTTGCTCAGAAGTGCAGTCGAGATCATCCATTATTGTTTCCGAGGCTTCCAACTAGTATTCAACCACATTAGGGGCTACTCCAGAAATACCCCTAAAAATTTCTGCTCCATTCAACCGCAGTCGTTCTGAAATTGACCCACAGCCCACAGCACCTGTACTGGTCCCTACGACCCTTTCCAGAATACAGAGCATAGCTTGGGATAGTGCATCATCCCCAGCCGTTCAATCGAATGATCCTGTCTCAGTCACCGGTGAATCTGGTGCTTCCCTAGCCCCAACATTAGGCATGTGGCCCGATGCCGAAGACCCAGCCCTAGCACTCCCTCAGCCTCTACCACGACCTCAAGTACCCCTTCCGCGAGTACCTCTAGTGCTCATATCGAATAACGTATAATCTGTTTATGCATTAGTTAGTAGTTCTAGTAATTATTAACAGATGTCTTATGAGAAGCAAGAATCAGAGTTT
Organism: Gossypium hirsutum; assembly: GCF_007990345.1. Lineage (NCBI taxonomy): Eukaryota > Viridiplantae > Streptophyta > Magnoliopsida > Malvales > Malvaceae > Gossypium > Gossypium hirsutum. Next base: position 45,874,177 of record NC_053441.1, on the reverse strand, counting down.
GTTTTAATAATTCAAGAGTCTACCTATAGTTTTTGTTTTCCTACAGTCTTAGTTTTCCCTAATTTAAGAGTTTCAGTACAGTGCTACTATCTATAGTAATCTTTCAATGAATTTCAGTTCAAGTAGTCTATAATATATAAAAACTTACAGATTCGACGCTGGAGACTCGGTGTGCCACACTTTTAACCTTCAAAAATAATTCAAGATAGTTTTCCAAAAATTCCAGATATTTTCAAACCTATTCCACAGTCGAGTTTTGCAACTTGGCTCTGATACCACAAAATATAACACCCCAAACTCGACCTATACGTTATGGTCGAATCTGATGTGTCACATCAAAGTGTCATTCAAAAATTTAAACTCATTGGTAAAAAAAATTTTCCTTTTTGCTTCTGAGTGGTAAACCCCCTTTTATTATTAAGTAGCAAATCAATTAATCGAAACATCTGTCTTGTTATCTGACATTAATTTAATCAATCAGTCTAAAATCGCGAAAGCTTTTTGAATCCTACTGTTTAAAACTCGTGTATTTGAAAACGGTAATTATTTTAAAATTCGTCTATTCCTAACCTAGCAGTTTAAAATAGAAAAGCAAAAGCCCAATTAAAAATTTAAACCAACTTAAAGGCCTTTTTAAAAAAACAAAACCCAACTAATAATTTAAATTAAAATAGAAGCAAATATGAAAAGTAGTGATTGTGTGGCCATCTCTGAGTCCCTCTCAGCAGCAAATCACCTATGGCTGAGAATTACCTGCACAGTTAAAGGACAGGGTGAGTTTACGAAACTCAGTGTGTAATCCCCTTCTAGACAATTACTATACAGCATGCAGAATCAGTCTGGGCCTGAGCCCTATATAGTATCAGTACAGTGTGGGCCTTAGCCCATTACAGTAACAGTGTGTGGGCCTTATCCCAATACAATAACAGTGGGGGCCTTAGCCCAATACAGTAATCAATGCAATGCAGTAATGCAACCCATTCCAACCCAACCAACACACCACTCTGTACCACCAACACACCATGTGGGGATAAAATTGACCCACCCAACCAACACACCAATATCGCAGCAAAGCTGCCAGTAATAGTGACGCACCAAAGCTGCCAGTAACAGTAACGCAGTAAAGCTGCAAGTAACAGTATACGTGGCAAAGCCACTAGTACAGTATACTTCCCTTATATTAGAATCCTAACCCCATGCAGTATGTTATATCATCAATCATACGTGTATGTAGTATATCATACTCAGTAACAGTCATATAAATAACATAGAACAAATCAGTCATACACTCATTTCAAATCCTAGAGGTATAAAAGTCATTTTACCCTATAAGGGTATTTTAGTCATTTTACCATTTGAGGATATTTCAGTCATTTTACCCTTCAAGGGTATTTCGATCATTTTACCCTTCGGGGGTATATCAGTTATTTTACCCTTCGAGTGTATTTTGATCATTTTACTCTTCAAGGGTATTTCGGTCATTTTACCCTTCGGGGGTATTTTAGTCATTTTACCCTTCAGTGGTATTTCGGTCATTTTACCCTTCAGGGGTCTTTCAGTCATTTGCCCATGAATTGCAAGTTCGGCTTGCCACTTGAGCGATCGCACGCCCGTGTGGTCTCAAACACCGTGTTTACGGCTTTTTGGCTTGTCACCGATCTACAGTTACAGTAGGTGATTACACATTTGTTTGTGAAAACGTACTAAAATCCACGAACACCCAAAATCTGGATTCATACAAGTTTTCTATTAGTCACTAACAATAGGGTTAACCTCCTTCTTTTACATCCTTAACCAAAATTAAACTAATACTTGCCTCGACTGACAAAAGTGGCTTAGCCCACTTTTACAACCGATGAAGATTGACTTCACTCTTTTTGACAGATATCTGCAATACAACAAACTTCATTAAATAGTATTGTTTAGTCATGTGATTGAAATCTACACATGATCATTTATATAACCATAGGAACATTCGGCCTACACTTACAAGATGACTAGCCTACTTACATTGATCGAGGGATGAGAGAGTGGTTTCGACGACTAACAATGCTTACACTGCACCACTCCTCGAGGAAAACTCTAAAACCACAATAAGCAGCACATCGAGAGAAAAGCATCAGTAGTCAGTAATCAAAGATTACAAAAGAAGGTATTCGGTTTTAGGAAAAGAGAAAGAAATGAACAAAGTGAAAAGTATAACACTTACCGGTAGTCGACAACACTTGTAGCACTAGAATGAAGAGGAGAAGAAGAGAAGAGATGAGTAGAGAAGAGAAAAGAAAAAGAGAGAAAGAGAGATGAGAGGATTCGACACAAGAGGAGAAGGAAAGAGAGAAGAATAGAGCAGAAAAGAAAAGTGAGCAACCCGAAAGGTACTTCCCAAAACTTAGCAAAAACCGGCACCAAAAGCTAACAGGAGAACACGAAACTGACCCAAAATCAAAAATCTTTAGTAGCTAAAGACTAATTTCGGCAGATGCTACCCCAAGAAATTCTTCCAAATACCGAAAATTCCTTAATTTTCTCCTAAAAATCCTCCCCTTATCCCTCGATTTCCTCTACCCAATCACAATCCCACTATTCTCTCAATGACTCACTTTTACGTTCAAATTCCATAGCATTTCAGCCAAACTCTACCACCTCACTACATAGGTGATAAAAATAAACATTCCACAGTGCAGCACAGGACTCGAACCTCAGACCTTAAAAGTACTTCACATGCCACCTACCACTGGACCATTAGGCTCTTTTTGTCATAAAACAAGCACTAAAATTTATAAAACCTATGTACCAGTGTCTAGATTCATTTAAGGGAAAAACTAAAAATTCTGCCAAGGCCTAGACTAGAACCCAAGCTCCTCAAACACTTCCAAACACACTCAAGTTACTTAACTACTGAAGCAAACAAGAAATTGTGACAAATCATGCAAAAATTAAAGACTTAAATTTTGGGGCATTACAGTGGTTCAGCTATTGAGGTGCAATTCTTTGATGGTGTTGCGAAAAACAAGTAGGGAAGAGGGTTCATTCACTTTTAATTCAAAGAGAGAAGAAAAAGAGAAAAGAGAAGAAAATTGGTAGAAGAGAAGGTGACTTGTGGTGGTTGCGGCTGTGGACATGGTGGCTCACGGCAGTGCACAGTGGAAGAGGAGAGGGGAAACAGAAAGAAAAAGAGAGGGAATATTGGTTTCAAATGGTGGTGAGGCGGTGGTGCAAATAAACTCACGGTGGTGGAAAAAAAGGGTGGTGGTTGTGGTGGCTAGAAAGAAAGAAAAGAATAGTGGAGAGGAGAGGAGAGAAAGAAGAAAAAGAAGAGAGTGATGGAAAATGGGGTGTATGGCCGGTGTTTTGGTGGTCAACACAAGCACTTTTGGTAAGGATGAAGTATGGGAAAGATGATGGAACATGGGAGCAATAAAGGGGGATATGTTTCTCTTAAAAAGGCAAGTTTGATTTGATAATGGAAGAAAAGACTCCTCCATATATGCAAACATAGGTGGACGGCAAGGCTAGCTAGCATATGCTAAAAATGTTTAAAAATTAAATAAAAAAATATGTACACATAGAGATTCGAATTAGGGACCTCAAAGTTAGCTAAGAGGCTTCCTACCACTCAGCCACAACACTTCCTTATTTTTAAATTGCGAGATTATTTTTAAAACATGAGAGCTGACAAATTCACCCTTTTAACTACATTAAATTAATTAAGAAAATAGGATCTGACAAATACAAGAATTTTTGTAACACCCCTTACCCGAGACCGTTTCCGGAGTCGAGCTCGAGGCATTACTTTACATAACTTAAAAATTCGGCGAATAAATTTTTACTTTTGAAATTAATTTCACTATTCACAACAAAGCTATCCACCTACGCAGCAGTTACTAAATTAGTTATAACTCGAGCTACAAAATTTGAAATTTAAATTCGTAAATTTTCCCTGAAACTAGACTCATATTTATTCTGTAATAAATGGGTCATCGAAGAAGCTATCATAGAAAACCCCTGTACAAATCTCCGATAATAGCTAGCTAAACCCATGAAACATCTAACTTCAGATACATTCTTCGGTGGACTCCAATTGACAATAGCTGAGATTTTACACGGATCTACCCTAATGCCTTCTACAGATACAATATGTCTGAGAAAACCCACCTCTCGAAGCCAAAATTCACATTTACTGAATTTAGCATAAAGCTTCTTTTCACGCAGAGTTTGTAGCACTATTCTCAAATGTTCTGCATGCTCATTTTCATCTCGAGAATAGACTAAAATATCATCAATGAAAACTACTACAAACTTGTCTAAATAAGGTCTAAATATCCAGTTCATCAAATCCATAAATACTGCAGGTGCATTAGTCAGCCCAAACGGCATAACCAGAAACTCATAATGCCCATACCTGGTTCTGAAAGCTATCTTTCGCACATCTGGCTCTTTTACTCGTAACTAGTAATAACTCGATCAGAGATCAATCTTCGAGAATACTGTGGCACCTTTCAGCTGATCAAATAAGTCATCAATTCAATGCAACAGGTAATTATTCTTTATAGTTACCTTATTGAGCTGCCGATAGTCGATACACAATCTTAAAGACCCATCTTTCTTTTTCACAAACAAAATTGGAGCACCCCAGGGTGAATGACTCGGATGAACGAAACCTCTATTAACAAGTTCCTGTAATTACGTCTTTAACTCTTTTAATTCTGTAGGAGCCATACGATACAGAGCTACAAAAATTGGGGTAGTTCCTGGATTCAGATCTATAGAGAATTACACTTCTCTTTCTGGTGGCAACCCCGGTAATTCCTCTGAAACACATCAGAAAATTCACATACAACTGGCACTGCATGTATCTTGGACTCAGATACCTTAGTATCCAACACATATGCCAAATAAACATCATACCCTTTTCTGACACACCTCTGAGCTGTCATCACTGAAATCACATCAGATAATTCCTCTGTCTAATCAGATTTAACCCGAAGTAATTCTTCATTCTGGCACTTCAGCACAATATATTTCTGTTTACAGTTTACTATTGCATCATGCTGAGTTAACCAATCCATGCCCAATATCACATCAAACTCATCGAAAGGCAATAACATCAAGTCAACCGGAAAACAAATACCTTTTACCATCAGTGCACAATTTTTACAAACTTTATCCACCACCACAAACTGGCCCAGGGGGTTCGAGACTTTAACCATAAATTCAGTAGGTTCAACAAACAAATTTTTAACAAATACTAATTTTGTGAATATGTATGAATGTGTAGAGCCAGGATCAATTAATGCAATAACATTAGTATCATAGAGAGAAAATGTACCGGTAATTACATCAGGGGAGGATGCCTCTTCACGAGCACAAATAGCATATGTTTTTGCGAGTGCTCTAACATCTGATCTAACTACTGAGTCTCTGGACAAACCCCTGTTATTCGCTCCAACTCCTGGGTTTCTCTATCGTCTACCTCTGGTAGAAACATTTCCTGATCTCGCACTGGGTATAACTTCTCTCTTAGCTTTCCAGGACAATCCCGAATAAAGTGATCTGGTGCACCACATCTAAAACAAACATTTTCACTTGCTCTGCACTCTCCGGGATGGCATCTACCACATTGAGTACATTCTGGCCTAGAAGGTTGAGTACTGCCCGTACTTGCAACTGTAGTGGTTTGCGCTCTAGAACCCTCAAATCTTCTGCCTCTACTTCAGCTAGAATATCTGGCTGAAAAATTTGATCCACTGGAGAGCTCTCTAGGCCTCTTAGACGTAGACTAAAATGATTTACTCATTTGCCTCTTTTTTGTATCTTGCACTTCAACTTCAGCTTTGGCCTTCTCTTTTTCTTTTAACAAATCTTCTACTTTACAGGCTCTTTCCACCAGAACAACAAACTCTCTGATTTCCAATACACCCACTGATAGTCGGATGTCATCATTAAGCCCATCTTTAAATCTCTTGCACATGTTAGTTTCGGTGGACACAAATTTCAGGCATATTTACTAAGTCTGACAAATTCACGTTCATATTCAGTCACGTTCATCTTACCTTGTTTTAGCTCAAGAAACTCCTTCCTTTTCTGATCTATAAATCTCTGGCTGATATACTTCTTACGGAACTCCTCCTAAAAGAAATCCCAGGTAACCTTCTCACTCGGTACCATTGACACGAGAGTCTTTCACCAGTGATAGGCTGAATCTCGGAAAAGTGAAACAACACACTTCATACATTCTTCAGGTGTACAAGATAATTATTCATAAACTCATATAGTATTTTTTAGCCAAAATTCAGCTTTCTCGGCATCATCGTCTTTGGTAGCCTGAAACTCTTCATCCCCTTGTTTCCGAATCTTATCAACTGAAGGTCTCTCTCTGATAACTATACCTGCAGCTGGGGAAGCTACGTGGGGAACCTGAGAATCATGAGGGGCTGGAGGTCTCACAGCCGAATTCGTACGAACGAACTCGGCAAACCAATCATTCATAGCTTGGAAGAAGGCTTCTCTAGCTCCTCCTCCTTGACTAACTTATATGAGCCTTTCACTAACATTAACATCTGGTGCCACCATCCCTTCTGCGAGAGCGGGTGCATTACTCTCTACTTCATCAGTGTCAACTTGTTCGGGATCCATAACTATAAAAGAAAACATTTTAAAATCGTCAAGAGTCGTCACACTATCAAAATATAAGTATGGCATGTATAGGTAGACTCTTATTCATACTGAGTATTCCCAGAACCGACTAACCAACTCTGATACCAAAAAAATGTAAGACCCCTTACCCGAGACCGTTGTTGGAGTAGAGCTCGAGGCATTACTTAACTTAAAAATTCGGGGCATAAAATTTTACTTTTGAAAATTAATTTCACTATTCACAATAAAGCTGTCCACTTGCGCAGTAGTTACTAATTTAGTTATAAATCGAGCTACGAAGTTCAAAATTTAAATCCGTAAATTTTCCCTGAAACTAGACTCATATGTATTTTTACCATAAAATTTTCAGAATTTTTGGTTTAGCCAATTAGTACAGTTTATTAGTTCAAGTCTCCCCTGTTTCACCACTCGACTATCCTGAACTCTTGTCACTAAAAATAAGCTTTCTCATTGTAGGATTTTCATATGGTGTTCTCACTTATTTTTACAGAAAATATACTCAATAAGGAATCTATAAATATAAACTAAAACTCATAACCATTTTTGTACAATATTTAATTATTTTCTAAACTTAAAACAGAGGACTCCAAAAATAATTCTAACCCTGTCTCCCTAAAATTCATATATCTTAAAATATAAAATTCATTTTGCTATACCATTATTTTTATATGAAATTAGACTCAATAAGCTTTAATTACATATATCATTCACTTTCTAATTCATTTTATACTATCCTAGGTGATTTTTCAAAGTCACGTCACTGTTGCTTCTGAAAATCTATTTCTTTGCAAATTTTACTCTTTCATGATTTCTATGCATGATTTATCACCTAAACATTTGTAACAACAAACACCTTCATACTTAGCCATTTTAACAACCATTCATCATCAAATACTTACATATCATTCTTTAGCAAAATCATAAATACAAACATTCAAAATAACTAAGTCCCTATACATGCCATAACCCAAACATGGTTCATCATAAAATACCGAGTTGTTGTCGTTGATAGTGTGGACGATCTCTGACGTCTTTAAGTTCCCGAAAGTAGCTTTACAATACTATAAGAGAAAGAAAAATAAAAGAAGTAAGCATAAGCTTAGTAAGTTTACTACCAAATAAATAACAACATTTAACACAAATAATTAAATTCAAATGCCAAGATCTCTAGTTTACTCTTTATTTAATCTTATTCTCGTTCTCTTGCTGGTTTCCTTAGTTAACTCATGATCGTAACTTATTCTTCTCCTACTGAAACATTGAGTATCAATTGATAATATAGTAAGTTCTTAACTCTTATAACTCATCTGAGCTTGCCATTTATGCTTTGAAATGAACTTTCATTAACATGATTCGTTTACTTGCCCGTTGAGCCACGTTGGAATAATAAGGATACTTGGGTCTTTTCTGATAATAACATGCCAAAGCCATGTCCCAGACATGGTCTTACATGGGATGTTCTCATATCGGTGCTCATGCCATGTCCCAGACATGGTCTTACGGGGGACCTCTCATCTCGGTGCCAACGCCGTGTCCCAGCCATGGTCTTACATGGGACCTCTCATCTTAGTGCAAACGCCATGTCCCAGGCATGGTCTTACATGGGACCTCTCATCTTGGTGCCAACACCATGTCCCATACATGGTCTTACATGGGACCTCTTTACCCAAATTTCATGACATTTGTATCCGATACATTCCTCAAGTTTCAACGGGGCTTTTTAACACTGATTCCCTGTCATCTCATACTTGAGTCAACATTAAATAAATTCATAAAATAAATGCATAATTGCTGGAAAATAACAATATTAATAATAATTATTGAAATATTGTATTTATTTACCGTAAACTTACCTCGGTACAAAATATAGCCAAATTCACCAACTTAGCCTTCAACTTTATTTTTTCCTTTGTCTAACCTCAAGTTTCGTTAAGCTTGAAAACCCTAACTATGGCTTCTCCCCTTGCTAAATTCGGCCTAATGGAGAAGATGATCAAAAAATGGCTTTTAATTTTTTTGAATTCATTTTAATAACTAATTGACTAAAATACCCTTAATGAAAAACTTTGAAAACATACCTAACCATGTTCATTTTTGTCCACCAACTTAACCAATAGTCTAATTACCATATAACGACCTCCAATTTAAAATTTCATAACAATTGAACACCTCTAACATGTAGAACTCAACTTTTGCACTTTTTACAATTTAGTCCTTTTGACTAAATTGAGTGCCCAAACGTCAAAATTTTTGAACAAAATTTTCACGAAATCTTTCCATAAAATTTTAGGCCATAGAAATATAATAAAAATAATTTTTTTCCTCATCGGATTTGCGGTTCTGAAACCACTATTCTGATAACCTTAAATTTGGGCCATTACAAGTTTTATTAAGGTTAATAATGAAAGTTTCAGAATATGCTCAATTGAAAAAGTTATATGTTTTCACTTATCGAAATTATGGTTTTCAAATTATCAACTCTCAAATTTCCACTACAAAGCTAAGTATCATTTTAGGCATTTTTCCGTAAAATAGATAAGTACTACGCATGGTTTTGAAAAAAAAACATCTAAGAGTGGAATGATGGAAATGTGGAAGTGTACACAATCGTATCACGTAATGAAGTGACAAGTAAATGTCGAGTTATCATACCCACAGGGACTGTGAATGAAAAATATTTATGAAATGTAAATCAAACACTTTGGTGATGGGAAAAATATGTTGTTTTGAAGAAGTGATTTAAAAACTAAAAATTAACTAAGTAATAGAAATAAGAAGTAAAAATTCCAAAGCATGATTTCAAAAAGATGAGTTTTAATCAATATGACATAATTGTGTTAGATCAATTACATCCCTTAACTTAGAATTACTGAACCCATGTTCATGTTGTTATGAATATTTTCACGGAAACTTGGTAATTTGTTAACTACTTCAAATACATACTTACTAAATTAACCAATCTCTTGAACATTTTTAAATGCCAAATCAAACAATTAGTCAATCTTCTTAAGAACATATGATAGTAACTTAGGTAACAATATATTTCTATATTGAAACAGTTTAATCACAATAATATTGCAAGTTATGCAAGGCTAATGTATCGTTTAATACCATCGCTAATTTAACCTTTAGCTACCTTAGAAGATTAAACATGTATCAATTAAATACTGTGCCAATTAATTATATTTTCAATATGTTTAATAATTAATTCATTCACTACCTTACATTTTATAATGCAAGTATAACATAAGCATGGTTTTATTTAATTGAACAATTCACCAAGGCCTATAACAACACAAACATGATTTTAATAATTCAAGTGGACAGAATGCAATCAATCTAACATGAATTAAATTAATCGATTTTAATTAGAACAAGAACAACAACAAAACAATTATTCATATTCATGATCACAACATAAACAAGAAAATTAAAGAGAAAGGAACTAGAAAGCAAATCCAGTATTTCTTTGAAGCCAGACTAGTGCACTCCTCTTCTTGTTTGCTCGTTGTGTTGAACCAAGGCCTCCATGAAAAATTGAATAATACTATTCCAAGGTGGAAGAAGGCTCTTTTCCAATAGGGAAATCGGCAAGGGAAATGGGAGAGTGAAAAGCAAGTGAAATAGATAGATGTGTAGGAAATGAATGGTGTGTTGAATGAGGTAGCAAAGGTGGGTATTTGTAGGTGTGAATGGCTGCTAAAAATAGCAAATAATTAGCAGCCACACACTCTTCCTTGTCCGGCCATACAACAAGCATGTTTGAATATTTCAAACTTGCTATTTTAAGCTAGGGGCAAATCTTCAAAGGCACAAAAAGTGCAGGGGTTTGAAAGGAGTTTAGGGAAACTTTGAGGGCTGTTTTGCAAGCATAAAAATTAGAAAAAATCAGTTGATTGGGTCAGCTTATTGGACAGTTTTGGGCTGCCAATTTGCTTGGTGGATCAGTCTTCTTTTTTCAGTATATTGGGTCACTTTCTCCTTTAGGCTTTACATTAATTTTTAACCCAATTATATTTGGATAAAAAATTAAATATAAATTATATAAAATAATCGTAATTTGGACTGTCCTTGACTGGAAAAATATTCAGCATTGCTCTTGGTTCACTTGATGCAAAAATTTCTCTAATGTTTCGAGCCTTTCGAGGTGTCTGCCGAGCCAATTTTCACATTTTGTGCAAAATTATCGAAAATAAATCAAATTTGTAAAAAATTATTATAAAAATAATTAAAATTAAATATGTTAATAATTTAAGTGCAAATTAATTATTTTATAATTAAAGTATGAATTTCGACAAAATTTACTACAAAATTACATGAACTAAGGCTCAAAAGATGCTGAAAATGTCTATATATTTTATGTTTCTAAAGAGTATTATAAAAAATAATATGATCATATCACACAATTTCCAAAAGTAGATTTTAGTTTGGGTTTTCAAACAAAAAATGTAATACCTAAAGATCTGGTCACAACGTTTAAATCAGGTGTGAGGTGTTATACTAAATTGTCTCGTGTTTTGATTGACCAAGTCTTTAATTAATGAAGTAATTGAATAAACATTGTTGGTCTGACTCTAACACATAGTGAGCAAATTACTGTTAAAAGACACCACTAACAAATAATTCCTGTGATTTAGTGCAATGAGGCGGATATGACGTTCACACATTTGACCAATGAACTAATCATTGACACGTCACCATTTAGTATACATTAATTTACATTTCGTAATTATTTCTCTTGCATATCTTTCAAAAAGGAAAAAAAATATTTCTCCTGCAGAAATAAGGTAATTAGTGACATGTTTCTTAATTTGCAACTTGCATTCCTTTTTATCTTGATTTGTTTCCTTAATTTGTTCCTTTTACATTAATATAAATCCTCTCATAGTTATCTCACAAAAAATCCAAAAAGAAAAGCAAAGCAAGAATGCCTTACAATAATTTTAGGACTCTAACTCCTTTGCTTTGCATGCTTATGCTTGCAAGTTGCATTTCTCAAACACCGGTTTCATATGCAAAATCAGTAGATAATTTAGTTATTCGTTTCCGTTATAAGGTTCACATTATCAATGGCCTTCCAGACAATGCTAAGCCATTAGAGCTTAGTTGCCATTCGAACGATGATGATCTCGGACACCATACTCTTTGGAAAGACCAAGAATTCCGGTTCAAGTTTGGCATTCACTTTTGGAAGAAAACTCATTTCGTCTGCAACTTCAGCTGGGGATCCAAGTCCTTGAATGATATCACTGTTTTCGTGAACGAGGTTGAAACTCGTACATGTAGAGAGACAGGGAACTGCTTCTGGAAAGTAGAAACGGATGGGATTTATTTTAGCAATAATGATCAAAATTGGGAGAAACGGTTTAATTGGTAACCATTTATATCAATGCTTCAATTCTCAAATCTAATACATCTATGTTATTATCGTGATGGAAATTTATTTAAATAAATTGTGTATGTTTTTCTTTGGCTCCTCATTTGTTAAAAATGAGATTATAGTTGCATATAAAAATTCTAATTATAACCGAATCTATTCCAACGTCTAAAGCTCCCAGATGACTTGGACAACATTTTTTTACCATGTCAATTATTCATATTTTAAGTTAATTAAAATTTTAAGAAAAAATTTGATTAGTTAAAAAAAGAAGTTCATTTAAGTGATAAGGTTAGAGAATAAAATGTGATTAGATTAACCATTCAAAATTTCTTAAAAATATCTATATTTAGAAAATAATATTTTTGAATATGATAAATACTTTTTTTAATATATGTGATGAGTTCAAAGTTAAAATATATATACTTGATAAGTTCACTAAATAAAAACTAACTTTAATAGTTGAAATCTTGATAAGTTTTGTTAGCTTTGATTTTAAAATGTTTTGATGTATAACAAACTTAATTCTAGATTCCCTTAATTAAATTTGTAAAAATTAATTTGATCAATTTCAAATATATTTTCAAGTGTTACAAACTCAAAATTAAAGTTTATAAATGACTTAAACTTCCTACAAAAGTTTTTGAGTACCCCCAAGTCCTTTAAAAATGTTTCTAAGCCTTGTTTCCAAGTTTCCCCAACATTGTTTCGAGAAACACAAACTTTGAATGTAAAATTGCTCAGGGGGAGTTTTATCTCAATACAATTTGTGTTTTGTCTTAAGACATAGGCCATGTCTCGAGACAAACCAGCTACAAGAGAACCCTTTCTTGAGAAAAAGGCCCATTTGTCTCAAGACAAGCAAACATCGAAGCTAAGGTTTACTTTAAGGAAGCCTTCTCTGGAGACAATTGTGTAATTACCTCGAGACATACCTATTGTGTCTTCAGATAGCATGCTCTAATGGTCATATTTTGTTCTTTTTTCACGAGACAAGAATTCTATGTCTGAGACACATGTCTGAAGACACGCCCGTGTCTTAGGCCATATGGCCATTCAAAATAGGGACACACGACTGTGTCCTAGCCCGTGTCTGTGCCCGTGTAACTCACTGACTTGGGCCACATGGTGAAGCCACATACCCGTGTGCTAGGCCGTGTACCCTTCGAGGAAACCTCACACACTCGTGTCTCAGGTGCTAGGCCATGTAATAATCTGACTTGCAACCTTTTGAAAGCTACAGGGGACACATGGCCTATAACAGCCCATTTTCAGTGGTGTCGAAAATAGTGGTTTCGGGGCCACCAAATTCGACGAGTAAGTTCATAAAAATTATTATTTAATATATACGAGGTAATTGTGACTTTGAAAAGGTTTTTGATTTGATAATTTCTGTTATTTAAGCAATTTATTAAGTTCGAGTGGTAAGACCCTAATGTGAAGTGGTTTTAGAAAATGAGGTATCGAGACCTCGTTTCTATAAACCGAGTCGTAAATATTTTTATAATTATTTATGGAGTGTCATTAAGGTGGTATTAAAGTTTCGTTGAAAAAATTTAACGTTTCGATGGTTAATTAATTAAAAAAGACTAAATTGTAAAATATGTAAAATTTGATCACTATTTGATTTGAGTGATTAAATGGTTAATTGAATAAAGGAAAAGGAAGTTAAATAGTAATTAAACCATGGTCAAAGTTTCCAAGCAGTGGTATTATGATTGAATCCACTAGCTTTTGGATTAATTGTTCTTTTAGTCCTAATTAGTTTAGGATTAAATTGTAAATAAGTTTATTTAGTTAGAATTTAATTTAATTGAAGGAACAATTGTGAAATTAAACCTTCCTTTTATGGTAATTATGCCATATATTTATGTATTGATAATTGTGGTCATTAAATTGGTGTTTTATTTGTTTATTAACCAAGGCTAAAATGGTAATTTGATAAATTATATTAAAATAAAATAAAAACAAAAGCTTAATTTGATATCATCTTTTTGGTTTCTTTCTCAACAACTGAAAACACCATGGATGTTGAGATGAAACTTTTGGCCATGTTTCATTTGATGCATGTAAGTCCATTTTAGCCACGTTTCTAGTAATTTTTATGTTTTTAAGATCATTGCAACTAGGTCCAGCTGGCCCGTACCTTCGATTTTGAAACTGTTAAAGATTTTGAATGTTTCCATTGATGAACCTTGTCATTTTAGATGTTAAATGATGAATTTGAAATATTAGTTGTTATTTAAAAGTATTTTATTAAGTGATTTTTAAAGAATTTTCAAATTAGGGACTAAATTGTTAAAATAGTAAAAATACAAGGATTAAATGTGAAATTTTTGCATGAATGGGCTTTTTTGGATAAAACATTAGGCTAATCTCAATTTTGGGTGAAAATGGTTAATTTTCATGTTTTGGGCTCAGGGACTAAATTGAATAAAAGTAAAACTTTAGGGGTAATTTTGTAAAAATGTAAAGAATGACCAAATTGCATGAAAGGATTTTATTTTTTGTCTAAATTAATATATTGAATGAAATTATTAACTTAGATCAAGAATGGGTAGAAAACCGAGAAAAATGGAAAATTACCAAAATGCCCTTAAACTTTGGTATTTCTGTAATTTAGCCAAGTAAGTTCGTATGAACTGTATTCTGTATAATTTTGATTAAATTAAATGTTAATGTGTGATTATATTGTGATTAAATCAATAAATATATGTTAGTATGAAATTTATTATCTTATGAAACGACGTAAATCCAACGACATATGACGATTACCGAGTCCCATTTGAACCTTAAGAATTCGTAGGATACAAATGACATGTCATTAGGGTTACCGATTCTCAGCTCATATGAGCTTACCGATTTACAGCTCGTGAGAGCATACCGATTCATAGCTCGAATGAGCATACATGTACAGGAATTGACAGATTATAGTTTAGCACACTATGTGTGTGCTATCTTGAGTATCAAACGATATTCTAAATGGTTCAACAGGCAATGTTCTGTTACGAGATGATATGAGTTCAATAAGAACTATTACAGGTATTTACATGAAATCCATGGAAATGATTTTACATGATGTATTGATACATGATATGGATGTTACATGTATATGGAAATTTGATTAATAGTTGAGTTCATCCATGATTATTGATTCATATATGAATTTACATGACTAACATGGTTGGTGTATATGTGCTTAGGCTTTGGTCAAGTTGTGATTGGATTATACCACGTTAAACTTATAAGTTATGCATTGAAATGCTAAATGCCTAAATGGAAATATGCTTGTGATCATGAAAGCATGGTAAGGTTTAAATTATGTAATTCCTAATGAAATGGTTTACCATGTGGTTAGTTCCAAAAAGAATTATGTTTAAATGCACTAGCTTATGGCTATGATTGAATGATATGCTTATGTCTTGTGTGATATGCATATGAAACGGGTGTGGAAAGGTAAGGAAATAGTAAGTTCATACTTGAAGTGTAAAATGATGAAAAAGGGAATGATAAGTTGAATTGATGTTGTTATTTAAGCTAAAGAAAGTAAATGCAATAGAAAGTAATGAAATACAAATGAAAATAAGAAAATTTGAAAAGGTTTAAAGTTTTATAAATCCTACTATGCTAGGGATGATATGTATATGTGATGCTGTGAATTTACTTACTTTGTGAGTTGTTGAATATGGTTTCATGAATCTTGCGGTATTGGTATAGCATTATTTTTTATAAGTATAAATTTCATATTTGAAATGGATTGATATGACTAAAGTTTATACAAGCTTACTAAGCATTCATTGCTTACATAGTTATCTTTCTCTTACTTTGCATGTATATGTTATTTTGGCTAATGTTGGCCTATATGTTTTGTTGTGATTATAGCCATTTGAGTTGGCTTGTGTTTTGGTATATTTTGGTATGGATATATGTGGCCTTAATTTGGTTGAGGTGTGGCTTGATTGGTGGTTGAATGATGAAAGGTAAAATGATAGTTATATGTGTATTTTGTATAAGTTTTTTGTGAGTTGATGAATTGGTTGTGAATTGGTACCTTATTGTGTAAGACAAATATGTCTAATTATGTTAGAAATTGAATGGCATGTTTAACATCAATTGGTATGTTTTGGTAAGTGATCTACATGATATGTAATGATGCAATTATGCATATAAATTAGTTGAACATTTGGTTATATTGAATACATGGTTAAACATGTTTTATAATTCTCATTTGAGGTGCTTAAGGGCATATTGGTTGTATGTGAAAATACTATATGTTTAAGGATTCATTTTGCTTGTTTTGGATGCCATAATATGGCTTGTTTATATGCACAATGTTAAGTGTAGGTGGATGCCAAATTTGGTGAGAAGTATTGCTTGTAAAATGGCCTATCTTCATCCACATGGGCAGAGACACAAGCGTGTGTCTCAACCGTGTGTGACACAAGACTAGGTGACACAGCGGTGTGTCCCCTGTAGTTTTTAAAGGGTTGCAAAGTCAAGCTATTACATGGCTTGGAACACGGGTGTGTGAGGTTACTTCGAAGGGTACAGGGCCTAGCACACGGGCGTGTGGCTTGGCCATGTGACCAAGTCAGAGAGTTGCACGGGCATGGACACAAGGTGGGACACGGCCGTGTGTCCCTATTTTGAATGCCCACACGGCCTGAGACACGGGCGTGTCTCCTGACCGTGTAAGCCACACGGCCGTGTGACCCCTATAGCTTTGAAATTTTTCACTGTTTTCTGAAAAATTCTCTGAGTTTCCGATTTAGTCTCAACTTGTTTATAATGTGTATTTAGGGCCTCGAGGGGGACAATATATATGATTTTGATTGGTTTTATTATGAATATTGATATGTTATGAAACGTTTAAAATTTCTATCTGTTTGATCCGTAAACCCCGATAATGCTCTGTAACCCAATTTGGCATGTACCTACAACCACAATTTGGCACGTACCTACAACCACAATTTGGACAAAAATAGACAATTTTACAAGCTATTTTTCTCACCCAATTTGGCATGTACCTACAACAACAATTTGGCACGTACCTACAGCCATAATTTGGACGAAATAGGCTATTTTACAAGCTATTTTTCTCACCTAATTTGGCATGTACCTACAACCACAATTGCACAAACTTACAAGCCATAACAAGGCATCGAAATCAAGCATAAAAATAACTTAAACATATGGTATAATATCATATAACCTATATGCCCTTAGACACCTCAGATGACAATTTATAACATGACCAACCATATGTTCAATTTATAACATACCATGTATCTTAATTACCAAGACACAACCATTTGGTACCAAAATGCCATTCTTTAACAAGCATCAATTTACCAAATAAATCATACCTACTTAAGTATCAATCTACCACAAATTCATCATAACACAAGACATATATTCCATATGCACACTTAACTATCATTTTACAGTTCATCATTTAACCACTAATCAAGCCACACATCAACCATATTAAAACAACTTATATATATACTAAAATAAGCCAAAACACAAGCCAAATCATATGACCACAATTACAACAAAACATATAGGCCAACATTAGCCAAAATAACCTATACATGGCATTATAACCGAAATTAAACATCCGAAAGTACCAAAAGAGCCGATGGATAGTGTGATATAGCTCCGACAAGCTTCCAACTCGAACAAGCTTCCAATTCACTATAATCACGGAAAAATAACACAGAGCAAGCATTTAAGCTTAGTAAGATCGTATAATATCGAATTTAAATTACCATTTAGTCACAATTTAGGTAAGTAAACATAGCATATCGCAACTCAATTTGGCCAAATGCCTAATCACATATTCACCAACATGTTAGCCATGTAAAACACATATAATAGCCAATAAACAGGGATGAACATAACCACTAAGCAAGTTTCATATACATTTATCATCCATTTCATGTTTCAATATATAATGTAATATCATTTCCATGTATTTCATGTATATACCTGTAATAGTTCGTATTGAACTCATATCATCTCGTAACATAATTTATTCATTTAGATCAAGATAAACCACGTACGACTCTAGATCGAGGCAAATAAAAAGCTTGAGATTAGTCGACTTTATTTTCTACTTTTATCGTCGAAGTAAGTTCGTACCTTTAAGTTTTGTTTTTATTTTATAAGTTGAATACTATTATTGTATAATATTAAATTGGGTGTTGATGGAAAAAATCCAACGGCGTGACGACGATCATCAACAAATGAAAAGGAATAGCTTCGGCTATCGATTATGTAAAGGGATGGTGATGATCATCAAACTATGAAAGGGATGGCTTTAGCTATCGAACTATGGAAAAGGATGGCTTCGGCTATCAATCTATGAAAAGGGATAGCTTCAGCTATCAAATTATGAAATGGGATGGTGACGACCATTGAACTATGAAAAGGGATGGTGGCGACCATCAAATTATGAAAAGGGATAACTTTAGTTATTGAATTACGAAAAGGGATGTGTCAACCATCGTATTATTACCTTGTGTGAGCTTTGATAAGAGTTTTCGATGTAAATTTACATTAATATGATGAAAGGTAGGTAATGTGTACCTTTGTGGAAATTAAAAGTAAGAATGTATATATAAGAGTTTTTGAATTAGATGTGCTCATGTTAATTTGGGATATACATGCATTGAGGTTGTTTAATTTATTAATAAATTTAGACTATATTTGTTACGAACTTACTAAGCATGACATGCTTACTTTGTGTTTATTTTTCTTGTTTGTAGTTGTCGGAAGCTCGCTTAGGTTGGAAAGTTGTCAAAGATCTATCACACTATCTATCGGTTCTTTCGATACTCATGGATGTTTTCTTTTGGTTATAATGGCTTGTATAGGTATTTTGGCTAATGTTGACCATGTATTTTTGTTGTTGAAATGGCCATTTGGTTTGGCTTGAATCATGGCATTTTTGTGGTGTAATAGATATAGTTTTGGCATGTAAATATTAGTTTTAGAATGGTTGATATTTGGGTTGTTATGTTTGAAAGATAGTTGAAGATAGGATAGGGTAAATATGCATATGGTAGGTGTTTTATGAGGTATGTGAATGTGGTGGTGATTTGGTGCATTAGTTATAAGTGAGTTATATGACTACTTGGAGCTAAATCATGAATGGTATATTTAGTACATTTTTGGTATGTTTTTGGTTCATAAAACAAATGGTACAATATGGTATAAACTTGGTTAAGCATTAGTTGAACAATTGACCAATATGTGTTTATATTGTTACATGTTTTAAATGTTGTTATTTTAGGTGCCATTGGGCATATTGGTTGGATGAAATTATACCATATGTATATATCTTAATTATGCATGATTTTGGTGCCTTGTTATGGCTTGTGCATATGTGCAATTTTGGTTATAGGTACATGCATAGTTAGGTGAGAAAAATGGCTTGTAAAATTGCCTATTTTCATCCACACGGGCAGAGACACGAGCGTGTGGTTCAGCCGTGTGTGACACACAGTCAGGTGACACAGCCGTGTGTCCCTTGTAGCTTTCAAAGAGTTTCAAGTCAGGCTGTTACATGGCCTAGCACATGGGCATGGACACGAACGTGTGAGGTTATTTTGAAGGGTACAAGGCCTGGCACACGAGCGTGTGGCTTGGCCGTGTGACCCAAGTCAGTGAGTTACATGGTCACGGACATGGGCTGGGACATGGCCGTGTGTCCCTACTTCAAATGCCCACACGGCCTAGCCATAGGGCTATGTAACCCTTGCAGTTTGAAATTTTTATCTTTTTTTGAAAAATACTATAAGTTTACGATTTAGTCCTGACTTGTTTCTAACACGTATTTAGGGCCTCGAGGGTTTGTTTAAGTGACAATATGTATGTATTGAATTAGTTTTAATGTATTTATTGATATGATATTAAAAGTTCGAAATGTATGTCTGTTTGATTTGAAAACTCCGGTAATGCTCTGTAACCCTGTTCCGGCGATGGATACGGGTTAGGGGTGTTATATTCTATAACTGTTTAATACCTTTAGCTACTACAACTCAAGTTTTACACTTTACGCGATTTAGTCTTTTTTATCAAATTAAGCATGTAAACGGTAAAATTTCTTAACGAAATTTTTATACGGTAATACTATCATGCTATGGAGCATAAAATAATAATAAAATAAATTTTTCGACTTCAAATTTGTGATCTCAAAACCACTGTTCCAATTTCACTAAAAATGGGCTGTTACAACTCTCCCCCTAAAAGAATTTTTGTCCTCGGAAATCTTACCAGAAAAGAGGTTTGAATATTACTTTCTCATAGCTTCCTCGGGTTCCCAGGTGGGTTATTCTATTCCCTGTCATTACCAGAGAATTTTTACTAAAGCTATGTTCTTATTTCTCAATTCTTTCACCTCTCATGCTAGAATCCTGATATGTTCCTCACTATATGTCCTATCAGGCTAAATCTTAACATTCATCGGGGAAATAATATGTGAAGGGTCAGATCGGTACTGTCGTAACATAAACACATGAAAGTCATTATGAATCTTTTCTAGTTCTGACAGTACAGCTAATCGGTATGCAACAGGTCTGATTCTTTCAGTAATGCCATATGGCCCGATAAATCGTGGACTTAGCTTTCCTTTGTCACCGAACCGAAGAACTTTCTTCCAGGGTAAAAATTTCGACAATACTCTGTCGCCGACTTGAAATTCTATATCTTTACATTTAAGATCTGCATACGATTTTTGACGATCGGAAGCTGCTTTCAAACTATCTCGGATCACTTTTACTTTTTCTTTAATCTCACTAAGCTCGGTCCAGTGTAACGGAGTTTAGTATTTACGACCATACAGAGCATCATACTGTGTCATTTTTATACTCAACTGAAAACTGTTATTATACGTGAAGTCGACTAACGGCAAATATTTTTTCTAGTTGCCTTCAAACTCTAATACACAGCAACGAAGCATATCCTCAAGAATCTGAATCATACGCTTGGATTGACCATCGGTTTGAGGGTTAAATGCAATGCTAAAATGCAACCACGTACCTAAAGCTTCCTGTAACCTTCTCTAGAATCGTGATGTAAATTGTGGATCTCTATCCGAAATAAAGGAGACTAGCACTCCTTGTAATCTAGCAATCTTTGAAATGTATAACTTAGTTAAGCTGTCAAGGGAGTAGTTTGCACGTACCGAAATAAAATGTGCAGACTTCATCAAATGGTCAACGATAACTCAGATGACATTTTTATTTCTCGGTGATAAGGGTAAACCCGATACGAAATCAATAGTAACACTATCCCATTTCCACTCCGGTATCATCACTGGCTGTAACAATCTTGAAGGTACCTGATGTTCAACTTTAACCTACTGACATATCAAACATCTCGATACAAAATCAGAAATCTCACGTTTCATTCCCGACCACCAATACATCTATCTCAAATCACTGTACATTTTATTGCTTCCTAGATGAACAAACAAGCTACTATTATGAGCTTCGTGCAAAATTCTTTTAAAAAGCTCAGGATTCATCGAAACACAAAGTCTACCTCTAAACAACAAATAATCATCGGGTCCTATCTGAAATTTTGAATTAAAATTCGATTCATAATGTACCCGTTTAGCTAGCAAATCGTCATCACATTTCTGAGTTTCATAGATTTGTTGTAAAAACATCGGTCTAGCTTTCAACTCAACTAATATCGAGTCATCATCAGACAATGTCAGTCGTGTATTCATTGTTCGCATAGAAAATAAAAATTCAAATATTTTTGCGAAATTAGATCCTTCAAACTTTTGTGATCTGTAAATATGTGGCATTTTTCACTTAATAAATGGTGTCTCCAAATTTTCAATGCGAGCACAATAGCTACCAACTCTAGGTCATGTGTTGGATAATTCTTTTCAAGCGGCTTTAACTATCTCGAAGCATAAGCTATCACTTTGCCTTTCTACATAAGAACACAACCTAAACCATTTAAAGACGTATCACTGAAAATCACAAATTCTTTACCGATTTAGGTTGAACCAATACTGGTGTTTCGGTTAACAATGCTTTCAACTGATTGAAACTTTGCTGACATTTCTCGGACCATTCAAATTTCATATCCTTCTGTAAAAGTCGTGTCACTGGTGTAGCTATCATTGAGAACCCTTTCACGAACCTTCGATAATAACTAGCTAACCCTAAAAAACTTTTGACTTCAGATATGTTTCTTGGTGGTTTCCAATCAATAACTGTTGAAATTTTACTTGGGTCAACTTTGATGCTTCAACTGACACTATATGTCCTAGAAAACTGACTTCTCGGAGCCAGAACTTGCATTTGCTAAATTTAGCAAACAGTTGTTTATCTTGCAGAGTTTGCAAAACAATTCTCAAGTGTCCATCATGCTTGGATTAATCTGGGGAATATATCAAAATGTCATTAATAAATACCACAACAAATCTTTCTAAATACGGTCTGAAGATTCTGTTCATCAAATCCATAAATACTGTAGGTGCATTAGTTAAACCAAACAACATCACAAGAAATTCATAGTGTTTGTACCTAGTTCTAAATGTAGCTTTCGGCACATCTGAATCTTTCACTCATAGCTGATAATAACCAGAATGAAGATCAATCTTCGAAAATACTGTGACACCTTTTAACTGATCGAACAGGTCGTCAATTCGAGGTAGTGGATATTTATTATTGATTGTAACCTTATTGAGCTGATGGTAGTCAATACATAATCTCATCGATCCATCCTTTTTCTTAACAAACAGAACCAGTGCACCCCAAGGTGAAAAACTAGGTCAAGCAAAACCACTATCTGTCAACTCTTACAACTGTGCTTTCAACTCTTTTAACTCCGTAAGAGCCATTCTATAAGGTGCTATCGATTTCAGTGATGTCTCCGATACTAGTTCAATAGCAAACTCAACCACTCTGATCAACGATAAACTAGGTAACTCCTCTGGAAACATATCAAGATACTCGCAAACCACTAGTACTAACTCAAGCTTCGATTCAGACACTTTAGTATCCAATACATAAGCAAGATAAGCATTACAACCTTTTCTCACATATTTTTGCGCCAATATAGCTGATATCACCATTGGCAACCCACTCGGACTATCTGATTTAATACGAAGTGTCTCTCCGTGCTGACATTTCAATACAATAAGCTTTCGTCTACAGTTCACAACAGCATTATGTAGAGTTAGTCAATCCATACCTAGAATCACATCAAATTCATTAAACGGTAGCAACATCAAATCAGTCAAAAAAATTTTAACCTCTTGTCATCAAAGGACAATTCTTGTAGACTTTATCAACTAGCACATACCGACCTAGGGGTTTCGATACCTTAACCACGAATTCAGTGCACTCAATAGGTAAATTCTTACTAGACACTAAATTCGTGTACACATATGAATGAGTGGACCCCGAATCAATCAAAGCAGTAATATCAGTCTAAAAAATATAAAAAGTACCGGTAATAACATCTGGTGCTCATGCCTCGAATCTCACAGTAGAATCTTTCGTTACGCCACGGCTACCACTCACATTTCCAAGATTATGAGGTGGTCTACCTCTCGCAGCTGTGTTGCTTGATCTCGTAGTTTGAACTTTTTCTTTCTCGAATTTCTCTGGGCAATCTCTAAGATAATGATCTGAAGAACCACAACTGAAACACGCTTCGTTCTTTACTTGACACTCACCATAATGTGGTCTGTTACAGTGCTTACACTCGGGTCTGACATCTCTAACACTACCCACACTCGCTACAGATGTAGCATGAGGTTTAGGACTAGAGCGTCGGGTACTTCTGTCTATACTAGAATATCCCACAGAAGCAGTAGAACAGTTGTGACGTTCTTTTGATTTCTTTGATACTGACTGATAGGACTTCCTAGTCGAGCTCTTTCTCGAGTCTTTAGCTTCAAAATGAGCATGTCTTTTCTCTTTACTCAGTTGCTCGGCCTTATGTGCCTGGTAAACCAATACAACGAACTCTTTCAGCTCAAGAATTCAAACCAAAAGCTTAATGTCCTCGTTTAACCCTTCTCTAAGTCTTTTACACATAGCATTCTCGATCAGAATACACGCCTAGGTATATTTGCTCAATCTAACAAATTCCAGCTCAGACTCTAATACAGTCATACGATGCTATTTAAGCTGAAGAAATTCTTTACGTTTCTAATCCAAAAACCTTTGACTAATATATTTCTTTCGGAACTCAGTTTGGAAGAATTCTCAAGTGATCTGCTCTCTCAGCACAACAAAAATCAACGTGTTCCACCACTAGTAAGCTAAATCTTTTAGTAATGATACTGCACATTTAACACATTCAGTCGGTTTACATGATAGCTCATCAAAAACCCTGATCGTATTCTCTAACCAAAATTTAGCTCTCTCGTGATCATCCTCGATTGTAGCTCAGAATTCTTCAACCCCATACTTATGTATCTTATCAACAGGTGGCTTACTAACTCGGATTGGTTTCATAACTTGAGGAATAACGGGAACTGGTTGGGGAGCAGGAGAGGTTGGAGGTTGTTGAGCAGCCAGGTTCACCCATACAAACTCGGAGAACCATTCGTTCATCATTTGGAAGAAGGCTTCTTTAGCCTCTCCTCCCTGGCCCTCAGATACGAGCCTTGTACCTCTCAATGTTACTCTGTGAATGGAGGCTTGAGCATTACTCTCTACTTTATCGGAGTGAGCTGAGTTGGACGTCATTGCTATATGAAAACATGTTTCAAACAGTCAAGAGATATCAGACTATCACAGGTTATATAATGGCATGTATATCTAGACTCGTACACGCTACGTTCAGCCCGTGACTCGAATAAATCGTAGCTCTGATACCAATAAATAAAACACCTTAACCCATATCCGTCGCCAAAATAGGGTTATAGAGCATTCCCGAAGTTTACAACTCAAATGGATAAAAAATTCAAACATTTCATAACATATCATTGAACATATTAAAACCAATTCAAATCATACAAATTATCCCTTATACGATCCCTCGAGGCTCAAAATATGCATTAGAAACAAGTCGGGACAAAAATTAGAAACTTATAGAAATTTTCAGAAAACATTGAAATTTTTTCATTACTGCAAGGGTCACACGGCCAAGAGACATGCTCATGTCTTTGGCCATTTGAGCATTCTAAATAGGGACACACAGCTGTTTCCCAGCCCTTGTCTGTGTCCGTGTAACTCACTAACTTGGGCCACACGACCAAGCCACAAGCTCGTGTGTTAGGTCGTTTACCCTTTGAAGTAACCTCACACGCCCGTGTGCCAGGCCATGTGCTAGGCCGTGTAACAGCCTGACTTGCAAACCTTTGAAAGCTACAGAGGACACATGGCTGTGTGTCACACACGACTGAGACACACACTCGTGTCTCTGCCTGTGTGGATGAAAATAGGCTATTTTACTAGTCATTTTTCTCACCCAACTTGGCATGTACCTACAACCACAATTGCACAAACTTACAAGCCATAGCAAGGCAACGAAATCAAGCATAAACAAACCTCACATGCCCGTGTGCCAGGTTGTGTGCTAGGTCGTGTAACAGCCTAACTTGGAAACCTTTGAAAGGTACAAGGGACACACTGCTGTGTGTCACACACAACTAAGACACACACCAGTATCTCTGCCTGTGTGGATGAAAATAGGCTATTTTACAAGCCATTTTCTCACCCAATTTGGCATGTACCTACAACCACAATTGCACAAACTTACAAGCCATAGCAAGGCATCCAAATCAAGCATAAACAAACCTTAAACATATGGTATAATATCATACGACCAATATGCCCTTAGGCACTTTATATGACAATTTATAACATGACCAATCATATGTTCAATTTAACCAAATAGCCAAATAACTTGTATGGATACTTGCATCAATACATACCATGTATCTTAATTACCAAAACACAACCATTTGGTACCAAAATGCCAGTCTTTAACAAGCATCAATTTACCAAATGAATCATACCTACTTAAGTATCAATCTAGCACAAATTCATCATAACACAATACACATACACCATATGCACACTTAACTATCATTTTACCATTCATCATTTAACCACTAATCAAGCCACACATCAACAATATTAAAGCAACTTATATACATACCAAAATATGCAAAAACATAATCCAAATCATATGGCCACAATTACAACAAAACATATAGGCCAACATTAGCAAAAAAATAACCTATACATGCCATTATAACAGAAATTAAACATCCAAAAGTACCAAAAGAGCCAATGGATAGTATGATATAGCTTCGACAAACTTCCAACCCGAACGAGCTTCTAATTCACTAAAATCATGAAAAAATAACATTGAGTAAGCATTTAAGCTTAGTAAGATCGTATAACATAGAATTAAACTTACCATTTAGTCATAATTTAGGTAAGTAAACATAGAATAGCCCAACTCAATTTGGCCAAATGTCTAAGCACATATTCACCAACATGTT
Source organism: Gossypium hirsutum (assembly GCF_007990345.1). NCBI lineage: Eukaryota > Viridiplantae > Streptophyta > Magnoliopsida > Malvales > Malvaceae > Gossypium > Gossypium hirsutum. The sequence continues at coordinate 45,847,649 of NC_053441.1, read as the reverse complement.
AGCCATGTAAAACACATATACTAGCTAATAAACATGGATGAACATAACCTCTAAGCAAGTTTCATATACATGTATCATCCATTTCATGTTTCAATATATCATGTAATATCATTTCCATGTATTTCATGTATAGACCTATAATAGTTCGTATCGAATTCATATAATCTCGTAGGAGAACATTGCCCATTGAACCATTTAGAATATCGTTGGATACTCAGGGTAACTCACACATAATATGCTAAACTTGAATTCATCAATTCCTGTACCTGTACATGTATGCTCATATGAGCTATGAATCGGTATGCTCTCACGAGCTGTAAATCGGTAAGCTCATACGAGCTGAGAATCGATAATCTCTAATGACATGTCATTTGTACCCTACGAATTCCTAACGTTCAAACGGGACTCGGTAATCATCATATGTCATCGGATATACAATCAGTATTTATACATGGAAATTATACAAATCACATACATATAATTCAATTAAAACATATAAATACTCGATTTAATTACACAAACTTACCTCGAAAAGTGTACGTAGATAAAGAGGCGATTAATTCGAGATTTTCTCTTTGCCTCGATCTAACTCCATACGAGTAACTGGATCTATACAAATAAATTTAATTCAATTTAATATATTTCTCATTCAATTTAGTCCAACATATATTTTTGGCAAAATTATAATTTTGCCCTTATACTTTTAATTTCTATACAATTTAGTCCCTGTCTTGAAAAATGAAATCATGCAATTTAACCCTTACCCAAGCCTAGCCAATTTGTATACATATTAGTAGCACCCATATATTTTTCATGCAATTGAGTCCCTAGTTCGGCATTTATGACCATACGGTGCCGTTTTTATACTCGACTGAAAACTGTTGTTATATGCAAATTTAGCCAACGATAAGTATTTCTCCTAGGTGCCTTCAAACTCTAAAACACAACACCGAAGCATATCTTAAAGAATCTGAATCACACATTCAGACTGACCATCGGTCTGAGGGTGAAATACAGTACTAAATTACAACTGCCACTACGTTTTCTTTACTCGGGTGATAATCAATGATCAACTCATCATCTTTCAATGGTTCTAGCCATCTGCGCTATCTCAAATTTAGATCTTTCTTCGACATTAAATACTTTAAACTCTTTTGGTCGATAAATATGTGACATTTTTCACCAAATTTTCAACGCAAACACAATAGCTGCGAATGCTAGGTCATGTGTCGGATAGTTCTTTTCATGCGGCTTTAACTGTTTGGAAGCATAAGCTATCACTTTGCCTTCCTGCATTAAAACACAGCCTAAACCATTCAATGATGCATCGTTGAAAATCACAAAGTTTTTACCCGATTCAGGTTGAACTAGAACTGGTGCTTTGGTCAATAGTGCTTTTAACTGATTGAAACTTTGCTGACATTTATCATACCATTCAAACTTCACATCTTTCTGTAATAGCCGCGTCACCGGTGTAGCTATCATTGAGAACCCTTTGACAAATCTTCAGTAATAACCAGCTAATCCCAGAAAACTTTTGACTTTAAAAATGTTCCTCGGTGGTTTCCAGTCAACAACCGCAGAAATTTTCCTCGGATCAACTCTGATGCCTTCAACCTACACTATATGTCCCGAAAAATTGACTTCTCAGAGCTAAAACTAGCATTTGCTAAATTTAGCAAATAGTTGTTTATCTCGCAGAGTTTGTGAAACAATTCTCAGATGCTCGACATGTTCAGTCTCGTCTCAGGAATATATCAGAATATTATCAATAAATACCACAACAAATCTATCTAAATATGGTCTAAAAATTCTATTCATCAAATCCATAAATACTGCAGGTGCGTTAGTTAAACCAAATGGCATCATAAGAAATTCATAATGACTGTACCTGGTTCTGAATGCAGTTTTTGACAAATCTGAATCTTTCACTCATAGTTGATAGTAATCAAAACAGAGATCAAACTTCGAGAATACTATGGCACCTTTGAACTAATCGAACAAATCGTCAATTCGAGGTAGTGGACATTTGTTCTTGATTGTAACCTTGTTGAGCTTACGGTAGTCAATACATAATTTCATCGATTCGTCCTTTTTCCTAACAAACAGAGCTGATACACCCCAAGCTAAAAAATTTGGTCGAGCAAAACCCCTATCTGTCAACTCTTGCAACTATGGTTTCAATTCTTTTAACTAGGTGGGAGCCATTCTGTAAGGTGCTATCGATATTGGTGATGTTCCTGGTACAAGTTCTATAGCAAACTCAACTTCTCTGATGGTGGTAATCCAGGTAATCCTCTGGAAACAGATCAGAATACTCACAAACCATTGGCACATATTCAAGCTTCGATTCAGACACTTTAGTATCCAATACATAAGCAAGGTAAGCAGTACAACCTTTTCTCACATATTTCTGCGCTGACATAGCTGATATCACCATAAGCAACCAACTCGGATTATCTGATTCAGTACGAAGCGTTTCACCGTTCTGACATTTTAATACAATTAGCTTTTGTCTACAATTTACAATAGCATCGTGTAGTGTTAGCCAATCCATGCTTAAAATAACATCGAATTCATTAAACGGTAATAGCATCAAATCAGTTGGAAAACTGTAACCCCGAGTCATTAAAGTACAATTGTTGTAGACCTTATCAACTAGCACATACTAGCCTAGGGGACTTGACACTTTAACCACGAATTCAGTGGACTCAATAGGTAAATTCTTATTAGACATTAAATTCGTGCACACATACAAAAGGGTTGATCCCAGATCAATCAAAGTAGGTACATCATTATCATAAATAGAGAAAGTACCGGTAATAACATCTGGCGCAGAAGCATCCTCGCGAGTGTGAATAAGATAAACCCTAGCTAGTTCTCGTGCCCCGAATCTCACAACAGAGTCTTTCATCACGCCATAGCTACCACTCACATTTCCAAGATTACGCGTTTGTCTACCTCTCGCAGTAGTATTGTTCGGTCTTATGGTCAGAGCTTTCTCTTTCTCAAATTTCTCTGGGCAATCCCTAAGATAGTGGTCTAAGGAATCACATATATATAATACAAATAAAGCATATAATTATACAATTTAATTTCACGAGCTTACCTCGACGAGTATACGTAAATACGGACACGATTATTCTGAGACTTTCTCTTTGCCCCGATCTAACTCCATACGAAGTCTGATTGGATCTATACGAATAAATTTAATCCAATTCAATATATTTCACATTCAAATTAGTCCAACACACATTTTTGGAAAAATTACCATTTTACCCCTATACCTTTATTTCTTTACAATTTAGCCCCTAGTTCATAAAAATAGAAATTTACACAATTTCACTATAACCCATCATGGTCAAATATCAAATAGATCTTTAGAATTCACTATACTTCAATTATTTCACAATTTCACTATGTAATATTTCCTATTTTTCAATTTAGTCCCTATTTGACAATTTTACTAAAAATTCTTTTACGAAAGTTGTTTACCTATCAACAACTATTAATTTTCTACCATCAAACTTCAAAACTCAAGCATAATAATCAATGGTAAAACCCTAATAGTTTAACAATTTTACAAATTAATCCCCGGGCTAGCTAGATTAAGCTACAACGATCCCGAAAACGTAGAAATCATTAAAAATGAGATAAAAATCATACCTAATTGGGCAATATAAGCTTGGTTGAATTTCGATAAAAAAATGGCTTCTTTCCTTAAGAGAAATTGGTCGAAGAAGATGATGAAAATGAAGATATATTTGTTTTGTTTTAATTTATCATTTATTACCTATTTACTAAATTAACCTTAAAAACTAAACAAAAATTCAATAATAACAAACCATGCTCATCCACTAACAACCTTAATGGGCTAATTGCCATATGAGAACCTCCACTTTAAAGTTCTATAGTTGTTTAATACCTTTAGCTAATAGATTATAACTTTTTCACTTTACGCGATTTAGTCCTTTTATCAAATTAAGCATCTAAATGGTAACATTTCTTAACGAAATTTTTATAAGGTAATACTATCATGTTGTAGACCAGAAAATAATAAAAAAATAAAATTTTCAAACTTGGATTTGTGGTCTCAAAATCACTGTTTTGATTTAACTGAAAATAGGTTGTTACAGTAGCAACCCATATATTTCACAAATTCACAAAATTTACCATGAATTTATCATCTTTTCAATTTATCCTTTAATTGACAATTTCACCAAAAATCCCTTTACAAAAGTTGTTTATCTAACAAGAACCATTCATTTTCTACCATCAAACTTCAAAACTCATATATATTCATCAATGCTAATGTAACACCCCTCACCCGTATCTGTCGTCGGATTAGGGTTACGAGGCATTACCAAACATATCGGAACATTTCACGATCACTTCACAATGAAAAGTCATACACCATCATATCATATACAAATTCGTATAATTGAATCATATAGCCAACTACAAAAATCATTCTTTATCAAATATTCTCTTATACTAACTATGTTTCAATAATTAACCATTTCAAATCTGTTTGTCTAATTTAAAATTTTGCACCAAACTACAAATATCAAAACCAATTTGTACGTGTTTCGTAATTACAAAAATTCAAACCATATGGCCACCATTTCATTAACATACGAATACATCAATCATAATCAACCATAATTCATTTCATATACTGAGCATAAAACAAAACGTCAGTCGATATACATCTATTTCATAATTACATACTAAACTATTTCAACCCAAACCTTTAGCTAAATAACATCCATAAAATTTTCTAATCTTTATACCTGCACAAGTTAAACCAATTTGGCCATATCTCACGGCTTAATATTCATTTGCACATAAAACATTAAGTAACTATAAAACGTAACCAACTATACTTTTAACAGTATCCTACCATGTGCATAACACCTTAAAAACCAAAAACCATTTCTAAATACAATTACCGAAACACAGCATTTTAAACAATAATAACATTATGCACATTTTACCAAATCAAATTGAACCAGTTTTGAACACAATGTCAAGTCATACCATATCTAATTCACAAACAAAAAGTTATATTCAACCACACACATGAACCACATACTGAAGCCAAACTTACTAGCACATATATACATCAATTTACCTTATTACCAAGCCAAATTAAATCACTTCTCATGCCTTCAAAAAGGAGCTAACTAACAAGCCAAATAAACATCCCAAACATATATACTAATAACATACTTTTGAAATAGATTCGAATTCTAGCCATATATATATACACAAACTTTAACGTTATAACCGCATACCACACATATGAATGCACCATGACATATACTTTCCTAGTAAAATATTACCATAACCGAATACACATAAGTATTAATATCGCGAGTAAGCCATCTTCGCATGGCTAAATATAAATACACACTTTATATACAAACAAGACAAGCGCTAGCCTATACATGCCATATGTTCAAAATTTCGAGCTTTCAAAATACCGAGATAGAGATCGATAGTGTGACAGACTTCCTTGATGATCCCCGAGCTCGTAACTAGCCTCCAAAATCTATAAAACAATGAATGAACAAACACACATTAAGCTTAAATTGCTTAGTAAGTTGTAAGCAAATAATTTTCAAATAACACATATAAATTATACAAGTAGACCAAATTCTACTAATCTTGTACACATACATATGTACTCATATTTAAATGATTAATTCATCATTCCATGTTATACGTAATACTTACCTTTACCTTCAACGTCGTATAACTCAAACATACCTGAATTGCTTATTTCAACTCTCATTCAGTTTTACCATAGAATTTCCCATTATATCTTTCGGATTCAAAGAAAAGATACTCGAACGGCTCAAAAGCTCATACAATGCCAATGTCCCAAACGTGGTCTCACATGTAATCAATTAACGATGCCACTGTCCCAGACAGGGTCTTACATGTAATCATATACAACGCCAATGTCTCAAACATGGTCTTACACGTAAATCTCAAATCGATGCCAACGTCCCAGACGTGGTCTTACACGATGTCACATTTCAGCATTCTTGCAGTTCACATATCTTTCAAATGTTGTAAATCAACCAATTGAAAACTCATAATTAATCATCATTTGTCAAATACAATTCGGTAGACTAGGGTACACATACACACTTATATTCGGCTATACATAAAATAAATACATTAAATTTAACTTTAATAATTTACTTACGAACTTACCTATAATTTACTTACGAACTTACCTCGGACGAAGACAAACAGATGGAATCGACTACTCGACCACTTTCGACTTCCCCCGTTCTAATTCCGTTTTCTTTTGTTCTTGATCTAGATAAATTCAAATCTAGCTAATTAATAACACATTTCATTCAATTTAAACCATAAATACATAATTTGGGCAATTTTCACTTTAGCCCCTAAAATTCACATATTTCACAATTTAGTCCCTATTTCATAAAATCACAAAATACACAAAATTCATCAAAACCATGCCTTAGCTGAATCTTCCTAGGGTCCCTAGCAGTCCATTTATTTCATTTATTTCACATTTAAGCCCCTAAATTTTCTAATTCCACAAATAAATCACTAATTTTGATTTTTATCAAAAATCACTTAATGAAACATGATAATCAAACATCAAAGATTTATTTCCTATCATCAAAAAACAAAGACCACAAGCTATCATCCATGGAAAATCTCAAATTCATCATCAATACCAAAAATTAAAGCATGGGCTAGCTCAAACACGAAGCAACGATCTCAAAAACGTAAAAATTATCAAAAACCGATAAACTAACATACCTTAATCAAAGCTAGCAATGGCCAAACCCTAGCTTGCTTATTTTTTTTTTCTTTCAAGTTTCGGCAAGATGAACACAAAATGGCCACTAATGCATGTTTGTTTTAACTTAATAAACATTACAACATCAATTACTATTTTATCCTTAATGAATTAACATGAAAACCATTTAATACAAGCCCATTTATGTCCATGCATAATTACAATGGTCAAATATCAACATAAGGACCCCACATTATAAAAGCCATAGCAAAATAGCACTTTAACAAATAGCTAGCCACTTTTGCATTTTACGCGGTTAAGTCCTTTTTATAAAATTAAGCACTTTTCACACGAAATTTTCACACATATTAATTAACATACTATAAACACCGAAAATAATTTTAAAATATTTTTTTGACTCGGATTCATGGTCCCGAAACTACAGTTCGACTAGGGTCTAAATCAGGCTGTTATAGGTAAACCCTAATAGTTTAAAAGTTTCACAAATTAGTCCCCGGTCTAGCTAGATTAAGCTACAACGATCCCGGAAACGTAAAAATAATCAAAAATGGGACAAAAATCATACCAATTTAGCAAAGATGATGAATTTTTCATTCGTTTCATTTATTATTAACTTTATTTGCTAATTACTTAATTAACCTTTAAAAAATTAATATTTACACAATTGTCAAGCCATGTACATCCACTATCAAGTTAAATGGTATAATTACCATATAAGGACTTCCACTTTAAATTTCTATAGCTATTTAATACCTTTAGCTACTAGAACTCAAATTTTGTACTTTACGCGATTTAGTCCTTTTTATCAAATTAAGCATGTAAACGGTAAAATTTCTTAATGAAATTTTTATACAGTAATACTATCATTCTATAGACAATAAAACAATAATAAAATATTTTTTTAACTTCAGATTTGTGGTCCCGAAACCACTGTTTCGATTTCACTGAAAACTGGCTGTTACAATGCAAGTTTATCCATTAAGGAAGCTTACATCTAGAAGTAAACTTATGAAGAGTCTGTGTATTCTGAAAGGTTTAAATGCATCTTAAAATGAGGATGCCTTGAAGAAGTGGATTCCTAATTGGACACAAATTGTAAAGACTAATGCTAATGGACCCAAGAAAATTTTGGTACCAAATCCAAAGTTTAACTATGTGATTGTAGGAGGAAGAGCATTGTTTCAAGGCAAACAACTCAAAGAAGAATTCATGGTCCCTTGATAGTAGATGCTGAAATGAATAAATCTTATTAAGAATAAAACATTTAAAATAGAATTCTAAATATAAAGTGAACATCTAAAACTATTTTTGTTAGTTCAAAAATTTTTTTAGTTATTTATTTTATTATTAAAAAATTATAACTTATTTTATCCATAATCTATCTATAATATATATAATTACAAGTTCCTAGAAATTTTTGAACTAATGAGAATATCTTTTATTATTCTTTATAGTACTAAATTGAAATTAAAAATAATTTATTAATATATCAATAATTATGAAATGCTAACAAAAGTAATATTAATTAATGTAATAGTATATTAATATGAAATTAATTAATTTGATCATATTTTTAAAAGTTATAGTTAAAAATAACATCATTTAAGCTCATTTAAGCACATCAAATCATCCTTATGAAATTAATAAGTTTCCACACCATTTTCATATCTCATTTAAGCATTCTTGCACGTCTTATGTCAATTTATAAATCAAAGACTAACTTAACCGTCCAAATAGTTTCAATGACACTTAATTTCTCAAGTCAAAATACTTACAAATACACAATTCAAATTGGGTCTTTATGTCAAGACCCTTATACAAATCAAAACCAGTAAAGATACATTACAACCCTAAAACCTAGAATGGTGATATGATGCTCCCAAGTCGAAAACACAAGCTTCTTAACAAATCTATAACCTATGCGTTTAAACAACTACCACAAAGCTCAATGAGTTCATTAAGTACACAAGGAAAAAAATACTCATAATATTCCTTATTAGTGTCGAGCCCTTTAGGAGTATTTATTCAGAATTCAGCTATGTCACAATTTAGTATTACTAACAAATTCAACCTTATTATCGAATTGGTTGGGCTTAACTTACATATTGTTGATTTATGTGATCACATTTCTAAATTCAAATGCATAACTATTAATGAGTGTTCACGTAGTGTTTATTCAAATAAATGTCCACCTTTTATTAGATTTCACTTAGCATAATGATACGTATGTTCATTCCACTTATGGCCACTTGTCATTTGTTCCATAGGTAAGTCACACATATCATTTTCATCTATTTTATTGATAAAGACATAATAATTTAACTTAATTTTAAAAATATCATTCATTTACGACATAGAAAAGTAAATCATGGGGTCATGACATATTCTTTATTATCTTACACATTTACTCAATTGCTTATAAACTTATTTAACTTATAGCATTTAGTAAACTCTAGTAACACATGACTCAAATGCTTAAGACTCCCGCCCAAACTCCTCACATATTGCACTATATATGCATCCCACCTTAACACCAAACCTGTACACATACATATACATATACAAGGCCCAAGAGTGAACCTAAGTTTTATGCCAAAAGGCACCATATCATATCGTCATGTTGGGATCTAATGCCCTTAGTGTAGTTATATCATCATAAATTCTTGTAATTTTTAATAGATTGGCTAGTAAAATTTTATTATTTAAATTATTATCTTTTTTGTTTTTCCTCAATGGTTTTTGTAGAAAAAGAAAAATGTATAAGAAAATATTGGCTCATTGATTACCTAACGTTTAACTAATATTAAGTTGCATCATGTGGTCGGATCATGATTCAAGAAAATGACTTATATCAAGATGAGAAAATTGATTCAATGGACTATTATGCTGTCTATCAAATCCAAATGGAGAGATACCTTAACTTGGGTATCGGAGCAAATGATTCTAAAAAACAAAAAGATATAGGTGTGATTTTATAAACTACCAATACATCAGATAGGAGCCAATTTGAATTTATCCTAGATGTTTTTATGGATTTATTAACTTGTGAAATTCATGGTGTGACTTACCCCAATCCTTAGTAAGAAATTAATTGTGTGTAAGTAACTTGTATACTTCGATATATCAAAAGCCTAAGTTCAATTGATAATAGAGTCGAAAGCTAATATGTTAGGTATATGATTATGTGTGACATTAAATTTATTTAAAACAGTGGCATCATAGTCCAATAATGGGTAAAAGGTATCTTTTCATTAGCATTGCATGGTTGATAAAAAGAAATGTGGTCATAGGTAATTTTTTAAGGAAGAATGATTTTATTACTATGTTTTAGAAATAGAATTTTTCATGGAGGAAGATGCAATGGTTAACATGAGATAAAATAGAACCGTATTGGGCGAACAGATTTAACGAAAAGAGATTAAGGATGTCCTATAAGGGTAACAAATTGTAAGTTCCTTTCGTAATGGTATATAATAAGGGAGAGTTTAATCATGCTACTTTTAGTGGATTGATTCCATGAAAAAATTGTAATTAATAGACAAAGATTAAGAACTTATTACAATTTATTTGAGCCCTAAATGTATATGTCCAATTGGTCCCTTTGCTAGCTCAACACAACCCTTTTACAGATTGATTTGACCGGATACATTCAATGAATGAAAACTTTGAAAAAAGAAATAGATTGCAAGTACCATTAACTACAAAGTACTCATTTTCTTAATAAGGACAAGAGATGACTTAGTAATTAATTTAATTTCTTTGAATTACTATTTAATTTATTGTAATTAAATAATTGACGGTCAAAGAGAAAATTAAATTAATTAGTCATCATGGTTTTACAAAATGAGTCAATAAAATTTATTTACTCATAGATTATAGTGTGATAAAGTCATCATGACTTTAACTATAGCACCCCATTCCCGACCCTTAAGGAGGATCTAGGAATGGTGCATTACAACCTTAAAGCCTTTTCCTTATAGTAAGTAATTGGTGAAACCTTAAGTTTACAAAAAAAGAAAAGAAATGAAAAACAAATAGGTATTTGTTATAGTAGTAGTAAATAAAACATTTAAGCTTAAGAGCCCAAACACTTTTAAAACACAAAAGTTCATTGTAAATATTTAAGGGAAAGACATCGTTTGGTTAATACAATTTTTGTTACAAAATAATGTTTTTCATATTTCAAGCCTTTACGCCACTGTCATTTATCATGCATAATACAAAATCACTATAAGCCTCACACAGAATGTATCCTCTGGTGTAGTCCTTGAATGTTCCTTTATTTCTTCAAGGGTCCTGAAAAGGGAAGATAAACGGGGTAAGTTCATAAAACTTAGTGAGTTCAAAAGAAACATCAGAATATCTATACTTCACATAGACAAGGGGCTCTTCCCAACTTAGTGGGACTTACAATTCACCTATTGGCGATGACACCACATAGACAGACTTCAGATAGCTCGCCTATTGGAAAATACCGAAATTGCACAGAGTTTAACAGAGTAAAGCTAATAACTCTAAATTATATAGATTTTTAGATCACGTTTTACTTAGAATTTATGCAAATCCTAAGTATTTTTGATAATCAATTATGTTTTTTACTACATATTGAGAATGTTGGCACAATTAAAGCAAGATTATAATTTTTGTGTAATCCAGTGTTAAATTCACATAATTGTACTCTATGTTGCTGTATTTTGAAAATTTATAATTTATGTTATAATTGTTGTAGCTTAGTACACTGATTCGTTCCATGTTCGAAGCCAATATGAGTGGCACATGCACATGAGCTGAACACCAATCGGTATAGGATAGCAAGCTAAGGCATTTGGACTCAACAAAATTACTTTAAACCAGCTTGGAAGTGGGTTGTTGAAAAGAACAAGTCTACCTTTTTACATTGGAGCCTAAACCGTCCAAACAAGCCAAATTCGACAATGACTTGGTAGAGCAGCCCAAACAATTTTGGAATAATTATTCAAGGGTCCTTATACATGTAAAAAAATCACCAATCAGCCCCATTCAAACCGTATAGTTGTCGTCCAACCCATGCCACAAATCAAGCAAAAATCAAGCTTGAATCATGAAAAAATCAACCCCTCTTTCCATGAAATATGGTCGGTCATGCATGGGAGATTTCTAAGGGATGTTAATGTTATTTTTAGGAAACTCCTAAGCCTTCCCTCATGTATAAATACCACCCTCATTCACTTCTCAAATCATCCCTCATCCTACAACACATTCACTTCATTCTTCTTTCTTCTCCACGCTTATGCTTTCTAATGCCCCTTCATTTTTCCATCCTCTCTTTGAGAGTTCCCTTAGCAAGCATATCTTGTAAGAAAAGCTATTCCCAAGCTCCCAATTAATACTATGAGTCATGTCTACAAGCAACGATTCCAAACACTCACCATTCGCGTTTTTGCCTAGCTGTTGAAAGCCTAAACTAGCTTTTCCTTTCCTTTTGTCTTGTTCGTCGAAGGCTTCAATGGCTCTAAATCTTCACCAAAATTAACCACAAAAAAAACATAATTAATTTACAGCTATAGACACACCCAAACAATCAGAAACACAGGTCCAAGGTTCTGTCCTCTTGAAACTGGAATTTTCAACTTCCAAATTTGAAACTCAAATATCTCAATTCCTACTCGTTTCCAATGCTTAAAACTAATCCCAATCATCTAATTATCCATCTAAGAATAGTTCTCAACCTTCAAACTACACAGATTTATGATTCCAAAATTTTAACATAAAATTACCATTTTTCATGAAAACTTAACAAAAACTTAAAAACCTTTTAACGAAACTTTAAGGAGAGTTTAGAAACCTTCTAATAACATCAAAGCAAGTTGGAAAACACTATGAAACATCTATTTCATTCAAAATTACAAATTTCACCATTAATGCCCCAAATTTTGGCATTTACACAAAACCTTTGATTCAATAGATAAAAACTCAATTTAAACGACTAGATTACATTAAAAACTATTAGGAAAACAAAACATTACCTTGATAGAGAGAAAACAAATGTTTGGTAAGAGATCTAAAAACCCAGAAGTTAATCAATCGTGAAATCAATTATGTTATTGATGCTCTTTTTGTAATTCTAGGGTGGTTCAATGTTTAGAAGATGATAGAAAACAAGAGATTGGAGTAATGAAGACCAAAAATCAATGGTGCGATTTGTAGATAGCTTGAACGTTTTGATAGCCAATGCTCTTGATATTCAAACTTACATTAATCTTAAGGAGGCAGTACACAAGGCAGTTGAGATTGAACAGCAATTTCAACAACGTCAATCTCATTCAAAATAATAAGGAAGAAAATAAAAAAGATAGATGAAAATATAGAACGTGGTATGTAGAAGTTCTAAGAAACCTTGGAAACACGAAGAATCCTCAACCCCTTTAAGCAGCTCTAATTTCCCCTCCATGAAAGAAAACTTGGCAAGAAAAAGTTTGAAGATGATCCCCCACAATCTAAAAAGATTGTTAAAACTCTTCTAAATGAAACTCAAAAGAAATTCTTGAAAATAAAACTCAAAGAGAATTTATTAACTCAAAAGAGAAGTTGAATAATAATTAATTGTATGCTTTGTGTACAATACAAACACCTATATATAGGCTAGCTAAATAAATCTAAATAAAACTCTTAAATATACTAGAACTCTAATTAACCTAAACAAGAAGTAGTTTTAAGCTAAACTTTCTTGTTCACTTAAAACTCCTAAATAACTTAAAATACTTACTAATTATAAAAAATTCAGAATAATAAAATAATAAAATAATAAGAGCTGATAAATACAATATTGGGCTCATATATGATAAAAATTAAGCCTAAAACCCAAACACAATATGATTGAAACTCGAATTAAAAGCCCAAAACTCAAAATTCCCGTCATAATCCTGTTCAAAAATTTTACTCGCACAGTCTTCACTAAAACGGTCATTACTTGAGCTCTCGGACTTGAAATCAAGTGATTCAAAGTGAGTTTCGAATCTAAGAGATAGATATTTGAATTCCATACAGACATATCAATCCAGACGTTCCTGGATTCCATCTAAAAAGTCATCACAAGTCTACTGATTTCCCAAACATGAAAATTGGCAGCTTCAGTGAATGGAATTTAATAAATTTCACTCGGTCTGTGCATATATTTTACATTTCAATGATTATGCTTTTGTTCTTAGGTTAAAATTCTTTTACACAATTAAGGCATTTTTTTCTTTTGCCGATTGCATTCATATCTTTGATGATCCACAACCACAATGTGTTGTTCTAGTAACTTGAGACATGAGGGTTGGGACCAATGTATTGTCGACAATCCATCTAGTAAAGGATACTTCGTATTGCAAGAAGATTGAATTGGTAGAATGGAACACTATGAAGACCACCATGGAAATGCTAGAGGTGCAGGAAACAAATATGAAACCTGTTGAGTCATCAATGGAGCTACCACCTATGAGAGAGGTGAGTTGTGCATCAGGCTTCAAGGGTAAAGTAGTGATGCAAAATGGGCAATCGAAGTGAGTAAATGCAATAAGCGAGGTACATCTAAAACACTTATCTAGTTTTTTACATATTCACTTAACATTGGCTTTGCAAATAATAGGGGCCCTTTTAGAGTTCTAAAGCAGGTAAGCCGAGAGGCTTGACCGCCTCTGGATGTCCCAACTTCCAAAGTAAGAAACCTGCACAGAAGATATGAAATAAGTGGTGTCCACAAGTATACGGGTCATGTTGTAATATAATTACAACAAAGTAAATGAGTACTCCAAGGATCGTACCCAAGGGAGGTGAATACTAAATTAATCCTAATCTAATCACAAATAGATCTAATTAGTACTTTAAATAAATTATATTACGAATAAACATAAAGAGAGATTTTATGAGGTTTTATAACAATAAAGAGACTTTGGGAAACGAATTATGTAAATTGAATCAGATCTAAGCATGGGCGATTAGCTTGCTTTGGTAATCATAACCAACTGTCGCTACTGGTTTCTATTCAATCAACTAGTTGTCACCCTAGCAGAATCTCTCGATCCTCCACTAAAATGATGAGTTGGTAAAAACTACTTATCTCTTGACCGCAAAATCTAGACCGGTTCGAGGCTAAGGTATTCACAAATAGGTCATGCCAATTTTGGGTTAATTCCCACCTAAATGGCTATCTAGGGTCGTCAAGCTTAGGGTTTAATTTCTTCCTCTCCCAACAATTAATTAGTATATCTCCATTCGCTAATCCCCCATGAGAGGATTATTTTCTCATGGATTTCATAAACATAATAAATTTGATACTAAAAATAAACATAAGTAATGAATCAAAAGAAAAGGGTTTAAGAGAATCCTGAATTATATTGAATGAAGTGCAAAATCTACAAAGAGGATTAGTTTCTCATGGATTTCATAAACACAATAAATTTGATACTAAAAATAAACATAAATAATGAATCAAGAGGAAAGGGTTTAAGAGAATCCTGAATTGTATTGAATGAAGTGCAGAATCCACAAAGAGTTGATCGAGTGTATAAATCAAAACTCCCAACAAACACAAAGATAAAAACTATAAATAACCTAAAACCTAAGAAAAGGGAAAAAACTAAAACTAAAATTACATAGAAAACTCTTAAGTATGAAAAGTTGTCCATAACAAGTGTTCAATTATCCTATTTATAGATTTAGGGTTGTCGTTATCAACCCTAGGTCAGGTGCCGCTCTTGTATTAAACATTTGATTGTGCAGACCAAAACATCCCTAGCTTATAAGTGTTTCTTGTGTAGGATTGATGTTGCAACACCCTAGTGCATGTGTCGTGACATCGAAGGCAATATACTCAGCTTCAGGGTGACTTTAGGGGTGTGTTGCAACATCCCTTGGTTGTGTCGCGACACGAAGGTAGTCTCAAAATTCTTGTACTCTACTCCCTATGTTGCAACATCGCAACCAGTATTGAGTTTGTATGCCCACTAATGGTCTCTTGCACACTCACTAAGCATGTTAGCTCACCCGTAGGCCTCATTCGAAGGTCAATAAAAACTCAAATTACACTTTTTTTTATTTAATGTAAATAAAACTATGAAAACTTAATTAAAACATAATAAAAGTTCTTATATCTAAGCTCCTCAACTGCGAAAACTAGTTTAAACTACTACATCGAATTACGACAGATCAAACTCCCCTACACTTAAGTCGTTGTTTGTCTTCAAGTAAGCTAAAGAAAAACAACAAATTAAAAGATGACTCTAGAGCAAATATAGTACAAATATTGTTTTCGGAGTACATGACTAGGCATTTCACATTTTTACATAGTTTTAACATGATATATAGTTGACTTACCACTTTCGATATCAAACACCTAAGTTCATTATATTATGAAACATACAAACAATAAGGTTTTTCAAATGTATTGATCCATCAATAAGTTATACAGGTAATTGGATTACCCTAGCAGAATAGAAGCAGTCGCAAATCTGATTATTCAATATGATGTCAATTTCTTGAAGAAGTCTACCAAGGTCACATAGGGCCTTTTGGCTTGTAATGTTCTGAGGCTTAGGACAGGTATTGAATTCAAGAAAAATAAGCATAAAAATAGATTGGCACATCGTATTGTTCCCTATTCTCCCCCCTTAGTGACCCTTACCCGCTCACCTATTTATTTCTCCTTCTCTCACCTTCCTTATTTCTCTACATAGGAAATCACAACATAATGTTGGAACATCAATACACCCCATGGTGAGTGGAAAAACATAACTCTGGTGATCACATCCAAGGATCCATGTGCAAGGAATGAATAGGGGTGAGAAGGGTATGAACAATTACCTTTAATTGTCTGGAAAGCCAAAGATAATTGTTGTAAAACTGATTACGCAATTGTATGTCAATTCCAAGCCCGTATAAAAAGTTTCGGCCTCTACGTAATCCACCCGACATGACAACGAATGACAAGAATTCTCTTAAACTTTTTTAGAGAGAAAATCTCATTGACGGTTGCAAGACATCATACACTATAGTTCTGGTATATAAGGTTTTATTAGAAAACCCTATATTTCCTAATTCAAGAATAGTTGATATCTTAATATGAATCACAATTCATTATAATAATTAACTGAATGTAATAATTATAATTACCATAATTATAATAATGTTTTACTAAAAAAATACAATTACACTAATTATAATGATATTCGATCGTAAATTATAATTACAATAATTATAACAAGGATTTCAATAAATTCTGTTTAGTTAAACTTTTTACGAATCAAATTCATATATATTAATTTAACTATGTTCTCATTATGTGTACAACATACTTGTACATATAATTTGTTTGATATTTAACTGCCTAATTAAATTAATTCTATAATCAAATTAATTCATGTGACAGCTAAAAACAATACCAAATATGTTTGGATTCCGTTTGTTTCAACCATAGGGTGTGACCCTGTAGGTTCTGGTAACGTTAGCAATAATACTAGAACGATTCTAATATTACAAATAATGAGTGGCATCTAGCAATGCATCATTGCTACCTAAGTTACAAGAATTCATGATTCGACATAACCTCTCTGTGATTAACCCTTCATGTATTAAATCCTTTTGTCCTTTTGTCCTTCATGATTCGACCCTGTAGGTTCTTGTAACGTTAGCAATAATACTAGAACGATTCTAATATACTCAACTACTATTGTAGAACCAACTATTGTATCTTGCTTTGAACTCTTCCAGCTCACAACACCACCATTAAGGCAAAACACAAAACCTGATCACGATTGAGAATCATCATTATCGATTTGGAAGCTAACATCAGTGTTACCTTTTACACTTAGCTCTTCCTCACCTCTATATATAAGGAATGTATCCTTAGTCCTTCTTAAGTACTTAAGAATGTTTTTAAATGCCACCCAATGACCTTCATCGAGATCTACTTGGTATCGACTCGTCATGCTTAAAGAATACGACACGTCTGAACGAGTACATAGCATGGCATACATGATAGACCCTATAGACGAAGTATATGGAAACTTACTCATGTGTTTTCTCTCTTATGAAATTGAAGGACAAATTTCCTTCAAAAGTGAAATACAATGTCTCATAGGTAGGAATCCTCTCTTAGATTTTTCCATACTGAACCTTTTCAACACTTTATCTATGTATGTACTTTGGCTTTGACCTAGGAGTCATCTTGATCTATCTCTATAATTCTTGACTCCTAAGATGTAAGTAGCTTCGCCCAAGTCTTTTCATAGACAAATAACTTCCTAACTAAGTCTTAATAAATTGTAAGGTAGGTGTGTCATTTCCTATGATAAGTATGCCATCCACATACAATACTAAGAATGTGATAATGCTCTCACTAACTTTCTTGTAAACACAAGGCTTATCTTCATTTTTGATAAAACCAAACTCTTTGATTGCATCATTAAAACGGAGGTTCCAACTTCAAGAAGCTTTCTTTAATCCATAAATGGATCTTTTTCGCTTGCATTTTTTTAACATATTTTGGATCTACAAAACCTTCAAGTTGTGTCATGTACACATCCTTTTCAAGTTTTCCATTAAGGAAAGCGGTTTTGACGTCCTTCTGCCAGATTTCATAATCATGAAATGCAATTATTGCAAGTAAGATCTGAATGGATTTAAACATAGCAACAGGAGAAAAGGTTTCATCATAGCCTATGCCATGAACTTGGCGAAAACCTTTAGCGACTAATCGCCCTTTATATGTTTGTACGTTACCATTCATGTCGGTTTTCTTTTTGAAAACCCACTTGCACCATACGAGTTTAAACTCTTCAGGTGGTTCAACCAAGGTCCATACTTGGTTTACTGACATGGAATCCATCTTAGACCTCATGACTTCAAGCCATTTCTCAAAGTTTGGGGTCGCCACTGCTTCTTGATAAGTCTTAGGCTTATCTTGATCCATAAGAAGAACATTACCATGTGTTGTAACGAGAAATTCATATCTCTTAGGTGCATCACATTCTCTTAAAGATCTACGTGGTGGTTGTGTTTCTACAGCACTTACTTGTTCCTCAATTTTTTGTGGAATATATTGTTGTTCTATCTCTGGTTCAGTGGTATTTTGTGGTTCTTGAATTTTTTCAAGTTCAATCTTTCTCTCACTTCCTTTTCTAGAGACAAATTCTCTTTCTAGGAAGACACCAGTCTGAGCAACAAACATTTTGTTCTTAATGCGATTAAAAAAATAATATCCTTCGGTTTCTTTCAAATATCCCACAAATATACACTTTTCTGAATTGGGTTCAAGCTTAGTAGATGTCTGACGTTTAACATAAGCTTTACAATCTCAAATCTTCATAAAAGAAATACTTAGATGTTTCTAAGTCCACATCTCATATTGCGTATTTTGAACCGATTTAGATGGAACACGATTTAATGTGAAAGTAGTTGTCTCAAGTGCATGTCCCCAAAAGGAAGTCAGTAGGTCAGCATGACTCAACATTGATCGAACCATGTCTAACAAAGTTCAATTTTTTCTCTTAAAAACTCCATTCCATTGAGGAGTACCAGGAGGAGTAAGTTGTGTGACTATCCCACATTCCTTCAAAAAGGTCATCAAACTCTAGGCTCAAAAATTCTCCACCTCGACGAGATCGAAGTATCTTGATAGTTTTTCCTAGTTGATTTTGTACTTTATTTTTTAATTCTTTAAACTTTTCAAGGGCTTCAAACTTATGGCGCATGAGATAAACATACCCATATCTACTAAAATCATCAGTGAAAGTAATGAAGTAGTGAAATCAACCTCTAGCTTGTGTATTCATTGGTCCACATACATCAGTATGTATTAGGCCCAATAAATCACTAGCTCTCTCACTTTTACCAATAAAAGGAGCTTTAGTCATTTTTCCCAATAAGCAAGATTCACATACTTCAATTTGTTCGAAAATGAATGAATCCAAGAAACCATCTTTATGGGATTTGGATATGCGTTTCTCACTTATGTAGCCCAAACAACAATGCCAAATATAAGTTTGATTTGAGCCATTTATTTTAAATCTTTTAGTATTTATGTTGTAAATGGGATGAACTTGATCTAAAATATAAAGGTCATTCACCAATTGTGTTGAAGCATAAAAAACATTATTGAGATAAAAAGAACAACAATTATTCTTAATAATTATCTCAAAACCAATTTTGTCTAAACCAGAAATTGAAATAATGTTCTTAGTCAAACTAGGCATAAAATAACAATTCTCTAAACATAAAACAAGTCCACTAGGAAAAGATAAAGTATGTGTTCCTACAGCTAACGCAGCAGCTCTTGCTCCATTTCCAACTCATAGGTCCACATCTCTTCTAGCAATAGTCCTACTTCTTTGCAGTCCCTGTACAGAAGTACAAATATGAGAACCACAAACAGTATCTAATTCCCAATAAGTAGTAGTTGATAAATTAATATCAATAACATAAATACCTAAAGCAGATGCTTCACTTGCTTTGGCTTTCTTGACTTCCTCAAGATAGATAAGGCAGTTCCCTTTCTAATGTCCAATCACACCATAATGGAAGAAGTTTCCTCCCTTAGCCACCCCCTCCTTTGGTCTTCAGTGCAACCTTTCCATTTTCAGATTTGGGTCTGCCTTTGCCCTTGGGCTTTGCCTTGGCTTTAGCTTTAGCTTTACCCTTGACCTTGTTATTACGAACCATTAAAATGGGCTTGGGTCCAACCTTTTTCATGTTACCTTCAGCAGTTTGCAACATGTTGAGTAACTGTGGTAGAGTCTTATCAATTTCATTCATATTGAAATTGAGGACAAACTAGCTATAGCTATCAGGCAATGATTGCAGAATAACATCAGTGGCCAACTCTTGGCTCAGTGGAAATCCAAGTTTAGACAGGCTTTCTATATAGCCTATCATCTTAAGAACATAAAGTCCTACTGGGCTTCTTTCTACCAGCCTACATTGAAAAATGGCCTTAGAGGTATCAAGCCTCTTTTGTTGTGCTTGCCCCTTAAAAAGTTCTTTCAGGTTTTCAAACATATCATAAGCAACCATTTCCTCGTGTTACTTCTGAAGCTCAGGATTCATAATGCCAAGCATAAGACATCCAATATCTACCATGTCATCGAAATGCTTCTTGTAAACATCTCTATCAGCCCTTGAGGCATTACTAGATGGTTTATTAGGAAGAGGTTGTTCAATGACATATAATTTTCGTTCTTGTTTGAAGACAATCCTCAAGTTACAGAACCAGTCAAGGAAATTCAAACCATTAAACTTGTCCTTCTCAAGGACCTATATCAATGAAAGTGAATTTGTGTTTGCAGCCATAATATATCTACAACAATGAAATATGCGAGTGAGTAAATTTACCAAGTTTATATTAATCATTAAAAGGACTTTACTAAATGATGCTCCCACTATTTTATTCAAAATTAATAATCATCATTTTTTAATTTCAGAAAGACTTTCTCGATAGTTTTTCTAGTGGACAAGGATCCATATTTCACCTCCTCTTAAGTCAGCTTTGGCTTTACTCTCAAGATTATAGTTATTTAGGTAAGCAACAGTCATTAATTACATCACGTGTAACTCCTAAATATTTGGTGAACAACTCTTATTCTAATCATCTTATGATTTATCCAAATTACTTACCTTTAGGTTTCTAATCATATTAGAGTAACCTAGTTAAGTCACTAACCAATGTTTTAACCAACAACTATCACTTGTTTATTCTTCACGTTTAACCAAGATAGATATTAATACTTCGCTTTAGCAAAAACCTACATAGTATCGATCAAGGCCTTAACGAGGGTAATGATTGCAAGACAACATCGACTTAATATTTTGATTGAGGAACTTTATTAAGGACGCATCTCACAAATTATGGTCTACTTTAGTCCATTTAATCCTTTAATTGATCTCATCAATTAAAGTTGTTTTTGTTATCAAATTTTAACATACTTCAAATTTGGCATGTTTTAGACTCCCATAGCATCTCATACATGAATAAGTAAAACTTATTTGTTCTATATCAAATTTTAGCATTTGTTTCCATAGCATCTTGTGGGCTAAATATTTCTCATCTAATCTATAGACATCCATGGGACGTATCTTGTGTCATGGTCACGGGCTTTGTACTTTGGCATGTAACACTTACACTATCGTCACTACACCAAAACAGGCTTTTAGCGGCGCCACTAAAAATATTTGCGGTGCTTCTACAAGCGCCAAAAAAATGCCGCTGTTGACAACGCTGCTAATGTTTGCAGCATTTTTAGAAATAAATGCCGCTAAAAGTCATGACCTTTAGCGGCGCTTATCCCACAAACGCCGCTATAAATCATAATTTTTACCGGCGCTTTTCCCACAAACGCTACTATAGATCATGACTTTTAGCGATTCCCACAAATGGCGCTATAGATCATCTCTTTTAGCGACGCTTTTCCCACAAACGTCGCTATAGAACAGATCTTTAACGACGCTTTTTCGTACAAACGCTGCTATAGAACAGACCTTTAGCAGCGCTTTTCACTCAAACACCGCTAAAAACATATCTTTAAAAAAATAATTTTTTAAAATAATATTTATTTCTATGATAAATATTATATTATGTTTTAAGGATAAATAAAAAATATTATTTAAATTAAATTTTCTACGAAAATGTTAACTTTAAAACTAAATATAAAAATTAATGAATCTAAATTTAGAATTTAAAATAATAAATTAATAACACAATTAAAATCCAAAAGTTAGAACTCTTAAGTAAAAATAAAAATTTAGAATCAAAACTAAAATAAATAATACATATGCAAGGTAATAAAACATATAATGCATTTTCTTAATCAAGTAAATCTTGGTAATAAAAGATATAATACATTTACTTAATCAAGGAAATCTTCTAATGAACTCAAAGCAATGAGCCTTAGAGAAAAACTTTTGAGCATGGCTTCGAATTTGAACTGCAAATTTGGTGCCTACATGCTCTGCATGAAAATAAGAGTAACTTAAACTGTTCAAACCATAGTGAACATGGCAAAGATAAGTAAATCAATTCAACTCATTGTGCACTTACCTTCTATTTGGCACCAGCCACGACCATACAACCTTAAAGCTTCAATCAACCCGACCCACCAAATTGACTATAAAGTCAAGATTCAAGCAAAAAAGCAAATCTGATTCTAAAAATAAAGGAAGAAAATGATTGAGGAACTTTAAAGACCCGAGTCCTAACCAATCAAATGCTGAGCTAAAAATTTGATAATTGAATCAAACCAAAGTCCAAAGAAACTCTAGTAAACTAAACATACTACTCATTGCAGTAGCTTAAATACCTTATGATCTACATCTATTTCAATTGATTAACTTTAATTTTATAGTTGGTCAGGGGAAAAACTTTTTAAAAAAAGTACAATTATTAATCTCTTTACATTGCCATACCAAAAATGAGCCAATCAAATAATATTGCTTGAAAATCAACTATCTAATTATTTATGTATAATTAATTAGTAAAAATAAACAATTCAATGATTATATGCAATAAATTAACAGAAACTAATAATTCAATAATTTATCAACATTCAAATTTATGTGTTTATCATTAACAACTGTAAGGCTTGGCTTCCATCAATAACGGATCAGTTTCAGAAAATACAACAATAATCCCAAATTTCTCCAAAAACAAACAAAATTGTAGACACTTTAACACAAAAAAACACGAATCGAAGAAGGAAAATTAGAAGATCAAATAGGAAACTAACCTGATTTTAATAGCAAGAGCAAGCGAAGATCTTTTTCTGAAACCCGTACAGTGGATAGAGAAGGAACGGGAAGACAAAAAAACCACAAGCTTTTACCTTGATTTTTCTTCTTAATCGTAATTACATGGAGACCATTTAGTCCTCAAGCAAAAATTGTTAAGAAACAGACATAAAGAATGATGCTTCACTACTTGCATGAACCAAATGTAACATCAGTTTCAAAATAATGTCAAAACTGGCAATTAACATCTGAGCATATGAATAACTTATTATATAACATCATGAAATTGGAGAATCTCCAAATTCAATTGTATATAATACCTGCAACCCATGATGGATGTACATCATTGAAGTCACACCATCAAATCTGTACTCATCAAACTTATACTCCTCCAGCCACTATCTTGCATTTGAAAGAAGATACCTCAGTACCTAAAGCAACAATTAAGAAATAATATTTACAACTGGAAGGGAGGAAGCCAAAATATTTAAACATGCTATTCATTAAGAAATGTTTAGGTAGAAGTGCATACTTTCCAGCTTCCATAATTAAAAAGGCGAGAATCCCACACCGAGTGGTGACCCCTTGACCCCGTGTGGAAGTAATGACCATCAGTTCCATCAAACATGTTCAGCCCATCTAACACTTTATTGGAAGCATGGTTGTATTCACAAAACATCATTCAGATATGCAGGTAGATAAGAAAATAAAATTAGCAACTTAACTTAACTATAGAATAAAAATGAACGGGGATATAGCAAACAAATACTTTCACAACAAGCTGGTCGTGAACAATAAACTAGAGTTTTAGAGTATTCTAGTCATTTATATATCCTCAATCAATTATGACTTTGCTTCTCTCTTTTAGATTTATTTTTTAGCAAACTTTTAGGAAGCAAAAATCAACTAGAGAAACAAAGGAGTAAAAGTGACAATCAATAAGAGCCTAAATTCTCATGGCCATAATTGCATCAAGTCTACTGGAAAAATGAGCATAAAGCCAAAAGTAGGAAAAGAATAAGAGTTCAAGTTCTCATTTCCTGTGCAAACAATCCACGAAATTTTGTTTGCACAAAAAATCTAACAACAAACACAGAAGAGTTTAAGTTTTCATTTTATTTACAAAACAATCAGGGAAAATGTTTGCACAAAAACTATAACATCAAATATAGCTAAAGGGCAAGTTTCTAGAACTTATATTCTCCTGCAGACATAACTATTACCTGTGCACAATATCCATAAGAACAAGTATACCCAACTCATGAGCCTTATCTATCAGTGACTTGAGGTCATCAGGGGTTCCAAAGCGGCTACTAGGTGCAAAGAAGTTTGTCACATGGTACCTACAAAATATTAAATGCAACTTGTTATAAGTAGAAAAGTGTGTCTACTTATATCTGCCACATAGCAGTTAGTACAAGTTTACAAACTTACAAACATACACAGCAACAAATAGATTTGAGCTAATATTACGATGAAAGTAATACTCGAAGCTAGCATAATATGAGTGCTCTTGAATAGCCATGATCTGAATAGCATTGTACCCAAGGCTTTTAATACGGGGAAGAACATCATCTCTAAATTTGGCATATGTGTTAATCATTAGCTCCTACATCAGAGAGTTGATAATACTAAGAGAATTGTAACAAAGAAAATAAAGATTAAAGGTGCTCGTGGGACAATTTTTCTTTGAATAACAGAATGCATGATCATTAAGTTTTAGCATGTTAGTCATATTCTATACAAGCATGTTAGTCTTATATTATATGCACATGCCATTATCCACAGTGACACCGAACATAAGGCATAATGATTCAGTTAATTTCTTCTCCAACAAATAGTAAACAAAAACGATTCAATTTCAATGACAAAACCCATTCCCCAAATCACAGCTAAACCTCACCAAACTGTAAATAAATGAAACACAGAATTTATGCTTATTTTTATTAACTATTTACTATGTAAAACACTCCATTAACATTAAAATCACTATTTTTTTTCTTTTGAGAAGTAAAATTCAAATACTTAAACTGCTTTTTCTAATCGAATCAGCGAATTAAGTCAATAATTGCAGTTTCCAACACTAAACTTGGGCTAAATCTTGCAATATACAACTTGAGCTAATTTTAAATCTATTCTGGAAACCCAGAAATAATCAGCAATTAAAGGAAGAAAAACAAAAACAAAATCCTCATTTCCACAAAGTTGCTAATCGTATGCAGCTAACTTAGATTGTGAGAGAGCAATCTCGAAGTTTCAAGGTCTTCGTATGATTAATTAAGTCATGGTTAAAGAGCGCTTACCTATGAATTGAAACCACTGACGAGTTGGAGGGTACCACTGACGAAAACCAGCATGCCGCCAGCACCGGAGGGTTGACAATCGATGGTGGTGATGCCGTGCTGACACCGCTAGAAAGGAAGGCTGTGAGTTTAGCGACGATGCTCTGAGAGCCTTGGATCTTTTGACCCTAGAAGGTCAACATTAAACCGTCTTGGTAGAGATTGGCTAGACCGGCCCTGTTCAGAAAGATGAAATTACCAGAGAGGGAGCGAAAAGGAGACGGAAAGAATCGAAGAACTTTGGAGAGAGGGAGAAAGAAGATCCGAGAAAAAGAAAGAAGAGGATAAAGAAATGAGTTTGAAAAGGGTGAGGAAGCGAAATGCTCATAGACCGCGAAGAAGAGGGGAAAAATTAGGGGTTTCAGCGGAGGAAAATTGGGATAAAAAGGCGCGATTTTTTTAAAATAAAATGATTTTTTGTGGCATTTTTTATAAAAACTTAGCTATTGCTTATCTTTTGCAGCATTTTTTATAAAAAACGCCACTAAAAATAAAGTTCTAATCAGAAACAGTGTCGTTTTATTAAGCTTTAATGCATAGTACAGAAAACGCCACTAAAAATTAATTTACTTAAGCCAAACGGTGATGTTTTAAATAAATAATTCTAAACTTTTTAACTAATATTTATAAGAATTATATAAAATTATAAATTTTAGGTTTTTTTGTCTTTTTTGTTTGTATTTTTATTTCATTTCTTATAATTTGGTCCTATATATCCAAAATAAATAATTATACGTACCTAAATATATATCCATCCATATATATATCAATACTTTTTTAACTTATTTATTAATTCTATTTAAACTAATATTTAAATATATCAAATGGTTTAGATTAAATTTTTAAAATATATTTTAAAAAAACTAATTAATCTAAACCCCAAACCTTGATTTAGCCCTAAAATCCCTAAACCCTAAATCTCTAACTCTTAACCCCTAACACTTAACCCCTAAACCTTAAATCCCAACCCCCAAATCCATACCCCCTAATCCTTAAAATACCATCCAAAAAATCCCTAAATCATTAACAATCATAAAATAGTTAAAATCGATTAAACAATAATTAATTGTTAAAAATTTGGTATAAAGTAGCAATAAACAATATTATCTTTATAAAATTTATTTTTTTATATAAAGTTTGAAATTTATAATATTTTATTTTATTGATAAATTAATAAATTTCTCTAATTAACTAATTTATTATATTCTTTCTCAAATAGATAAATGAAAACAAGAGGACTAACAAGTATATGGGATTTTTTTTATTCAAGTGATAAAAATAGGAATGATAGCGAGTTAGGTATATGCATATTTTTGAATGATTTCAATTCAAATTCACAAATTTATTTAAGTATTTAAATGTTATTCATGAATTATTTGAGTATTACTATTCAAATTCGAATTTAAATTAAATAATATTATCCATCGAATATTTGAATCCTAAAAAAAACCTAATTTTAAAATTTTAATTTTTTTTGTGGATATTCATATCCACAAAAACCCGAATTTTAATTTGGTAAAAATTATTTTAATATATATAATCAGAATTGTAAGAATTTAGTAACTACTAGATTCATATATCTGAAATTACATTTGTTATCCGAATTAGCAATGCAGATTTAAATAATGGATATTCAAGGTATCTACCCACATCCACTTCGAATTCATAGCATATAGCAATTTTAAAATCTGAATCTAACTATTATTCCAACCTAAAAAAAATGTCTTAGATCATCTGAATCCGTAATCTGATTTTTCATCTTTAACTAAAATATTTTTTATTCCATTAACATATGTAAGTGTCCACCAAGCTTTGTTTTTTATTCTATTTATTGATTTTTTTTTCTATTTCTTTAAGAATTATTGTTTTATGGTTTTAATGTGGTGTTTTATTAATTTTTTCAAATTTTGTTGGTTAATAAATTTTATTTATGTTGAAAAATAGAGGAAAAAATAGTTGATATATATTGTTGGGAACCAAGATAACTTGGTTGAAGAAATGAAAGTAGGAGTGAAAGTGCATTATGAAGAAGCTTACCATCTTTTACAAATTTATTATCTCTTTTACAATTATATACACAAACCAAATCATATACCCAAACCAAAAACCCTAAACAAATTTATTATTATCTCTTTTACAATTATATAAGAACATATTTAAAATATAAATTAAAAAAACTAATTAATCTAAACCCAATACCATAACCAGGCCCCTAAATCCCTAGCTAAACCCTAAATCCCTACTCCTAACCCCTAACGTCTAACCCTGGCCCTAACCCATAAACATTAAATCTCAGCCCTTAAACCATAATCCCTGAATCCATATATATATACTCCTGATCAATTATAATAACCTTAAAATAGTAACCCCTAAACCGACCTAAAATCTTAAATTAATAATCATATACATACCCTAAACCTAAAACCCTAAATTAACTATAGAGATAATTAATTAATTCAATATTTTAAATTTAAATTAATACTATCACTTTTACGATTATATAAGAAAAGTTTTTAATATATAAATTAAAAAACAATCAGTAATCATGTACCCAAAAAACTTTAAAATTATTTTAAATAATAGTATTTAATTTTTCCATGTGTTTTATTTCAAATTATTTCTACGTGTTATTTTTTTCTAAATATTTTAAATATTCAATTAGAAATAAGTTGAATTTTATTTAATTAATATCAATAATAAACCAATTAAGATAAAATGTTTTTTGTGGCGCTTTCAAAAAAACGCCGCTAAAAACCCGAGCATTAGTGGCGCCTTTTCAAAAATGCCGCTAAAACCTCAAGCATTAGCGGCACTTAATCATAAACGCCGCTAAAACCCTGAGCATTAGCGGCGCTTAATCATAAACGCCGCTAAAACCTCGAGCATTAGCGGCGCTACTCTAAAAACGCCACTAAAGCCTCCGATAGGTCACCAAACGACGCCGTTGGGTTTGGTTTTTTACGGCGTTTTCCCAAAAAATGCCACTAATGCTTTTTTTAGCGGTGTTTTAATGCACAATCTTTAGCGGCGATTTCCGTAAAGCGCCACTAATGCTCGATTTTTACCAGCGTTTTTTGTCCAAACGCCACTAAAAGTGCCGCTAAAAGCCTGTTTTGGTGTAGTGCTTTGATAGATTGCTTATGATAGTTTGATTGTACACTCAGGTGATAAAACATTTTTCTTTCATAAGTTAGTTGGTCAAACTCAAGATCATCAAATCAAAATTCTATCATTAACTATTGATGGTTTAAAAAGGTTTGATTGTAATTGTCAATGTTATTTATATAAATACGCTTGATAATTTATAGAATGTATTGAATAACTACAGAGCAATTTGGGTTTGTCCGTTTCATACGCAGGTTCAAGGTAGCGCAAAGGTTCTTTACCATAATTCTTTTTTCATAAAGACTAGTTTTGAGTTTGAAAAGACATGTACCTAGAACCCCATTATTAGTTTGTTTATGATCTTTATTATGATCGCTATTGCCCTTTCTGTTTAACTAACTCCCTAATGGATTTTTGGTTTAATGCATTAAATAATTTGTTGGGTGGGATGAATAGTATGAGTTGTTTACTTAACAAATCAAAATCATCCATTATTAAAACAACTCAACATTAATTCATAATTACCTTTGGACTAATAATTGTAAAAGAATAAAAAGGTAAGTAAGTATTATTTTATTTGAATTGTTAAAATTAATAACGGAAAGAAAAATAAAATAAAATAAATTGTTTTTGTTTGGTTAGTAGGTGAAAATTAAAAAATAATTAATTATTGATTATTTATAAGTATAACTTTTTTTATAATATAATTATGTAAAAAGTAAAGAGGGTAAAAATGGTATTTTACATATCTAAAATTTGTTTACTTTCCTTTCGATTTGGAGTAATTTAAATATTAACATTTTGAAGGAAAATAAAGGATCTATAGTATTAGAAACTATTCATTGGGTGGAACGTAGGTTGCAGACCATGAGTTCTCTCTATGAAAATACTGATTCTGAAAAATCCATCACTGAGGAGTTGATCCCTAAGAAAGTTCGGTTCAGAGAAGATGATGTTGATACTAACAATAATATGTTGATCGACTCATCCCCGGAAAAATCCATCTCGTGGAGGGATATGCTTGTAGGCCAATCCTCTAAGGATACTCTTATTGATCTGGAAGAAAACGATGATCTAGATATTTTGGATGGGGACATTCAAAAAACTTTTGTGGATGGTGTACCTTCCATTTCCTTCTCGGATAGGATTCACAAAATCCTTATTCAAGGTATGGAAAACACAGTGATTTTAAAACTTCTTGGTCGTAACATTGGCTTTTCGGTTTTGCAGAATAAATTGTTCAACCTGTGGAGACCCTCAGCTCCTCTACATATGATGGATATTGAAAATGGTTACTTCTTGGTAAAATTCCAGAACAAGTTGGATTGTGAAAGGGCACTTGCTGAAGGACCTTGGATTATTTTTGGTCAATATTTGATGGTTCAGCCTTGGACGCTAGACTTTGATCCTACACAAGCTTACCCTAGTGTTGTGATGGCATGGATTAGATTTCCTGGTTTACCTGGATATTTGTACAATCATAAAATCATCACTGAGATAGGGGAAATGGTTGGTAAAGTGGTTAAGTTGGATATGAACACAGATTGCAGGACTAAGGGAAGATTTGCTAGATTGGCTGTTTATGTTGACTTGGAAAAGCCATTGGTATCTCATATTCTGATCAATGGTCGTAAGTAGAATGTTGAATATGAATCTTTATCCACAATTTGTTTTCATTGTGGGAGATATGGGCATGTGGAAAACTCTTGTCCTTTTAAGAAATCTGAAATCCCTAGTGAAAAGGAGAACTCACCATCGAAAATGTCATCGGATACTCAAAACACGGCCAAGGTTGATGCGGAGAAGGATTACGGGAATTTCGGACCTTGGATGATCGTTGAGAAGAAATCAAGGCGGAAAATCAGAGATAACGTGCAAAATTCCTTGCAGAATCAACAGATTGGGAAACATGGTTCCCGTTTTAGAACCCTTAATAATAAGGATATGCACAAAGATGATTTTGAGGGTTTTCTGCCGGATACCAGGCGTCATAAAGGGAAGGAAATTATGCATGGCAATTCAATGGAGAAAATTTCTACTACTCCTAATAATGATCGAATATTTGGAGAAAGAAACCATAATAATAAAAATGTCTCAAAGGAGGTGGGTCTGATGGGAATTAGTGGCCCTAATTTTAAAGGGAACAGCAGGATACTTTCGGAGCCCAGTAAGCCCAGCATAAGCCGAAAAAAAAATTGTATAATTTAAAGAAGTCTGATAGCAGTTTGGGCTTAGGAACCATACCTATTGGACAAGCCCGTGGAGGTTTGGAACGTTCTGACCCAGACTTGGCTGCCCACCATCCCTCCGTTGCTGCTGGAAAAGGCAGTTGGACTTTTCCAACAGTTGAGCTACAAACAGTTCCAAGCGATGATACGGGTCTTGGTTTTGAAGGAGAAGGATCAAAAAATCAGACCGATTTGGAGGAATCAAGGCGGACTGCAGTTTTTCTGGATGTTGGTAATCTTGACTCTGGTAGACATTCGGCGGTTGTCTTTCATGAAAACACCCAAGCCAAGGAAATAAAAAATGCTCATCCTTCTCTTGTGCTTCCTGGTGGTTCGGGTAAATCTCTTAAAAATAAAGGTAGAGGATTTATTAAAAAACAGAATAAAAATTCAGAAATTCAGGAGTCCAGCGAATACCTTTGAAGGAATCGATGGAAGTCCTTCCCAAGAGCATCTCGTCTTTTGCAAAATGTAATGTTGAGGTTGATTCTAGCTTCAAAACTGATGGGCAAAAAGAGGGAGTTAATGCTCCCGGACAGTAAGGATATCCTCTTTATTCGTATTTGTTTTGTTATTTTGATTATTTGCTATTACAGATTTGGTGTATTTTTTATATATTTTAGTTTTTATATTTTATTATGGTTTTAAATCTAAAATTTTTTTCATGGAATTATCAAGGAAGCGCTAGCAGGAAATTTTTACGAGTCTTTCAGGAATACAATGCTGAGCATAGACCTGATATTGTTTATTTGGTAGAACCGAGAGTGAGTGGTAAAAATGCTAATCTTATTATTGAAAATTTGGGGTTTAACTATTCACATCGGGTTGAAGCTGTTGGTTTTTCAGGTGGCATATGGGTTGGATGGAAAGAGTCTATTCAAATCCATATTATTCGAAATCATCCTCAGTTTATTTTCTTACGTGTTAATAGTTTTAATCTTAATAATTCTTTCTTTATTTCATTTGTTTATGAAAGTCCTGACAGGTCTAAACGGAACACTCTTTGGGAAGATTTAAAATCAGCTAATCCTAACCTTACTTCTCCTTAGTTAATTATGGGGGATTTTAATGCAATTTTATCTCCTTCAGATAAAAAGAGTCCTGTTTCCGTTGGTAAGCGTTGTAATTTTTTTGGTAATTTTGTTGATTCTTGTGAGTTGCAGGATTTGGGATTCATTGGACCTACCTTTACTTGGCAAGAGGCAATACTTTTGTCAGACTTGATCGGGCCTTAGCTAATGAGAATTGGGTGTCTACTTTTCCACATTACTCTGTTCATCATCTCACTCGTATTAAGTCTGATCATAGGCCCCTCTTGTTATCTACTAGAACTGACCGTAGCTCCTTTCAGGGTAGACCTTTCAGGTTTTTAGCAGGATGGACGAAACATAGCGATTTCTCTAGTCTTGTTAGAGAAAGGTGGAATTTCGCAGGTAATATGTTTGAATCTTTAAACAATTTTACTTTTTTTACTAAAGAATGGAACAGGAATATCTATGGCTTTTTAAGTACTCGTAAGAGAAATCTTATGAGATCGCTTAACAATATTCAAAAATCCTTGGAGCATTCTCCCTCAACGTATTTAGTTGGAAAAGAATTAGAAATTCGGGATAAGTTGGAAAATGTTCTAGATCATGAAGACCTACTTTGGAGACAAAAGGCTCGTTGTGATTGGCTTCAATTGGGGGATCATAATACAAATTTTTTTCATAGCCGTACTTTGAGAATAAGGAAATTCAATCGTATCTTTACCTTACGCATTGATAATGGGGAATGGTGTTCAGATCAAGACATCCTACAGGCTAAGGCGGTGGAATTCTTTGAAGGGCTTTATGGGGAGACTTCTTCTACCTTGAGAGATATTCCCATTGATGGGTTCCCTAGATTCAATTCTTCAGAAGTTAATTTTCTGGAGGCTTCTGTCACTAATGAAGAGATGCAATGTTTGACATGGCTCCGTTGAAAGCTCCTGGAAGTGATGGTTTCCATGCTCATTTTTTTCAAAGTCAGTGGGATATTCTTGGGAATGATGTTTGTCAATGGGTAAAAGATGTTTTTGATGGAAGACATATAGATCCAGAATTGAATAATACGCTGATTGTGTTAATCCCTAAAAAAGAGAATCCTGAGGATTTTACCCATTTTAGGCCCATTAGTCTATGCTCTGTTCTTTACAAGCTGGTTATGAAAGTTATTGCCAATCAGTTTAAGGTGGTCTTTCCCAAGCTTATATCCCAAGAACAAGTTGGGTTCATAGCTGGGCGCAACATTTCTGATAACATCATTTTAGCTCAAGAGATCATACACTCTATGCGCTATAATAGGAAAGGAAGGAAATGTATGGCTATTAAGTTAGATTTGGAGAAAGCTCATGACAGAATTAGTTGGGAATTTTTTAGTGCTTCCTTGTTAGCTGCCAAAATCCCTGTCTACTTAAGGAAAGTTATCATGTCAGCTATTTCTTCATCTTCTATGCAAATTCTGTGGAATGGGGTGCCTACTCAGAAATTTAAACCTAAGAGAGGAATTCGTCAGGGTTGTCCTTTGTCGCCCTACTTATTTGTGCTTTGCATGGAATGGTTAGGTCACTTTATTAGGGCAGAAATAGAATCTGGAAAATGGGTTCCAATTCATCTTTCTCGTGCAGGTCCTTCAATTTCTCATTTGTTCTTTGCGGATGATATAGTGATCTTCTGTAAAGCTCATTTTGACCAAGCTCAATTACTGGATAACATTCTAAACCATTTCTGTGATATTTTAGGACACCAAATCAGTGTTAGGAAAAGTAACATTTTCTTTTCCAAAAATACTGAAACTGATGTTCGCAATCAAATTAACCAACTGTTTGGTTTCCAAAAAGTTCGAAATCTTGGTACATATCTAGGTGTCCCTCTTTTACATGACAGGATTACCAAAAGCACCCTGAGGTTTATAGTGGACAAAGTGAGGAAGAAACTGCAGAGTTGGGATGCTAGGAAGTTGTCTATTGCAGGGAGAATTACGTTGGCACAATCGGTACTTCTCTCAATTCCTAATTACTTCATGCAATCCTTGATGATTCCGAAAGGTGTCAGCGCTGACATTGAAAGGTTGGTCAGACAGTTTATTTGGGGTAGTTCTGATGGGCATCCTAAATTATCTGTAGTGGGTTGGAATTCTATCTGTCAACCGAAGACTCAGGGAGGTCTTGGATTCAGACATCTAGAAGATCAAAATTCATCTTTCCTAATGAAGATTGAATTTAATCTAGTGTCTAAAAGCAATGCACTTTGGGTTCGTGTTCTTCGTGCCAAATACGGTTGGAAAGATAATTTCCCAGATTCTATTAATAAAAGCCAATGTTCTCATTTATGGAGGGCTCTCTCTAAGACATGGCCGTTGCTTCGAGAAAATCTTGCATGGTCTATTGGAGATGGTGCTAGTGCTCGTTGCTGGAAAGATCATTGGATTCCAGGTATGGGCCCTTTAATCTCTTCAATTCCTTCTTATGCTAACCTTGATTTGGATTGTTGTGTTAGGGAGATGGTCAATTCTGATGGTTGCTGGAACTTGGATCTGTTTCGTGTCTGGGTGTCTGAAGATATTATTAATAGAATCATTAGCATTCCTCCTCCTCACCCTGACTCTAGGCCGGATAGGATTATATGGACCAAGTCAGCATCTGGAGTCTTCTCAGTTCGCAGTGCCTATTGGTATTTGAAAGAGAATTCTTGGAATTCCCAGGAGGATTATTGGAAGATAGTTTGGAAATATCCAGGTCCTCAAAGAGTAAGAGTTTTCCTTTGGCTTGCTTTCAAACAAAAACTTCTCACAAATTCGGAACGAGCTAGAAGGGGATTCAGTCATTGTGGTTCCTGTTCTATATGTGGTCATGAATTTGAGGATTTGGCTCATGTTCTCCGGGATTGTCCTCCTGCGAAAGAAGTGTGGCGACTTGTGATTCCAAATCAGCTAAAACAAAGGTTTTTCTCTGTTTCTCTTCAGGATTGGCTTATTCTTAACCTTTGTTTTCATGAAAGATTGCAGGATTATGGCCTCGTGTGGTCTTGCCTGTTTGGACTAGTTGCTTGGCATATATGGAAGAACAGGAATCTATTTATCTTCCAACATATTTCTTGGACGGCATCGGAAGTGGTGAAAGTTTCTAGCTGTTGGGGCCGTAACTACATCTCTCATGTTGGAGACAACATTAACAACAAGCAAAACTCTCCATTGATGGTCAACCTTGATGATACTTGGGTGTTTTTATCCACTGATGGAGCTGTGACCAGAGATTCTGGTTATGCTGCAACAGGAGGCGTGGCTCGTGATCAGAATTGAAATTGGATAGTGGGATTTAACAGATTCCTAGGCGTGTGTTCTCCATTTGAAGCTGAAGTTTGGGCCATTCTAGAAGGTATCCTTATTTTACTTAATAAGGGATACAAACAAATTATTATCATAACTGATAATCTAGAAGTTGCCCAGATCTTAAATGATATGGATTTGGAAGACTCAGGAATCACTGTACTCCGAAGGACTCTTCGCATCATGCATTTAGAAGGGGAGTGGAGGATTAAGCATATACCAAGAAATCAAAACTTGGTAGCGAATCGTCTTGCTAAACTCAGTTTGAGTTGGAAATCAAGCTTACAAGTTATGGATGAGGCTCCTACGGACATTTTAGATTTACTTCAAGAGGATAAAATTAATGGTTGCTTTATGTAATTGATGTTTCATTTCACCAAAAAAAAAAGGATCCATAGTTTTCCTTTATCTAAAGAAAAAAAAAGTTAATCACACTAGGGGAAAAAATTATTTCCCTTGTATTACTTCAATACAAGTTAAACTCTAAAGAAATCCTAAAATTTAAATTTGTGATATCATATCAAGTTACTAGATTGAAAACAACAATTCAGAAGTTAAAAATTATTAACACCAAACTGATTTTTATATATATTTTTGCTAGCAATTGATTTTGATTAAGAAATAGAATTTTTTTTCTTTAGTGTCTCGGACAACATTCGGTGTCTATATTTTGTTATTAACTTAAAAAAATATCTTACATCCATGAGGTAAAATATTTTATTAACAAACCACTAAATTTAAGTATAACATAATATAATACTAGGGCGAAGTCAGAAAATATTTTTAGAAGGCCAAAATTAAATTTTAAATTTTAATAGTTTATATCTTTATAATTTTTAAATGATTAAATCAATTTTTTATCATTTTTAAGGACGACCAAACTGTAGTTTTACTTTTATTAATTTAAAATTTTAAAATTTCTAAATGACCTAAATGAACAATTTTCTATTTTAGGGCGAGCCCCTGCCAGTCCCTAGGTATGCCATTGTATAATACATTGGTGGTAATAAATTTTATAGTTGAGTAAGATTATAAAATATTTGAAAGGAAAGATATTTGGTTTAAAAAACCACTAAATTTTGGTATAATATAATATATTAAGTTGGTGGTAAGAAATTTTGTAATTGAGTAAAATATTTTGTAATTAGATTAGCAAAATATCTTACATATTCTTATAAAATATTTGGTAATGAGGAAAGTATTTTGTTATGAAAAAAAAAATTCGGTTATAACAAAATATCTTATGTTTGTTCTAAGAAATTTTGTTATTTTATAAGGTATTTTATTATTAGTTACAAATATCTCACATAGGTTGTAAAATATTTTGTTAAAAGGTAAGGAATTTTGTTTTTTTTTAAAAAACAAAATTTTGATAAATAAAATTGGTATTTACAAAGATATTTTGTTGTTAGCTTTACCAAATGTTTTGTTATTATGTAAGATATTTTGTAATAAGATATTTTGTAAAGATAATAACAAAATACCTTAGAATTAACAAAAGTTCTTAGAACAAATGTAAGATATTTGTTATAAAAAACAGAATTCGGTAACAAAATGCCTTAGGTATGTTCTAAGAATTTTGTAAGTTCATGGTATTTTGTTATTAGCTTTTACCAAATATCTTAGATGAGTTGTAAGATATTTTGTTATTTTGTAAGGTATTTTATTATTAACTTTATAAAATAGGATAAATTATATTTGTAGTCACCTAATTGTTCATAAGTCTTTTTTTTGTCACCCAATTATGAAAAGTTATAAAATAGTTTCTCAACTATTCAATTTTTTTTCTTTTTTTGGTCACTAGCCGTTAAATGACTAATGAAAATGTGACATGGTAGTTTTTAAAATTGACATAATAGTAACTTTAACCCTAACATTTATAAATTATGTCAATTTAGTTTTGATTCTTAAAATTTAATTTTCAACATTTACACATTGTGTAATTTGATCTCTTTTTTTTTCAATTTTGCTTTTCTTTGTGACTATTCTACCAAAAAAGTTAAAAATATATATATATCAACTAAAATTGATCGAAAATATACCAAAAATGGAAACACTCAGAGATTCAAGATAATAGTTTTCATCTTTTCTCATTCTTTTACGATTAACCCTCAATGTAAAATATAAAAATAACATTGCAAAAAAACACACCAAAATACACGATATGTAAATGTTGAGTGTTAAGTTTTTTGAATTAAGACTAAATTAACACAATGTATAAATATTGATGATTAAAGTTATTATGCAAGTTTTAAAAACTACTAAATTATCTTTCCATTAATAATTTAATAGCGGATGACCAAAAAGAAAATTTTGAATAATTTGATGACTAAAAAAGAAAAAGTCAAACAATTGATAACAATTTTATGATCATGACAAAATAAAATTTATTAATAATCGGATTACTACCGGTCTAGTTTAAATGTAGCATAAGTTGTTATTTCATAAAAAAAATGTTATTAACTTTACAAAATATCTTACTGTAAGATATTTTGTTAAAAGTAAAGGTATCTTGTTTAAAATTTTTTATTATAATAAAATATATTACGCTTATTTTAAGGAAGTTCGTTATTTCCAAAAATACTTCATTATTAGCTTTAACATATATATATATTAAAGCTTTAACAAATATTTTACATGAGTCTTTAGATATATTGTATATTTTGTTAAATGTTAAAAAATAGGTTTAATACATAATTTAATATTTGATAAAGTACTTAAAAGTAAGGATGTTAATTTTTTAGTGCTTAATTCAAATTTTAGAAATGATTTGGTGAAAATTTATAATTAATTAATATTATTAACAATTAATTTTCAACAAATCAATTCTAAAACTCAAATTAAATCATATCCATCAAATGACATTTGATAAATTAAACTTAAAATTAAATAAATTCACAACACTAAATTTATTTTATTAGCAAAATGATGAAAATTTCAAACTTGATAATATTAGCAATTATCTTTTATCAAATCGACGATAAAACTTGAATTAAACATACCTTTAAGTACCAAAATATATAAATTGGATAAACTGTGATAACAAATGATGTATATTTTATTATAATCTATTAAATTGATTAAAGCTTACCTAGAGGCTCTCCAATTTGAGGCGAACGTTAGGGTTGAGCTCAAATTTAAAATTGAGAGTTATTGAATATGAAATAGAAGTAAAGAACTCTAGGACTAACCCTAATAAAGCAGCAGTATTTTTGGAAATCTCTTTGGTCGGTAGCTCAGACTAAAAATCTAAATCTTCTGCTCTCTTTTAAGTAAGGTTTGTTTTTCCCTCCTCTTCATAAATTATATTATATATGTAAATTCAAAAAGAATGGTGATCTTGAGTAGCGAAATATGAAGGAAAAAGAGGTGATTTGCATCGCTCAAGATCCCAGTAGTCATAAATTTTGTAATAAATATGGATGAATAGGCCAAGGAGTGTAAAAAATTGAGTTACACAGAAATAATTACGACAATCGAAGTCAGAAACCGCCAAAGCAGCAACTACCTCACGGTTCATTTACAGATGCCCCTTAATACTTTCCAATCATCATCTTCAACATTAGACCTATGAGAAGGCCAAAAGAGATGGCTCCACATTGCTTGTATCTTTACAAAGGGAAATAAAAATAAGTTAAAACAAAAAGCCAAGAAATAATACTCCATTTCCTCTACAGCATGTCGTAACCCCCTCCAAAAAAAAATCCACATAAATCCTCCAAACCCTGGTACATGAGCACACAAGATATTTTGGATAACGGCTCATCAGAAGGCCTCATTTTTCAGAAACCAAGAACTTCCATACGGAACTGAATATATAACTCCTGGTCAAGGGAGAACTGCAGCCATTGCCAAAATTTTGAATAGTCCAATCCCAGAAGATAAATGTCCAAGCATCGCATGAGTTCAACAATAAAATCGTCATACTTAGCAAGCAATAATCAGCAAGATTGCAAGAGTTGGCTAATCCAGGCCAGAATGGCTTTTAAAACATGATTCTAGACAGATGCATCAATTTCCTTTCCGTGATCCTCCTCACTAATACTCCTCTTAAACCTTCTTAACCATATATCATAATCCATAGGATAAGGCGTTCCGCACAAGCTGTCAACATAATCGGTAAATGCTTTCAATACAGTAGAGACATCACCCAATTTCTGCTGAATCAACCTCCTAGACCATGACGTCTCTCTCCACTGTAGTTCCCCTTCAACAGAATCAAGATCAGGGAAAGCACCTCCACATGCAAAATAAAGCATGTAAACCAGGCTCTCAGCATCTGATGCTGAGCACAACTTTCCCTCCTGTAAAGTATAAGTAGATGAAAAATGAAGGCTCATTGCATGGCGGTCCCTATCTTCTAAAATAGCATGTCCCCAACCAATAAGGACAAAATAGGGACGACTTTCACCAGATCTTACACAGATCACATTTTCTGGTCGAGTGTCTCTATGTCTAATGCCTTCTGATGAGTGGAACGATGAAAATGTGCAAGTGTACACAATCACAACAA
The DNA here is from genome assembly GCF_007990345.1 of Gossypium hirsutum. Taxonomy (NCBI): domain Eukaryota; kingdom Viridiplantae; phylum Streptophyta; class Magnoliopsida; order Malvales; family Malvaceae; genus Gossypium; species Gossypium hirsutum. The sequence continues at coordinate 45,807,572 of NC_053441.1, read as the reverse complement.
ATAATAGAGTGACAAGTAAATGTTGAGTTATTGTACCCATAGAGATTGTAAAAGAATTATTTATAAAAGTAAGTTTAAACGCTTTGGTGAAAGAAAAATATTTGGATTTGGGAAATGATTAAAAACTAGAAAACAAAATAAAATAAAATAAAGTTCTAATGCACGATTTTAAAAGCTGATTTTAATCAAGATGATATAATTGTGTTGGATTAATTATATTTTCTTACCTTAGAATCATTAAACTTAAGCTTATACTTGTTACTAGTAAATCATGGCAACTCGGTAATTTGCTAACTTATGAACATATTTACATATCAAAAATTCATTCATCTCTTGTACATATTTCTATGTCAATTTGACCGATAAAACAGATTTATAAAGATAAACATGTTATTGCACATACATACTTATTAGATTAAACAATCTCTCGCATATTACTATGTCGATTCAAACGATTAATTCAACCTAATAAGCATATAAAAGACTATGTGAGGTAACAAAGTATCCTTACCTTGAAACAGTTTAATCACAATAATCTTGCAAGTTATGCAAGGCATATGTATCGCCAAATACAATGTTAATCTAATCTTCAACTACCTTAGAAGAATTAGACATGCACTGATTAAGTACTGTGTCCATTAATTACAATTTCAATGTGTTTAAATAATTAATTCTTTAGTTATCTTACAATTATAATGCAAGAATAACTTAATCATGGTTTTACTTAATCAAACATTTTACCGAGGCCTATAAGAGCATAAACATAAATTTAACAAATCAAGAGGACGGAATGCAATCAACCCAACACAAATTAAATTCAAGCTAAGCTGATTAAATTAACCATTCCAACAACATAAGTATTCATAGATATGTTCATCATAAAAACAACAAAAATTAAAGAGATAAGGAACAAGAATCAAATCCGGTGGTTTTCCGTGGCTTGACTAGGTTGCTCCGTTCTTCCTTCTTTGTTGTCCTCGCCGATCAAGGCTGCTATGAACACTCAATTGCTGCTCTAAAATGGCTGAAGAAAACCCCTTTCCCAAGAGGAGAAACCAGCACAAGAGCAAGGAACTTTGAATGGGAAAATGAGAGAGAAAGTGAGAGAGGAGAAAAGAGTTGTGAGAGAAAGAGATGTGAATGAGGGATCCTTTGAATGGGCAGCAAATGGGGGTTTATATAGCTGAAGATGGCTGCTAAAAATAATAAATTTCAGCAGCCAAGGAGCCCCCTCATGGCCGGCCATCCTACATGGAAAAGTTGAGACTTTCAACTTTATTAAAATTAGCCTGGGGCAACTCCGTAAAGCCTTAATTTAAGGTGAGGTTTGAATGCAATTTGGAAGTCTTCCAATGGCCTTTTTGCAGCTTATTTAATCAGCTAAAATGCTGATTTGGGTCAGCATTTGAACGGTTCTGGGCTTCCCAATTAGTGGCTAGTTCGGTTCGCTCAATTTGGTTCAACTAGTGCGGTTCAACTAGACTCTTTTTCCATAATTAATTAAAATTAATTTATTTAGCCCAAATTAAATTGGGAATAAATTAAAATTAATTATATTATGAATTAATACACATATTTGGACCGTCTTAGGTTGGAAATTATTTTTCCTTGTTACTTCAAATTACTTATCGATTTTGTTCTTCAACGGTGTTTGCCGGGTCAATTTTTGCCCTTTGTACGAATCTATCAAAAATAATCAAAATTCACTAAAAATAATTGTAAAATTGACTAAAAATTAACATGTTTAAATTTTTAATACAATTTAATTATTTTATAAAAATTAATTATTTTATGACAAAAATTCTATCAAAAATGCATGATTTTAAGTAAAATTAGGTATGAAAAATTATATAAATCTTTGTGTTTCCAATGAGGCAATAGAAAGAGCAGATAAAAAGTCATGACAACACCTTATAGCCTCATCCACACCAAAATGACCTTCACTAACCATATCAGTAACGGTTTCGCTAACTGGGCTGGTCACAAGAATCGGGGTGCCACACCAAGGGTGATCACAGTTTCCACCTGAACTGGGTCTCCGGCACTGACCAGGATGTTGGAAGTTTTGAAGTATAACAAAGGCAAAACAGCAAAACAAAGCAAAGAAATCGAAGCAAAACTAAAAACAATAGCAAGAATTTTAACTGAAGTGATTCATCATAATTTTCATTGAAAATTTGAAATATATGAAAGTTACAATGTTAATTTGACAGTTACCTAATAGCTTAACTGACCCCACTAATATAAGACTAATGTTAACTTAAGTTACACACAAAATAGGCTGACATATTAGCAATTACATCAAACCATATCCTACTAACTTTGTTGAACAAGTTACAAGTAAACCAAGCAAAGTTACATAGGAACAAAATGGACAAAACAACTGTTGCATTTGGTTCAGCCCCAATGCTGCATTTCATCTTGAGCTGCTACTGCTGATCTTGTTGTAGGCTTGCTGCTGGTTTTTTGTTGTGCTGCAGGCCAAAGCTCAACAGGTAGGTAAGCAGGCTAGATTATTTCTACATACTTTCTCAACATGGCCAAACTGTTTGCAGCTTCTACACTGAATGTTTGGCCTATACCAACAATACCTCTCTGAATGTGTGGTCCTCTTGCAGTGAGTGCATGGTGGGAACACTTTCTAGCCTGCATCTCTCCTTGGTTTCTCCCTTTTATCGAGCCAAGGCTTTTTCCCTTTCAAATTTGAACCTGAACCTACTTTGGCCTTTGCCTGGAAAGCTCCTTCAGGATGCTCTTCCTACCTATTGGCCCTTCTTTACTCAAGTGCATACAGAGATTTTATCAGCTTAGATAATGAGATGGCTGATAAATCTCTCGAGTCCTCAAGTGATGAGATCTTTGACTCAAACTTCTCAAGGAGGGTGGTAATGGCCTTTTCAACAACTCTGCTCTCACTGAAGTCTTCTCCTAGGAGCCTTATGCTGTTGACAGTGGCCATTATTCTGTTTGAGTACTGCTTGATAGTCTCAGACTCTTTCATCTTTAGATTCTCAAAATCTCTCCTAAGATTGATTACTTGTTGCTACCTTGTTTTGTCTGACCCCATGAACTCCTCTATTAGCTTCTCCCATGCCTTCTTGGGTATGTCACAGGCCATTATCCTATTGAAGATAACATCTGATACTCCATTCTGCGAGCAGGTCATTGCTTTATGCTTTTTGGAGCACTCTTCACTATGTTGCCTCATCTGAGCAATGGTGAGATTAGCCCTCAATGGAGGTGGTTCAGTATCATTTTCAATCACATTCCACAAATCGTGCACCTGAAGATATGTTCCCATCTTAACTACCCAAATGGTGTAGTTCTCTCCAGTGAACACAGGTGGTGGAGGTGGTGTGAAACTCATCCTATTGAAACAAGCCCAACAGCTTCGATTTCTCTCTTCTCAAGTTTTGTTTTGGCAAGAAACAACCAACAACATAGGCCTTTAAAGATGACAGGCTCTGATTACCATTTTTTGGAACTTTTGAAGTATAACAAAGGAAAAACAGCAAAACAAAGTAAAGAAATCGAAGCAAAACTAAAAACAACAGCAAGAATTGTAACTGAAGTGATTCATCATAATTTTCATTCAAAATTTGAAATATATAAGAGTTAAAATGTTAATTTGATAGTTACCTAATAGCTTAACTGCCCCCACTAATATAAGACTAATGTTAACTTAAGTTACACACAAAATAGGCTGACATATCAGCCATTACATCAAACCATATCCTACTAAATTTTTTGAACAAGTTACAAGTAAACCAAGCAAAGTTACATAGGAACAAAATGGACGAAAGAACTGTTGCATCTGGTTCAGCCCCAATGCTACATTTTAGCTTGAGCTGCTACTACTGATCTTGTTTTAGGCTTGCTGCTGGTCTTTTGTTGTGGTGCAGGCCAAAGCTCAACACTCATCCTTGAATAATCCTTCCAGATGTACTCAATTGATGTAGATATTTGCCAAATGGGCCTTTCTGTTTCATAATAGTCAATACCTTGGCTTGTCTTTGAACTAGATACCACAAATTCATATCTTCCTATGCTGGTTCCAGCTGAGAAGGATGAGAACCCATGTAGAGAAAGATAGACTGTCCTGGGTCTTTAATTGGTGAAGCAATGTAATAAGGAAGCTCACCATTACTCCTGATTTGGTTAATATGATAACCTCTTTCCCAATTTGAATCCTCCAACCATAATATAGATCCTACTTCCAGCTTCAGCGACTCAGACTCAAGCTTGATAGATTCATCCTAAACTTCAACAATTTCGGGAGAGGCACCATGCTGCTGGAACCTAAATAAACCACTTCTATTCACTCTGGTATCCCCCAACTGCCTCTCCAGTCTTTAGAAGTGACAACCATGGTCGGCAGCTAAATCTTCAATGGAGTGCTTAGGCAGACTAGCAAACTACATAATACAGTAAAATGTTGCAAAAGTTACTTGCAAAGCACCAATATCTCTCCAATTGGCATTCCTAAGCTTGTTCCAGATCCTATCAACTGGAGATACAGCAATTCTGGCATGCCTTTGTATCCTCTCAGCAGCACACTTATAGACATTATTCACATCAAAATCCATTTTATTTACATCTTCTTCAACTTTAACAAAGCCACCATATTGAGAATCAACAAGAAGAACAAAGGCAGAATTTGAACTTAGAGGAAGATTCTGTCTATTTAAGCTCCTTAATATGAGCATGCGCAAGGCATAGAAAAGAGCCTCGCCTAGGACATGCAGAGAAGGCTTTTGTTCACTTTCCTCAACAAGTTTTGAATACCAAGCCTCAAAAGAGACAGTTTAAAAAGATTTCCCACTTTCCATGAGGATGTCTTAAGTTCTTAAGCAATACACCAGAAGCACATAGACTTCCAAGTCTCCCACTAGCTATCGCGTTCTCTGCCTGGTAAAATTTTAAATTTTCTTTGTAAAGATAGGCAACAGAGAAAGGCATTGGCTCATCTTGACTCCAAAATGCCTCCCACAAGCCCTTCACAATTGCATGTAAAAAATCTTCAACAGCAAGATATACAGTTGCTTCTGCAGAATTAGATGTTGAAGCATAAACAACATTTGGCATCCAAATAAGTTGTTGGAACGAAACTCCTTCCAAAGCATAGTCAAATTTTTGAAGATCTATTAACTCAAAAGGTACATCAAAGACAGGTTCATCTGTGCTGACTTCTCAAATAATGATTGAAACCAGTCTTCAGGATTTGTAGTAAAAGTTTCACAATCTACAAGTCTGTATAAAAATTCCTTGTAATTACGAGATTTATCGCCAGAGGACACACTAGACCTTTTTGTACCAGACCCAACTAATTCTTCGTCTATGGACCCACTTGTCAAATATCATGTACATTTGAAATAAGCTGACAATTAAGAAAATTACAATACCATGCATCAAAATAGTTTAAACCAAAGAGAATAAGACTTATATTACAGATATAATACAATGTAGTTAATGGTTCAGAATCTTTTGCATTTAACCCTTAGTTAAAAAGTTACTAACTCCATAAACAGAATACACACAGAGAAACCAAATCACTTCATGCTGAGGTAAAAATGATGATATGATACAAACTCTAGAAATCAACCAATACTAGACCAGAAAGTCCTTAATAAAAAATTTTAAAAAAATACCATGTTACAGGTTATCCATTTGATGTAGCCCTAATGAAGGAAATAAGATTTACTATGCCTCCCAACAATTTATCCCAGCCATTTGCCCCACTTGATGTGGCAAAAATCTGTTGTTTCAACTTTTGACATGCATTATTAATAGTTAATCCACTTTGGTATATGTTTCTGTCACCTTTGATGTTGTCCAACAATCATTTGGCACATCAGGTGGAATAAAAAGTTGTAACAAAAGTTTTGGAGCAAGTGGCACCACTCCCCGCATAATCTTAAAAGAAAGACTTCAAACATTATTTGAAATTTAAATTGTCAAAATGAAAAATTCATTTCATAAAACTCATTATCTCAATCATTGAAAGCTAACCAAATGTCTGAAAAGATATCCATTTAAATGAGCTTCACATGAAAATTAAGCCCAAATATATCATAGAAAGTCCATATCATAAATAATAATATAAGTCCAAAATTAAAAGATCATTTCCTCTAATAACCATCAAAAGGAGTACTCCTCCAAGACAATGGTTCAACTGCTAAGTTAGATGAATTTATATGGAAAATAAAATAAATAAATAAGAAAAGAATGAAAAAGAAAAAGAAAGACAAAGGCAATCAATATTCTACTTTCTACCTGTTAATATTTTCTAAAGATGCTTTATTACAGTTCCAGTAATTTTTGCATCACTTAAAACATGCCACATTTATCTATTGATATAGAGTTTAATCTAAGATAGACAGTTAGGATGTTGTAGAATAATAAAAATGCGGTATTAATGTAATAAATGTGCATTATGGGAGCTTATAAAAGCCATTATCTACTTTCACTATTCTATTTATTCATATACATATTAGTTTATTCTCTCATTTATCAGGGAAGAAGAGCAAGATGCTTCACAAAGTTCTTATAAAGACCTAAGCCATAGGTTTATAATAAACCTAGCAAAATCACCAACAAAAATCCATTTCAATTATATTAATTGACAGAATCTTGAAATAAAGATATATTGTATGGCAAGAACATGGCAATGCAAAAGTACAACTTCAGAAAAAATGGTTACCAAACAATGATTATACAACTCATATGTAGAAAATACCATAAGATTTCCTAATGATGGAAACATGCTAGTTAAGGAATTAAGTTATCTAGACTAGTAGGTTGGTTTATATTAATTTTCTTTACTTACCAAGTATGAAGGGTTAAGTGTTATATTTTGCATCTCGACTAGGGTTTAGTTATAAATACCTATTGTTGTCTTAATCATGCATGGCCAATTTGGGCGGAGTGGGCCAGATGGACGTGTGAGCCCATTTTTTTGAAAATTTTTGTAAGGTTGCACGGGTCGCCCAAGTCGACTGTGGACCTACTGTCGGGTCAGTAACCTTTACTTTGACCAGTATATGTGTGACCTGTCTGTCTAATTTCTATACTGAGCAGGACTTATGATATCTGAATGTATGTACTATTAATTGCAAAATGGCATGACATATTTTGTATGTTGCATTGCATCGAGGTGGGTTGATGATATTTGGAGGAAGTGTCTGAAAGGCTATTAAGCCTGTTATCTGGCAGCTCAGCTGCAACCTTCTGATTATGTGTCGTATTTCGGTACAGTATGGTGTGTAGGGATAGGTGGGTTGATTTAATCCCCACATGGTGTGTAGGGTTGGACGGAGATGGTGTGTAGAGGCTGGTGGGTAGGATTCTGATTTACTATATCTGCATTCTATATCTGATATGGGCCAAGGCCCTAATGTATTTTATATCAATTGAGATGAATGTGATTGAATTAGTATACTTCCATATATGTGATATGTGGAAAAATGATAGCGTGTGAAAGTGTAACACCCCAAGCCCGGCCTAGACGTTATGGCTGAATCTAGCGATGTCATATGGAAAGGGATTTGAAGACAAGATTGTCGAGTTTAAAAACCGATACAGTAAGTTAGCTTTTATTTAATTAAAAAAAACTAGTTGGTTTGCTTTAAAACTTGTCTCTTAGAGGAAGCTTTTGTAACCAATTAATTTAGGGAAAATCGTTTCTATTTACGAAAAAGCTTAGTTTTTAGAAAAAAACCGTGCTTTGTAGAGTTGCACTTTTTTTAAAAAAAATCCATAAAAAATAGTAAAAAGTCCCAAATTTAAAGCCAACCAGTCCATAGTCCAGAAGATACATCAAAAACCCAAAATAAGTAATAAATTCTAGGCATTAACGAAAAACAGTCTAAAATTTACGTATGGCCACCGTCGAGTCCTCCGCTGCACCGACTCGTCAAGTCTGAAGATTACCTGTACAAATTAAATAGAGAAAGGTTGAGTTTTTGCAAACTCAGTGTGTAATCCCCATAAAAAACATGCATACAGATAATCAATAGAATTCAGTTAGATACAGTCTGGGGCCCGTGCCCATCACAGAATCAGTTTGGGACTTAGCCTATTCAGATACAGTCTCAGAAATACATTAGGGTCTTGGCCCGTATTAGATACAGAATGAAGATAAAGTAAATCAGAATCCTACCCACCAGCCTCTACACACCATCTCCGTCCAACCTTACACACCATGTGGGGATTAAATCAACCCACCCATCCCTACACACCATGTTGTACCGAAATGCGACACATAATCAAAAGGTTGCAACTGAGCTGCCAGATAACAGGCTTAATAGCATTTCAGTCACTTCCTCCAAATATCATCAACCCACCCCGATACAATGCAACATACAAAATATGTCATGCCATTATGCAATTAATAGTACATACATTCAGATATCATAAGTCATGCTCAGTATAGAAATTAGGCAGACATATCACACATATAGGGGTCTAAGTAAAGCTTATTGACCCTACAGTAGGTCCACAGTCGACTTGGGCAACCTGTGCAACCTTACAGAACATTTCATAAAAATGGGCTCACACGCCCATGTGGCCCACTCGGCCCAAATTGGCCCTGGCCATGTGATCCATTTTTAATGTAACCTGTGCTAGTTAATTATTCATATATATTTCACTATTTACTTATATGTTCCTTCAAAGTTGTCTGCTTGAGTCACTATTACTAAATTATTTATATCTTGAGCTACAGAATTTTGAATTAAGATTCGCTTGATGTCTTTTAAACTAGGCTCAAATACCTTTCTACCATAAAATTTTTAGAATTTTTGGTTCAAGCAATAAGCACAGTAAAATCTTTAAACTTACCTCTATTTTGCTGTCTTACAACTTAGTCCCTTCTTTGCTAAAAACTAATTATCTCTTAGTACAAAATTTGGATGTTGTTTCCATTTGTTTCTATTGAAATTAGACTCATTAATAATTTAAACATGTAAATTTTAACCCCTAATTATTTTCTCCAATTTTTGATGATTTTCCAAAGTCAGGACAGGGGAACCCGAATTCATTTTGACCTTGTCTTACAAATTTTATTAAACCTCACGATTTATAATTCAATTACTTGCACTATTTCTTCTATGAGAAACTAGACTCACTAAGCTTTAATTCCATATTTTATTCATCCTCTAATTCAATTTTCACAATTTATGGTGATTTTTCAAAGTTAGCCTACTACTGCTATCCAAACAACAAGCAATTTTGGCTTTTCGCTTAATCCTTTTTTTTGCATTTCGTGTACACACCTGGTTTTGTTTGATGCTAAAACAGTCCCCGAGCACTCCAAAGCCTATAATCAAGATTCTCAACATCAATTTAATGGATTTACAAGCTAATTGACAACCAGGAACGAACAAAAACCCAACTTACCACCAACGATAACCCTCCATTTAACTATTTTAAGACGAGAACACTAAATTCACCAGTTCGAGCCTCCCCTACGCCCAAATCACAGAGAAAAAACATTACCACTTTAGCCATTCAGAGATTCATGATAGAAATGAAGAGAAACACTTACTGAAACTAAGCGAACACTAACCGCGTGCGAAAACGAAGGAAAATAAATGGATTAGGGAAAAATCAAGAAAAAGAAAAAGAAGAGAAAGATAGAAAAACTTAGAGAATTTTAGCAAGAGGAGAGGGAGAAGAATAGAGGGCAGAATTTTTTTTGAAAAAGAGAGTCAAAATTCGGCTATGGGAAAAAAATTTTCGATAACCCTGAAAATCCCTTAATCTTCTCCCCTAATTCCCACTACACATCCACTACTCAAAATCCCTCTATTACACAACTCTACCCCAAAATCTGAGCAAAAAAATAATACCCTTGCTTGGATAGGGATTCGAACACACTACCTCCACCAAAATGACACACCATTTAACCACCAAACCAGCAGACCCATTCTAATGTAATTTACTCCTTGAAGGTCAAGTATAGCCTAACCTCAATCTCGTCAACAGAAACAACATGCGTGGGATCAGAGTGGTAGCGCCTTAACATCGAGACGTGAAAAACATCATGAATGTGGTCCAAATCCGGAGGTAACTCCAACTGATAAGCGATAGGTCCCACACATTTCAGAATGCGGTAAGGTCCAATAAATTGAAGGCTTAGCTTGCCCCTACGACCGAACCTCAGAACCTTTTTTCATAACGAGACCTTGAAAAGAACTAAGTCCCCCACAGAATACTCGATCTCATGCCTCTTCAAATTCACATACGATTTTTGCCTATTAGAAGCCGCTTTCAAATGATCCCGAATCAATCTAACCTGATCCTCTCTCTCAAAGACCAACTCAGGACCCAGAACATGTCGCTCGCCCAACTCAGTCCAACATAAAGGAGTGTGACACTTACGACCGTATAGTGCCTTGTAATGTGCCATCTGGATGCTAGACTGGAAGCTATTATTGGAAGCAAACCCCGCTAACGGCAAGTACTCCTCCCAATTGCCTCAGAAATCAATAACACAGCTCCTCAACATGTCGTCCAGTATCTGAATCACTCTCTCCGACTGACCATCTATCTGAGGATTGAAAGCAGTACTAAAAGTCTAATCTTGAACCTAGAGCCTCATGAAGCTTCTTCTAGAATCGAGACATGAAACAAGGATCATGATCAGAAATGATCGAGACAGGTACCCCATGCAGTCTCACTATTTCCGATATGTAGAGCTTAGCTAATTTCTGAAGAGAAAAGTTTGTCCTTACCGGGATGAAGTGAGCAGACTTGGTCAATCGATCCACGATGACCTAGATAGAATCCTTCTTAGTGGGTGTTAGAGGCAACCCACTAATGAAGTCCATCGTTACTCGCTCCCATTTTCATAACGGTATCTTAACCGGCTGCAGTAAACCCGAAGGTAACTGATGCTCAGCCTTAACCTTCTGACAAGTCAAACAACGAGCAACCAAGTCGGTAACCTCAAGCTTCAACCCTGGCCACTAGTACAATTCCCAAAGATCTCGGTACATCTTGTTCCTACCGAGATGCATAGTATAGGGACTACCATGCGCCTCTATCAGAATCGACTACCTTAAATCTTCATCATTTGGTATACAAATCTGACCGTGGAAACAAAGTACCCCATCACTGTTTATCCCAAAATCATTAGTTGTAACATCCCAAACCCGGCCTAGACGTTATGGTCGGATCTGGCGTGTCACATTGAAGTGCCTTTCAAAAATTGGACTCGTTGGTAAAAATTTGTTTCTAAGTTTTAAAACCCCTTTGTTATTATTTAACAAATCAACTACTCAAAACGTTTGCCTTGTTATCTGCTATTGTCATAATAAGTTGATATTAAAACGCGGAAGCTTTTAAAACTCCAATGCTTAGATTTTGTGTCTTGAAAAATAGTAATTATTTTGAAAATACGTCTTCTCCTAAACTAGCAGTTTAAAATAAGTAAGCAAAAGCCCAATTAAAACTTTAACAAACATAAATGGCCTTATTACAAAAACATAACCCAACACAACTTTAAATTTAAATTAAAGAAAGTGAAGAACAACTACAATAGTGTGGCCACCTCCGAGTCCCTCACAGCACCAAATCACTTAAGGCTTAGGATTACCCGCATAGTTACAAGAAAAGAGTGAGTTTATGAAAACTCAGTGTGTAATCCCCTATCAGTCAACCAGTAAACAACATGCAGTAATAGTACAATGTGGGCCTTAGACCAATACAGTAACAATGTGGGTCTTAGCCCAGTACAAAATCAGTACAGTGCAATAATGCAACCAATCCCAATCCAGCCAACACACCTCTCTGTACCACCAACACACCATGTGAGGATAAAATCGACCCACCCAGTCAATACACTAATATCGCAGCAAAGCTGCCAGTAATAGTATCACAGCAAAGCTGCCAGTAACAGTATACTTCCTCCATAACAGTATCTCAACCCCATGCAGTATGTCATGTCACAAATCATATGTGTATGCAGAATGTCATACTCAATCATAGTCATACATATCATAGAGCAAATCAGTTATACATAACATAAGGCCATATCATATCAGTCATTTTACCTCTTAGGGGTATATCAGTTATTTTACCCTATGGGGGTATTTCGGTCATTTTACCCTATAGGGTATTTCGGTCATTTTACCCCTATAGGGTATTTCGATCATTTTACCCTATGGGGTTATTTCAATCATTTTATCCTATGGGGGTATTTCAATCATTTTATCCTATTGGGTTATTTCGATCGTTTTACCCCATGGGGGTATTTTAGTCATTTTACCCTATGGGGGTATTTCGATCATTTATTGATCTCTCGAAAGGTCTGCAGTCGTCTTGAGCGACTCAGGTAACCTAAATGGTTAAAATAGTGTAAATGGGCCCAAGTGGGCCCACACATTCATACGGCTCGATCAGCCTAGAATTTGCCACGGTTATGGGATTTATATCGCCCAGTCCAGTATTTGCCACAATTTGTGGATTTCATTCGTGTGAGCCCCATGAGCCCATTGAGCCCACACAGCCCATTTCGGCCTAACGTGGCCCATTACGGCCTAAGCCTGTGAAAATGCTCATAGAGGCCTCTGCAGTCTATCGTCCATGTTTCGCAAGTTGGGCTTACCACACAAGCGATCGCTCACCTGTGTGGTCTCAAACATCGTATTTTCAGCTTTTCGACTTTTTTTGTCGTTCCACGATTGTAATAGGGTGTTTACACACCTGATTGTGAAAACGCACCAAGATCCACGAGCACCAAAACCTACATTCATACAAGGCTTTCCATTAGTAGCTAAACAATATAGTTAATCTCCCTCTTTTACACCCTTAACCAAAACTAAATTAATATCTGCCTCGACTGTCAAAAGTGGCTTAGCCCACTTATACCACTAACGGAGATCTGCATTGCAAACAAATTATTTAAACAAGATTGTTTATACATGTGGTTTAAATCCACTCATAAAAACTTACAGAAACACAGAAAGCACTCGACCTACACTTAGAATGCTAGCCTACATACCTGCCTTTGAACGAGAGATGAGAGAAAGGTTTTGATGACTTGATATTACTTGATACTCCTTCACTCATCGAGAATTTTGAACCGTCAGAGAAGAGTTGTTAAGCCGAAAACAAAATTGAAGAGATGAAAAGGTTGAGAAGGCAATAATCGACAAATAGTTGATTAAAAGGGGTAGAGGTACACCAAGTCTTAGCAAAATTCGACACCAAAAGCAAAAAGTGAAAAGATTACTGACCGAAACCGAAGTAGACAGAGAGAAAACAACCCCCAAAAACCTCAAAACCGATTATCCTAGTGCCTAATAACCAAATTCGGCATACACACCCCTTAACACCCCACTTCTATTTTTTCTCCTAAAATCTCTCCCCTTATCCCTCCTTGAATCACTCCACTGATTTCTCTTCAACTCCCCCAAGAACTCTATTCAAATTCCATTCAAACTCCCCTTAGCTGTGTTTCAGTCCAACTCCACTACCTACACAGTTTAAGCAGCAAAATAAATACTCCCTTACACAACCCAAGACTTGAACCTCAAACCTCACAGTTACACAACACGCCACCTTGCCTAGACAACAAGCTATTTTTTTGTCATAAAACAAGCACTATATTTTATAAGGCCTACATGCTAGTGTCCAAATTCATTTAAAAGCAAAACCAAAATATCTGCAGAAGCCAAGACTTGAACCCAGGCTTCTCAAACACTCTCATACACACCCAAATCACTTAGCCATTAAAGCAAACAAGCAATTTATGTCATATCAAACAAAGAAATTAAAGACTCAAAATTTTAGGGCGTTATAGTAGTGCCACCATTCTCAACCCGACGAAAACGCAACCTGAGAGACTTATCCCCCAACTGTTTACCTTGAATCTATTAAATCCATGTCAGTTTGACCTGAAGTTCTGCCAATAGACTTCCATCATCGAATAGGCTAAGTCGAGCAAACATCGCTCTCAGATCGGTCATAACCCTACGGCTCAATGCATCGACCACTACATTGGCCTTGCTAGGATAGTACTCAATGGTACAATCATAATCCTTAAACAGCTCAACCTATCTACGCTGCCTAACATTTAACTCCTTCTGAGTGAGGAGATACTTGAGGCTCTTATTATCAGTGTAGATAATACACTTCTCACCATACAGATAATGCCTTCAGATTTTCAATGCAAAAACTACGGCGACCAACTCCAAATCATGCGTCAGATAGTTTGCCTCGTGTGTCTTAAGCTGACAAGACGCATATCAACCACCTTACCATCCTGCATCAACACACATCCCAAACTGACATGTGATGCATCACTATAAACCGTGAACTCCTTTCCAGGTTCAGGCTGTACCAAAATAAAAGCCTCAGTCAGTACAGTCTTAAGCTTCTCAAAGCTCTCTTGCTACGCATTAGTCCAGCCAAATGGTACACCTTTACGTAACAACTTAGTCAAAGGTGTTGCGATCAGTGAAAATCCTTCCACAAATCGTCAATAATAACCTACCAGCCCCAAAAAGCTGCGAATCTCATATACATTCTTAGGCTACTTCCAATCCAATATAGCCTCAATTTTTTAAGGATCGACTCGAATCCCCTCAGCAGAGACCACATGACCCAGAAATGTTACTTCACATAACCAGAACTCGCACTTGCTGAACTTAGCATAGAGCTGCTTTTCCCTCAAAATTTGAAGAACAATCCTAAGGTGCTCATCATGATCATCCCCAGTCCTTGAATAAACCAATATGTCATCAATGAACACCACTACAAACCGATCCAAGTAGGGCTGAAACACTCAGTTCATCAGATCCATGAAAGCTATCAGTGCATTAGTTAGTCCAAATGGCATCACTAGAAACTCGTAGTGACCATAATGAGTCCTAAATGTCGTCTTATGCACATCAGCCTCCTTAACCCTCAACTGATGATACCCAGAATGCAAGTCAATTTTGGAGAACACAGATGCCCCTCAGAACTGGTCAAACAAATCATCAATCCACGGAAGTGGATACTTGTTCTTAATAGTCAACTTATTTAGTTGTCGGTAGTCGATACACATCCTCATGGATCTATCATTTTTCTTAACAAACAGTACCGGTGTTCCTCACAGGGACACACTAGGGCGGATGAACCCACGATCCAATAACTCCTGAATTTGAGCGTTGAGCTCCATAAGCTCCTTCAGTTTCATTTGATAGGGAGCAATTAGACACCTGAGCTGTACCAGAGAGAAGCTCAATTCCAAACTCCACTTCCCGATTCGAAGGTAAACCCGGTAGCTCCTTAGAAAAGACGTTCGAAAAATCCTTTACCGTTCTAATATCCTTAACTATAGAGTCTCCAAAATTTGAAACACTTATATATGCCAAGAATGCCTCACATCCCTTATGAACCAACTTCTCTGCCACCAGTGCAGAGATCTCACTCCCTCTGCGGGCCTATCAAAACTCTCAAATTATCTCTGAGGCCATCCTCAAAGCGAACACATCGCTCATACTCAGATGCCACCATACCTCGCGCATAGCAGCTTAGTCTTAGAAACTCGGCATCATACTCAGCCACTGATCGATCCCCCTGTGTAAGATTCAGAAACTCCTTCGTACGTGCATCCACATAACTAGCTCTGACATATTTCCCCTGGAAAGCGGTCTTAAAGAACTCTCTGGTCAGACACTCGGGCTGAGTGTCCTCCTTAACGGTTAGCTACTACTGATAAGCCTCATCTCGCAGCAGCGAGACTGCAACCTTTAATTTCTGCTTAAGGGTGCAATCTAGATCATCCATGATCCTCTTCATGGCCTTAATCCAGTACTTGGCCACATTAGGGGCGACCCTAGTGACACGATTGAAGAGCCCAGCTCCATTGGATCAGATCGTTCTATAACCGACCCTCGGCCCCCAAATCCAGTATTGGGCCCAGCGACCCTCTCCAAAATCCTTAGCATAGCCTAGGACAATGTACCGTCCCCAACCATGCGATATTGAGACCCAGTCTCAGTAGCGGGCGACACTAGCGTCTCACTCATATCCAAATTTGGCAAGCTGGCCGATGACAATGACTCAGCTCAAGCCCCTCTACGGCCTTTACCTTGGCCTCTAGTACCCCGTCCGCAGATACCTCGTGTGCTCATATCTAATCGGATTTATCTGGTATTATAAGTTTTATGAATCAGTTACAGTTTCAGTGTTTATTAACAAATGTTTTATGTAAAACAGTATCGGTTATTCAGAGTTCATGTTTGTAAATCGCAGTCTCACTACAGTTTCCAATTTCTCTACAATTTTCAGTATACACTAACTAAAGTGTTTTCAGTACAGTTTACTACCTATAGTAGTTTCAGGATATACTATCCATAACAGTTTCAGTTTAAAATAAATCACAGTTCAGAATAGTTACAGGATCGGCGCTGGAGACTTAGTGTACCACTTACTCAGTAAAAACATTTCAAATTATTTGGAAATCAATCAATTTTTTGAAAGCCTGATTTTTATAAAACCCATAATCCACAGTCAAGTTTTTCAACCTGACTCTGATACCAGTTTCATATTTTATAACCCTATTAACCAGACACAAACTTAGAACAGATACATGAATCTATTACTCTGTCATCACGGGTTGGCCCACAATAATGACTATTAAAACATGTACATACTACCACCCCAGGTTGCTCGACAACGATGGTTTACAATCTAATTATTCTGTCATCCCGAGTTGTCCGACAACGATGACTATTAACATTTGTACATTTTACCACCCCCGATTGTCGGGAAACAATGACTTCAAATCATTATACTTGACCCTATGGCATGCCAATACCACAACTAATAGGGTAACCAATGTTCTGATTACATTATATAACCAATTCACATATCATCATTACCAATTCACATATATATAACCAATACAACATAGCATAGTTCAATCCATTTTCCTATCACTTGTCATGTATCAATTAAATCATGCTACTTTTTATTTTGTTCAATTTCTTGATATCCAGTATCAATTGCAATGAATCAATTCATACAATAATTATATGCTCAATCATGCAAATTAACATGAATATGCATACAATTATATTTATTGATCTTGAATAATAAAAGTACAAATCAAATCCTCGCATCTATCGTTGATGACTCTCACTTTTCCTTTCAATCTTAACGACCCGACGTCATCTTTAGCTACGTGCGATAATTCAACAAATACATGATATCAAATTACATTCGATTGACATTCAAATACAAAGTCACACATATTTTTCAATTTATTCAATTTAGTTCTTGTACTCGAGATATGCATCTTTCGACATTTAACATCAGATCAAAGTTTGATTTAACATTATTTCATTAATGACTTTATACTTTCTATTCATTGCATAATTTTATGAAAGGTTTTCAATTTATTCCTTAATGTTACAAAGTTAACTATCAAGTTTATTTAGCTTTACAATTTAGTCCTTATCATGATCGAAGCTTAATTTCTATCAATTTCAAGCCTAATTCATCAATTTCTCAACAATGAAAGCTTACTAAAAATTCAAAAATTGAACAAATTAATACATGGGCTAGCTAAATCAAGCTCCTATGATCATAAGTCTATTAAAATTACAAGAAAAAGGGCTAAGTTACCTTAAACAATTGATGGTCGAATGTTCAATGGAATTTGCTTCTAAACAATGGTCGATGGTGAAAAAGATGATGAATTATCATCTTTCTCCACTCACTTTGGTACTTATACCATGTTTAGGCATTAATTAATCTCAATTAACTTAAGTAAGGTTTATTATACCTTAATCATCTATTAATCAAACTTAGTGGTTTCTAAGATCACCATCCACTATCTATTACTTATTATTAGTTATTTATTATTTTAATCCATTGAATAATTGTTATCTAGGTCCCCAAGCCTTTTCCTCATTAAAATTCAATAGCATTTGGACTTTTACAGTTTAGTCTCTAAGTTTTAATTAACTACTTTTTTGGCTAAATTACTTAATTGAACTTCAATATATTTTATATTAACTCCGTAAATATTCTTATTTTATATTTACAGACTTAGTTTACGAAATGAAGTTCCAAAATTGTATTTTTTGACACAATTGGAAATCGTGTCCTTACAAAATAATATCTTCTTACTAACATTATAGGGATTACGAAAATGGAACATGGTCATGGGTCATTTCCTTAAGATGAATAAATAATAATAATTATTTAAAATTAATAATAATTTTCATCACAAAGATACAATGGTCACCATGAGATAAAATAGATCAAATTAGGTGAATAGATTTAACCTAAAGGGATGGTATCTTATGAGGGTAACACACATATGGCAAGGTCATTGGATAAAAGTTTAATATAAGTAGCTTTCATAATTGTATATAATGGGGAGATAAATCATGATATTTTTTTGTGGATTGACTTCATGACTAAATAACTTTGTAATTAATAGACAAAGAGTCAAAACTTAATTACAAATTATTTAAGCCCCAATTATATATATCTGATCGGTCTATATGGTAGCTCATCAAATGTTGAATGAATTGCATAATAAGAACTGATTGAACATATGAATGAAAAAGACGTGTGAGAACTAGATTACGTGAAATACTATTCGTAGTAAATGCATTTTCTCAAGAAGAAAAAAATGACTTAGAATTAATTTAATTTCTTTGGACTATTATTTAATTGGATAAATAAATTAAATAATTGAGTATAAGGTAAAAAAATACATAATTTATTTGGAAGAGTTTATTTGAGCTTTATCTATGATACCTAGAATCTAAGGAGGTGAAACATGTTCCCCAAGAAATAAATGAAGGTATTTGTGGACTTATATGGGCTGAAAAGTGCTATCTCAAAAAATTGTAATACAAGGATACTACTAGCCAACTCATCTTGGAGAGAAGTGAGTTAGTAAGAAAATGTGACTCTTTCCAAAGGTTCACACGGGTCTCTAAAATGCAAGAAGAATTTCTTCATGTGACCTCCTGCTCGTTTCTTCTTGAAACTTGTGGAGTCAACATCACATGGCTATTCCCATTCCCACAACTACAAAGTAGTTTACTAACTATAGAGTATTTCACTTAATTGGTCAAAGCTGAAGCCATCACCATCATCATCGAAAAGGAATGAGAGGGTTTCTTAGGGAAATAAATAGTTTATAGGTTTGGGATCCCAAAGCTCATTATCACTAACAACGAGGTCTAGTTCCAAAATAAGTTTGAGTCCTTTTGTTCCAAACTTTATATTACATTTGCCTGCAAATCTGTTAAGAAGCATTAGACCAATGGACAGGCAGAGGCAATCATTATAGGTTTGAAGAAGAAAGTGAAGAATACAAAAGGATCCTTGTTGGAAAATCTCCTAGGATTTTTCTAAACCCTTAGAACAATATAACATGCAGGGACAAGGGAAACACCATTTAACATGTTGTGTGGCTTTGAGGCAGCTATACCTACTAAAATTGGCATCAATAAGTTTAGATCCACAATTTTCCAAGAACAACCAAACGAGGAAGCTTTTTCCACTAATTTGGATGTCTTGGAAAAGGTTAGAGAAGTAGTCACTACCAAGCTAGTTATGTGATACCTACAAATAGCTAGGTACTGCGATGTTAAGGTACATAATCGACAATTTCAGGTTGGTGAAATGGAGCAAAAAAAATGACATGTCTCAATGGCTTACCTATCCCCAAGACATGGAACCCAATACACTTAAAGAAGTATTGTTTTAAAGCTTTCTTTCCCCTACGTATGTAGGCCCATGTATGTTCTTAAATAGGAAAGAAGTTATTATGAAAGTGTGTTGAATGGTATGGTAAGTATGGTCATCTAGCAATGAAGAAATTGATTTTTCATCAACCATTTCCTTTTGAAGGACCTAATGCCAGATTGTGTATCCTCTTATGGCTCCAATTCCCTCTCAGGTGTGGCATGCTAAAGGCCCCAATGTCATTTTTTTTCGTAGTCTCCTAAGGCTCTAGTGCCCTATTAGGCGTGGTCTCCTGAAGCCATAGTGTTGTTTTTTGCGTGGCCTACTAAAGGTCCCAATACTTCTCCTGGCATAGCATCCTAGTGTAATGCCCCAAAAAAATTCCAATCTGACATCTAGCACTATTTAGCATCGATGTTATGCCATGTCAACAAAAAATTTGACTATTAGTTGACTAATGGTTTCAGTCTAAATCAGATTGATTCGACAAAAATTGAAACAATAAGGTTGACATTGTAAAACAAAATTATAAGGAGAACATTGTAAAGGTGGTAAACGTTAAGGGCAAATTTTGTTTAATAAAGATTTAGTTAACACATTATGAACGTCACAATTGAATTAATTCATAAATGAATACAAGACTAATTCAAATTGGGTCTTATTCGATATTGTATTATCTTTTTATACAATCATACCTATGTCTCTAATTTTGGGAGTTAATTTGGCTTTGATAGATAAGACAAACTATCTCCCCAATTAGACTTATGGATGCACAATAGTCTTAACATGAGTCATTTGTTTAATTTGACCCCGTGAACTACAAACCATTTAGATTACCTATTAATACAAGTTATTTCCTCTCATTCTAATCCAACCATGTACTGGAACTTAATATTAGCTAAACATTATGTAATAGTGAGTCAATATTTACTTATTCATTTTGTTTTACGTGCAAAAATTATTGAGGACGTCCACACATAAAATATTAAATTAATCATGTAGGAATCTTTATTTATTCAACCAATTCAAACATTACAAGTAACTAATGACAAAATCAATACACTAAAAGCACAAAACCTGTTGCATGATTCCTTGCTCGGGGAGAATATGGGAAAGTCTTTCGTTTGAAGAAATCCTTGTATGGCTTAAAACATAGTCCTCGGGCAAAGTTTAGAAAGTTCAGTCAGCTAGTTCTGCAGTTTGGGTTGAAGAAAAGCAGTAGTGATCATTCAATGTTTCTACAGACATAACAAGGTTGGCATCATTCTTTTCATCGTATTTTTTGTTGATATCATTATTACAAGAAACGACAGTGCGTGAATTTTTCTCTTTAAGTTCTTCCTTCATAGTAAGTTTTACACGAAAAACTTGAGGCTATTGAAATATTTCATAGGAGTTGAGATAACAAGGAGTAAGAAAGGGATATTCTTATCTGAAAAAATGTGTGCTTGACTTGTTAATAGAAACAAGTAAAATAGGAGCCAAACCATGCAGCACTCTTATGATTCCTAATTTGCATATGGCAAAGGATAATGGTAGACTATTTAAGACCCTAAGAAGTATAAGAGATTGGTTAGAAAGTTGAACTATCTCATAATGACTCGTCCTAATATTGCATATGCAGTTGGTGTTGGTAGTCAATTTATGCCATCTCCAACCATTCATCATTGCATAGCTTTGGAGAAGATTTTGCACTGCATAAAAGGAGCTCCTAGACAAGGTATACTATACAATAATTATGGACACACTAGTATCGAGTATTTTAGAGATGCAAACTGGTCTAAACCTGACAAAATATTCACTACAGGATATTGTATATTTGTGGGAGGAAACTAATTGTCGTGGAAGATTAAGCAGCAAAATGTCGCATCCAAATCTAGTGTAGAATTAGAATATAGAGTTAATGGCTTTGTTTGTTTATGAAATTATGTTGATACATCATCTCATGATTGAAATAGGCTTGAAGCCTTCATTTTCGATAAATCATGATCTCATAAATTAGTTGCCCTTTATATTGCCTCAAATCTAGTATTTCATAAACAAAGAAATGGCATCAAGGTTTGTCATTTTTCCGTCAAAAAATTCAACAAATATCTATTGGTTACCTAAAAGTTGAAAACAAGCTTTTATCGAGACTCGAGTTCAATATTTATGTAAGAAATTGAGCATGATTAATATCTATGCTCCAACTTTAAGGGTAAAGTTAACAGTCTGTAAATATATTGACAGATTCATACGTGTTTAAATATTATACTCATTCCTCGGTAAACGTTGTAGTACTTTATATAAATACCCACCTCAAAGAGAATAGCAATCACAACTTTCCATTCTTACCGTTCTAACAATCAGCAAATTTGTAGTTTTTCTTGGGTATGTTCAGTTAACCAGCCTCAAAATATTACAACAATGAATGGAGAAAGAAACTTAAGACTAAATAAAAGCCAGCCTCTAAACAATATAACGTTATCCATACAAATATAAAACTTCCTTCAGATGAAATTCACCCAACACTTTTGTTAAATATATTATGAATAATCAAAATCACTGAGCATGATACAGGAAGGCGAGAATAAGAGGGAAAAAATAAAAACAAAGGACTAAGAGAATATCAGAGCATTAGCTCCATGGGTCATCCCAGCCTTTGGGTCCTTCTCTTTTAACAAAATCAATAATGGCCTGCACAGCTTCTTGGACTCGGTTAGAGAGGGAGTGATTCCCGTACTCTATTTCAACTTTTTCTGCACCGCCCATAACTCTGCACAATCTGTAGGAGTTAACCAATCAGCACAATGGGGATAAGGAAACACATGTACTCTCTTAGGACCACATAGCATAGACATGCAAGCCATAAGGACATTATGGGTACGAACAAGATATGCTGAATTGAATGTGCAATTGTTTCCCGGAGAAACCAACTAGACCATATGATCAGGTAATGCACACTGTTGGATACAATAAAGAGCTGATCTAATACAATGCTTAAGGAAATGCACAATGTTGCCTGGAAAACTTCAATGGGAAGAGAGTTTCTGGTCTCACCTTTCAACCAAGGCTTTCTTATCAACATACTCTGGCACATATTCATCATCCATGGAAAAGATAACCTAGAAGAAAACAACCACATGCAAGTGTTTTTATGAAATTATACCACTGAGAATCATACTCATTAAGCAAAACACTAAGATATATACTACAAACTGACATAAAAAGTTGTCGGCTCCCAAGGCTGCGAATATGAAAGGTGTATGGTACCTGGCAAGGAGTGCTAGACATGTGTCCAAGTCTCATTCTAAGCTGGTGCTCATTAAGGTCTGAACTGAACATGTCATCATCCCCCATGTAGGCACAAAGGGAGTTATATCTGCAAGACATTGGAATTCTCAATAAAGAAGAAAAGAAAAAGCAGTAGCATAAGAGCACTAAAAAGGAGGATCATAGAGTGACATCAATCACAAGAATAATGTGACCTCAAGTTTCCTGTAAAAATATCCAAAAGTTTCTTGATATCATTGGATATATTATTATGGCACTACTGTTATATTTGCACATAGAATAAACATCTAGACAGGTATTAACTTCATTGGACAAAGGATGACGCTTTTAAAAAATGAGGAATGATAAAGGCATACAGTCATTTCAAGATGAAAGACAATGATAGTGTACCTACCTATAGGCAGTTATAGGGGATGGATCTGCTTCCTTAGGCATTAAGTCTGAACCCAGACCTTCCTTTATCATGCTTGTAGCCAAGTCAATCATAGCAGCTGTTTCAGGAAGAGTTGCCCTGTATTCTCGATCACTAACTGGAGCCTAAACATTCAAATTAGGCAATATGACTAAAGCAGCAAGTGGAACCAATGCATACGCAATTGCAACAACAACAACAAAAAAATCCTAACAGTAATAAGATGTTCCTCCACTTCAAGTAGAGCAGGATTTCTGCTTAAATGATCATGGTAACAGACTAGCAAAACTCCCTTTCTCACTCCTGTATAGTCAAGTACATGAAAAGTGGATAAAGCATACATAAAGAAAACAAGTTGATCCAAGGAATAGACCTGCAAAATGGCAGCACGGACTGCTCGGGAACAAGCTGCATTTGTGCGCATGTAATGCACAATATCCTACTTTCATGCACAAACAAGTAAACAATCACCCTTATTACCTCAGAAAAATGCATAGATGAGCAGCCATACAAACTTTGGATACAGAACAAATTTAACACAAAATCAGCAACTACCTGACAGCCAGTGCTATGACCAAGAAGGACCACACCCTCAGAATTTTCTTTGTTGATTAAGTAACTAATAAGCTGATCGATCTCCATGGCATCCTTCAAGAAAAATGGTGAAAGAACATCTTAAAAAAAGGAGCAGAATAACATGAAGTTTGAGAAACATAGAAGGACACTCAAGGGTACATACACTTGTTTCAAGTTCAATGGCTAAAAAGATGTAAAATCAAGAAAATATCAATAGCTTAAAAACCATAAAATTTTTGGACAGAAGGTTAAGTTACTGAAAATATTCGCAGGTAGCAAATAGCCAACTTCTGAAACACAAAAAAATATTTATCTCCAAAACCAACCAAAAGGAAGGGTAGAAGCAAGAGAGTAAGCAGCAAACTTAGTTAGCTCACTATTCTTCCCACATTTTTTAAAGTAATTCTTAGATGGTCCAATCAAATAGGTGAAATAGCTTGATAAATTCTGTATTTTAGATAACTTCAATAAGAAGGCATGATGTTCAAATCTGAAAATCAAAATTTCCTCAAAACAGGATATTTTTCCGCACTGACCTTGCGAAATTTACTAAGAAATACTACGGAAGCTTGAATGAACAAAGCTAAGCACTTCACTGATTTGAAGGGAAAAGCATTCTAAGCTAAGCCCTTATCTCCATGGAAGACAAGAAGTTTACCAGAAGTTAGATCCCACACTCTCTTTTCAGAGTGGCATCATTGCAAATTACATATTTAACATGGCAAGATCAGGAATTTACCCAACTCATGTTATGATGAATGCAACAAAAATGAAAATGAGGAAAAAACCTAGATTCATGCAGAATCATCAATGTCTACGTGGAAAATACATCTTACTTGTTCCAAGCTGGAGGTTCCATATCCAGAGTATGAGGATGACATAAGTAGTTGAACAAGTGACCATTTTTCATTATCCAAAGCAACTGCAAGAGGTTCCAAGTAACTGAAAACCAAAACAAAGGGTTACATTTATGAATCAAAAGATTGAAATACTCACTGGATATTCAACCATGCAATAGAAAAACATTTTTCTTACATGTTCAATCTCTCTTATATACTTTAGACAAGCAAGAAAGGTTTGTGCCTTCTCAAAAGTCATTCTTCGGATATCTCACATCTCAAATTGCCAAGATAAAATATTTAGTTACGACTTTGTTTTAAGGATTTTAACATTTATAGAGATTATGGACAAAAGAACTTTACAAAAAGAAAAATGTCATTCCTTGGATATCTCACTTCTCAAATTGCCAAGACAAAATATTTAGTTACAATTTTAAGGCTTTTAACATTATGGAGATTAGTCTACAGTGGCACCGAAACCTTAAAAATGTTCATCTTTAAAGAAATATAAACCCTTGATAACATGGACTGTGTAACTAAAGAAAGTGCATAGCAGTGATCTCCACCATTATGGTTGATTTCATTCCTATAAACAGATAAGTCATTTCTTTCATGAAGGTAATGGGACAGAAAACATACTCAGTTGCTAGAAATCCATCAGTCAGTCCACCAATGAAAATAACTTGTTGCTTATAGTCACCAGTTTTGAATGCAACCTAAAAAGGTAAAAGATGATATAAGAAATATCTAATTTCAAAATATAATTAGGCCACCAGAAGTATCAGTTCCAAAAAGAGGGCATCATCTTGGCATCTGAGCCATAGACAACAATATTAACCAACAGCGTACAATTTCATCTTACAATCTGAAAACCAAACCACGCATGCAAAACATACCTGCTTGTCAGTACTGTTCCAACATTATCACATTACCAAGAAGCCAAACAAATAAGATGCTTTCAATTCAGCTGCTAAATACAGCTAAATAGTATCATCATCTAGACAATTTGACATTTTACTAAAATCTAATTCTTAAAAAACCATGTTGCATGTACAGTTCCAATAAGTGATAAGTAAAACTATCAAAGGAATGACAACTGTTCTCAGAAGGCATAAAACTAATTCCCCATTATAGACTGCAAATATGAGCAGCAATCTAAAACAGCTGCTCAATAGTCGATTTAACCATTAAAAGATGAATGGAACAAATTGCAGCCACTTTAAGTACCACCAACGTGCTGAAGTGTAGTCCAGGACAGCCAAATTGTCCCTGTATTCACAGGATAAAAATGCCAGACCAAAAGATTTATCTTCAATGTCTTCAATAGTAGTTCATTGAGATTGGCAACATAGTATGCTTCAATAAACGGCCAACTAGTAACCAGAATTGATAAGAATATGCTTTCTCAAAATGAATATAGGGAAATCAAACCTCTAAATCTTTATGAATCTTCTCAATGTTAAGAAACAAGTAGCTCTATCACTAGAGCTAAAATTATCATTTAAAACAACAAAATTATCCTCAAACTTAGGATTGACCATCAACATATAATAAAAAAGATAGTAATATAATCCTACAAATCAACATCCAAAATCACTTACTAATCCAATTAAACAATAAAAAGCATCTTCAAGCTCACCCTAGACACGAATGAATCAATTGAAAGCTACCCAGCACCAAGATCCCACCAATTTCAATAGAAAACCTGACCTTTAAATCAAATTCAAGCCATGCCAAATTTTTTAAAAGAAACAGAAAAAGGAATTAAAATGTTGAATTGGACGAACCTGGATGGACTTAGGCCCATACTTGAAGAGCACACCACGGAACTGGTTCTTACCCTTGATGGGTCCTTCGTTATTGGAGGCAAGGCCGCCACCTGAGGAGGAGCTGCCAGCCATCTTTAGGGAAGAGGACTTGTCTAGGCGGCCCCTAACAATGCCGGAAAACCAAGAAGTGGAAGAAGATACGGAAGAGTCAGACGAAGCAGATGTAGAGAGAGAATTCATTTCTTTTCAGAAAACAATCAAATTAAAATTGCACAACATCAAGATTTTCGTTATAGATTCTGAAGACGAGAAAAAGGAAGATCTCTGTTTTCTGTTTTTCCTTCAGGTAAAATACGAGCAATTTACAAAAAAAAAAAAAAAGAAAAATCTATTTTTTTTAAATTTACCGAAATGGTTCCAATATTTTATTATTTATCGGAATGTGCCCTTTTCCTCGAAATCGCTTCTACGTTAGCGCGATGTCAGGGGACGTTATAAGAAATCGCGGCCACGTCAGCGCGCTTTGCTGACGTGAACACAAATCGCGTCCTCTGGAGCGTGATTTGTGTCCACGTCAGCAAAGCGCGCTGACGTGGCCGCGATCTGACCCGCGCGTGAATAGTACAACGGTCAAATTTTTTACCGTTGCCCCCTCTCCCAACGGTAAAAAAAACTATAAATCCCCCACCCCTTTATTTTTTTTCAAAAACTAATCCTCTCTCAAATTTCCTCTCAATTTGCTCTCAAGTTCTTCTTAAATTTCTCTTAAATCCCTATTTTTAAATAATTTTAAAAAAATATTTTTTTTAAATTTTTTTATATCGTAAAATTTTGTACGATTTCAGCAATGGCCGGAGAATTGACTCGTCTTGATAATCATCACATATCGGTGGAACAAATGAAAATGGTAAGCATTAAATATAATTTTTAAATATTATTTAAGAATTTTTTATTTATGCATTTTTAGATAATTATTAATTTATTATTTGCTATAAAAGTCTATAGATCGGGTATTGGAATGCAATATCTGGAATATGCATGCTCCTCTATCACCATTGGTAGAGAACTACCTGCGGGAAGCAGGTTTTTGGCACGTGGCAACGGTAGGCTGGGGATGCAAGGTGGGCTCGAAACTAATTAGTGCGTTGATCGAGAGGTGGAGACCCGAGACGCACACATTCCATCTTCCATGTGGTGAGTGCACTGTCACTTTGGAAGACGTCAGCCTGCAATTGGGATTGCCGGTAGACGGGTACCCAATCACGGGGTCTGCCCAATCTAGCGATTGACCAGCGGTGTGCTACGAGCTTCTGGGCGCTATTCCGGAGAAAATGGACAGAGGTAAGATCAAGATAGCCTGGTTGCGAGACACATTCCCGGATCCGAATGAAGATTCAACTGAAATAGAAAGAATCCGATATGCTCGGGCATACATTCTTCAGTTAATTGGAATGCCAGACTTGTCACAGAGCCGCGTACATCTAAGATGGCTGCTGAAACTCGTTGATTTTAGAGCAGCCGGTGAATTGAATTGGGGGTCTGCCGTCTTGGCCACATTATATCGGGAGATGTGAGGGGAGACACGACCGAGGAGAGCAAAAATCGGAGGCTGCCTGTCACTACTGTAGTCATGGGCACGGTTTCGCTTTCCATTTCTACGTCCTCGAGTGGACCACCCATATACATTCCCACTCATAACGAGGTAAATTTTATATTAGAGTTTACAATTATTATGTAGATATTTAAAAATAAAAGTATGCTAAAAGTTTATTTAATTAGGTGGAACCATCCGGCAAGTCATGCTCAATTACCTACGGAACTTGAAGATATACGGCTTCTATTAGACCAACAGTCGGAAGCACATGTAAGTATTAAATAAAATTGATATTTCCATCATTTGCTAGTCGATTGGTAATTAGTAATTAGTAATTAGTAATTAGTAATTAGTGTTATGTATATAACTAATATTTCTATAATGTTCATATAGTTTCAATGGACACCACATACGAGGATTCGGCAATTCGGGCAATAATTCCGGATAAGTTCTTACAAAATCCACTATCTTGGCACGTGAAAGTCGTGTTGATCAACTATGCAACCGTGGAGCCGCACCAGTCAGACAGTGCTACGACAGTTTGGATGTAGACAACTGATTCCCGTGGATCTTGAGGTGTTTGACGATCAACACAAAGTTGACATTCGGCAATTGAATACGGATTAGCCGAGATACTGGTCCGAGTACATGGAAATGTGGGAATATCAGTATGAATATATACCTACTCGGGAACCAATCATCGTTCCGGAGTTAGCGTGCGTTCCGGAATACATACCATGTTTTAGGATCCATGGTAAGCCGTATTTACTGACGCCAGAGGAGAGGCAGTGACAAATACGTGTCCGAAGGGAAAGGCGCGGGCCTCTAAATCCAAGACGACAAGACGACGAAGGTAGCCCCTCAACGAGGCCCAGACATTCACTCGGCTCATCATCAGCGGCCATGCAATCACCAGGCCCAACGATAGCACCGACACAGTCACTCGACGCAGCAGCTCAACCGATGATACCCACGCAACCGCCTTTTCAGATGATGTCAGGTGCGTTTCCTAGCCCTTATATGTATCCTAACCCTTATATATATCCTTTTCCGAGTCCTGTGGCAGGTTGGAGCCAAATGCCCGGTTCAGCTCCATTTCCTGTTATGCCGAGTGGACCGGCAATGTATAGGCCAACGGCGCACGAGGGATCGCAAGAGGGGCTGTCGGGGAGCTCTCCTTTTTACCAATCCCCACCAACGTATCAGTTTCAAACACCGTCGCCGTTCGTGATGCAAACACCTCCACATACACTATTCTTTGAAGGTGGATCATCATCCCAAGTCCGACAACCAGATGTCGTACCGGAAGAACCAGAATCTTCGCCGAAAGAACAACAACCGCCGCCTGAAGCTAGACAAAGGAGGAATCAAGCACGTAACCGTCGACGGCCGCCATGTGACACTGAATCCCCCGGGCATAGACATTGATTGCCGTATTTAAATTTATTTGTACAAATATTTTAAATATTTTGATATTATTTTAATTAATAAAATAGAAATTTTTTTGAGTTATTTTGATATTATTTGATGTAATAACATGAGCTTAATTAATTTGTACAAATATTTTGAATATTTTGATATTATTTGATAATTCTACTAACCATTAATACAATTATCAGTTAATATTTTTACATTCACATAATTTTAGATCTGAAAAAATATTTTGAGTGTTACTAACAATTAATACAATTATCAATAAATAATTGAAAAAATATAATTTATTTACAATTACATTCAACTATTCCGATTAGGGCATGATCGGCTTGTATGGCCCAAATTCCTACACCATCAGCACAACTTCTGTTGACTGGCTATTTCTCGGATATCCATATTGTTACGTATTCTAGTCGAGTAAGGTCGACCCTTTCGTTTACGACGCAATTCTCTATCCGGTAACAGCTTAAAAGGAGCAAGAGACACGGGCGGCCACTTACGTTCATTTAGGACCGGTGGGAAAACGTGTCTCCAGACACTGTACATGTTTTCTAATTTGTACACTTTGTCCACATAGCTCATCGGATCCAGACGGAGATTCTAACAAGCTGCAATAACATGAGTGCATAGATAACGAAGTGCATTAAACATCCCACAGTCACAAGTCTTATTTCGTAAGTGTACACGATATTGCCCGCCAACAGCACCTTGGTGCGATCTGTCAAACTCTGTCACGCGAAACCATAAATTGTCTCGATCATGACCCACTGTGTGCATGGTGTTTGCCCTTGCCTTGGCCTTGTTAATTTCTTGAACTACCTTACTGCACCATACATGGCCTCCCTGCATCTGGCCTGCATAACTTGCTGCTCGCTTTGGAAATAGTGCCGCCAAACGAAAATATGTCTCTCGTACAACCGATCTTATCGGTAGATGGCGCGTTCCTTTAAGAACAGAATTTATGCATTCAGCCAGGTTCGACGTCATATGGCCATATCGTAGGCTAGCGTCGTATGCTTGCGCCCACTGTTCGATATGTATGTTACAAAGGTAGTCCACCCCTTCTCGGTTAATTGAACGTAAAATTGCCAACATCTCGTGAAAACGGACTTTATTTATTTCATACCCTGCCAATATAAGATCATAGTGAATAATTTATACCACTTCTACCAATAAAACTAATTCAAATCAACAAACGAAATAACACAGATATAGACTAAATACCCATGTTGGTCACTTGTCATCGTTCGCTCTTAGATGGATATTGCCTGTAATAGTTCGACGCAACGTGTCTTAGGCAATATCTATGGTGTGTGCGCTACCATAAGCTTCCCTGTCGATCAAATGCAACTAGTATACCGGCGCCCCGATCTAAAATAACACAGATATCAGGTTGGGGGCACACATGCCTCCTTAACCTAGAGAGAAAGAAATCCTAGTCATCAGACGACTCCCCCGATGTTATTGCAAATGCAATTGGAAAAATTCTCCCACCGCCATCCTGTGCCACTGCAAGCAATAGCCGATGAGTATACCTACTGAACATAAAGGTACCGTTAATTTGTACCAACGGCTTGCAGTATGGAAATGCGTCTCGGCATTGCTTAAAGGTCCAAAACAGTCGTTAGAACACTTGGCATCCATGTAGCAATCGACCGTTGTAGTACGCATGTTCCGTTTCAAGGTCTGTGATGGCACTTGGGACATATCTCTCTAGCACCTGACACCACTGCCATATTTCATTATATGAGGTGTCCCACCCACTATGCATATCTCCAACGCCTTTTGCTTAGCTATCCAAGCCTTGCGGTAAGAGGGCGTGTACCCCATTTGGCTATGAATATTGGCAATTAACACCGGCACTGAAGTCCTGGGATCTATTTTAATCGTGGGCAGTATCAAGCTATCTAACATAGTTGAATCCATCTTGGGATGATCTTGTGAAAACCTATAAACCGAGTACATTAAATAATGCAACATTGCATAATAAAAGTATTATTCAAAAACCGTCAATACTGTACCTATAGCACATGTATTTGTACCTTTTTACTTTTTAATCTCCCACAACCCTGTCCTTTTCCTTAACAAGGCGTAGATTTTCCATGAACATGTGCTGTCTTGGACCGCACATTTCGCCTCAAACTTATCAGATTTGGATTTAACGACGTGGTAGTTAACGCCGTTTTTTATGCTATGTTGTTTCAAAGCACCAATAAAACTATCCTTATTGGTAAACTGATTACCAACTTCAAATTCCTAGAATCTACCCCCCGAACTTGTACGATCATGCAACCGGTGTGGTAGATCTGGAAACTCTAACGCATCATCTGCAGATAGATCGACATTATGCATGTGGTCTGGAGGTGAGTATGCTTTGAATCGTGGATTTTCTTCTTCATCTGAACTCCTTTCAGCATCTTTAGGTTCTATTGGAATGGGCTCCGGTTCAGAAAATAAGTCAACTTCTGCACCATCCAGCCCGGGTTCTCGAGGTGGATCCACATCGGAGTCATCTTCTAACCCACAATTATCTGCAGCGTACGAGGTCCCCTCACCGGTTGACGTCGTAGGGAGTACATCATCCCTTCTTCTAGGCATTTGATAACGTCCCCAATTGGATGTAGATTGCAACCCACTAGAACTTGATGCCGTTCCCCAATACGTATTTCTAGCATCAAACATCGAGCCACCGACGTACATGTCCCATTCATCGACAAAGTGTCGTGTAGGGGATATCCATTCGACACCGTTACCAAACATGGGCTATTCCGTATTTTATAACCCGCTAACCGAGTGTCGGCCAGGGGTCGTGTATACATCTCGAACACGGGTCACAAGTACATCATTTGGCGATGTAAATTGTACATATAACTCAATATAAGGTGCTCTACTAGCAAGATGAGTCCGCACCATTGCCTCCAAGCTACGAGCACCTTTTATGTCGAATGAGTCATATGTCACCGGATCGACAGAAGAACAAAATCGATACGTGATAAACAGAACTTTCATTGGCGTCGTTCTGAAAATTTTACGCCTAATTCTTTTACGAAGTTCTATCAAATCTATGTTCTGGTTAAAAACCAGTCGCACCGTATTCTCCGACAAAAAAACAACACCATTCTCGGTGTGGCAAACCTCACCATCGTAGTAAATAACAACACTAATACATTCACTCATATTTGAAACTCTAACCTTCTTAGCCTCTCTAAATTGTTTCTGCTGTGACTTATGCATTCTGAGAACATTTTTTTACCTTATTTATAGCCTGAGCCCAAACATGCTACTGTAGCAAAAGCGCGTCCACGTGGGCGCGATTTCACAAATTCTTCTCATAAAGCATCCTGGTAGAAGCGATTTTATACTATTTGCTCAGAAACGTCAACTCGAAATTAGTTCTTCTAGGACGAACTGTAGCAAAAGCGCGTCCACAAGGGCGCGATTTCAGAAATTCTTCTCAAATAGCATCCTGATTGAAGCGTTTTTTTATACTATTTACTCAGAAACGTCAACTCGAAATAATTTTTTTAGGACCTACTGTAGCAAAAGCGTGTTCACGTGGGCGCGATTTAACAAATTCTTCTCATAGAGCATCCTGGTAGAAGCGATTTTATACTATTTGCTCAGAAACGTCAACTCGAAATTATTTCTTCCAAGACTAACTGTAGCAAAAGCGCGTCCAGGAGGGCGCGATTTTACAAATTCTTTGCGTGCACGTAATTTAATTTTAATTAATTAATTAATTTCTCTCTAAAGCCCTAAAAATTCAAAAAACCCTAAAAAACCTAACGTGAGAAACACCGCGAAATCGCGTCCACGTCAGCGCGCTTTGCTGACGTGGACACAAATTACGCTTTCAAGGCTGCGCTTTGTTCCCATGTCAGCAAATCTCACTGACATGGACGCGATTTGCTGACATATCGCCTGACATTGCGCTGACGTGGACGCGATTTAGGAGAAAAGGGCCCATTCCGGTAAATAATAAAATACTGGGTTCGGTAAATTTTAAAAAAATTGGCTTTTTTTGGTATTTTGGCCGTAAAATACATGGGATCTGTTTACAACATCAACTAGAGCAAATTAGTCTTAAACTCGACAATTTAATCCTTATAAATTAAATTTAAAAATTTTAATCGTACGTCACTCTCTAATCAGTAAGTAATTCGACCTGTAAGTTTTTTATACTTTATAAAAAAAATTAAATGTAATTTAACTTTGCTAACATAATATTTATGTGAATTGCTACGTAGATGCCATGTTAATAATTAATTAATTTTTAGAATTTTAAAATTAAAAAAATGTTAAAAATTAAAAATTATGAAAGTTATGTTTTAAATATTTTTAATTTTAAAAATTAATTAATTGTTTACATGATATGCACATGACAATCCATGTGCCTATTAAGTCAGTAAAGTTAACAAACATTAACTTTTTTTTATCTATTTTAAGTTATTTAATAAAAAATACGAGTTCAAAAGTTAAAGAGATGAAAAATTAAATTTAAGACTAAAATAATTTTTTTATAAAGTTGAAAGTCAAAAAAAACAAATTAAAATAGTTTTTTTTATCAAGTTCAAAATCATACAAACACACGTACTATTTCACCACATAAGTTAATATGTGAATCAAATTTTGATTTCGAAAATGAATGAACTCACTTTAGTTGATGGGTATTGCTCGGGTTCTAAATAAAAAATATTAATTCTATTCCAATAATCTTCTAATATTTTTTTAATAGTAGAATGATAAAATTGATTTATTTAATAGTATAAAAATTAATTTAATTTAATTTTTATAATAGAACTTCGCAGGTGCTTTCACCCAAATTAAATGATACCGTGTGGAATTAAATATATTTTAATTGAATTATAAATAAAGTCATTTTGAAGAAAAATAATAATTAAAGTGATAAAAAAATTTTGTATTAAGGTATTCAATTAACATGTTTTTTATCTCATTCCCACAACTTTTATCCTTGCCTATTATAAATATATATAATTAATTTTATCAAATTAAAAAAAAAGAGATAAATATCAAAATTATACATGAACTTTAATGCAATGTGGAATGTCATACATGAATTTTGGTTTTGTATGTGAAACTACAAGAAACTAAGATAATGAAGAAATCAAGAAGAGAACTTTTTCATTAGATTGCTGAAAACATGCAGACCTCTCATGTATTTATACAAGCATGTAAGCTAAAGCTAACTGACTTTGAAGCTAACTTTCTAACTGCTAACTGATTTAGTAACAGCTTTAACCCCTTTATTAATTACTCTAACATTCCCTTAGCATGTTTGATTTTTGACCACTAAGTTCATTGAACGTCAAGACTCGAAGAGCATGTCGAAATGATGAAAACAGCTTAGGAGTAACTGGTTTTATGAGGACATTTGCAATCTGTTGATCAGAGGGAACAAAATTGACCTGTAGGAGTCCAGCAAGAATTTTCTTATGAACAAAATGGTGATCTATTTCCACATGCTTCATCCTAGCATGATGCGTGGGATTTTCAGCTACTGAAACTGCAGAAGAATTGCCACACCAAATGATTGGTAACTTAGATAAATGTACTCCCACTTCATTCAGCAATTGTTGAATCCATAGCAATTCAGACACACAGTTGGCTAGGCTGCGATACTCTGCTTCAGCAGACGACCTGGATACCACTAACTATTTCTTTGAGCACCAGGTAACAAGATTTGATCCTAAGTATACCACATATCCCGATGTAGACCGTCGATCTTCAACGGATGGGGCCCAGTCAGCATCAGAGTAATACACCAGCTCTAATGGACCTGCTGCAAAATACATACCATGATCCATGGTGCCAGCTAGGTACCTTAAAACACGTTTGACACTTTTCCAATGAGTGACCCAGGGGGAACTCATGTACTAGCTAAGCTTGTTTACACAGAACGACAAATCGGGTCGTGTAATACATACATATTGAAGCATACCCACTATACTTCGGTACAAATAAACATCAAGAAAAGGAGGGATGCCATCTGAAGCAACTAACTTAGGAGTGCTCACCATGGGTGTCGGTGTAGAGGCTGCCCCAATCATGTCAGTTTTGTGAAGAAGCTCAGTGACATACTTCTTCTAACTGAGCAACATACCTTGGGACTTACACTGGACATCAATTCCCAAAAAGAAACTGAGAGTTCCCATGTCCTTAAGAGCAAATTTGTTATGAATATGATGTACCACAACATCTATACCTTGAACACTACTACCAGTGAGGACAATTTCATCGACATAAACCATGAGAAGAAGGTAATTCCCTGCAGACACTTGAATGAATAAGGAGGAATCAACTTTGGATGTGTGAAAACCAAGTTGAGTAACAAGGTACTACTTGAGAGCTTGAATGCACGAGGGGCTTGTCGTAAGCCATAGAGTGATTTATTCAATTTGCACACAAGTGGTTGTCTAGAGGCATCCGAGACTTCAAAACCAAGGGGTTGCTCCATGTATAGTTCTTCAGTGAGCTCACCATTAAGAAAGGCGTTATTGATGTCAACTTGATGCAGTGCCTACCCTGCATAACAGCTAGCATAAAAATAGTGCGAATGGTGGAAGCTCGAACTACTGGACTAAAGGTGTCATGAAAGTCAAGCCCTGCATATTGAGAGAACCTTTTTGCAACTAATCTTACTTTGTAACTGTCGATAGACCCATCAGCCTTCCTTTTAATATTAAAGAGCCACTTACACCTGACTGCTCGTCGAATCTCGGGGAGAGAACAAAGAGTCCACGTATTATTGCAAACCAAAGCTTGCAATTCACTGTGAACCGCCGTTCTCCACCATTCAAATGCCATTGCTACATGTATGTCAGAGGGAACATCACTAAGAGAAGAAGATCTCGTGCTCAGATAAGCCTTTGGCTTGAAAATTCCAACCTTACTCCTGGTGACCATGGAATGAGTGTTGATCGGGGCAGATTGGGAGGGTTGCAACTGCGGAGGTGGAGAGGACCTAGTAACGTAGGTGAAGTAGGTGATGTTTGAGCTATAATAGGATAGGTGGACTGTGAGGTAGGCGTTGGGGGTGAGGAAACAGGTGTTGGAGAGGGATGAGTAGAAATAGCGTTAGGTGGGGTGCTATTACAAGGTACAGAGCTAGGATGTAGGACAAGGAGTTTTGTATTGACCTGTGAAACAAAAGTAGATGGGATAACTGTTGAACAATGTGTTTTGTAGGGAAAAATGGTCTCATTGAAGGTGACATGACGGGTAATATAGATTCTACCAATAAGGTCTCTACATTTGTAACCTTTGTGTAATGGTGAATAGCCGAGAAAGACACAAGGAGTGGACCTAAACTGTAGCTTTGTTTTGGTAAAAGGTCTAAGGTTAGGAAAGCATAAACAACCAAAAGTTCGAAGGAAAGAGTAATTTGGTTTTTTCTTAAACAATTTTTCATATGGTGATATATCTCCCAAGGGATGGAAGGGTAACCTGTTGATCAGAAACACGGCATTACAAAAGGCTTCATTCCAGAAAATTAAAGGCATGGTTGCATGAGCTAACATGGACTGGCTGGTTTCAACTACCTGTCGGTGTTTTCGTTCAACAAGTCTATTTTGGGCCAACGTGTATGGACAGGTGAGACCCTGTAGAATCCCTTGTTAAGTCAAATAGCTCTTCAAAGCTTGAAACTCCCTTCCCCCATCTTTTTGTAGAACTTTGAGTGTACCAAGCATTCTTTCAGCTTGGAGATGAAACTATGGAAACACAATAACAATATCAGACTTATTATCCAAAAAATAGAGCCATGTATAGCGTGAATAAGCATCAGTGAAGGCGACATAATAATGAAAGTCGTTAGATATAATTGGAGCTGGTCCCCAAACATCAACAACAACCAATTGTAGAGGTGAGGTATACTCAGTGCTCGACTTAGAGAACGGGAGCTTATGTTCTTTACCCAGATGACAAGCAACACAATCAATAAATTTATTACTGTCAGTTAACTGTATATTACATCGTAGAAGTGCCTTTGTAAGTGTAGCTCGACATGGATGCCCTAATCTAGAGTGCCAAACACTAAGAGGAAGCATGGAGCTAGCTGTAAAACATTGAGCATTCTTATAAAATACACTAGTTGCAGGAGACTTGTTGAGATGAAGTCTATATAAACCATGATGCACCGAGCCGCGAAGAAGAACCTCTCTTGTCCTCAGATCACGCACCTAGCATTGAGTAGGGAAACACTCTAACATCACCTGATTGTCTTTAGCAAACTTGGACACAGATAAAAGGTTTTTAGTAATACCAGTAACAAGCAATAAGGATCGCATGTACAACGGTCGAGATCGAGTAAGTAAAGAGGACTGCCCGGTGGACAAAACAGGTAGTGTTGAACCATTGCCTACAAACACCTTACCTGGTCCTTTATATAATCCACTGTCACCAAGCGAGGTAGCCAAATTTGTGAGGTGATGTGTGGCACCAGAATCCGGGTACCAGGAGTTGTCGGCTACTGTTTCAAGAGTTGCCACATATACTTGAGACTGTGCTGCGCCAGGGGAGGGCATACTGACCTGTTGTGGCATACTGACCTGTTGTGGAGGACTACCAACAAATGGGTTAGACCAGATAGATGAGGGATGGGTGGGAAAACACCAACCTGGTGAACACCACTGAGCAGTTTGCTGAGAAGAAGGGAACCAAGGTGCAGCAGGAGGACTGGGACCAACCATGCACATATTTGCTTGTGGGGGGCCTGTATTTGTTACTTTTGTAGGAAGAGTCAAACCGATAGTAACAACGGTCAACAAGATGGCCAGCTTTCCCACATAGCTGACATTGAATCCTCGAGCTAGACGAATGCCCTCGCCCACGTCCCCGAGCTGTAGATGACGGTCGATAAGCAGGTATTGAACCAGAAGTATCAGAATACTCAGAAGACTGATGAGACCCCAGGTATGCAGAACTGGAGACTGCACAGCTCACCACCTACTATCGAGCTTCAGCATCAAGAAGCATGGAAGTTACTCCTTGTACTGTGTAGGGCACCTGACTTGCTGTAACAATGGTGATGACAGATTCATATTCTGGAGGAAGACCATTGAGTATCGCAGTAACATGCTCATGGTCACTGATGACTTCACCGCAACTAGCGAGATTATCACTGCAGCTTTTAACCTTCATCAAGAACTCCTTCATGCTCAATTCCCCCTTGCGTTGAGAATGCAAGGCTCTTCGATAGAACATCAATTTAGAGGTGGTTTTACTACCAAACAAGGTAACAACCGCATTCCAAATCTTGGCATTGGTATCCATACCAATAAGATGAGGAAGCACCGTTTGACTAATAGAGGATAACATCCACGACGCAAGTGCACTGTCCTATTGCTCGAAGCGTGCAAACTCTGGATTCTCATGAAGACCACCACTACCATCGAAAAGAAACTGAGTGGGAGGATCCTGTTGGGAGTCCAAGAAGCTTTGAAGTTTATGTGCTTTTATAGCCAGGAGAACCTGCTGGCGCCATAGCAAATAGGTATTACCGTCAAGAAGAACACTAATCTTCTTTGTAGAAAAGAACCGACTGTCAATAACTCCGTCAGAAGAATTGAAGGCCATATTGATTATACAGACTGCACAACGGCTTAACAAAAGAAAACAAAATGCCAGGAAAAACTTACATCTGATACCATGTGAAACTACAAGAAACTAAGATAATGAATAAATCAAGAAGAGAACTTTTTCATTAGATTGCTGAAAACATACAGACCTCTCATGTATTTATACAAGCACGTAAGCTAAAGCTAACTGACTTTGAAGCTAACTTTCTAACTGCTAACTGACTTAGTAATAGCTTTAACCTCTTTATTAATTACTCTAACATTGTACGATTTTATACATGAAATCTTAATTTGATTAAAATTTCATAGATCACTAACAACATTACAAAATTAACACCATTTTACGTTGATATATTGCATACATAAACAATTATATTAATCCAATATGAAAATAAATATACGTATTAGTTTATTTAAATGTGGAAAACTGAATCAAAATAAAAGTTTCATGTATACATATGAACCACAATTCAAGTTTCATGTGTATAATTATACCAAATCAAATTTCATGTATCAAATTACACATTACACCAAAGTTCATGTATAAATTCAATATTTATCCCAATTAAAAATTATTCTACTTACTTTAATTGATAAACACTTAATCATTTTGAAAATTAATTCAACTAGTCAAATTGTTAGCTTTGCATGTGTTAATTTTCAATAGGCTAACAAGTAACAAAATGCAGGCTAAATAAGTCTTGGAACCCCAAAAATAAAAAAATCTCAAAAGGAAATGGTTATACCTTAACCTCTAAGATTGAGCAATGAGCTTAGTTAACTTCTCGGATCCACCTCTCGACTTAGCACTCATGAGGATCCCACTTACTAGTTGCTACCTTGATGTAACACCTAAAATATTTTGGTATAACATATGGCAATGTTTCAGGATCGAATACAGAAAAATTTCAAGAAAATTTTGAAAAACGAAATAGATAGAGAATTTTAATGGAAGTAAAAGTTATATTGGGGATTGAAATCAATGAAAAGAATTTTAGATGTGAGAAAAGTGGCAAAATGACTAAATCATAAATACTAAAAAGTTGGAGGACGAAAGTGCAAATTTTCCCAAATTGAGAAATGTAATTTTTAGTTTATCTTTTGCCATGTGAATAAATTGAAAAATGTATTGGTTCAGTGGAAATCACTTTGCACCAAATTGGAAAGATTCGAAAAGTACATGGGTAAATGGTAAAATTCCCATTTGTATCGAGAAAAGGGTAAAGATGTAATTTTACCACTCATGTATTCAAACTAAAGGTTTAATGTAAATTAAGTAATTTGAGTTGGAAAATAACTACTTGTGAAGAAATTGAGCTAAAAGTCACAAAAAGGCATTTCAATCTTTTCTCAACAGTTTTATGATAGGAATGTTGTTAATATGAGATATTTGGTATATGGAAAAAATTGAGACATTTGGATCTTGGATCATGATAGTGGAAAACAATCATTTAAACTATGGCCATGGAATTGTTGGATCTGGGCCTTTGGCCAACTTGGATAATTTAGAAAGGGGAGAAAAGAGAAGGAATCAACCCCCATCTTCCTTTTTTAGCAACAACTTGACTACAAACAGTGTAATGTAAGTATACGGGTCAAATTGTAATATAATAATTTGTTTTACAATGAAATACATGAGTATTTCAAGGATCAAACCCAAATGAGATATGATGATTTTAAACACAAAATAAACATGCAATGAAAAGGCTATTGTCTAATCGAGCGATGACTTATTACAACAAAAATAAAATGGTGAATTTGTGTTTAAACTAATTATAGTAGAAGTATTTAAGCTAATGATTTCAAAAGGGTAAAATTACTAAAGGCCACAATTGTGATTGGTTATCTCTATTGTATGTGATGGACAATGAATTCAAATGTGCAATTACCTTATTTAATCAAATTTACCACTCTATCTCAACTAACTCAATAAAGAACCTAATGAAACTTCCTCTTCATCCCATCCAATTAAACCAAACTAAATTGAAACCTACATGATAGAACGTCCTTTCAGCCTATCTTATATCGATATTCACTCGAATTTGTCAATTTCAAGTTATGAAAGTATTCAATTTAGTCTAAATCAAACAATTAAATTAGCAAAAGGCAAATAATCGCATCACATACAATTGAAATAACCAATCACCCAAGGATATTAGTGCATTCCCATGGGAAACATCACCAAACAAAATTCCATTCAATTTATTGTAATCAAATTAAATAGAAAATAAAAACAGTTGAGAAATGCTCATAAAAATGAAGAAAGCATTTTCTTCCAATAATTGAACTATTGGAAAACTCCAATTAAGAAAACAATTTTATGTTACAACAAAGGTTCCTTTTC
Organism: Gossypium hirsutum; assembly: GCF_007990345.1. Lineage (NCBI taxonomy): Eukaryota > Viridiplantae > Streptophyta > Magnoliopsida > Malvales > Malvaceae > Gossypium > Gossypium hirsutum. Next base: position 45,766,031 of record NC_053441.1, on the reverse strand, counting down.
CATTCATTATAGTTATTTCCATTCAGTTTGTTTTCAGTAAGTATGTCCAATCAATGAGTAGATTTCATTTTCGAACTAAAAATAAAACATCCATTTATTAATATCACATTAAACAAATATTTGAAAAACTTTTTGCAACATACAATATGCATTAAATGATGCATGGTCTTACATTAAACATTGAAAAATGTTTGTAAGCCATAATTCTACACACATTGAATTAAGTCACCTTGGGGCAATCTTAATCAACTAGTAAGAAAATGGATTTTCATTCAATCAATATGTGAACCATATTCCTTAGGTATTCACACCTACTAATAATCGCTTCATGTTTGACCACCATTCTAACATAAGTAGAGCTTTGTAGGAAGTTGTTTAACTAGAATGATCTTTAGTGTATAACCATCACTCAACATCTATCATAACATGTACCACAAATGAGTCATCTTGAGACAATCTCACCGAATAATATGTATTGACTAGTTTTCCTCTTTAAAAAGAAAACTTTTTTCAGTGAAATCTACATTATAATACCTACCTTAAGGCCAACAAACTATCATAAGCTATCACAAGATAGTAATCTCTTTTTAGGAAATCTACTTAGTGAAATCCACATAAAAATACCTACCTTAGGGCTGGCAAATTGTCACGCCATCATAAGAGATCATTGATGGAGGTCATAGGTCTTGTTAGGGACCTTCTCCCACTCAATATTTTAGAAAACATGAAAGATTTTTAATGTCTGGCTTCAATCGTGAATGATTAAAATGTCATTACAAGTACATGTGACATTATTTTTCCTAAAGTATACAACATGCTTATCATACATATGTAAAAACATAATTTTTAGTCAATTTAAATATAATCATTCTATAACATAAAACAAAAAAAGTTAAATTGACTATGACCAACCAAAGTTTCCATGATTTCATTCTAGAAAAATAAATAATAATAAAAATTACGTTTATTATCCAAAAGCATGCTTTGGGTCTTCTAGGTGAAAGCCAAATATCATGGTTTTGGGTTTCTCAAAACCCAAAAGACATGAAAAATCGCTGAAGGGATCCATTGTTGAATCAGTGTCACCACCACGGGTCACTACTACCATCACCGTTGATGCCATAGGCATAGTCGCAGTCGCTATCGGCTACCACCCCTTGCTGTTCGACCAACGTCGGTTGACTCACTATTGGCCACCGCCGTCTTTTTCCAGTTGACTCACTACTAGTCTTTTGTCGATTGGTCAGGCCGAGTTTTCAATCAATTTTGGATGAATCTCAGATCTCTAGGATTCATCAAAAAATAAAGTTACAAAAATATTAAAAAGTTCATTTTTGACTCACATAAATTATTCTAAAACTAAAATAAGACCTGCGTGGAGGTGATAGTTCATGATCTAATCACATATTCCAAAATTACTTTATCATATATAATAAAATAATTAAAAATGTATTCATTCACATACATAACCTGAAACATGCATATAATTAAAAGAATGCCATATCATGTCAAAATTAACCAAACATGAAGAAGAGAGAAATTTCAGTATTAATTTATACTATAGACATAGCAAATCCTAGATTTGATACCAATTGTTGGAAAAAAAATCGCTTAAGAAAATGAATTTCAGTTACAATAGAAGTTTAAAAAAATTTGAAAACCAAGTCGATTTGTGATATTTATAGCAATAATCTATTTCTAAAAAGTACTTGTTCTTTGTGGAAGACAAATTTGAATTGTTTTCGACTTTCAACTAAATGACCTTATTTGATCTTCTCATACCTCGAGTTGTTCCGAGTGTGGGCTCGAGCAACACGAACCAAACACTGAACAATAAATGATTTAATTACTTTCAGTAGGAAAATAATTCTCTTAATAGAAACTTGTAGAAATTGTAATTCCCAGAAAAAAGAATTTATTCTAAGAAAATAAATTCTCACTACTTTTGATAGAATAAAAATATATGAAACTTGTGTGTTAAAACCTAAGTTAATGGCTCTATCAGTGTCATCTAATTATAGGGAAAGATAGGAGAATCATGGTTGGAAAAGCATAACACAAATAATATTTATTTAACTAGGAGAGGGGATTTGGGTCTTTGTTGTATTGAGTCCAATTATATCTGTTTCCTAGACTTTTGACTTAACACTTTATAATTTAATCTAAACCAACATTTTCTTTCTATTTTCTGAAATTAAATATTAATTAATTAATTAGTTGACATTGAAATTGAAATAACTAAATTAATTTTCTAACTAAATAATTTTCTTAATCTCATTCTAATTCTATTAAAGTCATGTCAACTTTACTGTAAAAGAAACTATGAGGAAATATATTTAATTTTCATATTCAATTAATTTATAATGACTAATTAAGTTAATTTCATTTTCAAACTTCAATTATTTAATTATAATGAAATAATAATTCGAAAATGTTAAATTGATTCTGAAGTCATTTCTATACTTAGTGAGAAAACATATTCATTTGTGAACGCGACCCATTTTTCTAACTTTATCATTTCTATTCATTTGGTTCTACATGCAATTCATTTTTGGTTTCAACGAGCTAGTGGATGGACTGATTGGACATATGCAATTAAGTCTTAAATAATTTATAATTAAGTTCCAAGTTTTCGCCTATTAATTATAAACTTATTTAGTCACGAAGTCATTCCACTATAGTATAATGACTGAGCTCTCCCCAATTACATATGATTACAAAAGTTAATTAATTCGTGCTCGTCCAATGACCTTGTCATCAGTGTGTTACCCTTATAGGATATCCTTAATCTTTGAGATATATTTGTTCTCCACATATGAACCTATTTTATCTAATAGTAACCATTACATATTCGTTCATGAAAAGTCAATTACTATCAAATAGTAATCAAGTCATTCTACGACCAATTTTACTTTTCCATCTATCATTTAACACTGATGAGAGGATATCATTTACCCATTAGTTGGCTATGAATTCCATTATTTTGAATGATGTTACATATTGTGAAAGTCGTATACCCAACATGCCAGTTTTTGGTTCCTTTTTTATGTAACTGTGATAGCCCGTTTTTCAATGGTGTTAGAAATAGTGGTTCCAGGGCCACAAATCTGACAAGTAAGTTCGTAAATATTATTATTTAATATTAAAGATTCAAATATGGTATTAGAATAAATTTTGAATTAAAAATTTATGCTATTCGAATGAATAATTAAGCTCAAATGGTATGACCCTAAAATCAAGTGGTTTTAGAAAATGAGGTATCGGGACCTCGTTTCTATAAACCAAGCCGTAAATATTTAATAAAATATTTACAGAGTGTTATTAAGGTCGTATTAAGATTTGGTTAAAAATTTTTAATGTTTAGATAGTTAATTAATTAAAAAGGACTAAATCGTAAAGGACGTAAACCTTAATAACTATTGAATTTTATTGACTAAATGACTTAATTAATAAATATGGGAGGACTTATATTGTATTTAGACCCTTTTTATATGTATGGATGGTTGGTGGAGTGTTAACTTGGAAGTTTTATTTGTTAAAAAATATTAAATTAATAAAATAAGGTAAGTTAAAATAAAATAAATGGCCATTATCTTCCATTTTTGCTTCCACCACCGAAAATGAGAAAACATAGCTTGGGAAGCCATTGTTAAAAACTTCCAAGGTTCGGCCAACACCAAAGTCTAGCATGTAAGTGCATTTTTACTTTGATTTTCATGATTTTTATGTTTTTGAGATCATTACGGTTTGATCTAGTTAACCCAAAGGTCAGTTTGATCTAGTTAACCCGGGGTCAATTTGTTAAATTTTTAAATGTTTAGAATTTTACCATGGAGGAAATTGAAGTGTTATTGAAATTCTATAATAGATTATTAAGCTTGGTTGTTAAATATAAGTATTTTGTTAAGTAATTTTTGATGATTTTCAAGTTTAGGGACTTATTTATGAAAATGGTAAAATTAAAGGAAAATATTGCAAATGGATGATAAATATGAGTTGTTATAAAAATAGGGAAAAATCTGTTTGCATGAATTTTATTTAGAAATGATAAAATTGCAAGTTTCGGGTTTAAAGACTAAATTGCAAAAAGGGTAAACTTTGAGGGTAATTCTATAAATTTTCATTATTATGGATTATAAGCTAAATTAATTATTTTAAATGCTGGGATGAGATTAAGTGAATAAAAATGGTTAATTTGCATGTTTTACTTTGGGACTAAATTGTATAAAAGTAAAATATTGGGGGCAATTTTGTAAAATGTCAAAAAAGACTTAATTGCATAAAATGAATTGACTTTTCTGTTAGAATTAGTGAATTGAATGGAATTATTATTTTAGATCAAGAACGAGTAGAAAATTGAGGAGAAGATAAAATTACCAAAGAGCCCCTATACTCAGTAATTGCTACAATTTAGTCTGGTAAGTTCGTATGAACTGTAATCATTAAAATTTTATTTAAATTAAATGTTTACTATGTTGTTTCTAATTTAAATGAATCAATATATATGTGAATGTAACTACATTATGACGAATTGACGGATATGGAGTCTCGGTTGAACCTTAGGAATTCTTAGGATACAAATGACATGTCATCAGGGATTTCATGTGTAACACCCCGAATTTTGGGTATAGAAGAAATAGGTTTTGAACAAGGGAACAGTTAGAAGACTGCACATAAATATTTAGTTGTGCAAGAAAATGACATAAATGAATGTCTGCTTTAGTGGTTAAGTGATTTAGGAGTGTTTGGAAGTATTTGAGAAGTCAAGGGTTCAAGTCTTGGCTTTTGTAGAATTTTTGGTTTTGCTCTTAATTGAATCTGGACAGTGGCTTTTAGGCCTTATAAATATTAGTGTCTGTTTTATGACAAAAAGAGCTTGTGGTCTAGTGGCAAGGTGGCGTGTTGTGTAACTGTGAGGTTTGAAGTTCAAGTCCTGGGTTGCACAATGGAGTATTTATTTTGTTGCTTGATCCATGTATGTGGCAGAGTTGGAGTGAAATACTGTCGAAGGAATTTTGAATCGGTGGAGTAATAAGGGGAGAGATTTGTGGAGAAAATTGAGGAGTTGTTGAGAGGAAGAGTTGTATCGAAATTGGACTCTGGCACTCTAGGAATTTCGGCTAGGGGGATTGCTAGTGCCGAATTTGGCTTTTGACATTTTGTGCAATTGGAGTCTTGTGTTGCTTTCTCTGCTTGTTTGATTCTTGTCAATTCCGTATAACAGCTATTGTTTTTGGCAAGTTTCTTCTCGGGTTTGTACATTTTTCTATTCCGTTTTCTCCTTTCCTCTTCTCTCTGTTGGCCGAATAACCTTCCCTTTTCCCCTCTCCTTTTTGCTGCCAAACCTTCTTTTCTATTTTCCCTTTCCATCTCTCTCTTGGCCGAATTCTGTTCCCCCTTCTCTTTTTCTTTGACTTAATGTTCTCCTCTCTCTCTCTGTTTTGATTCTTACCTGGTATTATTTTATTTTTCCTTTTGAACTGAGAACTATCTCATTTCTTTGTGTGGGGTTTAGCCGATTATACTCCTCTGTTCGACCACTTCCTACGCTGATCTTCTTTTCGTCGCTGTTGCTATTCAAGTGCTGCAAGTATTGTAGATTATCGGTAAGTTGCGATGCACCTCACTTTTCGTTTTAATCGGTTCCTTTCCAATCTTTATCTTTAAGCCGAATACCCCTCCTGGCCACTATTATGGCCTAGTTTAGTCTATGAAAGTCATTGTTGTGGTGTAGATTATCGTTGCAGTGTGTGATCACTTTTGGGTTAGCGGTTTGGAATAGTAGGGTTGCCCTCATGCAAGCAAGGTAAAGATAGTGATTTTTGGGTTGTGTCTTGTAAAAGAGGGTGTCTCACCCTAACGGTTAAAGGGCTGATGTTGGATTATGTTGAATCTAGGTTGGGTGCGTGGAGGTTGCACTCTTCTCGTAATCAGGTGTGTAATAACACTCTCTTTCAACTGTAAATCGACAAAAGTCGAAAAGCCGAAAAGGACGGCGTTGAGACCGTAAGGCGTGCGAGCGCTCGAGTGGTAAACCGACGCCACAAAACTCGGTGTGGGACTATAGAGGCCCCCATGAGCGTTATCATGGGCTTAGGCCGAAATGGGCCACTAAAGTTACCGAAATACCCTTGATGGGTAAAATTACCAAAATACCCCCAATGAGTAAAATTATCAAAATACCCTCGATGGGTAAAATTATCGAAATACCCTCGATGGGTAATATGACTAAAATACCCTCAATGGGTAAAATTATCGATATACCCTCGATGGGTAAAATGACTGAAATACCCTAAATGGGTTAAATTACCGAAATACCCTTGATGGTTAAAATTACTGAAATACCCTCGATGGATAAAATTATTAAAATACCCTTGATGGGTAAAATTATTGAAATACCCCTATAGGGTAAAATAATCGTTATACCCCCGAATGGTAAAATGACTGAAATACCCTCGATGGGTAAAATTATCGAAATACCCCTATAGGGTAAAATGACCGTTATACCCTTAGGAGATGAAATGACTATTATGGCCTTATGCTATGTCTGATCGTTTTACTTTGTGATATTTATATGTCTGTTACTGAGTATGACATTGCATACACGTATGATCTATTACATGACATACTGCATGGGGTTGGGAATCTGATATAGGGGAAGTACACTGTATTGGTGGCTTTGCCACAAATACTGTTACTGGCAGCTTTGCTGCGTTACTGATACTTGCAATTCTGCTGCATTATTGTTACTGGCAGCTTTGCTGCGTTACTATTACTGGTAGCTTTGCTGCGATATTGGTGTGTTGGCTGGGTGGGTCAATTTTATCCCCACATGGTGTGTTGGTGGTACGGAGTGGTGTGTTGGTTGGATTGGGATGGGTTGCATTACTGCATTTGCACTGTTACTGTATTGGGCTAAGGCCCACACTCTGTTACTGTATTAGGCTATGGCCCACACGCTACTACTGTATAGGGCGCAGGCTCAGACTGATTCTGCATGTTGCATGCTGATTGTTTGGTAGAGGATTACACACTGAGTTTTCGTAAACTCACCCTCTCTTCTAACTGTGCAGGTAATCCTCAGCCATAGGCGGTTCGGTGTTGCGAGGGACTCAGAGGTGGCCACACAATCATTGCTGTTTACTGTAGCTTTTATTTTTATTCTAATTAATAAGTTGAGTTTTGCTTTTGGAATAAGGCCTTTTATGATTTTTTAAATTTTAATTGGGTTTTTACTTTCATATTTTTATACTGCTAGTTATTTGAAAATGAATTTTCAAAATAATTAATGTTTTCAAAGACACGAGCTTTAAACGTTAGAATTTTCAAAAGCTTTCGCGATTTTAGATCAACCTATAATAATAATAGTAGTTAACAAGGTAAACGTTTTGACTTGATGATTTATTAAATAATAATAAAGAGGTTTTTAAACTTAGGAATAAATTCAATGTGACACGCTAGATTTGGCCATAACTCTTAGGCCGGGTTTGGGGTGTTACATCATGTTTCGGGTACTGGTCTTGAATGTCCTACCGATGGCTGATGTCCTACATTTGTTACGGATTCTCCACAGCTGGTTAAGTAGCATCGTGCAACTTATAATCTAACCTACAGCTCGTGTGAGCAGACCTATTTGACAGCTCGTGTGAGCATTGATGTAAAGGAAAGGTTACAATTATATGTTAAGGCACACTTTGTGTGAGCTTTCTTGAGTATCTGATGTAATTCTAGATGGTTAATGAGTAAGAAAAGAATGGAACGGTAAGTGACTTAATGGAAAGGTTCATGAATTTATGAAATGTTTGACGCATATGTAATGTACCTTATGAAATCTATTTATGTTATAAATGAGTTTATAAGATTTGTCAATGAATCTACTAACATGTGAGCTTGATGATGCTTGAATAGGCTTATATTAAACTCATGGTATTAGAAATGGTAAGTAAGCAAATGGAATGAATCACGATCGTATAGTATTGATGATGAATTAAATGTTATGTTTATACATGGTTGATTTCATATGCATCATAAAAAAGTATACTAATTTGTGAGTTGATGGTGTTATATAGGCTTTTATTAAACTTATGGAAATGGTAAAGGTTTATACTTATTATATAAATTTTATTATTGAAATGGTAAGTTATGTTTCAAGTTTATACGAGCTTAATAAGCATTCATTGCTTATGTAGTTTTTTTTCCTTATTTTATAGATCATCGGAAGCTCGATTTGGTTGGAAGCTCGTCAGAGACCTATCACACTATCCAGTAGACAAAACGATAGTTTTTGAGTAATTTGGCTAAGTTTTATAGTGGCATGTATAGGATGATATGAAATGGTATTATGGTGTATGTGTTAATGGTGTTTTCTCATGTATAAGCTTTGGAAAGCTATGTTGATTTGGTACACTTTGATGCCTTACCAAGATATGTGATTTTGGTTATTTTAAAGTGCTTGTTTATAAGGTTATCTTAGCATGTTGATGATGGTTTGAAAATGATTGCTTGTGACATGTTTTAATTCATATTTGAGCTAGGTTATCATGTATAGAAATGGTAATATTATTATGTAGGGTCTTTTGTATTGATAGCTCATGGATGTATTAAATGGTTAATTTAGTAAGTTTATGTCTTTGAAGTTTATGTTTAATTGAAGAAACTATATGCTTGTTAAGTAAGGTCTTTTTAACTACTTTAGGGTAATTCAAAGATATGGTATTTTGTTATAATAGTGATGGCTTGAAAATGGTAAATGTGATGTGTTTTGGTAGGTGTTTGAATTAGGTTGTTATGTTTGAGCAAAATGTCATGTTTTGATAGTTGATGTATTGGTATGTTTGTGGTGCCCATGGATGTTCTATTGATTAGCTAAGTTAAGATGCTTTGAATGGTATGTTTAAGTGTAATTGGATGATGTTTAAGTCTCTTAAAAGTGTGCACAATTGGATTGGATGTTTCTGCATGGTTTGCTTATGAAATGGTTTGATATTAGGTGAATTTTGGGTTCACACGGGCTGTCACACGGCCGTGTGTCACTTGTGGTTTGTTAGGGTTCAAGTAAGTGAGTTACATGGCCTAACACATGACCTAACACATGGCCATGTAAGGCATCTCAGAGAGTTACACGGGTGAGGACACGGGCTGGGACATGGCCATGTGTCCCTTGTTCGAAAGTTACATGGCCTGGGGTGATTCCGCACAGCCTAGCCACCCGGCTGTGTGTCCCCTATTTTTCAAATTTTGCATCTTTTTCCTAAACTTTTTATTTTGTTACAAATTGGTCTCGAATTGCTTCTAAGTTATTTTAGGGCCTCGAGGGCTCGATTTAGGGATAGTATGCATGTGTATGAATGATTTATGATGTGATTTAAATTATTGAATGATATTATGTTTAAATGTTTCCGATTGTACGATAATGCCCCATAACCCAATCTGGCGAGGGAGGGGGGTTAGAGGTGTTACAGTAACACCCTCTACCCGACTTGAATAATCGAGTCTAGATATCGGATGTTACGACTGTCACACCCCAAGTATGGTGTATCCAAGAATAAGGTGTGTAGTAGTGAAGTTATCTGTTTGGCATAGTGTAATCTGCCATGTTGAGTCTTTTGGCGAATTGAAACGTGGTGTAGAGTACCCGTCATTGAGTAAATAAAGGTTTTAGGTTATTCTGTTATCTAAGAGAAGGACATATCAAGCGAAGTATAATCTAGGTAAAAGTTACCAACAAATGTACAGTACAACTAATTTGTCTGAATATTGTGCCAATATGGTTGTAAAATGACCTAGTTAGGAACCAACTGGATTGACAGGTCTATGTAGGATTTTCATTTATGTTTTCTCAGAATTTGCAGTCCATTAAGTGTTTGAGTATGCCCAAAGACCAATTATGAGATGATTGTAATTACATACCCGTTTTGCCTTGTTGCTAATATTAGACATTGCTATTATTATTTAAGTTTCTTTTTCTATATTTATGAATAAACTGATCAATAATAAAGTCCTACAAATAAAATTATTATTCTTAAAAAGTCCTTAGTCAGGTATTATTATGGGTTTGGACAACAATAATGCATTGAGACTAATGTGTAGTTGATTGATGACAAAGAGTTGTTGTTGACATAGGGATGTCAAAATCAATACATGAGTATGTGTTAAAGAACAACATATTAGACTGACCCATTATGAGTATGTTTCTTGGATTATTATGTAATACTCACAACATTACTCATAGTGATATTTATGTATATGATCCTTAGACTTGAGATCATCATTGTCCTAACATCATGAGTTGTATATTTTGATGCAGTCAAATGTCTACCGTAACAGGTTGTAGTATAAAGATTGATGTTGGATATAACACAATCCATGTAGTGGGATATGATTGATCAAGATAGGATTTTTCCCTTCTACATAATGGGACTAATATCTTGGGCCACTTGATGGAGTGAGATTAGAAATGTATGACCATGCTCAAATAAGTTGATATGATATATCACACTTATTTGTTTATCGTAGTCTACTCAGAACATCAAGAAATATGATATTGGACTCTACAAGTGTGACTATTCCATGACTTGTGTCCAATCTAGATATAAATGATAAAATGATATAATACATGGAAAATTTATCACAAAAGATTATGTTGAATAACAAAAAAGTTATGTTCAATCTAGATGCCACTCATTGCTTGTAACATTAGAAATGTTATAGTATTACTACTAATGTCACAAGAGCCTACAGGGTCACACCCTATGGTTAAAGCCAACTGACTTCACGAAAAATACGATGGGCGTATACCATCCTACATACATCAATGGCAAATAGTATCACCTAGTGGCCATGATTTGCAACTACTTTCCCAGAGTTAATATTTATGGAAGTTAATATTCCTTTCGAAAGAATATAAAATTTTAATACCTTCCATAATTTTCTCTATAAGTGAAAGGGAATTATTCCATTTTTATTATAAGTGATTAATAAAAGGTATAAGATCTTTGATGATGTATGGAAGAAAGTAAGAAAAATTCAAAAAGGTCTAGCAGCCAATTTTTGAATTCTCTCTAAAAAGGTTCATAGAGTTTTGTTATTCATGCTTGACTAGGTGGACTATGTAGAGGCCGAAAAAATTCTGTTGCGGCTTGGAATTGACATTGTGAAGGAAACCAAATCTTAAAGGTATATTTTTGACCATCTTTTCAACTCGGTTCGTTCTTCATACATGGATCTTTAGTTGATGATAGCCGAATTATTTTTTTCTATTGCGCCATGAGGAGTACCGGGGATCCAACAATGGTATCAGAGTCACTTGTATGATTTGGATTTAGGATTAAATTTATTGGTTAATGTGATTGTATGAGATACATGTTGTTTCATCCGATTTACTCGATATGTTTTATGTATATATGATACATGTAATCCTTTTTATGAACTATGTATGTAATATGTTTAAACATATGTGATACCCTATTCCTCTCAGTCATTGACTAATTGTTAATCATTGAGTTTGATGCCTATTGGATTTAATAAATTATTTGTTAAGTGTTAACAGATCTATCTTAGGGCAATGGGGTTTTCGTTATTCGAAGTTAATAGTTAACTTTCTGGTAACATTCGAAAATTAAGAACAAAAGTTGTTCCAGTAATAAAACTCATAGATCAAAAGTTTGAAAATATTCTGATTTTGATAAAAATTTACAATCAGTGATTTTTTTTTCATAGAGATCTAAGTGTAGTTTCTTACATTCTGCCCCTCACCCCAGCAAGGGGCTCTGCCCCTTGGCCCCTTTGCGTTGGCTACATTAATTGTAGGGATAATTTTGTAATTCACATTAACAATCGGTTGGATAAATAGATATCATATATTGTTTGCTATGGTTGATATGCATGGTGTTTGAAATGCATGGTTATAGCCCGATTGCCTATTTAATTTATAATTTACAGAGGTTGTAATTTTATAAATACGATCCGCATATTGTGCATTTCTATATTTCTCTTGTATTTTCTTTTCTTATCCTACTCCCTCGTGTATAAAACTAGCTTCTATAATTGTAAATTTTACAAGCTACTACGGACTAGAAGAACGGCTAGTTATAGTGAGAAAGAAGCTTGTGAAGTGACTTACACCCTTTGGATTCATTTTGGTTCTCCCATTGGCTTGGGAGGGACCACCTTAGTTTTTTGGGCTATAACTATTGCATTTATTTACTACTTTATATTATTCATGTTTGTGATATAATGGATGATATGTTAGCATGTATGTTATAGTATATTGATATAATCAACTTTAATAAATAAATTAAATGGATTAAAGTTGAACATTAATGGTGAGATGAATTTTATTTAAAATCTTTAATAAAATATTAAGTTAAGATTGCCTTCCAATATTTACCCTGTTAAATCCTCGATCGATACAACATGGGTTTTGTAAAGCGAAGTACTTGTATCTATCTCTTCGTATAACAACCCATTTTCAGTGAAATCAAAATAGTGGTTTTGGGACCACAAATCTGATGTGAGAATATTTATTTTATTATTATTTTAATGTCTAAAGCATGTTAGTATTATCGTATAAAAATTTCGTTAAGAAATTTTATCGTTTGCATGCTTAATTTGGTAAAAAGGACTAAATTGCAAAAGGTACAAAATATGAGTTCTATAAGCTAAAGGGATCTAATAGCCATGATATTAAATGATTAGAGGGTTTATGTTGTAATTAAACCATTGGTATATTGAGTGGACATTATATAAGTGATTTTAAAGGTTATTAATAAGGTTAAATAAGTAAAAATTAAATAAAGGTTAATAAAATTAAAGAAAACAAAGATATCATCTTTGTTATTGTCTTTGTCCACCAAAATTAAGCTAAGGAAAATCCATTAAATGAAGCTTCAAGGTTCGTCCATAGTTCATCCTTGCATGTGAGTGATACTTTGTCTCGTTTTTAATGATTTCTATGTTTTTGGAGTTGTTGTAGCTTAATCTAGCTAGCCCAGAGACTAATTTGCAAAACTATTAAAATATTAGGGTTTTTCCATGAATGTATTCATGTTGTTTGTGAACTTTGATGGAAGAAAATGAATCCTTGTTAATTTATAAACAACTTTTGTAAAGTGAATTTTGTTAAAATTGTCAAATAAGGATTTATTTGTAAAACGTGTAAAATATGTGGTGGAAATTGTGAAATAATGAAATGTATGAGTTGCTATGGCTGTTTATGAAATTCGGCTAGCTTGGGTAGGGATGAAATTGCATGAATTTTAATTTACGAGCTTAAGGACTAAATTGTAAAGGAATCAAAACATTAGGGGCAATAATGTAATTATGCAAAAATATGATTTTTGGATTAAATTGAATAGAATGATTATTGAATGAATTTAATTTTATTATTTAGATCAAGTTAAGCATCGTACGGATTTAGATCCAGGGAAAGAAAAAGTGTCGGACTAGTTGATCATATTTCTTCGTTTGTGATCGAGGTAAGTTCGTACGTTTAAATAGCATTTTTAATGTGTTTGATTTAAATGCTATTATATTATGTTATCATATCATGTTTTGATGGAAAATCCAATGATGTTTCAACGACTATCGAACCCCGTTTGAACCTTAGGAATATATAGGATACAAATGACATGTCATTAGGGTTGTCATGTTTCGGGTGTTGGTCCTGAATTTCCTATCGGTGGTTGAGTTTCAGAATGTGTTGCAGATACTTGACAACTTGTGTGGGTAGCATCGTGTAGCTATGTTCCGCCCGATAGCTTGTCTGAGCAAACCCACTTATGGCTCGAGAGAGAGCATCTATGTAAAGGAAAATGAAAGAAATGGTTTCGCCCATATGTTAGCACACGTTGTGTGAGATTCCCATGTATCTAATATTATTCTAAGTGGTTCAATGAGCATATAAAGAGAAGGAACGGTACGTGTTCCATGTCATGAAGGTATGGAAATGTATGAAATGTTGGTGATCAAAGTGTGTATAGCTATGCTCATGAAAAGTATGAATGCTTATATGTTATATTCTTGAAAGCTATTTTACCATGTGGTGATTTTTGCTAAGTTATGTGTTTAATCACAAACTTGTGTTGTTAATGATGCTTAGGCTTATGCCAAGCTATGTGGGATTAATTCATAATTATTTATAAGCTTATGCATTGCAACGGTAAGCATTGTTTATGATTTACGAACTTACTAAGCATTATATGCTTACTTTGTGTTCTTCTTCTATGTTTTATAGTTAATCGGAAGCTCGTTCGGGTTGGAAGCTTGTTAGAGACCTATCACACTATCCATCGGCTATATCAATAGATTTTTGATGTTTTTGAGTCATGGTTATAATGGCATGTATAGGTTTTTTTGTGCTTGATGAAGTGGCCATTATGTTTGGCTTGTAAATATGGTATTTTAGTTAATGTACTAGTTATCATGTTGGCATGTATATATGTGGTTTTATGATTGATGATATTTTGGCATTTTGGTACTTTTATTAATGTTGGAATGGTCAAGTTGATGTATATTTTAGTAACCATTTTGGTATGTTTGAGTATGATTTTGGCATGTGGTCATGGTGGTAAGTTTGGTAAGGAAATTAGATGAGAAATGCATGGTTGGTTAATGGCTAGATTATGCAAATGTTTAAACTTGTTTGATTGTTGTGATTGAGGTGCCTTTTGGGCATATTTGTTGTATGGACAAATACAATATTGATTTAGCATGATTTAGCATGTTTTAGGTACATGTTGAATGTTTTAATATAGGTGCAAATGGCTTGTATGGGTGAGCTTGTTTTGGGTAAGAGAATTGGCTTAGAAATGGCCTATTTCTTGTCCACATAGCCTAAGACATAGGTTTGTGTCTCAGCCGTGTGTGTGACATGACCATATGTCCCCTGTAGGTTTCAAAGGGTTACAAGTTAGGCAGTTACATGACCTAGCAGATGGCCTGGCACATGAGCGTGTGGCTTGGCCTTGTTACCCAAGTCAGAGAGTTACACGGGCTGGGACATGGCTGTGTGTCCCTACTTTGAATGTCCACATGGCCTAAGACATGGGCATGTGTCTCAGCCGTGTGACCCTTGTAGTATGAAAAATTCTAACTTTTTCCATGAAATTTATATGTTTCTGATTTAGTCTCGAATCATTTCTAAAGTGTTTCTAGGGCCTCGAGGGCTCAAATAAGGGACATTATGTATGAGTTTGATTTATAATTTCCATAATTTATGAAATGTTTAAAGTCAAATGTTTTAAGCTTGATTTTTTGGTAATACTCTGTAACCCTATTTTGGCGACGAATACGAGTTAGGGGTGTTACACTTCGTTTATAATATTGGTTAATAACTTAACTAGGTTACTCTAATAGAATTATAAACCTAGAGGAAAGAGATTTGGATGGCCATGAGATGATTGGAACAAGAGTTGTTCACCAAATAATGAGTTACATAGGATGTAATTAGCAAATGTTACTTACCTAAATAACCATAACCTTGAGAGTAAAGCCAAAACTAACTTAAGAGGAGGTGAAATATGAATCTTTGCCCACTAGAAAAACTTTAGGGAAAAGATTTTCAGAAGTTAATATCTGAGGGTTATTAATTTTTAATAAAATAGTGGAAGCATCATTTAATAAAGTCATTTTAATGTTTATAATAAACTTGGTAAATTTACTCATAAGCATGTTTATAACAAAATTATATGTCATTAAAGAACCCGCTCCTAATCCACCAGTAGGTATTTCCTTTAGAGATGATAAGGATACTTATAAGAAGCATCCTGATGACATGTTAGACATAAGATATCTAATGTTTGCCACCATCACTCCTGAGCTTCAAAAGTAACATGAGGATATAGTTGCCTATGATATGATCCAGCATCTCAAAGAATTATATTAGGGGCAAGCACGTCAAAAGAGGTACAAGACTTCTAAAGCTCTATTTCAATGCAAAAATGGTGGAGGGAACTCTTGTGAGAACTCATGTTCTCAATATGATAGGCTATATTGAAAGCTTCGAAAAACTTGAATTCCCTCTAGGTGTGGAATTAACCATCAATGTCATCCTGCAGTCATTCTCAAATGGTTTTAGCCAAAATTTCCTTAATTTTAACATGATTGAAATTAATAAGACTTTGCCACAATTACTTAGCATATTGTGAACTGTTGAAAGTAACATGAAAAGGGCTGAACCTAAGCCCATTTTGATGGTTCGTTAGGACAAGGGAAGGGAAAGCTTAATGCTAAGCAAAATCCTAAGGACGATGGCAAGGCCAAACCTAACAAAGGAAAGATTGCATTGAAACCTAAAGGCGAAATTGCTAAGGATGGAAAATGTTTCTATTGTGGTAATATCGGACATTAAAAGAGGAACTGCCCTACTTATCTTGAATGGTCAATAAAGTAAAGGAAAGCGAAGCGTCCACTTCAAGTATTTATGTTATTGATATTAATTTATCAACGTCTACTTCTTAGGTGTTAGATACTGGTTATGGTTCTCATATTTGTACCTCTGTACATAGACTATAATGGAGTAGGAATCTAGCTAAATGAAATGTGGACCTGCGAGTTGGAAATAGAGTAAGAGTTACTACATTAGCTATAGGAACACATATTTTATCCTTGCCTAGTGGACTTGGTTTATGTTTGGAGGTTTTGTTATTTTATGCCTAGTTTGACTAGAAACATTATTTCAATTTCTTTTTAGACAAAACTGGTTTTGAGATAATTTTTAAGAATAATTGTTCATTTTATCTTGATAATTTTTTCTATGATTCGACACAATTAGTAAATGGCCTCTACATTTTAGATCAAGATATGCCCATTTATAACATAAATACTAAAAGATCAAGAATAAATGACTATAATCAAACTTATCTTTGGCATTGTCTCTTGGGCCATATAAGTGAGAAGCGCATATCAAAGCTCCATAAAGATGGATTTCTGGATTCTTTAGTTTTTAAACAATTTGATATATGTGAGTCTTGGTTGTTGGGAAAAATGAATAAAGCCTCTTTTAATAGTAAAAGTGAGCAAGCCAGTGATTTGTTAGGCTTAATACATAGTGATGTATGTGGACCAATGAATACACAGGCCAAGGGAGGTTTTCAATACTTCATTACTTTCATTGATGACTTCAGTAGATATGGGTATATTTATCTTATGCGCTATAAATCTGTGCCCTTTGAAAAGTTCAAGGAATTTAAAAATGAAGTACAAAACCAACTAGGCAAAAGTATAAGGCACTTTGATTAGATTAAGGAGGAGAATACTTAAGCTTAGTGTTTGATGAGCTTTCAAAGGAATGTGAGATTGTCTCACAACTTACACCTTCTAGTACTCCACAAGGGCTGGAGTTTTTAAGAGGAGAAATCAAACACTATTGGACATGGTTCGATCAATGATGAATCATCTTGATCATCCTACTTCTTTTTGTGGACATGCACTAGAGACAATTGTCTTCACACTAAATTTGTTCCATATAAATTGGTTCAAAAGACAACATATGAGATGTGGACTGGGAAATGCATTAGTATGTCTTTTATGAAGATTTGGGGTTGTGAAGCTTATGTTAAACATCAGATAATTCAAAACATTTAACTTCAAACAAGAAAAATTCTTCAATCTAAATTCTAACATTCAATTACATACGTTATTTATAGTATAAATACACTTACCAACCTTAAACCGAGCTTACGCGGCTCTAAAAATAGTTTGGAAACATTCAGGGACTTACTTGAAACAAAACAGATAATTTTGGAAATTTTGAAAAAAAATTAGAAACAGGGGTCACACGGCCATGCACTGAAGACATGGCCATGTGGCCAATCATGTACAATTTGAAGTACGTGTCCCAGCTCGTGTGTTTGCCTGTGTGAGTATTTGAAATAAGGTCACACAACTGTGTCGCAGGCCGTGTGCCAGACTATGTGTGCATTCAAAGTTAGGTCACATGGCCGTGTGGCCTGCCTATGTAACTCTCTATAACCATGTTTTTCATCCTGCACCTAAAATTTAATGGACACATGGTCGTGTGACAGCCTATGTCCCAGGCCGTGTGCTCCCTAAATAACCCCTAATGCAAGCCAATTCAAATCTAATTTCTTGGGCATCAAACCAACCATTTCCACACACATTCATATGACTAAAACACATTGAAATATACTCTAAAACATGCTAAATCAACCATCCTATAAGCTTAACTAATATGCCATTCATTGGCACCACAATTCACATACCAAAACAATTCAATTCTATGCCAAAAATCTATACTTTAAACATTCATCACACATACCAATTAACCAATTCATTCTCACTTCAATAGACTATAAGCCATTTACATTCACAAGGCATTCGCAAGTGACCTGAAAACATATATACATATACATTTACATGCCAAACACCAAAACATAGGGACAAGTACTCTCAATCCACATCACATTGACCAAATAGCATAAAATACCTATTACATGCCATTTATAACCATTAACCAAAACAACCAAAAACTACCAAAATGACGGATGGATAGTGTGATTGTACTCCGACGAGATTCTAACCGATTGAGCTTTCCAATGATCTAAAAAATAAAGAAAATAACTACATAAAAAACTAGTACTTAGTAAGCTTGTATAACAGAAACTTAAATTTACTAAACATAATATGTTTAAGCCATTGAAGCATAATTTCATTGGATCATGAGCATACTTTACTTTCCTATACACACCACTTTCAAGGTTAGTAGGTATATCAAAGAACATAAAATTTCAACCAAAGCAAGAAACATCTCGTAATAACCATTTCAAATACACATTTCATTCATCAAGAACTTATAAACATCATTTTCAATTTAAGTACTTTAACAAAATTTTCTATTTTACCTTTCAAGATTATAATTCATGTCATATACAAACATATTCATTTCAAAATTTAATCACCCGTTGAACCAAGTGGAATATCATCGGATACTCGAGAAATGCTCACACGAGCTGTGATTGTATCATGTAATTATATATGCTCACACGAGCTGTGAAATGGGCCTAATCACATGAGTTGTGAAATGGGCTTGCTCACACGAGCTGTGGGTCGGGCTGTTAAGCTACAAGATGCTGCTCACACGAGCTGTGGAGAATCCGCAACAAATACAGACCTCAGCCATCGGTAGGACATCCAAGATCATCACCTGAAACTGTATAACCCCTAATGACTTGTCATTTGTATCCTAAGTATTCACAACGTTCAAACAGGACCATTATACCAATCCAATTCTTTTATTTTCATTCCATAATGCTGTTTCAAAATGCTTCCATGAAATACACATTTTTCAAATATAACATCCAATTTAATTAACATCACAATTTGATACAATATCCAAAACATCATACAACCATCAATATAAATTATACATAGGATAATATTTATTGTCATTACAATCAAAACATCGATTAATAAATTTAATACTTACACGAACTTACCTCGACTAAACAGTTGCAAAAACAAAGTTGACAACTATTCCAATACTTTCGCTTTTCCTCGATCCAAATCTGATTGTTGTGTTTCTTAATCTAGATAATAATATTTATTCAATTAAATCATTCAAATAGCTTAAAATAATTAAGTCAAACCTACAACCCTTATCAAAGTGAATTCACCAACTTACCCCTAATGTTTTAACCTTTATGCAATTTAGTCCCTAAACCTAAAATTTTCAATTTTACCATTTTTAAAGAAAAACCATGCTAGCCGGTTTTCCTAGGGATCCCTTACAGCCTATAACTTTCATCAATTCATCCTATTTTCATTAAATTTTACTATTTTCACAAATGGGTTCCTAAACATCAAAATCATCAAAAATCACTTAATAAAATACTTATATTTAACTACCGACCTTAATAACCTATCAACTAAATTCAGAAACACTTCCAATTCATTCATGGTAAACCCTTAAATTTTTTAAAATTTTACGAATTGACTCCCGGGTTAGCTAGATTAAGCTAAAACAATTACAAAAACATGAAAATCATAAAAAATGGACCTTAAAAACTCACACATGCATTGAAGAACCATAGTCGAACCTTCAAGCTTCTCCTTCCATGGTGTATTCGATCAAAAAAGGTGAAAAATAAAGAAGATGATCACCTTGCTTTTTTTGTTATTTTATTTAATAATTTACTATTTTACCCTTATAACATTAACTTAAATTTCAACCAAAGCTTGTCCATAATTTTCCAGTTCCTAATTATATGGTATAATTACCAACTAGGTTCAAAAATTCACATCATTATAACCATTTAATATATCTAACCAATAGAAACCTAGTTTTGCAGCTTTTATGATTTAGTCATTTTTACTTAATTAACTTATTAAACATTAAAATTTCATAACCACAATTTAATACAACATTAATAATACTCATAAATATTAAATTAATAATATTTACTGACTCTCTTGTCAGAATTGTGGTCTCGAAATCACTGTTTCTGACACCACTGGAAATGGGTTGTTAGAAAACAAAAGGATATTATTTCTTTAATCCTACTGAGAACAAAGTGTTTGTTGCTCGGATAGAAGTCTTCCTTGAGAGAGAATTTATCTCGAGAAAAGGAATAGGTAGAAAAATTGAACTCGGAAAAATTTGAGAACAACAGTAGACCACTGAACCAGAGATTGAACAACAATAGGTTTCATAAGTTGTTGCGGAACAATCCACTATTCTAGAAACACAACAACTGCGAAAATCTTTAAGAGAATGCCATGTACTTGAGAGGTATGGATTTCTCATTACAACACATGGCAATATTATACTTACGGATAAAGATGAGCCTAAGAATTATTAAGAAGCGGTGGCGAGCCCAGATTTTAAGAAATGACTTAAGGCCATAAGGTCTGAGATGGATTCCAAGTTAGAAAACCATGTATGGATCTTGGTTGACCCACTTAAAGGGGTTAAACCCATAGGGTGTAAATGGGTTTTCAAAAAGAAAATCGACATGTATGGTAATGTACAAACAAACAAAGGACAATTAGTTGCTAAAGGTTTTTGACAAGTTCATAGTGTCGACTATTGTAACACCCCTTACCCGTATTCGACACCGAAATAGGGTACGAGGCATTACCAGAACACATGCACTTGTAAACGTATTGAACCGAGTTATAAAATTTCATCTAAATTAAAACTTTCAAATTATTAACATGCTTTTATAATTCTTCACAATATATCCTCAAAATATTATATTCATAATAAATAGGGCCTACGAGACCCTATACATACTCATGCAATTCCATGCTTCGTTTCTGTTTATTCAATTCACAATTTCTCATGCTCACAATTCAAATCCTATCACTAGCAATTTCCATTTAATTCATGTACAATTCAATATTAGTAAGTTCAATACTAATACGTATTTACCATTTAACTCAACGTTTATCGATTATACCATTCATTAACACATTTATGAAATTTCAATTTTGCATTGAAAATATCACTTTAGCTTAAATAACAACATCAATTAAACTCATCATCCCCTTTTTCGTCATTTTTCACTTCAAATATGAACTTACTATTTCATTATCTTTCCACACCCGTTTCCTATGCATATCACACAAGACATAAACATATCATTCAACCATAGTCGCAAGCTAATGCATTTAAACATAATTCTTTTTTGGAACTAACTATGTGATAAACCATTTCACTAGAGATTATATAATTTAAACCTTACCACCCCTGTCATAATTTAGGCACTTACCATCTCAATGCATAACTTATAAGTTTAACGTGGCATAATCCACCCACAACTTGGCCAAAGCCTAAGCATGTACACCAAATATGTTAACCAAATAAATATATAGCATAAGCATTATAAGCATAGATGAGCACAACATTTGTTCATGTATCAAACTTGCCAACATGTGTTAATTCATAAACCATTCATGACATTACTTCAAGCCATATCATATTCCAAATATACCATACACACATACTATGAAACTTTATTTTCCCACATGAGCTTAAACCATGACCAATCATGCGCAAATATAAACATCATTTTTATTTCATCATTTATCAATCATAGTCGAGCATATGACCAATTATACACAAATCATTCATATATTTTCAAATTTTCCTCCTCCTTCTCTCCATTCCACATTCTTAATGTGTATAACTCACTTAAACAACATTATCCATACTTTCACTATTTTCTTGTATGTAAATTCAAACTGTCTCTCTGTGTCAGAGTCAATAATTTATTTATATCTCAAGCTACCAAGCTCCAAATTAAGATACGTTAATTTTTCCTAAAACTAGACTCACATATATTCTTAACATAAAATTTTTAGAATTTTTGGCTCAGCCAATAAGTACATTTTATTCTTTAAAGTTTCCCCTATTTCACTGCTCGACAATTTTGACCCTTCTTCACTAAAAATTAATTGTTTCATAGTAAAACATTTATATAATGTTATCGTTTATTTATTTTAAAAATAAAATCACTCAGGATTCTAAAAATATAAATTTTTCTCATAATTAGTTTTGTACAATTTTTAATGATTTTCCAAAGTCAGAACAGGGGATTTCGAAATCATTCTAGCCCCGTCTCACTAAAATTCAAATATCTTATAATATAAAACTCTTTTTCTTGCTCTGTCTCTTTTATGTGAAAATGGACTCATTAATATTTTATTTCACATATTATTCAGCCTCTAATTCAATTTCTATCATTTTTGGTGATTTTTTACAGTCACACAACTGTTGCTGTCTAAACTGTTTTGTTGTTAAATGTACTCTTTCATAATTTTACTTTTTCTAACTTTTCTTTTTCACTGATCAAAGTCAATTTCTCGTCTTTCGTGATTTATAATAACACATTTAACTTTTTTAACACTCAAATTATTCAATTTAGTCCAAAAATCACACTTTGGAAAAATTACATTTTTGCCCCTAAAGTTTCACAAAATTATGATTTTGCCCCTAGGCTTGTAAAATAATTTTTATTCAATTTCCTTGCATTTTAGGCCTAACCGAACCATTTTGATAACTATAACAGTCCAAAAATCTCACTTATTCACACACTTGTGACATATTTTATAACTTTTACAAATTAATCCTTTTAGGCATTTTATTCGAAAATCACCTAGTAAAAATCGATTATCACACTCCAAACATTCATATTCTTCCATAAAACATCAAAATACATGCATATCATTCATGTGTAAATTTTTAAACACAAAACCTAGCTCAAAATAACGATAAAAATAGGTAAACAGAGCTACGAGGATTTTAAAAATGTAAAGAACATTAAAAACGGGGCAAAGACGAACTTACTATGAAGCTTGAAAGCTTGAACCAAACCCTAGCCATGGATTCCATGACATATTTGGCTAGTCCCCATGAGAAGATGATGATTCTTTTGCCTATTTTGTCTTTTTAATTCGCTTTAATTACCAAATTACCAAAATGCCCCTAACTTAAAAATTTCCTATTTCACTTATCTCATGCTCATTTTGTCCATAATTTAACCAATGGTCTAATTACCATTTAAGGGCCTCCAATTTAAAATTTCATGACAATTGGACACTTATAACATGTAGAACTCAACTTTTACACTTTTTACAATTTAGTCCTTTTTACTAAATTGAGTGCCCAAACGTCAAAATTTTCGAACGAAATTTTCAAGAAATCATTCCATGAAATTATAGACCATAAGAATAAAATAAATAAATAAATAAATTTTTGTCCTCGTCAAATTTGTGGTCCTGAAACCACTATTCCGACTAGCCCAAAATTGGGCTGTTACAACTATGATGAAACATTTTTCTCCTATTATTATGTTTAAATCCTTTTGGATCTTATTTGCAATAACAACATTTTATGACTATGAAATCTGGTAGTTGAAAGTCAAAACAACATTCTTTAATGGGAAACTGGAAGAGGATGTGTACATGACACAACCTGAAGGTTTTGTCGATCTAAGAGATGCTAGAAAGATATGCAAACTACAAAGATCCATTTATGGATTGAAGAATGCTTCTTGAAGTTGGAATCTTTGTTTTAATGATGCGATCAAAGAGTTTGGTTTTATCAAAAACGAAGACGAGCTTTGTGTTTACAAAAAAAGTTAGTGGGAGCACTATTGCATTCTTAGTACTGTATGTCGATGACATACTTATCATAGGAAATGACATACCTACCCTACAGTCTATTAAGACTTGGTTAGGAAGTTTTTTTTCTATGAAAGACTTGGGCGATGCTACATACAAATTAGGAGTCAAAATCTATAGAGAAATATCAAGAGGACTCCTAGGTCCAAAATATATATATAGATTTCAACAAGGAAGAATCTAAGAGAGTATTCTTACCTTTGACACATGTTATTTTACTCTCAAAAGAAATGTGTCATTCAACTCCACAAGAGAGAGAACGTATGAGTAAGATTCCATATGCTCCGACTATTGGGTCGAACATGTATGTCATGCTATTTACTCGTCTAAGTGTATCATATGTTTTACGCATGAGGAGTTGGTACTAAGTAGATCCTGATGAAGGCGATTGGGTTGTTTTAAAAATATCTTTAAGTACTTGAGAATGACTAAAGATACATTCCTTATATGGAGGTGAGGAAAAGTTAGGTGTAAAAGGTTACACTGATTCTAGCCTCTAAATCGACAAGGAGGATTCACGATTGCAATCAAGTTTTGTGTTTTGCCTTAATGGTGGTGCCGTGAGTTGGAACAGTTCAAAGCAAGATATAGTATCTGATTCTACAACTGAGGCTGAGTACATTGCAGCCAATGAGGCTGCAAAAAAAAGGTTGTTTGGATCAAGAAGTTCATATCTGAACTAGGTGTTGTGCCTAACATATCAGATGCATTAGAACTTTGTTGTGACAACAACAGAGCCATTACACAGCCAAAGGAACCCAGATCTCACAACAATCCAAACACATACTTAGACAGTTTCACCTCATTCGAGAAATCATTAATCGAGGATGTTTAAATATGTAGAGTACTAATAGATGACAACATCGCTGATCCACTAAGGAAGTCAACAGAAGCATGATTGTCACATTAAGTCACTTGGTATTAGATATATGATTGATTGGTCTTAGTGCTAGTGGGAGATTGTTAGAGAATGCCCAAAGACTAATAATGAGATGATTGTAATTACATTCTCATTGGGGAAATGGGAAAACTGATTGAAAGACTAATATGTCATCTATCAAGTCCAATTGGAGAATTGCTTTGTCTTAGGCATCAGAGCGAATGACTCCTAGAAGATAGAGACATAGATGTGATTAACTAGACTTGTAGTACATTAGACAGGACCCAAGCAGAATAGATCTTGAATCTATTTTATTATTTATTCACTTGTGACGTTTATAGTGTGACATACCTAAATCCTTAGTGGATGGTGGAATATGTATGCGTGACTCGTACTCTTTGATGTAAGTAAAAGCTCGAGTTCAAATAGATAAGGAATCAAAATCTGGTGCATTGGGTGTACGACTTCTATAGTATTTAGTGTCATTACAACAGGTGAATTCATAGTTCTAGACATGGGTAAATGATATCCTCGCATAGGCATTTCATGTTGGATGAAAAGTAAAACGTGCCCACGGGTCGTTCGTCTTTGTGATGGATGACTTCATCACTATTTAATAGTTATTGACTTTTCATGAAAGAAGATGTAATGGTTACCATGAGATAAAATAGGATCATATTGGGAGAAATGATATTATCCCAAAGAGATCGGGGATATCCTATGAGGGTAACATACTTATGACAAGGTCATTGGATGAGCATTGAGTAGTTGCTTTCGTAATGGTATGTTGTTAAGGAGAGCTCAATCACGATACTATAGTGGAATGACTTCATAACTAAATGAGTTTATAATTAATAGGTGAAAAGCCGAAACTTAGTTATAAATCATTTGAGCCTCAACAACATATGTCCAATTGGTCCCTTCGCTAGCTCGTTGAAACCAGAAATGAAGTGCGTGGTTGAATAGAAATGAATGAAATGAATATAAAAAGAGAAAATGGGAAACTTTTAGGAAAGATTATGGTTTTCCCTAAAATGGAGAAACGAAATCATTTGGAAATGAATATAGGTTTCCAAAAATGGAAATGGAAACTTGCAATCCTATATAGGATTACTTAAAAAATGATGGAAGAATGAGTTTATGTTTTTGGACTATTTTGAAGCCCAAAAATGAAAATAAATCATTCGGTCATAATGAATTTTCTCAAAATTTTACCAAGGGTAAAATTGTCGAAATTATATCGCGGGTAAAATTGTCAAAATTTTACTAGGGTAAAATTAGGGTGAAAAACTTATTTAATATTTAGATATTAAATTTTATTTTGGGAAATGGAAAAATTGAATCGAGTTGGATAATATTACAAAGTATTGGATCAAAAAGACTAAAGAAGTACTCGTAATTGGACCCAATGTGGGAGAGCCGAAAACCCCTTATATAGCATGAATGGGGTGACAACCCTATTAAAAATACAAGGGTGAGTCATTCACCCCTCTCTTACTCTAAGTAGGATGTTGTTTTTATAATTTAAAATAAACCTCTACAAGGGTTCTACCTTCTCTTTATATAAATAGATGGCATCAGAAGAGCAATTAACACAACTTTTGAGAGATTGTTATTCTACCGAATAATGAAGAGAATTTAATTTTAACTTTTAACTATATTTTTCCAGAATATAAATTTTACTGGTTTTTATTAAAGAAGATAGAATTTTCGTTTTCACCCCAAAAGGAGAGAAATTTTTTTCTAGTTTTATGTTTCAATTCAATTGGTTTGTTCCCACACTCGAGCAGTTCGTGCTATGAGAATAGAAAATAAGATTGTTTGGTTAAAAGCCAAAAAACATCAAGGATCTACTTATTTGAATCTCTCTCTTCATCTTGTTTGATTAATATTTGATAAGATGTGACATTCTTTTAATTATTCGCATGTTTAGGGGAATATATGTGAATGAATTCAACATTATATATTTGTTATATAATTATTTTTTTTCATGGTTTTGGTTATTAGGAAATAGATCATGGACTATCATTGTAACAACTCGTTTTTCAGTGGTGTCAGAAACAGTAGTTTCGGGGCCACAAATTCGACGAGTAAGTTCGTAAATATTATTATTTAATATTTACGAGTAAAATATGGTTTTAAAGAGTTTTTTGATTTGATAATTTATGCTATATGAATGATTAATTAAGTTCAAGTGGTAAGACCTTAAGGTTAAGTGGTTTTAGAAAATGAGGTATTGGGACCTCGTTTCTATAAATCGAGCTACAAATATTTTTATAAATATTCGTAAATATTTTTATAAATATTTACAGAGCTTTATTAAGGTTATATTAAAGTTTCGCTAAGAAATTTTAATGTTTCGATAGTTAATTAAGTAAAAAGGACTAAATTGTAAACGTTGAAAAGTCAATCGATATTAGTTTAAAGGTGTTAATTGATTAAATAATTATAATTGGATGACCTTAATGGATAAATAAAACATCCTTAAAATAGTGGGACGTTGGATGTTTTAATTTCTTTTAATTTCAAAGTTTTGTATGTTATTTTATTATTAAAATAAAAAAATAAAAGGTTAATAAAATAAGAAAACATAATAGTTTTCTTCCCCATTTGGTTTTTTTCATCACCAAACCACCATGGGAGACTTTGAAGTTCGTCTAACCATGTTTCCTTGTATGTAAGTCCCTAAGCTATATGTTTCTAGTAATTTTGATGTTTTTGAGATCGTTGCAACTAGATCTAGCTAGCCCATACCTTCGATTTTGAAACTGTTAAAGATTTTAAATGTTTCCACTGATGAATCTTTGTGATTTTAGATGTTAAATGATAAATTTGAGGTATTAGTTGTTATTTATAAGTATTTTATTAAGTGATTTTGATGAATTTAACAATTAGGGATTAAATTGTTTAAATAGTAAAAATACAAGGACTAGATATGAAATTGTTACAAATTTGGGCTATATTGGATGCTAGTAACATACGACTAGTATGTATTTTCAATGAAAATGGTTAATTTGCATGTTTTAGGCTTAGGGACTAAATTGACTAAAAATGAAAAGTTGAGGGAAATTTTGTAAAAAATGTTAAAATGACTAAATTGCATAAAATGGAGTGATTTTATATCTAAATTAAAAAATTTAATGAAATTATTAATTTAGATCAAGATCGAGTGGAAAATCAATGAGAATGGAAAATTTCCAAAAAACCCTTGTACTTTGACATTTCTACAATTTAGCCAGGGAAGTTCGTATGAACTATAATCACTTAAATGTTGATAAAATTGAATGCTTAATATGTGGTTCTATTGTGATTGAATCAATATATATATGCTATTATGCAATTTATCATGTAATGAAACGATGGAAATCCAACGATGTTTTGAGGACTATCAAGCCCTGTTTGAACCTTAGGAATTCATAGGATACAAATGACATGTCATTAGGGTTTCCATGTTTTCAGGTGTTGGTCTTGATTGTCCTATCGATGGCTAAGGTCTGA
Organism: Gossypium hirsutum; assembly: GCF_007990345.1. Lineage (NCBI taxonomy): Eukaryota > Viridiplantae > Streptophyta > Magnoliopsida > Malvales > Malvaceae > Gossypium > Gossypium hirsutum. The sequence continues at coordinate 45,737,512 of NC_053441.1, read as the reverse complement.
TATTTGTTGCGGATACTCTACAGCTCATGTGAGCAGCATCGAGTAGCTTACATTCCGACCCACAGCTCGTATGAGTAGGACCATTTCACAGCTCATGTGAGCAACGATGTAAAAGAAAGGAAAGATTATGATTATATGTTTAGCACACTTTGTGTGGGCTATCCCACGTATCTGATGATATTCTAAATAGTTCAACGGGCATGAAATTGAAAGAAAATGGTCAATGGTCAATTTGAACCAATACATGTATGTATGAAATACATTGAAATGGTGAGCTACATGGAAAACTTGTTATGTTATGATGGATGATAAATTCAATTGAATCATGCTCAAGTATAATGGTTGTCCATGTTAAATTCATATGAGTTATGTTTAAATAAACTAACATGTGTTATTGATGTGCTTAGGTTTGTGTCAAGCCTGTGGTTACGATTGATGTTTATGCTTATGCTTGTACTATGCATATGAAACGAGCAAGAAAAAGGAATGAAACAATAAGTTCATAATTGGAATGTATTATGATATTATAAAAGGTTTGATGTGATAAATGATGTACTTATATGTGAGAAGTTTATTTATGCTATGGAAGAATTTACCTATATCATGGATAAATACACTAATTCGTGAAATGATAATGTTGCTTAGGCTTATGCTAAGCATTCAGAATGGAAGGGAAAGTAAGTAAATAGAATGATTCATAGTCTTACGAAAAGGTTGATGATTATGTATTACGACTTATAAATCTCAATATGTTATATATGAAAAGTATATGTGATGTTGATGAATATACTCAAATGTGAGTTGAATGGTGTTCAATAGGTTTGTTCCAAGTTTAAAGTATTGGTGTTAATCTATGTATTATAGTATTGAAGTGATAAGTTATGTTTCATGTTCTATGAGCTTACTAAGCATTCTTTGCTTACGTAGTTATTTTCCTTTACTTTACAGATTATCGGAAGCTCTATTGGTTTGGAAGCTCATCAGAGACCTATCACACTATCCAAAGATTAAATTGGTAGATTCTGATGTTTTGATCAAGGTTATAATGGCATGTATATGTGGACTTGTGGTTTGTAATAGTTGATAAATTTGGCATGTATATGACATTTTGGTTGATGTTATCTTGGTATTTTTGATGCCTTATTGATGTGTGTCATTTTAACAATGTGTTAATGCATGTTTGAGTAGCCAAAATGGCAGGTAATGAATTGATCTCAACATGGTCAAGTTATAGTATGCTTTGGAAATGTCTTGAATAGATGTGCATGATTGAAATATGGTTTGTATATATGTTGGTTGTTGGAACCATTGGAAATTGCTAGATTTGTGTTATTTAGATGGTTTTGATGCATGTGAGAAATGGTCCAAATGGTAAGGTTATTTTGATATGGCATGATTCTAATATGGTATGCTTAAATGTGCACATATTTAGGTATGTCTGGAATGACCATATTTGGTATGTTTATATGAGATTAAGTGGAGTTATGCTTTGAAGTAGATATGAACTATTTGAAATGGTGTAAATGTGGTCAATTTATGATGAGTTTTGTAATGGAAAATGAATTAAGTGTTGATGAATGAAATGTGTTAAGTATATGTATATGTTTAGATAAATTGTATGTTTGCATTTGAGGTGCCTATATGGCATTTTGGTTTAATGGAATTTGGTATTCAACTTGGTCATATTATGTATGTTTTACATATGTTTTAAGGCTTGATTATATATGCAAATGGATTGTAAGTGTGAGCTTGAATTGGGTGAAAGAAATGACTTGAATTTGGCCTATTTCTTGTCCACTCGACCTAAGACATGGGCGTGTGCCTCAGCCGTGTGTGACACACGACCATATGACACATCCGTGTGTCCCCTGTAGGTTTTAAAGGCTGCATTTCGAGTGTTACACGGCATGACACATGGGTGTGTGGCTTGGCCGTGTGACCTAAGTCGGTGAGTTACATGAGCATGGACACGGGCTGGGATACGGCCGTGTGTCCCTACTTTGAATGCCCACATGGCCTGAGACACAAGCATGTGTCTCAGCCGTGTGAGTCACACGGCCATGTGACCTTTGCAATGTGAAATTTTCTATCTTTTTCCATAAAGTTTTAAATTTTTTCGATTTAGTCCTGGATCATTTCTAAAGTATTTCTAAGGCCTCGAGGGCTAGAATAAGGGACGATATGCATGAGTTTGAATGGATTATGTTATGATTTATGAAATGATTGGAAATGAATGATTTGAGTTATGGTTTTATAGTAATGCTCCGTAACCCTATTTTAGCGACGGGTATGGGTTAAGGGTGTTATAATCATCTCTACGTAGGTTATTTTTTATTTTTAGAATTCTTGTGAGCCAAAAATGGACATTGGACATAAATGTAATTTTTCCAAAAAGGAGTCCATGATGAGGAGAATATGGAGCGATGGTGGTCGAAGATACAAAGATTGCCACAAAAAACAAATGTTGTGCAATTTGCCAATAGCAAAGAACAGTAAAATCAACAAAAGGAGTAGTCAATAAGAATCAAATAGTACAAGAAACTAAAAACAGATAAACCAATTTAAATTTGAACTGAAAGGACACAAAAGCAAATATTGTAATTTGAAAAGAGCTAATAACAGCAAAATCAACAAAAAAGGCAATCAATAATAATCAAATAGTACAAAAAAAGTAAAAATAGACAAACCCATTTTAGTTGAACTGAAAGAACACGAAAGCGAAGACTGTAGTTTAAAGAACTAAGAACAACTAAATCAATCAATAAGAATCAAACAGTAAAGAAACCCATTTAAATTGGAACCATTTTCGAACCAATAAATGTGTATCCGATTAGGAAAAACCCACCAAGATCATAACACATAACTTAAATTTTATCAGCAGCAAGCTCATGTTGTTTATGCCACATTGCTTGTTGCTTTTGTGGATTCTTCACAAAACTCACTCAAAGTTGAAACACCTATCATTTCAACAATTACCCAACAATCAAAAACTATCAAATTAACAAGAAGAAGAAGATAAAGAAGGGACCTTATAGACAGTATAAATATCAACTACTCGAACCCATAATTGAAATGAACGATGCCAAAGTCTTAAATGAAGACAAACCTTGTCTTAAACCGTTTTGAAATCAAAACTAGAAGCTAATGCAATTCTATGATATGGTGTTCTTCAATTGAGTCTGGATTTTTTTCCTTGCTCAAGATTTTGCTCCTAATTGAGAAATTTCTACGATCTTGATTCCTATGAGGAAAAGATTAAAAAGGTTGGTGAGGGGAAATGGTGTTTAGGGCTTTGTAAATAGAGAAGGTAGTGAACATGGAGGTTGTAGTTGAAACTGCAAAAAGGATGATGATGAAAAAATGAGGGCAAAAATGAAAAAAGGTAATCTTCAGCATTCCTACCGTGCTTTGAATGGCAATTCAGAAGGTGGGGCAAAGAATGCTATTCAACCTATATTCACTAATTAGTGGGAATATAAAACTAAACAACAACACTCGTAATAGGCATTCCATTAAACCAAACTAGGGTTGTTGGTGGGCCTATAGAAATGAGTTGTCATGGCTATGCCATTACATTGAACCAAACAGGGTGTTACTTGTTAAAAGAAACTAGGTTCTAGTTGTTTTTACGAAAACTCTAAAATTTAAATACTAGCTAATTTAGTTTTTGAAAAACACTTTAAAGCACAAATATTTGGAAAGTTCATTAGTTCATTAAGATATTGTCTTAAGTCATTAAAACAAGGAGTTTGTAATATGATGCGATCCGGCTCGGGTTAATTGAGTCGTTTCATGTAGTTGCTTGATCGTCGACGAGAAGTCTTCGTTTTGATGTCATATGAAAATTGAGTTATGGAGATGTATAAGCGGAAGCAGACAATTTGGGTTCAAAAGATAGCTTGGATTGATGTTTTTTTTATAGGTTTGGTTTAATAAAGAAATTATTTATAAATTGATAGATAAAATGGAATGGAAGTTGAACTCAAGCTTCAAGAATGTTTCAATACTAAAAAGTATTGCCCCGAGTCTTATATTGCTTAAGGTGAATTTTGATGAAGGATAGAAGCGAACCTTGACCCGTTACCTATATGGAGGTAAGAACCAAAGGTATAATAATATGGTTGAATGCCACATCGGTTCGGTGATAAGTTCAATGGAGTTCGAATTGAAGCCACTAGCAAGCTAGATAAGTCGCTTCGAGACTCGAACGAAAGAAGAGAGGAGGTAACCTCACAAGAACAAAAGTTCTATTAAGTTTAATTGATCAAATTTTGTAACCTTTTACAATAAACAAGTAAATTATTTATAGGCAAAGACTCAGCTAGCCGAATAGCCACATACATCCTTAGGAATTAAGCAAATGAATTCATCTAATGGTCTTGCTAAATTCGGCTGAACATGGATAGCTTCTAGAATGAACATTGAATATTGGAAAATTTGGGAAGGTGCATGGAAGAGCTAGGTTCAGCCAATGAGCTTAAATAAGCTCATTTAAGATGCAATTTTTGGCTGAAAATTGACCAGCAATTAATAGAAAATTGGACAGCCATTTGAAGTGTGAATGCTCAGCTTTGAAGAGTCCTTGAGTGTGAACACCATGAACCGAACAGCCAAAATGAATCCAGCAATGTGAAAGAAATAAATGGCAGCTTTGGAGTAGGAAACATCATCTCCTTTGGTCGAATAGTCACATAGGAAACTTCAAAAATCAGCACACCATTTTAATTGCATTCCATGCATGTATTGCCAAATACATTGAATCCAACATGCATGCATCTTTTAAATGCACTCCCACATTCGACCAACCTACAAAAGGAGCAAATGAACTTAAATTAATTTGTATTCTTCTGAAACATAATTAAAACATAATCTGGAAAATTTAAATTCACATAATTAAAACAAGACACAATTAATTAAATTAAGACCTAATTAATTCGGTTAGGACAAGACACATTGAAAACATGCAATAAAACATATTTATAAGCTGTAGGAATTAAGATGACTTAATAACATGTAAGAAAACACAATTAACACGCAGAATTAAATTCGTCCAGATTTAAGACCAATTAAACAACGAAAATTAATTGAGCTGTATATAACTAAGTTAAGTAACTCAATAATTATTTCAGCAACTATATTATCGCATAAATGGAATTAAGCTAGATTTGAGCTGATTCGAGCTCTTGGAGCTGGAAACGAGCTAAACGGAGCTTAAAGAGATGGAATTAAACTAATTCAGCTCGCATGGGTTTGCAAGCAATGCTTAGGGAGCTGGTCCAATAGTGTGCCCGGGGCGTGGTCGTATCATAATATTTTTAAATATTTTCTTAAAAATGATTTTGGTAAATATCTTTCGTAGTGGACTTTTGAAAATACTTAGAAAATAAAAAATTTAAAGTTTAGTTAAAATCAAGTGAAAGTAAAAAATAATTTAAATAACAACAATTCAAACTATTTTTAAACTCATCAAACATGCATGTATGACAGTTTAAAATTTAAAAGTAAAAATAACCCAATAAAAGTCTAATGTCCAAAATAACAAACCCAATTCATAAACCATTCAAGCTCCTCAAGTATAAAAAATAGTTTAATTTGCTACACTGAATTACGGCAGATCAAACTCCCCCACACTTAAGTCATTGCTTGTCTTCAAGCAAGGAAAAATAAAAACCAAAATGTAAAAGATGATCTTTGAGCAAGTATGATACAAAGATTGGTTTTGGAGTACATAGCTAGGCATTTTCATATTTACACATGATCTTTGCATGATATATAGACCACTTACCACTTTCAATATCAAAGACCTAAGTTCAGTATATTACAAAGTATACAGACATTAATGTTTTCAAATATATGCATATCCATCAATAAATCGTACAGGTCATTTGATTATCCTAGAAGAATATAAACAATTATTATATTTTCTCAAAATAATGTCAATTCATGAATAAGTTTACCTAGGTCACATAGGTTAAAGTAATTTGGTAATTGGATAGGTATGGAATTTAAGAACAAAAAGCATCAAAACAGTTTCAAGCATGAAAATAGTTTGGCACATCATATTGTTCCCTATTCTTCCTCCTTAGTAACCCTTACCCGTTCACCGCCTAATTTCTCCTTCTCTCACCTTCCTTGTTTCTCCACATAGGAAGTCATAACATAATATAGCAACTACGGCTAGCTCATGAGTTTTTGTGCATCAAAGACTTAGTTTTTCTACTTTTGTGACTTTGTCACTTTTTGATCTTTTTCATACATCCCACTTACAATGCTTTTGTTTTTCACGCACTTTTTCTACCCATTTTGATTTTCTTTTTGAATTTTTATTTTATTGCATGTATTACCTAACTTATAATCACTATATCACATTGAATCTTCCTATTTCACTTTGCTTTTACAAAATCCACTGTGATGTATCTACTTAACCCTCAATACGTATGGCAAGACATCTATAGTCATGCAGTTCAGGACCAAGAAAAAAAGGTTAAGTACAAATTGATGTTTGGGCTCGGGTTTTGTATAAAGGTTCATCTAGAAGTGTTTTCTGGCTCAAATATAGGTACTAAGGATGAATAAACAGGGTTAGCTTTTTGGCTCTGGGTGTATACCAAACAATGCCTTAGGCCATCCCTAGGTATCTCAATTTTCACAAATTTAATCAATTAAACAATCACCAAATTCAACTATTTATTATACATACTAACATGCTTGTTTCCTTATATTCTTTATATCATTTGGTATATTCAATTACTCAATACCTATTTATAGTGTGATATATAGAACATAGTAGTGTAATAATCAATATTTTAAAGTTATTTACTATCATGTCAAATTTATAGAAAACACAAACAACCTATATACATACTCCTAACCACTCACTTGTGTTTCTACAAGCTCAAGCACAAATTTGACAATAAAAATTAAAAGAAAAGTATAAAAATTAAAAATAAATTTCCTATGTTAACCCCACACACTTTTGATGACACATTGTCCTCAATGTGTAGCTATGAAAAGATAAGGAAAGAAGTTACTCGATTGATCGTGGCATTGCTTTAATCTATTTGTGGGCTGTTCCTTCCTTTTTCATTGTTAGCTCAAAAATGTTGTGATTCTATCATGCGGGGTTCCTACACAGAAAATTTAAAATAGAAAAGAAAACAAATAAAACTCCATTGTTAATCCTACTCCTAAAAAATAAAGATTATCCCAAAATTAATAGAATTCAAAAGAAAATTTAAAAGTTCAATTGTCCCCCTCCTCATCAAAATCCATTTCTTCATCCCCTTCACTTTTTTCTTCCTCATCCTCGCTACCTTCCTTCTCTTCACTCCCTTGCTCCTCTATTTCCTACTGTGGATGCATCGGACCGAACATAGCCGGTGAATATTTTGGTACTCTCAAATTATTCTGCCATGCATATTCTTGGAAAATTGGTCCCGATTCTTGCATCCAGTGGATCATCCAGTCTAATTTTTGTGTGCTATTCGTGCCAATTTCTTATTGAGTTATTGATCTTGCTTTCCTCTTAGATGAAGCCAGGGTCATCGTCTTCTCTTTTTGGCTTTTGTTCCAATCCTTTATTTGTTTTTCACGAAGATCAGTGTACTGTGTATAGAGTGTATCTGCTATTATGCTTTTGGAAGGCTTCATAGATTGGTTCATTGTTGTCATTGGAACGCTTGTTCTTTTACAAAAAGCTGTCACTAAACGGGGGAAGAAAATTCCCAATTTCTGACCACTGATGCATCTTTCATGTAGTGGTATATCCATGTCCCAATGCATACATATTTTTTCTACAAAATAGCATAAAGGAAGACTACTCAAAAAGTATTAACAATAGACACATTTAAAGCAGGAGCAACTCGAGTGCACAAGAATTGTATCCATATTTTTGCAGCAGGGGACATTATTTCCTGATTAAGGGATGTAGGAATCACAATACCTAGGCGACACTTCCATTCACCAATCCCTTCTGTTAGCTAATTTATAACATTATTCATATTTATGTCTTTAAAATATTCTAAATCAGTTTCTTCCACAAAATCTTTTTCATAACATGGAGCGTTATAACATTCACAAATAACCCGAGGGGTGATTCTCACGTCTTTCCCTCACTCAAGTACCATTTCCCATATGGTTCCTTCTGTCCTTCTAGACTCTTGGTCCCGAAGAGATGCATAAAATTCCTAAACTACTGGGACTACGACAGAGTCTTTTGGGATCACACAAAGTGTTCCCATCTATGGTATCAAACTAAAGGCCATAATTCTTGATATAACATCATTGATGGTTCAAACCCCCTCTCTTGAATAAATGTCTTTCCTTGAAATTCTAAAATGTATTTCTTGATGTTTTGATTCATAAAATTTTAAGGGTTTGTCACCTTTCAGGTTCACTAATTCTCCTAGATATTCTCGGAGGCATAATTAATATTTCTAACTAAAACAACTAATGCAAATCAGATAATATTTGATGGAACAACAAAAATAAGTTAAGGTCCCTTAACCTCGATCAATTTCTCCAGATTCTTTGAAAAGCTCTTTGATGTAGTTCTTTTGGACGTTTCTCTTTTGTTCCTCCACAAATGAAAAAGAGAATATTGCAAAAAGAAAAAAAACTAGGTGTTTTGAGTAGAAAAATAGTTTTAGGGTTTATAGAATTGAGAAGTTTTGATGAATTTGAGAGATTTAGAAGGGGTTATGGTTTAACTAAAAGTACTTTTAAGATTTTAAAATGGAGTATTTAAGCTAAAAATCGGGTAAAACATGGTTAAAATGGGTGGGTTGCACAACCGATTTGGGTCGACCCTGTCAGGATGCTGATGTCGCGACACACTATAAAAATTTTAATCCCTGGGTATTCTGCCTACTATGTCATGACACAGAGGTATTGTGTCGTGACATTGAGCTAGTTTTCTTGATTTCTTTGAATCTGTGAGTGATGTTGCAACACCAACTTTATTTCAGCCTCGATTCTCAACTTTCAAAGTGTTTCAGTTCTTATTAAACAAAAACTTAAAGTCTAAACTACTAGTTAGTTTAAAATACAAAGATAAACATAAGGTGAAAATTTAGTTCAGAAATGTCAAGTTCTGTTTCATGATTCATCTGTCAGCTCAATTATTGTACACATGGATGCTTTTCATGTTCCATTTCTACCGGTGTTCGTCCAGCATCCATTTCGGCACTCCGTTTTCCTCCGCTTGTCCCGTTCTTTAAACTTGCTTTTTCTACATGCACTGATAATAGAAAACACTTCCCCTGGCTCAGAGTAATTAGGTATTTTTATAGATATTTCAAAGCATTGTTTTCCTAATGTCCCCATTTTTACCTCATTCTGTTGATGACCACACTTAAAAATTTCTGTCTCACCATTAATTCTTATAGTTAATTCATTTTTTTCTAAATCAAAGGTGGACCTTGACGTTGCTAAAAATGGTCTACCCATCAAAATGTGTGAAATAAATGATTAATTCAGAACAACATGCACTTAGGTCTAATTTCCTATATGAAATATTCTGCAAATGTCTGGTGTACGGTTGGTTGGTGTGGTTAGTAAAGTTTTAAATGGAGAGTCACATCGGTGGCTAATGTGATGTTCGAAATTTAGGTTTGACTATTTCGACCAGGTTTGGAGCGTCACAGGCCACATTAGTGCATTTGATATAAATATTTTGACAATGAATTTTGCCATCTCCAGGTCCGGGGATCCAAGGATCGTTCCAAATATTCACAACATCTCCAATACCTATGCGCAACCTAGTCCATTCTCAACCAATCCTCTAGTCGCCAAAATACTCGTTAACTAACTTGGATTCAATTTTGAATTATCATTTTTTTTTGGAAATTGTTGTGAATGTATGTTAGACGTTTTTTGTTTTATGTAATTGTGAATTTGATAGATTAAATGGTGAACTCATTTTGATTCTAAAATGCTTTTATAAATTTATATTTTTTAGTAATATATATTATGAATTTAATATTTTTAAATTTTTTTAAATATATGTTGATGAGTTATGCCATGTGTTAGTTTTTTATTGCTTTCGCCAACTGCATCAACGATTATTAATAACCAAATAAGCAATTATTTTTATTAATGGATGCACTTTATGAATTTTTGTAGTTGAAGGATTAAATCGGTATAATTTTTTTCACTCGAATTAATTGATTTTTAAAATTTATTTAATAAAAACTTCTTCGACCCTAAAGCTTATAATTTATTGACAACCTTTTTTAATATTTATAAAACAGTTAAAAAAGTTTAAGTAAAATTGTTCAAAAGTAATTATTAAAGAAATTAATTATAAAACAACATATTTGAAATTAGATTATAGATTAAAATTTTGTTAATTTTTTTTATAAAAAAACTGGTTTTACAAGATAAATTTAAAAGTGTTTTAAACTATATTCTTTTAAAAAAAATTTTAATATAGTTTTTAAAAATTTAAATTACATTAAAGAGGGTTTTTAAGTTAAGATTATTTTAAAACAATTGAACCCAAATTAAAAAGTGTTGTTTACTTATTTTGTTCTAAATTTTATGAATATCTTATTAAGTGGATGTCCATCATGATCAAGATAAAGTTTTGATGTACTTTAAATTCTAATAGTTATTAGAATTAGATATCTACTTCTTTTATACTTTTTATGCCTATAAATAGAGACTCTGATAGAGCATTGTAATAATCTCATTTATCAGTAAAATACATTCTTTATTACTTCCCATATTTTCTTTGTTCTTTAGTCTCTCTATCTCTCTTTATGTTATAACACATTATTAGCACGATACTCAAAATTTTTTTCTAAACCCACCTCATTCTTATTTTTCATTTGATACCCCTAAAAAAATTTGAAACCCATTCCTCAATTGCTTTCTATCCTTTTCTAATCCTCCGTTGAATTACTTTCATTATTTTTCTAACCTAGCACTCAAATTGAAATTGACGAAAAAAGAGGGTTTCAAACTTGTGCAGGGATTTGCTTAAAGTTCTTGAGAGGAATCGAATTTAATTTCACTATCGACTTAAGGTAATCCTAAATTTTATATCACAAATTATTTTACATTATTTCCTATTTTCATTTTAAATACATTATTATAATTACATTTGACAAATAATTTGATTACTATTATTTTAGTAATTTTTTTAGTTTCATTTAGTGATTATAATGTCAAATCTTGCCAAACTTGAATTTGCCGCCCTAGACATCTTAGGCAAAAATTATTTGTCATGGGTGTTAGATGATGAAATTCACCTAGATGCTAAAGGTCTAGGGACTACTATAGTAGCAAATAAAGAAGCATCTAACCAAGACAAGCAAAAACAATGATTTTCATCTGTCATCATCTACATGAAGGATTAAAAGTGGAATATCTCACTGTGAAAGACCCTTTTGAGTTGTGGAAAAATTTGAAAGAACGATTTGACCATCAGAAAACGGTGATCCTCCCTAAAGCTCGTTATGATTGGATGCACTTACAGTTGTAAGATTTTAAGATTGTAAGTGAATAAGATTCATAATTTTTCAAAATTAGTTCTCAACTGAAATTATGTGGAGAGAACATAACTGATAAGGACTTGTTAGAGAAAACATTTTCAACATTTCATGCTACTAATGTGCTCCTGCAGCAACAATACCGTGAAAAAGGTTTTAAAAAATATTTTGAATTGATTTCATGCCTTTTAATGGCTGAACAAAATAATGAGTTGTTGATGAAAAACTATGGAATTCGTCCCACTGGTACTGCACCACTCCTTGAAGTGAATGTTGCAGTACACAATAAATATTGAAATGAAAAATACAGAGGTCGTGATCATAGTCGTGGTCGTGGTCATAATGGAGAACGTACTAGTAACCGTTATCATGATGTTCATAATAGTGGAATTTCTAACCACCAGAAAAAGAATAGCAATGAAGGACAAGAAAGAGGTGGTCAAAATAATCCTTCAAAAGTTATTGAGAATTTATGTTACCGGTGTGGTAGGAGGAGGCATTGGGCATGTACCTGTCGTACGCCTAAACATTTAGTGAAACTTTATCAAGCATCCATTAAAGGGCAGAAAAATAATATTGAGACAAATTTTATATTCAAAAATGATGAAATGGAGACAAAAAATGAGGGTGATTTAATTCATGGCCTAAATATAACTCACCTTGGTGTGGCAGATTTCTTTGAGAATCATTAGAAAAGCTGGTGTTATTTTAGCATTTTATGTTGTTTTTAAGTATGTTTTGTTTTCTTGCATGAAGAATAAGTTGGTGTTATTTTGTCATTTTTATGTTATTTTAAATATGTTTATTTTCTTGATTCAAAAAATAAAAAAAAAGTATGTTTATTTTGTTTTGCAAGTTTTACATATTCAATAAATTTTTGCAATGTTTCTAATGTTATATTTTATTTATTTTTATGTAGAATATGAATGATCAATAAAATTTTATTGGATCCAAAATCAATGGAGACATGTGTCTTGCTGATAGCGCTACAACACATACGATGCTCAAAGAGAAAAAATGTTTTTCTCATTTAACAATAAGTGATGCTCATATTAATATAATATTGGGTAGTTCAAAACTTATTGAAGGCTCCGGAAGAGCTATTATATTATCATCTAAAGGTACAAAATTTGTCATTGATAATAATTTATTTTCCACCAAGTCTCAAAAAAATTTATTGAGTTTTAAATATATTCGTATTAATGAATATCATATTGAGACTATGAATGAGAAAAATATTGAATATATATATTACAAATGTTGACTGTGGAAAGAAATAAGTTTTGGAAAGACTACATGTTTTTTCATCAAGTTGATATTATACACATATTAGTGCAATTGAGGCACATATTACTACAAACCAGAAGTTTGTAGAACCACTTACTTTTACTATTTGGCATGACCAGTTAGGCCATCCCGAATCTATTATGATGCGAAAAATAATTGAGAATTCAATTGGGCACCCATTAATGAACCAGAAGATTCCTGAATTGAAAGATTTATCTTGTGATGCTTGTTCACAAGGTAAACTGATTATTAGACCATCATCAACTAAATTTGGGATTGAATCTCCAGCATTTCTGGAACATATTCAAGGTGATATATGTGCGCCAATTCATTCACCATGTGGATCATTTAGATATTTTATGGTATTGATAAATATATCTAGTAGATGGTCACATGTATGTTATTATCGACTCACAACCTAGTGTTTGTGAGACTATTTGCTCGAATAATTCGATTAAGAGCACAATTTCCAGATTATGCAATAAAAACTATCCGTCTTGATAATGCTGGTGAGTTTACATCTCAAGCTTTCAATGATTATTGCATGTCAATTGGGACAAAAGTTGAACGTCCTGTAGCTCATGTTCACAAAGAAAAAGGTTTAGCTGAATCGTTTATCAAATACCTTCAACTAATAGCTAGGCCATTGCTTATGAGAACAAAGCTCCTCGTTACAGCTTGGGGATATGTTATTTTACATATAGCAACACTTATACGCATCATGCCAACAAGTTATAATAAATACTCCCATTGTAATTGGCTTTTGGTCAGGAGCCAAATATTTCCCATCTGAGAAATTTTGGATGTGCTTCGAATTGCTCCTCCACAACGAATAAAGATGGGTCCTCAAAGGAGGCTGGGAATATATGTTAGTTATGAATCTCCTTTTATAATTAAGTATGTTGAACCATTAACTGGAGATTTATTTACTGAACGATTTGTTGATTGTCATTTTAATGAAACAATATTCCCAAGATTAGGGGGAGAGAAAATACAACTGGTAAAAGAAATTACATGGAATGGATCATCATTATCTCAATTAGATCCTCTTACAATTCAATGTGAACAAGAATTTAAAAGGGTCATCATTTTCACAACATTGCCAATCAACTTCCAGATTCATTTGCTGACCTAAAGAGAATTACAAAATCTCACATACCAGCTAAAAATGCTCCAATACAAATTGATATCCCAATAGGGCAAACTATTAGTACAAAATAAAGTAATCCATACCTGAAGCGTGGAAGACCAATTGGTTCCAAAGATAAAAATCCTCGTAAAAGGAAAGGAGTAAATACTCAAGGTGACTATATTATGGAGACAAGTTCCCAAGAAGAGGCCAAAGTATAACTAATCATAATCATAAATTCCCAGAAGGGATTTAGGTACCTGAAAATGATGATAACGAAGAGATCTCGATAAGTTATGTTACTTCGGGGAAAAGATGGAACCGGAAAAATATAGTTGTTAACAATAGTTTTGCATATAATGTTGCTATTGAAGTAGAAAAATAAAATGATGATCCTAAGTCCAACTCTATTGAGGAGTGCAGAAATAGAAAATATTGGTTAAAATGGAAAGATGCAATTCAAGCAGAATTGAATTCACTTTCTAAACGTGAGGTTTTTGGACCTGTAGTCCAAACACCTAAAGGTGTAAAGTCGATAGAATATAAATGGGTATTTATGCAAAAATGAAATGAAAAAAATGAAGTCGTAAGATATAAAACACGACTTGTAGCACAATGATTTTTCCAAAAGCCCGAAATTGATTATGAAGAGACATATTCTCCTATGATGGATGCAATCACGTTTAGATATCTTATTAGTTTTGCAATACGTGAAGAACTTAACATGAATCTAATGGATGTTGTTAGAGCCTATTTGTATAGTACACTTGATAGTGAAACTTATATGAAATCCCTAAAGGATTTAAAATCCCAAAAGGATATAGAGTTTCTCGGAAAAATTGCTCGATCAGATTAAAGAAGAGTTTATATGGATTAAAACAATCTAGACATATGTTGTAACACCCCTAACCTGGCCTGGACGTTATGGCCGAATCTGGCGGTGTCACATGATAGTTTTTTTCAAAAAATGAGTTGTCGTCAAAAACCTCTTATCTTTACCACCTCTTTACACTCTCTTATGCTTAATTCCAAGACGTGTCGATCAATTTCAACGTGATTCGTATTCAAAAGTTATTCTCTTTCAAAACAATAATAATTTTCAAAATGTCACTTATTGCGAAAGCTTTTCAAAACAGTTTGCATGTTTGTGTGAATTTTGTTAAAATGTTTGATCCGTTTTGAAAACTCGATTATCCCTACTACTAGCAGTTGTAAATCAAAACAATAAAAAAACCCACAAATTAAAAATAAAAATCCAAAGAGGCCATTATTACAATAAAATACCCTAAAATAAAATCAAAATTATAATTAAATACTAAGTCAAACTAAATAGGTCGTGTGGCCACCGCTGAGTCCTCCATCTCACCGATCCGCCTTTATCTGGGGATTACCTATGCAATCAAATCAGAAGGGTGAGTTTACGAAAACTCAGTGTGTAATCGCATATAAAGAAAACAGTCAGAAGACAATCGCAATCTGGGCCTAAGCCCATTTCAGTACAGTTTCAGTTTCAATTAGGGCCTTAGCCCATTACAATACAGAAGCAGTCATGCATTTGAGCCTTGGCCCATTACAGTATCAATATTCTGTACATTAACAGATATGCAGCATCAAATCCTACCAGCCTCTACACTCCAACTCCATCCTACCCTACACTCCATGTGGAGATATAATCAACCCACCCATCCCTACACTCCAAAAAGTATCGAATGCGACACTAAACAGTAGTTCGCAGCAGAGCTGCCTATAACTTAGGCTCGAGGCCTTTCAGTACACTTCCTCCGAACATTATAATTCCCCAACCCAATGTAATGCAATATACAGATATGACATGCTGTAACATAATATCATGCATGTAAATAGAGCATACAGTATCAAATCATTGGGACATCATCAGGCTTAATCATATCAGTCATACAGTCATTTCAGTCAATTAGGGGTCTAGGTAAACTTACTGTTCCTACAATAGGTTCACAGTCGACTTGGGCGACCAGTGCAACCTTATCAGTCAAACAGTGAAAATGGGCCTACGAGCCCATGAAGTTCGCCCGTGTGGCCCAAATTGGCCTTGGCCTCGTGATCCATTTTAGTGTAACCCATGCTAGATAACTATTCATATGTGTTTCCACTATTTACTTATATAATCCTTCTAAGTTGTCTACTTGAGTCACTGTTACTAAATTATTTGTATCTTAAGCTACAAAATTCTGAGTTAAGGTTCGCAAATTTTTCCTAAAACTAGACTCACATATCTTCTTGCCATAAAATTTTTGTCTTATCCAGTAAGTACAGTTTATTCTTTATAGTTTCCCATACTCTGCTGTCTAGTAGTTTCGACCTTTCTGCACTAAAAATTAATCATCTTCTTGTACAAATTTTGGACGATGTTTCTGTTTGTATATCTTGAAAATAGACTCATTCAGTATTTTAAACATATAAAATAAAACCTATAATTATTTTTACAAAATTTTTAATAATTTTTGAAAGTTAGGACAGGGGATTCAAAAATCATTCTGACCCTGTCTCACTAAAATTCCATTATCTCATAATATGAAATTCTTTTGCTTACTTTGTTTCTTCTATGAGAAACTAGACTCAAATATCTTTAATCCCATTATTTTTTCATCCTCTAACTCGATTCCTACAATTTATGGTAATTTTTAAAGGATTAGCCTACTGCTCTTGTCCAAACAGTAAGCAATACCGGCTTTTCACCAAATCCCTTATTTTTGTGTTTCGAGTACACACTTAGCATCAATTGATGCTACAATGATCCTCGAGCACTCCAAAACCTATAATTGACCAATTCTACTCAATTCATCACTTAATCGATCGAACTAAAACTAAATCCAAAACGAGAAACACATCCCTTAAGCGATGAAAAGCTTACCCCAGCACCTTGAAACAGTTGGTTACGTAATAGCACGATAAGACCCTTAATCCACGCGAGATGCTGCTGCCAAACGTCACAAACCCTCGAATCAAAGTTGGAAAAAAATCGTAAGTTAAAGAGAGCAAAAACTCTACTTACCAGAACGTGCAACGAAAATTGACCCAACAGAATGAAGGTGTGGTAGCCAACAAAAGAGCGAAAATAGAAAGAATAATGGAAAGAAAAAAATTTAGGTTTGACAACAGAAAAAAAAAAGGTGAAGAAAAAAGGGATAAGAGATGGCATCAGAAAGGCGGGGAGTTTTGGGAAAATCAAAATTTTACAAAAAGGAAACGATAATGCTCATGAAATCTGATAACCCCAAAATTCACTCCCCTAAATTCTCTCTACCAAACTCCCACTACTCAGATTTCCAATACAACTCAAACTCTCCAACTCACGAGCAAATAAAAATATATTTGTCCTTACACTCACACAGGGATTCGAACTCCTGACCTTTTGCCCACCAACACTCCCCTTAACCACCAGACCAGCAAGTCATTCTGGTAAGTACTTACAAAATTTTAATTAAAAGCCTATTAGCCAGAAATAGGGGTTAAGTCAGAAAAATACTAGAATTTTCCAAAGTCAGGGCTTGAACTCAAGACCTCTTAGACTCACCCAGAGCACTTAACCACAAATGCCGATACACAATTGAGTCACATTTTAACAATAACAAAAATAAGAATTTTGGGGCATTACATATGTGGTACAATTGTCTTAGTGAATACTTGTTAAAAGAAGGTTACAAAAATTTGCCCATGTGTCTTTATAAAAAGGTTTGGATCAGATTTTGTGATAATCGTTGTTTATGTTGATGATCTAAATATTATTGGAACTCCTGAAAAGCTCCAAAATACAGTAAATTGTTTAAAGAAAGAATTTGAGATGAAAGATCTTGGAAAAATAAATTATTTTCTTGGCTTACAAATTGAGCATTTAAAATATGGAATTCATGTTCATCAATAAACTTATATGGAAAAGATAGTAAAGAAATTTTAGATGGATAAAGCACACCCATTAAGTACTCCGATGGTTTTACAATCATTAGATGTGAATAAAGATCAATTTCATCCTTGCGAGGATGGTAAAGAGTTTCTTAGTCCTGAAGTACCATATTTATGTGCCATAGGGGCATTGATATATCTTGCAAACAACACAATACCTGATATAACTTTCACTATAAACTTCTTAGCAAGATTTAGTTATTCTCTAACACATAGACATTGGAATGGAATTAAACATGTATTTTGATATCTCATAGGGACTATTGATATGGGGTTAGTTAATTCAAATTATTCAAAATCCCTATTAGTCGATTATGCTAATGTTGGATACTTATCGGATCCACATAAAGGTCCATCTTAAAGAAGATATTTATTTACATATGGGGGTAATGCCATATAATGGCGTTCAATAAAGCAAACATTAGTTGTTGCTTCTTCAAATCATGCAGAAATAATTCCAATGCATGAGGTAAGTCCAGAGTGTGTTTGGATAAGATTATTGACCCAACAAATCTAGACGATATGTAATTTGCCTTTATAGGAAAATATGCTTACTATTTTATATAAAGATAATGCAACATGTATAACTCAATTGAAGAGTGGTTATATCAAATGTGACAGAACGAAACATATTTTGCCAAAATTATTCTTCACTCACGATCTTGAGAAAAGAGGCGATATAAATGTTCACCAAATTCGTTCTAGTGATAATTTAGCAGATCTTTTTACTACGTCATTGCCAGCTTCAACATTTGAAAAACTAATAATGTAACGCCCCAAAAATCCCTTATATTTATTTTCATATGTTTATGACACAACTAACTGTCTGCTTTAGTGGTTAAGTGTCTTGGGTGTGGCTGAGAAGTCTTAAGTTCAAGCCTTGACTTGAGCAGAATTTTGTGCTTTTATTTAAATATAGTCTTGCTCTTTTTCAGTAGGCTTTTGATTAAAAGTGGGTAAAACATGACAGAATGGGCCTGCTGGTCTGGGTTTAAGTGGAGTGCTAAGTACTGGAGGTATTGAGTTCAAGTCCTAGTGTGTGCAAGGGAGTATTTTATTTTGTTGCTTCTGTCAGGTAGGTATTTTGGTCCAGCCGAAATTTTGAAGTGTTTGAATAAGGGTTGGTTTCGGTTGTTGAGGGAACTAAGGTGGGTTAGTAGTGAGGATTTTAAGGAGAAGTTTTAGGGATATGATGAGAGTTGGTGCCGAATTTGAATATTTTTTTCCTCTTCTCTCAAAATTTCGGCTAGGGTTTAGTTTTCTCCCCACTTTTTCTTAGTCTTGTTTTTTCTACCGAATCATTTGCTCCCCAAACTCCTCCCTTTGCCGCTGGTTACTTTCCCAAACACCAACCTTGTGCTGTCGATTTTCTATTTCCTATCCCTACTGATTCGTTTTCTTTCGTTGGTTTACTTGCCTCAGTTTCTCTCTTTTCCTTTAAAACCTTTGCCGAATTCTTGTTCTTTTTTCCCTCTTAATTTGTGGTTTCTATTTGAGAAGGGATAATTGGCGTTGATTCTTCTCTACTTTCCCTTGGCCGAATACTTGACTCCCCCTCATTCTCAATTTTCTGTCGACTTTTCCCTTAAGTTGATATTCCGGTTCAACATGGGCTGCATTCGGCTGCAACAAACCACAACGAACTTGGTCTACTTTCAGAATCGTAGGCTACATCTTTTGGAGTAGTAGGGGTACTTTTTCTCTCAGAAGCGTGTGCGTACCAAAAACCATACCAGGTGTGTAATCACATCACGAAAACGCTAGTCGGTGAAAAAGCTGAAAAATGGGACTGACGACGCCACACGAGCGTAGGACTGCTCATGTGGTAGGCCATGTGATTGAACATGGGCGTGTAATTGACGAGGCTGGCCATGTGCGATTCATGGGTCGAGCTGAATTGGGCCATGCGGGCCACACGGGTGCGTAGGCCCCACATGGGGAACCGCACGAGCGTATGAGAATATTAGGGCTAGGCTATGCGATCCATATGACCAAGGCCATTTTGGGCCGTATGGGCCACACTGGCTTGTGGGCCCACATGGGCATACAACATGGGTCGTGGGCCCATTTTCACTGTTTGACTGCTAAGGTTGCACGGAACACCCAAGTAGACTGTGGACCTACTCTAGGGTTGATAAGCTTACGTAGACCCTTAATTGAATGAAATGATTGTATGACGGATACGATTATGCATGTTATTAAGCATGATGATGTCCCACTGGTTTGATACTGTATGCCCTGATTTTATGCATGATATTATGTTTTAGCATGTCA
The DNA here is from genome assembly GCF_007990345.1 of Gossypium hirsutum. NCBI lineage: Eukaryota > Viridiplantae > Streptophyta > Magnoliopsida > Malvales > Malvaceae > Gossypium > Gossypium hirsutum. The sequence goes on along the minus strand of NC_053441.1, from coordinate 45,717,391 downwards.
TATATGTATATTGAATTGGATTTGGGTGGGGTTATATTGTTCGGAGGAAGTGTACTGAAAGGCCTTAAGCCTAAATTATTGGCAGCTCAGCTGCAAACTACTGTCTAGTGCCGCATTTGGTGCTATTTATAGTGTAGGGATGAATGGGTTGATTAGAACCCCATATGGAGTGTAGGTTTGGACGAAGTTAGAGTGTAGAGGTTGGCTGGGTAGGATTTGATACTGCATATCTGTTACTGTACTGAGTATTGATAATGTAATGCACCAAGGCCCAGATGCATGACTGCTTCTGTATTGTAATGGGCTAAAGCCCTAACTGAAACTGAAACTGTTACCGAAATGAACTTAGGCCAAGACTATGATTGCATACTATCTGCTTGTTTATGCAGGGATTACATACTAAGTTTTCGTAAACTCACCCTTTTGATTCATCTATTTAGGTGATCCCCAGACTCAGGCGGATTGAAGCGGCGGAGGGCTCAGCTGTGGCCATGCGACTCCTTTTTACTGTTTCGTATTTAATTAGGTTTTTTTAAAAGCTTTATTTGGGGTGTTTTTCTGTACTAATAGCCTCTATGAGCTTTTGCTTAAAATTTGGATTTTATACTGCTTTATGTTTTATATCTGCTAGATGTAGATAAAATACGGGTTTTTAAAAGAAATGCATGTGTTTTAGCAAAATACCCCCAAGAACACAAACTATTTTAAAAAGCTTCCATAACGTATAACATTTTGCAAACTAATGACTGAGTAAGAATCACTATTTTTGGATTAATAAAAGATAACGACGAGATCTAAACAAAAAAGGTTTTAAGCAAAGTTACGTGTTTTTAACATGAGCATCGATTTTCAAACACACTATCATGTGAAATTGCCAGATCCGGCCATAACATCCAGGCCGGGTTTGGGGTGTTACATTTAGTGGTATCATAGCCAGGTTGCAAAACTAGGCTGTGGATTTGGGTTTTAAAATTTAGTTTTTAAAGCACTGATTTCTAAATGATTTGAAACATTTTTTACTGAATGTGTGGTACACCGAGTCTCCGGCATCGATCTTGTAAGTTCTCTAAAGCCTTTATGTGTTTTAACCTGAAATTAACTTGATACTGAAACTACTATAGATAGTACAAATTGAGACTACTATAGGTAGATTGTACAAAAAACACTCAAGTTAGTATATACTAATACTGTAGTAAAATTGATAGATACTGATAGACATTGTGTTGGGAGAAAACAAACTTTACACTTCTGATACTGCCTCTCATAAGATATTTGTTAATAAATACTAAAATTGTAAACTGATGGATAAAACTGTTAATACAGATTAAACACAAATAGACAATAAGCACAAGAGGTAGTCGCAGACGGGGTACAAGAGGTCGTGCTAAAAGCCGTAGAGGTGTTCGAGTTGGGTTTTCGTCATCTGGTAATCTGCCTAATTTGGTAACTAGTGAGACACTGGCTTTGCCTATAACCGAAACTGGGTCTCATGATCATACGGCTGGGGATGATACACTGTCCCAAGCCATGTTAAGGATTTTAGAGAGGGTAGCTGGGCCCAATACTGGAGCTGGAGGCCGTGGGTCAGTTGCGGAATGACTCCGGTCTAACGGAGCTGAGCTTTATAGGGGTATTGCTGGAGTTGCCCCTAATGTGGCAAAATACTGGATTGAGGCCACAGAAAGGATTATGGACGACCTGGACTACACCCCTGAGTAGAAATTAAAGGGTGTTGTATCACTGCTACGTGATGAGGCGTATCAGTGGTGGCTCACTGTTAAGGAGGGCACTCAGCCCGAAAAACTAACCTAGGATTTCTTTAAGACTGCTTTCTAGGGGAAATATGTGGGGGCTAGCTATGTGAATGCCCTAGGAGAGAGTTCTTGAATCTGATTCAGGGAGATAGATCGGTGGCCAAGTATGAGGACAAATTTCTAAGATTGAGCCGCTATGCGTGAAGTATGGTGGTGAATGAGTACAAATGATGTGTTCACTTTGAGGGTTTTGATAGCTCCACAGAGGGAGTGAGACTTTGCTGCATTGCTTGATAAGACGAAGATGCCAGAATCGTGACAGAGAGAGATGTAGGAATAAGAGGGATTCAGTGCCCTCGAGTTCCATTCAGAAGCCTATGAAAAAGGCCAGAGTTGATGGGCCGATCAGAGTTGGGGCTCCCATTGCTGCTACTAGACAGCGACTGTGTACTGACTGTAGTAGGCGCCATTAGGTCGAGTGTTGGAAAAGAACTAGGGTATGTTTGAGGTGCGATTCTCTAGAGTACTGTATTAAAGAGTGTCCACGGAGGTCCGATCAGATGCAAGCTCTGGGTAATAATACTGCACAGCCACCAAGAGTAGCTCATCAGCCACTAAGAGGCCAGGATCAGGTCAGAGGTGGTAATGGTTTGGGTCATGGTCAAAAAGCTCCGGGCAGAGGTGCTGGACATACTGAGGCGAGATAGTGGGCTCTAGTTTATGCTGCCCATCACTGAGAGGATGGAGATGCTCTGGACGTCATTATGGGTACGTTCTTTATTTATAATGTACCATATACTGCACTGATAGATATAGGATCCATTCACTCATATATAGCTTTATACCCTATCTAAAAACTTGGGTATACTGGTTAAGAGCACTACGAGTGGGGTCATTGTACTGAGTCTGTTGGGGTAGTCAATAAGGGTTAACAAACTATTTAGAGATGTTCCTCTAGAGGTTCAAGGAGCTATCTTTTTGGTTGATCTGATGGAACTGCCTTTTGGGGTATTTGATCTAATACTGGGAATGGACTGGTTGGTTAAACATCGAGTGAGCTTGGATTGTGCCACGAAAAGGGTTGTACTAAGAGCTACGGAAGACAGCGAGGTAATCATAATTAGGGAGTATCGGAACTACTTATCGAATGTGATTTCTGCATTAAGGGCCAAAAAGTTGGTTCGTAAGGGATGTAAGGCATAACTGGCTTACATCAGTGTTTCAGATTCAGGGGATTCTTCAGTTAAGGATATTAGGACGATTAATGAGTTTTTGAATTTTTTTCCTGAAGAGCTACCTGGGTTACCTCTGAATCGTGAAGTAGAGTTTAGGATTGAGCTCCTTTCTGGTACAGCTCTGGTGTCCATTGCCCTTTATAGAATGGCACCAAAAGAGCTTGTGGAGCTTAAGGCCAAGATTCAAGAGTTACTGAATCGTGGGTTCATCCTACTGTGTCTCCTTGGGGAGCACCAATATTGTTTGTGAAAAAGAAGGATGGATCTATGCGTATGTGTATTGACTACCGTCAATTGAACAAGCTGACCATCAAGAATAAGTACCCCCTACCGAGGATAGATGATCTGTTTGACCAGTTTCGAGGGGCTTCAATTTTATCTAAGATTAATCTTCGATCAGGGTATCACCAGTTGAGGGTTAAGGAGACTGATGTATTCAAGACAGCATTTAGGACTTGGTATGATCATTAGGAGTTCCTAATGATGCCATTTGGGCTAACGAATGCACTAGCAGCTTTTATGGATCTGATAAATCGAGTGTTCCAGCCCTATCTGGGTTGGTTCACAGTGGTATTTATTGATGATATACTAGTGTATTTAAAAACTGAGGATAAACACGATGAACACCTCAGAGTGGTTCTACAGATTCTACGAGAGAAACAATTGTACGCCAAGTTTAGTAAATGTGAGTTTTGGTTACGTGAAGTAACATTTTTGGGACATGTGGTTTCTGCTGAGGGGATTAGAGTCGATCCTCGAAAGGTTGAGGTTGTTTTGGATTGGAAGCAGCCGAAGACTGTATTTGAGATCCATAGTTTTCTAGAACTGTAAGGTATTATTGACGATTTGTGGAGGAGTTTTCTCTGATTACCGTACCCTTAACTAAGCTGCTACGTAAGGGTGTGTCGTTTAACTAGACTAATGCGTAACAAGAGAGCTTTGAGAAGCTCAAGTCTGTACTGATGGAGGCCCCTGCTCTAATACAGCCAGAGTCTGGAAAGGAGTTTACTTTGTACAGTGATACATCACATGTCGGTTTGGGATGTGTATTGATGCAAGAGATTAAGGTGGTAGCATATGCATCTCGTCAGCTTAAGACTCATAAGGCGAATTATCCAACACATGACTTGGGTTGGAGTTGGCCGCAGTGGTGTTCGCACTGAAAATCTGGAAGCATTATCTGTATGGTGAGAAGTGTATCATTTACACCGATCACAAGAGCCTCAAGTACCTCTTCACTCAGAAGGAGTTGAATCTTAGGCAGCGTAGATGGATTGAGCTGCTTAAGGACTACGACTGTACTATTGAATACCACCCTGGTAAGGCTAATGTGGTGGCCAACTCACTGAGCCGTAGAGCTATGACTGACCTGAGGGTGATATTTGCTCGCCTCAGTTTATTTGATGATGGTAGTCTGTTGGCTGAACTTCAAGTTAAACTGACGTGGATAGAGTAGATTAAGGGTAAACAGATAGAGGATGAGTCGTTCGGTCTTCGTTTCCAACAGGTTGAGAAAGGGAATACCGAGGATTTTGGACTAAATAGCAAAAGGGTGCTTCATTTCCGTGGGAGAATCTGTGTATGGAAAGATACTAAATTGAAGTAGTCTATATTGCGAGAGGTGCAAGTAGCCCCTATGCTATGCATCCTGGTAGAAATAAGATGTGCCGCAACCTTCGTGAGTTATATTGGTGGCCAAGTCTTAAGCGAGAAGTTACCGAATTTGTGGCTAAGTGTCTGACTTACCATCAGGTTAAGGCTGAGCATCAGTTACCTTCAGGTTTGTTACAGCCAGTCAAGATTTCGCTTTGGAAGTGGGAGAGAGTGACTATGGACTTCATTAGTGGGTTACCCCTCACACCTACTAAGAAGGATTTTGTATGGGTCATCATGGATCGATTGACCAAGTCTGCCCACTTCATACTGATTCGTACCGACTACTCTCTGCAGAAGCTGGCTAAACTGTATATGCCTGAGATAGTGAGACTGCATGGGGTACCAGTTTCGATAATATCTGATAATGATCCTCACTTCATGTAGCGATTCTAGAATAAGCTACATGAAGCTCTAGGTACAAGATTGGACTTGAATACTGCGTTCCATCCTTAGACTGACGGTCAGTCAGAAAGGGTGATTTAGGTACTAGAGGATATGTTGAGAAGTTGTGTGATTGACTTCTGAGGCAGTTGGGAGGATTATTTGCATCTAGCAGAATTCGCTTATAGCTACAGCTATCAGTCTAGCATTCAGATAGCACCCTACGAGGTATTATATGGTCGTAGGTGTCGCACACCTTCATGTTGGACTGAGTTGGGCGAGCGGCGTGTTCTGGGCCCTGAACTAGTTTTTGATACAGAGGATAAAGTTAAAATGATTTGGGACCGACTGAAAGTAGCATTTGATAGGCAGAAGTCCTACGCTGACCTGAAGCATCGAGAGATTGAGTATTTTGTGGGAGACTTTCTTTTTCTCAAGGTGTCACCATGGAAAAAGGTATTGAGGTTTGGTCGTAAGGGCAAGTTGAGCCCTAGGTTTATTGGGCATTACTGCATATTGAAACGTGTAGGACTGGTCGTCTACCAGTTGGAGTTACCTCCAGATTTAGATCGAATTCATGACGTGTTTCACGTCTCTATATTGAGGCGCTACCGCTCTGATCTCATGCATATTGTTCCTGTTGAGGAAATCGAGGTTAAGCCAGGTCTAACCTTTGAAGAGGAGCCAGTTCAGGTATTGGAGCGAGATATAAAGGTTCTAAGAAGAAAATCCATCCCACTAGTTAAGGTTCTTTTGCGTAACCATAGCACTGAGGAGGTCACGTGGGAGTTTGAGGATGCAATGCGTCGGTAGTATCCTCATCTATTTTGATCAGGTAAAATTTCGAGGCTGAAGTTTTCTTTTAGAGGGTAGAGTTGTAATGCCCCAAAAATCCCTTATATTTATTTTCGTATGTTTGTGACACAACTAACTGTCTGCATTAGTGGTTAAGTGCATTAGGTGTGTCTGAGAGGTTTTAGGTTCAAGCCTTGACTTGAGCATAATTTTATGCTTTTGTTTAAATATAGCCTTGCTCTTGTTTAGTAGGCTTTTGATTAAAAGTGGGTAAAACATGACAAAATGGGACTGCTGGTCTGGTGGTTAAGTGGAGTGGCAAAAACTGGAGGTCTTAAGTTCGAGTCCTAGTGTGTGCAATAGAGTGTTTTATTTTATTACTTGTGTCGGGTAGGTATTTTGGTCCAGCCGAAATTCTGAAGTGTTTGAATAAGGGTTGGTTTTGGTTGTTGAGGGAATTATGGTGGGTTAGTAGTGAGGCTTTTGAGGAGAAGTTTTAGGGATATGATAAGAGTTGGTGCCGAATTTGAATACTTTTTCTTCCTCTTCTCTCAAAATTTCGGCTAGGGATTGGCTTTCTCTCCATTTTTTCTTAGTCTTGTTTTTTCTACCGAATTATTTGCTCCCCAAACTCCTCCTTTTGTCGCCGGTTGCTTTCTCAAACACTACCCTTGTGCAGTCGATTTTCTATTTCCTATCCCTACCGATTCATTTTTTTTCGTTAGTTTACTAACCTCAGTTTCTCTCTTTTCCCTTAAAACCTTTCTCGAATTCTTGTTCTTTCTTCACTTTTAATTTATGGTTTCTCTCTGAAAAGGGAAAAATGGAGTTGGTTCTTCTCTGTTTTCCCTTGGCCAAATACTTGACTCCCCCTCATTCTCAATTTTCTGTTGACTTCTACCTTAAGTTGATATTCCGGTTCAACATGGGCTGTATTCGATTGCAACAAGCAACGAACTTGGTCTACTTTTGAAATTGTAGGCTACATCTTTTGGAGCGGTATGGTGCTTTTAGTCTCAGAAGCGTGTGCGTACCAAAAACTGTACTAGGTGTGTAATCCATCACTAAAAACACTAGTCGACGAAAAAGCCGAAAAATGGGACTGATGAGTGTGATTGAACATGGGCGTGTAATCGACGAGGCTGGCTATGTGCGATTCATGGGCCAGGCCGAATTGGGCCGTGTAGGCCACACGGGTGCGTGCGCCCTATACGGGAGAACCACACGAGCATGTGGGAATATTGGGGTTAGGCCGTGTGATCCACAAGGCCAAGGCCATTTTGGGTCATGTGGGCCACACGGGTGTGTGGGCCCACATGGGCATGCAACATAGGCCATGGGCCCATTTTCACTGTTTGACTGCTAAGGTTGCACGTGTCGTCCAAGTCGACTGTGGACCTACTATAGGGTCGGTAAGCTTACCTAGACCCTTAATTGACTGAAATGACTATATGACGGATACGATTATGCATGTTATTAAACATGATGATGTCCCACTGGTTTGATACTGTATGCCCTGATTTTATGCATGATATTATGTTTTAGCATGCCATATATGTATATTGCATTGCATTAGGGTGGGGTTATATTGTTCGGAGGAAGTGTACTGAAAGGCCTTGAGCCTAAATTACTGGCAGCTCAGCTGCAAACTACTGTCTAGTGTCGCATTCGGTGCTACTTGGAGTGTAAGGATGAGTGGGTTGATTATATCCCCACATGGAGTGTAGGGTTGGACGGAGTTGGAGTGTAGAGGTTGGTTGGGTAGGATTTGATACTGCATATCTATTACTGTACTGAGTATTGATATTGTAATGGGCCAAAGCCTAAATGCATGACTGCTTCTGTATTGTAATGGTCTAAGGCCATAACTGAAACTGAAACTGTTACCGAAATGGGCTTAGGCCCAGACTATGATTGCATACTGTCTGCTTGTTTATGCGGGGATTACACACTGACTTTTCGTAAACTCGCCCTTCTGATTCATCTATTCAGGTAATCCCTGGACTTAGGCGAATCGGAGCGGCGGAGGACTCAGTTGTTACCAGACGACTCCTTTTTACTGTTTCATATTTAATTAGGTTTATTATTTTAAAGCTTTATTTGGGGTATTTTTCTATAATAATGGCCGCTATGAGTTTTTGCTTAAATTTTGGATTTTATACTGCTTTATGTTTTATATCTGCTGGAGGTAGATAAAACACGGGTTTTTAAAAGAAATGCATGTGTTTTAGCAAAATAACCACAAGAACACAAACTGTTTTAAAAAGCTTCTGCAACGTATAACATTTTGCAAACTAACGACTGAATAAAAATCACTATTTTAGGATTAATAAAAGATAACAACAAGATCTAAACGAAAAATGTTTTAAGCAAAGTTATGGTTTTTCAACACGAGCATCGATTTTCAAACACACTATCATGTGTCATCGCCAGATTTAACCATAACAGCCAGGCTGAGTTTGAGGTGTTACAAATAAACAAGATTGGAATGCATTGAATCAAAGATGTAATGTAATGTTGCCATTAGGGGGAGTCTAAAAACAAGTTGTACTATTTTCCTTTAACCAAGGTTTTGTTCCTTTGGGTTTTCCTGGTAAATGTTTTTAATGAGGCAACTTGTAATAGAAGGTTTTGTACTCTTTTTCCTTCATTAGGTTTTTTATCCCATGGGGTTTTTCCTAATAAGGTTTTAACGAGACACATTATCTACCAATGGACATTCAAGGGGGAGTGTTATGAATATCTTATTAAGTGGATGTCCATCATGATTAAGATAAAGTTTTGATATACTTTAAATTCTAATAGTTATTAAAATTAGATCTCTACTTCTTTTATACTTCTTATGCCTATAAATAGAGACTCTGATAAAGCATTGTAATCATCTCATTGATTAATAAAATACATTCTTTTATATTGTTATGAATATCTTTTTAAGTGGATGTCCATCATGATCAAAATAAGGTTTTGATATACTTTAAATTCTAATAGTTATTAGAATTATATCTCTACTTCTTTTATACTTCTTATGCCTATAAATAGAGACTCTAATAAAATATATAAAAATTAATATGGTCAATTTTGAAAAAAAAATACTTCTATTGATGTTTTGAAATATTTTATTCCTATAAATATAATCATAATTAATTTAAAACATATCTATCAATGGAAATTACATAATTTTAATCTATTGACACCATTTTTTTGATAAAACGGGGTCGACTTGGATTTTGAAAACGAAAATGGGAGTCGCCACCAATCTTTTTGATGAGGTATAATCGGGTCACCTCGAAAAATGGTTGTTTTTAATAAATGGTTTAGATTTATTAAAACAATGCTTTTGGTCCACGAAATTCAGAAAAATGGGTTCGGGAGTCGGTTACGTACGAGGAAGGATTAGCACCCTCGTAACGCCCAAAATTGCTACCTAGTTGGTTAATTAATGTCTTAGCCTCGAGATTTAGAAACTTTAAAGGGATTTAAAATACGATCCTTTATTAAAATGTATAAATCAAATTACTCGTTAAGACCCTCTCATTTCGGGGAGACCAAATGTCATACCCAGTGAGTTAAGGCATGATATTTCACTTCCTCTAAAATGAGCTTGTCCAAAAAAACTTGTGCAATAAATTTTAAAAGGATATTCAATTGTTTAATTTAGATAAAAAATCGCAACCCAATATGTTAGGGTACAATTTCTCAAAATTCTAAACATTGAATATTACCTTTATTATTTTTTAGAAAAATCCTCGTCTCGAGAAAATGTGTCATATCCAATGCATTAGAACACAACGTATTGAATTCCCGATAATGAGCTTTCTATTTATGTTTTTTTATATGAAAGAGCGTTTTCAATTATTTAGATTCAATGAAGAAAATCGAAACCCAATACATTAGGGCTCAATCCTCTCGAATCTAAACATAAAATTTTGCTTATTTTAAAACCATGATTTATATATTAAATAAAAACACGAAATGGTAGAAATAATCGTGGTATTAATATACGTAACGAAACAATAATGAATATGATGATGTAAGCAAAATTAATATGAACAACAACAAAATTAAGATAAATAAATAAAAGAGACAAATCAATTATAATAACAAGTAAATAAATGAATAGAATTAAAACGTTTTTAAAATAATAATAGGCACATAAATAAATAAATAAATAATAACAATAAAGAAAATAAATAAAATTATAAAATGTGAAAATATATATGTACGTATGTATATTATAAAAATGTGTGTATGTACATATTTAAAAAAAACTATAAAATATAAAATATATATATGCATGTGTATATATATATGATGAAGTTTGAAATAAAAGGATATGTATAAACAAATAATAATAATCAGTCATACAATAAGATAAATATATTTCAAATTTAAACAAATGAATATTTACATATAATAAGATAAATAATAATAAATAATAATGATAAAATAGCAAAGATATGAAAAAGGGATTAAATTGAGCTAAAAATAAAATTTCGGGGCAAATTCGAAAAAATATAAGGGAAAAAGACCAAAATGAACGCGCGAATAACAATGAGGGGCCAAATGGGAAATAATCCCCATCTTCCAAAAAGCGCAGGTTCAATAGGGACTAAACTGGAAACTAAAAGAAATTAATGGGGCCAAATTATAAAAACAATGGGGACCATATTGCTCTAAGGCGCAAAAGAGAAGGGACCTCATGCGTAAATATCCCCTCCCCAACAAAAACACGCGGATTCTAGCTGCGTCGGGACGGGTAATCGAGTCTTACGCAAAATGACATCGTTTTGCGTCTGGGGAGGTCACCCAAAACGATGCCGTTTCATCTCTCTATTTAAACTGAATTTTTTTTATTTTTTTATTTCCCCCCACTAAAAAAATTCATAGAAACCTCTCAAACCCCCCATGCCCTCCGACGATCGGGCTTCTCACTGTTGTTCATCCGTCCGCCGCACCGCCACTGCATCTAACGGTCGACGAAGCGCAATAATAGGCTTTTAAAACCTATTTTCGGGCGAGTTGGAAAGTTGGGTCTTTGAGCCCCATAAGCGCCGAAACAGAGGCTCTCGACCCCCTTTTTTTGAATCAAGTCCGACGACGGAGAACCACCCTCTGACGGCGCAATCACGGGGCGTCTCCGGTAACCCCTTTTTTATTATTTTCGTTTATAAAAAAAAAGATAATGAAATAAAGATAAAAGAAATGGATAGATTGAAATAGAAAACCAGAAATTGCTTTGAATATTTTTGTTTTTATTTTCTCCAATATCCGTAAAAAAAAAGGAAGAACCTTTTACAAGCATTAGATCTCGGCCTTTATAGCCGAGTTGGACATCATTTTCCTTCCTATTTTGGTTGTTCTGCTTGGTTCTTCTGTTGTTGTGTGTTTGTTTCATTTTGCAGGGTTAGAGCAGTGGGGGGGACGTGACGAGGCAGAGGAGGTGATAGGATGTTAGAGCAGTGGAGGGGACGTGACGAGGCAGAGGAGGTGATAGGATAGGGCAGCCTACAGACGGTGTCAGCGTTGGGTTAGCTAGGGATTTAGAAAAGCTGAAACCCTAGTTTGACTAATTATTTTGGGTTCAATTTAGGGTGTGGGTCTATTGGGCTCCAGGTTAGGTCATTTGTTGTATTAGGTTGTTTGTTTGGTTGAATAGTGGGCTAGTTTGATTGGGCCTGCTGAATTGTAATTTGGACTGTTTATTGATTTTTGTTTGGTCTTAGTCTGCTTTAAGTGTACTGGGCCCGGGCAAAATTGGGCTTGTACAGCTACCCCTTTTTTCTCGTTGTCGTGTAACGAGAACAGAGCAAAGACCAAGAAAGGCTAATTTTGCCCGGTCTCGCCAAACCTTGACATCTTTTGATGCTTCTCTTTTCAAGTAGCTTCATTCCAGCCTATTGTGTCTTGTCACTTTGGTCCACTCTACACACTTCAAAGAGATACGACTTGTAGCTTCAATCCTTTCAACTTCAGGGAAGAGGTTTGTGTTTTTAGTCTGCTCTGCTACAACCTCAAGGAGATAAGACTTGTTATGGTAAATTTAATCTGACCTACTGAAACTTCAGAGGTCTAAGATTTGTGGTTTTAATCCGCTCCATTACAACTTCAGGGAGATAGGATTGAATTCTTTTGTCTACTCCACTGCAACTTCAGGGAGATAAGACTGGATGCGATCTGCTCTACTGCAACTTCAGAGAGATAAGATCTATGGTTTTAATCCACTCTACTGCAACTTCATGGAGATAAGATTGGTTTCTTTTGTCTGCTCCACTGCAACTTCAGGGCGATAAGACTGGATGTGATCTGCACTACAGTAACTTCAGAGAGATAAGATCTGTAATCTTTAACCTACTCCACTACTGCTCAGGGAGATAAGGCTGGATGCGATCTGCTTCCCTACTACCTTGGGAAGATAAGATTCGCCGTCTTCGATCTGCTCCACTACTGCTTAGGGAGATAAGAACTACAATCTTCAACCTACTCCACTGCTGCTCAGGGAGATAGGACTAGTGGCTTAAATCTGCTTCCTACTATCTCGGGAAGACAAGATTTGTCGTCTTCGATCTGCTCCACTACTACTTAGGGAGATAAGAACTACAATCTTCAACCTACTCCACTGGTGCTCAGGGAGATAGGACTGGTGGCTTAAATCTGCTTCCTACTATCTCGGGAAGACAAGATTCGCCGCCTTCAATCTGCTCCGCTACTGCTTAGGGAGATAAGATATACAATTTTCAAACTACTCCACTGCTGCTCAAAGAGATAGGACTGGTGCCTTAAATCTGCTTCCTACCATTTCGGGAAGACAAGATTCACCGTCTTCGATCTACTCCACTACTGCTCAGGGAGATAAGATCTACAATCTTTAACCTACTCCACTGGTGCTCAGGGAGATAGGACTGGTGGCTTAAATATGCTTCCTACTACCTTAGGAAGATAAGATCCGCTGTCTTCGATCTGCTCCACTACTGCTTAGGGAGATAAGATCTACAATCTTCGACCTACTCTACTGTTGCTCAGGGAGATAAGGCTTGGTATGATGACTTCAATCCATCCCACTGCAACTTCAGGGGTATGGGTAACTTCATTGATCTATTCTCTGGGGAACATGACTTGCAAAATCCATTTTATGGACCTATTTATGCCTAGTGTTTAGAATATTATAATCGAAATGAATCAAAATTTCCTAACTGGATGTGTATGAATGATATTTGCATGAATGCAGAATGTCATGAGAATGATCCCTCTTTAATGTTTAGGTTGTCATTACTCGCTGTTCACCAAGGTTCTATCACTAAGACCTTCTTGTTCAGCCGGTATCTTTGACAGAAAAACCAAAGAAATAGTCGCAATTTAGACTATTCTTTCTCAAATGTTTCCAACCTTCAAGTTTGGTTAGTTCTAAATAATAGTCCTGTTTCGGGTCCTCGTACTATTTAGAAACTTTTAGAGTAATATGTAACTTCTTCTGCTTGAATATTATCAGTCCAGTAATCGTTATTTCAATGACAAACTCTTGAAAAAGATTATCAAAATGGACAAGATGAAATTTTGTTAAGAGCAAAGCTCAAAATGAATGAATCAATCAAGATAGCAAATTTTGCTAGAATACAAAATGAGAATAAATTAATCAAGATGGCGTATTTTGTCAAAAATACAAAAAATGAATAAAATGGAAATAGGTGCCCCAGATATCGTAGCATGAGCCTCTCTGTCCCAAACTTCTTGAGGACCCTTTTGATCTTGATATGTGTTTGGAAGTCCTAGAAGACTTTGTTGATACCCTAAGATATAGCATCTCTACCTTCTTGCTAATTCAGAGAGGACAAGGCTATCGCATGCCCCACCATCAATCAAAATTTGAATTGCCCATTCCTGGGTTTTCAATTCAAAACCCCTTTGGTCTCAAGGCGCCCTTTGTGGGTTTTCACCTTGGCCTCTCCTTTTTCTTTTCTTTTTCTTTTCGTTTTTTTTCAAGTGAAGTATTTATTGCTTGAATCATAATTCCCAAGATTAGGCAGGATCTTGCCATCCATCTTGGTAAATATCGACGCTTTTCAGATAAGGCCTTCCACATAATGTCCTTTCCAGTTTGGCATCCACTTTCTTCCGAAGTCCTTTTGTATGGGAAGGATCTTCTTCGATATCAGGTCCCCTTCATGGAATTCTCTGGGGCGAACCTTTTTTGGTGAGCTCGTATCATTTACTTTTGGTACATTTGACCATGACGGATAGTTTTCAACCTTTTCTCTTTAATCAAATTTAACTGATCATAACGGGCTTGGATCCATTCTACTTCATCCAATTTCAGCTCTGACCAGAATCAAAGGGAAGGAATATCAACTTCAATGGGTAAAACTGCCTTTATTCCATATACCAATGAGAAATTAGTTGCCCCCGTAGAGTTTTTTTTGTTTTTTATTTTCTTGTTTTTTTGGGGGGGGTTTTGTTTTGTTTTTTTTCACTGTATTGTTCATTTTGAGGCGACATGGTGTTAATCTTGAATAGACTACAAACTTCTGATATCATGCTGTTGTTAAAATTTAGTGCATTGTCAGATATGATCCTTTTTGGCATTCCATACCGACATATGATTTTTTTTTCAAGAATTTGCAGACTATTAGCTTTGTGATATTGGTATATGCAGTAGCTTCCACCTACTTAGTGAAGTAATCGATGGCCATAAAGATGAATTGATGATCACCAGAAGCTTTTAACGAGGTCAGCCCAATGACATCTATGCCCTTCATAGAGAAAGTCTATGGAAAAGTCATAACATGAAGAGATGAAGGAGGCACATGAATCTTGTTTCCATAAATTTGGTACTTATGACATTTCTTGGTATAACTGATGCAATCCCCTCTCATGGTGGACCAACAGTACCCGAATCTCATGATTTACTTGGCCATTACAAAATCAATGCATGTGTTTCTCAGACACCTTTATAGACTTTTTCAAGATTTTTTTTAGCTTCAACAATGTCCACACGTCTTAATAGCCCAGTCATATCTCAATACGATCATACGAAAACATCTTTGAATTCTTGGAGTAACTCAATGACGTCTCGCTTTGTTTTTGTAGTGATACATGCTCCGATCTTCACCTCTTTCTTTTCTCCTAAGCCCACAATCTCTACTGATTTTTTGTAAGGTAGGATCTGTTTCTTGACTTGTTCTACCATTCTTAAAAAATCAGGGGATAAACCACAGTTTTGGTCGTCTTCAAAGTCCTGAGGTTCCTCTGGACACATATCTTGCTCAAAAGGAGATTCTGAGTCAATAGTAGTGTCGCTCATATCATTGATATCTGGAGACCTATTCTAGGGATGAAGGAAGGCTCAAAGAGCAAATGAATCAAAGGATAATTATCTGTATGGTATAAGTATGAATGAAATGGAAGGAACAAAAGAATGTTTTCCAAGACCAATCATAAAGATGCATTTCATTGAAATAGAAAATAGTGGACATGTGCCTCTTTCACAAAAGAATTTCCTATTGCTCCCAGGCTTAAAGAAATAAAGTGTTCTGAATATTACTCTAAAATGGTCCTAAAAACTATAAGAATCTCCTCCACAGTCCCGTTGTTCAGAACGCCTCTAGGGATATAGAAACAAATTCCTGATAGGTTTTTTTTGTTTGTTTTTTAGTTCCTTCTTCAAAGGCACAAACATCTTTCCTTTCCATATCATTGATATCTTCAAAGAATTCCAATTCTTTATCATCTATCTGGCTCTGTACTAGAGTTCTGAATTGAATGCACTTTTGAATTTTAGGAAATTTATTGTATGCAATGAAATGTAATGTTAATGAATGAAAAGATGCATGCAATGAAATGTAATGTAGATGAATGAATGCAAAAAGAGACGTTGATTCTTGGTTTAATTCTATTAGAATAACTTTACTATAAAAGAAATCTCTTTACATAAAGTGGATATATATACGGTTTTGCCCTCATAGGCTGAGACATTTGATCCTTTTCTTCATTCGAGTGTTAAGATAAATCTCACGAACTCTTCAAAAGGGCGTCTCTTCTATCTCTTTTTTTGCTTGATCCAGGCCGCGACTTGATGCTCACTCATCCTCGTGATGCTCGTTGGATTTCCTCTAAGAAAGTTCGGTAGCTCTCGATTAATCTTTGTCATCTTGAATCCTCGGGCAACGAAGCAAAGTCGTGTACTCATTCACCAGACTATCACCCTTCCTTCGTTACGTTTGATCAGTCCATATTCAGACAGTCGCATTATATTCCTCTTTATCAAGAAATTCGTTTTCCATGACAAGCTTTACTATTTAACAATCAAATTTGAATCAACACCTCTTTTCTTTGATGAAAATACAAAGCAATCATAAACAAAACAAAACAAAACGGGTTAGTATAAAACAAAAGTAATCAAGAAAGAATAGAACACCTATTTGGGTGACCACTAAAGGTTCAGAGTGGTTCTACCTAGTGTAGGCTCTTAGGTCTCACTACATGCGGTTCAGCCCTAAAGTAAAGGGTACCTGAACCGGCAGATTTCTCGATCCTCACCCATTATAGGTTCATATGGACCAAGTTCAATTTAGGGGAATACATTTCCCTATGGCTGCACGGAGATGAAAATCTCACGAAGACATAGGTACGGATGTATCCTGAAAGTGATCCACTATCTTGCACGAAGGTGAAAACCTCACGAAGGACTAGTTTCTCACTCCCACTTAAAAGGTGTGTCCCACAGTCATGCAATACAATGTGTAAAGATATAAAAATTTAAAATATCAGACATGATGAAAACTCAAACTCAAAAACAGATGAAATGTAATGAGAGGATCATATATTAAAAATCAAAATTTCAACTTTCAATAAAAAGACAAAAGTTAATCAATTTACGGCTTGACTCTCTTATAGTCCCCAGTGGAGTCGCCAAGCTGTTGACACCATTTTTTTGATAAAACAGGGTTGACTTGGATTTTGAAAACGAAAACAAAAATGTGACTCGCCACCAATCCTTTTTGATGAGGTGTGATCGGGTTACCTCGAAAAACGATTGTTTTTAATAAACGATTTAAATTTATTAAAACAATGCTTTTGGTCCATGAAATTCAAAAAAATGGGTTCGAGAGTCGGTTACGTACGAGGAAGGATTAGCACTCTCATAACGCCCAAAATTTGTACCTAGTTGATTAATTAATGTCTTAGTCTCGAGATTTAGAAACTTTAAAGCGATTTAAAATACGATCCTTTATTGAAATGTATAAATCAAATTACCCATTAAGACCCTCTCATTTCGGAGAGAGAAAATGCCACACCCAATGAGTTAGGGCATGATATTTCACTTCCTCAAAAATGAGTTTGTCCAAAAAACTTGTGTAATAAAATTTAAAAGGATATTCAACTGTTTAAGTTAGATGAAAAATCGCAACCTAATACGTTAGGGTACAATTTCTCAAAATTTTAAATATTGAATATTGCCTTTATTATCTTTTAGAAAAATCCTCGTCTCGAGAAAACGTGTCATATCCAATGCATTAGAACACAGCGTATTGAATTCCCGATAATGAGCTTTCTATTTATATTTTTTTATATTAAAGAGCGTTTTTTATTATTTAGATTCAACGAAGAAAATCGAAACCCAATACGTTAGGGCTCAATCCTCTCGAATCTAAACATGAAATTTTGCTTATTTTAAAACCATGATTTATATATTAAATAAAACACAAAATGGTAGAAATAATCACGATATTAATATGCGTAACGAAACAATAATGAATATGATAATGTAAACATAATTAATACGAAAAACAACAAAATTTAGATAAATAAATAAAAGAGACAAATCAATTATAATAACAAGTAAATAAATGAATAGAATTAAAACTTTTTTAAAATAATAATAAGCACATAAATAAATAAATAAATAAATAATAACAATAAATAAAATTATAAAATGTGAAAATATATATGTATATGTGTATTATAAAAATGTGTGTATGTACGTATTTAAAAAAAACTATAAAATATAAAAGATATATATGCATGTGTATATATATATGATAAAGTTTGAAATAAAAGGATATGTATAAGTAAATAATAATAATCAATCAACAATAAGATAAATATATTTCAAATTTAAACAAATGAATATAGGAATATAATAAATAATAATGATAGTAGTGATAATATTAATAATAAAAGTAATACTAGTAATAATATCAATAATAACAAAAATAATAATAATAAAAGTAATAAAGATAATAATACTATAGTAATGATGACGTTAATAATAATAATATTAATAATATAAATAATAATACTACTAATAATAAAAATAATGATAAAATAACAAAGATATGAAAAAGGGACTAAATTGAGTTAAAAACAAAATTTTGGGGCAAATTCAAAATAAATAAAAAGGAAAAAGATCAAAATGAACGCGCGAATAACAAGGAGGGGCCAAATGGGAAATAATCCCCATCCTCCAAAACACGCAGTTTCAATAGGGACTAAACTGGAAACCAAAACAAATTAATGGGGCCAAATTATAAAAACAATGGGGACCATATTGCTCTAAGGCGCAAAAGAGAAGGGACCTTATGTGAAAATATTCCCTCCCCCACGAAAACACGCGGATCCTAGCTGCGTCGGGTCGGGTAATCGGGTCTTACGCAAAACGGAATCATTTTGCGTCTGGGGAGGTCACCCAAAACGCTGCCGTTTCACCTCTCTATTTAAACCCAATTTTTTATTTTTTATTTATTCCCCCCCACTAAAAAAAATTCGCAGAAATCTCTCAAACCCCCATGCCCTCCGACGATCGGGCTTTTCACCGCCATTCATCCGTCCGCCGCAGCGCCACTGAATCCAACGGCCGACGAAGCGCAATAACAGGCTTTTAAAGCCCAGTTTCTAGCGAGTTGGAAAGTTGGGTCTTTGAGCCCCGTAAGCGCCGAAACAGAGGCTCTCGACCCCCTTTTTTGAATCAGGTCCGACGACAGAGAACCACCCTCCGACGGCGCGATCACGAGGCGTCTCCGGTAACCCCCTTTTTTATTATTTTCGTTTATAAAAAAAAGATAATGAAAATAAAGATAAAATAAATAGACAGATTGAAATAGAAAACCAGAAATCGCTTTGAATATTTTTGTTTTTATTTTCTCCAATATCCGTAAAAAAAAGGAAGAACCCTTTACAAGCATTAAATCTCGGCCTTTATAACCAAGTTGGACATCATTTTCCTTCCTATTTTGGTTGTTCTCTACTTGGTTCTTCTGTTGTTGCGTGTTTGTTTCATTTTCCAGGGTCAGAGCAGTGGAGGGGACGTGACGAGGCAGAGGAGGTGATCGGATAGGGCAGCCTACAGACGACGTCGGCGCTGGGTTAGCTAGGGTTTCAGAAAAGCTGAAACCCTAGTTTGACTAATTGTTTTGGGTTCAATTTGGGGTTTGGGTCTATTGGGCTCCAGGTTAGGTCATTTGTTGTATTGGGTTGTTTGTTTGGTTGAATAGTGGGCTGGTCTGATTGGGCTGTTGAATTGTAATTTGGACTGTTTATTGATTTTGGTTTGGTCTTGGTCTGCTTTGAGTGTACTGGGCCCGGGCAAAATTGGGCTTGTACATATTCACAGTATTATAAATATATTTTTTTTATCAATTGTATTATAATATTATATGTATTATATTTATATACTTATATAAATATTTTAATCAAATTTTTATTTATATATAGAATTAACTTGTACATCGCACGAATAAAAACCTGTAAATATATTTTGAAAGCATAAAACCTTCAGTATGTTAGACTGCCGTCATAACCGACTACACCACGACACGTTGCTATCAAGTTTTTAAATATAAATTATTTATTATAGTTAATTTCCGCTGCTTCTCTCTCTCTCTCAGACTCTGTACAATTTTAACTCAAGGATACTTGACACTTCCTGTGATATTGATATCACGTGCATTATACGTGTATTTATTTTTAAAATTTTTTAAATAATATATATTTATAATTTTTAAAAATATATATTTACTAATTAAATCAGAATGGATTAATTTATAATAAAATTTTATTAATTTTGAAAAATAATTAAGAGAATAAAATAACATTTTAAGAGTAATGAAAATAAAAAAAGTAAGAAATAATGGATTGTAAAATATTAAGACATTAGATAAAATAACTTGTCATTCGAATATAAGTTAAAATTTTACCCACAAAAAATCATTATCCTAATGCTTCATTGCCTTTAACATAATATTTCACAACACAATGGTAAACAATATTCACAATTATGTAAAAATTATTAAAATCAAATAATATTAGAACTATTGAATATCAAATAATAATAACTAAGCATCTCAAAAATAATGAAAATCATACGTTTTTGTTATGAAAACAAAACCTATTAAATATTGATAAAATATGATTTTTTTCAAGTAATATTTAGATGTTATTTTGAATGAAAATGTATTGTTAATTTATATATTTATAGTGCTAAAGATTAGTTTTAATTGATTTATAATTATAACACTATTAAATGATAATTAATATAAAATAATAAGTTTAATTTACTATGAACCAAAGTTTAATTAAGTAATAGTAACTATAGATTGTTACAATCATAAAACAATATCTGATATAAACTTAAAATTGTAAACCAAAATTTTTTATGCTAAAACATTAAGAACAAAACTAGACGCGAAAGTGTATCTGAATCCATCGATTCCTTGAAATTTTTTTGAGTCTTACCGTTTTGACCTTCTAATTAGCACACAAGAAAATTATAGAAAATTTGCTCTCTTTTCTATAGATGGGATGTTAGAAAAGTTGCTTATGTGTAATTTAAGGGCCATAATCTTAATATATAACTTTTTCACATTAATCCTAATTTCTAATCAGACAATCATTAATTAGAAATTAGTTACTAGAATATTCCAACTCAAATTTTAAAATAAAGTTTATTTGGGATTAAACAAATCAATTCTTGAACAAAGAATATCTTTTTTATCACCAAGAAGCATTTTTTTAAATTTTTAGATATAAAATAATAGAACATAAATATTACTATATTATAAATAAAATAAAACATAAATAATAATAGTATTGCTTATATAATAATTCAACAGTGAATAAGATTTAAATGAGTTTTAAATCATTTAGAAATAATAAATCGAAATTAATTTTCAATTTGAACCCATTTCACTTCTACTTATATTTGAATATTTTGTACTTACACAAATATGAATATGTGATCTCACTTCATTTTAAGAAAATTAGATTAAAAGTTTGAAAATGATATTTAGCACAAGAAAAATACAACAATGTATTAAAATCTATATAAGATAAAGTACCATTATTACAGAGAAAAATTCAAGTAAATTTTGCTCTGTCTTGAGCTATTTATTGTCTTGATCCAATATATATATATACATTTTTAAAAAAAATAACAATTTTCTATGGTAGTCACTTTTGCCCTTGTTCCTTTCATTCCTTTTCTTCGCAGCTCTTTTTTCAAAGCTAGAGAGCATCTTAATTACAGCATGGGTCGCCTCCCCCTCCACTTTCCATACTACCATATGTGTCGGATGGGCTATCATAATATGGAGGATTCTTCCGACCTTGGGAAGGGCAATTGTCATATCGAGGATGTCTCCGACCTGCAACTCAACATCATCAGGATGAAGATCAAGTAAGATTATTTAATGAACTGCAATTAGTCTATGAGATAGAAGCACATTTTCATTGGTGTTGTGTTTATTGCGATTATGAATATGATTGATGCTATTGAAATTAATTATGAAAAATATGAATGACGAAAAAAGTCAAAACCGTAAGGTCCGGATCAGCTTCTGGCAGCTGCTGAGGATATGAGAAGCATGATGGCCAAGAAAACCACCATAATCTTCACATGAAATGTGTTGTGGGTTAAAGCCATTCTGAAGAAATCTTGTGACACAAAATAAGGGCCTTAAGCTTGGAAATATAGCAGAGGCGTGCAATGGGGTTGATGAGCAATAATTGGCACTTTGTAGCTTAGTATTTATAGACCAAAAAACATCATTGACTTTGGTATAAAGATGTCTCAAGGATTCACTATCTGTCTAGCTATTGGGAACACATGGTTGAATGCCAATGCTCAATCATGTGTTGGACAAAGTTTCCAAAATGTCGATCGAACATGGCCCCATTCTATTCAAGCTATGTGTCGCCGCCATACATACCATGAACCTGTTTTGTATTCCACTCCTTTTTAACTCAGCGATCAACATAACATATTTAAGTTACCAATAAAAAAATATAGTACCATATTTTATTTGCAACAGAAATTATGCACATATACTCGCAAGATTATCAATGGTTCTTGAGCTATTAAGTGTTGAAGAAAACGTTACTAGCATAGACAAGTGTCAAATGACCAGTGGAGGCTCCTAACCTTTGTCGTCATTCACAACAGCCAAGAAAATTCTGCTTTTCTATTTTCATTCTCTTCAACAGATTGCTCCACGTTTCTCCTCTTATTTCCATGACTAAAATATGTTATTTGCTCTCAATCTCTAGTATAAATGTACTAAAAATGATCCATCAAGAATGCAGAAGGAAATCATTTCTCATTTTTCTGGTTCTTTTATTTTTTCTGCATATGCTTAGCATCTAGTCTATGTTATACATATTTCTTTACTTTGTATCGGAGCCTTTCTTCCTCACAGATTAAGCTGTCGTTATGACCAACACCAACAGTAACGCCACCAGTCAAATGACTGAATCTGTCACTACTTCCGGTGCGATTGGGAGCTTCGTCAATGGCTTTGATGGAAGACTTATTTCAACCAAAAAGCTTAATATTATCTTAGATGATGACAAATACTTATTGTGGCAACAACAAGTTTTATTGGCAGCCAAAACCTTCAAACTTCAAGGCTATTTAGACGGCACCCTAGTTCCACCTCCCTCGATGATACCCGATAAAAGTGGTGGATCAACACCAAACCCAAATTTTGCAAGATATGAGCAACAAGATAGTGCTGTTGCTTCTTGGTTGCTTTCATTCGTTAGTCAAACTATTCTTCCTCACCTTATTGGAATGAACACTTCTTCTCAAATATGGCAAACTTTGGCCCATGTCTATGGCAGCAAAACGACCTCCAAGTTGTTTAAAAGGTGGCAACGACAGCAGCAAAGTTTAAGAATCCATGCAAACTTACGTTGCATGCATAAAAGCAGAAACTCGGCTGAAGCATGTTAAAATCCATTGTGCAATTCGACAAGCCTTGTTTATTTAGTTGACTTTTGTTAGTCTATGGTGTAATCATTATATGCTTTGATCAGCTAAGGTTAAAATGTGTGCTTAGCTGATTTAGTAGTCAAATTAGGTTGTCATTTTGTTGATGTAAACCTTTAGTTACTTGCACAAGCAAGCTGTGTTTTCTTTCTATGTAGCTTTGTTCTATTTATGTATGTAACCATGCACTTATTTGGGTAATGAGAAAAACACTTTGCTCATTCAACCTTTTACTTGTTCTTGCTCCTGTTTTAAGCTTTCAAACATCTAAAACATTCATCTAAGTTGTTTTTAAACTTTGTTTGCTAAGTTAGAATCCAACAAATGGTATCAGAGCCTGTTGTCTTTGAGGGCCTCTTGTTGTGTGCTGTGTGTTTGAAAGAAAAGAAGCAGGAACTATCTTTGTTGCTCAGAGTTTTGGAAGCTGCGTGAAGATGAGCTTCTCACCACCACCTCCACCCGTGTTTGCTGGTGAAAGCTACAATATATGGGCTGTCAAAATGAAAACATATCTACAGGCACATGACCTGTGGAATGTTGTCCAAAATGACACAGAACCACCACCCTTAAGAGCTAATCTCACGATAGCTCAGATAAGGCAGTATAATGAAGACTGTGCAAAGAAGTACAAGGCCATGTCATGCCTTCAAAGTGGAGTTTCAGATGCTATCTTCACAAGGATAATGGCCTGCAACACACCAAAGGAGGCCTGGGACAAACTCAAGGAAGAGTTTCAAGGCTCAGACAAAACCAGGCAGCAACAACTCATCAACTTGAGAAGGGACTTTGAGAATCTGAGAATGAAAGACTCAAAAACCATCAAGCAGTATGCTGACAGAATTATGTCTATTGTCAACAACATAAGACTGCTTGGAGATGACTTTAGTGATCAGAGGGTAGTGGAGAAAATCATAACAACCTTGCCAGAGAAGTATGAATCCAAGATTTCTTCCCTGGAGGATTCGAGGGACTTATCTGCCATTCCCTTGACAGAACTAATAAATGCTCTCTATGCTCAAGAGCAAAGAAGAGCAAACAGAATGGAGGAGTATTCTGAGGGAGCTTTTCAAGCTAGGAGTAGAGAGAGCTCAAGCTTCAGCTCGAATCACAAAGGCAAGAAGCCTATGTTAGAAAAGAAAGAAAGAGGAAAGAAGGAAGCTGCCAAGAAGAAGTTTCCACCCTGTGCTCATTGCAAAAGAACAACTCACCTTGAGAAATATTGCTGGTACAGGCCTGACATTCAGTATAGAGGCTGCAAACAGCTTGGTCACATTGAGAAAGTGTGTAAGAACAAACCAAAAGCTCAGTCACAGAATCATAATCAGGCTCAAGTAGCTGAAGACATCGAGGCACAGGAAGAACATGTCTTCACAGCCTCCTGCTTTGCAAGCTCGAGCAAAGTCAGCAAAATTTGGCTGATCGATAGTGGATGCACTCATCATATGGCCTCAGAGGAAAGCATGTTCAAGGAGCTTGACACCTCATTTGAATCCAATGTCAGAATTGGAAATGGCGAGCTTCTTAAGGCTAAAGGCAAAGGCAAAGCAGTGATTTGCACCAAGTCAGGTATTAAAACCATTTCAAAAGTTCTTTATGTACCTGACATTGACCAAAATTTGTTAAGTGTTGGTCAGCTACTGGAGAAAGGGTACTCTCTCCTGTTTGAAGGCAAAATCTGCACAATCAAAGATGCTACTGACCAGGTGTTGGCAAAAGTAGCTATGCAAGATAGAACCTTCAATGTGGATGTAAATCAGTTGCAAGCAAGAGCATATGCAGCTCAGACTGATGAGGCAAGTTTGTGGCACAAAAGAATGGGGCATGTGAACTACAACTCACTCGGGCAAATGCAAAAACTGAATTTGGTTGAAGATATGGCTAAGTTCGAGCCAAACAAAGAGGTGTGTGAAGTCTGTCAGCTTGGCAAGCTAACCAGACTGCCCTTTCCAGTCAACAAGGCATGGAGAGCCCAAGAGAAACTTCAGTTGGTTCACACTGACATCTGTGGACCTATGAAGACCAGCTCACTAAATGGCTGCAAGTATTTTGCCTTGTTCATTGATGACTGCACCAGGTTTTGTTGGGTAACGTTCTTGAAACAAAAGTCAGATGTCACTGACTTCTTTCGCAAGTTCAAGGCTTTGGCTGAAAACCAAGCCAACAGCAAACTCAAGAGCCTAAGATCAGACAATGGAGCCGAGTATGTGTCTCAGAGGTTCCAGAAGATTTGTGATGATGCTGGCATCCTACACCAACTGACCACTGTCTACACACCACAACAAAATGGTGTTTGTGAGAGGAAAAACAGGACTGTTCTTGATATGGCCAGATGCCTACTGTTTGAGGCCAAAATGCCAAACAACTTCTGGGCTGAGGCAGTAAACACATCTATCTACTTACTAAATAGACTACCAACTAAAGCAGTCAAAGGTAAAACACCCTTTGAGGCCTGGTTCGGCCAGAAACCAATCGTGTCACACTTGAAAGTGTTTGGATGCTTATGCTATGCACTTGTGCCAGCAGAGAAGAGAACCAAGCTGGAAAGAAAGTCTGTGCCAGGGGTATTTGTAGGCTACAGCAGTGTGAAGAAGGGTTATAGGATCTTTGATCCATCAACAAAAAAGGTTATTGTAAGCAGAGATGTCAAGTTCAATGAAGGAAGCTATTGGAAGTGGAATGGGACAGATGCAAGCTTAACTGAAGAAGACTTGCAGGACCTTGATCACCAACATGCTGAAGTTGAAAATGAAGCTATGGATGATTTTGATGATATGCCTGTTAGGGGCACCACAACATTGGCAGACATCTATGAAAGATGTGCTGTAACCATGGTTGAGCCATCCTGCTATGCTGAAGCCTCGAAAGAGAAATGCTGGCAAGAGGCTATGGAAGCTGAACTAAGGATGATTCAAAAGAATGAAACCTGGGAGCTGGTTGATAGACCAGAAGGTAGGAAGATCATTGGAGTTAAATGGGTGTTCAAGATCAAAAATAATGCAGATGGATCACTGAACAGACACAAAGCTAGATTAGTTGTGAAAGGGTATAGCCAACAGCAGGGAGTCGATTTCTTTGAAACATTTGCTCCTGTTGCAAGGCTAGACACTATAAGAATGTTGTTTGCCTTAGCAGCCCAGAAACAGTGGTAGGTGCATCAACTGGATGTCAAATCAGCCTTTTTAAATGGATTTCTCATGGAGGAAATCTTCATAGATCAACCTGAAGGCTTTGAAGTTCAAGGAGAAGAAGAGAAGGTCTACAAGCTCAAAAAGGCCCTGTATGGTCTCAAGCAAGCTCCAAGGGCCTGGTACGATCGAATGGATACCTACCTGACAAGGCTCGGGTTCACAAAGAGCACCAGTGAGCCTACTCTCTATGTTAAGAAGGAAGGTAATGAAACTTTGCTAATTGTTTCATTGTATGTTGATGATTTACTGGTCACTGGCTGCAAAAGGGAGGAAATTGAAACCTTTAAGAAGCAAATGCAAACTGTGTTTGAGATGACTGACCTTGGATTAATGACATACTTCCTTGGCATGGAAGTGAAACAAAATGAACAAGGTATTTTCATAGGCCAGAAGGCATTCGCATCGAAGGTTTTGAGCAGGTTTTGCATGACAAACTGCAAGCCTGCTAGCACTCCTGTGGCTTTAGGAGAAAAACTCACCAGCCTAGGAAATGAAGATCGAGTGGATGAAAAGAATTACAGAAGCTTGGTTGGCTGCCTGCTCTATTTGACTGCAACTAGACCAGACATCATGCATGCTGTTGGTCTTCTATCGAGATTCATGCATTGCTGCACAGTTGCACATTTTAAAGCAGCAAAAAGGGTCCTAAGGTATGTCAAAGGGACTCTGAGTTGTGGAGTGAAGTTTGAAAGGGCTGAGGAGCTGAGACTAGTGGGATATTCAGACAGTGATTGGGCTGGTTCTGTTGATGACATGAAGAGCACATCAGGCTACTTCTTCACCCTTGGCTCAAGTGTCTTCTGCTGGAGCTCGAAGAAGCAACAGACAGTGGCTCAATCCACTGCTGAGGCAGAATACATCGCAGCTGCTTCTGCTGTAAATCAAGCCATTTGGCTTAGGAAAATATTGTGTGATCTGAATGCTAATCCAAAGGAGGCCACTGTGATTAAGGTTGACAACCAATCGGCTGTAGCCATTGCCAAAAATCTGGTTTTTCATGGTAAGACCAAGCATTTTAAAATTAGATATCATTTTGTGAGAGAAGCTGAAATGTCCAAGGAGATAAGCTTAGTTCACTGCTGCTCAAAAGATCAACTTGCTGACCTATTAACCAAACCATTGGCTGCTTCAAGGTTTGAATATTTGAAGAAGAAAATCAGAGTTTGCTGCTTTGTAGCCAAGGAGGAGTGTTTAAAAGGTGGCAACGACAGCAGCAAAGTTTAAGAATCCATGCAAACTTACGTTGCATGCATGAAACCAGAAACTCGGCTGAAGCATGTTAAAATCCATTGTGCAATTCGACAAGCCTTGTTTATTTAGTTGACTTTTGTTAGTCTATGGTGTAATCATTATATGCTTTGATCAGCTAAGGTTAAAATGTGTGCTTAGCTGATTTAGTAGTCAAATTAGGTTGTCATTTTGTTGATGTAAACCTTTAGTTACTTGCACAAGCAAGCTGTGTTTTCTTTCTATGTAGCTTTGTTCTATTTATGTATGTAACCATGCACTTATTCGGGTAATGAGAAAAACACTTTGCTCATTCAACCTTTTGCTTGTTCTTGCTCCTGTTTTAAGCTTTCAAACATCTAAAACATTCATCTAAGTTGTTTTTAAACTTTGTTTGCTAAGTTAGAATCCAACACAAGTTAATGTTTTATCGTCTAGCACTTCATTCTCAACGCAAAGGTAATTTGAGCATGAATGATTATTTACTTAAAATTAAAAGTTTCTGTGATAACTTGGCAAATTGTAGAGAAATGGTTAGTGAATATGAGCATGTTAAGGCTATTTTAAATGGTTTATCTGCTGATTTTGAATCTGTTATTACTATCATCTCGGCTAGTCTTATTCCATACAGTGTTCAAATTGTATCCACATTTCTTCTTGATGCTGAAGCTTAACAACAAACTCTTTTCGCCTTTATTCCAGCTGCTGCCAATATGATTACCACTCAAAGTTCTCAAAACAATGGAGAAATTCCCTCTTACAGACCACCCAATCCTTCTTCTTTTCGAGGTCGAGGAAGGGGTCGATCCAATAATTCTAGGCTCCAATGCTAACTTTGCGAAAAGCCTGGGCATTTGGTAGATCGATGCTACTTTTGTTTCAATCAAAATGATAAAGCTTTTACTTACAGACCTCCCTCTTCACAACTGGGAACACAAGCTCCTCAAGCCTATGTTGCTGCCTTTAACACCCCTTAATGGACATCAACTAGTGGGTCATCCTTTGTGCACAATAGTGGGATAGCACCATGGGCACCACCTCCTTCATTTGAACCACATGGGTATTGGATTTATCAAACCCCACCTCTCTAGGATGCTAATGCTTCCATGCCACCAACCACTACTCTGCCTAATAATGCCAATGCTTATATTGCAACTCCTGAGACAGTAAGTGATCCAAGTTGGTACACAGACTCTGGTGTTACCCACCATATAACTCACTCTTCTGAATCCATGGGTGAAAAAGCTTCATATTCTGGACCAGGTACAATTTATGTTGGTAACGGTTGTGGTCTTCCTGTTATGCATACTGTCAATTGTCTTTAATTACTCGAACACGACCTTTAGTCATGCGCTCTTTACTTTATGTTCCTGGCATCACTAAAAATCTTCTCTCTGTTTCCAAGTTCACTAGTGATAATCAAGTGATGTTTGATTTTTTTTCCAAAGGAGTACAAGGTTCGGGACCTAAAGACAAATGAAGTTCTGTTGCGTGGAAGTTGTTGTTTTCTTCTTCAAATCCGCCTGCTCAATGTTATGTTGCTTCGCATGCTACTTCGTTGCCTTTATGGCATGACCGTCTTGGGCATCCATGCCGCTCTACTCTTGTTCAAGCTCTTCAAAACTGTAATGTTTCATTTCATGATAATAAAATTGGAGACTATTGTCTAGCATGTCAAATGGTAAAAGCTCATAAATTGCCTTTTACAAATTCCTTGATTGAGTATACAACACCGTTACAGTTAATTATATCTGATGTTTAGGGACCAGCACTGGTTACATCAAATGGTTTCTCCTATTATGTGGAATTTACAGATGCTTTTTCTAGATATACATGGGTATATTTTCTCTCTCGAAAATCAGATGTTTTAAGTGTGTTTATTGACTTTATAAGATGGTGGAACGCCTTCTTCATCACAAGATAAAAATACTTCAAACTGATAATGGTGGAGAATTTCAAGCTTTAAAAGGGTATCTATCGCACCATGGTATCATTCATCGTTTATCCTACCCTCATACTTCTAAACAAAATGGCATAGTTGAATGGAAACATCGCCAAATTGTTGAATCCGGGTTGTCGATGCTTGCTCATGCTAGTATGCCTCTACATTACTGGAATGATGCCTTTACAAGTGCTATTTTCCTTATTAATCGACTTCCTACCATGGCGTTAGATGGTCTTTCTCCATTTGAAAAACTCTTTGGGACAAAACCAGATTATCAATTCTGCCATGTATTTGGGTGTCTCTACTTTCCAAATTAGCGCCTTTAACAGGAACAAATTGAATTTTTGGTCGGAGCCTTGTGTTTTCCTTGGTTATTCTCCTTTACTCAAAGGATATCGGTGACGGACATCAGAGGGTAAAATCATTGTTTCACATCATGTTATTTTTAATGAACAACAATTTCCTTTTAAAAAACCCCCAATCTTAGCTTTTACCTCACTAAAATAAAAATTCAACCACTACCTTGTATATTATGCCATCACCCATTAACTCATCCCATCCTTCACGTCACACAAGTCCATCACCTCCAGATATTTCTACTACTACTCCTACACACACCATGGGACCCGCCATGTGCTCACTTGATAACCCCCCATCTTTGCCCTATATACCGTCCCACCCTCCCACTTTATTTGACAATTCCCACACTACAATTAACCCACCATCACATTCTACTCCTACACCCTCACCACAAATTGACCAAACTCATAATTTTGACCCACAACAAGCTTCCACCACAAACACTCATCCCATGATAACTAGAAGCAAAACTGGAATTTTTCGCCCCAAAATCCTACTTTCTCAAGAACCTTCCTCTGAACCCGAATTACCCTCTGATATTCATAGTGCTATGCATTATCCCCACTGGAAAAATGCAGTTCACAGTGAGCTTCAAGCTTTGATAAAAAATAACACTTGGACACACTGCTCGCTCACAAGTGTTTCTTATGGCTTATGTTGATGATATTGTTCTAACTAGCAGTTCTCAATTTGATATTGTCACCCAACTTCACTCTTGATTTGCTATTAAAGATCTTGGAACTATTCAATATTTTCTTGGTATTGAGATTTGCTCCATGACTAGTGGCTTATTACTTTCACAAAAGAAATATCTTCTAGAATTACTTCATCGAACTGGTATGCATGGTGTCGCACCTACTCCTACGCTAATGGTAGGTCTCCCTCATCTGACTTGCAATAATGGTACTCCATTTGAAGATACTCACTTATATAGAAGCGTAATCGGCACTCTTCAATATGCATGTATTGTTAGAGTATGCCCAAAGATCAATCATGAGATGGTTGTAATAACATACTTGATTTATCATGTTTATTAATATAAGGCGTTACAATTATTATTTCAGTTTCTTTTCCGTGTGTATGAATAAACTGTTTTATAATAATGTCATGAGAATAATATAATTATTCTTAAAAGGTCCTTAGTCAAGTATTATTATTGGATAGGACAACGATAACGCATTAAGACTAACATGTAGTTGATTGATGATAAAGAGTTGTCATTGATATGGAGTGTCAGAATCGATGCATGAATATGTGTGTTAGAGAACAACATATTGGACTGACCCGTTATGAGTATGTTTCTTGGATTATTATGTAATTGTCACGACATTACTCATAGTGATTAATATGTATATGATCCTCAAACTTGAGATCATCATAATCCCAACATCGTGAGTTGTATATTTTGATACAGTCAAACGTACACCGTAACTGGTTGTTCTATAAAGGCTGATGTTGGATTTACCAAAATCTATGTAGAGGGATATGGTTGATCGATATTGGATAAGTCCCTCCTACATAATGGGAGTAATATCTTAGGCCACTTGATTGAGTGAGACTAGAAATGCATGACCATGCTCAAATAAGCTAATATGAGATGTCATACTTATTTGTATATCATAGTCTACTTAAGATATCAAGGAACATGGAATTGACTATACAAGTGTGACTATTCCACGACTTGTGTTCAATCCAGAGATAAAGGACTTAAGGATTAGTGCGTGAAAAGATTAATCATAAAAAGGTTATGTCGAATCATGATTTCTTATGACTTAGGTAGCAATGATGCATTGCTAGGTGCCACTTATTGTTTGTAACATTGGAATCGTTCTAACATTACTGCTAACGTTACAAGAACCTATAGGGTCACACCCTATAGTTGAAATGAATGGAATAAAACATAATTGGTATTGTGTTTGGTTGTAGCATGAATTAAATTAATTATAGAATTAATTTAATTGGGTAATCAAATATCGAACACATTATATGTACAAGGTTGTTGTACACATAATGAGAATATGATTTTGGTTCGTATATAAATAAATATAGTTTACCGAAATCTTTATTATAATTAATGTAATTATAATTTTCAGTTTTTTAAACATTATTATATTTATTTAATCTGAGAAACCCTAAAAAATAATAAGATATAAAATCTCGTTTTTCTTTGCTTGGTGAGTCTAGCAGCCGTCAAAGCAAAGTCTTCTCCAGAATTGTTTGGGGATTCCTTCCGTTCATAATTAACTGGGTGGATTACGTAGAGGTTGGAGTCATCAAATATTGCGATTTGGTTTGATAGTAGATCAGATTACTCATTGCCGAGGTGTCGCTGTCTACTCAGAATCACCATTTGGTAATTTCGAAACCTTTTTTTCACCCTGATTTGTTCCTCACACATGGATCCATGGTTAGGATCGACGAGTGTTATATTTTTCCGCTGCGTCGTAGAGGTGCCGACGTTCCAACATGTATTACCAGACCAGATCTCACTTATTGTGTTAATAAACTAAGTCAATATATGAATCATCTGCTAGACACTCACTAGAAAGCTATAAAAAGAGTATTGAGGTACATCAATGGAACTCTTGATTATGGATTGCGGTTCAAAAAGAGGTGTTTTGATCTTGTTGGATATTCAGATGCTGACTGGGCCTCCACACCTGAAGATCGACGCTTCACCACCAGCTACTGTATTTTCTTAGGACCAGATCCTATCATATGGTCATCTAAAAAGTAGTCAGTTTTCTCCCGTTCATCTACTGAAGCTGAATATAGAAGCTTAGCTAATTGTTCTTCTGAAATGCTTGGGTTACAACAACTTCTTAAAGAACTTGGTATAACTTACACACACACACCCATTATATAGTGTGATAATACCTCTGCAGTTTCAATCTCTACTAATCTAGTTCACCACACAAAAGTTAAACATGTTGAGATTAATCTATACTTTGTGAGGGAAAAGGTTCTCTCTAGAGCTTTGCAAGTCAACTATATCCCCTCAAATAAACAAATTGTTGATGTTCTCACTAAACCATCTTACCTAAAGACTTTTCTCACTTTCGTAAAGCTTTATGTGTTTCTTCACCACAAACTATAGAAGACGGAGAGAATGTTGAAGAAAATGTTACTAGCATAGACAGGTGTCAAATGACCAGTGGAGGCTTCTAGCCTTTGTCGTCATTTACAACATCCAAGAAAATTCTGCTTTTCTATTTTCATTCTCTTCAACAGATTGCTCCACGTTTCTCCTCTCATTCTCCATGACTAAAATCTATTATTTGCTCTCAATCTCTAGTATAAATGTACTAAAAATGATCCATCAAGAATGCAGAAGGAAATCATTTCTCATTTTTCTGGTTCTCTTTTTATTTTTTCTGAATATGCTTAGCATCTAGTTTATGTTATACATATTTCTTTACTTTAAGAAAATTAAATTTCAGAATTCTAATATTTGATTTTAGTAATTTACAAGTTTAATTACATTTTTAAATTATTAATTAATATTAAATTCAATTTAAGTAAAATTTTGATTCGAGTTTGAATTTGTTTTTAATTTGAATTCAATTAGGCTTGATAATATCTTGCTTTTGATTCTGGTGATTCTTATAATGAATTTTAAATGTTTGTTTCGTTATTTGTTCGAACATCAACTATGTAACACCCCAAACCCAACCGAGAAGTTTTAGTTGAATTTGGAGGAATCATATTAACTCATTGAAAACAGGTTTCACTAAGTATTCAGAAAATACTCAAATCGTTCCTAGGTTTGTCCACTTTGTCCACTTGAGTGATTTTGACATTTCGTGTTTAGAAATAACCATTATCGACGAATTTATGAAACCCAAAAATGAGTTAAAAATAGAATCACAGATTACAGACACCAAAAGTTCCAAACAAACAATAACAAAAATGACTATATTTACACTGAGGGTAAGAAAAACCCGAGATCCCGCACGCCGTCTGATCCTAAGTCAGAGGTTATGTAACACCCCAAACCTAGCTTGGAAGTTTAAGCCAAACTTGAACGAGTTACACCAACGCATTGAAAACCGATTTCTTTTTGAAATTTTAACTTTGAAAACCAGAAATTCAATTTTGGCGGTTTAGGTGATTTTATAGTTTCGTGTTAGAAATTGACCGATACAGATAAGATTATTGAAAGGAAAGCAAGGCAAATTCCAAAGACCATTTACAAACCCAAAAGATAAATCACAGTTATTATAGTGCAAGACAATCCGAGCTCCCGAACGCCGTCGGATCCTAAGTCAAATGTCCACCTGAATAGAATAAGTTAAGACAATGGGTGAGCTATCAAGCATCGCGTAACCAAGCTCAGATACAAATAACAATTCTTGATATATAAATCAAAGTCACGCAAGGAACTTAAGACGGTTTTATAACTAGTACGAAATAGAACAAAACAGAATAGAATAGAACCAAACAAAACAAAACGAAACAGAACATAACAACTCAAGTATAACAGAACCGAACAGAGCAGAGCAGAGTAGAACAGAGGGTGTGCATTATGTAGATGTTGTATTTTCAAATAGATCAGAATGTAGATTTATCAGAAAACATCCTACCCAAACTCCGTTGCACACCAAAATAGAGTCCCTCAAAACTCATCCAACCAAATCACACAACAAATATCTGTGGACGGTGCCACCTATATTTTGCAGTTAAAACTGATAGATCAAATACATTTTGTCAAGCCACTATAGTACAGTCGGAACAGAATTGTGGAGAAACCACTAGATAATGCAGGTCATTAAACTGCTAGAAACTTCCTCCTTTCACATCAACCCAAATCCCATGCAATATGTCATAGAATGCATATGCAAAATCAGAGTAATGAGCATGTAAGCCATTCTATCTCTCAATAACACAATAAGTAAATATGGGAGTCCATGTTTTGTAAAACAGGCTTATCAAACCTCAACAGACCATACCAGATTTTCCATGAAGTCACATGTGACAGCCCAAAATTGACCCTAGTCGGGAAGTGGTTTCGGGACCACAAAACCGAGTCTTATAAATAATTAAAGATTATATTCTGTGTTTATGATGTGCGTAAATGCTTGTGTGATAGTTCCATACTTTAATTTGGTCAGTGTATGTGGAATTTATTAGTAGGGACTTATGTGAGACAATTTAGAAATATGCTAGGCAAGTGTTCAAGTGGCCCATTAATATATGTGGGAAAGTGTTTGTCCTTGCATGTCAAATTAGCCAAATTAAAGCATAGTGGCTGGCCATGCTATGGGTGGAAACATGTCACCAACATGTTATGCTAGTGATGTATGCTAAGAAAAATAAAATAAAGAGCATGGTAATTAAACAATGAAAAGGAAGGGTGATGAAAAAAAATGGTCTCATCCATACCCCCCTTGTTGCCGTGAGTTGAGGAAAGAAAACAAAAAAAAAATGTGTTCATTCTTGAACACCTTTGGCCGAATAGAGGAAAGAAAGGAAGGGGAAGAGCTTGAGAAAATCGGCTATGGTGGTTTGCTAGACTAAGGTATGTTTGATGTTGTTCTTGAGATGCATGCATGTTTTAGTAGTTGACTTGAGTTCTAAAAACCCATGGTTCAATTTTGTGGATTGATGATGATTTTGTGTTTTGCCATTGATGAGTGCTTGAGCTTTTTGATAGTAGTTGATGAAAAGTGAAAGATATGTTAAAGATTAATATGTTAAATTAAGGCTTGGTAAGCTAGCTATTAAGGTGAAATGCTAATGTTAGTATTTGATTTGGTAATAATCTGTTTGGGGACAGCAGCAGTAAGGTGATTTTGGAAAATCGCCATAATTTGTAGGAGTTGAATTAGAAGCTGAGTGAATTATGCCATTAAATCTTGAAGAGTCTATTTTCTTACAAAAGAAACTATAAAAACAAAAGAGTTACCGATCTTGAGATATTTGAAGTATTGTGGGGCTGAGTCAAAATAACTACTAGATTCCCTGTTCTGTTTTTAGGAAATCATTATAAATTGTACAAAAATGATTATAAGATAAAATTTATATGCTTAGACTCCTTAATGAGTCTAGTTTCAAATGAGATCAAATACAACACATTTTGAATTCTGTAAAATGAGAAATTTGATTCGTAGTGAAGAGTGGTCAGAATAGTCAAACAGTGAAACAGGGGAAACTTTAAGAAAAATCTGGTATTGATTGGCCAAGCCAAAAATTCTGAAAATTTTATGGATGGAAGATATACGAGTCTATATTCAGGGAAAATTAACGGCTAGTGATTTGGAGTTTTGTAGCTCCAGTTATAAACAATTTAGCGACTACTGCTCAGGAAAACAGCTCGTAGTGAATATGTGATTTTGTTGTAAACATTAATGAAAATTTGCCAATGAGTTATTTATTGACTATTATAAAGCTTACTATAATCT
Source organism: Gossypium hirsutum (assembly GCF_007990345.1). Classification (NCBI taxonomy): domain Eukaryota; kingdom Viridiplantae; phylum Streptophyta; class Magnoliopsida; order Malvales; family Malvaceae; genus Gossypium; species Gossypium hirsutum. Next base: position 45,681,195 of record NC_053441.1, on the reverse strand, counting down.
ATGTGTGTGAAGGTCAAATCAATATATATATTATTCTGAAAGTAATACTTGAATAGTCGATTAATGACTATTTTAAATTTTGTTGAACTTAAGCTCAAGAGCAAAAGGGAACTAGATCCGATAAAGGCAAAGAAAAGATCACTGAGTAGTCGAGTTGGAACCGTCTTACCCAACACAAGGTAAGTCATTAAGCATGTAGTTGGTATTATTTCAAATGGTCATAATGTTTATGTATTGATGCTGAATGGAATGAATAAATATACATATATATATGCATGTACGTATGTGATGATGAAATTGTTGAATGAAAAGAAAAGAGGTAAGATGTACTGAGTTGTTGATCTCGGCACTAAACGTGCGGGTATAACCATTTATGACCATGAGATTGGCGCTAAGTGCGCGGGATTAAATTGTACAGCACTAAGTGTGCGAAATGAATATGATGCACTAAGTGTGCGAATTGACCATGCGGCACTAAGTGTGCGAGTTTGACTATGTAGCACTAAGTGTGCGATTTGATTACGTAGCACTAAGTGTGCGAGTTGATTATATAGCACTGAGTGTGCGGACTCAATATACATTCGTGAATCATTATGGACACTATGTGTGCGACACTATTGAGTCGATCGCGGACAGCGGATCGGGTAAGTGTCTTGAGTACATGGCTAATAGGTGCTATGCTTATACTTGGTGTTGAGCTCGGTAAGTTTGAACCTATGTGACAACTATACTTGAAGTCACGTACATAAAATTTATCGTAGGATGGGTGAAAGGCCATTTAGTCGTTTGATTGTAACGAAAATAAATTGATTTATGAAAATGCTTCAATGTCCTATTGATGAGTATATGGAATGTGAATGCATGAATTGATATGAAATTGAATCGATAGGTTGGAGGAACTATGGTATGGTTCGGAATGGATGGAGTAATTAGCCTCGTTCCATTTTGTTTTCTCTTGTGATAATGTTATTGATGGATGGTAGTGCATAGCTTATGACTTACTGAGTTATAAACTCACTCGGTGTTTCCTTGTCACCTATTCTAGGTTTCTTGGACACATCTCTTTTTTGCGTGATCGGGCCGTCATCGAAGTCATCACACCGGATAGCAAGTTTTGGTACTTTCTTCTTAGTTGGCTTAGAACATTTTGGCATGTATAAGCTATTACGTTGTGTTTGAACTTTGGCATGTAAACTTTAAGCCATGCGAAAATGGCACGAATGTTCGATTGAGTTGGATCAAGGGTAGGCATGAAATGGACCTAGTTACTTTCGTAACAGATGCTGGCAGCAGCAGTGTCATGAGATTGAAAAATCACTAAAAATAGTAGGAGTGGAATTAATTGATGAATAAATTATGTAATCGAAGCTCGATGAGTCTGTTTTCATGAGGAAGTAACCAAAAGATCATATGGGCAGTATATTAAGAGATAATCAGATTTTTGTGGGACAGGGCCAGAACGGTTTCTGGATTCCCTGCTCCGACTTTGGAAATTCATTATAAATTAACCAGAGATAATTAGTGGTCGTACCATATATGTATAGATTCCTCTCCGAGTCTAGTTTTCATAGAAACAAACGGCATCAGTATTGAAGCCCCGTGCAGGGAGATATCCAAGTCGTAATGGGAAAAGGTCAGTGTAGTCGACCCCTGCAACATGGGAGACTTTGACTAATAAACTGTACTAATTGGCCCGACCAAAAATTCTAGAAAAAAATACATAGATGGGCACATGAGTCTAGTTTCTGGGAAAAATTACGAAACTGATTTTCGAGTTACGAAACTCAAGATATGATTTTTAAAACGACTAGTACACAGATTGGGCAGTGTCTGGAAAATAAATTTTATAAGGGGTTAAAGTCAGTTAACACCTCGTGTTCGACTCCGGTGTCGGTTTCGGGTTCGGGGTGTTACATCACATGAACGGTTATAAATCAAAATCAGTAACAATCAGTCTAACATGTTTAAATATCGTATATTTTTCATCAACAGAGTAACGCAGAGGCGTACCAACAAACTTAACAAAATACAGATTGTACCTAGTTAATTTGTACACATAGACAATAGCAAATTACGTTCTGATAGATCCTACTCACTTAGGTTCAAACATAACAGATATACGTACAAATCACAAGTTGTTCATCATCTAACACGTTCAGATATCGCATATACCATCCATATATCAGTCTTAGAGCATCAAATACTCCTCTTACGATTAAATTCAGATCATAAATGCATTATGGACGTTAATACTCGTGTTAGGCAACACTTACGGCCTCAAAAATAGGATTCAAATCTTATTCATATGCCACACGGCCTATACACACACCCATGTCCTTACCTGTGTGGCTCACATGGCCTCAGCACACGCCCATGTCCTTGGCCGTTTGGTTCTAAATTATAAACAGTGAGTTACACCGCCTGGACACACGCCTATGTCCTTGCCTGTGTGGCTCACACGGCTTGGACACACACCCATGTCCTTTTTCGTGCGGTTCACATAACCTGGGCACAAGCCCATGCCCTTGCCCGTGTGGCTTACACGCCTATGTCCCTGGCTGTGTGGTGTCGATAGTCCCAGTTTTTGACAATTGAAAATACAGAAAAAGAGAGGTTTCGACACCCACCAAATTTGAACTCGATGCAGTGAAACAAGGATGAATTCCCACCCCTAAAACTACATTACAACAACAAATCAAAATGACTTAGTTGAAACAAATCACTAATGTTAGCATCCAAAACCGAAGTTATATCAAAGGACTTTAACACGAAATCTCAAATAAAAAACTAATGCTTACCTTCGCATGAAATAAACAATATAAACCTAGAACGTTGGAAGAACGTTACTCTTAAGAACTTCGCTTGACAAGGACTTACACAAACCATAAATCTAATTCGGCCAAAAGGACTTGAGTTCAACCATTGTCGAACTAAAGTAAATAAAACTGAGTTAGGACCACTTACAATTTGCTTGAAGACTAAAGGCATAAAGGAACTTGCGTAGAGAATATAGAAAGGCTCAACGTGTAACATCTCGATTTTGGGCTAGTTGGAACAGTAGTTTCGGGATCACAAATCCGACAAGGAAAAATTCATTTTTCTTATATTTTTATGGTCTACGATTTCACGGAATGATTTTGTGAAAATTTCGTTCGAAAATTTCGACGTTTGGGCACTCAATTTAGTCAAAAGGACTAAATTGTAAAAAGTGCAAGTTCTACATGTTAGAGGTGTTTAATTGTAATGAAACTTTAAATTGGAGGTCCTTATATGGTAATTAGACCATTGGTTAAGTTGGTAGACAAAAATGGGCATGAGATAAGTGAAAGAGGAAAATTTTAAGTTAGGGGCAATTTGGTAATCTAGTAATTAAAATGAATTAAAAGGGAAAAAGATGGCAAATTGTGCTCATCTTCTTCATTTGGACGAAATCAGGAAGGGGGGAAGCCATTGTTAGGGTTTTCAAGTTTCCAAGCTCCATAGTAAGTGATTCTAAGCCCCGTTTTTAATGTTCTTTACGGTTTTGGAGTCCCGGTAACTTGATTTTGCTTATTCTAGCAATAATTTAATCTAGGGTTTATATTTGGAAAAATACTCATATGTGAAATGTGTTTATTTTGATGTTTTATGGTAGAATATGAAGCTAGAAATTATGTTAAGCAACTTTTTCTAAGCGATTTTGAGTAAAAACGAGTAAAACGACATAATCGATAAAAATACTAAATGTTCATAAGTAAGTGTTAGAGTGGGAATTTGATGTTTCCATAGAAGGAAAAAATGTTCAGCATGTTATAATACATAAGAATATGGGATGAAGTTTAATTTACGAGCTTTGGGGCAAAAGTGTAAATATGCAAAAGTTTAGGGGCAAAATTGTAATTTTGCCAAAGTTTGAGTCAAGGACTGTTTTGATAAATGTGAGTACTAAATAAGTCAAATGTGTTATTATAGATCAAGAAAGAAGTGGAATCGACATTGACCGGAGAAAAGAAAAGATTCAAGACTAAATTGCTAAATTTTTATATTGTTACATCAAAGTAAGTTATGTGTAAATAATAGTAATATACTTTTATAAATTGTGAATTTTATTTGATATGTGAATCAATATTGAATGTGGATGGAAAATTGTTCATGAATTATTCAAGTGATAAAGTGTTGAAAATAAAGTGTTAAGTGTAAATTCCCGGTTGAACTTAGGAATAGAAGTGGATACAAGTGACATGTCACTAGAGATCAGTGTTACAGTGTTACAGTGAGTCCCGGGTGCTGGGTGATCTAGCATGTGTTGCAGACACCTGACAGCTTGTGTGAGCAGGCCCGTGGACATTTCCAGTGTTATTGATCAGTGGTAGCTTCGGCTACATATCAGTGGTAGCTTCGGCTACATTTCAGTGGTAGCTTCGACTACATATCAATGTGGCACTTATGTGCTAATTCTCTATGTATCCGTGTATATTCCGAATGTTCAACGGGAAATTGACTAAATGAAAATACATGAGATCATGTAACGATTAAGTGTAATTGAATAATGAATATATGTGTGGAATTGAATTGAATATTGACTTGAAAACGGAAAAGTGAATTTTGAATTGAATAGTGATTAAAAGTGAAAAAGTGAAATTATGAAAAAGTAGAATTAGCAACAAAATAGTTTTGGACAGTAACAATAGTGTGACTTTGAAAAATCACCAAAAATGGTGGAAATTGAATTAGAGAGTGAATAAGATATGAAATGAAATCTTAAGGAGTCTATTTTTACATAAAAGAAACAGAGAAAGTAAAAGAGTTATATATTTTGAGATATTTTAATTTTAGTGAGGCAAGGTTAGATTGATTTCGGAATCCCCTGTTAAGACTTTGAAAAATAATTAAAAATTTTACAAAAATTATTATGAGTTATAATTTATATTATTAGAATCCTTAATGAGTCTATTTTCAAAGGGAACAAACGTAAATATCATCCAAGTTCTGTACAATGAAATAATTCATTTTTAGTGAAGAGAGGTCAGATATGTTGAGCAGTGAAAAAGGGGTGACTTTAAAGAATAAACTATTCTACTTGGCCAAGTAAAAAATTCTAAAAATTTTATGGTAAGAATACATGTGAGTATAGTTTCAAGGAAAATTAACAGATCTTAATTTTGAGCTCTGTAGCTTCGGATAAAAATGATTTAGTGACTCTGACTCAAATAGACAGCTTTGAATTTAAATATAAGTGAATAGTGAAATATGTATAATGCTATTTAAGCATACATAAAGGATGTGGAATGGAGAGGAGGAGGAGGACAATAAAATGTATGAAAGAATTGTGTATAATGGTCATATGCCCGATTATAATCGGTAAATGTTAAATTGAATGGTAAATACGTATTGGTACTGAAGGAACTATTGAGGTATTGAAAAGCAATTGATCAAATGTTTAAGAAATTTAGTCATGACATATATATATATGTGTGTGTGTGTGTGATAATAATGATATATGGATGATTATATCATTGAGTTGCATTGATTAATTCGGTCTATGTGATGGAAATGTCAAGAACATTTGTCTTTGATATGTGATGATCATGGTTTAAGCTCATATGGAAAAATAAAGTTTCATAGTATGAGAGTGTGGTATTGAAATATATATATTGGATTGAGAAATTGATTTGAATTGTGAACATGAAAGATTGTGAATTGAATAAAATGGAAATGAAGCTTTGAATTACATGAGTAAGTATCGGGTCTCGTAGGCCCTATTTGTTATGAATATAATATTTTGAGGATATGTTGTAAAGAATTATAAAAGCATGTTAAAAATTTGAAGAGTTTAAATTTGAATGAAATTTTGTAACTCGGTTTAATACGTTTACATGTGTAAGTGTTCTAGTAATACCTCATACCCTATTCCGGAGTTGAATACGGGTAAAGGGTGTTACACAATGACAAAACATCGAAGTAAAACAAAATGAAAGTATATTTGGTCCGAACAGAAGCAAAACAATAAGAAAAATTACAGAAGAAGAACATCTTTCCCAAGATGAACAAAAGGAAGTTACTTAACTTATTTTCTTTAAAATCAGACAAAACAAACTAAATTACGAAAAAGCACAAAATATTTCCCAATTGCCTATGCATAAGCTCAAACACAAGACCATTGACACAGATAGACGCTTAACCATTAAACCAACAGGCTCATTCTTATCATCAATTGACTGAATTTAACTTGTAAACCGAAATTCAGAGGTAAAGGTTTAAGAAAAACAATAAAATTTCCAAAAACAGGATTCGAACCCAGAACCTCACACATATAACCAAAACACTTAACCATTGAACCAGATCAATTTACTTGTTAAAAATTTCCAAGATCTAAACTCATAATCGCGGGATGACCACTCTTGGTTTCAAAACTCAATTTCTTCTAACTCAGTTTTTGGGATGTTACAGGTGACCTGAATAGTCAGAGATCAAACAAAGAAGTGAGTCATAAGTTTAGTGTGTAACTAACTTAACGGAAATCATACATAACATAATATAAGTGGAGAATTTCATAATGATCATCCAACCATAGCGAAACAAGTCAGAATATTACAAAGCTTTTTGTAATAATCATATAACAGAATGCACAATGTATGTATATGCTGATGCGGTATTTTCAGAAAATCAGAATGTAGATTTTTCAGAAAACATCCTACCCAACTCTATTACACACCACAATGGAGTTCCCTAGAACTCATCCAACCAAAACACACCAAAATAGGTCACCCGGAGTTATCCGACAACGATTGCTCGCCACCCCGGATTGCCCGACAACGATGGTGTAATAAGTTGCAGTTAAACTGCCAGACCAGATATAAATATGGGTAACCCACTAGACAATGCAGATCATTAAACTGCCAGAATTTCCTAATTTCATATAATCCCAAACCCCATGCAATGTGTCATGGCATGCATATACAAAATCAAATTGATAAGCATGTAGTTCATGCTATCGTACAATAATAGGATCAAAAGGCATGAAAGTCCATACTTTGTAGAACATATTTATCAAACCTCAACAGATCGTACTAGATTTTCCATAAAGTCACATGCATGGTTATAAATCAAAATCAGAGCCAATCAACTCAACATATTCGTAATCAATACAGTGACACAAAGACGTACATTGAAACTTAATAGAATACGAATCACACCTAGATAAATCACATATCTTAAACAAGAGCACATTATGTGCGAATAGGTCCTACTTACTTAGGTTAAATCATATCAGACATACGTACAAATAACAGGTTATTCATCACCAGATCATCAGATATCAAGTTATATAGTCTAATTCGGATCGTACGAACCATACGGCATGCCTATGTTCACTTCGAACAACGTTTACCGTCTTAAGTAAAAATTCTAGTTTTTGACCCACACGGCCTAGATGGCTGGCCTGTGTGGCCCACATGGCCTGGGACACACACTAGTGTGGCTGATACGATCATGCCCTGTGAACGTCCTTGGTTCAGCTCATCAAACGTCATTTGCAATCTTTTGCAAGCTGGACTTTAATTTTAATAAACTCATCTTAGTTAATAAATGAGTTGCTGGAATTTATTAAACTCATCTTAGTTAGTAATTGAGTTGTTGGACTTTCTTTTGTTTAACTCATTTTAGTTACTTAATTGCTGGAATAAATGCTTATCTTAGTTTATTTAGTTGCTGGAATAAGTTAAGTGTTTAATGTGTTTATTTACAGCTTACTAATTAAGTTTATTAAGTTTAGTGTGTTTAAATGTGATTTAATGAGTTTGTTAATAATTGCTTGTAGGTGACTTTTTAGTTGAAATTAGTTATGTACAAGGGCTGTTACAAAGTGATAAATGCAACTATTCAGCTGACATTGGTTACATTCAAAGGGCTGTTACAACAATAAAAAGGAGAGTAATGAGCATCATTAAAATCGACAGCCTCTCCATTTTCTTCAAGGAGCTATTCAAGAATATCAATGGACAAAGGAGTAATTACAAGCTTTGTAATCGATTTCTTCTTTAAGAACACTCCATGGTCTGTTAGTGTGCCAAAAATATCATGAATTTGCTGGTGACTATTCGACTGACCAAGGAAGAAACTTAAGCATTCAAGCTTATTGAATTAGCTGAATTAGGACATTGAATTTTATTAATAGTTGCTGTTATTTAGGCCTGGAATTTCAAGAGTTTGAGCTTAGTGATTAAGTTTTATTTCAGCTCATTATTAGCTCATTTAAGTTAAACAATTGTGACCTTTCATCTAGGCCTTCTCTAGCATTATAAATATTTGTAATCAGCTCATTGTGAAGGAACCTTTTGCTGAATTTATGCTAAATTTGAGTTTTGTGAGTTATCCAATTCTCTTTGATTCTCTTGGAACTGATCTGACTTATCAAGCATAGCTTATGGCATCTATCCTTTCCTTTGTTTACCGAACTTATCACCTTTTGGTGTGGCGTTCATTATACCTTTGGTTCCTATCAAATTTGATAATGGGTCAAGGTTCCTTGCTGCTTGTTTTCACCTAAGAGCCATTTTGAGACTCGGGTCAACAATCCAATGTCGTTGGTTCATTCTCGGTCTTAGCCAAATTATCCATTATTTACTTAACCATTTTTTACCAAATTATTCCATTGTTTGAAGCCATTTATCCTATTTTGTTTCATTTATCCCCGAGACAAACTTATCCTTACTCAATTCATGATAAGGAAATCTGAATGACTCGAATCATTTTGAAATGAGTTCGTATCAGTGGCCCTCCTTAATGTCACACATGGCCTAGCACATGCTTGTGTGGCTCAAACAGTGAATTACACGGTCTAGCACACAGCCAAGCACACACCTGTGTAACTTAAGCCCCAAAAATCCTCTCACACAGTCTGGACACATGTCCATGTCTCTGCCCTGTGTGACCCTAATTCCAAAACAGTGAGTTACATGGCCTACCACACAGCTTACCACACGGCCGTCTAGTGTTGAAAACCATGTTTTCTGGTGGTCACAAATCATAGAAGTTTGGGTTTTCATTACACACCTAGTACGATTTTGATGTGGAAGCAACAACGATGAATTATTGATCCTAAGAACAACATTCCAATGAGTAATCAACAATTTAATCACAAACAAACCGCTAAAACTAACATCCAAAATCGAACTCACGTCGAAAAATTTCAATACAAAATCTCAATGGAAGTTAAAAGCTTACCCTCACTCATAAACTGAAATACGGAACTTAAGTCGTTAAGAGAACGTTACTCCTAAGACCTTTTCCTAACAAATCAAAAACTCGCGCAAATCAAAAACTCGTTACACACAAAATGAAACATAACATCGTCCTTCAAGACTCAAGCAAATAAAAGTTGATAAATAACACCTACAAATCAACAGAAGATTAATGGCACATTGGAACTTAGCGTAATGAACACGGAAGGGCTCAATTAACAGAATAACATAAAATATTAGCAGTAAAGAAGCACAAAAACAAAAGGAAAATAATAGCCGAAGAAGGGGATGAATGTTTGAGAATATGGGAGGAAGGGAAGTTAATTAACTTTTAAAAACAAAACAAAACAAATTAACAGAATAACATAAAATATTTCCTCATTGCTTATGTAGAGACTCGAGCATAAAACCAAAGGGTACACAGAAGCTTAATCATTAAACCAGCAAGCTCATTCTTGCCAATAGTTGATCGAAAATAGCTTATAATCTAAGGGTCCAAAAACATGGGTTTACTCAAAATGATAAAATTTCAAGAAACAGGATTCGGATCCAAAACCTTGCACACACAACACAACACTTAGCCACTGAACAAAATTAATTCACTTCTCAAAATTTTTTAAATCTTAACTCAAAATTGAGAGATAACCACTCATGGTTTCACTAACTCAATTTCTTCTAACTGACTTTTAGGATGTTACAAACTAGAACATCAATTTAGGACAGTTAAAATGTGTCTACTTTTATTTGCATTTCTGACTTGCATAAATTATTGAAAGTATTTGAACAACAAATAAATGTTGGTTCATGCAAAAGGTAAATATCTATAATAAGAGTTTTTAATTTTATCACTTCGTCGAGTTTCAAAAATAATTTTTGAAAAATAAAAAATAAAAAAATTATTTTCCATATTTTTATTTGTAAAAGTGAAAATGATGAAAATATGAAAAATATGAAAATGTTTTGTAAAACTGAAAGTGATGAAAATAAGGGGTTTTAACCTTAAATGATTGACTCAGGTTCAAACCAATATAAACACAAAAATATTCTCTTTTTTTAAATAAATTTCCAGATATTAAATTTAATAGTATGGTTCGAATCCATATGAATGAAATATTTATTTTATTTCTCATGTTTCTATTATAAAAAGAGTTATTGAACATATTTTCATATTTTTATTATTGAAAACATATTTTTAGTTTTATTTACAAAACGTGTTTTTGGATTTTTAAAAAATAGAAAATGAAAACAAGCCATTTTCGAAAATTAAAATGAGTTAATTAAAATGGAGCTTTTATTAGAGAGTTTGTCACATCCCAAAAACTAGGTTAGTAGAAATTGAGTTAGTGAACCGAGAGAGTGATCACGCCCTATTTTTAGTTAAAATGTTGTGAAATTGTATAAAGTGAATTGTTTTGTTTCAGTAGTTAAGTGTATTGATTGTGTTTTTAAGGTCCTGTGTTTAAATTTCTTCCCTTAATTTTTTTGTTAATTTTGTCCCAACCCCTATCTTTGGTCTTTTAGTTTATATATTATTTTCGCTCAATTGATGACAGAATGATTCTGTTGGTTTAGTGGTAAGACTTTAGCGTACCTTTAGGTTCAGATTTTGAATCCAATAGTGTACAAGTGAGTATTATTTTTATTTTAAACTTTGAAGAAAAAAGATCTGATGTGGATAATTAATAGGAGTTAGTAGGTATTTTTTTTAAAAAAAAACATAAGGGATTTTCTCCTAATTCTTCTCCTCTCAAATGTCTCTCTCTCACTCTTCTCACTAATGACGTTTTCTCTCTCCCTCATTCTCTATTCTGCCATTTTTTTTTCTTTCTCTTTTTTTTTGCTACCAAAATTCTCCCCTGTTGTTCTTCTATTTTCTTTTTCCTTTGTTATACCCATATTTGCACATTATCAATTTTTTGTTCTACTATTTCTCGATCTAGTTCATTTTTCGTGTTCTTTTGTTCTACCATTGATTTGATTGGTGTCAACGTTCTCTTCTGTCTCATTGCGGGCTACGTGTGGTAAGGGATTTAGTTTATTAAGCATATCTTTATTTTTGGTGTTAAATGCGTTAACCGCTTAGTTCATGAAGGTAATGTTTTTTTCAATTTTGTGTAGTGGTGGATATTTAATCATTCTCGTACGATTTGCTTAGGTGAGAATCAAAAGGTGCACTTTCCATCGGTCTCGTGAGTGTGTTAATTTTTTGTCGCAAGGTTATGTGTTTGAATGTCTAAGGTTAAGGACTTATTGTGTTAGTTCGGTTGTTGAGGGTGATCCTAATTTGTTGCAAATTTGGTAAGTTGGTCATCGATTCTAGGTATTGGAATCCTCGTGGTTGTCTTTGCATCAAAAATCGGTTAGATGTGTGACTCGATCTTGTAAAAATAGCGAACAACAAAAAAATAAAAAACTCATTGTCAACATCACACGACCATGTGCCAGATTGTGTGGAAAATCCTATGAGTTACATGGTCATGTGCTAGACCGTGTGTGTCACACAATCTGGGTTAATTGGGTCGTGTTGGCTACACGGGCATGTGGACCCATTTTCTAGAAATTTTCCCTAGAGTCGTACTTATCCTTGATGCGTATTTAGCCACTCTGTAGGGTCCATACTATATAAATAGGGCTTGGAAACATGATATCTAATAGTATGATATTGTAAGTAATGGGAAAAAGTATGAGAAATATATATACATGATATGTATACTAATAACTCTGACAGTATGTTTTTGTTTTGCTAAGTTTCTATATGGGTATATGATGTTTGATTATGTTAATTCGTATATCTCTGAATCTGCTATATGACCATGCATGTGACATTATGGCGAAACTAATTTGCTTTTGTTGAATTTGTGGCACATCTGTTTTGCAAAGCGTGGAGTTCCATGCCTTCTAATTTCTATTATTGTACAATTGCATGTCTTACATGCTTTTCATTTAGATCCTGTATTTGTATGACATGTCACATTGCATGGGGTTAGGATAATGTGGTATGGAGGAAGTTTTGACAATTTAATAATCTGCACTGTCTGGTGGTTTTACCACATTTCTATTCTGGTAGCTTGACTACAATTATAGTGGCTCGACCACACATATCTATTATGGTAGCTTGGATAGTGGTTTCACCACATATATCTGATCTGACAGTTTTAACTGCAACTCTAATAGCCTTTGACTACAATTATTTGTTGGTGTGTTTTTGGATGAACGAGTTTTGGGGAACACTAATTTGGTGTGGATCGGAGTTGGGTAGGAAGTTTTTCAAAAAATCTACATTTAGTTTTTTTGAAAATATTGCATCGGCATAACCATGCATGTGAAATTTTGTCATTCGAGTCTGATGAAATTCTTTGTGACATTTTGATGTATTTATTGTGCTATTTGTGATTTTTTTTGAGCTAAGTTAAACACTGAGCTTGTTCACTCGCCCTTTTGTATTTGACCTTTCAGGTAATCAGCAAATTTAGGACTAGATAGTGTGCAAGAGCTCGGATTGTTTTCTCAGTTAATTAGATAAGATGGTTTATGTTTTAACTATTTTGGACTGTAAATTTGTTTTTAGACTTTGTTTTTTGTTTTTTTGTTTTGTTCATCGATTTTTGGTATTTTTAACGTAAAAATGCAAAATGATATGAGTTAACAAATTGAAATTTTGTTTTCAATTAAAACTCTGAAAATTTTCTGCTGCTAAACTAAGAAAGTGGTTAAGTGATTTTACTATGAAATAAGTGTTTTCGAGTATGAGATTTTATAAAGAATGCATGAAAGTTTTAGCTTAAAATTATTATTTTCTAATCATTCATTGTCTAAATCTTCATTTTTCAAAACAAGATGGGTTACGGGAACAAAAGGTTAAAGTTTTAAAATTTATCAATGACGCATTCACACTTGGGTCATAACTTCTAGGACGGGTGTGGGGTGTTACAAAGTTTCTATTGAATGTGAGTGAAGTTATTTTGAAAAAGTGATTGTAACAGTTTGGGTTTGATTTTCGAGTTTTAATTATCCAATAAGAAGATAAATTGGGCTTAAGTCAATAGTTGTACTTGATTAATTGTAGAGTAAAATTAATTTTTGAGTGAGGCTTCATGGAGATATTTCTTTTTGCCTTATTCTCCTCACAAAACTATTTTGTTTCATTTTCCTATTTTAAACTTTCGCTTGAACAACAATCAGAAAAATAACTTGAAAAAAGTGCAAACGGCTTAGTTGTAATATGTTATGATTTTTTACTAGTAACAAAGAAGTATGCATGTGGTATCATATCCTCATTTGTTGTTATTATTATTTTTTAACTTTATAATAAAATAAATAAATTGAATATTAGCTTAGTTGGCATTGTTGCTATTACAATATGGAAAAGAAAATAGGTTCGAGTACATTTAAGCATGTGTCATCCTCCAATTTAAGGGTTGGGAAGATTATGAGTAATAGTAAGAATTGTATAAAAAAATTTTACAATACAATAAATGCTTATGAAATATTAATTTTTTAAGTTTTAGAATGGAGAACACCTTTCGTTATAGTGATGAATAAATCTGCAAATAAAGTATCTGTTTAGAAATTAATCAATTAAGATTTCAATTAATCAGCCACAAGTAAAATTAGTTCATACCCATAATCAATCCAAGCAACCCAATCATTTTCATATTAAATCACACAAGAAAAATAAGAAAAATAAATTCAAGTTTAGAAATGCTCAATAGAACCGACAAAATACTTGAATCGATGATAGATTTGAAGTGTTGAATCCACGAATATTGCAACCCAATCGATAAAACAAGAAATTAGAATAAGGAAATGCTAAAAATATATTGAAGTATTAGAGAGATTGCAAAAGGTATAAGTAAGTCCCTGTACTTTTTACTATGAAAGGAGAAGTGCAGAAAAATGTCAAAAAGAATAATTCTAAAATCTAACCTAAAAGAGTAGCATTAAGAACCTAGCAAAAAGTCTCCCTTAGAAGGTGTTATAAAGTATCTTATATAGTCTGACGTTAATTGACCTACAATTGAGAAATTTACCCTCAATTAAACTTTGACCTAAGGCTTGATGGATTAAAAATTTCCCTTCAGAATTTTAGGCTCGTCAAGGCCAGTGTTTAGACATCCACACCTTGGTGTCATGATATCAAAGATAGTTTACTCCAGGAATGCTCTTGGGCCAAGTTTACTCCAGGAATGCTTTTGGGCCTCAATGTCACAACATTAGCCCTCTAAGGTCACGATGTCATCCATAGGCAACTTGACTTCTTCAACTTTAGAGATTGTGGTTAGTGTTGCAACCTCAGTAGCTTGGAATTATGACTACAAAGGCTAGTACCACAACATAGCATCCTTTGTGTCATGACTTCAAAGAAAGTCCACTTAGTTGTATAATTTGGTGAATTTCAACTTCTCAGTTGATGGTGGAAGCATTGGTGTCATGAAACCAACACATTGTTGTATTAACCTTGGCCTCAATGTAGGCTCATCTTCTCATTTTTACCTTGACTAAGTGCTTGAAACCAGCTTAGTTCAAAAATTAAGTTCCTAATGGCTTAAATGTTCCATTTTATTCAGAAAAGGTATAAAAATGCAATAAAAGCTAAGATTAAACAAGAAATCTATTAAGTGTAGAAAAGTAAAAAAACTATATTAAATACTAGAGAATGAGCTCTTTAAGTGTTTAAATAACTTAATTTGACGTATATAAATACGATAAATCATTCATAACATGAAATTTCACAATTTCACCATCGAACTCCATAGTGAGAGTGCCACTACAAACATCTATTTTCATACTAGCAGTGTTAAGAAATGGCCTCCCAAGTAATATATCGAAGGAGCTAGGTGACTTGTCATCCTCATTATTTATGATGTATTAATCTAGAGGGAAAATTAATTCATTAGCCTTTACCAATACATCTTCTAAGACGCCCTCAAGATAAACCATGAACCTGTCCGCCAACAGAATTATACACTTGTCTCTTTCAAAGGACACACGTTAAGAGAATTATAAACAAATAAAGGCATAACATTAATGGAATCACCTAAATCGCACAGGGTTTTTTTTATGCCTACATTACTATTTTACAAGAAATAGAGAACATACGTTGGTCCTTACATTTTGGAAAAATTTTCTTTTGGAAAACCATAGAGATATTTTCCCCCATATTCACCATTTTGTTACCAACTAACTTTCTCTTGCTAGAGCATAATTCTTTAAGGAATTTTGCATAACGAGGAATTTGCTTGATGACATCGATTAATGGTATGTTTACCTCAACTTTCTTGAACATTTGAAGGATTTCTTGGTTCTCTCTTTCTTTTCAATCTTTCACCAACCTTCTAGGGAAAGGAGACAATATTTTCACACCCGAAAATGTTAAAGGATAAGTACAATTTTAATTTTGGGTATCTAATTATAAAACATTCTATTTATGAGGGTCTTAGTGTAGTTACGTGAATCTTGTTGTATGTATAAGTTCATTGGTTTTGATGAACTGCTATTGTAAACTCCAAACCTAGCCTAGATGTTATGGCTAGATTGAGAAGGCTACATTAGCCACCGAAATGGCTAAGCTAACTTACGTTACTTTTGAAGACCTTAAATAAACTCATTTTAGAGAAAACCATTATTGTACTTTGAGTTAGCTTAAAAGCATTCATTCATCAGGTTGTGTATACTTAGGATTCATTTTATTGTTGATAGTGTTATTTTAGAAAAATCGTTTGCTTGTTGCTCTTCTTTAAAAAAGACTCGATGTTAAACTAATGCAACGGAAAAACCAATTTTCAAGTCATTTTGGAAACTTAGTTACCTTATCGATTTCTTTTTCAAAATCGGTTCCTTTGTAATGCAACGGAAACTAGGGAACAATATCAAATTTTACTTAAGCTCGATATCATGCATTATCCAGTTGTTATGCTTGAGTAATCCATGCGTGCAAAAATCCCAGAAAAGAAGTTACCAAGCCACAGACTAGAAGTCATTAAAAATTACAAACCAAAACCAATAGAGACTGATTAATACTTATTAAAAATAGTCTGAGGTCCAAGGTGATTCTTCGTATGCCAAGTCCGGTCCTAATTTCGAGGTTTACCTAAAAAGTTAAACGCTATTGGGGGTGAGCTTGTGAAAAACTCAGTGTGAGTTGAACAATTATTTAAACAAACATAAATATCGAATACAGTGAAACATATTAGCTTTAACTGAAGAACACCAAACCATCATAGGAATTTCAGATCATTACGTAATCATTATCAATATCGATGTCAAATGGTGTATGAGCATGGTTCATATTCATTCGAGTAACAATCATTAATTTCGATATCATTCAGTGCAACAAAATACAATACGTAGCATAAATCAATAACATTTGGATATGTGGTGAGCATGATGCAATGCAAAAAGGTTCCTACCCATACCATCCGCTACACACCACAAGTTCCCCAGACCCCGTCATCCGAACTCCAAAACATTATGGGCTTAAGACTGTTGTGGTTAAAACCATTGATAACAATATGTAGAAAATTCTGCCAATAAAAATACAGACAAACTGCTAGTAAAAATGCGATAAACAGCCTTTCCCCTCGGTACTCCAAGTGCAGTGCACTGATTATGAATAGTGCATACTTAATATGCCACCGGTACTCCACGGAACTCCTCCATCAACCACAAAATCTTAACCTAATGCATATGCAATATGTCACACAATCTCATACTTAATCATATCTCAATACTTTTCACATTCATTTGACATGCTCAACATGTCTTCAATAATTAGATACTTTTAGTAAATGGAAACAGTGTTCCATCTTTCAAATTACCATTGTATTGGTACTAATCAATATCGTTCAATTTCACATACTTTACGGATTTTCATTGTGCATAAATATCACCATTTTTAGTACACAATATAACAAATATCTCATGCATTTAAATCATACATAAGCTCAATATCTCAACACATTATATCATTCAATCAAACATTCTCATATCTCATAACTCAAACATGCAATTACAAACTCAATCAAACATTCATACTATCAAACTAGAAATTTTGTCAACATGTCAATCTTTTAAGGCTCGAAACATACCTGGTTTGGCCACTCACAAAATCAATAATTTGGCTATTAAGCCAATCCAATCAGCAAACTAATTTATCAAATATAACATGATATTTAACATTTTCAAAAAAATTTATGAGTTTAGGACCCACACCTTTTTTTTCGCATCCTCGTAGCGCACTAGTGAATCTTCTAATTTTCCTTAATAATTCCTTAAACGAACCTAAACCAAAATTTAGTATAAATTCAATCAATTTACCATTAAACTAGCCCCCAAACATCCACTTATGAGTTCAAACCAATCATTGAAATTATAACTATTTTATTTTTATGAATCCAAACTAGTTAGATTCCTTACACTGTATCGATGTGAACCGTACTTACAATTGTTTTTTGCCTTTACGGATGATTTGGGGCATTTGGGTCAGCACCTAATTCAATAATAAACTGTAAAATTAGTAGCTAATTAATGATTAAATTCCTTCGTTTATTCAATTCATAACCTTTACCCAATAACTATGTCAAAATAACAAACTAGTTATCCTTAATTGCACTTACGCTTAACGATTTGTGGGGTTTGATTGGCTAATTCATCAAGAACATCTGTCCCTAATTAAAAAGTGATTAAAGGATAATTAGGATGGTTTAAGAACACAATTTAATGCTGGAAAAATATAGGCAAGACCCAAGAAAAAAAACAATCCCCTTTCTTATAGATAGATGCATGCACAACCACCCATGGTTGCCAAAATTGGGGCTGGATTTTAAAACAGTTTGAGATATGATTAAAATCTGGAAAAATACCTTTCAAATCATTTAAAATCCACCAAATTCCAGATCTAGAAATTTTTTTTAATTGACAAGATTAATCAAGAAATTGAAGAGAAAAAAGATCTTACCCAAGCTAGTTGAGAAAAGCGACAATGACACTTTCTTGGCAATGTTCGGGATCGATCTTGGGGTTTAAGTTTTTAGATTTGGGGCTGATTTAGATGAGGAGAAATGTTAGCAATAGAGTAAATGAGATGGTTCACAATCTTGATGCAAAAAGAAGAAGAAAGATATGGTAAATGGGTGGTGTAGGTGACGACAACAATGAGAGAAAGAAAGAAATTTTAAGAGAAAAGAAAATTTAAGAGAAAAGAGGAGAGAAAGAAGGTGAACCAACTAGGGTAGGGAAAATTTTAATTGAAGGTTAATACAATAAAAATTTGTATTTATACTTAGGGTTCAAAGGTATGTATGGCACACATAAAAAAAAAGGGATTTTACAAAATTTAATTATTTTGCAAGGGAAAGGATTTGAACTTGGGACCTCATTTACTTTCCATGCTTTCTCATATTTCTTTTAACCATTAGGCTTCTTCCTCATTCTTAAAATAATTTTGCAATATTTATTTTAAAAATAGGGCATGTCACATACTAGGGTTTAAGGTAAAATTTTCAAAATAATAAAAATGGTGAGAGAGAGGAGATTTGAACTTAGGTTTCAAGGAACGTTTCTGTAATAACCCGTTTATTAGTGGTGTCAAAAATAGTGGTTTCGAAGCCACAAATCTGAAGAGTAAGTTCATAAATGTTATTATTTAGTATTTACGAGTCAAATATGATATTATAATAAATTTCAAATTTGCAATTTATGCTATTTGAATCAATAATTAGGTTTAAGTCATATGACTCTAAAGTCAATTGGTTCTAAAAAATGAGGTATCAGGACCTCCTTTCTATAATCGAGCCCTAAATATTTTATTAAATATTTACGAAGTGTTATTAAAGTTGTATTAAAGTTTTGTTTAGAAATTTTGATGTTTAAATGTTTAATTAAATGAAAAGGACTAAATCATAAAAATATATAAAAGTTTAGTTCTATTAGTTAAAGGGGTTAAATGGCTATGGAAATGAAAGTAAATAGACTTGAATGGTAAATATACCATTTATGGTTAATATGAAATTATGATAGTTTTAATGGTTAAAATGATAAATGACCAATTAACCTTAAATTAAATAAAACAAAGTTTTTATCATCTTCTTAGAAGTTCTTCACCATTGAATTTAAAGGAGGAAGAAGCCATTTTTTTATGCGTTGAGGTTTCGACAAGTTCAAATGCTCAAGGTATGTGATTTCAGTCCCGTTTTTAATGATTTTTATGTTTTTGTTATCGTATTAGCTTAATCTAGCTAACCGGGGGGTCAATTTGTTAAATTGTCAAATGTTATGGAATGTGCCATTGATGAAATTTAGAGTTTTTTTGAAACTTTATGGTAGAATCTTATGCTTGGTTGCTAGATAGGGCTATTTTGTAAAGTAATTTTTGGTAATTGTAATGTTTAAAGACTAAAATGTGAAATTAGTAAAAGTACAAGGACTTGCTATAAAATAACAGTAAATATGGGTTGTAATAGGGTTCCAAACAATTCAGCTAAACTTGATATTGAATAAAAATGATTAATTTGCATGTTTTGGGCTTAAGGACTAACTTGTATAAAAGTAAAATGTTGGGGACAATTTTGTAAAAATTTCAAAAAGGACTTAATTACATAAAATGAACAGATTTTTCTATTAGAATTATTGAATTGAATGGAATTATTATTTTAGATCAAGAACAAGTGATAAATCCAAGAAAAGAGAAAATTTCCAAATAGCCCATGTACTTAGTCATTGCTGTAATTTAGTTAGGTAAGTTCGTATGAACGGTTATCATATTTATGTTATTTAAATTGAATGTTATTATGCTATTTATAATATAAATGGTTCGAAATATATAAACATATCAATGCTATGATGAATTGACAGATATTGAGTCCCGTTTGAACCTTAGGACTTCTTAGGATACAAATGACATGTCATTAGGGATTTCATGTTTTGGTTGCTGGTCTTCAATGTCCTACTGATGGCTGAGGTCTTACGTTTGTTGTGGATTCTCCATAGCTCATGTGAGTAGCATCGTGTAGCTTACATTCTGACTCACAACTCGTGTGAGCAGGCCCATCTCACAGCTCGTGTGAGCATTGATGTAAAGGAAAGGTTATGGTTATATGTAAAGGCACACTTCGTGTAAGCTTTCTCGAGTATCCAATATAATTCTAGATGGTTCAATGAATAAAAAAAGGAATGGAATGGTAAGTGACTCAATGGAAAGGTTCATGACTTTATGAAAGGTTTGACTTGTATGTAATGTATCTTATGAAATCTATTTATGTCATAAATGAGTCTGTTGATTTGTTGATGGTCACTAAACTAACTATAAATACGGCAAAGGCAAACGCACCTATCGAACAATAGTATAGCTATGGTGAGTAAGGAATATCGTATCCATGAGGACTAAAAGTACTAGTAATTATCGTCTTCTTATTATCTAGCCAAAAATTTGGGGTGATGTGTTTTAATCTAAAATTGCTAACCTATTTTATATAAGAACACAATAGAGAATAAATCAATGAAATAATCAACTGATAACCAATGAGATAGACAATACATAGAAAAAATCCACCCAGACTTCACATTTTATTATGAATCTGAATTAAACGATTTATTCACTTGTGTCTTAATCCATAAAATCCCTAAATTATGTTAATATCTCTTTCAAAAGTAAGAGCAATTGACTCTAGGTTGATTAATTGAAATCTCTTTCTAATTAAAACCCCTATCGTCGCATTAACTCAATCTATGGATTCCATTATTAGATTTGACTCTAATCTAGTTGGTTTATGTCGTCCAATTTCTAGGATTGCATGCAACTCCACCCAATTATGCTAGATCTACACTTAAATTAGGACTTTTTCTCCACTGAAATAAGAACATTAAACATGAATTAATATCCTAGAAATATTAAAAAAGAAATAAGCATACATAATCGAGAACAAGAATCCAGTATTTATCGCGTAAACACAGAAATTAAATAAAAGGATTCATCATATGTTTCATCCTCCCTAGGTATCTAAGGAATTTAGATCATAATCCTAAACAGAAACATCTCAAAGTCAGAATAACTAAAAGACATAAGAAACTCAATAAAACTTCAAATGAAATTAAAAGGAGATCTTCGATCTTGATGGAGATCCGCTTCCTAGTTGATTCCGATGGTGTTCTTCGAGTGTTTTCGTCCATCTACTTTGATTGCCCCCTTTTTTATTCTTCTAATTTGTATTTATAGTCTTTAGAATGCTCAAAAAGCCTAAAAAATGGGGTTTTTTTCCCATATTTGGGAAGCAGAGTGCAAAATCGACACGGGCTGGCACATGGGCGTATGGCCAGCCCATGTGGATCCTAAAAGTAGCTTTTTTTTGTCCAATTTTGGCTCGTTTTTCGCTCCTTTCACTCCCAAATGCTCTCCTAAGTATAGAAACATGAATTTAAAGGATTAGGAGCATCAAATTCACTACTTTGCATAATTAATATCCAAAAATGAATCAATAATGAGATTAAAATATGTTACTTTTATAGCTTATCAAATATCTCCACACTTAAGCATTTGCTTGTCCTCAAGCAAAATCCTCAACTCTCATTAAAATTAATCTTTCTTAACTTATAATTCTCTTCAATAATGTCTGAAAATAATTCAAAAATAATCATGCATTAGTAATTCAACTAAAAGAGCACTAAAGATTCAAACAATCTAAGTTGAAAATTTTTAAAGTACGAAAGCATAGGTATTTCCCATTGATCTAAGTAATTACCTTTAATTCAAAATCGATAAGAATCGACATCCTCACTAAAGATTCACTCAAATCACTCAAAATGTTTAAGGTTCAAGAATAAGCACTCAATAGTCAAACAAGAAAAGTTATTACCATAGGCTTGCATGAAAATCAAATCTCCACCATAATAAAATGATATGATACACAAATCAAAAGGCCTTTAAGAGGTTGTAGTGGGGCTTAGGTTAAGGGTGTGGAGAAAGGTTAAAAAATTTGGTTAAAATCAAAATCAAATTGATAAATTACCAAATTAGAAAAATAAACAAATATTGAATTAAGAACTATTCAAGAATAAAAAAATGAGCTTTGTAATAGCCCATTTTTCCCCGTGCCCGTAAAATAAACTAAATAAAATAACTGTCCATTATCACAGTCCAAATACATAGGCCTGACGCGGCCCAAATTGTTTCTAACCTAAACAACCTAAATTACCAGCCCAATTCGGCCCACTAGCCTAGCCCAACTACCATACAGCCCAAGAAAAAAAACAGAAGCAGGAAACCCTAGGGCAGCAATGTAGCATCCAGCGTCGCAGCAATCACGGGCTCCCCTCCGAGCCGTACCTCGCACGTGCGCCACTGCCACGTACCACGCCTCCACATCCACCCTCGTACGACTACACCTGCAACAGAAACAAACAAAGAAAAAAATAGAAATCGACAGCAAATAGAAAAATAAGAGAAAAAACAGAAAGAAATTGATGTATTTTTGGGGATATAAAACCCCATTTTCTGTATTTTTTCAGGACCCTTTTTTACACAAAAATTAAATGTAAAACATACACAGACACGAAATCAATGCAAAAATACAAAAAAAAGTTCAAATCCAGAAAAGAATACATCGTTTAGGTGATTGTCCGACTGGGTTTTATTTTATTTTCTTATTTTTTTTGCGTTTTCTTTGGTTTGTTCTTATTTTATATGTGGAAAGTATAAAGAATGGAGGGAATCTTACCTTTTCGTCGGCGCTGTTGAAGCTCGCGTCCTCCTCTGGCAATCGGAGTTGAGGCAAAGGTTTGTTATCTTTTTTTTTCTTTTCCTTTTTTTATTGTGAAATAGTGAATAGATTAGCAGATTTTCTATCTTTTATAACGTCTGTAAAATGACGTCATTTGTGGCCGGTTTCAGTGGCCTCAAAACGACGTCGTATAGCCCTGTGACCCGATGATCCGATTTGACCCAGGGAGGATCCGCGTGTTTTGTTTCAATGGTTTATTTTTGAGTTTGGTCCTTCTTCTTTTTTGATTTACTTCAGTTTAATCCTTTTTGTTTTTTTTAATTTTGCCACATAATTCGATCCTGCTTTTAATTTCGTCCTTTCGTCACTTGAGGAAACGAGCGTTCGATGCGATGCCATTTCCAAGGATCTGAGTTGATTGCCACGTGGGACTTGTGCGTCTAATTTTGGTGCTAGTCACTCTGATTTTAAATGAATTTTAATTTGGTCCTTTTCATTTCATTTTATTGCACGTTTTACCCCTAAATTTCTATTTTAATTCCAAATTAGTAATTTGTTTTGTTATTTTTGCTACTAAAATAATTACTTCAATATTAATTTATCATTATTATTATTATTATTACTATTATTAGTAGTAGTATTATTTTTTATTTCTATTTTATTTTCTTTTTTATCAATTTTCCTAACCTTTTTATATACATTATTTTATTTTATTATGTAGTATTATTTTAAGTTTTCCATATATCGTTATTTAATTTCATAATGTATTATTTTATATATTTTATGAGTCTAACATAGTTGGTACACATTTTTATAATTTTGTTTATAATATTCTTAATATTTATAGACATATTGTTTATTTTAAAACTTTTATAGATATAATTTATTGATTGTGATTTTCCTTCTTGCTATTGACTCTTTTTTTGGTGTATCCTTTAAAATTGATTAGTAACTCATTTAATTTTTTGAATATTGGTATTGGTATTTGCATAACGTATGGTTGAAATTGTTGTTGCTATGCTTGTTTGTATTTGTCTATTGATTATTTATTATTCATTAGTATATGATGTTTATAAATTGTCCCTTTTTTTGGCATCATACATTGACATTCAATCATATTACATTTGTTTTTTAAAATGGTGTTTCATTAAAGCATCAAAATCATTTTTATTTCATGATTCTTAAAAAAAGCTTGGTGTTCATAGGTTCTCGAGAGAATTGTGCCCTAACTTATTGGGCTTCAATTTTTCTTGATGAATTTAGATAATCAAGTGTTTATTTTATTAAGCCATACGAATTGTTAAAATAAAATGCTTAAGATTTCAAAATGTTGAATCCTAACTTACTGGATACGATATTTTGTTATCTCGATTTTAAAATAAAGACAATATTTGTAGTTTAAGAATTTCGAGAAATTGAACCCTAACTTACTGGATTCTAATTTCTTGATTGACTTAAATAATCAAATATCCTTCTCAAAATATATATATTTTTTAAAAGGATGAATCTAATTTTGAAGATGGGACTGTTGCACTCTAACTCACTGAGTGTGGCGGTTTATTTCTTTGAAACGGGTCCATCTATTTAACCAATTCAATTATTTAAGTTTTCATTTCATGGGATCGTATTTAAAAAAATCTTTTCAAGTTTCGACACTAAGACATTAAACAATCGATTCGGTACCAATTTTTGGGCTTAACGAGGGTGCTAACCCTTCCTCGTGCGTAACTGACTCCCGAACCTATTTTTCTCAAATTTCGCAGACCAAAATCATTTTCAAGGTGAGCCGATCACACCTTAATAAAAGATCGGTGGCGACTCCATTTCCATTTTCAAAATCGATACCCATTTTTTTCAAATTTAAAAAGTGGTTTCGACAAGCTTCTTCTCAAAATATGAATTTAACTGTTCAAGCTCAATAAATAAGACTAATTAATAATCAATATTTTTTTCGATATATATATTTTTTGATCTTTTTTTAGAACAAAAAGAAACAATTCAGCGAATCAAACAAAAGAGTATAGTTGGGCAACTAACCAAATCAAATCTCGACAAAAAGGGAATCCATAAAAAGGGAAAAAGTCTCAATGAAAAATTGAGTTAAGGGTTAACAATAATGGGAAAAATCAAGAAATGGTGTGTTAGGCTCAATGGGGTTCACTAAGGGTTAATTATGAAGGTAGGCTTTTATGAGATAAGTAGGTTAAAACCTAAGTGCCTTTATCATCTCAGTATATCAAATCAAAGGTGTGGTCTCGACATGTATAGTCTAAGCAAGTTCTAGAATAAAAAATCAAATTGACTCGCTCGTAACCAATAATAAAATGAGCAAGATAAATGTATGCTCTAAAGGCTCAAAATCTCACAAAAATTCATGGTTTTTGATGTCAAACTTGCAAATATAAAACTTCAAAATAATACTTTAATTTAGGGAAACAAACTAAAAATTTCTAATTTCTGAAAAATAACTTATCATGCTCGATTCTCTCATGTCTTCAAGTTTAAATCAACCAATACACAATTATCGACAAATTAATCTAAAATACATCAACAAAAATTCATTCTAATGGAAGTATGAGAAAATTACTTAAGTACAAGACATAATTAAGAGATTTTCTAATAATTATATAAATAACTTCCCCACACTTAAGATGTACATTATCCTCAATGTTCAAACAGATATAATCATAGTATAAGTAGAATATCATCAAAGAGGGAGAAAATTGAAACTACCCTGAATATTAGATGAAATTGCTAGAATGGTAAAAAGCAGAATTATAGACAAATCTAGATGTAGTGCATGATTCAGAGCAAAGTAATAAGAAATAACCACAAATAGTGAAGAAGATTAAGAGGTTACTAACTCGATTAGAAACAACCATAAAATTAAAAATATAGTTCAAAAGAAAATAACAAAATAAGTCTAAGAAAATAACAATAAAAAAGCTAAAACTACACATAAACATAAAATAAAAAGAAAAAGAAAAAAAAGAAAAAGAAAACTAAAAAGAAAACAAATAAACTTATTGGTCCTCATCATCAGAAGCGTCAGTGTCGTGAGTCGTCAACGCTGAAGCAGAGATATGAAGATGCTGATAGTTCTACTGCAGTGTCACGTCAATACTGTCAAACCTCTGAAAATAGTATTGCTCGAAGCGAGTGAAACCGCTCAGAGAGGTCCTCTAAAATAGCAATAGAAGAAATAGGATGGTGAAGAATGAGGTGGATCCTCGTGATGGAAAGGGACATCATCAATGAAGTCCTTGGGCTCATCTTGAGGATTAGAATAAGATAATCGGTACTGAGGAGGATCTACTCCACGAAGTCGCTCAATCATGCTCATATAGGTCATGCTTGATATTCCCTGTGGGGACATTTGGCCGGCGAGTGTAAGCGAGGATGATTGTTCAGGTGTGTGATAAGACAAAAGTGTCGTGCAAGTCGAGTCATATAAGGGCCTAAACAGATAGGACCCTTCCTGTTTCAATCTATCTGATGGTGAAAGGCGAAAGCGATGAAGTACGCTAAATAAAAAATTTGCCCTGTGGCCATGCTCCAAAGAAAATATACATCGGTGGTACTGACGACTCTAGTGGTCTCTCTCCTACCAAGCAAAGTGTGAGCCAAAATGGCATGAATATACCGTAAAGTCGAAGGGAGAGAAGTCAAATTCGAGCGAGTCGCATCATACAATGTTGTATTCACCGTAAGGTCTATCTAATAAAGAGATGGCTAGTAGTGGATGTGTTGATGTACGCGGAGGAAGTTCTCGACACTCATGAACTCTTCAGTGTATAGTCCCAAAGCAGCGTCGAACTCAGGGACACTCATATAGCGCGCTAGGCCACTGAGTCTAAAAGTGATGGTGCTCGACTGTAGAGTAAATGTCGAACAGAACTCCAAAGTTAGCTCCATGTATGTGGGGTCAATAATGGAGCGCACATGATCAGCTAACTAGACCTTTTCCAAAGCGGCACAATCAATACATCGGCCAAAACTGAGTGGTCGCAGTCGAAGAAGCTGATATAAATCCTCATAGGGACCCGTTGAAAATCGGATATAAGGGTGGCGAGCCTTGGCAAAAGGGCGCGAGGAGGATGTTGCACCCGGAATCGTTCGCTTTTTTAAAGTGGGAACGACAACCTTAGACTTGCTACGAGTGTTTGTCATAGTGTGCCTGAACAATAAAAAATTCAGAAATAAATAAAGCATCACCAAATACGCAGACAAAGGGTCGAAAAGGCAAAATCCAAGTAGTCAAAATAGAAATATATTCCTAAAATAATATGTATGAAAACCTAATGATGCAAAAAACCATATATTTAAGCTATAATGAATCAAACTAGAATTAACGAAAACAATAATGAAGTAATAATAAATAAAATAACTAAATTAGAACCTAACAGACAAATAATGATATACGTAGAAAAAGAATTGGAACAAATAATAATAAGAATAATACGAATAATAAGAAAATAGATATTGACCTAAATTGATTGTACCTACTAATATTAAAGGTGATAATAATAATAATAACAAAACCAATATAATTAAATGTAGCATGAAGCATAATTGTAAAACAAGATTTAAAATAAAAAAAGAATAGAACTAAAAAAAAGTTAAAATAAAAATAAAAATAAAAATAAAAGTTAAGCCTAATAATACTAAAACAAAGAATTAAAATTAATAAGAATCATAATAAATCAGAGGAAGAAAATGAAAATAAATAAAATAAAATAACAAATAAGAACATTAAATAAATAAATAAAATAAAGAAAAGGGTAAAAGGGGAAATCGACGGAGGACGGTGGTAGGTTGGGACCAGAGGTTCACAAGGCGTTGAGGGGGCAGTGGACGGTGCGAGGGAGAAGGGTACGGTGCAAGGGGGAGGAGAGTGGCTGGTTTGGGGAAGGAGTGTACGTGGTTCGACAAGGAAGAGGGGAACGAAAGGGAGAAGGGCGCGGGGTGGGATGAGGCTGGTGGGGCGTGTGCGTAGGGATCAAGTCATGGAGGAAAGGCTTGTTGGGTGAGGGAGTTGCGAGTTTGTAGGGGTGCGACGAGGTGAGGGAACGAATGGGAGGGGAAGGTCCGGTGAGAGGACTTGGTGGCAATGGGAGAGGGCAACACCGGTGGTCGAAAAGGGGGCGATCGTGAGTGAGTGGCGGCTAGGGTTTTTGGGGGTGATTTGGAGAAAATGAAAGTAAAGAAAGAATTTAAGGTTTGGGGGGTTAAATGGGTGGCACGATTGTGTAAGGACCTGTGTTGGGCAACACAACTGTGTCACACGCCCGTGTGCATTAAAAAATACCAACCCAGTCTTCACACGGCCTCAGACACGTCCGTGTGTGTGGTCCTTCACTTCATCGACACCCGTGTGAGACCCTACACACCCATGTGCATCGAACGTGCCTCATATACGATTGTGCCTCTTGCCCGTGTAACTCTCTGAATTTGAATAAAATCAAAAAAATTAGCTCCAGAACTTACACGACCATGTGAACTATTTTAGGTCGTGTAACTTTTGAATTTTTGAAAATTTAAGTCCCAAGCGTGTCCAGGCCGTGTGGGTCACACGGCCATGTAGCAAGGCTGTGTAACTCACTGTCAAATGCTCATTTATGCACATGGCCAAGGACACGTCCATGTGTCCAGGCCGTATAGGTCACACAGCCATGTTGCCAGGCTATCTGATGCACTATCGATTTCCCCATTTTACACACGGCCTAGGACACACTTGTGTGCCCAAGCCGTGTGGGTAGAAAACATACATTTTTTTAATATTTTAAATTAGCATGCAATGGATTTAAAGGAATTAGAAAAACTTAAACATTTAGGTTGCCTCCTAAGAAGCGTTTATTTAAAGTCTAAGCTCGACTTACCTTATGTATGGTTATGGTGGTTCTTGGAGCCAAAGCTCCTCTCTATCAGTTATAAAATCATCACCATTATAAAATTTGAGTCAATGTCTGTTTACCTTGGATATTCCATATGCCAGATGTGTTACCTCTATCATACCGTATGGGAAAATAGTTTGTACCACGAATGGACCTAACCATCTTGATTTCAACTTTTCGGGAAATAATTTGAGCTTTGAATTGTAAAAAAGGACACGATCCCCAACTATGAATTGTTTGGGCTACTTCAAACGAGCGTCGTGGTGTCTCTTTGTTGCTTCTTTATATAGTCTTGAATTCCCGTAAGCATTAGCTCGTCACTCGTCTAACTCATTTAGCTGCATCAATCTCTTCAAACCTGTAAGTTTAAGGTCGTAGTTTAGAAATTTTATTGCATAGAATGTTTTATGTTCGATTTCAAGTGGTAAATGACAACTCTTTCCATATACAAGTCTGTATGGAGATGTTCATATGGGTGTTTTATACGCAGTTCTATAAGTCCATAAAGCATCATCTACTTTTATCACCCAATCCTTTCTATTTGACTCCACAGTTTTTCTAAGATGCATTTGAGTTCTTGATTCGCAACTTCAACTTGTCTGCTAGTTTGAGGGTGATAAGGGGTAGTTGTTCTATGATCCACCACATACTTCTTAAGGACCTTATCAAATTAAGCATTACAAAAATGTGTACCCTTATGACTAATAATCGTTCTAGGTGTTCAAAATTGAGAAAAGAGCTTCTTAAGAAATTGAACTACCACTTTAGCATCATTAGTAGGTAAAGCTTGAGCTTTTACCCATTTTGACATATAATCAACTACTACTAGAATGTATTTATTACCAAAAGAGCTAGGAAATGGGCCCATGAAATCAATACCCCATACGTCAAAAATTTCCCATAAAAGCATATAAGTTTGAGGCATTTCATCACGTTTAGAAATATTACTTGTTCTTTAGCATCTATCATAAGAAGCAACATACCTATTAGTATCCTTGAATAGTGTGGGCCAATAAAAACCTGATTCAAGCGTTCTATATGATGTCCTAATTCCACTGTAATGTCCTCTTATCGGTCTTGAATGGTAGTGCTCAAAGATTTTATTCGCTTCTGATTTTGTAACACACCTTTGAATTACTTGATCTGCACATACACGAAAAAGAAAAGGTGTTCCCAAAAATAATGTCACATCGGCAAAGAATTGCTTCTTTTGATTATGCGTCAACCCTTTTGGTAGGATATTAGCCGCAAAGTAATTCACAATATCCACAAACCAAGAGACTTCAAAATCGGTTATAACCAAGAGTTGTTCCTCAGGAAACGAGTCAGTTATCTCGTTCTCATTAAACTCCTTGAGATGGGGATTGTCTAATCTTGAAAGGTGATCTGCCGCAAGATTTTTAGCTCCCTTCTTATCTTGGATTTCTAAATTGAATTCCTGTAATAATAAAATCCACCTTATAAGTCAAGGTTTTACATCCGATTTAGTTAGAAGATAATGAAGAGCGGAATGGTTAGTGTAAATAACAACTTCAGAAAATATTAAATATGGTCTAAATTTATCAAATGCGAAAAGCACAACTAGCAATTCTTTTTCTGTAGTAGTGTACTTTTCTTGTGCATCTGTCAAAGTCTTGCTAGCATAATAGGTTGGCTAAAAATGCTTGTCTTTTCGCTATCTAAGAACTGCACCTACTACAAAATCACTCGCATCACACATTAGTTCAAAGGGTAAATTCCAATCAGGTGCAACCACAATCAGGGCATTAATTAATTTTTCCTTAAGAATATTAAATGCTTATAAGAATTCCTGACTAAAATTGAATGGCACATCTTTTTCTAGCAAACTAGTTAAGGGTTTAGCTATTTTAGAAAATTTTTGATAAATCTTCTATAGAATCCAACATGTCCTAAAAGTTTCGAATAGCCTTAACTAAAATAGGAGGAGGTAGTTTTTCGATGGTTTCAATTTTTGCTCTATCAACCCCAATCCCTCTACTAGAAATTTTATGGCCTAACACAATCCCTTCTCAAACCATGAAGTGACATTTTTCCCAATTAAGCACAAGGTTCGTTTCCTCACATCTCATTAGAACTCCTTTTAAATTTTTAAGAAAAAGGTGGAAAGAATTACCGAATACTGAAAAGTTGTCCATAAATACCTCCATAATGTCTTCTACAAGTTCATCAAAGATGGCTAACATGCAACACTGAAAAGTAGTAGGAGCATTACACAATCCAAAAGGCATTCTTCGATAAGCAAATGTATCATATGGACATGTAAATGTCATTTTTTCTTAGTCCTCGGGAGCTATCAGGATTTGGAAATAGCCAGAAAGTTCATCTAGGAAGTAATCATACATGTGACCAGATAATCTCTCCAACATTTTATCTATGAATGGTAGAGGAAAGTGATATTTTTTATGGCATCGTTCAACTTCTTATAATAAAAACAAACTCTTTATCACGTGACTGTTCTTGTTGGAATCAACTAGTTTTTTCTCGTTGGCCACAACAGTCATGCCTCCTTTCTTTGGAACAACCTGCAAAGGACTCACCCAAGTACTATTAGAAATAGGATAAATAATCCCAACATCTAAAAGTTTAATGACCTCAACCTTAACAACTTCCTTTATATTAGGATTTAACCTTCTTTGAGCTTGCACACATGGTTTGTACTCGTCTTCCATTAAGATTTTATGTGTGCAAAAAGAAGGACTGATCCCTCTGATGTCAGAAATCTTCCATGCTATAGCTCTTTTATGTTCCTCCAACGCTTGCAATAACTCATATTTATCATTTGGCTTTAAATCTGAAGCAATAATCACTAGTAATGTAGAATTGTCTCCAACAAATGCATACTCTAGGTGATTTGGTAATTGCTTCAGTTCCAATTTGGAAGGTCCTTCAATAGAGCGTTTTAATTTTAATTCCCTATTTACCTCAACGTCCTCATAATTTTTTTGTCTCAGTGAAGACTCATTTGAATCTAAATCAATTTTTGTCTCACTTATAACAGCATTATCGTCATCTACCTCATCTCATTGAACAAGAAACAGTTCCAACGTGTCCTTATGAATAATTTCTTGTAATGAATCTTGAATAACATGATCAATAGAGTCAATAAAATAACATAATCATCTTCTCTAGAAAATCATATGGAATCTTAGATTTTAAAAGTGATCTCTTAATCACCTACCCTCAACACATGTTTACCATCACCCATATCAATGACAGCCCTAGTAGTGGCTAAAAAGGGGCGACCTAAAATTAAAGGCACCTCACTACCCACATCCATGTCAAGCACAAAAAAATCAATAGGGAATATGAATTTATTCAATAATACCTAAAATTAGGGAATATGTAATTGTTTAAAGAGTTCAAGAAATCTACCAAATTGTTCATCCATGCGGCCTTTCTTTAACTTTTTCAGATATGAGATCGGTGGTTTATATTCTTTAACTACTGGTGTCTGAAATTCTTCGGGTTTTACTCCCTCATCATTTGCCTTATTAGTTTCCTGTTGCAGCTTCTTTTTGGGTTCAGCCAACACTTTGGGTTCAGTATTACTAGGTGAACTACCTTGTTGCCTTTCTGATACCAATTTAGCAAGTTGTTCAACTTGATTTTCGAGCCTAAGAATTGATGCTTGCTGATTTTTCAAAGTTGTATTAATTTTTGAAAAACGAGCCTTCGATGCCAAAATAAATTTTGCCAACATCTGTTCAAGGTTCGGCTTTTTCTCTAGCTAATAAGGTTGTTGTAAGCTCGAAAGGGTTTGTGATCTTTAAGTTCCTTGATCACCCCATAAAAGTTTGGGTGCTTTCTCCAACCTGCATTATAGTTATTACTATAAGGGTTATTTTGAATTCTAGAATTATTACCCATATAATTTATATGCTCATTCTCCGTGCTAGGACTGAAGGGTATATATTCTGGATTATTTATTCCACCTCTATTTGCATTGCATTGCATTATGGGATTTACCTGGGTAAAAAGATATAAATCATCAAATTTCTTGTTTAATATTTCTACCTGGTTTGATAACATGGTGATCACATCTAAATTAAAGACACCGACTGCAATTATTGGCTTCGCCCTCATGACTTGCCACTGATGATTATTCAGTGACATCTCCTCAATAAATTCATAAGCTGCTTCGGGTGTTTTATTATTTAGAGTTCCACCAGTTGCTGCGTCGATTAGTTACCTAGTTGAGGGGTTCAAACCATTGTAAAAGGTTGAACTTGTAACCATAGAGGTAACTCATGGTGAGGGCACATTCTCAATAAATCCTTATACCTCTCCCATGCATCATATAGCATCTCTAAATCGATCTGTACAAAGGAAGAGATGTCATTCCTCAACTTGGTTGTCTTAGCTAGAGGGAAGTACTTCAATAGAAAGTTCTTGGTCATTTAATCCCATGTAGTGATGGAACCTCATGGTAAAGAGTACAACCACTGCTTAGCTTTGTTCCTTAATGAGAATGGGAACAATCGTAGGCGAATGGCGTCGTTAGTGACGCCATCAATTTTGAAAGTATCATAGATTTCTAGAAAGCTGGCCAAAATGAGTATATGGATCTTCGTCTTGCAAACCATAGAACTAAACAAATTATTGAATCATCTGAATAGTGCTCGATGTTAGTTTGAAATTATTTGCAACAATAGTGGGTCTCACAATAATCGATTTGCAGCATAATCATACATAGTATAAGGAATAAGAGCAGGAGCTACAGGATTTGCAGCAACTACAGGAGGTAGTTGATTATTTTGATTATCACCTATCTTCTCAACAATAATAATATCCTCATGTTCGTCTACTATATTCTGTAGACTTTTACCTTACTTTTCTACGGTTTCTGTGAGCAGTACTTTCAATCTCACTGTCAAATAACAATGGTCCCGATAGGTTTCTTCTTATCATAAAATAAAAGAACCTGCCATAAGCAAATAAAAAATAAACTAAAAAAATCATAATAAAAAATAAAAATGGCTAAATTAATAAAAATAAAGTGCTCCTAATATTTTAGTCCCCAGCAACGACGCTAAAAACTTGATGGTCACTAAACTAACTATAAATATGACAAAGGTAAGCACACCTATTGAACAATAGTATAGCTATGGTGAGTAGGGAATATCGTATCTGGAGGACTAAAAGTACTAGTAATTACCGTCTTCTTATTATCTAGTCGACAAATTGGGGTGATGTGTTTTAATCTAAAATTGCTAAACTAATTTATCTAAGAACACAACAGAGAATAAATCAAGGAAATAATCGAATATTAACTAATGAGATAGACGATACCCAGAAAAGAATCCACCTAGACTTCACCTTTTAGTATGAATCTGAATTAAACGATTTATTCACTTGTGCCTTGATCCGTAGAAGTCCCTAAATTATGTTAATATCTCTTTCGAGAGTAAGAACAACTGACTCCAGGTTGATTAATTGAAATCTCTTTCTAATTAAAACCCCTATCATCTCATTAACTCAATCTATGGATTCCATTATTAGATTTGAATCTAATCTGGTAGATTTATGTCATCCTATTTCTAGGATTGCATACAACTCCACTCAATTATGCTAGATCTACTCCTAAATAGGGACTTTTTCTCCACTGAATTAAGCATATTAAACATGAATTAATATCCCAGAAATATTAAAACATGAAATAAGCATACTAACTAAGAACAAGAATCAAATATTTATCGCATAAAAACAAAAATTAAATAAGAGGATTCATCATACGTTTCATCCTCCCTAGGTATCTAGGGAGTTTAGTTCATAATTCTGAATAGAAACATCTCAAAGTCAGAATAACCACAAGACATAAGAAACTCAATAAAACTTCGAAAGAAATTAAACGGAGATCTTCTATCTTAATGGAGATCCGCTTTCGAGTTGATTCCGATGGTGTTCTTCATGTGTTTTCTTCGATCTACTCTGGTTTCCCCCTTCTCTATTCTTCTAATTGGTATTTATAATCTTTAGAATGTTTAGAAAGCCTAAAAGTTTGATTTTTTTTCACGTATTTGGGAAGTAGAGTGTAAAATCGACACGAGCTGGCACATGGGCTTGTGGCCAGCCCGTGTGGAAATGTACAGCCCATATGAATCCTAAAACAAGCTTTTTTTACCTAATTTTAGCTCATTTTTCGCTCCTTTCACTCCCAAATGCTCTCCTAAGTATAGAAACATGAATTCAAAGGATTAGGAGTATCAAATTCACTACTTTTCATAATTAATCATCCAAAAATTCTTTAAGAATGAGATTAAAATAGTTACTTTTGTAGCTTATCATTTATCAATGATTTACTAACATGTGTGCTTGATGATACTTGAATAGACTTATATTAAACTCATGGTATTGGAAACGATAAGTAAGAAAATGAAATGAAACATGATCGTATGGTAACAATAATGAATTAAATGTTATGTTTATATATATATATGTTTGATTTCATATGTATCATGAAAAAGTATGATAACTTGTGAGTTTGGTGGTGTTATATAGGCTTTTATTAAGCTTATGGCATTGGTAAAGGTTTATACTTATTCTATAAAGTTCATTATTGAAATGGTATGTTATGTTTAAAGTTTATACGAGTTTACTAAGCATTCATTTCTTACGTAGTTATTTTCCTTTGCTTTACAAATTATCGGAAGCTCGATCGGTTAGAAGTTCGTTGGAGATCTATCACACTATCCAGTGGACAACTCAACAGTTGTTTAGTAATTTGGCTATGGTTTATAATGGCATGTATAGGGTGATTTGTAATGGTATTATGGTGCATGTGTTAATGCTCTTTTGGTATGTATAAGCTTTGGAAAGCTATGTTGGTTTGGTACACCTTGATGCCTTACCAAGTTACGTGATTTTGGTTACTTTTAAGTGCTTGTTGATATGGTTCTCTTGGCATGTTGATGATGGTTTGAAAATGGTTACGTGTGACATGTTTTAGTTAATATTTGAACTAGGTTATTATGTTTGGAAATGACAATATTAACATGTATAAGGTGGTTTATAATGCTGCTTTGATGAATATGTAAATGGTAATTTGGTACGATTGTGCCTTGATGTTTAAGTACGGTTGATGGACTTATAACGCTTGATTAGGGAAGTCCATTTGGTCACTTTTTGCTAATTGATGTGCATGGCATTTTGTTACAATATGTTGACCTAGAAATGGTCAATTATGTTATGTTTTAGGCATATAATAGAATGAGGTCTTTATGCATGGAATTAGGTAATGTTCACATGTTTCGGTAAATGTTGTGTTGTTATAATTGTGGTGCATTTGAATGGCATATTGGTTAGTTGGACTAGGATCTTGAAATGGCAATTTGATGTATGTTTGGGTGTTGTTTAGGTCCCCTTTTAAGTGTCCACAAACGATTTGAATGTTCATGCAGGTTTAGGTTATGAAATGGCTTGATTAGGTGAAATTTGGGTTCATATGACTTGAAACACAAGCGTGTGACTCATCCGTGTGAAGCACACAACTTGGTGGCATAGCTATCTATCATCTAAGAATTTCTTAAGGTTACAAGTCAGTGAGTTACACGGCCTAACGCACGGCCAGACACACGGGAGTGTGGAGCAACTTTGAGAGTTACACGGCCTGGCACATGGAAATGTGACACAACCATGTGGCTCTACTCAGAGAGTTACACGGGTGAGGACACGGGCTAGGACATAGTTGTGTGTCCCTAGTTTGAAAGTTACGTGGCTTGAGACACGAGCATGTGACCCTTGTTTTGCAAATTTTGCATCTTTTTCCTAAACTTTCCAAATCATTTCAAATTGGTCCCAATTTGCTTCTAAGATATTTTTAGGGGTTCAAGGGCTCAATATAGGGATAGTATGCATATGAATGAATGGTTTATGATGTGATTTATTTATGGGATGATATCATGTTTAAATGTTTTTTATTATACGATAATGGTTCGTAACCCTAATTCGGTAGCAAATACGGGTTAGGGGTGTTATAGTTTCACTAACACATAACCAACAAACCAATACCTCATTTATTTCCTAAAAATGTATTGATAATCTCAAAAACTAAGGCATGACCGCTCTCTCTCGATTCACAAACTCGATTCTACTAACCCTTGAATTTTGGGATGTTACAGCTATTGGTAAAGTAATTGTTAAAGAGGTTATCATTGAAATGGTTTGATAGATGATATGTTTGGTATGATCTGTGTTGCGTTATTAATAGTATTTTTAGTTGTGCACTTGTTATATGTCAGACATAAAAATGAATGACATCTGGAGTATGGAGGAATGTAATGAAAGATGAATGTTGAAGAAATGTCATGTTGTACACCCTGCACCACATGTTATTAGTTTTGCGGAGGTTTGGACGGGTTGTGCAGAGAATGTATATGCATGACATTTGGTTTTGCGAAGGTTTGGTTGGATGGTATGGAGATATATACGCACAAGTTTATGATAACCTTAGGTGGGTTCTTTTAGGTATGAGACTCTATGGAGATATATATCAACCCCTCTGGCCATGGGCACATACAAGATAAGGAAATCCTTTGGATTTATCTTATGATTTAGGTTACGGTAATCCGCAAACTTGTTCTCTAAGCTTCATGACAAAGTTATACCTGGAATTTCTTATTGTGAAGATCTGCGTGTATGATTCAACCATTTATGATTCAACCATTTATGAGTTTGCATCCATGAATATCTTATATAAATCTGTATGTATGATACTTAAAAAACATGGATCGGGTTGCACCATACATATGAAAGAATATAAAATAATGATGTATTTGGCGAATCAAATACCATGGTCTAATAAGGAACCTTTCGGATTCATTGATAATTTTTTGAAAGATTTCTTTGAACTGGTTTCATTAACTCCTTATTTATATCGAGTAGACCTTTTATTATGGATTGAAAAACCTCTTATGACACTTCTTTTTTATTCTAAACGATAAAATTGACCTTTGCGATATATAAAAAATGACCGGGTTGAAAATTCTATAAAAAATGAAATGTCACAATATTTTTTTTATACATGTCAAAGTGATGGAAAAGAAAAAAATATCTTTTACGTATCCACCCTCTAATCTGTGTAATGATTTATAAGCTAATGGAATGTTTCATTTTTTTTTGTAATAGAAAATAATGGGTTGAAATATCTATTGATATTCTACAAGAAGTATTTTATTAAAGGCTTAAGTTGTTACTCAACAAATAAAAATTGAAATTATGAACGGGCGATATTTGAGAATCACCGTCAATACCTCGGTGTAGGTGTCTGGGATAATCCTTTGTTCCATAGTCCCGGGGCTATTTACAACCAGCCAATTAAGAATTCTCAGATGTACTAGTACTAGTAAATGCCTCAAAGATGCAGTCATCGATTCTCCCTAGAGGCCACAATTACCGCGAGCAAACACATTAATTTAAGTATAATTAAAATAAATTATTCATTTAATAATTTAAAATTTCATTTTTATTATGATTTCGATTTTATTATTTTCTTTTCATTCATCATTCAAATTCTATTTATTTCATTCAAGTTTAGGGTTTAGGGTTATGGAATCTAGAAACCCAGACTTTTTTCATAATGTTTATGATTTTTTCAACTTTAGAGCATATATTAACTCATAATGTTTATTTCTTTTTAGTCGTTTCAATTGTAATTACAATCATTTTTTAACCTTATTCTTATTAGTAGATGAAGTCGCAAGACCATATGATTCATCAGAAAAGGGCATGATAGTCACATTTTTCTATATAACAGGATTATTAGTCACTCATTGGATTATTCAGGGCATTTCCCATTAAGTGTATATGAATCCACATTTGTATGTAAATATTCATCCATGGATCTGCATGTATGATTCAACCATTTATGAGTTTGCGTCCATGAATCTCTTATATAAATCTGTATGTATGGCAGTCCACTGGATTTATCTTTATGATTTAAGCTATGACAATCTACTAATCTTATATTTAGTTTCAAGTTTAAGAGTTGAAAAAGACTATCTTTCATAAGAGTCAGTATGGAATCTTATCCAGGCAAGAGATTGCATGGGCTTGTTCTTATGTTCAAGCTACGGGAGTTCGTATATATTATTTTTCTCAAACCAAAACTCGTAAGGATCTCCTTTCACGTAGGAGCCCGCCAAGGACTTTCTTTAAGTCGAAAGTTTGTAGTGACTATCCGCCAAACAAGAGTTTGGTAATGACTCTCCGTCAAGCAAGAGTCTGGCAGCAACTATTATTTAAGATTGAGTTCACAATAAAGAATCCACAAATATGAATCTGTGATTATAATTCTGCATATAAAGGTTCGCAAGTATAGTTTGCAAGTATGTATTTGCCAAGCTCGAGTTCGCGTAGATAAGACTTTATGTGTAAATCTACAAGTAAAAATTCTCCAAGTGCAAATCTCCATGGATGAGTTTTCTTCTGTCATACGTTAATTTGCAATGATAACAATTGATAACGTAATTTGCATATGTTCTGTTGGAAAAGAGGTAATAATCCATCTTGTATGAAATCAGTGCAAATGGGTAAGCAAAATCATTCTACATTGTAGCCTATAGCACGAGTGATAGAAATGAAGGATTGTGTCAGTGCAGAAGTGTACAAATTCTCAAGTTGAGCCAACCCCAAGGAGGAAAAAAGTATGCCAGGAAGATGTACGAATTATATTAGTGCAAATGATGTCGAACAAGAGATCAAATCCATGAAGTTCTCACTTATAAATTCATAAACGGTATGTTATATTAGCAACTCACTAAGTTCACTTGAACTTTCTTAGATTTTGTTACGTTTTCCAGGTATAACAATTTATATAAGGAACTGAAGAGGGATCAAGCTAGAATTTGTTCAAGTTTACGCAAACTTGTGTTCTTATCTGTAACATGCAACCTAAAGGTTGAGCCTCAGGGTTAGAAATCTTTTTGTAACCAAGTATGAACCGTAGTATTTTATTTCCAACAAAGAGAAATCAATTCAAAATATTAAAGCTATTATTGTAAATGTTTCATAAATCTTCCTGTTAGATGTTTTTGTCAATATGCAAACTAAGTTAAGCTTGATTAAATAAGGCATATTTGGTTGTTTTAGTCACATTAGTCATACAATTTTTTGTTGTAAATTGCTTATAGTTTGTTTCCAAAGTTGGTGTGACATCTTGTAACCGAACCCATCAATCGAGTCAGGTATAATGTGATTGATTTTGGGGGTCTAGAATTTATCTTGCTTATGGATTTGTCTTTTTCTTTTCCTAACCAGAGTCCCCATGAATCTTGCCAAGGATTGATTCCAAGATTTTCTCACTTCGTAAAGTCATTGTGCTCACATTCTAACTCGGGTTTGGTTCTGTTTGAAATGGCAAATTGCCTTGGGATTCCAATCTACCAATTGTTATGGAAAGCTTGGTTCTCCAAATTTTGATGTTTTTCCTTCATGTCCTACTAAAATTGAAGAGTTTTAGCAGCAAGTTTACTGACAATGTCTTCTAGAAACAAACTTGAAGTTTGGGATTGTCAAGGGGGAAAGGCCTTGGTTGGTATGATTCATTGTAATAGGGTTTCATTCTGTAGGTCAAATTAGGGTGGTCCCTCCATCCAGTTTTGTGATTCCTCAGTAATGTTGTGTTGTGGGCAGCTTGCGCACAACTTTTTAAAATTCTCCCCATAATCATAAAGGGACTCTGAATCCCTTTTTCGAACATCACAAATTCCCCTTCTCAACTCAATTGCTCGAGATGTCAAAGAGAACCTGTCAAGGAATAAACGAGATATGTCAACCCATGTGTTAACTGAATCAGGAGGCAAATAAAATTGTCACTTTCTAGCGGAGTCAGCTAAAGAAAAAAAGTAAATCTCGAAGTTTAATTTGGTAATTGGTAACTCCTAATGCTGTCATATCCAAAAGAACCATGTGGAATTCTTTTTAGATGTTTATGAAGATTTTCATCCTACAAACTGTGCAAAGTGGGAAATAAGTGTATCAAGCTCGGTTTAAGTTTAAATGGTGCATCTATAATCGGGTAAGCAATACATAATGATTGTTGTTCATTTGGTGCAGCAACAATTTGCCTAATAGTACGATCAATCATGACTTCCGATTCACGAGGTGGATCTTCGTCGACTCTTGTATCACAAGGTAGTTCGTCGATGACCTTTGACACTATTGTACTTCTCTGGTTTCGTTGTCTGCAACTTCAAACCCGTCTGTAGTTTACCACGTCTTATTGTTTCTCTTTCTAACACTCAGGAAGTTTTCTCGACTCTGAGGTCAAACTCTAGTGGTTCTCTTGGATTTTACCTGGTCATAAGAAAAAGTTAGATTATTGGCAATCACTGGCAACAACGCCAAAATTTGATGGGTGTCGAATCTACCAAAAATAAATCCTATACCAAAAAACATAAAATAAAATTTATAATTAACGGAGTGGGGTTGATCCTACAGGGATTGGTCAACAACGTTCGAATTTCTCTCAACTAGGGCACTTCGTGGGCAATTTAATGCCCATAACTCTTACAATCCTACTTAAAACAAATAATGAACGATTAAAGTAATACGAACTTAAATAAATAGAA
Organism: Gossypium hirsutum; assembly: GCF_007990345.1. Classification (NCBI taxonomy): domain Eukaryota; kingdom Viridiplantae; phylum Streptophyta; class Magnoliopsida; order Malvales; family Malvaceae; genus Gossypium; species Gossypium hirsutum. The sequence goes on along the minus strand of NC_053441.1, from coordinate 45,639,781 downwards.
ATCAAAGAATGGTAAAACAATAAATAAAAACTTATTTCCAAATTAAATAAAATAAACTGAATTGATGATTGTTCCAGCCCCAAAAATGACTTCAGCCTCAATTCTAGAATTGATCACGAACTATTGATGTCTCCTGTCTCACTTGCAATCTAATTATAGTGATCAAGGACGCCTCAACGACCAATTCTTCCTTAATCGTAAATTAACCACAGGAACCACCTAAAAATTAGGCCTTATCAAACAAATAGCCCCGAAAGTCGCTTCCGTGGTTTAATCCGTCTGGAACCTTCCTTAATCGTAAATTAACCACATGAACCACCTGACAGTTAAACCTTATCAAACAAATAGCCTCGAAAGTCGCTTCCATGGTTTAATCTTTCTGCAACTTTGCGAACTAGAAGAACTCCACTCTAATTAATGATCTCAACCGTGCAGATCATTTAAATTAGATCACTTAATCTTATGGCATCACTCAACTGTAGCCTAATCGAACCACTCCAACTTGCTCTTCGGTAAAGTAATTTGACGCCAAATTAATTGTACTGTGTATCGTTCCCAATATCATGCAAGGGATCCTTCTTGAAAAGATGCTAAAAACAATACTATGGGATAATCCTATTTATCTCTTGAAACAGAGAAAAAAACACATACCCATCGGAAAGGATTAATTCCAGTACCAAAATTTAATCAACCTTTAGTTAGAAAATAATTTAATTACACATAAAACAAAGAAACTTAGAGTTGAATAAAACTAAAAGGGAAAATAAAAAAAGAAAACAAGAAAGAAAAACAAACAGGAGCATGGAATGGCGCAAGCCAAAATATGAAAGTAAGAAAGAAATTCAATTTTGTGTTTTCTCTCCAGCAAAATCAAGGACGCCATTCCCTTCACAATTTTCAGTTATTAAATTGGGAATGAAATTTTAGTATTCAATTCCTACACAATTTTTTAATGATAAAATTAAATATTTATTTAAATAAAATATAAGAAATAAAATTTAATCCTAAATACATTTTTAATAAATATCATTATAAATAATATCTAAATAAAAATAAAATAATCGTAAAAATACAATGCCTAGAGTTACTCATAATCTCTCTGTAACCCATAAATAAAAAGATAATATGCTTCAGCGCTCTCAAACCCATATACTTCTATATTGGCAATAACGTTCATACCAATCGTGTTAAAACTCAATTGACAAAATAATTTAAAAAACTTAAAAGATCTTATATGTCAAATTGTTGTTCCCATACTCAAATATTCTATATGACTTCATAATTTCATTTATTTTCCATATTTTGGATTTACACTACACCTATATAAAAATTAAACAATAAAGGCTGTGTTTGTTTACTTGTAAAATAATTTACGGAAACTATTTTCATCATTTTCCACTGTTTGTTTGATGGAAAATAAATTCCCACCGTAAAACTTACTCCAAAACACGGAAAAGAAGGCTTTATTTTAGGAAAATGTCTTACCTTTTTTCTTCAGCAGTAAACGTAACCCAAAGCCTCTTTCCCCTCCCCCCTTCCTTCCCACTCTGATCTAGTGCTTGCCGCCAGCCAGCAACGATTCCCAACACCAGTTGTCGGTATTCACCTTTGATTTTCCTCCTTTTCGCCTTTCGTTGTCGAAATTTGCACTGCACCAATCAATGATGGTGTTCATCTTCCTCTCTCGAAGGTAAGAATGAAAAAAGAAAGAAATATGTGGTTGTTTTTTAGTAACAACATGTTGTTTTGGCCTAATTGGTAGCTGGTTAATCCCACTTTTTTATTTTTTATGGTTTTTGTTATTTTTATGTTTCATCTTCCTTGAACTATGCAAACTGGATTTTTGTTAGTGGTAATGGAATAATTAAGATATGGTAATAGAGGTGGTGGCTGAGACACAACTAATGAGCAAAAATTCAAAGTCTTTAAGTTCAAATGGGATTAGTGGGCATGATTTTGTTTTCTTCCTTTTCTTTTTTCTTCCAATAGAAATCAATTTTGTTTTCCTCTTTTTGTTGGGGTAAAAAAGAACCTTTTTTTCTTATATAAATCATTGATTAGCTCGAATTTTGACCCATTATGGTACATTTTCTCTATTTACCCTTCTCTAATAATTGATCTAACGAATCAATTGCATGTTTTTTCATCTCTTTTTGTATTTCATTTCGATGAATTATTGTTAAATATAAACAATTATAATGGAACAGAACGTTAAAAATGCTCTTTTTGAATGTTTATTTGGATGCTTTTAGTTTTCTTGTAAACTTTTAGGTAATTCAGATTCGTGATGCAACAATAATTTGGTTAGTAATTTACTGATAATCTGCTGCAGAAGTTATGGATGTTATTGTCTTGGACATAATCTTGTTTCAAGTTAAAATGATCTGGTTCAACTTTTTTTTCTCTCTTTTAGTATCAATATGAATTTATATTTTTGATTTTGCAAGTGAGTAATGTAATCTGAATCAAAAGGGTAGGTCAGTTTATAGGGTGTAGTCAGTTCAAACCATTCGAAATTCGATCTGAAATGCAAGGCTCCAAGCTTAACTAGAGTTTGATTCAATTTTGCTTTTATAGCTGAAGCAATTTGAGATAATAGTTGGAACTGGATGAGCCTAAATTAAAGTGAAATATAAACTCAGTTTTTATACTCAAGTTTGGATTCAAATTGAAACAATAGTAATTAAAAATAAAAAGCTTGATTAAGCTCTTAAACTACTTGACTCGAATACTCAAATTCAGCTCTTTCATTAGCTCGAGCTTGATTTGACGATGGTCAAGACGAGTTCAAGTTTTTTCAAGCTGAAGCCAAATAGCTTTTGTGATACAAGTGTTTCTTTTGCTCTCTTAGATCTACTAAGGTTTGAGGTTAGATTTTAGTGCTAAGTGGTTTTGCTTGTTGTGTTTGTCACTTCCTACTTCAATGTCTCTATCTATCTTTCTTTTCTTAATTTTGATGTTATAGGTTGTAACTGTTTTTGTTTGCAATAGTTTGTCATAGGCTTACCAAGCATTTTTCTTCATTAACATCAACTTCCTTAGTACTGGACTCTATATTCATTTTATTTTTAAGGTAGTGTTATACTAAATGGTATTCCTTCATGTAATAACAGACAAATAACGAAATCATATCTGATATTGTAAATAGATTCATGATCACAACAAGACAACTAATACCTTTGTATTTTCTAAAAGCGAATTTAATGATTGATTTTAGTATAATTTTACGTTTGTTTGTTTGTTTGTAGATGTATTTTGATTCAATAAAATGGTATTGTTTAATTTTGTGTCCTAGGTAATCACTCCCTTTTTTCATATGTATTATAGATCATTTGTTTGTTGGTCTGTACATGTATTTGTGTTGTTGTTATGAGCATTTATTGTTTATACATTTTGAATTGGCTCAAGTTTTCTTATACTTCTTGCTCGTACTTATTGATTTGTAATTTCAATGATTGTTTTTTGACCTTGTTTGATTGATTCTCTTTTATGTCAGGCAGCTCGCTATTGCATCAGTTAGTGTTCCTTTGTTTTAGATATTACTTACGAAGAAGTGATGTCGATGGAGTTAGAAGAATTTAATGATGACTTCCTTTGTAGTGTATTAGATTATCTTGTGGGTTGTAAATCTAAGGCCAAAGCTTTTTTAGCTAAAAGTACGAAGCATAGAAAAATTTGACTTCAAAAATTTTCTCAAGGTTGAAGATATTGACGCTTTAATATGGTGTAGTACTAATTATGTTGTGTAATACTAGTTATGCACTTGGAAAATATTGTAGTTATCATGTGATATATACTACGAATTATGCGCTTGGATAATATTATTAATTTGTATTATTAATTGTGGTTTGAAAGCTAATTTTTTATTATTATTTAATCTTTGTTTTTTTATAATACAATTAGTAATCATCTATTCGCTTTGGTTGTTTTCAAATTTTTTATTGTTAATATTTTAGCTTAATAATTCAGTACTATTATATATTTAATTTGATGTATTTATTTATAAATAAATCATTACAATATATATAAAAATAATGTAAAATATAAATTTAATAGATATAAAATAAACTCAATTAAACAATAAAAAATAATAATAAATTCTCAAATGTATATTTGTTTTATTTAAAACAGTTTTCCTAAAATATTTTCAGGAAATCTACCAAACAACAAAAAAATATTTTACACAGATTCATCCAATCACCAGAAAATAATAACTTTTCAAGAAAAGTAAGTCATTTTGTAGAAATCATTTTCCAGAAACTATTTTCAGTCAAACAAACGGACACTAAATATCAAAATTAATAACATTGTGCCCAAAATCGACTAAAATAAAACACATAAATATGTCAAATTCACACCTGGGTAACCATCATATTCTTCACCTGAAATCATTAGTGGGTTAAAACCATTCTAATTAAATCTGGAAAAGAAAATAAGGCAATTGGGTGATGAGGAATAATTAATATGGCAGTTTGTAGCCTTTTATAAACCAAAAACACAAATTGAGTTTTGGTAGAAAGAATTGTGAAGATCCTTGTACATCAAAGTCTAAAACTTTTTAATCACTCTATTATTCTCCTTCACTCTTATACTTATTTGTCTAGCTATTGAGAATGCATGTCTCAATCATGTCTTCGACAATGTTTTCAATACAACATCGACAGATTCAATTCAAGCCAGCGACACCTTTGCCTTTCCTTGCTCTTGTTTTTTGTTTTTGTTTCTGATTTTTTATTAAGATTTGGGGACATTGAATATTTGATTAGCATATTTAAATTAAGATATGACTAAAACAAATATATATGATATGCTATGATTAATTCTCAATTTGAATTCATCTCACTAGGACTTAGGACTTACAATTGTATATCTTATACTTACCAGAATATTTATTAAATTAACGTCTAGAAAGAACCTATCAAGGAATAGACGATATGTGTCAACCCATTTGTTAACTGAACCAGGAGGCAAATAAAATTGTCACTTTCTAGCAGAGTCAGCTAAAGAAAAAAGAAAAGCTCGAAGTTTAATTTGGTCATTGGTAACTCCAAATGGTGTCATACCCAAATAAACCATGTGGAATTCCTTTCAAATTCTTATGCAAATTTTCATCCTACATACCGTGCAAAGGGGGCAATAAGTGTATCAAGATTGATTTAAGTTTAAATGGTACATCTACAGTTGGGTAAGCGATACATAATGATTGTTGTTCATTCGGTGCTGCAACAATTTGCCTACTAGTACGATCAGCCATGAGTTTCGATTTTCGAGGTGGATCTTCGTCGACTGTTGTATCGTTAGGTAGTTCGTCGATGACCTTTGACACTTGTACTTTTCTGGTTTCCTTGTCAACAACTTCAGAACCGTCTGGTAGTTTACTGCGTCTTATTGTTTCTTTTTGTAACGCCTGGGAAGTTTTCTCGATTCCGAGGTCAAAATCTAGTGGTTCTCTTGGATTTGACCTAGTCATAAGAAAAAGTTAGATTATTGGCAATCCATGCAACAATTCCAAAATTTGATGGGTGTCGAATCCACCAAAAATAAATCCTATACCAAAAAAAATTAAATAAAATTCATAATTAACATATTAGGGTTGATTCTACAGGGATTGGTCAACAACGTTCGAATTTCTCACAACTAGGGCACTTCGTGGGCAATTTAATGCCCACGACTCTTGCAATCTTGCTTAAAATAAATAATGGACGATTAAAGTAATACGAACTTAACTAAATAGAAATCAAAGAATCATAAAACAATAAATAAAAACTTATTTCTAAATTAAATAAAATAAACCAAATTGATGATTGTTCCAGCCCCAGAAATGACTTTGGTCTCAGTTCCAGAATTGTTCACGAACAATTGATGTCTTCTATCTCACTTGTAATCTAATTATAATGATCGAGGACGCCTCAACCACCAATTTTTTCTTAATCGTAAATTAACCATAGGAACCACCTAACAATTAAGCCTTATCAAACAAATAGTCCCGAAATTCGCTTCCATGGTTTAATCCTTCTGGAACCTTCCTTAATCGTAAATTAATCATAGGAAACACATGACAATTAAGCCTTATCAAACAAATACCCCAAAAGTCGCTTCCATGGTTTAATCCTTCTGCAACCTTGCGAACTATAAGAACTCCACTCTAATTAATGATTTCAACCGTGTAGATCATTTAAATTAGATCACTTAATCTTATGGCGTCACCCAACTGTAGTCCTAGTCGAACCACGCCAACTTGTTCTTCGGTAAAGTAATTTGACGCCGAATTAATTGTACTAACTATGTATCATTCCCAATATCATCCAAGGGATCCTTCTTGAAAAAATGCTAAAAATAATACTATGAGGTAATCCTATTTATGAAACAGAGAAAAAAACATATACCCAACTAAAAGAGTTAATTCCAGTACCAAAATTTAATTGACCTTTAGTTAGAAAATAATTTAGTTACACATAAAACAAAGAAATTTAGAGTTGAACAAAGCTAAAAGGGAAAATAAAAAATAAAATAAAAGAAAGAAAAGCAAACAGGAGCATGGAATGGCGCATGCCAAAATATGAAAGAAAGAAAGAAATTCAGTTTTGTGTTTTCTCTCCAGCCAAATCAAGGACGTCATTCCCTTTACAGTTTTCAGTTATTAAATTGGGAGTGAAATTTTAGTATTCAGTTCCTACAAAATTTCTTAGTAAGAAAATTAAATATTTATTTAAATAAAATATAAGAAATAAAATTTAACCCTAATTACATTTTTAATAAATATCATTATAAATAATATTTAAATAAAATAAAATAAAATAATAAAATAATCTTAATTTTTTTTAACAGTCTCATTATAGTTTCAGATCGTATCTACTCTTTTTGATACAATGCCTAGAGCTATTCATAATCTCTCCGTAATCCATATATAAGAAGATAATGTGCTTCAGCGCACTCAAACCCACATCCTCCTATATTGGCAATAATGTTCATACCAATTGTGTTAAGACTCAATCGACAAAATAATCCAAAAAATTGAAACGGTCTTGTATGTCAAATTGTTGTTCCCATACTCAAATCTTCCATGTGACTTCATAATTTCATTTATTTTCCGTATTTTAGATTTACACTGCACCTATATAAAAATTAAATAATAAATATCAAAATTAATAACATTGTGCCCAAAATGACTAAAATAAAACACGTCAAATTCACACCTGGGTAACCATCATATTCTTCACCTGAAATTATTAGTGGGTTAAAACCATTCTAATTAAACCTGGAAAAGAAAATAAGGCAATTGGGTGATGAGGAATAATTAATTCGGCAGTTTGTAGCCTTTTATAAACCAAAAACACAAATTGAGTTTTGGTAGAAAGAATTGTGAAGATCCTTGTACATCAAAGTCTAAAACTTTTTAATCACTCTATTATTCTCCTTCACTCTTATACTTATTTGTCTAGCTATTGAGAATGCATGTCTCAATCATGTCTTCGACAATGTTTTCAATACAACATGGACAGATTCAATTCAAGCCATCGACACCTTTGCCTTGCCTTGTTCTTGTTTTTGTTTTTATTAAGACTTGAGGACATTCAATATTTGATTAACATATTTAAATTGGGATATGATTAAAACAAATATATATAATATGTTATGATTTTTTACTTGTAATAGACAAGTATGCATGTGGTATCATATCCTCATTTGTTATCATTATTATTTAACTTTATAATAAAATAAATTAATTCAGTGTTAGTTTAATTGATATTATTGTTATTATAACATATAAAAGAAAATAAGTTTAAGTGTATTTAAACATATATCATCCTCCAATTTAAGGGTTGAAAAATTATAAATAATAAGAATTATATAAAAAACTTTATAACGCTCAATAAATGTTTATGAAATATTAATTTTTAAGTTTTAGAATCAACACCTTTCATTATAGTGTTGAATAAATATGTAAACAAAGTATGTTCCCAAAGAACTTAAATTTGACTTGAAAATTTAAATTTAAATTTGTTATTATGAAGCTTGAGAGGTAAATTTGAGTATATTACATTTTTGTAGTCATGAGTATCTCATTTCTTTATTTTTAATTGATATTGACTCGAGTTTTAATTTAAATATAACTAATTTAATTTAAAATTTGAGTTAGTTTTTAGTAATGAAATAAATGTAATTCAGTAAGCTCGAAAAATATAAATTTCTAATTGAACTAAAACATAAAAAAAGAAACACTCAAGTCAACTCTAGACTTATATATGGAGTTCCATATCAAATTTGATTTTTTAAATTTGTTGGCTTGTTTTTAAAGTTATCCGTTGTCAATTCATGTTAGAAACTTTAAAATTATGTTTACACGCATTTGTTAATTTAATTTAAATGAATTTATTCGGAAATTGAACAAATGTATTCATGAAAAAATAATTCAACATTTTTTTGAACGATTAAATATATGTTGATGAACAAGAAGCATATGTTTTTCTTTAATTTTTAGATATGAAATAATGAAACATAAATATTACAGATTATATCATAAACAAAATAAACCAAATAATAATGATTATATGATAATTCAACAATTAACAACTTTTAAATGAGTTTTAAACCATTCGATAAACTGAACTTAATTCCCAATTTGAGCCCATCTCTCTAGGACTTACATTTCTATATTTTATAATTATCAGAATATTTGATCTCACTTCATTTTGAAAAATTAGATTAACGTTTTGGAAATGATATTTGTATTAATATATGCAATGATCTAACTTTTAAGTGAAATATCTTAAAGAGTTAAAATTGGATTATTATAATACACTACATAAAATATAAGATATCAATTGAGATATAAAACGAAAAGAATATTAGAAAAATAATTGGGGCAATTTACCAAAAAAAGCTTTTCTTAATTACCGAAATGGCCCCGGTATTTTATTATTTACCGGAATGGGCCTTTTTCGGTAAATCGCGTCCACGTCAGCGCGACGTCAGGGGACGTGCCAGGAAATCGCGGCGACGTCAGTGCGCGCGATTTGTTGCCACGTCAGCAAAGCGCACTGACGTGGCCGCGACTTGCCCAACGCGTGAACAGTGCAACTAATGAAATTTCATGTATATAGTCGCACTAAATTATTTAAATTATTTATAATGCCTAAATTATCCTTATTTATTTTTATATTACATAAAATACTCCGTTGAAAATACAAAACATTATGATAGCTAATTTAAAATTTATTCTCCACAACTAATGAAAATAATTTAAAATACTAAAACGAGATCTGTCTGAACAAACTATAAGAAAATCCCTGAAATGCTGTGATTTCTTCGTCTTCAACGAAAGATCTCGAGAAAGATCACGGTGAGGAAAGCTTGTGCTTAATGAGGAAGCAAATTTGGAGACTCGGAATCATCTAACAATTATGCAGAACAGCAGCTGTCTTTCTTCACAGCTGAAACATCATCCCTAGAGCCGACATTGATGGTTTGTCCCTTGGGCAATGTTTTTGATCATTCCCTCCTTCGAGTGCTTTTTGACTGATCACATGATGTATTTGAGTTAGTACTTCAGTGAATGCATGCTCAACATTTGTAGATTCAAGGGTATATGTTTCCATAAAGAAGCATGTACACGTGGGCGCGACTTATCTGTTTACTTTTTTCTCTAAATCCCTAAAAATCCTAAAAACCCTAAACCCTAAACCCTAAAATCCAAAAACCTACAAATCAGGAAATCGCGGCCACGTCAGCGCGCTTTGCTGACGTGGCAACAAATCACGTCCACGAGGGGGCGATTTGTTGCCACGTCAGCAAAGCGCTCTAACGTGGCCGTGATTTCCTCGCACGTCCCCTGGCATCGCGCTGACATGGACGCGATTTTCCAGAAAATGGCCCATTCCGGTAAATAATAAAATACCGGACCCATTTCGGTAAATTTATAAAAATTAAGCTTTTATTGGTAAATCAGCCAAATAATTGAAACATTCACAAAAAAAATTTAAAACTTATAAAAACTACCATTTCGCTTGTATTCACCTTCTCCTTACATTTTGAAATTTTATAATAAAGTTTATAAATGATATTTATAATAATTTATGCAATGTTCTAGTCATACTAACTTTTTGGTAAGTTTATACCTTTTGGATTTTAATAAAAGTTTTACTTTAACAAAGAAAGAATAATTAAGGTATAATAAGAAAACAATATTGGGGAATAATGGAAACAATTCATAGAAATGACATTAGCACAAGACCCATACATAAAATGAAGTACCATTATTACAGAGAAAAATAAAAGTAAATTTTGCTGTCTTGAGCAATTTATTGTCTTGGTCCAATATATATATATATTGTCTTTATTTAAAACAAAACAACAAATTTCTATAAAGTAGTGACTTTTGCCCTTGTTCCTTTCATTCCTTTTCTTCAAAGTTAGAGAGCTTCTTAATTACAGCATGGATCGCCTCCCCCTCCACTTTCCGTACTACCATATGTGTCGGAAGGGCTATCGTAATATGGAGGATTATTCCGACCTTGGGAAGGGCTGTAGTAATATGGGCTATTGTCATTTCGAGGATGTCTCCGACCTGTAACTCAACATCATCAGGATGAAAATCAAGTAAGATTATTTAATGAACCGCAATTAGTCTATGAGCTAGAAGCACATTTTCATTGGTGTTGTGTTTATTGCGATTATGAATATGATTGATGCTATTGAAATTAATTATGAAAAAATATGAATGACGAAAAAAGTCAAAACCGTAATGTCTGGATCGGCTTCTTGCAGCTGCTGAGGACATGAGAAGCATGATGGCCAAGAAAACCACCATAATCTTCACTTGAAATGAGTTGTGGGTTAATGCCATTCTGAAGAAATCTTGTGACACAAAATAAGGGCGTTAAGCTTGGAAATATAGCAGAGGCGTGCAATGGGGTTGATGAGCAATAATTGGCACTTTGTAGCTTAGTATTTATAGACAAAAAAATTCATTGACTTTGGTATAAAGATGTCTCAAGAATTCATCATCTGTCTAGCTATTGAGAACACATGGTTGAAATGTCAATGCTCAATCACATGTTGGACGAACCTTCCAAAATGTCAATCCCAACATGGCCCCATTCTATTCAAGCTATGTGTCGCCGCCATACATACCATGAACCTGTTTTGTATTCCACTCCTTTTTAACTCAGCCATCAACATATTTAAGTTATCAATAAAAAATATAGTACCATATTTTACTTGCAACAGAAATGATGCATATGTACTCGCAACATTATCAATGGTTCTTGAGCTATTAAGTAAATTAAAGTTCAAAATTCTAATATTTGATTTTAATAATTTACAAATTTAATTACATTTTTAAATTATTAATTAATATTAAATCCAACTCAAGCTAAACTTGATTCAATATTCAAATTTTGAATCAAGTTTGAATTTATTTTCAATTTGAATTTAATGTATTTTTTATCATCTACTAATTCTTGAAATAAATTTTTTAACTTTTTGTTCCATTCAATTGTTACGCTCTTTGTTCAAACAGCAACTGAAACATCAATTTAGGATGGTTAAAATGTGTCTTCTTTTGTTGGCATTTCTGACTTGCATAAATTATTGAAAGTTTTTAATCTTATCACTTGGTTGACTTTTAAATTAATGTTTGAAAAATGAAAATGAATATATGTAAAAATTAGAAAAAAAATTTCATTAATTGTTTTTGCTTTGTAAGAGTGAAAATGATGAAAATAAGAATTTTTAACCTTAAGTGAATTGACCTAAACTTAAACCAATATAAACACAAAAATATTCATTTTTTAAACAAATTTTCACATATTAAATTTAGTTGTTTGATCTGTCAAAATTCCTTACGGCAAATTAGAATATTTTCCACACTTAAGGAACTTGTTTTTGAGTCTATAACACCCTAAAACCCTAATATCTCAATCCTGCTATTTAACTCCTATATCCAAGCATATAACATGACATCGCAAACACAACTACAATCCATGAATTCATAACCAATAACGCTAACCATAACATGATCAAACATTGTTCCAATACATTTCAAATATAATTCAATTACCAACATACAACAATTCAAAACTGTTGACTTGTAAAACAAGGTCGACTTGGATTTTGAAAATGAAAACGAAAATGGGAGTCGCCACCAACCTTTTTTGATGAGGTGTGATCGGGTCACCTAAAAAAGTAGTTGTTTTTAATAAACAATTTGATTTTATTAAAGCAACGATTTTGGGTCGACAAAATTCAGGAAAACGGGTTCGAGAGTCGGTTTCGTACGAGGAAGGATTAGCACCCTCGTAACGCCCAAAAATTGGTACCTAGTTAATTAATTAGTGTCTCAGTGTCGAAGATTAAAAATTTTGAAGAATTTTAAAAATACGATCCTTTATTGAAATGTTGAAAATTTTCGAGAAAAGGGCATATTTTACGTTAATCGAGGAAAAGAGTTATATCCAGTAAGTTAGGACACAATGTCTTGAATTCCCGATGCGCGAATGGATGCCAAAAATTTACTTATTTAAAAGATATTTAGCTATCTCGGATTAAAAAAAGGGATCATGCCCATTAAGTTAGGACACGATCTTTTCTTAATTCCGGAGATCGTTTAAAACTTAAGTTTGAAAAGATTCGTGTATTTAGATTTATTGTGAAAATCGAAACCCCGTAAGTTAGGGTACTTCCTTCTCGAATTTAAACACGAGATTTTGCTTATTCAAAAAGATCATAATTTATGCATTGAAATTAATCTAACTCGGAATGGTAGAGCACGGCGTTAATGTTCGTAGCAAACAATGTTGAACACGATAATGTAAGCATAAATAATACGCACGACATAGTAAACGAGATAAATAATAGGAGAGACAAATCAATCATATCACAACAAATAAATAAATGAATAATTAAGACATTCCTTTAAAATAATAACGAACATATACGCAAATAAATAAATTAACATCGAGTGAAACAAAAATGCAATAAATAAAATTAATAAAACTATAAAAAGTATAAGAATATGTGTGCACATATATATATTTTAAAGTTGTCAAAAATATAACAAATATATATGTATATAAATTATAAAATATATGTAAATATATGTATTATAAAATGTATATAAGTATACGTATATTTTAAGATTATAAAGTATATACAAAAAAAAGAATATATGTATGTATATATATAGGAGTTATAAAATGTAAAACACATATATTATAAGAATGTATGTACATATATATATTAAAGTTATAGAATATAAAACACATATGTATGTATAAATATATAAAACATAAAATATATGTGCGTATGTACATTATAAAAACGTGTGTATGTAGGTGTATAACAAAGTTTTAAATAAATATATAAATAAGCAAACAAATAAATGAATGAATAAATAAAGAATTAAGATAAAAATGGCTTAATTGTAGCTTAAATTAAATTAGCAGGATAGATTACAATAAAAATAAATAAATAAATAAAGGGACCAATTTCAAATGCGCAAAGAAAAGCAGGGATTAATTGGGAAAATATCCCATGTCGGCAAAACGGCGTCGCCCAAGGAGGCACCTACGCACGGTCTATGGACCAAATCAAAAAAGAAACAAAATTATGTGGCCAAAATCAAAAAATGCAACAAAGACAGCGTCGAAAACGCCGCAAAGGTGAGGGGCCTATTGCGCAAATAGCCCCTTCGACGAAAACACGTGGATCCTCAGGGCCATCGGGTCGGGTTGTGGGTTAATGTTAAAACGACGCCGTTTTGGCACCTAAAGCTTAGGCCCAAAATGAAGTCGTATTGGTCCTATTATAAATAATAAAAACATAACAAAAAAATCATTTTGAATAGCTTTTTATAAAAAAAAAATCTTCCTTTTTTCTCTGTTCTCTCTCTGGAACTGGCCCTGAATCCGACCATTGGGTCGCTGGACCACCGTGACGGCCGCCGGTTGCCGTCGACAGCGTCGCCGTCCATGGTGGCCGGAGATCATAAAAAATTGGCCATTTTTGGCCTTTTCGACTCCCGATCCCAAAAATGTCGTCTTTCATCGGAGACGACAACCTCGGCCCCCCCACGACGGCGTAAACACCGAGAAAGGTAAGATCTGCTTCTCCTTTTTCGATTTTGTATTTATTTATTTTTTGAAATGCAAGTAAAAAACAATAATAGAAAAAGGAAGAAAAATGAAAGCATAAAAAACACCTTTTTGAATCTGTCAACTATTTTTTTGTTTTGTATTCAATTTTTTTTTTCCGAAAAAGAAGAAGAAGAAATACATTGATATTTCCAATCGTGTTAAAACTCAATCGACAAAATAATCCAAAAAATTGAAAAGGTCTTGTATGTCAAATTGTTGTTCCCATACTCAAATCTTCCATGTGACTTCATAATTTCATTTATTTTCCGTATTTTAGATTTACACTGCACCTATATAAAAATTAAATAATAAATATCAAAATTAATAACATTGTGCGCAAAATGACTAAAATAAAACACGTCAAATTCACACCTAGGTAACCATCATATTCTTCACCTGAAATCATTAGTGGGTTAAAACCATTCTAATTAAATCTGGAAAAGAAAATAAGGCAATTGGGTGATGAGGAATAATTAATATGGCAGTTTGTAGCCTTTTATAAACCAAAAACACAAATTGAGTTTTGGTAGAAAGAATTGTGAAGATCCTTGTACATCAAAGTCTAAAACTTTTTAATCACTCTATTATTCTCCTTCACTCTTATATTTATTTGTCTAGCTATTGAGAATGCATGTCTCAATCATGTCTTCGACAATGTTTTCAATACAACATGGACAGATTCAATTCAAGCCAGCGACACCTTTGCCTTGCCTTGATCTTGTTTTTGTTTTTGTTTCTGATTTTTTATTAAGATTTGGGGACATTGAATATTGGATTTGCATATTTAAATTAAGATATGACTAAAACAAATATATATGATATGCTATGATTAATTCTCAATTTGAATTCATCTCACTAGGACTTAGGACTTACAATTGTATATCTTATACTTACCAGAATATTTATTAAATTAACGACTTGAAAATGATATTTGTAATAATAGACGATATTTGTAATAATATATGTAGTTAGCTAATTTTAAGTGAAAATTTAAAAATTGAATTATTATAATACGTTACACAAAATATAAGATATCAATTGAGATATAACACAAAACAGTATTAGAAAAATAATTCAAACATTCACAAAAAATTGCCTTACATGTGAATAACATCTTAAAATTTATAATAATTGCCTTTTCGATTATATTCACCTTCTCTTTACATTTCGAAAAATTATAATAAAGTTTTAAAAATGATATTTATAATAATTTATGCAATGGTCTAGTTATACTAACTTTTTGGTAAGTTTGTACCTTTAGGATTTTAAAATTTTTTTTACTTTAACAAAGAAAAAATAATTAAGATATAATAAAAACAATATTGGGAAATAATTGAGACAAATCGTAGAAATGACATTAGCACAAGACCCATACATAAAATAAAGTACCATTATTACAGAGAAAAATTAAAGCAAATTTTGCTCTGTCTTGAGCAATTTATTGTCTTGATCCAATATATATAATATATATTGTCTTTATTTAAAACAAAATAACAATTTTCTATAAAGTAGACTTTTGCCCTTTTTCCTTTTTTTCCTTTTCTTCAAAGTTAAGAGAGCTTCTTAATTACAGCATGGATAGCCTCCCCCTCCACTTCCCGTACTATCATATGTGTCCGAAGAGCTATCGTAATATTGAGGATTCTTCCGACCTCCAACTCAACATCATCAGGTTCAAAATCAAGTATGGTTATTTAATGAACTGCAATTAATCTATGAGCTAGAAGCACATTTTCATTGGTGTTGTGTTTATTACAATTATGAATATGATTGATGCTATTGAAATTAATTATGAAAAATATGAATGACAAAAAAAGTCAAAACCGTAATATCTGGCTCCGTTTCTAGCAGCTGCTAAGGACATGAGAAGCATGATGGCCAAGAAAACCACCATAATCTTTACTTGAAATGAGTTGTGGGTTAAAGCCATTCTGAAGAAATCTTGTGACACAAAATAAGGGCCTTAAGCTTGGAAATATAGCAGAGGCGTGCAATGGGGTTGATGAGCAATGACTGGCACTTTGTAGCTTAGTATTTATAGACCAAAAAAACATCATTGACTTAGGTTTAAAGATGTCCAAAGAATTCATTATCTGTCTAGCTATTGGGAACACATGGTTGAATTGGCATTTCTCGATCATGTGTTGGACGAAGTTTCCAAAATGTCAATTGAACATGGCCCCATTCTATTCAAGCTATGTGTCGCCGCCATACATGCCATGAACCTGTTTTGTATGCCATTCCTTTTTAACTCAGCCATCAATATATTTAAGTTATCAATAAAAAAATATAGTACCATATTTTACTTGCAACAGAAATGATGCATATGTACTCGCAAGATTATCAATAGTTCTTGTGCTATTAAGTAAATTAAATTTTAGAATTTTCTAATATTTGGTTTTAGTAATTTACGAGTTTAATTGCATTTTTAAATTTTTAAGTAATATTAAATCCAACTCAAATGAAGTTTGAATTTAATTTCAATTTGATTTCTATTAGGCTTGATAATAACTAATTTATGATTACCTAATAATTCTTATAATGAATTTTAATTCGTTGTTCCATTCAATTCTTATGTTTTTTTGTTCGAACATCAATTGGAGCATCAGTTTAGGACGATTAAAATTTGTCTTCTTTTGTTTGCATTTCAGACTTGTATAAACTATTGAAAGTATTTGTACAACAAATGAATGTTGATTCGTGCAAAAGGTAACTATATATAATGAGTTTTTAATCTTATCACTTGGTCGACTTTTAAAAATAATTTTTAGAAAATAAAAATGAAAATATGTGTAAAAGAGAGAACAATAAAAAATTGTTTTCATTGTTTTTCTTTGTAAAAGTGAAAAAAAGATGAAAAAAGAATTGTTATGTAATACCCCAAAATTTAAGCTTTTGTTTGTTAAATTTTGTCAATAAATAAGTATATGTTTATGTGGTTAAGGGTCCTATTTGTGTGTTTGAGATCGTGGTCTTCAAGTCCCCTTTTTGGAAAATTTATTATTCTTTTGATTCAAACCTTATCTAGAAATGATCGGCTTAAGTTTAATTCTATGTAAATTTATGTTAAGGATGAGTCTACTGGTTCAATAGTTAAATTTGTATACTTTTTGGTCTTGTGTTCGAGTCTCTATGTAAGCATTAGGGGAACATTTTTATGTTGTTTTGTAATTTAGTTATCCTTTATTTTTAAAAAAAAATATTGATTAATGTTTCACTTTCCCAAAATTTCCCTCAGTTTCAACATGTCTTTTTTTTTCTATCGTTCCTTTCTTTTTACTCTTTTTTGCTTCGAATCAATTTCTTTTTCCTCTTGGTCGCATCGATTGGTTGTGGAATCTGTTACGTTACATTCCGTTGTGATGCTAGTTTTTTTTTTTCAATTAAACTGTGTAAGTATTCTTTACTCAGTTGTTTTTGCTTGAGTTTGTTAATGGTTAACGTGTTTTTCTTTTTCGTTTACTGTGAATTCCTGATTTGCATAATTCTTTAATAGGTGAAGTTCTTGAGAGCAACGTTTTTCCATCGACGTATAATTCTCGTAATTGTTGTTGTATGCAAAGGTAGGTGTTAATTTTGACTTATTTTCTGTCAAATTTATTCAACGTAAATTCTGTTTGGATGTGAATTTAACGTTTTGGTTCGATTTAATCGATTAATTGGGTAATTGATTGTCGTTTTTAGGTTTCAGGATCATCTCTATTGCTTCTACATCAAACCTGTGTCAGCTGTGTAACGAAAATTGAATTTTCTATGAATGGCAAAAGCAAAACTCCATGGATGTTGACACCACAATGCCGTGTGCCAGGTTGTGTGATAGGTCGTGTAACTCTCTGACTTAGGTTACACGGGCATGTGTCCAGGCCGTGTGAAGGACTATTTTGATTGTGAGTCACACTGGCGAATGACATGAGCATGTGTCTAGACTGTGTAACTCTTTGACTTGATTCAGACAAGCGTGTGTCAAGCCGTGTGAGACTATATGATGAGACATACGGGCATGTGCCAAGCCATGTGGACCACATGTGCCAATCATCCAAGTCGTGTGAATCCACACAGGCGTGTGAGCCAAAAATTGATTTTTTTTCCTAAGGCTGTAAATGTCATTCAAATCGAACATAAGCCTTCCTATAGGGTCTATATGATTTGAATTAGGCTATAAAACTCATTATCCGATGGTCTGTTACTGGAAAATTTGTTATATGAACATATATCTGATGTGTTATCTGATAAGCAAGTATGATCTATATTGTTTGAATCTGTACCACTATATACGCATATATGATTTCTGTTAATTATGCATCTACATTGGGATGAGATTTGTGATAAAGGAGGAAGTGTGGACAGTTTAATTATCTATTGATTCTGGTGGCTAAGTCACATATATATATGATTTTGGCAATTTATCGCACTCTAATTTGATAGCTAGTCTGCAACATTCTAAACGTGACATACTGTCACTATGTGGTATGTAAACATGGATGGGTACTTGATACCCTGTTTGGTGTATGGGGATGAACGGAGATGGTTTGTAGTCGAAGAGGGTAAGAAATCTTCATCTGTATCTGATATGATCTGTATCTATATCTGATATCTGATATATCATTTATCTGTATCTGATATATCTTGTAATTGTATCTGATATATCTTGTAACTGTATATGATATATCTTGTTTCTGTTTATGTATTTGATTCTAAGAACTGTCTGAGTAATGGGAACCCGAAGACTTGTCTGATATTTTCTGCTTAATTGAACACATAAGTTACACATTAAGTATGAAAACTCATTTCATTTGTCTGATTGAATTTCAGGTAACCCGCAGACTTAGATAGCTCGCCGTAGTAGGAGCTCGGTCATCTCTGTTTGATTACTTATTTGTTTTATCTGAATTTATACTATTGCATATTTTTTCAGTAAAGATTGGATTTTATGGGTTTTTTATGATTTTGTAAATGGTGTTGGAACATTTGAATTTTATTTTTAAAAGTTGGACTTTCCAAAAGTGTTTTAATGTAGCTCTCTAGATTCGATCATAACGTCTAGGCCGGGTTCGGGGTGTTACATTTAGTGGTATCAGAGTCAGGTTATAAAACTCGAGTTGTGTACTCCAGGCTGTTTTTATGAAAAGTATTTTTAGATAAAATATTTATTTGATTAATTCTAAAAATTAATTTTATGAAAGACTGATTCCCTAGCGCCGAACATGTAAGTACTTCTTCTTTAGCTATACTATTTAGCTAAAAAATGCTATAGTGATTAAACTTGTTTACTTTAGTTAGAGACTGTGATATGAACTGTGAAATAAGACATCTGATAAAAACTTCGAACTGATCTATAAACTTCTGATATTTCTGGATAAGTTGATATTATGAGTTCACGCAGTAGTCTTGGGCGTGGTTCTTATGGGCGTCGTGGGCGCCGAGGGGGAGCTCGAGCTGAGTCTTCCTTAATGGGAAGTATGCCCAATCTAGACACCAGTAAGACTGTTGGTACTCCTACTACTTAGACGGGATCTCAAACTTTAATGATTGGGGATGACACACTGTCTCAAGCCATGCTTCATGTTTTAGAGAGGGTCGTTGGGACACATTTTGAACGTGGAAGCTAAGGGTCGATTACTGAATGACTTTGGTCAAATAGTGTTAAAGTATTCAGGGGCGTCACTAGAGTCACCCCAACAGTGGTCGAGTACTAGTTAGATGCCACCGAGCACATCAAGAATGATATTGACTGCACTCCTGCATAAAAATTAAGGGGTACAGTGTCTCTGCTCCGAGATAAGGCATACCAGTGGTGGTTAACAGTTGAGGAGGGCACCTAGCCCGAACGTATCACATAAGATTTCTTCTAGAGTACTTTTTAAAGTAAGTATGTGAGGGTGAGTTATGTGGAGGCTCGTAGACACGAGTTTATAAGCCTAGTTTAGGGTGAGAGGACTGTGGCTGAGTTTCTAAGATTGAGTAGGTATGCTCGCAATTTGGTTTTGAATGATTATGAAAATAGTATCTGATTCGAGGAGGGGCTGAGATACGATTTGAGGGTTCTGATAGCTCCTTAGTGGGAGAGAGTGTTTGAGGCAGCCTTGGTTGACAATGCGAAGATAGTGAAGGAGGTGAAGCGCATTGAGCGCGAAAGGAGAGATCGGGAGAAGGGTCAGAGTAAGCTTAAGAGGGATTCAAGTCTTTCTAGTTTTGTTCAACGTACTAAGAAATGGGCTAGGTTTGATGGGCCTTGGAGGGCTGAGGCACCAACTACACTAATTAAGATTCAGATTTGTGGCAACTGTGGTAGACACCATCTGGGCAAGTGCTGAAAGAGGTTGAGAGCCTGTTTGCAATGCGGGTCAATAGAGCCCGCATTAAAGGCTGTCCCTTCTGATCTGATCAGGGGCAAGCTCCTGCGAAGTTGCCAACTTCGAGTTTAGTTCAACCTCCGAGGGTAGCACAATAACCACCTAGGGGTCGTGGTACGACCAGGGGTGATAATGGTTCTTGCAGAGGTAAGAGAGCACCAGATAAAGGTTTGGTTTAGACTGAGGCACGATAGCCTACTATCGTGTATGCGGTAGGACACTGTAAGGACAGAGACAATGCCAACGTTATATCAGGTACATTCTTTATTCATTATGTATTGTATTTTACTTTGATAGATATTGGTTCTATACACTCGTTCGTAGCTAGTACTGCTTCTATGTATTTGGGAATATATGTTGAGAATACTGCTGGAGAGGTTTCTATGATTAGTTCTCTGGGTCAGTCAGTTTGGGTTAATAAAGTTTATAGGAGGGTTTCGTTAGAAATTTAGTGTCTTATGTTTTCGGCTAATCTGATGGAATTGTCGTCTGGAGAGTTTGATCTAATTCTAGGAATGTATTGGCTCGTGGAACATCGAGTCAATTTAGGCTATGCCTCTAACAGGGTAACTCTGAAATCTGGTAGTGATACTAAGACTTTTATGATCGGCGAGCGTCAAGATTACCTTTTTAATGTGATCTCTGTTCTAATAGCTAAAAGGTTAGTTCAAAAAGATTGTGAGGCAATATGGCCTTTGTGTCTGACTCTAGTTTTGCATAACTTTTTTTAGAAATATTAGGACTGTAAGGGATTTTCCAGATGTCTTCTTTAAAGAGTTATTGAGGATACCCCCAAATAAGGAGGTTGAGTTTGATATTGAATTTTTTTCAGGTATCGTTCCTGTATCCATTGCTCCTTACCGCATGCACCAAAAGAGCTTATGAAATTAAAGCCTCAGCTTCAGAAACTTCCCGATTAAGGGTTCATTAGATCGAGTGTGTCCCTGTGGGGAGCATCAGTTCTGTTTGTAAAAAAAGGATAGCACGATTAAAATATGTGTGAATTATAGTTAATTGAATAAGTTGATAGTAAATAATAGGTATTCATTTTCAATGATCGATGACTTGTTTGATCAGTTCAATAGGGCATTTGTATTATCTAAGATTGATCTTCGTTCTGGGTACCATCAGCTCAAGGTAAGGAGGTTGATATGTATAAGACTGATTTTAGGACTTGTACAGACACTACAAGTTTCTGGTCATGCCTTTTGGTTTGACGAATGCTCTGGCTGCATTTATGGATCTAAAGAATCTGGTAGCTCAGCCGTATCTGGATCAGTTTATCGTGACCTTCATCGATATTTTGATATACTTTAAGACTGAGAGTGAGCACAATGATCATCTTAGAGTAGTTTTGTAGATACTTTGTGAAAATCTCTATGCTAAGTTGAGTAAATACGAGTTTTGATTGCGAGAGGTTACCTTTTTGGGACATGTTTCTGCTGAGGAAATTCTAGTTGATCCTAAAAAGGTTAAGGCTGTGATCAAGTGGAAACTGCCGAGTAATATGTCTGAGATCCAATGTTTCCTAGGTTTATCGAGTTACTACTAAAGGTTTGTCGAGGGGTTCTCACTTACTGCAACTCCCATGACTAAGTTATTACGTAAGAATATGTCTTTCGTGTGGTCTGAAGAGCAGCAAGTGAGCTTTGAGAGGCTTAAGTCCATTCTGACTCAGGCACCTATTCTGGTACAGCCTGAATCTGGTAGAGAGTTTGTAGTTTACATCGATGATTTGCATGTCAGATTAAGTTGTGTTCTAATGTAAGATTGTAAGGTTATGGCTTATGTTTCTCGACAGCTTAAGTCACACGAAGGCAACTATCCTACCCACAGCCTTGAGTTGATTGTAGTTGTCTTCGCTCTAAAAATCTGGAGACATTATTTGTATGGTGAGGATGTATCATTTTCACTTATCACAAGAGCCTCAAGTATCTATTGACTTAGAAAGAGTTGAACTTTAGGTAGCATAGATGGATTGAGTTGCTTAATGACTGCGATTACACTATAGAGTATCATCCTGGTAAGGCCAATGTTATGGTCGATGCTCTTAGTGGTAGAGCGATGTCTGATTTGAGAGCGATGTTTGCTCACCTAAGTTTGTTTGGCGACGGTAGTTTGTTGGCCGAGTTGTAGGTTAAATCTACCTGGATTGATCAGATTAGAGTTAATGCTGTGATTCCAGTCACTTCATGTTACAAAGCCATTTGAAGATACCGAGTTTGGCTTAAACACTAGGGGCCCAAGTGCAAAATGAAAGTTGTCGTTCAAGATGGGTCAGTTTTAAAAGCTTTTAATTAAGTTTGTTTGCAATATTAATTCCATAGTTTCTGTTTGCATCTTATTTATGGGTTTCGTATGTTATTCGTGTTATAATTTCATAATTATATGCATATGGGATATTGTCATTACATTTTCTTTATATATATGTGTGTGTTAAGTGGATGCATGAGTGTGTCATTTGTTCATATGCCTATGAGTGTTTTCATAATGTGATAAATCTGGATTTTATGCGTGTGAGTCCTAGTCTAGAATTCTTGCCAAATTATGGTATGGAATGCTTAAAATAACGTCTATTTATATGTGTTGTAGGTGACTATTTGGTGGACCAAGGATAACTCTTCATCTTGTCGAATGCATACACAAGGAAAGCTTCTAGAATATTCAAGAATCAGCCATCAATATGGTGCATGTAACCGATTATATGGTGTGTTAAATGCATGTCTCCATGCATTTCCTAATGAAGAATAATTCATGAACTTCCAAAGGGAAAGTGCTACATAAATTCAGCACATTGAATTGTTAATATGCATGCACAAAAGGAAGGAAGAATTTACAAGATACATGCTGCTAATTCATGAACAAGCAAATTAATAAGGTACATAAAATTATGAAAATGCATGCTGATGCAAATACATATACGGATATGGGAGATGAAGGTGAACATTCAAGGCATTCGGAGTTTTCTTCCATGCTAAGGATTCATGCACGATTTTGGAGGGACGAACATGGTTATTCAAGTGATCCATGAATCTGATTTATTCATGCATATCATTAATTTCTTCATGCATGAAATTTTCCAAGAGACATGAATCGAATTTATTAGTTGTGTGTGAACATGTTAATGTTAAGTGTGAACATGTTTATAGTGTGTGAACATTTTAGTTGCTGAATTTTAATGGTCACTTAGGGTCCTATAAATAGTTGAAGTCTGGTCATTTGTTAGAGAACATCTTTCTTGAATATAAAACATATTTGTGAGATTTTCTCTTTATGGTTCTTAACTGAACTTATCAAATTGTCACGAGTTTGTGCTGTTCACCCTTTGTCTTATCATCCCGTAACCCATCCCGGGGTGCGACAACTTCTACCATACCAAGGTTCAAGTTACTTGACAAGTTTAAATTGGTCGAGGTCCTATATAACTTCAGTTCCTTAAAGCATTCGAGTACTTCAGTTTCCACCATCAAATTAAACCATTCAAGGCAATCCTTCCATCCAAGCTATTTTTTGAACATTCCAAGTCTCAAGAAATCGCATCAGTTAAACAGTTGAGTGATGAGTCTTTGGTGTCGCATTTTTGACAAGTTGAGGATAATGGGACTTCTGATTTTGGGCTGAACGACGACGGGGTCTTGTGTTTTAGAGGTCAGATCTATGAGCTTAACGATGCTGAGTTGAGCCAGTCAGTTTTGCGGGAAACGCATTGTAGACCTTATGCTATGCATACTAGTGGAAATAAAATGTACAAGGATCTCTAAGAGCTTTACTAGTGGCCCAGTTTGAAATAGGAGGTAACTGTCTTTATTTCTCATTGTTTGACGTACCAGCAGGTTAAGGTTGAGCATCAACTACCTTTAGGTCTGCTACAACCAGTTAAGATTCCCCTTTGGAAGTGAGAGCTTATGATTATAGATTTTGTTAGCAGGTTGCCTCTGGCACCCTCTAAGAAAGATTCTATTTGGGTCATCATAGATCGATTGACTAAGTCTGTTCATTTCCTACATATTAAGATGGACTATTGGTTATAGAAGCTAGCTAGACTGTATGTCTTTGAAATTGTAAGTCTGCACAGAGTTTCAGTTTCGATCATCTCTAACAGAGACCCACGTTTTAGTTCTTGGTTCTAGAAGAAGCTTCACAAGGCATTGGGCACTTAATTGGATTTCACTATTGCGTACCATTCTTAGACCGATGGACTGTCTGAGCAAGTTATTCAGATTCTAGAGGATATGTTACGGAGCTTTGTCATTGACTTTTGAGGTAGTTGGGAGGATTTTCTATTGGCTGAGTTTGCATATAATAACTTCCAGTCTAGCATTCAGATGACACCTTACGTGGCTCTGTATGGTCGTAAGTGTCGTATCCCTCTGTGTTAGACCGTGTTAGGTTAGTGTCGAGTGTTAGTTCCGATTTGGTTTCTGAGACTGAGAATATAGTTAGATTGATTCGAGACTGCCTTAAAGTAGCTTTTGATTGGCCGAAATCGTATGCGGATTTAAAGAGGAGACATATTGAGTATTCAGTGGGTGACTAGGGTTTTTTGAAAGTATCTCCTTAGAAAAGGTTCTACGGTTTAGACATAAAAGCAAGTTGAGCCCGAGGTTCATTGGGTCTTACCACTTTCTGAAACGTCTTGGACTTGTCGCCTATCAACTAGAGCTATCTCCTGAATTAGATCAGATTCACAACATATTCCACTTCTTTATGTTGATACGGTACTTGTCTGACCCATCTCACATTATTCCCGTTGAGGAGATAGAGGTACGACCGGATCTGACTTTCAAGGAGGAGCCTATTCAGACTCTGGATTGAGATGTTAAGGTCTTAAAAAGGAAAATCGTTTCTCCGATTAAGATGATTTGGCAGAATCACGGCATCGAGGAAGCCACTTGGGAACCTGAGGATTCGATTCAACAACAATACCCTAATTTGTTTAAATAAAGAAAATTTTGAGACTGAAATTTCTTTTAAGGGGAGAGAGCTATAACGCCCCAAAATTTGAGCTTTCGTTTGGTAAACTCTGTCAATAAATAGGTATATGCTTCTGTAGTAAAGGGTCATGTTTGTGTGTTTTAGATCGTGGTCTTCAAGTCCTATTTTTGGAAAATTTATTATTCATTTGATTCAAACCTTATCTGGGAATGATCGGCTTAAGTTTAATTATGTGTAAGTTTATGTCAAGAATGAGCCAACTGGTTCAATGGTTAAGCTTTTGTAGACTCTTCGTCTTGTGTTCGAGTCTCTACATAAGCATTAGGGGAATACTTTATGTTGTTTTGTAATTTAGTTATCCTTTATTTTTAAAAAATATATTTGATTAATCTTTCACTTTCCTAAAATTTCTCACAGTTTCAAAATGTATTATTTTCTATCATTCCTTTCTTTTTACTATTCTTTGCATTGATTGGTTATAGAATCTGCTCGTATCTACGTTTCGTTGTGCTGCTAGTTTTTTTTTTCAATTTAACTGTGTAAGTATTCTTTATTCAGTTGTTTTTGCATGAGTTTGTTAATGGTTGATGTGTTTGTTCTTTTTCATTTGGAGTGAATTCCTGATTTGTGTAATTCTTTAATAGGCGAAGTTCTCGAGGGCAACATTTTTACCTTGACGTAGAATTCTCGTAATTGCTATTTTACGCAAGGGTAAGTGTTAAGTTTGACTTGGTTTCCATTAAATTTATTTGACATAAATTCAGTTTGGATGTGAATTTAAGGTTTTAGTTCGATTTAATCGATTAATTGGGAAATTGATTGTCATTTTTAGGTTTCGATATCATCTCTGTTGCTTTTAGATCGTGTTTTCTATGAACAGCGAAAGTAGAAATCCATGGTGGTCGACACCACACGGCCGTGTGCCAGGTAGTGTGGTAGGTTATGTAACTCTCTGACTTGGGTCACACGGGCATGTGTCCAGGCCATGTGAGGGACTGTTTTGATTGTGAGTCACACGGGCGTGTGTCTAGACCATGTAACTCTCTAGCTTGTTGGCCACACAGGCATGTGGGCCAAAAATTGAAAAATTTTCCCTAGGGACGTAAATGTCATTCGAATTGAACGTGGGCCTTCTATAGGGTCTGTATGATCTGAATTAGGCTATAAAACTCATTATCTGATGATCTGTTACTGGAAAATCTGTTATATGAGCATATATCCGATGTGTTATTTGATAAGCAAGTATGATCTGTATTGTTTGAATCTGTACCACTGTATATGCATATATGATTTCTATTAATTATGCATTGAATCATAATCATAATCATATATATATATATATATCTAAAATTCAATTATCTGTCGATTCTAGTGGCTAAGCCACGCACACACACACACACACGTACGCACGCACGCACGTACGCGCACACACACACACACACACACACACACACATGCACACACACACACATATATATATCTGATTTTGGCAATTTATCGCACTCTAATCTAGCAGCTAGTCTGCAACATTCTCAACGTGACATACAATTACTATGCAGTGTGTAGGGATGGATGGGTACTTGATACTACCCTATTTGGTGTGTAGAGATGGATGAAGATGGTGTGTAGCGGAATGGGGTAGGAAATCTGCATCTGTATCTGATATATCATGTTTCTGTTTCTGTATCCAATTCTGTGAACTGTCGAGTAATAGGAACCCAAAGACTTGTCTGATATTTTCTGCTTAATTGAATACATAAGTTACACACTGAGTATGAAAACTCATTTCGTCTGTTTGATTGAATTTAAGGTAGCCCATAGGCTTAGACGGCTCAACGTAGTAGGAGCTCGGTCATCTCCGTTTGATTACTTATTTGTTTTATCTGAATTTATACTATTGCATATTTTTTCAGATTGCTGCTTTTAAAGACTGGATTTTATGGGTTGTTTATGATTTTGTAAATGGTTTTGAAACGTTTGAATGTTATTATTAAAAGTTGGACTTTTTAGATGTGGTTTAATGTAGCTCTCCAGATTTGGCCACAACGTCTAGGCCTAAATTTTATAGTCTAGTTTGAATCTAGATGAATGTAAAAAATTATTTATTTTATTTCTCATAATTCTATTATAAAAAATTACCAACCATATTTTCATGTTTTATTAATAATTTTTATTATTTTTATTTACCAAAGGCATGTTTCAATTTTAAAAAAATAAAAACTATTTTTTAAAATAAAAATGAAAACGTAAAATATTTCCAAAAACCAATCAGAGCCTTAAATTTCCTTAGAGGTAAAGCCATTTTCGAAAATAAAAATGGAGATATCTTGGAGGATAAAATTAGCTTAAATTTGAGAGATAACTTATCTTTGTGTTTAATTAAAGGTTGATCGAATAAAGTCTATAAATAGGTTGTTGCGTCCCACATGCTTGGTGTGCTTTTTGAGTATCTTAGTCTATCATTTTGTATTGTTTTCTCAATATATTTTGTATTCTTTTTAGGCTTTTATTAGAGAGTTTCTATTGAGGGCAAGTGAAGTTATTTTTAAAAAGTGACTCTAATAAATTTTAGAGCTGCAATTATTTAATATTAATTGTAATGGGTTAATTGTTGAATAAAATTAATTTTTGAGTGAAGTTACAAATTGATGAAATTGATAAAAATATTGTATGTTGGATATTTCTTCTAGCTTTATTCTCCTCGCATAATTGTTTTGTTTCATTTTGTGGTCTGGAACTCTTGTTTGAACAGCTATGAAACCTTTGTATTTTTTATTTAAAAAAAAAAGTAATTTTACACTCTTCCCTTAATGGCGGAAGATGCTTGCAACTAAATATACATTCCTATTCAAATATAGATTAAAGAATTTATAACTGCTTAGCAGACGTTTTAAAGAAACAAAAAACCAAGCATATGAAAAAAATTAATCTCACCGACAATAAATATTTTATTAACAAAACTTTTATATTTTTTAGATTTATAATCATACTTATTTAATATATGTGTAATATAAACAATTCATTTTATATTGTATCATGTTTCGGTTATTTCTTTTTATTTTATTGCATGGCATTTGAATATTTATTTCGTATCTAAAATAGATACATGAGATTTATTACTCGCTTTTAATATAAAATAAAAATATATTTAAAAGAAACTCATCAAGAATTAAAATACTTAATTAAAGTTGCTCAACTTCGCAATCTTGTTAATAATAACTTAGCAAAGTTCAATTTTTTAAACAACACTATAATTTGATAAATGCGGAGAGGTGTGTTCTTTCTTAGGTTGAACATCAATTTTATTACTCACTTTTACTAGAATAGTTGAACATCAATTTCAGTAGGAGAGTTGATGAAAAATAAGGTTTTATCTTATTATTCAAATCATAAAAATAATAGTGTAATTGTCCATTATGTAGTATACTCTATTCATGCATCGTTGTACAGTAGGTTAAAATATTGTGGTTGAATTTTTAGATATTTTAATTTTTTTTCCTTTTTTTATGAAAAAGAAACTGTTTATTTTTTAAAATTAAATATTTTTTTCAGCGGCGGTGTTGGCTTTTGGGTTAGTCGCTAGTCACAATTTCTCTAACATCTTTTTTTGTAGTTTTATTTTGTTTTAATTTCAGTCTACATTATCGTAATTTTGTTCACAATTTTGTGATTTTGTTTTGCCTACAGTTTTCGTGGTTTTGTTTTGTTCACTCTGTTTTCAAAATAGTTTTATTTTTACTTTTTAATTTTTAGCCATATTCTGGCGTAAATGTAAGATTTGCCAATATAATGGTGTTGCCAGATCTATTAGGAATCGTTTTCAAAGGATTCTATCATGATAGATCATACTGATGGTGATAGACTTGAGATGATGAGGAGAAGGATAGGCCATCTGAGACTTGGCTTTTACTGTATCATTGATGCAGTGGATCTCTTGACGCTTTTGGTAATTTTTTATTGGTTGATCGTTGTTTATCGTTAGGTTGATGTGATGATGGTGAGACTAGATGCAAAATTCAACGATTTGGTCAAATTGATGCATCTCTTATTTGTTTGGTTTTTTTTTAATTATTTCAGTGTTTAATTTATCATTCTCTTTGTAAGGTTACTTTGTTGACAAAACATTTTTGAATTAGTTTGTAAAAATTTATTTATTATTTATATTATTATTGTTCATAATTTTTATTAATTCTTCTTTCTTATCAAATCATTTTGGCAAACTAAACTTGATTGATTGCTTCCTATCTATTTATCTATCCATTATTATTAGAGAGACTCACAGGTGAAAAATTTATATAAAAAAATTATATTAAAATTATATAAAAAATAAAAAAAATGGGTTGAAATAATAATGTGTTGTAAGTTTAAATGGGGTATTTTTAAATTTTATATAAAAACATAAAAATAAAAAGTAGTCTAATAATATGACTCGGTAAGTAAGAATGTATAATCTCATAAAAATACTTAATATTCTTTTTATATTGGTAAGTAAAACATAAAAATGCTATAGAATTCAGTATTTAGATATACCGCAGAAAAGCCTTCCGACACTTTATTATGGGGATAAAGATGATGATGTTTCCATTATTCTTGATTTAGTAAGTAAGAATTTATATTGTTTTTATTTTATTTATGAAATTACTAGTTTGCAGTTATTAATGACTTTAGTTTTAACATATGATTATATTTATATGGGAGGATGAAGGAGTATGATACTCGTTGAAAAGTCTTTGATGCTACTTTTTCATTTTTATGCTTTGGAGATATGATTCATCGTTTTGAGTTATTTGGAATATGTTTATGTTGATGTATGGAGAATTCTTTTTCTTGTTTAAATATAATGAGAATCATAGAACCAAATTAAAATGAACAAAACTGATTTAATATTATTAATATATTCAGAGTACAAACCATAGTATTTATAACACAATGTATTATCAGGTAACTAACTATAGCTACCTTCACTACCAAACTCTAACTACCTAACTACTAACTATCATAACAACTTTCATTCATTAACATGCCTCCATCTTCTTAATACCTGCCGATTGTTCAAATTTTGCAAACACTTTAAGATGCAATCTAAATTTTGTAAACAAATGAGCTGTCAAAGGTTTCGCAAAGACATCCGCAACTTGCTCATGTGCTAGAATATGCCCCACACTAAGTTTTCCAGCTGCAATCTTCTCTCTAACAAATAACAGGTCTAACTCAACATGTTTGAACTTTGAGTGTAACACTTGATTTACAGATACAATAACTGCTCCTGAGTTATCACACCATCCTGTGGCCTTTCTTGAGGTAGAAACATGCAGTTTAGACAAAAGAGACTCAAGCCAAACCACTTTTGTAACAGTGTGAGCTAGCTCTCTATACTCAGCTTCTGCTGTTGACTTGGAAACAATCTATTGCTTCTTCGATCCCCAAGCTACAGGGTTACCCCCAAAGAACACATAAAACCCTATAGTAGACCTCCTATCATCAACATCAGTACCCCAATTTGCATCCGAATAACCAACCAAATCCAAGTTGGCAGCTGCAGTAAAGTGAAGACTATAGTCCATAGTACTTTGAAGATACTTGAGAATGTGTTTTACAGCCTTAAAATGCTGGTCAAGAGGCCTATGCATGAATTGACACACTTTATTAACAACAAAGGTAATATCTGGTCTGGTGATGACCACATATTGCAGAGCTCCTACAATTCTTCTAAACTCGGACTCATTCTCAATTGTATAGCCAACATGCTGAAACAAGTTTGATGAAGTGATCATGGGAGTAGGAGATCCATTTGACTGATCTATTCGAGCCTTTTGTGAGAAGATCAAGAACATATTTATGTTGGCTTAAAAATAATCCATTAGTGGTGGAAGTTACTTCAATACCAAGGAAGTAATTGAGAGGCCTCAAAACCTTTAAGGAAAATTGAGTATCCAAGGTTGAAACAAAGCTATCTATGGTACCTTGATGATTTCCAGTGACAATTATGTCATCTACATACACAAGAACATACAAAAGCACCCCTTCAATTTTCCTAACAAAAAGAGAACCATCTGACTTAGCCAAAACAAACTGTGAAGTGAGCAAGAAGTCTCGTAGCTTGGAGAACCAGGCTCTAGAAGCCTGTTTAATACCATACAGTGTTTTCTTCAACTTGCACACCAACGATCGGTCACCATGGTTCTGCTCAAAGCCAGGAGGTTGAACCATATAAATTTCCTTAGACAAGTCACAATTGAGGAATGCGTTGTTGATATCCACCTACCTTAGCTGCCAACCAAACTTGACAGCCAATGTTAAAACAACTTGAATTGTTGTTGCTTTCATAACTGGACTAAAAGTTTCATGAAAATCAATACATGCCTCTTGAAGATAGCCCTTAACTACCAAGCGACCCTTGTAGCAAGTAATAGTGCCATCTGAGCGGCGTTTGAGTTTGAACACCCATTTACAGCCTACAACTCCTCTGTTTGCAGGTAAAGAAACTAAATCTCATGTGTCATTTTTCAGTAGAGCATCATACTGTTATTGAGCTACTAGTGTCCACTTTTTGCTACCAAAAACTTCCTCAATTGTGACAGGCTCAGTTTCACTTAACTCAGCAACGAATACCTTGGGCTTAAAAATGCCATTTTTAGACCTAGTTTGCATAAGATGAGAGTTGATAGGTAAGCCTGATTAAGGATCATGAAGTTCCTCAACAACCAGACTACCATCAGAAGCTAGACTCAAAGGCATTAGAGGAATTACATCAAGAGGAGATGGGATTGGAGTATGAGTAGAATGGCTACTGCAAGCTTCATTCCCTGGTGAGAGGATATCATCTTGCCTTAATCTGAACTCAGTAGACTCTAAGGGAAGATGATCGGAAGGTGGAGTAGTAGAGCTTGACACAAAATTCGCTGGATTGAAGTAATAGGCATATTTGGAGCACCAAATCCATATTGGTCTAAAGAAGACACTACAACTGGAACTTTAGACTACTAATGCCAGAACCGAGGCTGAGGCCAAGAAGTGACAGAACCACCACCTGAGCCAGTAGAAATAGCAAAAGGAAAACAAACTTCATCAAACACCACATGCCTAGAGACAAAGATCCTACTGGTATCATCAAGACATTTGTATCCTTTGTGAACAAGACTGTAGCCAAGGAACAGATAAGGCCTGGAACAATATTGTAGCTTATGAGTATTAATGGGTCTAAGATATGGATAGCACCTACAACCAAACACCTTTAAATGCATGTAACTAGGCATAGTCTTATGCAACACCTCATAAGGTGACCTGCCAGTGATGATAGGTGTGGGAAGTCTGTTGATAAGATAAACAACACTAATGAAAGCATGAGCCCAAAAATGCATAGGCATACTAGCCTGAGCTAGCAATGTCAGACCAGTATCAACTATATGCCTATGTTTCCTCTCCACCAAGCTATTTTGTAGAGGTATAAGGACAAGAGAGTTGATGATGAACCCCTAGCTGAGAGAGTACCTTTGGAAAGGAACAAAATTCTCCACTCCAATCAGTTTGAAAAACCTTTATTTAACATCCAAACTAAACTTCAACAAATTTCTATAGATGAAAAAATTTGTCCAAGGCCTCAAACTTGCATTTTATAAGATACATCCAAGTGTACCTAGAATATGCATCAACAAATGAGACATAATAAAAATTGCCTTCAAATGCCATAGGAGCAAGACCCCACAGATCAAAAACAATGAGTTCAAAAGGAGCTGAATAAACAGTAGTAGAGGGAGAAAATAGAATCTTATGAAACTTTCCAAGTTGACATGCTGAACAAACCGAATCCAACTTACAACTATTTGAAACAACATTACACTTTTGAAAAACTGTAGTGACAGTTTTATTACAAGGGTGACCAGGGCGTTTGTGCCACAGATCAAAGATCAAACTACTAGAAACAGGTGACCCCATATGGGTGGTGTGAACAGTAGCTGGAGAATTTAAAGAAGTGTTGAAACTCTGAGTGCTTGACAGATCGAACTGGTACAAGCCATCATGAATGCGACCCACCAACAAGATGGTCCCTGTCTTGATATCCTTCACAAAGCAATGGAAAGGATGAAATTCAAAATAAACTTGGTTATCATTAGCAAATTGTGCAACAGACATTAAGTTTTTGTAGATTCGTGGAACATGAAACACGTTTTTCAAATGAAAAGCTCTGTTTGAGATTGCAAAGAAGGAGGAGCAAATATGAGCCACTGGTACAGACACACCATTTCCCATGAAAATTTTGTTGTTACCTGTATATTTTCCAGCCTCCTGCAAGTTATCGAGGTCATTGGTAACATGGTTGGATGCTCCCGAGTCCGAATACCATACTTTTGTGTTTAGGGAGCTTATGGGAAACTGTCCTTTTGTGGAGATATTATTAGCTTGCAAACCAATACTCTACACAGTGTTCCTTTGGGAACAACAATGAGAACCTCCACACAATGAAGTTGTAGAATCTTGAAACCGATGACAGTGCAGTTGTATTGTCTGATTAGAAACCCCTTCAAAACACTCATCAAAACGATAGTAAAACTTCTGTACCTTGTGACCAATCCTGCCACATAGCTAGCATTAAGGTTTGCTATGGATAAACCTTCTCCCTCGACCTCTGCCTCAAAATGCCCTAGAACCACTGCCCCTATAGGGTGGTCTAGAACCTCTGTCAAATTGCCCACCGCTCTTCATCAGTACCACTTTGCTGAGCAATATTAACCTGCAAGGGCATACTAGAAACACATTTTTGTTGTCGAGCTTCATAATCAGTAAGCATCTTAGGAAGAAGATCAAGAGGAACACTCATTGTTGAAGCCACAACTCGGATTGACTCATACTCCACTGACAAACCCAGAAAGAATGATGCTAATTTGTTCCTGCTCAGAAATAGCATTGCCTGCAGCATTAAAGGTATCACACAAACCCTTAATTTTGGCCAAGTATTCTTTAATAGTTAACTGCCCTTTCTTTTGAGAATACAAAGAATGCCTCAGAGTAGAAACTGTCATAGTGGATTTGATTGTGGGTTGGATAATGAGTCCGGTGTGGATCCACCTCGAGAGCCCGTCCCTGATAGTGCAGAAGTTGCATTATTTTCTGAACCAGGGCTTGTTCTAATCGAACCTTAAGATAGTGAAGGGGGTTTAGATGAAGAAGAAGAATATCCGTGATTTAGGGGATACTCGCCTCTAGCCCACATGTATAATGTCGATCTATCGACAGATGATGCGTTAGAGTTTTCAGATCTGCCACACAGAAGGCGTGACTGTACAAGTTCGTCATTGGATTCGGGTGAATTGGAAGTTAGTAAGGATTTTTCCAATAAGGATAGCTTTCTTGGTGCATTGAAACAACATAGCATCATGAATGAGATTAACTACAACGTGGTTAAATCCAAATCTGAGAAGTTCAAGGCCAAGTCTGTAGTGCAAGACAGTACATGTTCATGGAAAATCATGGTTTTAGTTAGGAAAAAGACAGGTTTGGGAGATAAAATGTACAAAGGTCCACATATATGTATTGCTAGTATAGTATCACTAGGTCTTTACGATTTTTGAATAATACTGTTATTACGTAATGTTACCTTCTTTAATGTACTTCATTGACAGGTGTTTCACAAGATTATCCTAAGATGGATTCAGATATGTTAGCTAGCTTAATACTACCAACGGTGAATGCGAATTCCAAGCCTTTCATTTCGGTCTTAATTGCCAATATTCGTAGCCAATTGAGGTACACGCCCTCTTACCGCACGGCTTGGATAGCTAAGCAGAAGGCGTTGGAAAAGATACATAGCGGGTGGGATGCTTCATATAATGAGGTGTGGTAGTAGTGTCAGGTGCTGGAGAGGTACGTCCCAAGTTGCATAACAAACCTTGAAACGACACCTATGTACTACAACGACCAATTGCTCCATGGATGCCAAGTGTTCAAGCGTCTGTTCTAGAGCTTTAAGTAATGCCGGGACGCATTTGTGTACTGCAAGCCATTGGTACAAATTGACGGTACCTTTATGTATGGTAGATATACCCATCGACTATTTCTAGCTGTAGCATAGGATGGCAGTGGAAGAATCCTTCCAATAGCATTTGCAATAACACTAGGGGAGTCAGGTGATGACTGAGATTTCTTTCTTTCTAGGTTAAGGAGGCATGTTTGCCCCCAACCTGATATCTGTGTTATATCGGATTGAGGTACTTGAATACTAGCTGCAATTGAGCGACAGAGAAGCCTATGGGATCGCACACACCATCAGTATTGTCTAAGGCACGTTGCGTCTAACTACTACGAGCAATATTGTTCTACCATTGAACGACGGCAAGTGACTAACATGGGCATTTAATCTTTATTAATATAATTTCATTTGTAATATTCAATTTATTCTAAATGGAAAAATGGAATGTAATTTTCGCTATCAACTTATATTGGCACGGTACGAGATCACTAAGGATTGTTTTCATGAGATGTTGGCGATTTTGTGTTCAGTTAACGAACAAGGCGTAGACTACCTCTGTAACATACCTTTCGAACAGTGGGCACAAACATACGACGGTGGCCTACGATATGGTCATATAACCTCAAACCTGGCTGAATGCATAAATTCTATTCTAAAAGGAACACGTCATTTGCTGATAACCTCGGTTGTGCGAGAGACATATTTTTGTTTAGTGGCATTATTTTTAAAGCGAGCAGCGAGTTATAAAGGTCAAATGCAGGGAGGCTACGTATGGTGGTGGAAGGTATTGCAAGAAATTAATAAGGTGAAGGTGCGGGTGAACACCATGCTCACAGTGTGTCACAATCGCAACAACTTATGGTTTCGTGTGATGGAGTTTGACAGACCGAACCAAGGTATTACAAGCGGGCAATATCGTGTACACTTGAGAAATAGGACTTGCGACTGTGGGACGTTTGACGCATTTTGTTATCCATGCGTTCATGCAATTACAAGTTGTCAGAATTTCCGTTTGGATCCCATGGGATATGTCGACGAAGTGTTCAAAATAGAATACATGTACAATGTG
Source organism: Gossypium hirsutum (assembly GCF_007990345.1). Classification (NCBI taxonomy): domain Eukaryota; kingdom Viridiplantae; phylum Streptophyta; class Magnoliopsida; order Malvales; family Malvaceae; genus Gossypium; species Gossypium hirsutum. The sequence goes on along the minus strand of NC_053441.1, from coordinate 45,603,322 downwards.
TGGAGACACGTATTCCCACTGGTCCTAGATGAACGTAAGTGGCCATCTATATTGCTTGCTCCGTTTAAGTTGTTACCGAATAGGGAATTGTGTCGCAAACCAAAAGGTCGACCTTGCTCGAGTAGAATACGTAATAATATGGATATTCGGGAAAGAATGAACCAACATAAGTTGTGAGGATAGTGTACAAACGCAGGTCATACAATTTAATCATGTCCAAATTGAAATAGTTGATAGTAGCTATAATAAAACTATGTTGCATTATTTCTATTTTATTAAAAATATAAAAATATTAAAAATATTGCCTTATTCAAAAGAACTTCTATTTTCTAAAAAATATAAAAATAAATTACTATTAAAATATTAAAAACAACTTTTATTTTATTAAATGAAACAATATAAAAACAATTTGTACAAATATATTAAAAAAATCAATGTGGGTGCCAGTCGGAATTAGTGCCACATGGGGGTCGTCGACAATTACGCGTTGGATTCCTCCTTGGTTCAGCTTCCAGCGGGGGTTGTGGTTGCTCCGGTGGGGGTTGTGGTTGTAGGTGTTGGGAAGATGACCCACCTTGATAGAATAAAGAATGCGAAGGTGTTTGCATCACCCACGGTGGACGTGTTTGAATCCCATAAGGCAATGGGGATTGGTAATGAGAAGAGCTCCCCGACAGCGCCTCGTGCGATCCCTCCTGTGATGGCGGCCTATATATCATCGGTTGAGTCAGAGTTATCGGGAAAGGAGATACACCGGGCCATGTATTCCAACCTAGCATAGGACTGAGAAAAGGAAACATATAAGGGTTAGGATGCATATAAGGGCTAGGATACGCACCTGGTATAATCTGAAGAGGCTGTGATGTGGGTGTCGTCGGTTGAGGCATTGGGCCTGGTGATTGTGTGGCCGCTGTTGATGGGCCCGTGCCGTCATTCCTTCTCCTTAAATTTAAAGGGCCCCGTCATTCTCTTTCGATACGAATTTACTGACACCTCTGCTCTTTCAACAGTAAATATGGCTTGGCATGGATCCTAAACCATGGCACGTAATCCAGTGCGCATGCTAACTCTAGAACGATGATCGGTTCCTGAGTAGGTATATGATCATACTGATTTTCCCACATTTCGATATATCTTACCAGAATACCAACCAATTCGTATTTGGTTGCCATAAGTCGATTTTGTGCTTATCATCGAGCACCTCAGGTGCCACAGGAATCAGTTGTCGAAATCTAAATTATTACAACATTCTATCCGTCTGGTGCATCTCCACGATAGCATAGTTGACCAATAGGACTTTCACATGCCGAATGTTCGGATTTTGATAGAATTCATCTGGAATTATTGCCCAAATTTTCGCATCCTCGTATGGTGTCCATTGAAACTATATGAACATGATAAAAATATTAGTTATATGCATAATACTAAATACTAAATATGAAAGAACTATTTTATTTATATATATATATTATTTAATACTTATTTGCGCTTCTGACTGTTGGTTTAATAGAAGCTGTATATCTTCAAGAGCGGTAGGTATTCTAACATAACTCGCCAAATGGTTCCACCTATTTAATAATTTTTTAGCATACACTTATATTTTAAATCTATGTAATAATTGTAAAATCTAATATAAATTGTACCTCGTTATGAGTGCGAATGTATATGGGTGGTCCACTCGATGACGTAAAAATTGAAAGCGAAATCGAGCCCGTAATTGTAGTAGTGATAGACAACTTCCGGTACAATGTTGTCAACACGGCAGACCCCCAACTAAATTCGCCAGTTGCTCTAAAATCAACGAGTTTCAGTAGCCACCTTAGATGTACTAGGTTTCGTGACAAGTCTGGCATCAGATAACCTCCAATCATCTCAAGAATGTATGCCCGAGCATATCATATTCTTTCTACTTTAGTCGAATCATTCCCCGGCTCCGGGAATGTGTCTCGTAACTAGCCCATCTCGATCCGACCTCCGTAAATATTATCCGAAATCGCACCCAAAAGATCGTAGCATACGACTCCCCAATTAATAGAATGAACGGGCTCGGTGAGTGCAGACCTATCCATCGGCAATCCCAATTGTAACTGCACGTCCTCCAAAGTGATGGTACACTCTCCGCATGGAAGATGAAATGTGTGCGTCTCGGGTCTCTACCTCTCTATCAACGCGTTGATGAGTTTCGGGTACAACTTGCACCCCTGGCCTATAGTGGCTAAATGCCAAAAACCCGCTTCCCACAAGTAATTCTCTTTCAACGGTGATGGAGGACCAGACATATTACGAATATAGCATTGTAACACCCGATCTACAGACTGTTATAAAAAATTATAAAATAAAAATTAATTAAAATTACATAAATGAAAAAATATTAAATAATATTGAAAAATTAAAATTAACCCTTACCATTCTCATTTGTTTGACGGAGAAATGTTTATGATCAAGACGAATTAATTTCTCGGTCGTTGCTAACACGATCAAATATTTTTAAAATTATAAAAAAATACTAATTCATAAAAAACTAAAGAGAGCTTTTTTGCCAAAATTAAAGAGAGCTTTGAGAAATTTGAGAGAATTTTGAGAGAAATTTAAAGAAATAATGTGTGAAAAAAATAGGAGGGGGTTTATAGGATTTTTTTTTACCGTTAGACCCCTCAACGATCAAAAAATTAAATAGTCATTGGGAAAAAACACGGGCTAAAACACGTCCTTGGGGGAGTAATTTTGCCACGTCAGCAAAGCGCGCGTCCACGTGGGCGCTTTTGTGCTGACATGGCAAAATCGCTCTCCCAAGAAAGCGTTTTGCTAAAATTTCCTCCAAAAACATTTCTATGTAGACGCGTTTTGCTAAAATCGATATTTTTGATAAATAATAAAAAAAATTAGTCCATTTCCATAAATAAATTTAGAAATGGGCGTAAAATGATCGTTTAGAAGAGTTGACTTGACTAAAGAATAGCTGACATATATGATTAAAATAAATAAATAAATATTGGCTGGGAGATGAAAAGAATATTTCAAAAATATAATTTAATCAATCCAACTCACCTAAGATGATCTGTACATATGGAAAGAATATTTCAAACATATTGACTTGCACTTTTGATATGACTCGTATACACGGGGATTGAAAAAAAAAATGTCCCTTTCAAAAAAGAAGAAGAAGAAGGGTACATCATTTTAAATCATTGAATTTAATGGAGTGCTCTTTACATAGATATGTACAAATTGTGAAACTCCCAAGAGCAGGCAGCCATATTAGTAAAGCATGGAATACGTGCAGTTTTTGGTGCTGCTTTTCTCCTTGTTTCAGATTCACATAAACTCTTGTATGTGCCAGCATATGGGGGAGTTGGATTCAACAACCGACAAAGCAGCCTTACTATCATTCAAACTCCAACTCAATGATCCTCTAAATTCACTTTCAGGTTGGACCCGCAACTCGACTTCTCACTGCAACTGGTTTGGTATATCTTGCACCAGCAAAGGGTCCCGAGTTGAATCTCTCCAACTCAGTTCACTCGGCCTTGTTGGCCCCTTACCTCCTTCTCTCTCAAACCTCACTTCCCTTCGCACGCTTAACCTTTCCCACAACTTATTTCACGGTCAATTTCAGTTGGAGTTTAGTAAGCTTTCCCATCTTCGACATATTGACCTCAGAAATAACTCCATTAATGGCACTCTTCCTGTTGCTCTTTCTCATTGCCTTAACCTTAAAACAATAAGATTGCAAGGGAACAAATTTAGTGGAAACCTTCCACCTCAACTAGGCAACTTCCAAAGGCTTAGTATCCTTAGCATCTCCATCAATAATCTCACAGGTTCAATCCCCCCTACATTTGGGAACCTTTCCTCTTTAACCTATCTTGCTCTGGCAAGAAACATGTTAATCGGTGAAATTCCAAGTGAGTTTGGTCAGCTTAAAAAGCTTCAACATATTCAGCTTTCTGAAAATCATCTCTCAGGCCAAATCCCTTCTTCTATTTTCAACATTTCTTCTTTGGTTTTCTTGTCTGTCACACATAATAACCTTTCAGGAAGCCTTCCAATTCCAAATGATAATCATAGATTTCAGGCTCTCCCAAATGTCAGAGAAGTATATTTGGCACTAAACTGGTTTGAAGGAATCCTACCTGCTTATCTATCTAACGCTTCAAACATTGAATGTCTTGATCTGTCTAGGAATAGATTTCATGGTCCGATTCCGTTGTTTGGTAACATGAGAAAACTTATAATGCTGGACCTTGGTCAAAATCTTTTCTCCTCTAGCACTGCTCGGAATGTTCACTTCATTGATTCCCTTTCAAACTGTACTCAGCTTGAATATCTGAGGATAAATTCCAACAGACTTGCCGGTGAATTTCCCTCAGTGGCGAATCTGTCAACCAATATCCAACATTTATGCATTTCTGACAATTTCTTGACTGGTGGCTTCCCTCAGGGGATGGACAAGTTCCAAAATCTGATATCTCTTTCACTTGAGATGAACTCTTTGACAGGTGATATTCCCAGGAGCATAGCCAAACTCGGAAACTTGCAAAACTTTTTGGTGCACCAGAATATGTTCTCTGGAGAAATCCCAGAAATCTTTGCTAATCTTACACGAGTTTCTAGTATCGTAATGAGGAATAACCAGTTTTCTGGTAAAATTCCCACCAGCCTTGGAAATTGTCAGCAGCTACAAACATTGGACCTGGCTTGGAATAGGCTAAATGGAAGCGTACCAGAAGAGGTTTTCAAGCTTTCTGGTTTAAACTACTTGGTTTTGGAGCATAACATGCTTTCGGGTCCTCTCCCCAGTGATGTTGGCAACTTGAAGCAGCTTCAAGTGATTGATGTTTCCGATAATAACTTGTTCGGAACTTTAACTTCATCAATCAGTGGCTGTTCAAGTTTGCTATACCTCAACATGTCAAGGAACAATCTCAGTGGTGAAATCCCGAGTTCATTAGCAAATATATTACCACTAGAGGTTTTGGATCTCTCTTCCAACAATCTTTCTGGACCAATTCCACAAGAGTTGGCAAATCTTAAGTCACTCAAGTTCTTAAATTTGTCTTCCAATTATTTGGAAGGAGATGTTCCTACGGGAAATATCTTCTCAAATCTCAGCTTGACTTCGATCCGGGGTAACGACGACCTTTGCAGTGCTGACAAAGAAATTGCCAGAAATCTGCAACTTCATCAATGCAAAACAAAGGGAAGACAGAGTAATCATTTGATCAAAATTTTAGTTCCAATTTCCGGAGCTACACTGTTTATATGTTTGGTTTTTTGCTTTGTGTGGGCATTGATATCCAGATGGAAGAAAAACAGGGTGAAGGGCAGTCAATCTTTACTTTCATTGAAAGGGTTACCGCCGTTGATATCTTACTCTGATATCCAGATTGCTACAACCAATTTTACAGCTGAAAACCTGCTTGGCAAGGGAGGTTTCGGGTCGGTTTACAAAGGTACGTTCAACATTGGTGACGATGGAGCTTCCATCAACAACGTTACATTTGCTGTCAAAGTTCTTGACCTGCAACAAACCAAAGCCGTTCAGAGTTTTCTTGCTGAATGTGAGGCCTTGAGGAATGTGAGGCATCGAAACCTGGTGAAGATCATCACCTCATGCTCGAGCATCGATCATAAAAGAGATGAATTCAAAGCTTTGGTATACGAGTTCATGCCGAATGGCAACCTAGATAAGTGGCTATATCCAGAGGATGAGGAATCAGGGTTTTGTTTGACCTTGATGCAAAGACTGAATATAGCCATTGATGTAGCTTCCGCCATGGATTATTTGCACAACGACTGCGACCCGGCTGTTGTGCACTGCGATTTGAAGCCTGCAAATGTACTTTTGGATGAAAATATGGCAGCTCATGTGGGGGATTTCGGCTTGGCGAGGTTCCTTTCTCAAAGGCCGTCCCAAAGGGAGAACAGCACAATGGGATTGAAAGGCTCGGTTGGTTACATTGCACCAGGTGAGTAAACAATAAACCGAACCCTTATTTTACCGACATTAAAAGAAAACTTGCATATGCATTTTCAATCTAATTTATTGCTGAATTTATGTGCAGAGTATGGCCTAGGGAGCAAAGCTTCAACCAGTGGAGATGCCTATAGTTTTGGAGTTCTTGTGCTTGAAATGTTCATTGCCAAGAAACCAACTGATGAGATGTTTAAAGAAGGATTAAGCCTGAACAAATTCGCATCAGCTGTGGATATAAATCAAGTTTTTGAGACAGTTGATCCAAGGATATTGAAGAACCATGGAGGTTCAGAACAAAGCTCATCAAACCCTAGCTCTAGTAATGACAGTGATCACATCTGCAGGAAATATGAAGAATGTTTAGCAGCTGTTATAAGAGTTGGATTAAGTTGTGCAGCTCAATCGCCCAAAGATCGTTTACCCATGAGAGAAACCTTGACAAAGTTGCATGATATTAAGAAAATTTTTCTTAATTAACTACCCGGACGCATTTAATTTAATTAATAATAATAATAAAATTCTGCAGACCGTTTATGGATTCAATTTGTATGTCATTATGTTTATTTCAAGAATTACGAATTATTATGCATTTATAATTTTGATTTTTCCACAAAGGATAACAAATAGTCCTATTTTTCTCATTGCTAGTTTCTAATGTTGCATGAAAAATTTAGCGTTTAATTTTTAATTAATTCATAGTCTATTTTTAATTATTATTATTTATAACTAATAATAATAATTTATCTAATTTTTAAGTAATATATATTTGAAAATATATAAGAAAGTAAACTATAATGTTAATTTGAAAATAAAAATAAAAATAAAAACCTATAGGGACATGCATAAATTATAATGATAGTTCATGATAAATAGCAAAAAATTATAATGATAGTTCATGATAAACAGGAAAGATATTTAAAATAAATTAATAAGCATATTTAATAATTGTTTAAATTTGACTTTCTTTCCAAAATAAACCCACAAATTTTTTTTATTAGCTCCAAACAATAATAGATAGTCAAAAAAAAGGAAATAGTTTTAAGATAGCTTGTTTTACATAGTATAAACATAAAAATTTTAAAAATGATATTAGAATCTTATATTATCTCATCATCAATTAAAATAATTTTTGATCACTTTTCGATGCCATTGTTGTTCGAATATGATTCGATATTGCCTCTTTGAAGAGCCATAACTTTAATTCTTCATTTTTTTTATATAATTCTAACTTGTTAACGCTAAAAATCTCTATTTTTTTACCAATAAATTTGTTTAGATGCTACTTGATTGAATATGCCTAATTACCGAATGCTATCTATAAAGCTAAACTTAAATTTTAATTGTTATTGAACTCTAATATTAATTACGTGATAATTAGGAATAGGGATAAATCCCAAAACTATACGTAAATTATGGTTTAATATGCAATTATATAAATGAATTTTGATTTTGTGAAATTTTATAAATGAAAATTTGATTTGATCTAATTCTTGTAAATTATTAACAAAATTATTGATATAATATCATTTTATATTTATATATTGCTTACACAAATAATTATATTTATCTAATATAAAAATAAACTAATGTATTTATATCTTTCAATATGTATGATTGAATAAAAATTAAAGTTTCATGTATACATTTGAACTACAATCAAAGTTTCATGTGTATGATTGCACTAATTAAAGTTCATGTATCAAATTACACAATGAATCAAAGTTTATGTATAATTTTGAAGTTAATCCCTAATAATTAAGATGATTAGAGTTCTATTCAATAAAAAATTCTATTTTACATCAATAAAACTAGCACGATTTAAAAAAAATTAGTTGAACTTTTTTTTACGTCAAATTTTAACTAATAATTATGAATTAAATTATAATTATCATAAATTTTTTATATTTTATGCTTAGAGTTCTATCCAAGTAATACTATTTTAAAAGTAAAATTAAAATTGTTAAAGTTTCAAGATAATAAAAACTCCTCAAAGATCATCAAAATAATCTTTGTCAAACTCTTCCGTACTATCATCGCCTTCCTCGTCAAAAATGATCATATTCTTTTTCCTTTTTCCTGAAGTAAATTGTGCTCTATTTGAAGCTCGTGGAACATTGGATGGGTCACGGATGATGATCCTTTTCTCCTTTGGTCTTGAACATGTACCACCACTCATTGTCGAAGTGGGCTGCTGTGGTGGTGATGTTGGATCTAGGTGCCTTAAGTGTAGTATATTCATTTGTATAGTTGTAACTTTTACGAACAAATTAGTTTAATAAAATTATCTATGAGTTGCATTAATATTTTTTGTATATTGTCTTCAATGATTTTTGCACGCAAAACAAAATTGAAGCAAATATTAACTCACTGGTTATCTAATGTTTAACTAATACTAAGTGATATTACGTGGTTAGATCTTAATACAAAAAGACAACTTGAATTAGTAGATAAACCTAAACATGTCATTAGTTTGATTAGAAATGAGAAAACCGATTGAAAGGCTAATATGTTGTCTATCAAGTCCAATTGGGGAGATGCTTTATCTTGGGCATCGGAGTGGATGACTCCCAGAAGATAGAGACAAAGATGTGACTGATTGGATGAAAGAACGGGCAAGACCCAAGTAGAATAGATTTTGGATTCGTTTATAGATTTATTCACTTGTAACATTAATAGTGTGACATACCTTAATCCTGAGTGGATAATGGACTATGTATACGTGACTCATATACTTTGATGTAAGTAAAAGCTTGAGTTCAAATAGATAAGAAATCGAAAAGTTGGTGCATTAGGTGTATGACTTCTATCGGATGTAGCATCATTCACAATAGTGGAATTAATAGCCCAAGAAATGGTGTATCCTTTCATTGGTTGTAACACCACACGCTCGACCCGAATGTCGGACCCGGGTATGGAGTGCCACAAGTTAAAACCATTGAACTGACAATACCAGTTGAAAACCAAACATATTAGCTAGGCGGATACTCTTCTTACTAGAGAGATGTCTCGATATTTTGAAAAACATATGATAAGTTGAAAGTGATTTAAAATAGTACTACACCATTTATAGTTGGGATATGAGTTCACTACATTTGACAAAAACTTTATAAACATTCACAAGTTTGAATAAAAACGCAAATGAGTTGTCACTCAAGTAGTAGTTTAAAGTTCATTTCCAAAGTCTGACAACACAGGAAAACAATATGGCATAAAGCCCAACAAGGCAGCACATAACAATTCAAAACTACAAAATAATGTTTTTGAATACAGGTTGTTAAGTTCCAACTGGCGACAACTAATAAACATCCTAATACCCTACCAATTACATGTTACATTAAGACAAGATATAGCTCACAAATAGTGTAATACCCTATACCCATATTCGTCGCCGGAATAGGGTATGAGGCATTACTAAATTTTACCGAATTAATTTCCCGGCTTCCTCGGGTTGAGCTCGGTCGGCTGGCATTTACTATAAGAAAATCACATTTCAAATGGTCAGGAGATATCACACTATCAATAATAATTTAAATGGCATGTATAGCTAATCCTGTATTTGCTGCGTCGATCCGGGAACTGACTAAACCGTAGCTCTAATACCAACAAATGTAATACCCCCTACCCGTATTCGTCGCCAGAATAGGGTACGAGGCATTACCGGATTTTACCGAATTAATTTCCCGTTATTACGAATTAAATACTATTCATTTACCGAAACATATCATGACGTCCCTTAGATGGGCCTCCGAAGCCCAAAACATACATCGGGACCAAACCAAGATTAAATTGAAACCATAAGAAATTTTTCGCAAAATACTAAAGTTTTTTTATGAACTCAATATAACCCATTTATAAATATCTAACATTCCCTGCAATTTTAAACCGAGACCAATCCAAACCAACCAATCCATTTCAACATATTTTCAAGATAGATTCAAACATATCCATAAGATAACCTCATCACATACCAAAACCAAGATTTGTTAGCCATACCTATGGCTAACCTTACATTCATTTCACATTAAAATTTACTTTATTAGCTTATACATGCCATTGATTTCCAAAATAAAGTTTCTTTATATACTGAAATCTTGATGTTGATAGTGTGATACGTCTCCGACCGAATCCAACCTTTAAGCTCTTAACACTACAAAATAGGGGAAAAGGAAATAGGGTAAGCACTTTGTACTTAGTAAGCTCACGTAACAAGAATTATACTTACCTAATATTTTCAATACAATGCAATAAACATTCATACATCCATTCAATGCATTATTCCCCTAACATGAACAAACTCAACATTCAAGTTAGTCCAATAATTTCCATGTATCAATAATATATACCATGATTGATGAGCTCACCAATACCATGATTTCCATTCCCTTGTTCTTTTTCCATATTTATCCCGTTGAATTTCTTAGAATTTTGATGGATTTTCAGGGGTACACTATAGTGTACAAATCCAGGTCCGTCAATTCATATTCATGTGTGCACATTTCCATTTCAGAGAGCACACTCCCACGAACCTCATCCTTACAGCGGGATTAACAGTCCAGGCTAAATCCCCTACAATGACAATTACTCTAATGAGCTTGGATCTGAATTACCAATCTAGGCTAAATTTAGACCCTAAGTCGGATTACCCGTCCAGGCTAAATCCATTTTCCACATATTCTTCGGGAGGGCTATATCAGGATAGGATCACCCATTCGGGCTAGATCCTTTTTACCGTCAATTCCTTTTCAGAAATCCATCGAATTTTCCTTTCATTCAACCGAGATTTATTTTCCCTTTTCATCAGGAATATCAATACTTCATCAATTATCATACAATAAACATCCAAATCATATTCACATCAATAAAAATATATTTCAAGCATTTAAGAATATAATTCAAGTTACACGAACTTACCTCGATACTTGTTCGTATACAAAAATCTACTAATCCCAAACTTTTTCTTTTCCTCGATCTAACTTCGTATTTGAATTTTCTGGATTTAAATAAATAAATTTAATTATTAATTTAACACATTTAATGTTCATATGTAATATTCTCGATAATTCCATTATTATTTATGTTCATTTAGAGCTGTCTCCTTGAGTCATAATCGCTAAATTATTTATATCTTGAGCTACGGAACTCCAAATTAAGATCCACTTGATTTTTCTGAAACTAGACTCACATATCTTCTTACCATAAAATTTTCATAATTTATGGTTTAGCCAATAAGTACAGTTAATTCTTGAAAGTCATCCCTGTTCTGCTGTCTGACATTTTCGACCCTTCTTCACTAAAAATTTATTTTCTCCTAGTACAAGATTCGGATGATGTTTCTATTTGTTTCTATTGAAAATAGAATCATTAATAATTTTAAACATATAAATTTAAGCCCCTAATTATTTTTATCCAATTTTTTATTATTTTCTAAAGTCAAAATAGGGGAATTCGAATTCATTTTGACCTTGTCTCGTAAAATTTATTATATCTCATTATTTATAATTCCATTGATTACACCGTTTCTTCTATGAGGGCTAGACTTAAGAAACTTTAATTCCATATTTTTTCATTCTCTAATTCGATTTACAAAATTTATGGAGGTTTTTCAAAGTTAGCCTACTGTTGCTGTCCAAAACTGTTTTAGTGCAAGATGTTAATTACCATTTTTCCCCTAAGCTTTCAGTAAATGATAATTTCATCCTTGCTCAATTAACCTCTCAATTGAGATGATTTTTCTCAATTAACACTTTATTCCATCACTTTTAACTACTTTATAACCTTTGGAAATCAGAATTTTAGCACTAGACTTTAATTCTAAACTTTTTCACAATTAGGTCCTACAAATCAATTTCTATTGAAACTACCTAATAAAATCATCTCATAAACAAATTAAAGCTTCAATTTCATGCTATTTCATCATAAACTTACAGCACTCAACCATGGTGAATTTCAATTTCATCCATGAAATTAAAAAAAAAGACTAATGAATTTAGTAATAGGACCTAGTTGGAAAAGTCTTAGAAACACAAAAATTACAAGAAAAAGGCAAGGATTAACTCACTTGGTGCAAAAATTATGAAATACCAGCTTGAATAAACCCTTAGGACGTTTTTGGCTGATGATAATGAAGAAAATATGAAGAGAATTCTAGATATTCTAATTTGGTCCCATTTTTATTCTAGTAAATTTTGTTATTTTCCCATTTTGCCCTTATTTCACCAATTCTCCTGATTTTTCTCAGCTTATGCCGCCTAAAATATCTCCTTTTGGGATTATTTTAAATTTATATCCCTCCTCATTTAACAATTGAGCTATTTAATTCTTCTAGTAACTTTTACACCCTTTTCAATTTAGTCCTTTTCACTTAATTAACTACAGAAACGTAAAAATTTTCTAACGAAATTTTAATACCATACTACTAACACTTCATAAATATTTATAAAAATATTTTCAACTCAGTTTTATGAGATCGAGGTCTCGATACCTTGTTTTTACCTAATTTTCTTCAATAATTTCTTTTTTTGTAAAGTAACCACTAAATTGGTAAATTTTTTTCTATCGATATTTTCATACGATTTTTCTATCATATCAATATTCATGTAAAAATATTAAAATAAATTTATCTTTAAATCAGATTTGTGGTTACGAAACCACTATTCTGATAACCCTGAGTTTAGACCATTACAAGTAGGCCGCAAATCTGGTTGAATCCCTACTCGATACGTCCAACCTACAAGGCTTGGAAATAATAGGAAAAGAAACTAAGTAAGTTCATACGAACTTAATAAGCTCCAAAGAAATATAACCCCGCCATAGGGTTTAACAAACTTTATTAGGGTAAGACTTAGATAGACAAAATGGTTCGCCACTTCTAGCAGATACAATACTCCTTGTTCCGAAGTATCTGCTGGCGAATACTTCTATAAACAGGCTTAGTCCCATGGTGAACACTACCTTCTTTTGGAGACTCACATATGTCAGACACGAGATACAACTGTTCTCTATGTATGCCACATTGATAAGGTGTAAAAGTAACATATTTTAATTTTATTCTTAATTTTATTCTTAATTATACAAATTAAGCAACAAATGAGCCAAAATTAGACAAATAGAGCTATTTTTAGGAGCCACACGACCTGGGCATTTCCACACGGGTTGGGCACACGCCTGTGTGAGCCACACGGGCTGGACACAAGCCCGTGTGCCAGCCTGTGTCGATTTTGCATCCTACTTCCCAAATACGTGGAAAAACCCAATTTTTAGGCTTTCTAAGCATTCTAAAGTCTATAAATACCCATTAGAAGAAGACATAAGGGAGAAATCAGAGAAGATCGAAGAAAACACTCGAAGAACACCATCAGAATCAATTATGTATGCTTTTATTTAATTTCTAAGATGAAATCTATGATGAATCCTTTTATTTAATTTCTATTGTTATGCGATAAATAATTGATTCTTGTTCTCAATTATGTATGCTAATTTCTTATTTTAATATTTCTAGGATATTAATTCATGTTTAATGTGCTTATTTCAGTGGAGCAAAAGTCCCTGTTTAAGAGTAGATCTAACATAATTGAGTGGAGTTGCATGCAATCGTAGAAATAGGACGACATAAATCTACCAGATTAGAGTCAAATCTAATAGGGGAATCCATAGATCAAATTAATGTGACGATAGGGTTTTAATTAGAAAGAGATTTCAATTAATCAACCTAGAGGTAGTTGTTTTTACTCTCGAAAGAGATATTAACATAATTTAGGGATTTCTACGAATCAAGTTACAAGTGGGTAGATCGTTTAATTCAGATTCATAATAATAGGTGAAGTCTAGGTGGATTCTTTCCTGGGTATTGTCTATCTCATTATTTAATATTCGATTATTTCCTTGATTCTTTCTCTATTACGTTCTTAGTTAAATTAGTTTAGTAAATTTAGATTAAAACACTTCACTCCAAATTGTCAGCTAAATAATAAAAAAATAGTAATTGCTAAGACTTTTAGTCCTCGTGGATACAATATTCTCTACTCACCATAACTATACTATTGTTCGGTAGGTGCGCTTGCATTTGTCATATTTATAGTTAGTTTAGTAACCATCAAGTTTTTGGCACTGTTGCTAGGGACTAAAATATTAGGAATACTCGATTTTCATTAATTTAGTCATTTTTATTTTTATTATAATTTTTTTTAGTTTAATTTTACATTCTAGGTTTTTTTTATTAGCTTATGGCAAGTTCTTCTAGTTTATGACTAGAAGAAACCCATCGGGGCAATTGTTATTTGATATTGAAATTGAAGGTACAACTCGTAGAAACCATAGAGAAGCAAGGAAGAGTCGAGAAAATTTAGTAGACGAACAAAAGAACATTGTTATTACTAAGAAGATGAGTGATAGTTAGAATAATCTGCTACCTCCTGTGGTTGTTGTAGATCCAGATCTTGTTCCTCGTATTATGTACTATTACACCAAACCCACTCTAACTCAGGCTATATAGAGTATTATGAGACCTACCATTGCTACAAATAATTTCGAACTGAATTTGAACACTAATCAAATGATTCAACAGTTTGTTCAGTTCGATGGTTTACAAGACGCAGACCCAAATACTCATTTGGCTAATTTTCTGTAAATTTGCAATACTTTCAAGATTAATGGCGTCACTGACGATGTCGTTTGCTTACGGTTATTTCCTTTCTCGTTGAGGAACAAAGCAAAATAGTGGTTGAACTCTTTACCACGAGGTTCCATCACTACATGGGCTCAAATGACCGAGAAGTTCCTTTTGAAGTACTTCCCACCTGCGAAGACAACCAAGTTGAGGAATGATATATCTTCCTTTGTGCAGATCGATTTAGAGACTTTATATGATACATGGGAGAGATACAAAGATTTATTGAGAAGGTGCCCTCGCCATGGGTTACCTTTATGGTTACAGGTTCAAACCTTCTACAACGGTTTGAACCCTTCAACTATACAGTTAATCGATGTAGCAGTCGGTGAAACTCTGAATAATAAAACACCTGAAGTGACTTATGAATTTATTAAGGAGATGGCACTGAATAATTATCAGTGGTAAGTTATGAGGACGAAGCTGATGAAAGCAGCTAGTGTTTTCAACTTAGATGCAGTCACATGTTATCAAATTAGGTAGACCTTTTTAATAAGAAAATTGATGGTTTATATATTTCTACATAGGTACATTTGGTGACGCAATGCGATACAAATGGAGGAGGAATGAATAATCCAGAATGTTTACCCTTCGTTCCTAGCATAAAGAACAAACAAATCAATTATATGGGTAACAATTCTAGGCCTCAAAATAACCCTTATAGTAATTACTATAATGCAGGTTGGAGAACCATCCCAATTTCTATTGGGGTGGTCAAGGAAATCAAAGAGCACAATCCCCTCCGGGCTTCCAACAACAACCTTACTAGCAAGAGAAAAAGTCAAACCTCGAGGAGATGTTAACGAAGTTTATCTCAGTGTCAGAAACCCACTTTCAAAACACTAAGGTAGCACTTAAAAATCAACAGGCATTGATTCAAGAACTCGAGAACCAAAATAGGCCAGCTTGCTAAGTTAATCTCAGAAAGACCACAAGGTAGTTTGCCTAGCAATATCGAAACTAACCCAAGAGAGCAGTTTTATGCAATTATTGTGTAAGATGAAGAAGGGTTAGTTGAATCTAAACCAGAACCAAGGCAGGAAATTATGGTAAATAACGATAAGGTTGAGGTAAACCAGAACCAAGGCAAGAAATTATGGTAAAACGGATTGTTAAGGAATATAAACCTCAAGTTTCATATCCTAATACGACGAAAAGAGACCACACAAACGAAAAATTTGGTGAATTTCTCAAGCTCTTAAAGAAATTACATATTAACTTACCATTTGTTGAAACTCTTTCGTAGATGTGCAATTATGTCAAATTTTTAAAGGAGCTTTTGGTAAACAAAAGGAAGTTAGATGATTCGTCGATTGTGAAACTAAATGCACTTTGCTTGGCCATATTGCAAAATAAACTACCCAACAAACTGAAAGATCCAAGGATTTTTACTATTCCTTGTTTAATTGGTAGTTTAAATATTGATAATGCTTTGGCTGATTTAGGGGCTAGTATTAATGTCATGCCCTATAAAATGTTTAAGCAATTAGGTCTTGGGAAACCCAAACAAACTAGGATGAATATTCAATTAGTGGATTGAACCATTAGATATCCTAGGAGTATTATTGAGGATGTGCTTGTTAAATTAGATAAATTTATATTCTTTGTTGACTTTGTTGTTTTAGACATGGATGAGGATAGTGAGGTACCTTTAATTTTAGGATGACCCTTTTTAGCAACTACTAGGACTATAATTGATGTTGGTACGGATGAATTAGTACTTCGTGTAGGTGAGAAACAATTACTCTCTGAGCTCGTGATTTTATTAGAAAATCTAATTATCGTGATGATTTTAAATCTTCTGTTAATGTTAGTGACCATGTGGCTCAACATTCTTTGTAGGAAAACCCTCGAAAAATGTAATGGAGCCATGTTTCTATCAAGAAGAAAAAAACAAAACAACTTATGAACGACGAATGCTACAACTTGATAAATTAGATGAATGGCAAACACATATCAAGGAGAAACCGAGAATACACGATGAAGAGCCAAAGCGACTCCATGATGAGCATATGAACGTGATGAACAAATTTCTGGTTGGGGACAAGGTACTACTAGATAAAACGGACCCACGAATCTCTCATTTGGAGCTTGATGCAAATGGATCAAGTCCTTTTATGGTACTAAACATCTTTTCATATGGTACAGTCGAGGTAACCCATTCTAAATTTGGCACATTTAAGGTAAATAGTACGCGACTCAAACCTTATTTTGTTAATAGAATTGATAATGAGAAAGAGGAGCTTCAGCTCCGCGAACCACCGTGACCGCGCGTGCATAAGGTAAGTCGAGCGTAAACTTTAAATAAGTGCTTCTCGGGAGGCAACCCAATTGTTAACTCTGGTAATTTTTTATTTTATTTCATGTTATTTGATACCACTAAATGTAACACCTCTAATCCGTATTCGCTACTAAAATAGGGTTTCAGAACATTACTAAAAAAAGTAATCTAAATAATTCATTTCAAACATTTCAATAATCATAATATAATTCATCATTAAACATAAAATACGTCCCTTATTCAAGCCTTCGAGGCTTTAAAATCACTTTAGAAATGATTTAGGATAAAATCGAGAACATTTGAAAAATTTAGGAAAAAGTTAGAAAAATTCAACTGTAGGGGTTGGGACATGGCCGTGTGTCCTTACTTTGAATGTCCACACCGCCTGAGACACATTAAAACTAATTAATTTTAAAACTAAAAAAAATGTTTTCGAGCCACATGGCTTGGACACATGGGCGTGTCCCAGGCTGTGTGCACAATAAGGGGTTCAACAATGAGTTACATGGCCTGGTGACATGGCCATATGACCTACACGGCCTGGACACACGGGTGTGTCCTTGGGCGTGTGGATCTTGAGACTTAATTTTTCAAAAAATTAAAGGTTACATGGCCTAAAATAGTCCATACGGCCTGGACACACGGGTGTGGCAAGGCACATGACCGTGTGAGAGACATGACCTATCACACAGGCATGAGAGAAGTGAAGGAAATCACACACGGCCTAGACACACAAGTGTGTCTGAAGCTGTGTGAAGACTGGGCTTATAGTTTTAAATCGCACAAGGCTTGAAGAAGGTCCACATGGGAATGTGATGCGACCATGTGGCCCAGCACGGCTCTTCACACGACTGTGTCACTCTCTTTTAACCCTCAAAACCCTAAAACTTTGTTTCAGTTTGTCTTCTTCTTTGTTTTTCACCTTAATCGTTGCTTCCCCCTCCCTCGCCTTTTCCGGCCACCACTCCGTCACCCCACACCCCCGACTCTTTCCTTCACCAGTTCTATTCCAAAATCCATTTATTGTTTTCCCTCCCCTTCCTCCCCATCACCTCCCTAGCCACAACTCCTTCCCTCACCTCGTCAATCCCCCACATCCCACACCACAACACCCATCGACCACCTCCTCGCACCACAACCCACCTCCCTTTCCCCTTCGCCGATAACAACCGTCTCGATCTCCCCGCCGTCCATTCTTCCCCTGTCGACCACCCTAATGTACACCA
This sequence comes from Gossypium hirsutum, assembly GCF_007990345.1. NCBI lineage: Eukaryota > Viridiplantae > Streptophyta > Magnoliopsida > Malvales > Malvaceae > Gossypium > Gossypium hirsutum. Next base: position 45,585,173 of record NC_053441.1, on the reverse strand, counting down.
CCGTACCACCATCGATCATTCCCTATATTATTATTATTATTTTATTTAATTAATTTATTCATATGGTTATTTATTTTATTTTTATGCTTTATTTTTATTTTATTTTGTTTATGATATTTAGTTATTTTATTATTATCTTTGGTCTTATTTTACTCTTCTCTTTCTTGTTACATTTGGTTTTCTTGTTTCTATGACTATTACTTTTATTTTTAGTTAGTGCAATCTATTGCAGTACTTATTTATTTTTATTATTTTTACACTATCCATGCTTGTTATGAAATTTATTAGTTTCGTTTGATTCTTCCAATCATATTATTATTTTTCGTACTATTTATTCATGATTTTTAATATTACGACCTATTTCTTTTGGTATTCTTTTAGGATTATTATTTATATTATCTTCATTATCGATTTTGACTTCGATTATTGCATGATTTTGTCCACTTACTTCATGTGATGTTGATATTTGGTTATTTCATTGCATATTACACTATGACGAACACTAGAAGCAAATCTAAGGTCACCGTCCTCGTTTCGAAAAAGCAAAAGAGTCCAGGCGCAACCTCCTTCTCAAGCCATTTCACCAAGGCTTGCCATTCATACCTCCACTTTTCATCGGGTCCTCAGGAGGACTTATATTAGCTTCTTCGACTAGGGCCACTCGGCTTAGGCTGATGTATTGATTGGGCAACTTTGGAGCAGGTCCAGTTAGTTGATCATGTTTGCGCCATCATTGCTATAGCCTCGTGGGATCAAAGCACAGGTGGTGATCTTATTAGTGGTAAAGTCTGCCTAGTAAGGTCCTCGCCCTAAATACGATCTCACCATCACTTAGAATGGTATTCTGCAGTATTGACGAAGTTCTTCGCCACAAAATTACTAGCCTTATCTAATTTAAGTATCGCAACTTAAGCGGTCTTTGTCAGCGTAGTCTTTCGAATCGGTCGGGCTCGTCAAACTAGGGTGTGACATTCAAATACACTCGAGGAGCTTATTCTCAAGAAATTTAAGTATATTTTATATGTTTTTGTTGATTTTTAGTTTCAAGCCTTAATAAACATTTTTGCTTAATTTTGCTTTTTTGAGACAATTGGCCAAATAGTGTCATGAGGAGCCTAAGAATGTGATTGGGTAATTGTAGGGAGAAGATAATGGTCTAACTTCAAGGGAAACATCACTTATAATGGGTGTCATGGCACCGATTCCATGGAAGTCACAACACCAAGACCTTTCATCTTGAGGACGCAAAACTTCAACACAAAATCAACCTGGAGCATACGATCGTGGGAGTTGTGATATTGAGGGATGGATGTTGCGACACTAAACCATCATAGTGATACTAAGCCCTCGAAGTCGTGATATCCTTGACGGTGTTGAAGTGGAGAAATTTAGGCTAACTGTAGTGATGTCGTAACACCGAAGAGTGGGTTTCGCAACACTGAGGCCCCAAAATAATGCGATTTCCCGAGCTACCCAACATCAACTTGGTTCACCTTGATAAGAATTGATTCAGCCTTGGTGTGCGGAATCACATCACAAAGCTACATAATTTACCTACTGTTTTGGGTGTCGTGACACTATTTCTTGACAGGTGAAGAACTATAGGGGCAATTTTGTGTCAAAAAAGCTTAAGGTTTTTTTTCATTTAAGGGCATAATGGTCAATGTTAGGTTAAATGTTAATAGACTATAAATACTATTTTATAAGCTTTTGAAAATAGATTTTGTTGGTTGATCATTTTGTTCTTTATTTTTCATATTTCTTAGCTTAGGTTTTCATTTCATTTCATTTCATTTATGTTCTTTCTTTTTCTTTTCTTTTTTTTTGTTATAGCATTTTTTTTAAATTTGTGCTAATTATTTCTGACTCAATTAGATTAGTAATTGATTAACTTTTAATTAAAATGATAAACACATTTACCAATTTGACAATATCTTGGGTTCGATCCTTGAAATACTTGAATGTTCCATTGTAACAGTATAGATATTACAGCTGACCTGTCACACTTGTAGTAAAACCATTAGATATTTAAGTATAATAGTGTTGATTCATAGCCTCAATGCACGCACACCAGAGTACGATCACACATGTTGTAGCACTAATTCCTTTCACATTTGCTTCTCAACAAGATTAAATCATAAGCTATGTCATTAAAAAGTTAAACATGCCAACTCAAAAACTTTAAGTGCACCAAAATTGTCGTTCTATCTATTGTTCGAAAATGAAATGAAACAAGAGAAGCAGTAAAAGTTCCAATACAATAAAGTAAATAAATTAAAACCAAATTAAAGACAATGATATAAACATATAAAGTAGAAAATGACCTGATTGTAAACATTAAATTTGAAGGAAGTCTTAAAAAGCAATTATTCCCAAATTAAAAAAGTTGAAAACTTTGAGGAATGGATATTTAATTTTATTTTTAATAATTTTCTATTTATTAAATATCAAACATTTTTCATTTCATTTTTACTCTCCATTTCAATAAAACCATTCACCAAGAGAAACTTCAAGGCGTGCGGATTATACATTTTATCAAAAAAATTGTTTATTTTTTGTATATTTATCAAAAAAATGTATAAATATAACTCAATTAATTAATTTTTTTTAATTTGATTCTCGCCTCAATGTTTCCCCCAAATGTGGACATGATTTATTACATTTCTTGGATTCCTACAAAAACTAAATAACTTCTGTTGGTCTATCTTATATTGAATATCCATATTGTTGTGTATCTAGCTAGATTTCAGTTAACCTTTTGGCTTGCGACGCAACTAAATATTCGATAGCATTTCAAATGGAGCAATTGCATACCTTATATATTCATTTTAGTTTTACACTTCATCAACATGCTTTATGCAATCCATATGTTTCAAGACACATGCAGCAATTGCATGTGCGTATGAAAAACAAAGTGCTTGAAATCTCTCACAATCGCAGGTCCTTTGTTTCAGGTATACAGGATACGATCCTCCATGATTCCTTTATCCGATCTATGGAACCCCATGACTTGAAATATTTCATTTGGACACAGGTGACACGCTATAGACATAAAGTTCGTAAGATGGAGATAAAACTATACCCCAAAAACCCAAAAACAAAGAACACTCAAAACTAAAGACAAAATTCTCTAAAAGTTTTATGAGTTCTAATCTCTAATAGGTGTATTTTCTAAGGTTGCAAAAGAGCCTATTTATAGGCTAAATTCATAGGTCAAATAATAATAAAATAATCTAGATTAATTAGAGTTTGATTGAAACAAATAAACAGAGTTTAATTGGACGATTATTTCTCAAATTTGACTGAAATAGGAGTCATACTTAACAAATCTCCACATTGATTCATATTTCCACAATGTCATCTTTGCCAAAGCCTGCCACGAGCCTATCTTGAAATATGCGGGGAATGAACTGAGTCGAATCTGTGCTTAGAAGCTGGAAGATTTCTAGCCTTTGACTTGTACATTGCCAAATCAAAACTTCTCGGGTCTAATTTTCACAAGTACAATGCCTTAACTTTTTGAAACTTGCATCCAAAAGAGAACCTCTTTTCAACGAAAGGTTCATATATTTTTCTCTCCTACGACCAAGTTGCCTCCACTCCAAACGAGTTGACTTCGACTTCATAACGGACGAGGGCCGTCCAATTTCACCAGTAACTGTAGAACCCTCCAGAATATAAAGACTGCTAGTCCTTTTACCTTTTAATAAAACGAAAGCTCTACAAGATACTTTAATGCTGCTCGAATCGATGTTGATTCTGCATCCTTTCAAGTCTAAAATACTAAAGGAGATGAGATTCTTTTGTAAATCAGGTACATATCTAACATCTGAATGTGCCCTAATCGTCCCATCGTGCATCCTAATTTTAACAGTACCAATACCAATTACCTTACTGGATGAATCATTTCTTATACACACAACTCCACCTTCAACCAAACTGTATGTGGAGAACCATTCTCTATTGGGATGCTTGTGGAAAGAACATCTCAAGTCTAGGATCCACTCGAACGTAAGCTTGGAGTTATTGCTCGTTGACACCAACAAGAAATTATCACCGCTTTCATCGGCCAAATTAGCACCAGCTACATCTTCCTCATTACTCTCAGTAGCTCTTTTATTTCGCAATTAATAACAATCTACTTTGACATGACCTAACTTTTTACAATAGTGACACCTTTTGTCTTGCTTCTTTGATGCTACCAAAACGGAAGCTTGCCTATCTGCTTTGCTATCCGAACCAAACTCATTGTCAAGTTTGTCTCTACTCAACAAATGGCCCTACACATCTTCAAATGAGAGATTTTCTCTACCATAAATCAAGATCTCCCTAAAAGACTTGTATGAAGGGGGTAAATAGCATAATAATAGCATAGCTTGATCTTCATTGTTAATCTGAACCTCGACATTCTTTAAATCATTTAAAAGAGTAATGAATTGACTTATGTGATCTCTAAGAAGTTCACCTTCATTCATGCGGAACATAAATAGACGTTGTTTCAACACTAAATGGTTAGCCAGAAACTTAGTCACATAAGGAGTTTCTAACCTTTTCCACAAGGAGGATGAGGTATTGTCCATCAATACCTCCTACAATATCGTATTCGCGAGGCACATCTGGATTGCAAACAAGATCTTTTCATCAAGCTCTTCCCATTCTGTTTGATTTAGATTCTCGGGCTTTTTCCCGATAACAACCTTTTTCAGACCAAGTTGAACTAGAATTGTCATCATTCGAATGTGCCACAGATTAAAATTTGTGACACCATCAAACTTCTTGATTTCAAACCTTGTTGCTGCCATATTTGAATGGGCTGATCTACAAAAATTAAACTAGCTCTGATACCACTTGTTGAGGATCGACCCGATTAAGCAATGAATAAGTAAAAATAGTAGAAGAAATTGAGGAATTGAACACAAATTTAACATGAAAAAACCCCTCTAAAGAGGATAAAAAACCACAGGCAAAGATAATTTTACTATAATGGCAAAAGAACGAAGAGTACAAAAGATGGAGATAAAATTAAACCCCAAAAACCCAAAAATAAAGAACCCTCAAAACATAAATACAAAATTCTGTAGAAGTGTTATGAGTTCTAATCTCTAATAGATGTATTTTCTATGGTTGCAAAAGAGCCTGTTTATAAGCTAAATTCATAGGTCAAATAATAATAAAATAATCTAGACTAATTAGAGTTTAATTAAAATAAATAAACAAAGTTTGACTGGAAGATTATTTATCAAATTTGACTGAAATAAGAGTCATACTCAACAAATTGAAAATCCCAAACAAAAATCGGTGATAATTCTAGTTAATAGTAAAGTCATAGTTTATTTATGTAACTTATATTGTACTTTCTCCTTTTCTATCCTTACCTAAGGTATTAGATTAGTCCATAACACGAATACAAAATAAATAAATTTGGGTTTATTTTTATTGATAAGTATTTTTAAAAATTAAACTTAAACTTAAACTTTGGAGCTGATTCAAATTAAACCCTAAATAAGATACAAAGCTCAGTTAATGATATTTTTTCCTTTTAAAACTCAAATATTACTTAAAAACCATTCAATTTCTTATTACTCAATTGAATAACTATAGATAAAGAAAATTCTATATTTACGATAAGATTGCAATAATTTTATAGTAAAAAACACACAAATACATGTGCACAAGATCTAAAATTTCGCAATTAGAATGTGGTACCAATCCTTTTCAAGCAAAACCCAATGCAAAATTGAGACTTATTTTAATTGAAAGTACTAATTTTGCCTATCATTTTGAGGCATGCCATTTCTCCTAGATTTAGTGCTTCATAATAAAATCAAGCTTCCATTACATGGAAAGAACAAAATTATTTGTATTTTATCTAGAAGGGGGTTGAAGGTTCTGAGCCCTATTACAACAATTATTCCATTTAATTACTAAAAAACAAAATGCGAACTTGATATTTTGAGCAATAAATATTAAAAAGCAAGCTATGCCATAATTTTACCACTCAGATCCATAACATATATTATTTTATTTTGACCATGAAATCAATATGTATATGTGTGTGTGTCATTGGTATTTCATGAAGCAATGCTAGATATCAATTTCATTATGGTTTGCCTCCTTGTTCCTATTCAAATATAGATTAATGGATTAAGAACGGCTTAGCAGACGTTTAATAAAATAAAAAACCAAAAAAGCTTATGAAGAAATTCCATCCAACCGACTAGGAAATATTTTATTAACAAAACATGTATTTGTTTGCCTGTCTATTTTCTACTGCTATCACTACTATGATTACTATTATTATTATTATTATTATTTAAATTTATGAAATGGGTGGAAAATTAGATTAAAAATTTAAATAAAAACTAAAGAAAGTTTTGGTGGAGATGATAAGTTGTTGTAAGAATAAATATTGTCATATTTGGATTTTTTATATTTTATATAAAAATGTAAAAATTAAAAATATTCTAATAATAATATGGTTTATATTTTGTAAAAGATATGGTATTATCGTCATTTCTTAATTGAATTGATGCATAGTTGATTCGTAATACTAACTCAACTGTCACGAATTTTAAACTTAAAACCATGTATTTATATGATTAGAAAAGAGTAATTTAAACACTGCTCAAGAAAGAAAATACAAAAATAAAATAATACTAAAGTGGTTGTATGTGGTTGTGTGGCTCTATGTGGCTTCCTCTAATTCTAAACCTAAAACCATGTATTTATTATATGGGAAAATTCATATAAAAGAGAAAAGATAAAATGTCCTTAAATTGGAGTTTTTCTAGTTTTTAGCATGTCTACGTCCTGAAGTTCTTGGCCATTTTGGGCACCTTACAAATGTTTATTAGGTTTGATTGATGAAAAAAGTTTAGTTAAATATTTTGATTCTCTTCGAAAACAAATATTATGAGTCCAAATCGGAGTTTTGTAGTTTAAGATATGGTTAAAATATTGAAGTAGTGTCAATTGAAAATCCAAATCACAAAAACTCGCCAAAATTAATTATTAAGCTCACTTTTCTCTAATCATTTCTCTTAATATATAAAAAGTCAAATTTGAGACAAAATAATATAGGTAAGGACTCAAATAACTGTTGGACAAAAAACATGTTAGCGAATATATAATTAATTACAAATAAACACATATGAAATAAAATATAAATAGAATGATTTATAATTAATTCACCAAATATGAAAATCAAATAAAAACCATAATGAAAAGTTGAAATAAAGAAGAATAGGGATTTTACGAAACGTTGAGGCCTATGAAACACAGCTTCCTTAAGATAGGTTCGGCCGCTCCTACGGTACTTGGAGAAACGTTAGTCGAATGTCTCTCAGGATACAACAACAACAATGATCAAAGTAGTAGCACCTCTACATAGATCAACGAACGAATTTTGCCTTTTTCTATCACCGGAATATTGAAAAAATATGGAGAGGCAAAAGAAGAGTTTTGAAATGAACAGAATTTCGGTATAAGGAATTAATAGAAAGTTAGTGTAATCCTACATAATACATAGCCTTTTATAGGCATTTAGGATAGTGGAAAATTTTGGAAATAACTATAAAAAAATATCCATAGACCCATTTGGGCCCGATCGGTCAGGACATTTCGCATTGCCCACGTTGTACGGGTGCACCCCAACCCTGTCGGGTTTGGACCTGTACCCTCCTGCGCGCGAGGTAGGGTTACAAGCTTAGTCATTTAATTACCTTTTAAGAGAGTTCACATATATAAACACATCTCACACATGGTATTTAACCAATGTGGGATCTAAGTCTTTTACTTTTCCTCAACAATATTTCCAAGTAGCTTACTTTGAGCATCAATTTCTCATTCATCACTCAACCATTTTGAGCATTTGATATACCGTTGTAAAGGTCTCATGGAATAGAATGTGAAACCATAATTTTATGATTCAACTCTCCACCTTTACCTATTGAGAATATGCCTCAAAGTTCCCATAAAAGCAATTTTTCCAACAATACCCCACATGAATGAAAATTGATAGTTTTATCGAAAAACATTGACTCTATGTGGTGATAAAATATTCAACCAATAGTTGCATAGGATAGGCAGGTATCCAACCCTAAACCTTCCCTTGCAAAAGTAAATTTACTTTACTAGCTGACTAGTAGACGTGATGTCCTTGCAAAAGTATATTCTATTTTTTCCTTTAGAGTCTGATTTTTTGCTCGGTTACTCTATTTGAGGAAAGTATGGTGGTGTTATAGAAATGATTCAATATATCCACCACCACGATCACTTGATCTTTTTATTAAGTTGGTTTTCAACTTCTTACTTATAGAGAATAAATTCTCTTCGTCTTTACTTTTAAGCAAATATACATAGCAATGAAGGTAATAAATATTTATTCCTTCCTCTCATTTAAACAAGCTTTACAAGCATTGCTATGTATTAGATCAAGTGTTTTTTACCTTTGTTAATTTTTGCCTCAACACATGTTCCACATTTATAATTAAAATTATAGTGAAACGAAGGAATGTTCTCTAAGTTAATTTATGTACGTAAAATATCATAATTAACATGTCTGAGCCTACTATGCCATAAATTAAATGACTTAATCATATAAATAGAAAAAAAACAACATTCTTATTCAAAAATTTTCTTTTACAGAGATAGCATTTAGTTCAATACATATTCCATTCCACAAACATTCCCCCTTTAGAAAGAACATTCTTATTCATAGTTCTTGCGTATGTTAGGCGCATAATTCCATATCGGACACTTCCTTGGCAATTTCTTTCACAGTATTAGCCTTGTTTGCTCTAACTTTCTTTAGGATTCTATAGTCAGATAACTTGATCCCCATCTTGTTACAATTGAAGCATTTTCCTTGAAATTTTTGCTTCTTGGAAACGCCACCTTTTGGTCCCAATTTAAACCCATTTTGCGGTTGTTTTCCCTTCTTGAAGTCTTTCTTGACTTCTACGCTGTTTGCCCTAGAAACATTGTCATTTGCTGCTTTGTTGAGCCTCTTTTTTGTACCTCTATTGTCTTTTTCAATCCGAAGTCTAAAAATTAGGTCTTCCACTGACATTTTTCCTTTCTTTTGTGCTTTAGCTAATTCTTGAAGTCATTCCAAGCAAGAGGCAACTTCTCAATAATGGCTGGCACTTGGGAGGATTCACTTATTATCATCCCTTCAGCAAGAATTCCTTGAATGATCAGTTGAAGTTCTTGCACTTGATTTACAACTAATTTAGAATCAACCATTACAAAATTCAAGAATTTAGCAACTAAGAACTTTTTAGTTCCAGCATTTTCGGCTTTGTAGTTATGGTCAAATGATGTCCATAATTCCTTAGTTGTTTTCTTAACACCATACACTTTGTACAGTGCATCCGATAATCCATTCAGGATGTAGTTTCGGCATAGGAAATCAGAATGTTTCCAAGCTTCAATAGTAGTGAAAGCGGTAACTTTATCTACCTCGCCCTCTTTAACATGGTCAAGTTTAACATGGTCAAATAAAACATCATTTTCTATTGCCAAGTCTTGAAATTCTGTCTCGAGAATGTTGCAGGTTTCTCGTTATAGCTTACAGCAGCTACCACTGGCAACATTGAGTTTTGGATCGAAGATTGCATTTGAACCAAAGCTTCAGATTGCGAATTGATTAAATTTGGGGGAGTCTGCATTTTTCTGTTAAGAAACAAAACTAGAATTAGAAAACTTATCAACTTTTGTTAGACTGAAGGAATCTAATAAAACCCGAAACAATAGTTTATACGGTCTAATAAAAAATACAATAAAATAATGCACCAGGTAGGTAACCCTAAAAGAGAGGTGGTGCTCTCGGCACGCTTAAATACCAAGTATTTCAAAGAACCAATTTTAGACATGCATTCTCATACTGTCTTTTTGATTCACCGTTGATAAAATTCTTTTCATTCAATTTAAAGCCACAATTAAGCCCACCATAAACAAAAAGATTTCCCTTTCATTTGTTAAAAGGAAAAATAAAATTCTAAAACGAAATAAATAATAATAATTTTGTTAAACAGCAGGATTAAATCCCAAAAAAAAATTATATCATTAAATCAAATTAAAATATGTTAAATGGCGGGAATAAATCCTGAAACAGAATTATTTTATTACGTCTTTGTTTGGAAACAAAATAATATCGAATAAAATCTTGTTAAACGGTGGGAAGAAATCCTGAAACAGATTTTATTTAATTCAATTCAAATTTGGAAACAAAATAAAATAAAATCTTGTTAAACGGCAAGAATTGTAACACCCCTAACCCGTATCCGCCACTGAAATAGGGTTACGGAGCATTATTGGAGTTTAGAATTCAAAACAAACAAAAATTTTAAACATTTTAATTCATATCACTAATCATAGCAAAACCAAAAACTAACATGCATATCGTCCTTATACGAGCCCTCGAGGCCCTAAAAACACATTGAAAACAAGTCAGGACTAAATTCGAAAACATTTAGAATTTTTCAAAAAAATATGAAAATCTTCAAACTGCAAGAGTCACACGGCCGTGTGGCCATTCGAAATAGAGATACACGACCATGTCCCAGCCCATGTCCATGCTCATGTAACTCTCTGACTTAGGTCACACGGTCAAAACACACACCCGTGTGCCAAGCCGTGTAACTCTCGAAATGCAACCTTTAAAAACCTATAGGGACACACGACCGTGTTGCCTAACCTTGTGTCACACACAGCTGAGACACACGCCCGTGTCTCTGATCGTGTGGACGAAAAATAGGTCATTTCCAAGCCATTTTTCTCACCCATTGATGCACACACCGATAACATATTTACCCTATGTAATCAAGCACTCCAAAGTGTACCAAACCATGAGATAACAAGCTATCCAATTAAGATACATAAGCATACAACCAATGTGTCCAAAAAGCGCCTCAATCACAATCATTAAACATGTATATACATATACATAAATTGGCCAAAATTTCGACTAACTTATAACTAAACTTATGTCATAACTTACCACTTTGTTTACCTATCAAATTTCACACTAAAAGTACCAAACATGCCATTTTGCATCTAGCACCAAAAGCCATACATGTCATCTATAACAATTATACCAATTCACCACATTCAAACATCAAAAGACCATTTATAATATACACTTTTATTTACCATTTGAACATCCATCATATAGTTATTATGCATATCAAATATACATATATCTAACTTATACATAATTAACCATAACTCATTCGTATATATATATAGTTTAATTCCATACCAAGTTATACCATAATTGGCCACATGCTAAAATTACATTCAAACATACCAATTTGGTTATTCAAAAGACCACTTCAAATGACCATATCAACTCCAACCATCAAGGTCATCTAAATGACACAAATCTAACCATATCTAGATGGTTCTAACAATCAACATGTATAGAAACCATATTTCAACCATGCACGTCTATTCAAAACCTTTCCAATGCACACCATATCTTGACCATGTTGAGGTCAATTCATCATATATCATTTTAGTCGTTCAAACATGCTTTAACAGATTATTAAATTAACACATATCAACGAGGCACCAAATGTACCAAGGCTACATTACCTAAAATGACATATACATGTTAAACACATCAATTAACATTCAACTAATCATCAACTATAAGTTCACCTATACATACCATTATAACCTTAACCAAAATATCAAAATCTACTGATATAACTGTTGGATAGTATGATAGATCTCTGATGAACTTTTGACCCGATCGAGCTTCTGATAATCTAAAAAGTAACGGAAAAACATATTCGTAAGCAATGAATGCTTAGTAAGCTCGTATAAACTTTAGTCATATCAATCCATTTCAAATATGAAATTTATACATATCAAGAATGATCATATAACAATACTGCAAGGTTCATGAACCCAGATCCAACATCTCACAAAGTGAATAAATCCACAGCGTCAGATATACATATCATCCCTAGCATAGTAGGACTTTATAAAACTTTAAATCTTTTCAAATCTTTTCTTATTTTCATTTGCATTTCATTACTTTTTATTGCATTTACTATCAATAGCTCAAATAACAACATCAATTCAATTCATCATTCCTTTTTTCATCATTCACACTTTAGGTATGAACTTACTATTCTATTACCTTTCCACACCTGTTTCATATGCATAACACACAAGACATAACCATGTCATTCAATCATAGCCACAAGATAGTGCATTAAAACATAACTCCCTTTGGAATTAGTCACATGTAAAGGCGATTCTAGGGAGGCTGGCATGGGCCCTAGCCCCCTTAAATGAAAAATTTCCATTTAGGCTGTAACATCCTAAAATAGGGCCTAAATGGAATAGTGGTTGTGAAACCATGAACCAGAGATAAAAAAGTTTATTGTGATTAATATTTATGATTTATCGATTAGTTGGATGCATGTGTTAGAATATTGATAAGAAATTTCAGCGATTGCATGCCTGAATTGCATATTAGGGTTTAATTTCAAAGGTGGGTAAATATGATCTTTAGATGATAAAGGATTTAATAAAAGTGCATAATTGAAGTAGAGGTCCTTAAATGGTAATTAGACCATTGGATTTTCATGGACAAAAATGGGCATGTATAGATAAAAATAAATAAAGTTTTAATGAAGGGCATTTTAGTCATTTGGTAATAAAAAGAATTAAAAGGGAAAAAGATGAAAAAATGTGCTCATCTTCTTCCATAAGGGCCGAAACTTCAAGGGACTCCATAGCTAGGGTTTCCTCACTTTCTCAATCTCATAGTAAGTGCATCCAAGCCCCGTTTTTAATTTTTTTTACGTTTTTAGAGCCCTCGTAGCTTGGTTTAGCTTATTCTACCATTAATTCATGTTAGGGTTCATATTTGAAAATTTTACCCATAGTTGAAATGTGTTTATTTTGATGTTTTATGATAGAATATTAAGTTTGAAATTATGTTAAACATCTTTTGCTAGGCGATTTTAAGTGAAAACGAGTAAAACGACATAATCGGTAAAAATACCTAATGTTCATAAGTAAATGTTAGAGTGGGAATTTGATGTTGCCATGGAAGGGAAAGATGTTTAGCATATCATAAAACATAAGAATAAGGGATGAAGTTTAATTTCCGAGCTTTGGGGCAAAAGTGTAAATATGAAAAAGTTTAGGGGCAAAATCATAATTTTTCCAAAGTTCGAGTCAATGATAGTTTTGATGAATGTGAGTATTAAATAAGCTAAAATTTGCTATTACAGATCAAGAGGAACAAAATCTAGAGTTAAACCAGGGAAAGAAAAAGGTTGAGGACTAAGTTGCTAGATTTGATCGTATTTTGTACCGGGGTAAGTTTACGGTAAATAAATGCAATATTTCAATAATTATTATTAATTTTGTTATTTTCCTGCACTTATGTACTTATTTCATGAAATTATTTAATGTTGACTCAAGTATGAGATGATAGAGAATCAGTGTTAAAAAGTCTTGTTGAAACATTAGGAATGTACCGGATACAAATGTCATGACATTAGGGGGATGAGACCCCATGTAAGACCATGTTTGGGGCATGGAATTGGCATTATTGAGGTTATGAGAGGTCCCACATAAGACCATGTCTAGGACATGGCGTTGGTACCGAGATGAGAGGTCCCTCGTAAGACCATGTTTGGGACATGGCATGGGCACCACTATGAGAACTCTCATGTAAGACCATATCTAGGATATGGCATTTGCAGTACAGGAAACATCTCATGTAAGACCATGTCTGGTACATGGTTTTGGCATGTTATTTTCAGATAGGAGACCCGAGTATCCTTAGTATTCCAAGTGGTTCAACGGGCTAGTAAATAGACTATGTTACATGAAAGTTCAGGTAAAAGAATAATAAATAGATTCAGGTGAGTTATAAGAGTTAAGAATATCTCAGTTATCAATTGAGAAAAAAAATTTCAGCAAGGAAGGAGTAAGTTATAATCATGACTTATTTAAGTAAGCAAGTAAGTAAACAAGTAAGAGAGTAAGTAAAGAATAAAGTAAAGATCATGATACTTGATGATAATTTATGAGTATAATTATTTATGATAAATGTTGTTATTTATTTGCTTGTAAGCTTACTAAGCTTTATGCTTACCCCCTTTATTTTTCTTCTTTTTTATAGTATGGCCAAGCCATTTCGGGGATTGTAAGGGCATCGAAGATCGTTTCACACTATCAATAGACCATCTCGGTATATTGTGATTTGAAACGTTTTAAGTTATGGCAGGTATAGAGACTTAGTCATCTTATGTGTGTGTCCTTATGATATGGTTAATGAATAGAATGTAAATACTCGATAATGATTAGCTATTGAAATGGCTATTTAAGAACATGTTTTGGTGTTATGTATGCCTAAATGATAGTTAATACAAAGAAATTATAAAAGAGTAAAAATTTGCAATGGAATAGTTTTTGGACAGCAGCATTGACGTGAGTTTGAAAAATCACCAAGGATAGTAGAAATGGAATTACAGAGTGAATGAGATATAGAATTAAATCTTATCAAGTTTATTTTCACATGAAAGAAACGGTGTAAGCAAATGAATTTTATATTTTATAATATTTGAATTTTAGTGAGACAGGGTCAGAATGGTTTTTGAAGTCCCCTGTTCTGACTTTAGGAAATCATTAAAACTTGTACAAAAATAATTATGAGTCATAATTTATATGTCTAGATTCCTTAGTGAGTATTTTCAATAGAAAGAAGGGGAAACACCAAATGAATCTCGTACAATGAGATAATTGATTTCTAGTGAATAGAGGTCAGAACCATCAGATAATGAAACATGGGAGAATTTAAGGAATTAACTTTATTATTTGGCTAACCCAAAAATTCTGTAAATTTTATGATAAGAAGATATATGAGTGTAGTTTTAGGAAAAAATTACGGATCTAAATTTTGAGTTTCGTAACTCGAGTTATAATTAAATTAGTGACTGTCAAGCAAGTGGACAATTTTATTGTGAATAGTGAAATAAATTATTTTGATTTATTTAAGTGCTTGGAAAATTTTTAATGTTCCCGGTTTAGACCTGAACCATTTTTGTTGCATGTTTTAGGGTCTCGAGGGCCCTATTTAGGGACACATTGATTGAACGTGAGTGAATTAATTTTAAAAGCAAATTTTTATGCTCCGAATTAGCAAGTTAAGTCAGGTAACGACTCGTGCTCGACTCTGACAACAGTCTTGGGTATGGGGTGTTACATTTATTGGTATCAGAGTGAGAGTTTAGTTAGTTCTTGAAATATTCAGTATGAATAAGAGTCTAGCTATACATGCCATACTTGTATTTTGATAGTGTGACGACTCCTAACGATTTTTAAATGTTTTTCTTTTATAGTTATAGATCCCGAACGAGCTGGTGTAGATGATATAGAGAGTAATGTGTCCGCTCCCATAGAAGGGATGGTCCCATCAGATAGTAGTTAAAGGCTCGTTACAGTTAGTCAGTGAGGAGGTGCTTGAGAAGTCTTCTTCCAAGTTATGAATGAATGGTTTGCCGAGTTCGTTTGTACGAATCTGACTGTTAGACCTCCACCCCCTTATGATTCTCCGATCCCCCATGTAGCTCCCCTAGTGATAGGTATAGTTATAAGAGAAAGGGCACCAGTTGATAAGATCAGAAAATAAGGGGCTGAAGAGTTTCATGCTACTAAAGATGATGATGCAGAGAGAGCAGAATTTTGGCTCGAGAATACTATCAGAGTCTTTGATGAGTTATCCTGTACACCTGAGTAATGCATGAAGTGTGTTGTCTCACTCTTTAGAGATTCAGCCTATCATTGGTGGAAGACTCTTGTGTCAGTTGCACCGAGCGAGAAAGTTACTTGGGATTTCTTTCAGGAGGAGTTTCGTAAAAAGTATATCAGTCAGAGGTTTATTGACCAGAAAAGAAAAGAGCTCCTTGAGTTAAAGCAGAGTAAGAAGACTGTAACCGAGTATGAACATGAATTTGTTAGACTCAACAATTATGATTGAGAGTGTGTGTCTACAAAGCCTATTATGTGTAAAAGAGTTAAGGATGGGCTCAATGATGATATCCGACTATCAGTTGGCGTTCTAGAGATAAAAGAGTTTGTTGTTCTAGTTGAAAGAGCCTGTAAGGCAGAGGAGTTGTTAAAAGAAAAAGAAAAGAGCAAAGTTAAAATTAAGGTTCAAGACAAGAAGAAAAGGCAGATAAGCAGATCATTTCAGTCTACATCCAAGAGGCCTAGAGAGTTCTCTGTTAGATCAAATTTTTTAACCAGGTATCCTAGCCGAAACAAAGTTAGAAGATTTGTGGGTTTAAGAGCTCAAACAACTACAGTCGCAAGTGTGGGTAGTAGTCGACCACCTAGACCAGAGAGTGCTCAATGTGGTAGACATCATCTCGGTGAGTGCTGAGCAAATTAAAGTGCTTGTTTTAAATGTGGTGCACTAGATCTTTTTATTCAGGATTGTCCCGAAACAGTTAAAAGAGAAGTAATATCGAGTAAAAGATTGGGAAATGCTCCTACTAGAGGCAGACTATAGAGGAATCTGGGAGTTGGAGCAAGTAACAGAGGTATGTCTAGAGACTCAACAACTAGATCAGATGCTAGAGCACCCTCAAGGATTTATGCTATTCGCGCTCGTGAAGAGGCATCCTCCCCCGATGTTGTTACGAGCACATTTTCTCTCTATGATACTAGTGTTATTGCTTTGATTGATCCGGGTTCAACCCATTCCTATGTTTAAATGAGATTGATGCCTAATATGAACATGCCCATAGAATCTACCAAATTTGTGATTAAAGTATCGAATTCATTAGGTTAGTATGTATTAGTAGACAAAGTATGTAAAAATTTCCATTTGATGAGTTTGATGTGATTCTTGGTATAGATTGGTTGACTGCCCATGATGTGATAAGTAATTGTGAAAAAAAATACATTGTGTTGAAATGCAAAAATGGTGATATTATCCGGGTTAATTCAAATGAGTCAGATAGTTCTCTTGCCATAATTTCTGTTATGTTTGCTCAAAAATGTTTGAGAAAAAGGTATTAAGCTTATCTTGTATTTGTATTGAATACTAAAGATCCAGAGTTGAAAATTAATCAGTGCCAGTAGTTTGTGAGTTTTCCGATGTGTTTCCGGAAGAATTGTCAAGTTTGTCTCCTATTAGAGAAGTTGAGTTTGGTATTGAGTTGGTTCCAGGTACCACTCCCATTTCTATTGCTCCTTATAGAATGACCCCATTGGAATTAAAAGAATTGAAAGCTCAGTTGCAGGAATTAACTGATAAAGGTTTTGCAAGGCCTAGTTGTTCTCCGTGGGGCGCACCAGTGCTTTTTTGTGAAAAAGAAAGATGGTTCGATAAGGTTGTGTATAGATTATCGGCAGCTTAACAAAGTAACAATAAAGAATAAATATCCACTGACTAGAATTGATGATCTGTTTGACCAATTGAAGGGAGCCACTATGTTCTCCAAGATAGATTTGAGTCCAGTTACTATCAGTTACGGGTTAAAGAGTCAGATGTTCCGAAGACTGCTTTTTGGAGTAGGTATGGTCATTATGAGTTTCTTGTGATGCCATTTGGCTTGACTTATGCTCTACCATATTCATGGATTTAATGAACCGAATCTTTCGACCGAACTTGGACAAGTTTGTAGTTGTGTTTATTGATGATATTCTGATTTATTCTCCTGATGAGATTGAACATGCCGAACATTTGAGAACAGTTTTACAGATTTTGAGAGATAACTAGTTGTATGCCAAGTTTAGCAAAAGTGAGTTCTAGCTTCGATAAGTCGGATTCCTTGGACACATTGTCTTAGGTGATGGTATTAAAGTTGATTCGAGTAAACTTTCATCAATTGTTGAATGGAAACCACCTAGAAATGTGTCAAAGGTTAGAAATTTTCTTAGATTAGCTGGTTATTACTGATGATTTGTAGAGGGATTTTCCATTATAGCTACCCCGTTGACAAGGTTGTTGCAGAAAGTTGTCAAGTTTGAATGGACTAAGAAGTGTCAGCAGAGTTTTGACAAGTTAAAGGCATTGTTGACTGAAGCTCCTGTTTTAGTATAGCCAGAACTGGGTAAATAATTTGTGATTTATAGTGATGCATCCTTGAATGGATTGGGTTGTGTACTTATGCAGGAAGGTAAAGTAATAGCATATGCTTCCCGATAGTTAAAGCCACATGAGAAAAACTAACCGACGCACGATTTAAAGCTAGCTGCCATTGTTTTTGCTTTGAAGATCTGGAGACATCACTTGTACGGTGAGAAGTGTTGAATATTCACTGACCATAAAAGTTTGAAATACTTGATGACCCAAAAAGATTTGAACTTGAGGCAAAGAAAATGGCTAGAGTTGATTAAAGATTATGAGCTAGTGATTAACTATCACCCGGGTGCAGAAAACGTTGTTGCTGATGCCTTGAGTAGAAAGTCTTTATTTACATTGAGAGCTTTGAATACTAGTTTGGATTTATCAGATGACGGTTCTATTTTAGCTGAGTTAAGAGCTAAACTGATGTTTCTTAAAGAAATTTGTAAAGCTTAAAAATATGACAGTGAGTTGTAAGCTAAAAGAGCTCAGTGCGAGTCAGGTGTAGAGTTTGATTTTCAGATCGATTCTGATGGTTGTTTGATGTTAAAAAGTTAGATATGTGTACCGAAGAATGATAAGCTTATTCGAAAGATCTTACAGGAAACAAATAGCAGTTCTTTGTCTATTCACCCAAGTAGTACAAGGATATATAATGATTTGAAGAAAACATACTGGTGGGCAAGAATGAAAAGAGATATTTCAAAACTTGTTTCTAGATGCTTGATTTGTCAGTAGTTAAAGGCCAAATATCAGGTATGTTCAGGTTTATTGCAGCCTGTGTTAGTTCCTGAGTGGAAGTGGGACTGAGTTACCATGGATTTTGTGATAGGCTTGTCATTGACACTGAGAAAGAAAGATACAGTATGAGTTGTTATTGATAAGTTAACGAAGTCAGCTCATTTTATCCCAGTTCATATGGATTATTCACTTGACAAGTTGGCTGAGTTGTATATTTCAGAGATAGTCAAACTGCATAGAGCACCATTATCGATTATCTCAGATAGAGATCCGAGATTTACTTCACGATTTTGGAAGAAATTGCAGGAAGCTTTGGGCACAAAGTTGAGTTCTAGTACAACTTTCCATCCTCAGACCGATGGTCAGTCAGATAGAGTTATTCAGATACTTGAGGATATGCTCAGATGTTGTGTTTTAGAATTTCAAGGTAGTTGGGAGAAATATTTGTCGTTGGTAGAGTTTGCCTATAATAATAGTTATCAGTCGAGTTTGAAGATGGCACCTTATGAAATTTTGTATGGATGTAAGTGTCGTACGCCTTTATATTGGATAGGGCATAAGGAAAATCGGATTTACGGGGTTGATCTAGTCAAAGAAAAAGAAGAGAAAGTAAAAGTTATTAGAGATTGCTTGAAAGCAGCTTCAAATAGATAGAAATCCTATGCAGATTTTAAAAGAAAAGAGATTGAGTTTCAGGTTGCTGATAGGGTATTTTTGAAAGTATCCCCGTGGAAGAAAGTTCTTAGATTTGGCAAGAAAGGCAAACTAAGTCCACGTTTTATTGGACCATTCGAGGTGACTGAAAGAGTTGGGCCCTTAGCATATCGGTTAGCTTTGCTGGCTGAGTTAAAGAAGATTCATGATGTATTCCATGTGTCTATGTTACGCCGTTATCATTCAGATCCGTCACATGTGATTTCTCAGATAGTGGTTGAAATTCAGTCAAACATGACTTATGATGAAGAACCGGTAAAGGTTCTAGCTCGAGAGGCCAAGCAACTAAGGAACAATAGTATTGCACTTGTGAAAGTATTATGGAGTAGGCATGGGGTAGACGAGGCTACATAAGACCCCGAAGAGGCTTTGTGAAAACAGTACCCAAATCTCTTCACAGGTAAAATTTTCGAGAACGAAAATCCCTAAAGGGGGGAGAAATGTAACACCAAAATAGGCCTAAACGGAATAGTGGTTGGGAAACCATGAATCTGAGATAGAAAAGTTTATTGTGATTAATTTTTATATTTATTGATTGATTGGATGCATGTGTTAGAATACTGATAAAAAAATTTCAACAATTGCATGTATGAATTGCATATTTGGGTTTAATTGCAAAAGTGGGTAAATATGAGCTTTAGATGATAAATGATTTAATAGAAGTGCATTATTGAAGTAGAGCTCCTTAAATGGTAATTATACCATTAGGTTTTCATGGACAAAAATGGGCATGCATAGATAAAAATAACTAAAGTTTTAATGAAGGCCATTTTAGTCATTTGGTAATAAAAAGAATTAAAGGGAAAAAGATGGCAAAATTTGCTCATCTTCTTCCATAAGGGCCGAAACTTCAAGGGACTCCATAGCTAGGGTTTCTTCATTTTCTCAAGCTCATAGTAAGTGCATCCAAGCCCCGTTTTTAATGTTTTTTTACGTTTTTGGAGTCCTCGTAGCTCGGTTTAGCTTATTCTACCATTAATTCATGTTAGATGATAAAGGATTTAATAGAAGTGCATAATTGAAGTAGAGGTCCTTAAATGGTAATTAGACCATTAGATTTTTATTGACAAAAATGGGCATGCATAGATAAAAATAACAAAAGTTTTAATGAAGGGCATTTTAGTCATTTGGTAATAAAAAGAATTAAAGGGAAAAAGATGCTCATCTTCTTGCATAAGGGCCGAAACTTCAAGGGACTCCATAGCTAGGGTTTCATCATTTTCTCAAGCTCATAGTAAGTGCATCCAAGCCCCGTTTTTTAATGTTTTTTTTACGTTTTTGGAGTCCTCGTAGCTCAGTTTAGCTTATTCTACCGCTAATTCATGTTAGGGTTCATATTTGAAAAAAAATACCCATAGGTGAAACGTGTTTATTTTAATGTTTTATGATACAATATGAATTTTGAAATTATGTTAAACAATTTTTGCTAGGCGATTTTAAGTGAAAACGAGTAAAACGACATAATCGGTAAAAATACCAAATGTTCATAAGTAAATGTTGGAGTGGGAATTTGATGTTGCCATAGAAAAGGAAAGATGTTCAGCATATCATAAAACATAAGAATAAGGGATGAAGTTTAATTTCCAAGCTTTGGGGTAAAAGTGAAAATATGCAAAAGTTTAGGGGTAAAATCATAATTTTTCCAAAGTTCGAGTCAAGGACAGTTTTTATGAATGTGAGTATTAAGTAAACTAAAATTTGCTATTATAGATCAAGAGGAGCAAAATCTGGAGTTAGACTGGGGAAAGGAAAAGGTTGAGGACTAAGTTGCTAAATTTGATCGTATTTTGTTCCGATGTAAGTTTATGGTAAATAAATGCAATATTTCATTAATTATTATTAATGTTGTTATTTTCCAGCAATTATGTACTTATTTCATGAAATTATTTAATGTTGACTCAAGTATGAGATGATAGAGAACCAGTGTTAAAAAGTCCCGTTGAAACATTAGGAATGTATCAGATACAAATGTGTACGACCATGTCTGGGACATGGCATTGACATTATTGAGGTTATGAGAGGTCCCACGTAAGACAATGTCTGGGACATGGCGTTGGTACCTAGATGAGAGGTCCCCCGTAAGACAATGTCAGGGACATGGCATGGGCACCGATATGAGAACTCTCATGTAAGACCATATCTAGGATATGACATTTGCAGTACAGGAAATATCCCATGTAAGACCATGTCTGGGATATGGCTTTGGCAAGTTATTATCAGATAGGAGACCCGAGTATCCTTAGTATTCCAAGTGGTTCAACTGGCTAGTAAATAGGCTATGTTACATGAAAGTTCAGGTAAAAGCATAATAAATAGATTCAAGTGAATTATAAGGGTTAAGAATATCTCAGTTATCAGTTGAGAAAAAAATTTTAGCAAGGGAGGTGTAAGTTATAATCATAAGTTATTTAAGTAAGCAAGTAAGTAAACAAGTAAGAGAGTAAGTAAAGAATAAAGTAAAAATCATGATACTTGAGGATAATATATGAGTATAATTATTTATGATAAATGTTGTTATTTATTTGCTTGTAAGCTTACTAAGCTTTATGCGTCGGAGATCATTTCACACTATCAACAGACCATCTCGGTATTTTGTGATTCGAAACGTTTTAAGTTATGCCATGTATAAGGACTTAGTCATCTTGTGTGTGTCTCCTTATGATATGGCTAATGAATAACATGTAAATACTCGATAATGATTAGCTATTAAAATGGCTATTTAAGAACATGTTTTGGTGTTATGTATTCCTAAATGATTGTTAATACAAAGAAATTATAAAAGAGTAAAAATTTGCAATGGAACAGTTTTTGGACAGCAACATTGACGTGAATTTGAAATGGAATTAGAGAGTGAATGAGATATATAATTAAATCTGATCATTGAGTCTATTTTCGCATGAAAGAAACTGTGTAGGAATTCAATTTTATATTTTGTAATATTTGAATTTTAGTGAGACAGGGTCAGAATAGTTTTTGAAGTCCCCTATTTTGACTTTAAGAAATCATTAAAAATTGTACAGAAAGAATTATGAGTCATAATATATATGTCTAGATTCCTTAGTGAGCCTATTTTCAATAAAGACAAGCAGAAGCACCATATGAAGCCCGTACAATGAGATAATTGATTCCTAGTGAATAGAGGTCAAAACAGTTGGACAGTGAAACATGGGAGACTTTAACGAATTAACTGTACTATTTGGCTAACCCAAAAATTTTGTAAATTTTATGATAAAAAGATATATGAGTCTAGTTTTAGGAAAAATTTACGGATCTAAATTTCGAGTTTTGTAACTCGAGTTATAATTAAATTAGTGACTATCACGCAAGTGGATAGTTTTATTGTAAATAGTGAAATAAATTATTTTGATTTATTTAAGTATTCGGAAAATTTTTATTGTTTTCGGTTTGGACTCGAACCATTTTTGTTGCATGCTTTAGAGTCTCGAGGGCCCTATTTAGGTACATATTGATTGAACGTGAGCGAATTAATTTTAAAAGCAATTTTTTATGCTCCGAATTAGTAAGTTAAGTCAGGTAACGCCTCGTGCTTGACTCCGGCAACGATCTCGGGTAAGGGGTGTTACATAGGCCCTCTAATTTTTTTTAAATTTTAAATTAGTAAAGGTAAAATTGTACTTTATCCCCCCTAAAATTTTAAAAATTTGATTTAATCCTTTAAAAACTATAAAGATAAAGACTATAAAAAATTAAAATTTCATTCGCCCCATTAAAAAATTGTTCTAGCTTTGCCCCTAGTCACATGATAAACCATTTCGTAAGAAATTACATAATTTAAACCTTACCACTCTTTCATGAACAAAAACATATTTCCATTAGAGCACTTACCATTTCAATGCAACTTATAAGTAAACATAACACCATTCAATCAATAGCTTGGCACATGCCTAAGCATCAAAGAACAACACATGTTAGCCATGTAAATACATATATAAACCAATAATCATGGATGAGTACAACAATTGATTAATTTTATTATACATGTATCATCCAATTCAATTTTCCATATACCATGTCACAACATTTCCATGTAATTCATATGTGTCCCTATAATAGTTCGTATTAAACTCCTACCATTTCGTATCAAAATATTGCGCGTTAAACCATTTAGAATATCGTTGGATACTCAGGATAGCTCACACATAGTGTGATAAACTATAATTCGTCAATTCTTGTACATGTATGCTCATATGAGCTATGAATCGGTATGCTCTCACGAGTTGTAAATCTGTCAGCTCATATGAGCTAAGAATCGGTAAGCTCTCACAAGCTGAAATCGATAAGCTCATACGAGCTGAGAATCAATAAGCTCTCATGATCTGAAATCAGTAATCTCTAATGACATGTCATTTGTATCCTACGAATTCCTAAGGTTCAAACGGGGCTCGGTAATCATCATACATTGTTCAATTTACGTCGTTTCATAACACGGTAAATTGCATACTAATATATATTGATTTAATCACAATATAATCACATATTAACAGTAATTTTAATCAAAATTATACAGAATACAATTCATACGAACTTACCTGGCTAAATTGCAAAAATACCAAAGTTAGGGGCATTTTGGTAATTTTACATTTTGCTCGATTTTCCACCCGATCTTGATCTAAATTAATAATTTCATTCAATATATTAATTTATATAATAAAAAATTCATTTCATACAATTTTATCATTTTTGAAAATTTTACAAAATTACCCCTAAAATTTTACTTTTATTCAATTTACTCCCTGAGCCCAAAACATGCAAATTAACCATTTTTACCCAAAATTGAACCTAGGCGATATGGCATCAAATACAACACATTATTGCAACAATTTCAGATGAAGTTCTTGTACTCGTACTATTTTAACAATTTAGTCCCTAATTGAAATTTTCATCAAAAATCACTTAATAAAATACTTTTAAATATCAAACAACATTTCAAATTCATCATTTAACATATAAAATAATAAGGTTCATCAATGGAAACATTCAAAATCTTTAACAGTTTTAAAATCAAATGTACGGGCTAGCTAGACCTATTTGCAACGATCTCAAAAACATAAAAATTAAAAGAAATAAACCCAAATTTAGCTTACATGCAAAGGAGGACTTGGCCAAATGTTTAAGCTATCATCCATGGCTTTCTTCATTCTCCAATTTCGGCAAAAGTAAAGAACAAAGATGATAGCATAATTGTTTTCTTTTTAATATAATATAATTTATTAAATTACCATTTTAACCTTGATTAATAAATAAAATAAACATCATTTTATAGAAACTTTAATACCATTTTAACCGTGATTAATAAAAACGTTAAAATTTTTCAATGAAACTTTAATACCACCTTAATGACATTCCGTAAATATTTATAAAAATATTTAGAGCTCATTTTATAGAAACGAGGTCCCGATACCTCATTTTCTAAAACCACTTGACTTTCGGATTTTACCACTTGAACTTAAATAATCCTCAATATAGTATAAATTATCAAATCAAAAACCTTTCCAAAGTCACAATTAACTCCTAAATATTAAATAATAATATTTACGAACTTATTCACCGGATTTGGTGGCCCCAAAACCACTATTTCTGACACCAATAAAAAAATGGGTTGTTATAAGAATAAATCCCAAAACAGATTTTATTTAATTTAATTTTTTTTTGGAAACAAAATCAAATCAAATAAATCATTATTAAATGGTGGGAATAAATCCCGAAACAGATTCTATTTAATTTTATTTCTCATTTTGGCAACAAAATCAAAATGTAATAAATCCGTTGAATGGCGAGAATCAATCCTAAAACAGATTTTATTTTACTTGTTTTTTGGAAATAAAACAAAATTTGGAATAAAATCGTTGAACGGCAGGAATGAATCCCGAAATGGATTTTATTTTGCTCGTTTTTTGAAATAAAACAAAATTTGGAATAAAATCGTTGAACAGTGGGAATTAATCTCGAAATAGATTTTATTTATCTTTAATTTCCCGTTTGGAAATAAAATCAAAATAATGGAATAAAATTCGTTGAACGGTGGGAATCAATCCCGTAACGGATTTTACGTACTTTTAATTTGGAAAAAAAATCGAATAAAATTTATTAAACGGCGGGAAAAATCTCGAAACGGATTTATTTAATTTTTTAAAAAATTAATTTTTGAAAAATATTTTCTTTTCCGCCTTGGTGTCTCGTTTATCTCAGATTAGAAAATTGCAAATAGAGAACAATTTCTTAAGATTCTTGGACAAAACACACGTTAGCGAATATATAATTAGTTATAAATAAACACATATGAAATAAAATATAAATAGAATGATTTATAATTAATTTATCAAATACGAAAATCAAATAAAAACCATAATAAAAAGTTGAAATAAAGAAGAATAGGGATTTTACGAAACGTTGAGGCCTGTGAAACACAGTTTCCTTACGATAGATTCGACCACTCCTTTAGTACTTGGAGAAACGTTGGTCGAATGTCTCCCAAGACACAACAACAATAGTGATTAAAGTAGTAGCACTTCTACAAAAATCAACGAACAAACTTTGCCTTTTTCTATCACCAGAATATTGAAAAAATATGGAGAGGCAAAAGAAGAGTTTTGAAATAAACAGAATTTTAGTATAAGAAATTAATAAAATGTTAGTGTAATCCTACAAAATACACAGCCTTTTATAGGCATTTAGGATAGTGGAAAATTTTGGAAATAACCATAAAATCCGTCATTAAGGAGCCAAAAATTAATTTGATTTAAAAATTAAATCAAATAAGATATTGTCCATATATAAGAAGATTATATTTGTTAAGGAAAAATAAATTCGTGTTGGGCTTAAAATATCCGTAGCCCATTTGGGCCCGACCGGTCTAAACATTTCTCGTTGCCCACGTCATGCAAGTGCGCCCCAACCCCATTGGGTTTGGGCTTACACCTATTATACACGAGGCACAATTACAAGCTTAGTCATTCAATTACCCTTTAAGAGAGTTCACATATATAAACACATCTCACACTTGGTACTTAACCAATGTGGGATCTAAGCCTTTTACTTTTCCTCAACAATATTTCCAAGTAGCTTACTTTGAGCATCAATTTCTCATTCATCACTCAACCATTTTGAGCATATGATATACCGTTGTAAAGGTCTCATGGAGTAGAATATGAAACCATAATTTTATGATTCAACTCTCCACCTTTACCTATTGAGAATATGCCTCAAAATTCCAATAAAAATAATTTTTCCATCAATAACATAATGCAAAGAAAAATTATTGCAAATCAATTAAAAATTATGCAGTTATCAAATTTAAAAAATATACCTAAAGACATATTACTCAATGAACTCTTGAAAGAAAATAGAAAGGAATGAATTCTTAATGGGTAATAGTGATAAGAAAACAAAAGGTTTTATTGATTAATTAAATCTTAGGCTCTTGACATCAATTTCTCAAGGAAAATTGAAGAGAAATAGGGTTTTATCTATATTATTGAAATCGTAGAAGTAAATTTTTAACATTTTTAATCATGCATGTGATCACGTTCTATTCATGTATTATATTAAAGTACTTTTCCTATTCTTTGATATGCTTTGGGTTTTAATCATGGTTTCTATTTGGTAAGATGATTGGGTTTGATATGCTTTGGACCTACAAATTTTGGAGTTTCTAGCAAGTGCTTTTATGTTTTGTCTTCGGCTTTAATTAAAGGACTTTCACTAATTTTAACTGAGAGGGAATACTCTTGAACTAGTTGTTGCTTAATTTTTTCTGGTGTTGATCTTTCTTATGTATTAAAGTTTATTTGAGTGATTCTTTAGATGCTTTATGTTGTTAAGGTTTTTTGGTATAAGGGTGGTATATGTTGTTCTTTTTAGGAGTTGTAGATGTGATAGTACTGGGTGTGTGATAGTGCATCTAACCAATCTCTAACTTGTTCTCCAAGTGCAAAAGGAATTAACAATAACTTGATTGATTCGTCTGAAATTTCAGAGTACCCAACCGTACTACAAATTTGTTCAATCATTTAAGAAATACTACTAGATCCACATTGATATTGTCACCATACTAATTATTTATAGATACCTAGGTTAATAATGATGGATTAATATCAAATTGAGTTTCATAGATGATAGGTTTTGCAATGCTTGGTTGAATCCAATTTTTGTCGAACATATTTCACCCACGTCGCATCTCGAAAACTGAGTTAGAGGAAATTGGGTTAGTGAGATCAATAGTGGTCACGCCTTGTTTTGAATTAAGGTTGTGAAAATTTAGTTAAGTAATTAGTTCTGGTTCAATGGTTAAGTGTTGTGCTTGTGTGTGAGAGGTTCTAAGTTTAAGTCTCATTATTAGTGATTTGAATTAATTTTTGTTAACTCTGCCTTGCCCTTTTTGACTTAGAAAGTAGTTGATTTTGCGGCACGGAGGGGGGATTAACTAATTATAGTGTTTTATTGGGATATTTTATTTTATTTTTAGGGGCCATTATGTTTTATTTCATTTCATTTTGTTTCTTTAAGAAAATAAAATAATAATCTTGTTCCCTAATTTTCTCCTTAACCATTTCTTGCTCCCCACTCTATCATGTTTCTAGCATTTCTTTCTTTTCAATTTCTCTCTTGCTTGGACTACAATTGTCTCTACTCTACCGTCCATTATTTTGGTATTTCGTTTCTTTCTTTCTTTTGCTTGGTTGTGTTCCTTTGTTTGTTACGTTTCAATTGCTACTCTCTTTGTATATTTTCTCCATTATTGTTGAGATATCGTCTTGTTACGGTTAAGCCTTAAGTTTCATGCATTCAATTTCTTCTGAGCTGCTGCTGTTTGTGTGGGTTTTGATATTGTTGGGCAATGTTTGGTTATTATATTTTTCTTTTCTAGTGCGTTTATGGTTAAAGGGTTGTGTTAATTTTGGAGGTGTAACACTCTATACCCGGCCTAGAAGTTAACACCAAGTTTGAAGGTTATATCAAACTATTTGAGAACCTAATCTTTAATTAGTTGAAATTCAAGTGTCGAAAAACTTATAATTACTTAAAATCAAACATAAAATCCAAATTCTGAAATGTAATTCAAAATAAATATACATTAGCATAATTTTATGAAAAGAATGATACAATAACTAAAGAGAAATGACCGAGCTCCCGTAATGCCGACCCGCCTAAGTCTAGGGGTTACCTGTAATCCAAACAAAAGAACTAATGAGTTTACAACTTAGTGTGTAACTTACATTCTCAATTATAGATTAAAAGAATAGACTTGATTTTAGTTCATCTTTAGTGAGTCAATTCTCATAATGAGATATAGAAACAGACATAGAGTATCTCAGAAAAAAATGCAGATTCCTACCCTCATCCGCTACACACCATCTCTGTCCATCCCAACACACCAGATAGGACATTAAGTGTCCTTCTATCCTTACACACCATATAGTGGTGGTATGTCACGTTTCAGAGTAATTGCAGCCTAGGTGCCAGATCAGAATGCAATAATTCGCCAGAATTAGAAATGTACGTGGCTTAGCCACCGATTTGGCAGATTATTAAATTGCCCACACTTCTTTCTTCTTACAGTCCTAATCTTGATACAGATGCAAAATTAATAGATATTAGATACAAGTATAAAATAATACAGTTTCAGACCATGATTATGTAATGCAACCGCACTGATTTATCAGATCTCATAACAAATGTATATATTAGAATAACAGATTACTCAGTAACAGATTGTCAAATAACAATTTCAATGTCTAATTCAAATCATACGGACCCTACCGTAGGTAATGTGAACTCGGTTACGAGTTGATCATAATTTAATGTGCTCAATTGTCTAAATAGTTACTTGAACGAAAATTAAGTGAAATAGAAAGAAAAGATAAACAAATGATAGATTTTAGATATAACTCTCGAATTTTAAACGAGCCAGAAAAGAACTGAAGTTATATAACAACTTGACCCGAATTCTATAAGGTTGGTTTAAAATCGAAAAGTTTAGAATATATGGATAAGGATGATCGCCACACTTTGGGATGGTGAACAAAGTGATAAGATCGATTTGAACGCCACAAGAACAAGATTCTTGATAAGTTCGATAAGTTGTGGAAGAACAAAGAGATTAGCTCAAATGTATATTATATCAAAATGGTCTAACCTTACAATGTTCAAAAATAAACTATTTATAGACTCCTAATATGTCCACTCAAATTTGGCATCTACGTGTTCACACACAAAGCATTAAAATGGGTTCTTGAACTTGGCAAATTCATGCACCAGCCAAATGGTCACTTCCCCCTCTTAGGTATGTTCATGCTCTTCCTTTAATGCCTTCCATGCATTTCTTCCATTAAAGTGTGTTTGAATCATGTCATTGCTTCATCCTTAAGCTGTTCATGCATATTTAAGCCTTCATAAAAAATAATGAATTCTGCATTAATTTAGTTGATCAATTCCATGTAAATTCATCACATTAAATGAGCCCTTCACGTACTTCAATAAATGGTGGAATAATCATGCACGAGAAAAAGAAACGATCTGTTTCTAGAAGCTTGCTGGTTCATCCATGAATTCACCCAAGCATTCATCTTCAAATGTCCATTGCTATGCCCATTAGGGTGACCGAATAGACACCTTTTCCCCTAAAACTAAATAGCCACAATCTATGAAAGCTTTAGATCCTCTTGACAAAAATGAGCAGCCTTCTTGGAGTTTAAAATGGATGACCATTATTCTTCTCCTAGGACACATTAACACATGCATTAGGACACATTAAATGCAACAATAAAGTTGTAGTAAACTTGGACAGAATTTAAACACTCCTTTAGGACAAATTAAACATACTTAAGACACACAATAAACATGTAATAAAATAAACATATTTAAAACAAGTAATAAAAAAAACATGATTAAACACACACAATAAATTGGTAATATCAAGAGTCATAAAGTCATTAAAAATGCTGTAGAAAATAAATGGACATTTGTTATTGACGTTTTTAACCATCATAGACCACATGCAAAACGTTGCATGAACAATTTCATCTTGCATTTTGGCCCCTCAAGCTTGGCCCAAACTCTTAATCTTTTAATCGAGTCACATGACGTGACCGATATCATGTCAGTAAGCCTACATTTGATCCAAGCAACAATTAGGACCCTAGGGGAAATTTTTGATTTTTGACCCACATGCCCGGGTGGATTCACAAGGCCTGAGTGGCTGGCCCGTGTGGTTCAAAGGGCCTAGCACACGGTCGTGTGGCTCAAAATAGTCAGCTACATGGTCTAGAAAATGGCTAAGCACATGCCTGTGTGACTCACAAGTCCTCACACAGCCTGGACACACACCAGTGTCCTTGGCCCGTATGACCCTAAATCCAAAACAATGAGTTACGCGGCCTGGACACATGCTTGTGTGCCTCCAATTTGAAAACATTGAGTTACATGGCTTGCCACACGGTCGTGTGGCATCGAGAGCTATGTTTTTCGGTGTTTGTAATTCACATAAAATTGGGTTTTTGTTACACACTTGATGCGGTCTCGACGTATAAAAAATCGGGGTGAATCTGAGGCTTAAAAATGATAATCCAATGACCAATTACACAATTATTCTCAAACAAATGCTAGAAATAACAATCAAACCAATGTTTTGTCAAAAAGCTTAGACACAACGCCAATCTGAAATTCACAGACTAACCTTGCACGTAAAAGTGAAAAATAGAACTAGAGTGTTGGAGGAGCATCTCTAGTAAGATCTTCACCTAAAAACGAAGTCAATCGCACACTTAAACAGAGAATCTGAGGAATATGAGCAGAAAACCCATTTTGACAAAACAAAAAATGAAAAATGAAAAACTCGCTAAAATAGAAGAAAATAACGACAAAACATTCACAATAACCTTCCAATCGACATAACGAGCAATGTAGAAAATCTAATGTTTCCCAGTAACAATTTATGAAAGTTAACAAAAAGAAAAGAGAGAGAATGGATAAGAAGATTAGTAAGAAAAAGGAGAAGAAATGAACATTTTTTAAAAGAAACTATTTAATTAATAAAAATTATAACTAAAATTTTCTCGAGTAGCATAAAAATAATTCTTTATTACCAATACAGAGACTCAAGCACAGGACTCAGTAATACATAGAACCTAACCATCGAACCAGTAGGCTCATTCTTAATATAAATTAACACAGAAATAGACTTAAGTCAAACATTCAAGGATAGGAGTTGAAGCAAAAGAATAATAAAATTTTCTAAGAGCGAGACTTGAACCCCTGACCTCAATCACACAACAAGACACTTAAGAACTAAAATAGATACTTAATTATTGACAAAAACTAACAACAATAGTTCAAAATTTAGGGCGTTATGACTCTCTCCCTTAAAAGAAATTTTGGCCTCGAAATTTACCTGGCTTAAACAGGTGAGGGTATTGTTGACGAATTGAATCCTCAGCATTACTATATTTAGGTGATTGTTTCTACCCTAATTAGGTCAAATACGAGCCACTATGCTAAATAAAATATGTTGTACAAACGAAGACACCATTCATAATAATTTGTTCTCCCTCACGCCGATGTCCCAACACCACAGGACTGGTCTCATGACATTGAACTTCGCAGGGTACTTATTTAGCTTTGAAATGTGATGTTGCAACACTATATGCTAATGTCGCGACACAAGAGTAGTCATTGGTGTTCCTTGGCCTGAAAATGGTGTCCTACACACTAATTTGACTTGTCAGTCCTACCCTAGGCATATATTTTCCCAATAGGTCATTACATCACCAAAATACGTGTAAAAACCCTTATTTTACTAAAAGTAAACCTAACTTATTAGAAATGGAAAACATAACAAAATAACATAAAATGAGTCTATAACGACTCAAAATTCAATGGTGTCAAAAAATATGGTTTTGGGACCCCATTTCCATAAAATATGTTTATAAATATTAAATATTAATATTTACGAGGCTAGGATAGAAATATAATAAAGTTTGGTCTAATAATTTTGTTTAATTAATAGTTAACTAAGGTATAATTGTAATGATCATAAAGTCAGTGGTATCGAAAAATGTGGTTGTAGGGCCCTATTTCCATAAACTGAACTCATAAATATTTCTATTAAATATTCATGGAGTTATATTATGAGTGGATTGAATTTTGGGTAGGTAATTTTATCAAATTAGTGATTAATTAAGTATAGGGACTAAATCGTAAAGCTAGTAAAATTTCAATTGTTAGAGAATTATTAATTAGAAACAAGAAGAAAAGATTAATAAGGCAATTATACCTTTCTATGTCATAAGTGGACAGTTAAGTGGTGTAAATTATTTTAATAATGTTAAAAATTAAATAAACTTTTCATTCTTGCATGCTGAAATTGGAGAAGAAGAACAAGGAAGTTTAGGACTTAGGTTTTCTAAAGTTTGAAGCTTTAATTGGTTAGTTTAATTTATTCATTTTCTTATAATTTATATGTTTATGAAATTTTGGGAGCTTAATCTAGCTGACCCGTGTGTTATTTTTCAAAACTGTTAAAGTTTTGGAAAGATTTCATTGATGATTTATTGAAGCTTTAGGTACTAAATTGATAGATTTTAAGCTTAAAGTTGAAAAAAAGACTAAATTGTGAAGTAAATTATTGTTTTTCTCAATAGGAACTAAAATGCACAAAGTTTGAAAGTTGTGGTCTATAAATAGGAAGTCCAAATTGGGCTATAGTGAAATTAAGGTGAAGACTTGAGTTTGAAATTGAAAGTTAGGTTAGTCCTAATTTTAGGGACTAAATTGAATAAAATGTAAATTTTTTTGTAAATTTGCAATTGAGTATGGATTTGATTGTGTATTGATGAATTGTTGTGTTTATGTTAATCCGTAGCTAACGTCAACCCAAATTCCTTAAAAAGGATAAGAAAAGATAAAGTCATCGACGAATAGCTTGGAGTTTACGGTTTGTATTTCTATAACATGAATTACTTCCTTTGTTGCATTTATGAACTAAGTTTCATGATAAGATCATAAGGTGAGTTATAAATGATAAATTGAGGGAAATTGATTTGATTGGTTGTTGGTGATAAGGACGAAATCGAATAGATTTGGAAATATTGTGTATTATTATTAATGTGAAATTGAATTTGTATTGAGATGAATTATGTTGTTGCTATTATGAATTGATGATTGATTGATGAAATGGTAATATTGAATTGAAATCGTGATTGAATATGTTTATCAGACTTACAGGGTCAAGAATTTGAAGTGAAAATGTGACAACTCGTGGGTGTGACTTCAAATGCAATATGAAATGGTTTACGTTCTTATGATAGAAAATTTGAATATAATTGAGTTAATGAATATGAAGAAATTGTATAATTTGACATATTAATTTGCATATATGCCTTTGATCTTTGATTTATGTCCTTGCATAATTTATGTTATGTTATAATTTTAGTTATAAAAATACCACTGAGTTGTTTACTCAACGTATGATTTTGTTTATGTGCTCAGGTCTTGAGTGTTGGTTTGTGTTAGGGAATGTGCCTAGAGAGGTCTTGAGTTTTTATAATGATACTTTTGAATGACAAAATAATGTTTTGGTGTAAATTATATGAATGATGATATAATTTTGGTAATGGTTTGAAGTATGTGCAAGTTAATTGATACTCTTCATATGTCAATTTGGAAAGTGAAATGCCATGGGTTGGTAGATTGGAAATTAATAGTGGAATGAATTGGAAACGTGAATGACCTATTTTAGGTATGTTTATTGATGAGTTAAGGCATAACTATTCTATTAGTTGGAAGAATTGAAGTTTACTATAGTTTTTTTAATAGGCCAATTTTGGCCTGGGCCCAAAACCCAAAATAAATATAAATAAACCCCCCCAAAAAATAACAGTCCATTTACAATATGACCCAATATGCCCAAATCAGAAAAAACCCTAATGGCCCGATAAGCCCAATAGCCTAAACACACTTTCAGAAAAAAAGAAACCCTAGCCCCCTAGTGCCGCCACTCCTCTCATGTCAGCAAGTTGCCACCGCTGCATGCGCACCAGGCCTCTTCCACGCGTGTCTGACACCTGCAAAGAGAGCCAACAAGCAAAAGGCAACAAACAAAAGAAACAAATAGCAAAAACACAAAAAAAATAGAAATTAACAATTTTGTAAATCAACTATAAAAGCCATGAAATATCAATGTATTTCTTCTTCTTCTTTTTCGAAAAAAAATCGAATACAAAACAAAAAATAGTTGACAGATTCAAAAAGGTGTTTTTTATGCTTTTATTTTTCTACCTTTTACTATTATTTATTTTTTTACTTGCGTTTCAAAAAATAAAAAAATACAAAATTGAAAAAGGAGAAGCAGATTTTACCTTTCCCGATGTTTACGCCGTCGTGGGGGGCCGAGGTTGCCGTCTCCAATGAAAGACGGCATTTTTGGGATTGGGAGTTGAAAAGGCCAAAAATGGCCAATTTTTTATGATCTCCGGTTACGGTGGTCCGGCAACCCAACGGCCGAATTCTGGGTCAATTCCAGAGAGAGAACAGAGAAAAAAGGAAGAATTTTTTTTATAAAAAGCTATTCAAAATGATTTTTTTGGTTCTGTTTTTATCATTTATAATAGGACTAATACGACGTCGTTTTGGGCCTAAGCTTCAGGTACCAAAACGGCGTCGTTTTAACATTAACCCGCGACCCGACCCGATGGACTTGAGGATCCGCGTATTTTCATTGAAGGGGCTATTTGCGCAATAGGCCCCTCTACCTTTGCGGCATTTTCGATGCGGTCTTTGTTGCATTTTCTGATTTTGGCCACATAATTTTGTTTCTTTTTTATTTGGTCCATAGACCGTGCGTAGGTGCCTCCTTGGGCGACGCCGTTTTGTCGACATGGGATATTTTCCCAATTAATCCCCGCTTTTCTTTGCGCATTTGAAATTGGTCCCTTTATTTATTTATTTATTTATATTTTAATCTATCCTGCTAATTTAATTTAAGCTACAATTAAGCCCTTTTTATCTTAATTCTTTATTTATTCATTCATTTATTTGTTTGCTTATTTATATCTTTATTTAAAACTTTGTTATACACGTACATACGCACGTTTTTATAATGTACATGCGCACATATATTTTATGTTTTATATATTTATACATACATATGTGTTTTATATTCTATAACTTTAATATATATATGTGTATACATGCATTCTTATAATATATATGTGTTTTACATTTTATAACTCCTATATGTATGCATACATATATTCTTTTTTGTATATACTTTATAATCTTAAAATATACGTATACTTATATACATTTTATAATACATATATTTACATATATTTTATAATTTATATACACATATATATATTTGTTATATTTTTGACAATTTTAAAATATATATATACACACATATTCTTATACTTTTTATAGTTTTATTAATTTTATTTATTGCATTTTTGTTTCACTCGATGTTAATTTACTTATTTCCGTATATGTTCGTCATTATTTTAAAGGAATGTCTTAATTATTCATTTATTTATTTCTTGTGATATGATCAATTTGTCTCTCCTATGATTTATCTCGTTTACTATGTCGTGTGTATTATTTATGCTTACATTATCGTGTTCATCATTGTTTGCTATGAACATTAACGACGTGCTCTAGTATTCTGAGGTAGATTAATTTCAATGCATAAATTATGATATTTTTGAATAAGAAAAATCTCGTGTTTAGATTCGAGCAGGAAGTACCCTAACTTACGGGGTTTCGATTTTCACAATAAATCTAAATACACGAATCTTTTCAAACTCAAGTTTTAAACGATCTCGGGAATTAAGAAAAGATCGTGTCCTAACTTATTGGGCATGATCCCTTTTTTTAATCCAAGATAGCTAAATATCTTTTAAATAAGTAAATTTTTGGCATCCATTCACGCGTCGAGAATTCAAGACATTGTGTCCTAACTTACTGGATATAACTATTTTCCTCGATTAACGTGAAATATGCCCTTTTCTCAAAAATTTTCCACATTTCAATAACGGATGGTATTTTTAAAATTCTTGAAAATTTTCAACCTTCGACACTAAGACACTAATTAATCAACTAGGTACCAATTTTAGGGCATTACGAGGGTGCGAATCCTTCCTCGTACATAACGGACTCCCGAACCCGTTTTCTTAAATTTTGTGGACCCAAAATCATTGTTTTAATAAAATTAAATTGTTTATTAAAACAACTACTTTTCGAGGTGACCCGATCACACCTCATCAAAAAAGATTGGGGGCGACTCCCACTTTCGTTTTTATTTTCAAAATCCAAGTCGACCCCGTTTTACAAAAAAATGGTGTCAACAGCTTGGCGACTCCACTAGGGATGCATAAGAGAGTCAAGCCATAAATTTATTAATTTTTGTTTTTTTTGTCGAAAATTGAAATTTTGGTTTTTAACATATGATCCTCTCATTGCATTTCATCTGTTTTGAGTTATAGTTTCAATCATGTTTTGTACTTTAATTTTTTATATCTCGACACATTGCATTTCATGACCGTGGGTCACACCCTTTTAAGTGGGAGTGAGAAACTACTCCTTCGTGAGGTCTTCACCTCTGTGCAAGATAGTGGATCGCTATCGGGATACATCTGTACTTATGTCTTTGTGAGATTTTCATCTCCGTGCAACCATAGGGAAATGTATTCCCCTGAACTGAACTTGGTCTGTATGAGCCTATAATGGGTGAGGATCGAGGAATCTGTAAGTTTGGGTACCCTTTCTTTAGAACCGAACCACATATAAAGAGCCCTAGGAGCCTGCCCTAGTAGAACCATACCAAACCCTAGCGGTTTCTTGAATAGCAGCTTTAATTATTTCTTATATGCTTTGAATTTTAGTTTCGTGTTATACTGACCTACTTTATTTTTTCTTTGACCATGATTGCATTGCATCTTTATCATAAAAGAGGTGTTGATTCACATTCAGTATCTAAATAGAGAGCTTGTCATAAGAAAATGAGTTTCTTGATAAAATAGAAAACAATACAGTCATCTGAATTTGGTCCTAGAAAAAGTAACGAGGTAAGGGTGATAGTTTGGTGAATATACGACTTTGCCTCGTTGCCCAAAAACTCAAGCTGACGAAGACTATTCGAAAGCCGCTAGCGCCAACTTTCTTAAAGAAGCCAATGAGCATCACGAGGATAGGCGAACAATGGGTCGCAGCTCAGATCAAGCAAAAAAGGAGATCGAAAAGGTACCCCTTTAGGGAGTTCGCGAGATTCGATCTTAGCATTTGGATATAAGAAAGAGGATCGATGTCTTTACTTTGAGTGTTACAACAAAGTTGTATATTTAAATATCCATTTTATGTAAAAAATTTTGTTTTCTAGAAAAATTGTTCTAATAGAATTGAATCAAGATCAACGCCTCTTTTTGCATTCATGCATCAACATTACATTTCATTGCATATAATAAATTTCCTAAAATCCAAAAGTACGTCAAGTTTAGAACTTTAGTGCGGAGCTAGATGGATGATAAAGAATTGGAATTCTTTGAATATATCGATGGTTCGGAAGGTAAAGATGTTTGTGCCTTTGAAGAAGGAACTAAAAAAAATCGATCAAGAATTTGTTTCTATATCCCTTGAGGCATTCTGAAAAACGGGACTGTGGAGGAGATTCTCGTAGTTTTTAGGACCATTTAAGAGTAATATTTAGAACACTCTTATTGCTCTAAGCCTGTGAGCAATAGAAAATTCTTTTGTGAAAAAGGCCATGTCCACTATTTTTTATTTCAATGAAATGCATCTTTGTGTTTTGTCTTGGCAAACATTCTTTTGTTCCTTCCATTTCTTTCATACTCATACCATATAGATAATTATCCTTTGATTCATTAGCTCTTTGAGTCTTCTTTTGTCCCTAGAACAAGTCTCTAGATATCAATGATATGAGCGACACTACTATTGACTCAAAACCTCCTTTTGAGCAAAATATGTGTCTAGAGGAACCTCAGGACTTTGAAGACGACCAAGACTGTAGTTTATCTTCTGATTTGTTAAGGATGATAGAACAAGTCGAGAAACAGATCCTACCTTACAAACAAAAAATCAGTGGAAATTGTGAGCTTAGGAGAAGAGAAAGAGGTGAAGATCGGATCCTGTATCACCATAGAGATAAATCGAGACGTCCTTAAGTTTCCAACAATTCAAGGATGTTTTTGCATGATCAAGACATGCCCGAGTTACTAAGACATGTAGACACTGTTGAGGCTAAGAACATATTAGAAAAGGTCCATAAGGGTGTCTGAGGAACAATGCATTGATTTTGCAATGGCCAAGTAAATCATGAGATATGGGTATTACTGGTCCACCATGAAAGAGGATTGCATGGATGTCATTGGGTCGATCTATAGATTTTCCTATAGACCTTCTCTATGTGGGGCATGGATGTCATTGGTCGATCTATCCAAAAACTTATAGAGGTAATCAATTCATCTATGTGGTCATCAATTACTTCACTAAATGGGCAAAAGCTGCTTCATATGCTGATGTCACAAAGTTGACGGTCAGCGAACTCTTGAAAAAAAAGAAAATCATACGTTGGTATGGAATACTAAAAAGGATCATATCTGAAAATGCACCAAATTCGAACAACAGCACGATATTAGAAGTTTGCAGTCTGTTCAAGATTAACACCATGTCGCCCCAAAATGAACGGTACAGTGGATGTAAAAAAATGAAAAACAAAACGGAAAAAAACCTCCACCGGGGTAACTCATTTCTCATTGGTATATGGAAATAGAGGCAGTTTTACCCATCGAAGTTGATATTCTTTCCCTTCTAGTCTTATCAGAGCTGAAGTTGGATGAAGCAGAATGGATCCAAGCTCGATATAATCAGTTAAATTTGATTGAAGATAAAAAGTTGAAAGCTATCCATCATGGTCAAATGTACCAAAAACGAATGATGTGAGCTCACCAAAAAAGGTTTTCCCTAGAGAATTCCATGAGGGGGACCTGATATCGAAGAAGATCCTTCCCATATAAAAGAACTTCAGAAGAAAGTGGATACCAAACTAGAAACGACCTTATGTGGAAGGTCTTATCTGAAAAAGCGTCGATATTGACCAAGATGGATGGCAAGAACCTGCCTAATCTTGAGAATTCTGATTCAAGCAATAAATACTTAACTTGAAAAAAACACAAAAAGAAAAAAAAAAGAAGAACGAAAAAAGAAAAAGGAGAGGCCGAGGTGAAAACCCGTAAAGGGCGCCTTGAAACCAAAGGGGTTTTGAATTGAAAACCCAAGAATGGGCAGTTCAAATTTTGATTGAAGGTGGGGCATGTGATAGTCTTGTCCTTTCTGAATTAATAAAAAGGAGAGATGCTACATCTTGGGGCATCAACAAAGTCTTCTAGGACTTCTACACACATATCAAGTTCAAAAGAGTCCTCAAGAAGTTTGGGTAGAGAAGCTCATGCTACGATATCTGGGGCACCTATTTCCATTTTATTCATTTTTTGTATTTTGACAAAATACGCCATCTTGATTAATTTATTCTCATTCTAGAAAAATTTGCTATCTTCATTAATTCATTCATTTCGAGCTTTACTCTCAACAAAATTTCATCTTGTCCACTTTGATAATCTTTTTCAAGCATTTTCATTGAAATAATGACTAATGGACTGACAATATTCAAGCAGAAGGAGTTCTGCATATTACTCTGAAAGCTTCTAAATAGTACGAGGACTTGAAACAGGGCTATTATTTAGAACTAACCAACTTAAGGGTTAGAAGCATTGGAG
This sequence comes from Gossypium hirsutum, assembly GCF_007990345.1. Taxonomy (NCBI): domain Eukaryota; kingdom Viridiplantae; phylum Streptophyta; class Magnoliopsida; order Malvales; family Malvaceae; genus Gossypium; species Gossypium hirsutum. The sequence goes on along the minus strand of NC_053441.1, from coordinate 45,544,808 downwards.
AAAGAATAGTCTAAATTGTAACTATTTCTTTGGAAGATATCAGCTGAACAAAAAGGCATGGTAACACATCAATGATAAAACCTCAATGAACAACGAGCAATGTCAACCCAAGTATTGAAGAGGGATCATTCTCGAAAATTGACATTCTGTATTCATGCAAATATCATTCATACACATCTAGTTAGGAGCATTTGATTCATTCTGATCATGACATCCTAATCACTAGGCATAAATAGGTCAATGAAATGGATTCTACAAGTCATGTTCCCCAGAGAACAGATCAGCGAAACCACAAATCCTATACCATTGAAGTTGCAGTGGAATGGATTAAAGAAGATAGTAGATCTTGTCTTCCTGTATTGGCAGCGAAGCAGATCGAAGAAACCAATCCTATCTCTTTGAAGTTGTAGTAGAGCAGATTAAAAACACAGATCTTATCTCTCTGAAGTTGCAGTAGAGCAGATTGCATCTAGTCTTATCTCCCTGAAGTTACAGTGGAGCAGACAGAAGAAACCAATCCTATCTCTCTAGAGTTGCAGTGGAGTCGATTAAAAACACAGATCTTATCTCTCTAAAGTTGCAGTAGAGCAGATCGCATCCAGTCTTATCTCCCTGAAGTTACGGTGGAGCAGATAGAAGAAACCAATCATATTTCCCTGAAGTTGCAATGAAGCGGATTAAAACCATAAGTCTTATCTCCCTGAAGTTACAGTGGAGCAGATTGAAGCTACTAATCCTATCCCCCTGAAGTTGCAATGGGGCAGATTGAAGCTACTAATCCTATCTCCCTGAAGTTGCAGTGGAGCGGATTAAAACAATGAATCATATATCTCTGAAGTTGCAGTAGGTCGGATTAAATCTACCTTAACGAGTCTTATCTCTCTAAAGTTATAGTGAAGGAGACTCTAGATAGCTGATCTTATCATATCAAACCTTATCTCCCTAAAGTCGCAGTGGAGCAGGTTGAAGCAACAAGTCTTATCTCCCTGACGTTGCAGAGGAGCAGACTAAAACCACAAATCTCGTCCTCCTGAAGTTGCGACAGAGTGAATTGAAGCTACAATTCGTATCTCTCTAAAGTTGCATGGAGTGAATCGAAGCAATAGGACGCAGCGGATTAGAGCAGTACCAAGAAGTCAAGATTTGACAAGACCGGGCAAAATTGTCCCTTTTGATGTCTTTACTTCATTCCCGTTACACGGTAATGAGCAAAGAGGGGCAGCTATAATAGACCAATTTTGGCCTGGGCCCAAAACCTAAAATAAATATAAATAAAAACCCCCAAAAAATAATAGTCCATTTACAATATGACCCAATATGCCCAAATAAAAAAAAACCCTAATGGCCCGATAAGCCCAATAGCCTAAACACACTTTCAAAAAAAATAGAAACCCTAGCCCCCTAGTGTCGCCACTCCTCTCACGTCAGCAAGTTTCCATCGTCGCATGCTCACTAGGCCTCCTCCACGCGTGTCTGACACCTGCAAAGAGAGCCAATAGGCAAAAAGCAACAAACAGAAGAAACAAATAGCAAAAAGACAAAAAATAGAAATTAACAATTTTGTAAATAGGCTATAAAAGCCATGAAATATCAATGTATTTCTTTTTCTTCTTTTTCGGAAAAAAAAGTCGAATACAAAACAAAAAATAGTTGACAGATTCAAAAAGGTGTTTTTTATGCTTTTATTTTTCTACCTTTTTCTATTATTTATTTTTTTACTTGCATTTCAAAAAATAGATAAATACAAAATCGAAAAAGGAGAAGCAGACCTTACCTTTCCTGGTGTTTACGCCATCGTGGGGGGGTCGAGGTCGTCGTCTCCGATAAAAGACGGCATTTTTGGGATCGGGAGTCGAAAAGGCCAAAAATGGCCAATTTTTTATGATCTCCGGCCACCACGGACGACGACGCCGTCGCCGGCAACCGGCGGCCATCATGGTGGTCCGGCGACCCAACGACCGAATTCTAGGTCAGTTCCAGAGAGAAAACAGAGAAAAAAGGAAGATTTTTTTTATAAAAAGCTATTCAAAATGATTTTGTTGTTATGTTTTTATTATTTATAATAGGACCAATACGACGTCGTTTTGGGCCTAAGCTTTAGGTGCCAAAACGACGTCGTTTTAACATTAACCCACGACCCGACCCGATAGCCCTGAGGATCCGCGTGTTTTCGTCGAAGGGGCTATTTGCGCAATAGGCCCCTCCACCTTTGCGGCGTTTTCGACGCGGTCTTTGTTGCATTTTTTGATTTTGGCCACATAATTTTGTTTCTTTTTTTATTTGGTCCATAGACCGTGCGTAGGTGCCTCCTTGGGCGACGCCGTTTTGCCGACATGGGATATTTTCCCATTTAATCCCCACTTTTCTTTGCGCATTTGAAATTGGTTCCTTTATTTATTTATTTATTTTTATTTTAATCTATCTTGCTAATTTAATTTAAGCTACAATTAGGCCCTTTTTATCTTAATTCTTTATTTTTTCATTTATTTATTTGTTTGCTTATTTATATATTTATTTAAAACTTTGTTATACACCTACATACACACGTTTTTATAATGTACATACGCACATATATTTTATGTTTTATATATTTATACATACATATGTGTTTTATATTCTATAACTTTAATATATATATGTGTACATGCATTCTTATAATATATATGTGTTTTACATTTTATAACTCCTATATATATATACATACATATATTCTTTTCTTGTATATACTTTATAATCTTAAAATATACATATACTTATATACATTTTATAATACATATATTTACATATATTTTATAATTTATATACACATATATATTTGTTATATTTTTGACAATTTTAAAATATATATATGCACACATATTCTTGTACTTTTTATAGTTTTATTAATTTTATTTATTGCATTTTTGTTTCACTCGATGTTAATTTATTTATTTGCATATATGTTCGTTATTATTTTAAAGGAATGTGTTAATTATTCATTTATTTATTTGTTGTGATATGATCGATTTGTCTCTCCTATTATGTATCTCGTTTACTATGTCGTGCGTATTATTTATGCTTACATAACCGTGTTCAACATTGTTTGCTACAAACATTAACGCCGTGCTCTACCATTCCGAGTTAGATTAATTTCAATGCATAAATTATGATCTTTTAGAATAAGCAAAATCTCGTGTTTAAATTCGAGAAGGAAGTACCCTAACTTACGGGGTTTTGATTTTCACAATAAATCTAAATACACGAATCTTTTCAAACTCAAGTTTTAAATGATCTCTGGAATTAAGAAAAGATCGTGTCCTAACTTATTGGGCATGATCCCTTTTTTTAATCCGAGATAGCTAAATATCTTTTAAATAAGTAAATTTTTGGCATCCATTCGCGCATCGGGAATTCAAGATATTGTGTCCTAACTTACTGGATATAACTCTTTTCCTCGATTAACGTAAAATATGCCCTTTTCTCGAAAATTTTCAACATTTCAATAAAGGATCGTATTTTTAAAATTCTTCAAAATTTTTAATCTTCGACATTGAGACACTAATTAATCAACTAGATACCAATTTTTGGGCGTTACGAGGGTGCTAATCCTTCCTCGTACGTAACCGACTCCCGAACCTGTTTTCCTGAATTTCGTGGACCCAAAATCGTTGTTTTAATAAAATCAAATTGTTTATTAAAAACAACCACTTTTTGAGGTGACCCGATCACACCTCATCAAAAAAGGTTGGTGGCGACTCCCATTTTCGTTTTCATTTTCAAAATCCAAGTCGACCTTGTTTTACAAAAAATTGGTGTCAACAGTTTTGAATTGTTTTATGTTGGTAATTGAATTATATTTGAAATGTATTGGAACGAGGTTTGATCATGTTATGGTTAACGTTATTGGTTATGAATTCATGGATTGTAGTTGTGTTTGCAATGTCATGTTATATGCTTGGATATAGGAGTTAAATAGCAGGATTGAGATATTAGGGTTTTAGGGTGTTATAGACTCAAAAACAAGTTCCTTAAGTGTGGAAAAGATTCTAATTTGCCTTAAGGAATTTTGACAGATCAAACTACTAAATTTAATATGTGAAAATTTGTTTAAAAAATGAATATTTTTGTGTTTATATTGGTTTAAGTTTAGGTCAATTCACTTAAGGTTAAAAATTCTTATTTTCATCATTTTCACTCTTACAAAGCAAAAACAATTAATGAAATTTTTTTTCTAATTTTTACATATATTCATTTTTATTTTTCAAACATTAATTTTAAAAGTCAACCAAGTGATAAGATTAAAAACTTTCAATAATTTATGCAAGTCAGAAATGCCAACAAAAGAAGACACATTTTAACCATCCTAAATTGATGTTTCAGTTGCTGTTTGAACAAAGAGCGTAACAATTGAATGGAACAAAAAGTTAAAAATTTTATTTCAAGAATTAGTAGATGATAAAAAATACATTAAATTCAAATTGAAAATAAATTCAAACTTGATTCAAAATTTGAATATTGAATCAAGTTTAGCTTGAGTTGGATTTAATATTAATTAATAATTTAAAAATGCAATTAAATTTGTAAATTATTAAAATCAAATATTAGAATTTTGAACTTTAATTTACTTAATAGCTCAAGAACCATTGATAATGTTGCGAGTACATATGCATCATTTCTGTTGCAAGTAAAATATGGTACTATATTTTTTATTGATAACTTAAATATGTTGATGGCTGAGTTAAAAAGGAGTGGAATACAAAACAGGTTCATGGTATGTATGGCGGCGACATATAGCTTGAATAGAATGGGGCCATGTTGGGATTGACATTTTGGAAGGTTCGTCCAACATGTGATTGAGCATTGACATTTCAACCATGTGTTCTCAATAGCTAGACAGATGATGAATTCTTGAGACATCTTTTTACCAAAGTCAATGAATTTTTTGGTCTATAAATACTAAGCTACAAAGTGCCAATTATTGCTCATCAACCCCATTGCACGCCTCTGCTATATTTCCAAGCTTAACGCCCTTATTTTGTGTCACAAGATTTCTTCAGAATGGCATTAACCCACAACTCATTTCAAGTGAAGATTATGGTGGTTTTCTTGGCCATCATGCTTCTCATGTCCTCAGCAGCTGCAAGAAGCCGATCCAGACATTACGGTTTTGACTTTTTTCGTCATTCATATTTTTTCATAATTAATTTCAATAGCATCAATCATATTCATAATCGCAATAAACACAACACCAATGAAAATGTGCTTCTAGCTCATAGACTAATTGCGGTTCATTAAATAATCTTACTTGATTTTCATCCTGATGATGTTGAGTTACAGGTCGGAGACATCCTCGAAATGACAATAGCCCATATTACTACAGCCCTTCCCAAGGTCGGAATAATCCTCCATATTACGATAGCCCTTCCGACACATATGGTAGTACGGAAAGTGGAGGGGGAGGCGATCCATGCTGTAATTAAGAAGCTCTCTAACTTTGAAGAAAAGGAATGAAAGGAACAAGGGCAAAAGTCACTACTTTATAGAAATTTGTTGTTTTGTTTTAAATAAAGACAATATATATATATATATTGGACCAAGACAATAAATTGCTCAAGACAGCAAAATTTACTTTTATTTTTCTCTGTAATAATGGTACTTCATTTTATGTATGGGTCTTGTGCTAATGTCATTTCTATGAATTGTTTCCATTATTCCCCAATATTGTTTTCTTATTATACCTTAATTATTCTTTCTTTGTTAAAGTAAAACTTTTATTAAAATCCAAAAGGTATAAACTTACCAAAAAGTTAGTATGACTAGAACATTGCATAAATTATTATAAATATCATTTATAAACTTTATTATAAAATTTCAAAATGTAAGGAGAAGGTGAATACAAGCGAAATGGTAGTTTTTATAAGTTTTAAATTTTTTTTGTGAATGTTTCAATTATTTGGCTGATTTACCAATAAAAGCTTAATTTTTATAAATTTACCGAAATGGGTCCGGTATTTTATTATTTACCGGAATGGGCCATTTTCTGGAAAATCGCGTCCATGTCAGCGCGATGCCAGGGGACGTGCGAGGAAATCACGGCCACGTTAGAGCGCTTTGCTGACGTGGCAACAAATCGCCCCCTCGTGGACGTGATTTGTTGCCACGTCAGCAAAGCGCGCTGACGTGGCCGCGATTTCCTGATTTGTAGGTTTTTGGATTTTAGGGTTTAGGGTTTAGGGTTTTTAGGATTTTTAGGGATTTAGAGAAAAAAGTAAACAGATAAGTCGCGCCCACGTGTACATGCTTCTTTATGGAAACATATACCCTTGAATCTACAAATGTTGAGCATGCATTCACTGAAGTACTAACTCAAATACATCATGTGATCAGTCAAAAAGCACTCGAAGGAGGGAATGATCAAAAACATTGCCCAAGGGACAAACCATCAATGTCGGCTCTAGGGATGATGTTTCAGCTGTGAAGAAAGACAGCTGCTGTTCTGCATAATTGTTAGATGATTCCGAGTCTCCAAATTTGCTTCCTCATTAAGCACAAGCTTTCCTCACCGTGATCTTTCTCGAGATCTTTCGTTGAAGACGAAGAAATCACAGCATTTCAGGGATTTTCTTATAGTTTGTTCAGACAGATCTCGTTTTAGTATTTTAAATTATTTTCATTAGTTGTGGAGAATAAATTTTAAATTAGCTATCATAATGTTTTGTATTTTCAACGGAGTATTTTATGTAATATAAAAAATAAATAAGGATAATTTAGGCATTATAAATAATTTAAATAATTTAGTGCGACTATATACATGAAATTTCATTAGTTGCACTGTTCACGCGTTGGGCAAGTCGCGGCCACGTCAGTGCGCTTTGCTGACGTGGCAACAAATCGCGCGCACTGACGTCGCCGCGATTTCCTGGCACGTCCCCTGACGTCGCGCTGACGTGGACGCGATTTACCGAAAAAGGCCCATTCCGGTAAATAATAAAATACCGGGGCCATTTCGGTAATTAAGAAAAGCTTTTTTTGGTAAATTGCCCCAATTATTTTTCTAATATTCTTTTCGTTTTATATCTCAATTGATATCTTATATTTTATGTAGTGTATTATAATAATCCAATTTTAACTCTTTAAGATATTTCACTTAAAAGTTAGATCATTGCATATATTAATACAAATATCATTTCCAAAACGTTAATCTAATTTTTCAAAATGAAGTGAGATCAAATATTCTGATAATTATAAAATATAGAAATGTAAGTCCTAGAGAGATGGGCTCAAATTGGGAATTAAGTTCAGTTTATCGAATGGTTTAAAACTCATTTAAAAGTTGTTAATTGTTGAATTATCATATAATCATTATTATTTGGTTTATTTTGTTTATGATATAATCTGTAATATTTATGTTTCATTATTTCATATCTAAAAATTAAAGAAAAACATATGCTTCTTGTTCATCAACATATATTTAATCGTTCAAAAAAATGTTGAATTATTTTTCATGAATACATTTGTTCAATTTCCGAATAAATTCATTTAAATTAAATTAACAAATGCGTGTAAACATAATTTTAAAGTTTCTAACATGAATTGACAACGGATAACTTTAAAAACAAGCCAACAAATTTAAAAAATCAAATTTGATATGGAACTCCATATATAAGTCTAGAGTTGACTTGAGTGTTTCTTTTTTATGTTTTAGTTCAATTAGAAATTTATATTTTTCGAGCTTACTGAATTACATTTATTTCATTACTAAAAACTAACTCAAATTTTAAATTAAATTAGTTATATTTAAATTAAAACTCGAGTCAATATCAATTAAAAATAAAGAAATGAGATACTCATGACTACAAAAATGTAATATACTCAAATTTACCTCTCAAGCTTCATAATAACAAATTTAAATTTAAATTTCAAGTCAAATTTAAGTTCTTTGGGAACATACTTTGTTTACATATTTATTCAACACTATAATGAAAGGTGTTGATTCTAAAACTTAAAAATTAATATTTCATAAACATTTATTGAGCGTTATAAAGTTTTTTATATAATTCTTATTATTTATAATTTTTCAACCCTTAAATTGGAGGATGATATATGTTTAAATACACTTAAACTTATTTTCTTTTATATGTTATAATAACAATAATATCAATTAAACTAACACTGAATTAATTTATTTTATTATAAAGTTAAATAATAATGATAACAAATGAGGATATGATACCACATGCATACTTGTCTATTACAAGTAAAAAATCATAACATATTATATATATTTGTTTTAATCATATCCCAATTTAAATATGTTAATCAAATATTGAATGTCCTCAAGTCTTAATAAAAACAAAAACAAGAACAAGGCAAGGCAAAGGTGTCGATGGCTTGAATTGAATCTGTCCATGTTGTATTGAAAACATTGTCGAAGACATGATTGAGACATGCATTCTCAATAGCTAGACAAATAAGTATAAGAGTGAAGGAGAATAATAGAGTGATTAAAAAGTTTTAGACTTTGATGTACAAGGATCTTCACAATTCTTTCTACCAAAACTCAATTTGTGTTTTTGGTTTATAAAAGGCTACAAACTGCCGAATTAATTATTCCTCATCACCCAATTGCCTTATTTTCTTTTCCAGGTTTAATTAGAATGGTTTTAACCCACTAATAATTTCAGGTGAAGAATATGATGGTTACCCAGGTGTGAATTTGACGTGTTTTATTTTAGTCATTTTGGGCACAATGTTATTAATTTTGATATTTATTATTTAATTTTTATATAGGTGCAGTGTAAATCTAAAATACGGAAAATAAATGAAATTATGAAGTCACATGGAAGATTTGAGTATGGGAACAACAATTTGACATACAAGACCGTTTCAATTTTTTGGATTATTTTGTCGATTGAGTCTTAACACAATTGGTATGAACATTATTGCCAATATAGGAGGATGTGGGTTTGAGTGCGCTGAAGCACATTATCTTCTTATATATGGATTACGGAGAGATTATGAATAGCTCTAGGCATTGTATCAAAAAGAGTAGATACGATCTGAAACTATAATGAGACTGTTAAAAAAAATTAAGATTATTTTATTATTTTATTTTATTTTTATTTAAATATTATTTATAATGATATTTATTAAAAATGTAATTAGGGTTAAATTTTATTTCTTATATTTTATTTAAATAAATATTTAATTTTCTTACTAAGAAATTTTGTAGGAACTGAATACTAAAATTTCACTCCCAATTTAATAACTGAAAACTGTAAAGGGAATGACGTCCTTGATTTGGCTGGAGAGAAAACACAAAACTGAATTTCTTTCTTTCTTTCATATTTTGGCATGCGCCATTCCATGCTCCTGTTTGCTTTTCTTTCTTTTATTTTATTTTTTATTTCCCTTTTAGCTTTGTTCAACTCTAAATTTCTTTGTTTTATGTGTAACTAAATTATTTTCTAACTAAAGGTCAATTAAATTTTGGTACTGGAATTAACTCTTTTAGTTGGGTATATGTTTTTTTCTCTGTTTCATAAATAGGATTACCTCATAGTATTATTTTTAGCATTTTTTCAAGAAGGATCCCTTGGATGATATTGGGAATGATACATACTTAGTACAATTAATTCGGCGTCAAATTACTTTACCGAAGAACAAGTTGGCGTGGTTCGACTAGGACTACAGTTGGGTGACGCCATAAGATTAAGTGATCTAATTTAAATGATCTACACGGTTGAAATCATTAATTAGAGTGGAGTTCTTATAGTTCGCAAGGTTGCAGAAGGATTAAACCATGGAAGTGACTTTTGGGGCTATTTGTTTGATAAGGCTTAATTGTCATGTGTTTCCTGTGATTAATTTACGATTAAGGAAGGTTCCAGAAGGATTAAACCATGGAAGCGAATTTCGGGGCTATTTGTTTGATAAGGCTTAATTGTTAGGTGGTTCCTATGGTTAATTTACGATTAAGAAAAAATTGGTGGTTGAGGCGTCCTCGATCATTATAATTAGATTACAAGTGAGATAGAAGACATCAATTGTTCGTGAACAATTCTGGAACTGAGACCAAAGTCATTTATGGGGCTGGAACAATCATCAATTTGGTTTATTTTATTTAATTTAGAAATAAGTTTTTATTTATTGTTTTATGATTCTTTGATTTCTATTTAGTTAAGTTCGTATTACTTTAATCCTCCATTATTTGTTTTAAGCAAGATTGCAAGAGTCGTGGGCATTAAATTGCCCACGAAGTGCCCTAGTTGTGAGAAATTCGAACGTTGTTGACCAATCCCTGTAGAATCAACCCTAATATGTTAATTATGAATTTTATTTAATTTTTTTTGGCATAGGATTTATTTTTGGTGGATTCGACACCCATGAAATTTTGGCATTGTTGCATGGATTGCCAATAATCTAGCTTTTTCTTATGACTAGGTCAAATCCAAGAGAACCACTAGATTTTGACCTCGGAATAGAGAAAACTTCCCAGGCGTTACAAAGAGAAACAATAAGACGCAGTAAACTACCAGACGGGTCTGAAGTTGTTGACAACGAAACCAGAAAAGTACAAGTGTCAAAGGTCATCGACGAACTACCTAATGATACAACAGTCGACGAAGATCCACCTCGTAAATTGATACTCATGGCTGATCGTACTAGTAGGCAAATTGTTCCAGCACCGAATGAACAACAATCATTATGTATCGCTTACCCAACTGTAGATGTACCATTTAAACTTAAATCGATCTTGATACACTTATTTCCCCCTTTGCACGGTATGTAGCATGAAAATTTGCATAAGAATTTGAAAGGAATTCCACATGGTTTGTTTGGGTATGACACCATTTGGAGTTACCAATGACCAAATTAAACTTCAAGCTTTTCTTTTTTCTTTAGCTGACTCCGCTAGAAAGTGACAATTTTATTTGCCTCTTGGTTTAGTTAACAAATGGGTTGACATATCTCGTCTATTCCTTGATAGGTTCTTTCTGACATCCCAAGTAATTAAGTTGAGAAGGGAAATTTATGATGTTTGACAAAAGGGATTCAGAGTCGCTTTATGATTATAGGGAGCATTTTAAAACGTTGTGCATGAGCTACCCACAACACAACTTTACTGAGGAATCACAACACTGGATGGAGGGACCACCTTAATTTGACCTACAGAACGAAACCCCATTACAATCAATCATACTAACCAAGGCCTTCCCCCCTTGACAATCCCAAACTTCAAGTTTTTTTTTCTAGAAGAAAGTGTCAGTAAACTTGCTACTGAAACTTTTCAATTTTGGTAGGACATGAAGGAAAAACATCAAAATTTGGAGAAACAAGCTTTCCATAACAATTGGTAGATTGGAATCCTAAGGAAATTTTCCATCTCAAATAGAACCAAACTCGAGTTAGAATGCGAGTGCAATAACTTTACGAAGTGAGAAAATCTTGGAATCAATTCTTGGCAAGATTCATGGGCACGACTCTGGTCAGGAAGAGAAAAAGGACAACTTGATAAGCAAGACAAATTCCAGAGCCCCGAAATCAATCACAATTTCTGTAACACCCTATACCTGACTAGATCAATAGGTTCGGTTACAAGATGTCAAGCCAACTCTGAAAACAAACAATGAAAAATTTACAACAAAAATTGTATGACTAATCTGACTAAAACAACCAAATATGCCTTCTTTAATCAAACTTAACTTAGTTCGCATATTTAATTAATTGCCTAATTAATTTGACAATTGATGTAAAAGCAATAGAGATGATCTTGAAACCTAAAAACAACAATTAATTGCCCAATTAATCAATTAAATCAAACCAAAATTTTAAATTCACATCCAAACAGAATTTACGTTGAATAACTTTGACTGAAAACATGTTAGCGAATAAAATAATTAAATATAAATAAACACATATAAAATAAAACTAGAATGATTTATATTTAATTTGTCAAATATGAAAAACAATCAAAATTAAAATCGAATATAAGTTTAAATCAAAAGGAATAATAGAGATTTTACTAAACGTTGAGGCCTATTAAAAACAGTTTCCTTAAGACAGATTTGGTCGCTCCTACGGTACTTGGAGAAATATTGGTCGAATGTCTCCCAGGATACAACAACAATAATGATCAAAGCAGTAGCACCTCTGGAACGATCAACGAACAAACTTTTCCTTTTTCTATCACCGAGATGTTAAAAAATATGGAGAGGAAAAACAAGAGTTTTTAGAGAAAAAGAATTTCGGTGTGAGAGAGTATGAGTGTTCTTTAAATTCTTCAAAATTCATAGCCTTTTATAGGTATTGTGAATGTTGAAATTTTAGGAAATTTACACAAAATCTGTCATTAAGGAACCATTCAATCAATTTGATTAAAAATAAATCAAATTGATTGAAATCAAATAAAAATAAGATAAGTGTCCTTTTAAAGAAGATTTTGTCTGCTAAGGAAAAAATAATTTTGGTGTTGGGCTAAAATATCTATAGGCCCATTTTAGGCCCGATCAGTCCGGACATTTCACATTGCCCACGTCATATTCTGGTGTCCTAGGCGTAGAGGAACAACACCAATCCATCCCGAACTTGGTGGTTAAACTTTACTCCGGTGACGATACTGTAGGAGAGGTCTTGCAGCAAAATAACTCGATGCTAGGATGATAAAAAGTTTAACACCTCTCATTCTTATTACTTTTTCAATATGAAAAAGTAATAAGAATGAAAAATGAAAAGGTCGTCTTATTCAAAACCCCAACTATGAAATCCCTTCTCTCCCACTTCACACCTCAGAACGCACCGTTCTTATAGAGAGAAATGCACTTTCACATCTTCTTAACCTGGAATGGCTAGAGAGAGGAAGGTTCCTTTTTTTTAGGGTACTCCTGGGAATAGATCCAGTGGAGACGAGGCAGAGCTTGTACCTCAGAGGATTAGAGCACGTGGCTACGAACTATGGTGTCGGGGGTTCGAATCCCTCCTCGCCCACAACCGGCCCAAAAAGGAAGGACCTTTCCCTCTAGGGGTAGGAAAATCATGATCGGGATAGCGAACCCAAAGCTATAGAACTCGGGCGTGGGTCTTTTGCTGAAATGGAGTGGCCTTTTATTTATTATTTAATTTTGGTGTTGGGCTAAAATATCTGCAAGCCCATTTTAGGCCCAATCAGTCTGGACATTTCACATCACCCATGTCGTGCAGGTGCGCCCCAACCTCGTCGGGTTTGGACCTGCACCCTTTTGCACGTGAGGTAGGGTTCCAAGCTTAGTCATTTAATCACCCTTCAAAAGGGTTCCCATATATAAACACATCTTACACTTGGTATTTAACCAATGTGGGATGTAAGCTTTTACTTTTCCTCAACAAATATTTTCCAAGTAGCTTTTGTGTAAATGATAATATACCTCACACAACTACCTCATTGGAAATGTTTTAGTTCTCATGGGTATGTTCATATAGCCGTGAACATCTCCTGGTTCTACAAGAGTTTGAGAGAACTATGCCCCAATAGTCTTCTTGAAACGGCCCCACTTCACTCTCACATAGGTGACTTATGTTGTTCGGCTCATCAAAACATGCAATGGTCATTAAAAGCATAGCTTAACTTATCCCATGTTTAGTCACTGTTTACATCATAGGAATGAACTTGGGATAAGTACCCCCACAATGACCTCATAAGGTCTATGTAATTAGGTTGTCCTTTTGAACCTAAATCTTGGGATCTCCAGTCAACTAGGTTGGGTTTTCCTTCACATAGCGCCTTTTATTTTCATGGGCTTTAGTCTTATTCCTTTCAATGTTTTATCAACATGATCTTATTTTAAGCCTTTAGTTAGTGGATCCGTAATGTTATCTTTTGATTTTTCAAAATCAATAGAGATAATTTCGTTTGAGACCAGTTGTTTAACGGTATTTTGTCGACGCCAAATATGTCTCAACTTACCAATATACGTTACTCTAGCAAGATACCCTTATACTTTCAAGTGGTTGTAGGATGGTTTTCTACCTTTCCATAACTCATATAGTGTCTTGTCCCTTTTTCTTGTGGGGTACCTTATTTAAAAGGTAATTAACTCTTAGAAACAATCCCCCCCACATTTCCTGTGATAACCCAGATCTTTTTAGCAGTGCATTCATCTTTTCCTCTAGAGTTTGATTTTTCTGCTCGACTACTGTATTTGAGGAAAGTATGATGGTGTTACTTCATGTCATGTTGTGTACAATATTCAAATGATTCAACATATCTACCACTACAATCACTTAATATTTTTATTAAGTTGGTTTTTCAACTTCTTGCTTATAGAGAATTTTATTCTCTATAGCTTCGTCTTTGCTCCTAAGTAGATATATGTAGCAATGAAGATAAAAAAATATTTATTCCTTCCTTTTGTTTGAACAAGCTTTACAAGCATTGTTATGTATTAGGTCAAGTGGTTTTTGACCTTGTTAATTTTGCCTCAACACATGTTTCACATTTATAATTATAATTATTGTTAAATGAAGGAATGTGCTCTAAGTTAATTAATGCATATAAAGTATCATAATTAACATGTCTGAGCCTACTATGACATAAATTCAATGACTTAAGCATATAAACAGAAAAAAAGTGACATTCTTATTCATAGTTTTGTTTTTACAGAGATAACATTTAGTTTAATACATATCCCCTTCCCACAAACATTCCCCCTTTAGAATAAACATTCTTATTCATAGTTCTTGCGTATGTAAGGCACATAAGTCCATATCGGACACTTCCTTGCAAATTTCTTCCACAACATTGGCCTCGTTAGCACTAACTTTCTTTGGGTCCTACAATCGGATGACTTGTGCCTCATCTTGTTGCAATTGAAACATTTTCCTTAAAATTTTTGCTTCTTGGAAACACCACCTTTTGCTCCCAATTTAGACCCATTATGCGATTGTTTTCCCTTCATGAAGTCTTTCTTGACTTCTATGAAGTTTGCCCTAGCAACATTGTCATTTGCTGTTTTATTGAGCCTTTTTTCGTACCTCTATTGTCTTCTTCAATCTGAAGTCTGACAATTAGGTCTTTCACTGATATTTCCTTTCTTTTGTGCTTTAGCTAATTCTTGAAGTCATTCCAAGCAGGAGGCAACTTTTCAATAATGGCTGCCACTTGGAAGGATTCACTTATCATCATCCCTTCAGCAAGAATTTTGTGAATGATCAATTGAAGTTCTTGCACTTGATTCACAACTAATTTAGAATAAACTATTACAAAATTCAAGAATTTAGCAACTAAAAACTTTTTAGTTCCAGCATCTTCGGCTTTGTATTTATGGTCCAATAATGTTCATAATTCCATAGTTGTTTTCTTAACACTATACATATCGTACAGTGCATCTGAGAATCCATTCAGGATGTAGTTTCAGCATAGGAAAGCAGAATGTTTCCAAGCTTCAACAGCAGTGAAGTAGTAACTTCATCTACCACGCCCTCTTTAACAGTAGGAGGGTTATCTTCCAAAAATTTGCCAAGTTCAACATGGTTAAATAAAACAACATTTTTTGTTGCCAAGTCTTGAAAATCTGCCCCGAGAATTTTGTAGGTTTCTCGTTGTGGCTTACAATAGCCACCACCGGCAATACTAAGTTTTGGATCGAAGATTGTGTTTGAACCAGCAGAGCTTCAGATTGTGAATTGATTGAATTGGTGGGAGTCTCCATTTTTTTGTTAAGAAACAAAATCAGAATTAGAAAACTTATCAACTTTGGTTAGATGACAGGAATCTAATAAAACCCGAAACAAAAATTTATACGGTCTAATAAAAAATACAATAAAAAAATGCACCAGGTAGGTAACCCTAAAAGAGAGGTAGCGCTCTCGGCACACTTAAATACCAAGTTTTTCAAAGAACCAATCCTAGACATGCATTCTTATATTGTCTTTTTGATTCACCATTGATAAATTTCTTTCCATTCAATTTAAAGCCACAATTAAGGCGACCATAAGTAGAAAAATTTCCATTTGATTTGTTAAACGGTAGAATAAAACTCTGAAACCAAATCAAAAGACAATTTTGTTAAACAGCAGGATTAAATCCCGGAACAAAATTATATCATTAAATCAAATTAAAATCTATTAAATGACGGGAATAAATTTCGAAACAAAATTATTTGATTACGTATTTGTTTGGAAACAAGATAATATCGATAAAATCTTGTTAAATGGCGGGAACAAATCCCGAAATAAATTTTATTTAATTCAATTTGAATTTGGAAAAAAATAAAATAAAAGAAAATCTTGTTAAACGATAGGAATAAATCCCGAAATAGATTTTATTTTATTTAATTTCTCATTTCTGGCAAAAAATCAAATACAATAAATCTTTATTAAACGGTGGGAATAAATCCTGAAACAGATTTTATTTAATTTAATTTTTCATTTTTGGCAACAAAATCAAAATGTAATAATCCGTTGAATGGTAGGAGTCAATCCCGAAATTGATTTTATTTTACTCGTTTTTGGAAATAAAACAAAATTTGGAATAACATCGTTGAACAGCGGGAATCAATCCCGAAACGGATTTTATTTTACTCATTTTTTGAAATAAAAATATTTTGGAATAAAATCGTTGAACGATGGGAATCAATCCCAAAATGTGATTGTGTGCCACTTAAAAGTATGCAGTTGTACTGCCAAAAATATATTGCAGAAATTCCGCCAGGCTTATATGGTGCAGTTAAATTACTAGAATCAAACTTCCTCCATCACATAATTATATCCCACCCCAATGCACATGCAAAAACATATTAAATTCTCATGCCACATGTACTCATAGCAAATTAGATATATGATATGCGTAAATAAGAGTCGACAGAACAAGTCATATTACACAGCCTACTCAGAGTCGTACTAATTAGAATCATACTTTACTGACATACAAACGCCATAATTTACATTATGTGTCTCTGTGTCTCTCTCTCAAGAATTCTGTAGTATTTTTTAGGCTTTTATAGGCATTAAATATGGAGGAATTTTTGAAATTTCCATGAGTAAAGATACAAATATGCATTACAGGAGCCTTTAAATCAATTTGAATAAAATCAAATCAAGATATATGTCCTTTTAAAACAAATTATGTATAATATATGTTGAGAAAAAAAATACGTATTGGGCTAAAATATCCGCAGGCCCTATTTGGGCTCGACTAGTCCAAACATTCCGCATTGCCCATGTTGTGCGGGTGCACCCCTAACCCCAATGGATTTAGATTTGCACCCCTCTGCGGGTGAGGTAGGGTTTCAAGCTTAGTCATAATATAACCCTCAAGTGGGTTCTCATATATATATACATATCTAAAACTTGGTATTTAACCAATGTGGGATCTAAGCTTTTTTTTTTCTCAACATAGTTCACAAGTAGCTTACTTTGAGCATAAATTTCACATTCATCACTCAACCATTTTGAGCATATGATATACAGTTGTAAAGGTCTCATGGAGTAGAATATAAAACCATAATTTTATGATTCAACTCTCCACCTCTACCAATCAAGAATATGCCTCAAAATTTCTAAAAATTACATATTTTCCAACAATCCCCACATGAATGAAAATTGATAGTTTTAATGAAAAACATTGACTTGATGTGGTGATAGAATCCATGATCGATAGCTCCATAGGATAGGTAGACATCCACACTTGAACCTTTCCTTGTGAAAGTATATTTACTTTACTAGCTGACCACTAGACGCGATGTCCTTGAACTATTTTGCCTTTTATGTAAACGATGATATACCTCACACAACTACCTCCCTAGTAAGGTTTTAGTTCTGATAGGTATGTTCATATAGTCGTAAACATCTCTTGGTTCTGCTAGAGTTTGAGAGAACTATGCCTCAATAGTCTCTTCGAAGTGACCCTACTTTACTATCACATAGGTAACTTATGTTGCTCGACTCACCAAAACACACAATGGTCATTAAAAGTATTGCTTAACCTATCCTCTTTTTAGTCATTGCTTACATCATAGGAATGGACTTTGGATAATAACCCCACCGTGACCTCACAAGTCTATGCAAGTAGGTTGTCCCTTTAAACCTAGATCTTGGGATCTCCAGTCAGCTAGGTAGGGTTTTCCTTCACATAGCGCCTTTTATTTTTATGGGCTTTAGTCTCATTCCTTTCGATGGTTATCAATATGATCTTGATTTAAGCCTTTAGTTAGCAGATCCACAATGTTATCTTTTGATTTTACAAAATCAATGGAGATAACTCCATTTGAGATTAGTTGTTTAACAGTATTGTGTTGACAACGCATATGCCTCGACTTACATTACGTTAGCAAGACACCCTTCACTACACCAAATTAGGCTTTTAGCGGCGCTTTTTTAGACCTTTAGCGGCATTTTTTAGCGCCGCTAAAAGTACTTGCAGCGCTTTGACAAGTGCCACAAAAGAAATAAACGCCGCTAAAGATCAGGACCTTTAGCGGCGCTTTTCTCACAAACGTCACTATAGATCAAGACCTTTAGCGACGCTTTCCCACAAACGCCGCTATAGATCAGGACCTTTAGCGACGCTTTTTCGACAAACGCCGCTATAGATCAAAACCTTTCGCAGCGCTTTTCCCACAAATGCCGCTATAGATCAAGACCTTTAGTGACGCTTTTCCCACAAACGCCACTATAGATCAAGACCGTTAGCGACGCTTCTCCTACGAACGCCGCTATAGATCATAACTTTTAGCGGCGCTTTTTTCACAAACGCCGCTAAAAGTGCCATTCCGCTTTTTATTAAATAAATTTTTGTAATAACAAATGGAAAGGTCAAATTTTATTTTGAATGAATTACTTTTCATTAACAATAAAACTAAAATAAATTATAGTACCTATAATAAATAAATTAACATAAACAATTAAATTTCCTAACAATAAATAAATAAATTTCATTATACGGGAAAAGAACATATATTCCTTTCATTATTATATAACAAAAATCAGTACTACAAATACAGTTATTATACATACGCTTCCGTTTTCTTGCGGCGTTGAATTGATTGAACTCTACAAGTATCTATTACTGACAGGTGACAAAATTTTGGCTACCTTATTTCAATGTCCTCCTTATTTCCAGTCTAATAATAAAAACAACAGCACCTTAATTTTCCGTAGTGGTGAAACAACAAAAGAAAACTTTACTTATCACTCCATGTTTGACAAAAGAAAAATACCTCCATGGCTTCTTGCAAATCCTCAGTAGCATCTGCCTTCTTTGAGTAACTACATGGCAATCTTGCGGCCAAAATAGCTCTCTAATTTTTGTTCCTTCATGGCCTTTGGCGCATTGTCTGCTAGAAGCTTTGTTAAACCCTAGTCATGAAATTCAAATGCCAAAACATCGATCAATATTTCAGATAAAGAAAACCCCAATTTAATTATTCAAAAAAAGTTAGAAACACTTAAAAAAATCACCTTAATACCCATATGCCCTTTCCGTTCAGCACCCTCAGCCATTAAAATAGCATCAACTGCCAACCTTACCTACAGTATTCGTATTGGATAACCAAGCTAGGTTACTGTCCAAGATGAAGAATATGTACTTCTGATTTTAAAATTCTTTAAAAATAAAAAATGAGACAATCCATACCTTCTCAGGCAACTCCACAGATGGAAAAGGAAGATTTCAAGCAGCTAGGCAAAATGACTATTTTGTGAGTTTCTTCATATTCTAGTTCATTGTTGTCAAATCCACCATCAACACCTGTAAATCAAATTGCATGGATATTACTATTTAGCCACAACAGATAGTACTAAGGCAATACAATTATTCAGAAAACATTTGAAACTTCAAACTTTTACTTTTATCATTTTGTAGCTCTCACATGGGTTCCAGATGCAGAGTCCAATAGGAACAAGACATGCAATAGCTCTAATTCTTTAAACGTGCTAGTAGATGGATAAACTAGTTCCAACTTCTTTTATTAACGACAACTGTAAATAATAGAAAATGTGAGCAGTTACAATTTATAAAGTCCTTCCCATAAAACATTATCAACCAGATCTCAAGCAGACATGTAAAAGTTGTGTAATTATGGATATACGACTTTTCACAATACAATATGTAAAGCTTTTCCATTGCATAATTCAATTCGAATTCGCATTCTACTTAGACTAATACCATGGCTCTAAACTCAATAATGGGATTTAAATTACAGACTGTGATAAAATATAGTACTTTGCATTTGTAAATGAAAGGATTTAACATCTCGTTTACCTGTGATCGAGTTCGAATAACTTGAAAAAAAAAATTCGCACACCTCATAAGGCATCATGACCAGCCAACGAAGAGAAAATGAGGTTATACGAAGACTTCACACCAATTATAAGGATGCATACCTGAAATGGACATGTAACCAGAATGGCAGCAATTTTAGAAGATCCACCCAGCACAACATAATCAAATGAATTTTTTACATCAACTGGTTATGAGCTTGATTAAACCATGTATAATAATTGACAGGCACATAATACATGTAGACAAATGCAGGCATGCTACCAGTCACGAGCCTGTACATCAACTAGTATATGCCCTACCTACATTTAGCATAAAGTAAAACCAAAGTTCAAATAAATAGAAACTTCATCTACTTACCAACAAATTACTAGCACATTAAGCATATAATGACTTCCTAATTATGCTGTTCTATTTTCAGACAAACTCCATGTACAGTATTCTACAGAACAGGGACGAAACCATGAACTTTGTATGAGGGAGCTAAAGCTAAAAAATTTTAGGAGCAGCCAAAAATATAATTTTTCCATTTATCCAAGGGGTAAAAGACTTAAATTTACAATATTAATATTTAGTAGAGACTAAAAATGAAAATTTCCCATTTAACCAAGGGGCCATGGACCCTGATTAAGATTGGAAAAAAAATGGACTTCCTTCCAGATAAAATAAGGAAAAAAAAGTTATAAAATATTATACATCAAAATAATCATTAATGAGTTGAGTATATAGGTGAAATAATTACTCATCATTTTTTTTTCTTTTTCTGGCTTTGGACCTACTCTCTTTATTGCCTTATCACAAAAACGAATCCGTCTCTGACACTTTTATAGGATCTCTCACAGTCCACTCGTTGCCATATGGTTTTCATGCAATCTTCTTTAAATTTTGACCCTTTGTTTGCAGTAAAAATCCCCCACCGTAATGGTAAATTATAAATGTTCAGTGAGTATCTTTATAATACCTAGGATTCTTCAAGGACTTAACTACAAGAGGGATCAAATCACCCCTGCACATTAGAACAAGGAACAGAATGCACTAGTCAAATTAAATCTAAGACACCCGATTCTCTAGTCTTAATTTCTAGTTAGATAACCAAGTAAGAATTGGAGGCTTACATCATACTCGGGTATAAAAAGTCAAATTGAAAGCTAAAATGTTATTGGAGGGTCAAATAAATTACTATGCCTATAGAATTATAATCTTCCAAATATATCAGGTTATCATACTTCAAATATAACTTTTACAAAAAAAAAACCCTTTTAAAACAGGTAAATATATATGCGGGAGGGGAAACAAAGGAGAAAAGCAAAATAACAGAAATGACAGCATCAGCAAGCCTGTATATCAAAGCATGCGCAACCCTTACCCAACATCTAAAATTATGTGCAATTATGTTATGTAGGATCAGAGACAAAAGTGCTTTTTACAAAGTTCGGGGCCAACAGATAACCCTTCTGTTGTTAACATAAATCTTAACCAAAAACACATATATTGTATATATATACTCCTATGATCACAAAAAGAGGAAAATGGCTTCAGCTGTATAGCATGTAGTAGTAGCCTTTCAAACCACAGCGCTGTACATATGTGCAACTATACCAATATCACATAAGTTGATCATTCTCATGTACCTTTGCCAGAATGTTTAGCCCCAGAGGTTAAATTGGCAGATATGCAAGACTTACCACCTTCACTAAAAAACAAGTTTTTCATCTCTTTATAACTCTGAAGTTCCTCTAATGCATTCGCCGTTGTCATTGATGTGACAAGCCTAGAAGATGTAATAATTGAAGAAGCATCATGTTCAACAGTCACAACCTCTGTGTTCTGGTTTTGCTCTTGGATGTTATTCCACATTTCTGGCCTCGAGGCTTCTGAAAAATTTATCGAACTTGGGATGTCTTGGCGAAGTGGAGGGGCTTTCTTAAGCATCCGTACAAGAGCACCAACCGCAGCATCTTGGGATTTTCTATTCATAAACAACCCTGCCTCATTTGGATCAGATGGATTTCCTCTTCTATCATAGGACTCGGGTCTACATAGTATGCAAAGCAGGCCAATTCAGTTTACCCAAATATTACACCAAATATTAGAAATTGAAGTGTAAACTGAAAGTAAATTATACCTTAAGACATGTATCAACATCTTCTAGATCACTCAAGTTCTCAGATTCAATGTATTCTACTTCCGAATTAGCTACCTCCACTCCAACATTTACAATGTCACCTCCATTTATTTGAACAGAAGCAGAGCTCTTATTGTGCTGCACATTTAAAGTTTCACCTCCATTTATTTGAACAGAAGACAGGCTTTTCTTCAGCTGCTCTTCAACGATATAATCAACGAAAACGAAGATATTTAATTATGAATCTGCATTCAAAGATATAATCAACGAAAACGAAGAAATCTTCGTAAATCTTCATTAACTTTGATTTACGAAGAGTAGCACCGGGGAGGAAGAAATACCGCAAAGGAAGCAATGGATTCCAAGTGGGTCATTGGCTCTCCAACATATTTGACAGTCTTCTTGAAAAACATGTCCTGGTTGAATACCTTCTCTTCCTGTAAGATTTAAAATAGAAACAAAAAAAACACACACACACAGCTGTATGTAAAGATTAAGAGTCTCATCAAAAAATATATATATAGGGAAGAAGCAAAAATAGCAATGGGCATGGAGTTAAAAGTTTTAGAGGACGGTGTGTTTGTAAAGTTGGGGGTTTCAAGGGGGGAAATTAGGGATTTTAGGGGGGAAAATTTATAAATGGCGCCATTTTTTTTAAAATAAACTTTTTTTGTGGCGTTTTTCATAAAAACACTGCAAAAAATTATTTTATTTGAAATAAAATGACACTGTTTTGGCATATAAAATGGCACTATTTTTTAAAATAAAACTATTTTTTGTGGCATTTTTTAAAAAAAGCGCCGCTAACGCTGCAAAAAAAAATTTATTTGGAATAAAATGACACTTGCTATGTTAAAAGGGTGCTATTTTTTAAAATAAAATTATTTTTTGAAATTATTTCATTTGGAATAAAACGACACTGTTTTGCTATGCTAAAAATCTTTTATTTTGTCTGTTAAAAATTATTAGTTAAGTGATTTTATAAAACATTAATTCTTATTTTTTATAAATTGAATTTTTATTAAAAAAATCAAGTACTCTTAAAATAAATATCATATATTTTAATAAGAAAAAAAATGATTAAATGGCTGTAATTAATTATTAAGTTAGAATTATCCAATGTAAGCAATTAATCTCTCACATATCAAATTTCTATTAAAGATTGAGACGTTAATCATGATTTTATATTATTCATTTCCGATCTAATCTCCATTTTATTAGAGATATTTCTTCCTAACTAAAATATAATTATTTTGCTAGATGTTCGATGTGGAATGATTTTAGTTTTTGTATTTTATTTTTATTTGTTATAATTTGGTCCTATATATCCAAAATAGATAGTTACCTATCTTTATCAATTTGTTGCATTTTTTTATTAATTTTTTTTAAATCTAATATTTAAATATATCAAATGGTTTAAATTAAATATTTTTTAGTCATAAACACCGCTAATGTTACCTTTTCCGGCCTTTACAGAAGAAACGCCACTAATAAATTAAATTCTTGTAATGAAACGACACCGTTTTGAAAATTCTAATACATATTAGCGGCGTTTTTGCTATAAACGCCGCCAAAGCTCGCATATTTTATAATTTTTATATTCAATTATTGTATATTGCATATCAATTTATTATTATCTCTTTTACAATTATATAAGAACTTATTTAGTATATAAATTAAAAAATACTAATTAATCTAAACCCTAACCCCTAACCTGACCCTAAATCTCTAAACCCTAAATCACTAACTCTTAATCCCAAACCCCTAACCCCTAAACCTTATTTAATATATAAATTAAAAAACACTAATTAATCTAAATCCTAAACCTTAACTTGACCCTGACCCTGAATCCCTAATCCCTAAACCCTAACCTAACCCTAAATCTCTAACCCCTAAATATTATTTAATATATAAATTAAAACACACTAATTAATCTAAACCATAACCTGACACCGAATTCATAAACCCTAAATCCCTAACTAATCTTAACCTCTAACCCTTAACCCATAAACCTTAAATCACAACCCTTAAATCAAAATCCCTAATCCCTAATCCCTAATCCCTAATTCCATAATCTATAAACCTTAAAATTGTAACTTTTAAACTGACCCTAAATCTTAAATTAACCATATATATACTCTAAACCATATATATTAAACCCTAAATTATAATGATAATTAAATTAAATCTTTTAAAATTAATACGATCGTATCTTTCACAATTATATTTGAAATTATTTAATATATAAATTAAAAATCAATATTTAATAAATTTATTCGAATTTCAATATTTATAATATTTTCCTATAACCCTTTCTCAGCCTAAAAAACCTAGCTAGTATTAATTTCTAGTGGGTATTAGACCAAGTAACAACCTCATTTGTCCCTTTTCATTCATTTCTAGTTCTTACTCTTGAGTAGGTACTATTAGGTCATTGTTGTGTTCATGTTTGATTGACTAAATATAAAATTATTTTTGGTAATAAAATTATCAATATATAATATTATTTATCACGATATTTGGTGTTTTATATTACTTTCTTTGATTTATTTAATCGAACTATCAAAATTTATTATTCTTATAAAAATTTATTCTATTTTTTATTCTTTACAACATAACAATTTAAGTTTTATGATATTTTATTTTACTCATAATTTAATATATATTTTCTAGTAAAGTAGCTTAAATAAACTGTGATTGAAAATATAATAAATAGTTAGGAGTTAGGACTTCTCTTTAATAAAAATATTTTGTATTAAACAATATTATTTGTTAATTACCATTTAAATGAAAATTTGACCAATATAAAATAAATACAACAAAATATCAATTTTTTCAACTTACAATAAAAAAATATAATTGAAACATTACTTGAGAATATATCAAAGAATGAGATAATTGAAATGGTTTTAGATTTTATTATTATTAGCGGCGCTTTTTCAAAAATGCCGCTAAAGGTCAAGCATTAGCGGCACTTCTTTAAAAACGCCGCTAAAGGAAAGAGCATTAGCGGCGCTTCTTAAAAAACGCTGCCTAAAGGCCAGAGCATTAGCGGCGCTTTTTCAAAAACGCCGCTAAAGGCCCAAAAAACTCAAAAAACGATGTCGTTGGGCTTAGGCTTTTTGCGGCGCTTTTCAAAAAATGCCGCTAACGGCGTTTTTATAAAAGCGTCGCTAATGCTTGATTTTTAGTGGCGTTTTTTGTCTAAACGCTGCTAAAAACGCCGCTAAAAGCCTATTTTGGTGTAGTGCTTACACTTTCAAGTGGTTGTAGGATGAGTTTCTACCTTTCCATAACTCATATGGTGTCTTATCCTTTTTCTTACCGGCACCTTATTTAAAAGGTAATTAGTTCATAGAAAAGTTTTCCCCCATATTTCTTGTGATAACCCAGATCTTTCTAGTAAGGTGTTCATAATTTTTTTTAGTGTTCGATTTTTTCATTCAGCTACTCCATTTGATTGAGGAGAGTATGGTGGTGTTACTTTGTGAATAATGTCATGTTGTGTACAATATTCAAATGGTTCAACATATTCACCACCACGATCACTTCTCACCATCTTAATCTTTTTATTAAGTTGGTTTTCAACTTCTTGCTTATAGAGAATATATTTCTCTATAGCTTCGTCTTTACTCTTAAGCAAATATACGTAACAATATTTTGTGCTATCATCAATGAAGGTAATAAAATATTTATTCTCTCCTCTCATTTGAACAAATTTTAAGTAAAAAAACATTGTCATGTATTAGGTAAAGTGGTTTTGTATTTCTTTCAACAATTTGAGATGAATACCTTGTTAATTTTGCCTCAACACATGTTTCACATTTATGATTATAATTAATGTGAAACAAAGGAATGTGCTCTAAGTTAATTAATGTTCGTAAAGTATCGTAATTAACATGTCCGAGCTTACTATGTCATAAATCAAATAACTCAAGCATATAAATAGATGAAGAAGTGACATTCTCATTCATTGTCTTTACTTTTAAAGAGATTGCATTAATTTTCCACATGTCATTTAATACATATCCCCTTCCCAAAAACATTCCCCTTTTAGACAAAATTAGCTTTTGGGATTCAAACACCATCCTAGAAAATATGTACACTTTGGAGTAGTTCTTGCGTAGGTCAGGCACATAAGTTTATATCAGACACTTCCTTGAAATTTTTTTCCATAGCATTGACCTCGTTAGCTTTAAATTTCTTTGGAATCCTACAGTCAATTGACTTGTGCCCCATCTTGTTCCAATTGAAGCATCTTCCTTGAAATTTTTTATTTTTGGAAACACCACCTTTTGGTCCTAGTTTAGACCTATTTTGCAGTTGTTTTCCCTTCATGAAATCTTTCTTGACTTCTACGATGTTTGCCCTAGCAACATTGTTATTTGTTGCTTTGTTGAGCCTCTTTTCCGTACCTCTATTGTCTTCTTCAATCTAAAGTCTGACAATTAGGTCTTCCACTGACCTTTCCTTTCTTTTGTGGTTTAGCTAATTCTTGAAGTCATTCCAAGCAGGAGGCAACTTCTCAATAATGGCTGCCACTTGGAAGGATTCACTTATCATCATCCCTTCAGCAAGAATTCCGTGAATGATCAATTGAAGTTCCTACACTTGATTCACAACTAATTTAGAATAAACCATTATAAAATTTAAAAATTTAGCAACTAAAAGCATTTTAGTTCCAGCATCTTCGGATTTGTATTTATGGTCCAACTATGTCCATAATTCCATAGTTGTTTTCTTCACTCTATACACTTCATACAGTGTATCCGACAATCCATTCAAGATGTAGTTTCGGCATAGGAAATCAGAATGTTTCCAAGCTTCAACAACAGTGAAAGCAGTAACTTCATCTACCTCGTCCTCTTCAACAGTAGGAGAGTCATCTTTCAAATATTTGGTCAAGTTCAACATGGTCAAATAAAACAACATTTTCTATTGCCAAGTCTTGAAATTTTGTCTTGAGAATTTTGCAGGTTTCTCGTTGTGGTTTGCAACAGCTGCCACCGGCAACACTGAGTTTTGGATCGAAGAATGTGTTTTAACCAAAGCTTCAGATTACGAATTGGTTGAATTGGTGGGAGTTTCCATTTTTCTGTTAAGATTTTAGAAACAAAACCAGAATTAGAAAAATTATCAACTATTGTTAGACGACAGGAATTGAATAAAACCCAAAACAAAAGTTTACATGGTGTAATTGAAAAACACAATAAAACAATGCACCAGGTAGGTAACCTTGAAAGAGAGGTGGTGCACTTGGCACGCTTAAATACCAAGTCTTTCAAAGAATGAATCCTAGACATGCACTCTCATATTGTCTTTTTTAATTCACCATTGATAAATTTCTTTTTCATTGATGTCACAATTTTGAAGCTAGAATTTAAAGCCACAATTAAGGTCACAATAAATAGAAAATTTATTTTAAAATTATATTACCCTTTGATTTTGTTAAACGACATAATTACTATTCTGAAACAAAATCAAAATCAATTCTGTTGAACGGGAGGATTTAATCTCGAAACAAAATTATTTAATTAAATCTTGTTTGGAAATAAAACCAAAATAAAATATGTTAAACGATGAGAATAAATACTGAAATAGAATTATTTGATTAAATCTTGTTTCGAAACAAAACCAAAATTAAATCTATTAAACGAGGGGAATAAATCTCGAAATAGAATTATTTAATTAAATTTTTGTTTGGAAACAAAATCAAAATTGACTAAAATTTGCTGAATGGTGGGAATAAATCCCGAAACAGATTTATTCAATTAATTCTCGTTTGGAAACAAAATCAAAATGGAATAAAATCTGTTGAATGGCGAGAATAAATCCCGAAACAGAATTATTCAATTAATTCTTGTTTAGAAAAGAATAAAAAAGGAATAAAATCTATTGAACGATGGGAATAAATACAGAAACAAAATTATTCAATTAATTCTCATTTAGAAACAAAATGAAAAAGGAAAAAATCTATTGAACGACGGGAATAACTCCCGAAATAGATTTTATTCAATTTTAATTTTTATTCTCAAAAAAATACGTTATTTTATTTTCTTCTTGGTGTCTCGTTTGTCTCATATTAGAGAATTGTAAAATAATAAAAAATATGTCTTAAGATTGTTGGACAAAACACTTTAGCGAACAAATATATAAATATAAATAATTATATAAACAAATAAAACAAATTAATATAAACAAATATTTATATTTATGTAAAAACACGAGATTTAAAAAAAACAAATTAAAGAAATATTTATATTTATTTAAAACATCAAATTTGAAAAATAATTAAATAAATAAGATTTTGGAAAACCAAAAATTGTATAAAGGGAATCGAGTTTTACTAGATGTTGAGGTCCGTTTTCATAGTTTCCTTAAGACAGATTCGGCCACTCCTATGGTACTTGGAGAAACGTTCGTCCTTTGTCTCCCAGGATACAACAACAATATGATCGCGGCAATAGTACCTTTGCAGTGATCAACGAACGAACCTTACCTTCTTCTATCACTGAAATGTTTGAAAATTTGGAGAGGAAAAAGAAAAGAATTTTTTAGAGTGAAAAATTCATTATGTGTTTGTGTGTCTCAAGAATTCTGTAGTACTTTTTAGGCTTTTACAGGCATTCAATATGGAGGAATTTTGAAAATTTCCATGAATAAAAATACAATTCTGCATTAAAGGAGCCTTTAACTACGTATTGGGCTAAATTGTCCTTTTAAAACAGATTCTGTATAATATTTGTTGAGAGAAAATAAAATACGCATTGGGCTAAAATATCCACAAGCCCTTTTTTGGCCGGACTAATCTGGATATTTCGCGTCGCCCACATCGTGGCAGTGTGCCCCCCAACCCCGATGGATTTGAATTCACACCCTCTGTACATGAGGTAGAGTTTCAAGCTTAGTCATACAATAACCTTCAAGTGAGTTCTCATATATATACATATCTCACACTTGGTATTTAACCAATGTTAGATCTAAGCTTTACTTTTTTTTTCTCAACATAATTCACAAGTAGCTTACTTTAAGCATAATTTCTCATTCATCACTCAACCATTTTGAGTATATGATATACCATTGTAAAGGTCTCGTGGAGTAGAATATAAAACCATAGTTTTATGATTCAACTCTCCACCTTTACCAATCAAGAATATTCCTCAAAGTTTCCAAAAATTACATATTTTCCAACAGAAAGAAAATAAAAGAGATTATCATTTTCTATCCTAAAGAATATAAACCAATCCTTCTAAATTAAATTGAGGATAGGAGAGAAAATGAAAAAAAAAAGTGTATGTTAGTTCAAAGTTATGCATTTTTTCAAATATTTCATTTTCCCTTCATTCATTTTTCAACTCTACCAAGCATAAGCATTGTAAGGAAAGACAATGCAACTTTTAATTTTTTTTATCTTTCCTACTGAACACACCTATGAAAAGAAAAATTATACTTTTAATCTTTCCATTTTCTATCCCTTCAATTTTTACATCTTTCCAAGTTTCTTTGCACCCTATTAAGCAAAACCTAAATGTATTCATTACTATTTATTATTATTTTTCAAGGAAGCTTACACATGTTCATTTAGACACTAATTTTTATGTTCATTCACATATACCAAAATATGTTTCTTAATTATTCCATGACAACCAATTTTCATATCACAGTAACAATTGATAATTGACTTTGTAGTCAAAGTTTACCAAAACTAGTGGTACACATTTAATATTATTCACATAACACATCCAATGGTCCAAAAAATTTTATATATCAAATATTGTTATACTAAACGACGATAATGACAGTAGGAATGATCACAAAACAATAAGAAAGAAAAATAAGAACATGTAGATTTTATGTGGAAAACTGTTATCGGGAAAAATCACGAGCAGAGGAGGAGAAATTCACTAATGTTGAAAAATAAAAATACAAGAGGTTTTTTTGGCTATGTCCATTTTTTAAGGGTTAAACAACCCTTTTTTTTTAATCAATGTCTAATAGAAGAAGTATAGTCTTATATGGATTCAACTTGTGTGGCAATATCTATATTAGTCAAGATTAGTTGTGGATGGGGATCTGTGGGTGCGAAGGTTCGAGGTTTTAGCCCTCGAACCTTCACCCTCGCAAATCATCAATTTACCTCTCTATTTTATTTTTTTAATAAGTGAGTTGTACTTTGAACTTTTCAAACCAGATCAAATGAGATTCGGATCACACAAGTCTAACAAATATTTCATCAAAACAATATTTCTACTATATGATTCTTAAGAAATGACCAAATGCCCTTTCATTATAAAATTACTAATTTGTCCATTTTAGCTTTTAACTTAGTTTCTTCACAGCAAATAGTTATTTACCAATTCAAAATCTCATAATTCACATTTAACTTTTCATATGAATCCATAGGTGGTAAAATTTATATCCTTGCCCATTTCTCGACTAAAATAGAAAATTTATCGTTTAATCCCTATATATTTTTTAATTTTTTTCAAATTTAGCCCAAAAGTGATTTCTATTACACTTTATATTTTTTATTTTATAATTTACTCCAACCGATATTTATATTTTTTATTTTTTAATTTTACTTTTAGATATAAGTTGGTATCACAGAATTTCAATGAAGGAATTCATAATTGATAATTAGCTTTAATCAGCCAAGTATTCTTGAAAGTAACAAAATGCCGTTCACAAAACTCTAGGTCAAAAAACCTATAAAGAAATTCGGACAGATTTTAATTGGTTTATGTGATCAGTATACCTCCATTTGCACTCATAATCCATTGTTTAATTTCAAACTACATCCAATTTTTTAAATAAAATAAAAATAAAACTAAAAATGATAGAATAAAAAAGAAATAATTTCAGTACATCAATACAACACCAAATCGAGATGTTGTGGTTAATTTATTTCTAGAAATAAGTCGTAATTGTAATTACTCACAGTAATTAAGCAACGGATTTCCAATGGTAACAAATTTCATAATTGTACAGAAAGGGACCATCGGGCCTTACATACAACAAGCAACGAATACAACGACTGACATCCCTACCTTCTACGTAAATATCGAACCAACGCATTGTTCCATTCCATTGCATGGTGCAGTAAAATAAGGTGTTCCCCAAGAAGCTTGGTCGAAAATTGAACTCGAAGTTGTTCCGGTAAGCAAGATGTTGGATGCCAAGATCGTTGTTCTTCGATTTGCAATGGAGGGTCAAATCTGTGCCGCCGTCCAAATCGTTATAGATTAATACATCTGTTTTATGTAGCAGAAGACCCGCTTCGCTCACAACGAAAACCAGCGTTAGAGAGAGCAACCAGTTGATCGGCAAAGGATTCATGTTTGCTGTTGAGGATCTACAAAATAGCATACACGATCTTGAAGTGAAACGAGCTGCTCTCATTTAGGTACTATAGGAGATCTCTGACAATCAAATATAGTCGAGGCTATTGGCCAAATTTGGTATCCTAATAAAGTCGTTTAATTTGGCAAATACAAAGATGGAAATACCTTGTAAATATTATGATTTTTGTCTTCAACTTTTATCTTTATTAAGTGTGCATTGAGAAAACTATCTAATAATTAAATTTGGATGTTATTATTTATAATTATATATAAATGACATGTTCAGATAATTGTTGTTATTATTTAATTAAGTATAACAATCACACTAAAATCAAATTACTCTATAATTTTCCAAACATGCCCTTAAATGATTCAAGTTAATTTAAAACCTTTCTATATAATAATATTTTAATTTTAAAATATAATGATATGTTATATATTTTATTAATTCAGTCTAAATGATCTAAAAATTTTATTGGCTAACTATAATTTTCTATATATTTTAACCTATAATTAACTAAATTATATATTATTGATTATAAATTATTTATATTAAATTTAACTACATTACATAGTATCTATTATTAATAGGGGGATCCATTTATACAGTGTAAAACTTAAGTGGTTCTGCAACCTTTCATAATTTTTTATACAGCTAACTGAACCTTGAAGGTTACAGCGGATTGAACTTTGAAGATTATAGTGGGGGCAATCCGTTTAAGTAAGAGATGAGTGTTACCAGCCGAACAAGATGGCGTTCTGACGTGTTGGTAATGGAGCCTCAATGAATAATAAGCAATCACAACTCAAACATTAAGAAGGGATCATTCTCATGACATTCTGCATTCATGCAAATATCATTCATACACATTTAGTTAGGAGATTTTGAGTCATTTTAATCATGACATCCTAAACACTAGGCATAAATAGGTCCATGAAATGGATTTTTACAGGTCCAGGGAACAGATCGGTGAAAGCACCAGTCTTATCTCCCTGAGCAACAGCGGAGTAGGTCGAAGATTGTAAATCTTATCTCCCTAAGCAGTAGTGGAGCAGACCGAAAGCACCAGCCTTATCTCCCTAAGCAGCAGCGGAGTAGGTCGAAGATTGTAGATCTTATCACCCAAAGTAGTAGTGGAGCAAATCCAAAGGACCAGTCTTATCTCCTTGAGCAGTAGCGGAGTAGGTCGAAGATTGTAGATCTTATCTCCCTAAGCAGTAGCGGAGCAGATCGAAAGCACTAGCCTTATCTCCCTGATCAGCAGCGGAGAAGGTCGAAGATTGTAGATCTTATCTCCCTAAGCAGTAGTGGAGCAGATCGAAAGTACCAGCCTTATCTCCCTAAGCAGTAGTGGAGCAGATCGAAAGCACCAGCCTTACCTCCCTGGGCAGCAGCAGAGTAGGTCGAAGATTGTAGATCTTATCTCCCTAAGAAGTAGTAGGGCAGATCGAAAGCACCAGCCTTATCTCCTTGAGCAGCAGCGGAGTAGGTCGAAGATTGTAGATCTTATCTCCCTAAGCAATAGCGGAGCAGATTGAAAGCACTAACCTTATCTCCCTGAGCAGCAGCGGAGAAGGTCGAAGATTGTAGATCTTATCTCCCTAAGCAGTAGTGGAGTAGATCAAAAGCAGCAGCCTTATCTCCCTAAGCAGTAGTGGAGCAGATCGAAAGCACCAGCCTTACCTCCCTGGGCAGCAGCAGAGTAGGTCGAAGATTGTAGATCTTATCTCCCTAAGAAGTAGTAGGGCAGATCGAAAGCACCAGCCTTATCTCCTTGAGCAGCAGCGGAGTAGGTCGAAGATTGTAGATCTTATCTCCCTAAGCAATAGCGGAGCAGATTGAAAGCACTAACCTTATCTCCCTGAGCAGCAGCGGAGAAGGTCGAAGATTGTAGATCTTATCTCCCTAAGCAGTAGTGGAGTAGATCAAAAGCAGCAGCCTTATCTCCCTAAGCAGTAGTGGAGCAGATCGAAAGCACCAGCCTTATCTCCCTGGGCAACAGCGAAGTAGGTCGAAGATTGTAGATCTTATCTCTCTAAGCAGTAGTAGAGCAGATCGAAAGCACCAGCCCTATCTCCCTGAGCAGCAGCGGAGTAGGTCAAAGATTGTAGATCTTATCTCCCTAAGCAGTAATGGAGCAGACCGAAAACCACAAATCTTATCTCCCTAAGCAGTAGTGGAGCAGATCGAAAACCACAAACCTTACCTCCCTGAAGTTGCAGTGGACCAGATCAGCTACGAATCCTATTTCTCTGAAGTTGTAGTGGAACAGATGGAAGCTATAAATTGCAGATCTTATCTCTCTAAAGTTGCAATAGAGTAGATAATATCAAACCTTATCTCTCTGAAGTTGCAGTAGAGCAGGTTGAAGTAACAAACCTTATCCCCCTAAAAGTCGTAGTGGGGCAGAATAAAACTACGAATCTCGTCCCCTTGAAGTTGCTGCGAAGAAGATTGAAGATGCAAGCCAGATCTCTCTGAAGCGCAGTGGGGTGGATTGAAGCAACAAGACACAATGGACTGGAATGAGGACT
This sequence comes from Gossypium hirsutum, assembly GCF_007990345.1. Taxonomy (NCBI): domain Eukaryota; kingdom Viridiplantae; phylum Streptophyta; class Magnoliopsida; order Malvales; family Malvaceae; genus Gossypium; species Gossypium hirsutum. The sequence continues at coordinate 45,510,574 of NC_053441.1, read as the reverse complement.
ACTTGAAGAAGAGGAGCATCAAAATAAGTCAAGACTGGCGAGACTGGGAAAAATTGGTCTTTCTTAGTCTTTGCTCTGTTCTTGTTACACGATAACGAGCAAAGAGGGGCAGCTGTACAGACCCTATTTTGCCCGGGCCCATATAATAACATGAATTAACCCTAGCCTAAATCTAATACCCAAACCTAGCCCAGCAGGCCTAAACCCATTACCCTAGGGCCCGATAAGCCCAAAGAGCTTAAAATTTCAGAAAACCCTAGCTTTCCCTAAACCTTCTGGCGCCACATCCAACCCTGGTGTCGTACGTCTGCTACCCATGTGCGCCTTCGGCGCGTACACCGCCCGAAGCTTGGCGGCCTTTCACAAAAATGGAAAAAAGCTGCGAATTCTGTCGATACCTGCAAAAAAGGAAGACAAAAACGACAATAGCAGCAGAAACAGACGACACAAACATTTTTCTTTTCTTTTAGTTTCAGTTATAAAATTGAAACATATGGGAAGGAGGGGGGCTGGACTTCCTCACTGTAATTAGGGGGTTTTCTGTTCAGTTTTTTTTCATTTTTAGAATGTACAAAATACCAACAAATCAGAATAAAAAAACCTTGAAGGTGATTATCAATATTCATTGCCATATTTATTTTTGTTTTATCTTTCTTCCTTTTTTATATACTGAAATAAACAAAAAAAGAGGAAAAATAAACTTACCAAAGCCTTCCCGCGCCCTGGTCGTCGGAGGCCGTTTACCAGTGACGGAATAAGTCATTGAGAGGGTTGGTAGTCATTTTTCCCTCGTTTTTTGGGTGTTCTGAGGCCAAATCTGGACTTAGGGGGTCGAGGTCTTTAAAAAGGAAATTTTCACCTTCACCGACCACCGTGTGTGGCCGCGCTGACGCCGGCGACCGACGGCCAATACGGCGGCCAGTGGCCTGACCCTAGGCCGGAGCAGGGCGCGTTTCAGAGAAAATATAAGGGAGGATTTTGTTTTTTTTAAACAAGGCATAAATGAATTTTTTTTAAAAAAAAATTAGTTTAAATAGCAGTGGTGAAACGGCGTCGTTTCGCCTAGGCCCAAAGCTCCTCAAAACGGCGTCGTTTTGACTTGGGTCGGATCGACTCGACCCGAACCGCCTAGGATCCACGTGTTTTTAGAAAAAGAGGTTATTTTCGCCCTTAGTCCTTCTGCTTTTAAGGCTGTTTGCAATTGGGTCCTATCCCTTTTTATTATTTTTTAATTTTACCCCAGATTTCCATTTTTTCTTTCGATTTGGTCCATTTATTCTATTAGAAAATTAATCAATTTAATATAATTAATATTATTATGCAATATTATTATTATGGTATTATTGTATTATTATATTCATGAATTTATACATTACACATATACATATTTTCCATGTTTCATAATCCTAAAATATAAACATAGGTTTTTATAATTTTATGTATAAACACATTTTTATTATTATTTTTATAACTTATATACATATCTACACGTCTATACATATTTTTAATTTTCATATATATATATATATACTTTATATCTTATTATATATATATATATCTTTATATACGTATTTTTAATTTTCATATATGTATAGATGCTTTCATATTCCTTATTATATCTTATACTTTATACACATATACATATACATATACCCTTTTGCAATTTTATAATTAGATTCACTTATTTATTTATTTATTCACACTTTCATTATTATTTTAAAAAACTGTTTCACTTTTATTTTCGTTATTCGGCATGCTATTGATTCGTCTTTTTTTATCTTATTTTTGTCACTATCATTCGTATTACGTTACACTATCATATTTATTATTGTTTCGTATGCCTATCCACAATGTAATTTGTTCTCGCATTTTTTTACGACATTGTGTTTTGCTTTACTCTATACATCAAAATTTGTTTTTCGTATTTTGATATTCGAAAAAATCGTACCCTAACTTACGGGGTTTCGATTTTCTCGATAAATCTAAATACGCGAATCATTTCAAACTCAAGTTTTAAACGATCTCGGGAATTAAGAAAAGATCATGTCCTAACTCACTAGGCATGACCCCCTTTTTTTAAAAATCCGAGATAACCAAATATTTTCTTAAATAAGTAAATTTTTCGGCATGTATACTCGTATCAGGAATTCGATACGTTGTGTCCTAACGCATTGGATATGACATGTCATTTTCTCGAGATAAGGATTTTTCTAAAAAATAATAAAGGCAATATTTCGTATTTGGAAATTCGAGAAGTCGTGCCCTAACTTACTGCACTTTGATTTTTCTCGCGTTGAACCTAAATAACTGAATATCCTTTTAAAATTAAAATAAATGAGGTTTAAATAAAAAAAAATAAAAGACAAGCTTACTCTCAAAATACGAGGTGTCGTGTCTTAACTTAGTGGATGTGACATCTTGTTACTTCGAGATAAGGAGGCATTTTTCATTTTGATTTATTCGAGTAATTTTAAAAATAACACAATATAAAGAGGGATCGTATTTTTAAATTCTTTTCGAGTTTTTTTTTTAATTTTCGATACTAAGACACTAATTAATCAATTAGGTACCAATTTTGGGCATTACAAGGGTGCTAATCCTTCCTCGTACGTAACTGACTCCCGAACCCGTCTTTTTGAATTTCGTAGACCAAAAAGCGTTATTTTAATAAATCGAACCATTTATTAAAAATTAAATAGCCATTTTTTAAGGTGATCTGATCACACCTCATCAAAAAGGATTGGTGGCGACTCCCGTTTTCATTTTTGTTTCAAAATCCAAGTCGACCCCGTTTTATCAAAAAAATGGTGTCAACGTTCTTCGATTTGTAATGGAGGGTCAAATCTGTGCCACCATCCAAATCATTTTAGATTAATACATCTGTTTTATGTAGCAGAAGACCCGCTTCGCTCACAACGAAAACCAGCGTTAGAGGGAGCAACCAGTTGATCGGCAAAGGATTCATGTTTGCTACGGAGGATCTACAAAATAGCATACACGATCTTGAAGTGAAACGAGCTGCTCTCATTTAGGTACTATAGGAGATCTCTGACAATCAAATATAGTCGAGGCTATTGGCCAAATTTGGTATCCTAATAAAGTCGTTTAACTTGGCAAATACAAAGATGGAAATACCTTGTAAATATTATGATTTTTGTCTTCGACTTTTATCTTTATTAAGTGTGCATTGAGAAAACTATCTAATAATTAAATTTGGATGTTATTATTTATAATTATATATAAATGAAATGTTCAGATAATTGTTGTTATTATTTAATTAAGTATAACAATCACACTAAAATCAAATTACTCTATAATTTTCCAAACATGCCCTTAAATGATTCAAGTTAATTTAAAAACCTTTCTATTTAAAATATAATGATATGTTATATATTTTATTAATTCAATCTAAATGATCTAAAAATTTTACTGGCTAACTATAATTTTCTATATATTTTAACCTATAATTAACTAAATTATATATTATTGATTATAAATTATTTATATTAAATTTAACTACATTACATAGTATCTATTATTAATAGGGGATCCATTTATACAGTGTAAAACTTAACTGGTTCTACAACCTTTCATAATTTTTTATACAGCTAATATTTTAACTACTTAATTATTTAATTTATCAATATATTTGTACTTATCATGTGTAACATCCCAAACCCGACCTAAAAGTTATGACCAGATACTGAAGAATTACATTAACTCGTTCAAAGTTTTTGTTCTAATCAAACTCAGTGCATGTTTTGAAAACATAAAATTTTGGCAAAAACTTTCATAGATGTTTTGAAAAACCAAAATTCAAAGACACTTATTTAAAAACCCAAAATTCAAATTCAAAGTTACAAACGTTGGCAGACCATTTTAAATATTAAGATAATCATTCGTTAGAAACCATATATTCTGATATAGGGCTGTGTGCGGACCAAGATCGAGTTGCCAAGTCACGAGAAACTCCTACGAAAGATCCTAGACGAACATATCTGAAATAAAAAAAACAAAGATTAAGATTAAACCGAATCAGATTTGAATTTAAATCCCCAAATTCAATTAAAGGAGCAGCAAGAAATAAAGAAATAGAATAGATGAATCAAACGAAATTGGAAGTATAGAAAGATTGCGAATCGGTCAACAAATTGATTTGGCCAAGAATGCCCAATTTCCAGCAATCAATTGATTCCCAAATTGAAAGAAATCCAATCGGCCAAACCCTAGGAATTGGGGATTTTTGGGTTTCAAATGGGTGCTGCCAATAGGAGAACAACTTAAACGATGAGATCTTGAGTTTAACCAATGCTGGAAAACAAACAAGAACAGCAAAATATTAGATGAGAAATCGGCACAAGTATAAGCAAAGAAAAGTAAAGAAAGAAATCGAAAACAACAAGAATTAAAGGATAAGTCCTAAAGATCCTTGAAATCCCGAAAGATTTCACAAATCTCTTCAAACGGCTCTAATCTCCCCTCCAAAGAATATCGATGGCAAGAAGAAGGTTGAAGATGGCTCCCACAATCAAAAGATTGTTAAAACAACTTCTAAAGAAAACCCAAGAGAGAATTCTTGGAGAAAAACTCAAAGAGAATTCTGCACTTAAACAAATCTGAAATTTAATGTATTTGAGTTGTTCTTTACAAGGTGGCCAGCCATGCCTTTAAATAGGCCTTATAACTAATCCTAATCTAATTAGAAAACTAAAATAAAAAAAGCTCTTAATTATTTTAATATGAAAATTCGGTCAAAGGTCTTTATTTGGGACTCTTGGACTGAATATTTACATAAAAATTTAAACTAAGTAAATAAATAAATAAATAAATAAAAATAAAATTTAAACTTTACAACTTGGGCCACTTTGACAATTTGGCCTAATTTCAACTAAGTATGTATGAATTTCTTGATTGGGCTGGGAATTTGCTTATTGGGCCTTGCCTTCAAGAATTTAGGCTTTTGTGACTCGTATCATATTCTATTTGTAGAAAAGACTTAAGTGATTACTTAATCTTGCAACGAAAAAATTATCAGAGTTTTAGTTTTGAAAATCGTAATCTAGTTTTTTTGTTAACTCGTATGATTTTGCAATTTTACAATCGAAAATATCAAAAACAAATCGACGAACCAAAACAAAACCAAAACAATGTCCAAAAACATATTACAGGTCCAAGAATCCAAAAATATTACTAATGTAAATTACCATATTTAATTAACCGGGAAAAGACAATTCGAGCTCCCGTACGCCGTCTGGTCCTAAGTCGGATGTTCACCTGAAACGTATCAAACAAACGAGTGAGCTTGAAGCCCAACGTGTGACCCGACCCACAAACATAATTTTCTTCTGGTTTTGCATATACAATAATCAGTTCAAAATTTCGTATCACATTTCATAATAGAGCATATCATATATCTTATCCGAGCTTACCATATATTATATCAAATTGTCATAATTTCTGAAACATATATCAGAATGGAATTTCAGAATCATAATCTCAAACACATACTCTTATACAAAATCAGATGTGTGTTTATAATCAGATACAAATGTAGACATAGATCCTACCCCCCATCCGCTACACACCAACTCCATCCAACCAATCACGCCAGTTAGGATTACAGAGTCCATCCATCCAATCACAACGGGTCATGATGGTATGCCACTCATAATGCAGCAGCTGAACTACCAAACATATATTGTGGTTTAATAGCCGAAAATGTAGTAATACTGCCTGAAAACACTTCCTCCAATATCAAAAACCACCCCAATGCACATACAAAATCATAATATCATATGCTCATATTACATAGCCAAATCGAATAGCTTATTTGAATAAATAGCAGAATAAGTTTAACACACATGGTTTACAAAATAGTCATGCTCAATTCACGTACCTACTTATAGCAAATCATAACACATTATTATACTTATCAGAACTTAACTAACATACCTCCTACACTTACCTATGTCTGTTTACTGAAACTTATGCTTTCCTAGGCCTACATAACGCCCACACAGCCTGGCGCATGACCGTGTGGCATTGGGTAGTTTTGAAAACACCCATTGTTTCACGATTTTATCAAGTTTTGATTAATTTTTTGGGTTGTTTTCATACACCTAATGACATAATTGATCAACCGTACAACTAGAACCTACAAATCCTACAATTTTTCATCAAATCATACCAACTAATCGTAAAAAAGAACCATTCAAAATAACATATTATTATCAAAATTCCAACCCCTACAATGAAACCGGGTTCTTACCACTTGGAAACATCAACCAAACCAAAACTTAATCCGTTGGAGGAATTTGATTATTGTTTCCCTCACCTAACCAAAACCATCAAAACTTTTATACCACAAAAAACAAGAATTAAACACTAACCAACCCAAACCTTGCTAAAAAACAAATTAAAGCTAAAATAACAGAAAATTAATTTAACGAACTTACAACACCCTTGGACTACGATTGAAGTGAAAATATCACCCACAAATCAGAGGAGAAAACAGAACGGCAACAAGCAAAAATCAAAGAAGAAGAAGAAAAGAAAACAAAAGACAGAAGAAAAATGAAGAAGAGGGGGAGAGAAGAATGTAAGAGTGGAAAGTGAGAGACATATTTTGGGAAATTTTCATATGTTGTTGGACTAGGATCGAAGTGAGAATATCACCCTCAAATCATAGGAAAAAATGAAACCGCAACAAGCAAAAATCAAAGAAGAAGGAGAAAAGAAAAGAAAAGAAAGAAGAAAAATGGAAAAAAAGGGGAGAGAAGAATGTGAGAGAGATATTTTGGGAAAATTTCATAACTACCCACATCGCATTAAATCCCATTAATTAAGCACTCACCAAATTCCCTCAGAGTTCAAAATAAAAACCAATTTCCACTTTGTACAAACAAAGACTCAAACACATGACTAAATAGTAAGCTAAAGCCTTACCATTAAACCAACAAGCTTATTCTATCATAACTTGAATGAAAATAAGATTCAAGTCAAAAGCCTAGGGATAAGAATTGAGCTAAAAATTAAAAAAATTTCAAATGATAGGATTTGAACTTAGGACCTCTTACACACATACAAAACACACAACCATTGAACCACATTAAATTACTTATCATAATTTTCACAACCTTGATCCAAAACAGGGCATGACCTCTCTTGGTTTCACTAACCCAATTTCTTCTAACTCTGTTTTTTGAGGTGTGACATCATGCATGTAATTTTTTAATCGATTTGATATTTTTATCATATGAATCTAAAATATGGTATATATCAATATATATTTAACAGGCGAAAGTATTTTACATAAAACGAATAGTTAGAAAACTTTAATTTATGTCAAACTTTATATATATGATCTATATAAATTAATATATAAAAAGTTACAAAAGGGTATAAACTCGCGTAAATTTTATATGAGTGGAAGTGAATCTCACTCAATTATTAATTATTTATATTTGCTCAAAAACCAACAAATGATAACAAAGAATTATTGTTCAATGTTAGAGAATGAATACCTCATTTCCCCACACTTTCTCATCACTTCGAATACCCAGAAATGCTCCAAAAGATTAAAAAATGGTTACCTGTGAATGACTGTGCAAGTAACCCAACACCTAAAATTCCAAACATAGAGTAATAGCTAATAAGTCAAAGATTATTATCTTCAAAATCAAACCGAATGGTAAACTCTTGGTTAGATCCGCCTATAATCAATTATAGACATTGGAGTATTTAGATTAGAGCTTGTCAAGGAATTGGCACAACAGTATTTAGATTAATATTTGAAGATTCAAAATCCCTTAAAACTAATTTTATTTCATTAGGATGTGTGTTATAATATATCATACTGGTAAAAGAGGGACTGCGAGAGAGATCTTTAAAGATGGAAATTAAGTGTCCAATATGTGATAGCGAATCTGAATACCTGAAACTTTTGTTCGTAAATTGTGATTTTTATATAACCATTTAATTCGGGAGGACCGATATCTTGCTTGAATTCGATATCGAAATAGAACTTTCAATGGTTGGAACGAGATAAGTTTAAAATGAGAAGACTAGAAGCTCTTATACATTATTCACTTATACTTTATAAAGAATTTGGAAAACAAGGAACGAAGCAATCTCAAAAAATAAAAACTTAATCTAATAACAACTTGGGGTCTGATCATGAACTTGTTCACATCTATTATGGAAGCATGCATGCCATCAGGAGAGGCAAGCATTCTGTGAATTAAAAAACATAATAATTGTTGACGTGATATTTACATACATGCCACTTTTAAAAAAAGTTAATAAACATTTATTTTTCTATCTATTTTTGGGAGAGATTTAAGCATCATATGGACCGTCCCTCTAGCAATATTTAACGGAAGAGGAGACCGATACTTTAACGAAGTGGCCACTGCGAAAGGTGATGGGCGTCGAAACCACCAAATATAAATTCCTACGACAAATATAAAAAATAAATTGAAAGATAGAGTAGTAGGGTCGAATTCACAGGGACTGGTTATCTAATTTCGCCTTTACTTGTGACCAGATCCGTTGTCGCGGCCACAGTCATGCCTAAGACTTGTGCATAGTAGTGCTGAAAAAAATAAAAAAAATAGGGGGTTTAAATTGATAAGGATAATAAAATAATGAAATATGAAGTGTAATAAATAAAAAAATAGATTCAAAAATGAAAAAATAAATTTAAGAAAAAAATAAATGGATAAATACAATATTTTTTTAAGCTTAGCCTTACCCTCGGTATACTCCAATCCTAAATCGATCCTTGAAATAGATTTTCCCTTCCAAGCAATAAGCTGGTTATAATGACCAAGAAAGTCCCGATCGTCAACTTTTCCTTATGTAGTTAATCCCGGTACGACCTGCAAACTGACTCTTGCCAAATTTCTAACTGCGATGCACGTGTTCGCAATTTAAGATTTCGACAACCTTGCGATCTGAAAAGCCCAACTTGAATCAACGGCCTCAACCGCATGGATCGTTTAAATCCGATCTCTATCTCTTTTGACGGAATCCAATTGGCTTTTCCCACCTAGACACACTGATATGATCTTGCCCAGCGAACGTCCTTGGTTCAGCTCATCAAGCGTCATTTGCAATCTTTTGCAAGCTGAATTTTAATTTAATTAAACTCATCTTAGTTAATAATTGAGTTGCTGGACTTTATTAAACTCATCTTAGTTAATAATTGAGTTATTGTTAAACTTTATTTAATATATGTTTCTTTTAATTAATCTAGTTGCTGGAATAATTTATTGATGCATAAAATTTTAAGTATATTTATTTAAGTTAAGTGTTTAATGTGTTTTGTGTTTAATATGAGTTTAAATGTGATTAATATGTTTGTTTAAATGTGTTTGATTGCAGGTGTCTTTTCAGCTGGAAATTGTTACATTCAAGGGTCGTTACAAATTAATTAAAGTGACTTTTCAAGTAGAAATCAGTTACATACAAAAGGAGCATTATATATCATTTAAAGGAGCTGTTATTTCAATTAAAAAAGGAGAGCATTACACCTTAAATTGGCAGCAGTCTTTTCTTATTCCATAACCGATTATTGCTTAAATGGTCACTCCATGAGCTTAAAAGCTGCTGGTGTCCATTCGGCTGGCCAAGAGAGAATTCAAAAGTTTTTTTAAACACCTTTGGATGCTTAAGAATGAAACCTAAGCATTCAGGTGAATTGAATCAACTGAATTAAAGAATTAAATCATATTGAAGGAAGGAGTTACTTAAGCCTAGAATTTCAAAAGTTTGTAAACTTTATTTCAGCTCATTATTAGTTCATTAAGCTAAACAAAAGTGATCTTTTGGTAGGCCTTTCATAGCATTATAAATAGTTGTATTCAGCCTATTGTCTGGGAGACTTTTGCTGAATTTATGCTAAATTTGAGTTTTGTGAGTTATCCAATTCTCTTTGATTCTTTTAGAACCGGTCTAACTTATCAAGCATAGCTTGTGGCGTCTATCATTTCCTTTGTTTGCTGAACTTATCACTTTTGAGTGTGACATTCGTATACCTTTGGTTCCTATCACCATTGATAGCGGGTCAAGGTTTTCCATTGTTTTCTTAAACCGTAAATCACCTAAGAGCCATTTGAGATTTGGGTCAACAATCCAATATTGTTGGTTCTTTTTCGGCCTTAGTCAAAATTATCCATTGTCTTTGCTTAACCATTCTGTTACCTTATTTTAAACCCGTTTCTTTCATTCTTCAGCCTTTTTCTTTGTTTAAAAACTTAGTTCATTTCTAAACGAATCAATTCTACTCAAATTCACGATTGGGCATCAAACGACTCGAATCATTCATGAAATGAGTTCGTATCACACACCAATTTGTTTGCGGGAATCCAAACACAACACGACCGATTCGTCTTCCTAACTGTACGCCAAACAGCTCCAACCCAACGTGCACTTTTTGAATCAAAGCTGAATAAACTGTAAGGGACAGATTTGTACTATCCCATACACCTGAGAGATAGAAAATACTACGTTGAGAGGTTTTTGAGCGGATTCGAATCTCACGATTGTTTTCTTGGAGTAATTTTCGGGCTAAACCTAAAAAAGATTTAGTTAATCATGGAAAAAAATCATACTTTGAAAATAGATTTGTGGAATTGTGGGTGATGGAAAGGGAAAGGGCATTGGAAGGAAATTAAACCAAAAAGGTTGAAAGTAAAAAATAAAATAAAATGGCAGTAGAAAAGTGACGCAGGTAATGGAAAGGAAAAAAAAAGAAAAGAAAAGAATTTATTAAAGCCTAAAGCCAAGTGTGTTCAATTGGTTGTAGCTATTAGGTATTTATTGTAACACCCCTAACCTGTGTCCGTCGCAGGACTAGGGTTACGAGGCATTACCACACAAGACACAGTTCAGTACGGTCATTATCACCTTTCATGCATCAAAGAATAATGATTCATTTATAACATTATCAAACTCGAATATCCACAATTCACTTATACTAATTTTGATTACATGAATCATAAAGCCAATCCAAATCAGTTGTACTTTACTAATCATGAATCATAAATAGGCAAACTTCAAAATTGAACCAATTCAATTCGGTTACCAATTCTAAATTTTGAATCAAGCTAACATACATCAAAACTCAATTGAACATGTTTCATAATTATTAAATTCGAACTAAAATTGTATAGATCAAAAGCCATGTTCACATACTTAATAATTAACTTATTTCAAGCATATATCCTTACTTTTCATATCTAGAAAATATATCAGTACATAATTTCATTAGCTAAATATCAAACGTTTCATTTCATTACTTCTGTATATGCACATAATGAAACCAATCGAACCAATATATACAACTAATGTCCATTCACATATACTACATTAGCAACTTTACAATATAATCGAACATACTTTTTATGTCATTATAATATATGCATTTTACCCTAAATACAAAAGCCATTTCTATGTATATCTACCGGATCAACATTAACCTAATTCATTAAATATTTCATAACCATACCAATTTCATATGCTATACTTATTAATCTATATTTAAACTTCCACACGGTATAATAGGTATGCATATATAATACACATAAAGAAGCATCTCCATTTAACACATTCAATTATGATTATTACCAATTTTAAACACCAGTGCCGAAACAATTCATACTAAAGTACCTATCTGTCATATACCAAATTATTTAACCTCATATATGGCACATTTTAAAACTCAAATATTAAACCTAACCTTTTGATCTTTCATTACCGAATCTCAAACAAAGCATATCAACCAAAGTAATCATATAACATATTCAATATTTACTTCCACCAACCGTACCTAACTAGACAACCATTCAAGCATAATATATGTACATACTTTGCAATTATAACCAAATCAAAACAATCAATACACAATCGAATATTTAATCATCATTTTACCTCATTACTAAGCCGAATTATAAAATCATCCACAAAGACATAACACACCATGTATCAAGCTTACCAAAGATGAGCTAATCATAAGCTTTTCATAACATTACTCAATCAAGACATGTAACCAAAACAATATACTTACAAGCCATTAAACATACTAACCAAAACGAGTTTATACCATGACTGAATATACACAACACTAGCATCATGATCAAGCCAATTTCGCATGGCTATCTGTATATACAATTATCAAAACCAAACATAATAAAACTAGTTTATACATACCATATGTTCAAAGTTCTAAGCTTTCAACATACCGAGATTGAGATCGATAGTGTGACAGATTTCCTTGACGATCCCCGAGCTCGTAATTACCTTCCAAAGTTTAAAAAAAACAATGAATGAACAAACACACAATAAGCTTAAATAGCTTAGTAAGTTGTAAGCAAATAGTTTTCAATGTACACATACAAATTATACAAGTAGGTCGAATTTTACAAATCCCGTACACATACATATATATACCCATATATAAGTAATTCATTCATCTTTTCATGCTATACATAATACTTACCTTTATTTTCAACTTCTTATAATTCACACATACTTGAAATTGTTCAATTCAAATACACATTTAGTTTTTTCCATATAATTTCCCGATATACCATTCAGATTCAAAGAAAAGATGCTCAGATTGCTCAAAAGCTCATACAACGGCAACGTCCCATACAGGGTCTTATATGTAATCAAATAACGATGTCACACTCCCAGACAGGGTCTTACACGTAATCATATACGACGTCAATGTCCCAGACATGGTCTTACACGTAAATATTAAATCGATGCCAGCGTCCCAGACGTGGTCTTACATGATATCACATTTCAGCATTCCTGTGATTCGTATAGTTATCGGATGTCGTAAATCAATTGAATTAATTTTCCTATGTTAAATACAATTCGGCATTATAGTTTTCATACATACATTATGATACAGCAATGTATAAATTAAGTACATTAAATTTAACATCACTTATTCACTTACGAACTTACCTCGGACAAAGACGAACGAAATGGGACGACTACTCAACCACTTTTGATTTCCCCCGTTCCAAATCCGATTTCCTCTTTTCTTGATCTAATTCAATACAAATTTGACTTATTTATCATATATTCATTCAAATTTATTCAAAAACATATAAATGGTAAATTTGCATTTTATCTCCTAACATTTTACATTTTCTCAATTTAGTCCCTATTTTGAAACAACTCAAAATATTCAAAATTTCAATACACCCTAGTTAGGCCGAATCTACCTTAGGTCTCTAACAACCAAATTTTATCATTTATTTCACATTTTGACCCTTCAATTTACAAAATTCACAATTTAATCCTTAATACACATTTTTACTAAAAATCACTTAATTAAACATAATAATCTATCAACCAAGATTTATTTTTCATCATCAAACAACAAATTCATCACATTATCAACAATGGAAATTCTCAAATTCATCATCAACTCCAACAATTAATACATGGGCCAGGTAATATACTAAGCAAAGATCACAAAAACATAAAAATTATCAAAAACAAAGCAAAACATATTCCAAAATTTAGCTTCCAAAGTGCCGAATACTTAAAACACAAAAATGTCTTCTTTGTTCTTCAAGTTTCGTAAAAAAATGAAGCCAAATGCATGGCATTTTGTGTTTTATTTTATTTAATATCATGTTATTTACTTTTTATTATTTTAACCTTAGTAAAAGCTTAATATAAATTACTTAATTCATGGACATAAATGTCCACTAACCTTATAATGGTATATTAACCTTTTAAGGACTTCCCTTAAATAAAATCATAACAAATTAGCATATTAACAATGAGAATGCCACTTTTACTTTTTATGCGATTTAGCCCTTTTCACAAATTAAGCACACAAACGGATAAATTAATTTACGAAAATTTCACACATGTCAATTCACATACTATAAGCATGAAAAATAATATTAAAATATTTTTCTGACTCAGATTCATGGTCCCGAAACCACTATCTGACTAGGGTTTAAATCGGGCTATTACAACTCTACCCCCTAAAGGATTTTCATCCCCGAAAATCTTACCGGCGAATAGGTTTGGATAATGTTCTCTAATAGCATCCTCGGGCTCCCATGTAGCCTCTTCAACACTGAGTTGATGCCACATTAATTTTACTAACAAATTTTCTTATTTCATAACTCTTTAATCTTGTGAGCTAAGATACTAATCGGTTTTTCTTCATAAGTCATATTGGACTGAATTTCTATCTCTGATGGAGAAATTACATGCGAGGGATTAGATCTGTATCATCAAAGCATCAATACGTGAAACACATTGTATATCTTTTCTAACTTAGGTGGCAACAAGAATCTATAAGCAACCGACCCGATACGATCAATAATCTCATACGGCCCAATGAATTCAGACTCAATTTACCTTTACGACCAAACCGGAGTATTTTCTTCCACGGTGATACTTTGAAAAACACTTTATCCCCGATCTAAAACTCAATATCTTTTCATTTTAAGTCTGCATACGATTTCTGACGATCTAACCCTACTTTCAGACTATCACGAATCACTTTCATTTTCTGTTCAGTCTATTCGATTAAATCGACTCCGTGTATCTTATTCTCACTGAGCTCTGTCCAATAAAAAGGTGTTTGACATTTACGACCGTACAAGGCCTCGTAAGCTGCCATAATTGATTGAAATCTATTATTATACACAAATTCAATCAGTGGCAAGTATAGTTCCCACATACTTTCAAACTCGAGAATGCAACATTTGCACATATCCTTGAGTATCTGAATAATCCGCTTGGATTGACCATCCGTCTGTGGGTGAAAAGTAGTGCTAAAGTGTAATTTCGTACCTAATGCATCTTGCAGTTTCTTCCAAAACTGCGATGTGAACCTCAAATCTCTATCCGAAACAATAGAAATAGGTACTTCGTGCAATCTAACAACCTGGGAGATGTACAACTCAGCAAGCTTACCAAGCGAACAATCCATGCGTACCGAAATGAAATGAGTCGACTTCGTTAATCTATCAACCACTACCCAGACCGCATCTTTCTTATTCAATGACAGAGGCAAACTCGATACAAAATACATTGTGATTCTGTCTCATTTCAACTCGGGAATCACAATCGACTGTAGTAACCCAGACGGCACTTGATGCTCAGTTTTGACTTGCTGACAGACTAAACATTTCGAAACAAATTCAGAGATATCATGCTTCATACCAGCCCACTAGTAAATTTGTTTTAGATTGTTATACTTTTTTGTACTTCTCGGATGTACTGATAGTCTACTGTTGTGAGCTTCGTTCAAAATCACCTGAATCAACTCTGGATTTCTCATATCACAAATCCAGTCTCTGAACCTCAAACAACTTTCAGCATCAATTTGAAACTCTGAATCAATATTCAGAATGACAATGAAATAAAATACTTTGAATCTCATCATCTAGAGCACACCTTCAAATGATTTGGTCTACATAGTGTTTGAATAAAAATGCCTCATCCTAGTAATACTGCTTAGCGTCATGGAAAAAAAATTGGTATTTGATTTGTGAGGTTAGGTGGCAGCAGCCCACTAACCAAAAAATTTACATTGTCAGCATAACATGGTAATATCATGGCAACAAATAACTACAAATCTGGAAAATCTTTTTGGATGCACTGAATATGATCGTCTTCATGTCCTGCTTCAAGTCGAGACAAGTGATCAGCCACTTAAATTTCTGTGCCTTTTCTGTCTTCAATTTCCAGATAAAATTCCTGCAATAACAATATCCATCAAATCAATCTAGGCTTGGCATCTTTCTTTTTCACCACGTATTTAATGGTAGAGTGATTTGTATAAACCGTCACTTTGGTGCCTACTAAATAAACCCTGAATTTGTTAAAGGTGAATACCACAACCAACAACTCATTCTCAGTAGTAGTATAATTTAGTTATGAACTAGTCAACGTCTGGCTTGCATAGTAGATAGCATGGAATACTTTGTTCTTCCTTTGCCCAAGCACTGCCCCTGCGGTAAAATCACTAGCATCACACATAAGTTCGAAAGGTAGATTCTAATCTGGTGCTATGACTATTGGTTTTGTGACTAGCCATTTCTTCAACTACTCAAATGCTTGTAAGCACTGATCATCAAAATTGAAAGATTTGTTGTGTTCTAACAATATACAAAGGGGTATTGATATTTTTTAGAAATCCTTGATGAATCATCTGTAGAATCCTGCATGGACCAAAAAATTGTGAATACCTTTAATTGTGGACGGTGGTGGCAATTTCTCAGTAACTTCAATTTTTGCCTTGTCGATGAAAATTCCTTACGGTAAAATTTTATGTCCCAGAACGATGCATTCACGAGACATGAAGTGGCATTTCTCCCAATTTAGAACAAGGTTGGTTTTTCACATCGATAAAGAACTAATTCCATATTTATTAAATAATCTTCAAACATATCACCAAATATCAAGAAGTCGTCCATGAACACTTCTAAGAATTTTTCCATCATGTCCGGAAACATTTCCATTAGGGAACACTGAAATGTTGTAGGGGCAATGCATAATCCAAATGGAACTCGTCGAAATGCAAAAGTTCCATAAGGACATGTGAATGTAGTCTTCTCTTGATCAACAGGAGCTATGGCAATCTGGTTATACCCCGAATAACTATCCAGAAAATAATAGAAGGCTTTCCTCGGTAATCGATCTAGCATCTGATTGATAAATGGTAGAGGAAAATGGTCCTTCCTTGTGGTTTTGTTGAGCTTCCAATAGTCCATACAAACCCTCCATCTCATGATAATACAAGTAGAAATTAGTTTGTTGTTATCATTACTTACCACGGTGACACCCCTTTTTTTAGTAGGAAATCGTTATTTGTATTAGATCTTTCATCTGATATGGATCTTTTACAATCTAGTCGAGAAACCCCCTAAATCTTGAAATCCATCATTAATTCTTGTGTTTTGTCAATCAAAAGTCTCATGTAGGTAATCCAGATCATAATTGGATGTGAGAATCATCATACGAGATAGCGGAAGCCATGTGTATGCTCTTTTACGAAGATTCGAGTCAAAATTTGAAATTGCCAATCGCACACAGCCTACCAAATGGGCGTGTGACCAGCCTGTGTGGATCATACAGCCTGACACATGACCATGTCCCTCTATAATCCCCCACATCTTTGGATCGCACATGATCCTATCATACGGCTATATGGCTTTTGTACCTCACCTATTCAAATCACACATAGCCTGGTGCTTCGTACACGGTCCTACACACAGTCGTGTGGCCCCTAAAATTAAAAAATTACAGTTCTATCTTAACTTTTACTATTATATTCAAATCAGCCCCTGATTAGGTTTTTAGTGGCATTTAGTGAACTAGATTATGCAATTACTTCCTGGATTAGAAATAAAACAACGAGATTATGGATGATTGAATTTATTAATTGAATTACTCTTGATTGATTCCCTAAATAGTGAATAATGTTACATGTACTTCATGAATACCCGATTGAATGATCCAAATGCCTAAATTGTTTGCAAAATTGGATGCCTAATTTATTCATGATTTTCATTGATTGGTTATGAGATTAAAAGTAAACAATATATTGATTGAATGTCTTAGAATGTATTATTTTGTATTTTTATGGGTTAGGATGATATGATCGACGGAAAAAATAGGAGTATCTCTATATTTAATCATTTATTATGTACTCACAGCTATAGCATATTCCAACGGTGATGGTCTCGTTGTGTACCCACAGTTACAACAGATGCTAACTGCGATGTTTTCATGTGTTGTCACGGTCCCTCTGACATATTTTATCTGGGTGATGGTCGTCTTTCCACAGTTACCGACAGCTTTTGTCTTCAATTACCCGAATTCTAATGTAGTCTTAAGTTCACAAATTGGAGTGATGGTGGAGGGAGTTCAGGGGAACTCCAATCTTTTGAGCGCTAGTGGTTAGGGGTAGGAAAATAGATTTTTAAATCAATTTTTATATGGCATATTTGACAATTTATGCATACATGACTGAATTTTCTTGATGAAACGATTGAACTGATTTTGTACATATATCTTTTGTGAACAATATGAATAATTTTGAATTTGATTCAATTGATTATCTATGTTTGAGAATATTATTAATGTGTGACTAAAGTAGCAACATCGAATTACCGCATTTAAAATTGACAGATATTTGTAACCGATTGTTATTCTTGATAATGGTGAATGATGTTATTTAATATTAAATGATTTGGTTTATTGTAAAGGGACTCACATTGAGCTTCAATAGCTCACTCCCCATAATTTCCATCTTTAGAAATAATCATTTAGGCTAGATTGCAGACATGACACTCGGATGATCTTGACTTTTGTTTCATCTTTATTTTCATTAGTGTTTTTATTTTTAATTCCTTAGCAAGTAGAGTTATTTTCCATTTACTTTTACTATGTACCGTGGTTTGGGATTTAGTTTTAATTTAATTGTTACATGCATCTCATTCAATATAGGTTATTATTTGTTAATATGATTAAACCAAATTATTTTATTAAAAATACTTATGTTTTAATTCTGTTGTTAGCTCTAATAAGTTCAACTACAATATAAATTTTAAATCACCTGAATAAACTTGAGTTTTAAAGGAAAATGGATTTTGATAAAGACCGAGTCACTTTGGCGGTTAATAAAATCTATCAAATTCGGGTCTTCCGTCTAGGCCAGGTTTAGGAGGTTACATTTAGTGATTTTAGAACTATAGGTTCACAAAACTCGGATTGTGGGAATTGGGTAAGTCTCCATGCATAATATTAGAATGGATATTTTGGGGGGGAAAACCTGCCATAGAAATCTTTTAAAAACTAACTTTTTGTAGGAAAATAAGCCTAAGACTGTAGTGTCGGTCCTACTTAAGGTTTCTTATTTATGATATATGAGTGAGGCAAAATTCTTGCATTGTAGACGTATTTTAGCTAATGTTTGAACTTTTGAAAGAAAATATAGATAAACCAAGAACTACTTAGACTATCACTTCTAGAATGAGTACTCAAGTTAAACGTGGTAGAGGTAGACCTCATAAGGCTGCACCCATAGTGCCGCCCACTATTCATTGCAAGGATCCAATTTACAAGGATTATTATGTTGAAAACTCCACTACTAACAGTGGTGGAGGCCAAGCAAGCGGCTAGGAAGACGATAATGATGTCGTAACACAGGGAATGCTCAGGGCATTGGAACGAGTTGCTAGAGCCTGAGGTGGATCAGGGAATCGCAGAACCATGCAGAGAGACTCCAGTTAAATGAGGCTGAGATGTTTAGAGAAATTTCTACTGCGACTCTCACTGTGGCTGAGTATTGGTTAGAGTCGACTGAAAGGATTTTGGAAGATTTAGATTGTAGGCCAGAGCAGAAATTGAAGGGTACGATGTCCTTGCTTAGGGTGGAAGTATATCGTTGGTGGCGGGCTGTGGTAAGAGGTACACAAGACAAGTGGATCACATAGGATTATTTTCTAGGAGCGTTCCAAAAAATGTTTTTGGGCACGAGGTATGGAGAAGCACGCAAGCTCAAATTTATCAAGCGAAGGCAATGGGATAAGTTGGTGGCGAAGTATGAAGCTGAGTTCTTAAAGCTCAGCCAATATATACAACGAATGAGAGCCACTGAACAAGACAAAAGTGTACGGTTTGAGAATGGGTTGTGAAATGACATTAGGATGCAAGTTGCTCCGCATCAGGAGAGGGTGTTTGAAATTCTTGTGGAAAAAGCCAAAATAGTAGAGGAGATAAAACAAGCAAACCATGCTCAATGGGAGAAAAGTAAAAACACAGTTAAAAAAGATTCAGATATTTTTGGTTTGGACACCCTTCTTGTCAAGCGGGTTAAAGAAGATAACCCTCAACAAAAAGGGCCGGTGGTGAACCCTAAGAATGATAAACCTACTTGTGATTATTTTGGAAGGCACCACCTGGGTGAATGTTGGAAGAAGAGAGGCACTTGTTTGATATGTCGGTCAATAGAACACCTTATAAGAAACTGTCCTCGACGAGTAGACCAAACCCAAGCTCTGGCCCAAAATCATGCCAAAAACTAGAGGCCGGCCCAACTACCTCTGAGGGGCCGAGGCTAGAATAGGAACAAAAATAATGTCACAACGGGTGTAAACATAACAGAGGCTAGATAGTCTGCCCTTGTTTACACTGTCAAGGGTTAAGAGGATAGTGATAAGTCTGACAATGTCACCAGTATTCTACCCTAGAAAAATTTAGGATTTCACTCATCCATATGATCATGTAGGGTGTGTAAAAAAAGGAATCAGAGTAGCGTAGTGGAAGTGTGGTGTTTGAATAAGGAATTTTCGTATCTTACTTGTTAACATGCCAGTAGGAAAATTTTGATGACAAAATTTCTTCAAAGAGGGGAGAACTATAACACCAAAAAAACTAGAGGTTAGAATTTTAAAATTTACATAATCTAGATCCTAGCATTAATGGTTAAGAGCTTAGTAAAATCTTTAGAGAACCAAGGTTCAAAATCCCACTTTTTTTCCACTTTTCCTTTTTATTTTTTTGCACTTAAGAAACCAAGGTTAAAGTAGTTTATGTATTATTTGTGGTAAAATATGGCCATAGAATGGGCATTAGCCCAACGACCAAGCTCCATCCTTTCATTCCCTTGATTTTAAGTTCAAGTCATGTTAGTTTCACTTCCTTTTCTTTAATTTTTCCTTAATTTTTGCCAAAAAGGGTTAATTGCCAAACAACCTTTATTTTTTTCAAAGTCCAACTAGTAAACCACTTCCTAACACAATTAGTATTTCCTATTTGATTCTAACTCAAATTGAAATCCCCATGCTCCCTATTTATTCTCAATTTTCTCTACAAACCCTCTTTTGTAAAATTGTCTCAAAGTTCTTGCTCGAAATTTAGTTCTTGAATCCTAACTTTGCAATCAAGTCCAAATCAAATCATTTATCATCAATAGTTGGATTTCGCGCCATCAATCTCGGTATGTTTTTCTCATTTCCCAATAGCTAGATCTCATCAATTTTGGGAAATCATTGTTTTTATTAAGTCTTTCATCCAATACGAATCTTTTACAATCTTATTGAAAAACCCTCTAAATCTTGAAATCCATCATTAATTCTTGTGTTCTGTTAATAAAAAGTCTCGTGTAGGTAATCCATAGCATACTTGGGCATGAGAATCATTGGACGAGACACTGGAAGTCAGGTGTGTGTACGTTTATGAAAAATTGAGTCAAATTTTAAAACTACCAGTCGCATACAGCCTATCACACGACCATGTCCATTTGTAATCCCTCGCATCTTCGCTTTGTACACGTCCTGGGGCCTCGCACATGGTCCGGTCCACGGTCTTGTGGCCCCTAAAACTCAAAGAATATAATTTTGACTTAACTTTTATTATTATATTCAAATCAGTCCCTGATTAGGTTTTTAATGGCATTTAGAGAAGTAGATTATGCAATTAGGTCTTGGATTAGGAATAGAACAACGAGATTTATGGATGATTGAATTTATTACTTGAATTACTCTTGATTGATTACCTAAATAGTGAATAATGTTACATGTACTTCATAAATACCCGATTGAATGATCTGAATGCTAAATTGTTTGCAAAATTGGATGCCTAATTTATTCATGATTTTCATTGATTGGTTATGAGAATAAAAGTAAAAAATATATTGACTGAATGTCTTGGAATGTATTTTTTTACATTTGCATGGGTTAGGATGATATGATTGGATGAAAAACCAACAGTATATTTGCATTTAATCATTCGCTGTTTACACATAGTTATAGCAGACTCCAATTGCACCAGTCATGCAGTGTACCTACAATTGTAGAAGATCCTAGCTATGACGTTTTCACTGTGCTCTCACGGTCCCTCTAACAATTCTTATCTACGAAATGGTTGTTTTTCCACAGTTACCGGTAGCTTTAATCTGCAATTACCCAAATTTAAATGTGGTATTAAGTCCACAAATTAGAGTGATGGTGGAGAGAGTTCGACGGAACTCCCAATTTTGGAGTGCTATTGGTTGGGGGTAGGACAACCGATTTTTGTATGAAATATTTGACAATTTATGCATAAATGACAAAATTGTCTTGATGAAACGATTGAACTAATTTTTTACATATATCTTTCATGAATAGTACGACTAACTCTGAAATTGATTTAGTTTATTGTCAATGTTTGAGAATATTATTAATGTGTGACTGAAGTAGCAACATGAAATTACTGAATTTGAAATTGACAGATATTTATAACCGATTGTTATTCTTGATAATGATGTATGATGTTATTTCATACTAAATGATTTGGTTTATTATAAAGGGACACACATTGAGCTTCCATAGCTCATTCCCTCTAATTTCCATCTTTACAGATAATCCTTCAGGCTAGATTGCAGACATGACATTCGGAGCATCTCGACTTTTGTTTCATCTTTATTTTCGTTAATGTTATTGTTTTTAATTCCTTAAGAGGTAAAGTTATTTTCCATTTTATTTTAATATGAACCATGGTTTAAGATTTAGTTTTAATTTAATTGTTAGATGCATCTCATTCATTATATGTTATAAAATTTAGGTTATTATTTGTTAATATGTGATTAAACTGAATTGTTTTATTAAAAAGACTTACATTTCAATGTTTTTGTTAACTTTATAATAAGTTAAACCTAAACAAACTAGAGGTTTTAAAAAAATTGATTTTGATAAAGACCGAGCCACTTCGGTAATTAATGTACTCTCCCAAATTCGAGTCTACCGTGTAAACTGAATTGGGGTGGTTACAATCATTCTTATAGATTTAATTTTTTCTCATAAGTCATAACTCATTCATTTATTTCAGAGTAATAATTTTAGTACATAAATACAACACAAATAAGAGATGTTTCAGCTTATTCATTTAAAAGAAATTAAGTCTTTATTGTAAATAGTGAGAGTGATTAAGCAACACTAATTCCAATGGTAACAAGTAGTAGAATTCTTGGATTTGTCAGACTCCATCAAACATGGACCATTGGGCCTAACATTCCATGAGCAATAAGTACAGGTATCTCTCTCTGATGTATAAATGTCGAACCAATGCCTTGTTGCATCCCACTGCATGCTGCAGTAAAACAAGGTAGTCCCCTTGGGCGAAACTTGACCTCAAAGTAGTCGCGGTAAGCAAGAAGTTGGACACCGAGATCATCTTGCTTCGATTTGCAATGGATGGTGAGAAAAGTCCCATTTTGCAAATCATTATAAATTAATAAATCCACTTTGTGTACCAAAATACCCGCTTCACTCGCAACAAAAAGAAGCATTAGAGACAGTAACCAGTTGATTGGCGAAGGATTCATGTTTGCTTCTGATGGTCAGCAAATTGCAAAAGAGCTTAAAAATGATTTTGAAGTGAAATGGACTGCTCTCGTTTGCTTATTGGAAATAATCATATATAATTGAGGATATTAGCCAAATAAGGTATCCTATTTATTTAGTTTTCAAAATAGGTATCCTATTTAATATGGCAATACAATGATGAAATTTTTTTTGCTAATATGGAAAATTATAGGTAGATCTGTTCATGAGTCGAGCTATTTTTCGAGGCCTAAAGGCCCGCTCAAAATTTGAGAGAGTTTTGACAAAAATATTAGACTCATTTAAAATATGAGTTGGGGTTGGGCTCGATCTTGAACATTCAAGGCCCAAGCTCGACCTAGTTCTACCTGACTGTTCTCAAAGGGAGATGAAGGCTCAAACATAGGAGACTACATTGTTTGGAGGGGCAACCACAAACCCCGAATATGGATCGTAAAATGGACATGAAGAATAAAAAAACACATAAAAATTAAATCTATTTTAACATATAATACTATAGTGTAAATGTTAAAAAAGGTTAACATTCTTATATATGAAATCTTAATAAATGAACAATATATAAAATTATCAAATATTAAATTAAAATAATATAAATATTTTTAAAAAAAATCAAAATAGTAATATGGGTGAGCCTAAAATGGGCTCCGATTAGCCTTTAATAAATATGAGTGGGTTTGTATGAAATTTTAAGTCCATATCTCAGGCTAAATCAAGCTTAGGCATACTAGAAAAAAATGAAGGATAGTTGGAATCTACACATTGATTTTTTTGTCACAATTTTTGTTGAACCATATGCATCAATAGGTGCCTGTACAGCTCCTATGGGATACAATTTTATCGTAATCAACCAACTTTGTCAAGAAATATTACTTGTTTTAGGCGAGGAGGTTGATAGCTAGATCTTGAATCAACTTACTGGTCTTACGGTATATCTCACTATAGAGAAAAATACCAAAGATCTGTATTTGTTTATGATACTATGCAATTTCTGTAGCTAGATGTGCATACAATATGCATGGGATAGGCTGCTTGAATGGGATCTTTTCTCCTGGTCAGAAGAGAAATTACCAAACGTCTAGCATTCCCTCGCACTGGGCGCCAATAAATTTTTTTTATTTGATGGAAAGAAAAAAGAAGAATATGCCTTCGCCATATGAAATATGAATTAGTAAGTAATAATAGCATGACACTTCGAATTCGATATGATTTTTTTCTTTTTTTTCAAAACATTAGATTATGTATCAAAAGAGTAGTATGAGAGAAACGGCATTTCCAATTTTATCTTAGTTGTCGTGGACCCATCTCAGCGTCACAATCTGTAACAAATATAAAATATGTTAATATCATACTTAAACTCGACACGACTCAGCCTATTGATGCTTCTAATTGGAGGGAATATTTTAATATTAGGATTATAAATTTAATCTATATCTATCTAGACAAAGATGGCTAATTAATATATATTAAATTCTGATTTAGTTTACTGTAATTAAATAAAAAGGTAATAGTTATTATGTAATTTGATTTGTTAAAATGAGTAAGATATAAGTAATAGTAATACACTATTAAATTCTTGAATAATTAATTTTTAGTTTATAAATAAAATTTGATTAAATTTTAATTTGATACATATATTTTGATTTAATGTGATTATATTCGTGAAATTATGATCACGATTTAAATTTACAAATTAAAATTTGACTTTGATTTAATTGTACATATTTAACGAAATAAATGATATTTTTTATTTTCGCATTGGATAAATATAGTTACTTGCATTGTAGATAGTGAAATTTTGGACCAATTACAAAGCGTCACATGTTAAGTTAAAATTACTATGGGTCAAGCTGGAATTACTATGGATAAAAATAATGACATCATATACTATGTCATAATTATTTTTATTTAGTTAATTTAAATTAATTAAGATATAATAATATAAATTTATATTATCACTAATTAAAAATAAAATAATGAAGGTCTTGTTTCATAATCCATTGAAAATTTTAAATCAACTGAAAAATTAAAATTGTAACACCTTAAACCTGACCCGAACAGTGGATCCGGACCATACGATATCACAACCCAATATAATCGAAGTATTACTTTCATTATTATTAACTGCAATAATAAAAGAATAAAGACAAAGAATACAGTTGGTATTGTTGTTAAGTAAATTGAATTTTTCCAAGAATTTATGTCGAATAAACTTAAATTTTATATACAACAATTTCACAAATAAAAATTAGCTTAGGTTAACAATCGCCTAATATCTTAACCCCTTAATTTGATTTACAACAATTACCCTAAGACTCCACCTTTAGGTTGCCCCGGTGTAAGTAAGTTACCGCTAATAAACAAATTTGTCAATGTGCGGCAAATCCTGGCTTGGTCCATTCTCGAACTTTTAAAATTTCTTATTTACCTGCAATGCATAACAACAAAAGTAAGTTCTACAGAACTTAATGAGTTTTCATATCTTACTAACACAAGACTAATACGATTGCACTTCGTGGCTGGGACTTCACGATGGGTTTTTCAGTATTAAGATAGTATGCCATCCTCCTTTTCACAGTAGATGAGTCCTTGGTGGGTTTTTTATACTAATTCCAATTTTTAGTATTGCCTTCATGACTTTTATGCAACTAACTCCTTGAGAGAGAAATCCTCGCGGATTCCTACTTACGAACTTACAAAAGATAATCCTTAAATAATACCCATATTTCTCCTTGCACAAATTACTACAGATATCCACATAAGACCGTTCTTGGCGGATAGTCCCTCTTACAGGTTGTTAATAGCGTTTTGTGTAACACCCCTTATCCGAGACCATTGCCGGAGTCGAGCACGAGGCGTTACCTGACTTAACTTACTAATTCAGAGCATAAAAATTTGCTTTTAAAATTAATTCACTCACGTTCAATCAATATATCCCTAAAAAGGACCCTCGAGACCCTCAAACATGCAACGAAAACGGTTCGGGTCCAAACCGGGAACATTAAAATTTTTTCGAATACTTAAATAAATAAAAATAATTTATTCACTATTCATAATAAAACTGTCCACTTGCGTGACAATCACTAATTTAATTATAAATTGAGTTACGAAACTCAAAATTTAGATCCGTAAATTTTTCCTAAAACTAGACTCAAATATCTACTTATTAAAAAATTTCCAGATTTTTTGGGTTAGCCAAATACTACAGTTAATTCAATAAATTCTCCCATGTTTCACTATCCGACGGTTCTGACCTCTATTCACTAGAAATCAATTATCTCATCGTTTGCCTACACCGTTTTTTTTCATGTGAAAATAGACTCAATAAGATTTAAATATATATCCTATTCAGTCTCTAATTCCATTTCTACTATCCTTGGTGATTTTTCAAATTCACGTCAATGTTGCTATCCAAAAACTATTCCATTGCAAATTTTTACTCTTTTATAATTTCTTTATATTAACTATCATTTAGGCATACATAACACCAAAATATGTTCTTAAATAGTCATTTCAATAGCTAACCATTATCGAGTACTTACACTCTATTCATTAGCCATATCATAAGGACACACAGACAAAATGACTAAGTCCCTATACATGCCATAACTTAAAACATTTCAAGTCACAAAATACCGAGATGGTCTGTTGATAGTGTGACACGATCTCCGATGCCCCTTACGATCCCCTAATTGGCTTGGCGATACAATAAAAAGGAAGGAAAATAAAGGGGGTAAGCATAAAGCTTAGTAAATTTACAAGCAAATAAATAAAAGCATTTATCATAAATAATTATACTCATAAATTATCATCAAGTATCATGATTATAACTTACTCCTCTCATACTGAATTTTTTGTTACCAACTGATAACTGAGATATTCTTAACCTTTACAACTCACCTGAATCTATTTATTATTCTTTTACCTGAACTTTCATGTAACAAGGTCTATTTACTAGCCCGTTGAACCATTTGGAATACTAAGGATTCTTGAATCTCCTATCTGATAATAACATGCCAAAGCCATGTCCCAAACATGGTCTTACATGGGATGTTTCCTGTACTACAAATGTCATATCCCAGATATGGTCTTACATGTGTGTTCTCATATAGGTGACCATGCCATGTCCTAGACCTAGTCTTACGGGGGACCTCTCATCTCAGTACCAATGCCATGTCCCAGACTTGGTCTTACGTGGGACCCCTCATAACCTCAATAACGCCAATGTCATGTCTCAGACATGGTCTTACATGGGGTCTCATCCCCCTAATGTCATGACATTTGTATCCGATACATTCCTAATGTTTCAACAGGACTTTTTAACACTTATTCTTGCTGGAAAAAAACAACATTAATAATAATTATTGAAATATTGCATTTATTTACTGTAAACTTACCTCGATACAAAATACGATCAAATCTAGCAACTTAGTTCTCAACCTTTTTCTTTCTCCGGTCTAACTCTGGATTTTATTCCTTTTAATCTATAATAGAAAATTTAGCTTTTTTAATACTCACATTTGTCAAAACAGTCCTTGACTCGAACTTTGGCAAAATTATGATTTTGCCCCTAAACTTTTGCATATTTACACTTTTTCCCCAAAGCTCAGAAATTAAACTTCATCCCTTATTTTTATGTTTTATGATATGCTGAACATCTTTTCCTTCTATGGAAACATCAAATTCTTACTCTAACATTTGCTTATGAACATTAGACATTTTTACCGATTACATCGTTTTACTCGTTTTCACTTAAAATTGCCTAGCAAAAGTTGTTTAACACAATTTCAAACTTCATATTCTACCATGAAACATCAAAATAAACACATTTCGCCTATGGGTTTTTTTCCAAATTTGAACCCTAACATGAATTAATGGTAGAATAAGCTAAACCGAGCTACGATGACTCCAAAAACGTAAGAAAAACATTAAAAACGGGGCTTGGATGCACTTACTATGAGCTTGAGAAAGTGAAGAAACCCTAGATATGGAGTCCTTTGAAGTTTCAGCCCTTATGGAAGAAGATGAGCACATTTTGCCATCTTTTTCCCTTTAAATTTCTTTTTATTACCAAATGACTAAAATGCCCATCGTTATAACTTTAGTTCTTTTTATCTATGCATGCCCATTTTTGTCCATGAAAAATCTAATGGTCTAATTACCATTTGAGGACCTCTAATTAAATTATGCACTTTTATTAAATCCTTTATCATCTAAAGCTCATATTTACCCACTTTTGCAATTAAACCCTAATATGCAATTCAAATATGCAATCGCTGAAATTTCTTATCGGTATTCTAACACATGCATCCAATCAATCGATAAATCATAAAAATTAATCACAATAAACTTTTCTTTATTAGATTCATGGTTTCACAACCACTATTCTATTTAGGCCCTATTTTAAAATGTTAAATTTCTCCCCCTCTTTAGGGATTTTCGTCCCCGAAAATCTTACCTGTCAAGAGATTTGGGTACTATTTTCACATAACCTCTTCGGGCTCCCATGTAGCCTCGTCTACCCCATGCGTATTCCATAATACTTTCACAAGTGCAATACTTTTGTTCCTTAGTTGCTTGGCCTCTCGAGCTAGAATCTTTACCAGTTCTTCACCGTGAGTCATGTCTGGCTAAATCTCAACCTCTGTCTGAGAAATCACATGTGACAGATTTGAACGATAACGGCGTAACACAGACACATGGAATACATCATGAATCTTCTCTAACTTAGTCAGCAAAGCTAACCCATGTGCTAAGTGCCCAACTCTTTCAGTCACCTCGAACGGTACAATAAAACGGGACTTAGTTTGCCTTTCTTGCCAAATCTGAGAACTTTCTTCCATGGGGATACTTTCAAAAATACCCAGTCACCAACCTGAAACTCAATCTCTTTTCTCTTCAAATCTGCATAGGATTTTTGTCTATCTGAAGCTGCTTTCAAGCAATCTCTAATGGCTTTTACTTTCTCTTCTGTTTCTTTGACTAGATCAATCCCGTAAATCTAATTTTCCTTAAGCTCTGTCCAATACAAAGGCATACGACACTTACGTCCATACAAAGCTTCATAAGGTGCCATCTTCAAACTCGACTAATAACTATTATTATAGGCAAACTCTACCAACGACAAATATTTCTCCCAACTACCTTGAAATTCTAAAACACAACATCTGAGCATACCCTCAAGTATCCAAATAACTCTCTCTGATTGACCATCGGTCTGAGGATGGAAAGCTGTACTAAAACTCAACTTTGTTCCCAAATCTTCCTGCAATTTCTTCTAAAACCGTGAAGTAAACATCGGATCTCTATCTGAGATCATAGATAATGATACTCCATATAGTCCGACTATCTATGAAATATACAACTCAACCAACTTGTCAAGTGAATAATCCATACGAACTGGGATAAAATGAGCCGACTTCGTTAGCTTATCAATCACAACCCATACTGCATCTTTCTTTCTTGGTGTCAACGGTAACCCTGTCACAAAATCCATGGTAACTCGGTCTCATTTCCACTCAGGAACTAACACAGGATGCAATAAACCTAAAGGTACTTGATGTTCAGCCTTTACCTGCTGACAAATCAAGCATTTAGAAACAAATTCTGGAATATCCCTTTTCATTCCTGCCCACCAGTACGTTTTCTTCAAATCATTATACATCTTTGTACTACCTAGGTGAATAGACGAAGAACTGCTATGTGCTTCCTGTAATAGCTTTCGAATAAGCTCATCATTTTTCGGTACACATATCCAATTTCTGAACATCAAACAACCATCAGAACCGATCTGAAAATCAGACTTTACACCTGACTCGCATTAAGCTCCTTTAGCTTGCAATTCACTGTCTTCTTTCTGAGCTTTACAGATTTCTTCAAGAAACATCGGTTTAGCTCTCAATGTAAATAAAGAATTTCTACTCAAGTCATCAGCAACAACATTTTCCTTACCCAGGTGATAGTCGATCACTAGCTCATAATCTTTAATCAACTCTAGTCATCTTTTTTGCCTCAAGTTCAAATCTTTCTAGGTCATCAAGTATTTCAAACTTTTATGGTCAG
Organism: Gossypium hirsutum; assembly: GCF_007990345.1. NCBI lineage: Eukaryota > Viridiplantae > Streptophyta > Magnoliopsida > Malvales > Malvaceae > Gossypium > Gossypium hirsutum. The sequence continues at coordinate 45,480,140 of NC_053441.1, read as the reverse complement.
TGAATATTTGGCACTTCTCACTGTACAAGTGATGTCTCCAGATCTTCAACGCAAATACAATGGCAGCTAGCTCTAAATCGTGTGTCGGGTAGTTTTTCTCATGTGGCTTTAACTGTCTAGAAGCATATGCTATTACTTTACCTTCTTGCATAAGTACACAACCCAATCCATTTAAGGATGCATCATTGCAAATCACAAATTCTTTACCAAGTTCTTGCTATACTAAAACAGGAGCTTCAATCAACAATGCCTTTAACTTGTCAAAACTCTGCTGACAGTTCTCAGTCCATTCAAACATGACATCTTTCTGCAACAACCTTATCAATGGGGTAGCTATCATAGAAAGTCCCTTTACAAATCGCCTGTAATAACCAGCTAATCCAAGAAAACTTCTAACCTCTGACACATTTCTGGGTGATTTCCACTCAACAATTGCTGAAATTTTACTCGGATCAACTTTAATACCATCACCTGAGACAATGTGTCCAAGGAATCTGACTTCTCGAAGCCAGAACTCACTTTTGCTAAACTTGGCATACAACTGATTATCTTTCAAAATCTGTAAAACTGTTCTCATGTAACACCCCGAACCCGAAACCGACACCGGAGTCAAACACGAGGTGTTAACTGGCTTTAACCCCTTACAAAATTTATTTTCCAGACACTGCCCAACCTGTGTACTAGTCGTTTTAAAAATCATATCTTGAGTTTCGTAACTCGAAAATCAGTTTCGTAATTTTTCCCAGAAACTAGACTCATGTTCCCATCTATGTATTTTTTTCTAGAATTTTTGGTTGGGCCAATTAGTACAGTTTATTAGTCAAAGTTCCCCAAGTTGCAGGGGTCGACTACACTGACCTTTGCCCATTACGACTTGAATATCTCCCTGCACGGGGCTTCAATACTGATGCCGTTTGTTTCTATGAAAACTAGACTCAGAGAGGAATCTGTACATATATGGTAGGACCCCTAATTATCTCTGGTTAATTTATAATGAATTTCCAAAGTCGGAGCAGGGAATCCAGAAACCGTTCTGGCCCTGTCCCACAAAAATCTGATTATCTCTTAATATACTGCCCATATGATCTTTTCGTTACTTCCTCATGAAAGCAGACTCATCGAGCTTCGATTACATAATTTATTCATCAATTAATTCCACTCCTACTATTTTTAGTGATTTTTCAATCTCATGACACTGCTGCTGCCAGCATCTGTTACGAAAGTAACTAGGTCCATTTCATGCCTACCCTTGATCCAACTCAATCGAACATTCGTGCCATTTTCGCATGGCTTAAAGTTTACATGCCATAATTCAAACACAACGTACTAGCTTATACATGCCAAAATGTTCTTCTAAGCCAACTAAGAAGAAAGTACCAAAACTTGCTATCCGGTGTGATGACTTCGATGACGGCCCGACCACGCAAAAATAGATGAGTCCAAGCAACCTATAATGGGTGACAAGGAAACACCGAGTGAGTTTATAACTCAGTAAGTCATAAGCTATGCACTACCATCCATCAATAACATTATCACAAGAGAAAACAAAATGGAACGAGGCTAATTACTCCATCCATTCCGAACCATACCATAGTTCCTCCAACCTATCAATTCAATTTCATATCAATTCATGCATTCACATTCCATATACTCATCAGTAGGACATTGAAGCATTTTCATAAATCAATTTATTTTCGTTACAATCAAACGACTAAACGGCCTTTCACCCATCCTACGATAAATTTTATGTACGTGACTTCAAGTATATTTGTCACATAGGTTCAAACTTACCGAGCTCAACACCAAGTATAAGCATAGCACCTATTAGCCATGTACTCAAGACACTTACCCGATCCGCTGTCCGCGATCGACTCAATAGTGTCGCACACATAGTGTCCATAATGATTCACGAATGTATATCGAGTCCGCACACTCAGTGCTATATAATCAACTCGCACACTTAGTGCTACATAATCAAATCGCACACTTAGTGCTACATAGTCAAACTCGCACACTTAGTGCCGCATGGTCAATTCGCACACTTAGTGCATCATATTCATTTCGCACACTTAGTGCAACATAGTCAAATCGCACACTTAGTGCTGTACAATTTAATCCCGCGCACTTAGCGCCAATCTCATGGTCATAAATGGTTATCCCGCACGTTTAGTGCCGAGATCAACAACTCAGTACATCTTACCTCTTTTCTTTCATTCAACGATTTCATCATCACATACGTACATGCACATATATATATATATGTATATTTATTCATTCCATTCGCATCAATACATACACATTATGACCATTTGAAATAATACCAACTACATGCTTAATGACTTACCTCGTGTTGGGTAAGACGGTTCCAACTCGACTACTCGATAACCTTTTCTTTGCCTTTACTCGATTCACCTCCTTTAACTCCTTGAGCCAAATCAATAATTTAAAATAGTCATTAATCGACTATTCAAGTATTACTTTCAGAATAATATATATATTGATTTGACTTTCACACACATAGATTATAGTAAGCTTTATAATAGTCAATAAATAACTCATTGGCAAATTTTCATTAATGTTTACAACAAAATCACATATTCACTACGAGCTGTTTTCCTGAGCAGTAGTCGCTAAATTGTTTATAACTGGAGCTACAAAACTCCAAATCACTAGCCGTTAATTTTCCCTGAATATAGACTCGTATATCTTCCATCCATAAAATTTTCAGAATTTTTGGCTTGGCCAATCAATACCAGATTTTTCTTAAAGTTTCCCCTGTTTCACTGTTTGACTATTCTGACCACTCTTCACTACGAATCAAATTTCTCATTTTACAGAATTCAAAATGTGTTGTATTTGATCTCATTTGAAACTAGACTCATTAAGGAGTCTAAGCATATAAATTTTATCTTATAATCATTTTTGTACAATTTATAATGATTTTCTAAAAACAGAACAGGGAATCTAGTAGTCATTTTGACTCAGCCCCACAATACTTCAAATATCTCAAGATCGGTAACTCTTTTGTTTTCATAGTTTCTTTTGTAAGAAAATAGACTCTTCAAGCTTTAATGGCATAATTCACTCAGCTTCTAATTCAACTCCTACAAATTATGGCGATTTTCCAAAATCACCTTACTGCTGCTGTCCCCAAACAGATTATTACCGAATCAAATACTAACATTAGCATTTCACCTTAATAGCTAGCTTGCCAAGCCTTAATTTAACATATTTTCATTCAATTTAGTCTAATAACGCATAAATGGGTAAATTACATTTTTACCCCTAATATTTCGCACTTTCACAATTTAGTCTTTATTCCACAAAACACAAAACACACAAAGTTTGGTCACACTCCTTAAGGGCCGAATCTTCCTAGTGCCCATATAAGTCCATACATCTCATTTATTTCACCTTTGAGTCCTTCAAAAATTTGTTTTTGTAATTTAGCTCTAACTACTCAAAATCACCAAAAACTTCAACACAAAACATATTAATCTTTAACATATCTTTCACTTTTCATCAACAACTATCAAAAAGCTCAAGCACTCATCAATGGCAAAACACAAAATCATCATCAATCCACAAAATTGAACCATGGGTTTTTAGAACTCAAGTCAACTACTAAAACATGCATGCATCTCAAGAACAACATCAAACATACCTTAGTCTAGCAAACCACCATAGCCGATTTTCTCAAGCTCTTCCCCTTCCTTTCTTTCCTCTATTCGGCCAAAGGTGTTCAAGAATGAACACACATTTTTTTTTTGTTTTCTTTCCTCAACTCACGGCAACAAGGGGGGGGGTATGGATGAGACCATTTTTTTTTCATCACCCTTCCTTTTCATTGTTTAATTCCTTTCTTTAACTTATTTTAATTATCATGCTTAATATTTTATTTTCCTTACCATACATCACTAACACAACATGTTGGTGACATGTTTCCACCCATAGCATGGCCGGCCACTACATATTAGGGAGGGGGAATTTGACATGCAAGTCCCCTTTTTCTTCCACATGCACTAATAGGTCCTCATGCATTGACCTATCACATTTTAAAATTTTCTCATATAAGTCCTATTGACTAAATTCACATGCAATCGACTAAATCGAAGCTTGAAATTTTCACACATTGATGATTACATATTCTAGATAATAAACATCACATTCAAACCTTTCGGTGACTCGGTTTAGCGGTCCCGAAACCACTTCCCGACTAGGGTCAATTTTGGGCTGTCACATCTCAAATGTTAGGCATGTTCAATCTCATCAGGAGAATAAATTAGAATATCATCAATAAACAAAACTACAAACTTGTCCAAGTACGGCCGAAAGATTCGGTCCATTAAATCCATGAATATGGAAGGAGCATTAGTCAAGCCAAATGCATCACAAGAAACTCATAATGACCATACCTATTTTGGAAAGCAGTCTTCGAAACATCTGACTCTTTAACCCGCAACTGATAGTAACCGGATCTCATATCTATCTTGGACAACACAGTGGCTCCCTTCAATTGGTCAAACAGATCATCAATTCTAGGCAGTGGATATTTATTCTTTATTTTTACTTTGTTAAGCTACCGATAATCTATACACAACCTCATTGAACAATCTTTCTTTTTCACAAAAAGCACAGGTGCGCCCCATGGAGAAAAACTAAGCCTTGAAAAACCTTTATAAGTTAATTCCTGCAACTGAACTTTCAATTCTTTCAATTCCAACCGGGCCATTCTATAGGGAGCAATAAAAATGGGAGTAGTACCTTAAACCAACTCAATACCAAACTCAACTTCTCTAATAGGAGGCAAACCTGGCAATTCTTCCTGAAATACATCAAAAAACTCACAAACTATTGGCACTGATTCAATTTTCAACTCTGGATCTTTAGTATTCACTACAAAAGCAAGATAAGCTTCATACATTTTTCTCAAACATTTTTGAGCAGGCATAACAGAATCCATGACAAGAGAACTATCTGACTCATCTGAATTAACCTAGATAATATCACCATTTTTACATTTCAACTCAATGTATTTCTTTCTGCAACTCACTATACATCATGGGCAGTCAACCAATCCATACCAAGAATCACATCAAACTCATCAAATGGAAATAGCATAAGATCGGCAGGAAAATAGTGACCTCTAATCATAAAAAGGCAATAACACTAGTATCATAGAGAGAAAATGTACCCGTAATCACATCGGGGGAGGATGCCTATTAACGAGCGTGAATAGCATAAGTCCTTGCGTGTGCTCTAGCATCTAGTCTAACTGCTGAGTCTCTAGATGTACCCCTGTTACTTACTCCAACTCCCAGATTCCTCTATGGTCTACCTCTAGTGGGAGCATTTCCTGATCTTGCACTCAGTATTACTTCTCTTTTAACTATTCGGGACAATCCCGAATAAAATGATCTAGTGCACCACGTCTAAAATAAGCACTTTCATTTCCTCGGCACTCACCGAGATGACGTCTACCACATTGAGCACACTTTAATTTAGGTGGTCGAGTATAACCCACACTTGCGACTGTAGTAGTTTGAGCTCTTCAACCCATAAATCTTCTACCTCTGTTTCGACTAAGATACCCGGCTGAAAAATTTGATCTAATAGAGAACTCTCTAGGCCTCTTGGATGTAGACTGAAATGATCTGCTCATCTGCCTTTTTTTGTGTCTTGAACCTCAATTTCAGCTTTGCCCTTTTCTTTTTCTTTTAACAACTCCTCTGCCTTACAGGCTTTTTCAACTAGAACAACAAACTCTTTTATCTGTAGAACGCCAACTGACAGTCGGATATCATCATTGAGCCCATCCTCAAATCTTTTGCACATGATAGCCTCTATAGACACACACTCTTGAGCATAATTGCTGAGTCTAACAAATTCACGTCCATGCTCGGTTACAGTCTTCTTACTCTACTTTAACTCAAAGAACTCTTTTCTTTTCTGGTCAATAAACCTCTGACTGATATACTTTTTACAGAACTCCTCTTAAAAGAAATCCCAAGTAACTCTCTTGCTCGATACAACTGACACAAGAGTCTTCCACCAATGATAGGCCGAATCTCTGAGTGAGACAATACACTTCATGCATTCCTCAGGTGTATAGGATAACTCATCAAAGACTCTGATAGTATTCTCGAGCCAAAATTCTACTCTCTATGCATCATCATCTTTAGTAGTCTGAAACTCTTCAACCCCTTATTTTTTGATCTTATCAACTGGTGGCCTTTCTCTTATAACTGTACCAGTGATTGGGGGAGCTACATGGGGGATTGGAGAATCATGAGGGGGTAGAGGTCTAACAGCTAGATTCGTACGAACGAACAAGCCAAACCATTCACTCATAGCTTGGAATAAGGCTTCTCGAGCCCCTCCTCCCTGACTAATCGTAACGGGCCTTTCACTACTATCTAGTGGCACCGTCCCTTCTATGGGAGCTGGCGCATTACTCTCTACATCATCTGCACTAGCCCGTTCGGGATCCATAACTATAAAAGAAAAATATTTTAAAATCACCAGGAGTCGTCACACTATCAAAATACAAGTATGGCATGTATAACGAGACTCTTATTCACACTGAATATTCCGAGAACCGACTAAACTCTCGCTCTGATACCAATAAATGCAACACCCCTTACCCGAAACCGTTTTCAGAGTCGAGCACGAGGCATTACCTGACTTAACTTACTAATTCAGATTATAAAAATTTACTTTTAAAATTAATTCACTCACGTTCAATCAATATGTTCGTAAAAAAGACCCTCGAGACCCTAAAACATGCAACAAAAATAGTTCGGGTCCAAACCGGGAACATTAAAAAAATTTAAATACTTAAATAAATCAAAATAATTTATTTCACTATTCAAAATAAATTTGTCCACTTGCGTGACAATCACTAATTTAATTATAACTCGAGTTACAAAACTCAAAATTTAGACCATTGCCGGAGTCGAGCATGAGGCGTTACCTGACTTAACTTACTAATTCAGAGCATAAAAATTTGCTTTTAAAATTAATTCACTCACGTTCAATCAATATGTCCCTAAAAAGACCCTCGAGACCCTCAAACATGCAACGAAAACGGTTCGGGTCCAAACCGAGAACATTAAAAATTTTCTGAATACTTAATTAAATCAAAATAATTTATTCACTATTCACAATAAAACTGTCCACTTGCGTGACAATCACTAATTTAATTATAAATCGAGTTACGAAACTCAAAATTTAAATCTGTAAATTTTTCCTAAAACTACACTCAAATATCTACTTATTAAAAAATTTCTAGATTTTTTGGGTTAGCCAAATACTACAGTTAATTCAATAAATTCTCCCTTGTTTCACTATCCGACGGTTCTGACCTCTATTCACTAGAAATCAATTATCTCACTGTACGGGCATCATACGGTGCTTCTGCTTGTTTTTACTAAAAATAAACTCACTAATGAATCTAGACATATAAATTATGACTTATAATTCTTTCTGTAAAATTTTTAATGATTTCCTAAATTCAGAACAGGAGACTTCAAAAACCATTCAGACCCTGTCTCACTAAAATTCAAATATTACAAAATATAAAATTCGTTTGCCTACACCGTTTTTTTCATGTGAAAATAGACTCAATAAGATTTAATTCTATATCCTATTCACTCTCTAATTCCATTTCTACTATCCTTGGTGATTTTTTAAATTCACGTCAATGTTGCTATCCAAAAACTATTCCATCGCAAATTTTTACTCTTTTATAATTTCTTTATATTAACTATCATTTAGGCATACATAACACCAAAATATGTTCTTAAATATTCATTTCAATAGCTAACCATTATCGAGTACTTACACTCTATTCATTAGCCATATCATAAGGACATACAGACAAACTGACTAAATCCCTATACATGCCATAACTTAAAACATTTCCAGTGACAAAATACCGAGATGGTCTGTTGATAGTGTGACACGATCTCCGATGCCCCTTACGATCCCCTAATTGGTTTGGTGATACTATAAAAAAGAAGGAAAATAAAGGGGGTAGCATAAATCTTAGTAAATTTATAGCAAATAAATAACAACATTTATCATAAATAATTATACTCATAAATTATCATCAAATATCATGATATTTACTTTCTTCTTTACTTACTCTCTTGCTTGTTTACTTACTTGCTTACTTAAATAACTCATGATTATAACTTACTCCTCCCTTGCTGAAATTTTTTTTCTCAACTGATAACTGAGATATTCTTAACCCTTATAACTCATCTGAATCTATTTATTATGCTTTTACCTGAACTTTCATGTAACATAGTTTATTTACTAGCCCGTTGAACCGCTTGGAATACTAAAGATACTCAGGTCTCATATCTGATAATAACATGCTAAAGCCATGTCCCAAATATGGTATTACATGGGATGTTTCCTGTACTGCAAATGTCATATCCCAGATATGGTCTTACATGAGAGTTCTCATATCGGCGCCCATGCCATGTCCCAGACATGGTCTTACGGGGGACCTCTCACCTCAATACCAACACCATGTCTCAGACATGGTCTTATGTGGGACCTCTCATAACCTCAATAATACCAATGTCATGTCCCAGACATGGTCTTACATGGGGTCTCATCCCCCTAATGTCATGACATTTGTATCTGATACATTCTTAATGTTTCAACGGAACTTTTTAACACTGATTTTCTATCATCTCAAACTTGAGCCAACACTAAATAATTTCATGAAATAAGTACATAATTGCTGGAAAAAAACAACATTAATATAATTATTGAAATATTACATTTATTTACCGTAAACTTACCTCGGTACAAAATACGATCAAATCTAGCAACTTAGTTCTCAATCTTTTTCTTTCCCCGGTCTAACTTCGGATTTCATTCCTCTTGATCTATAATAGAAAATTTAGCTTATTTAATACTCACATTCATCAAAACAGTCCTTGACTCGAACTTTGGCAAAATTATGATTTTACCCTTAAATTTTTACATATTTACACTTTTGCCCCAAAGCTTGGAAATTAAGCTTCATCCCTTATTCTTATGTTTTATGATATGATGAACATTTTTTCCTCTATGGAAACATCAAATTCTCATTCAAACTTTTACTTATGAACATTAGGCATTTTTACCGATTATATCGTTTTACTCGTTTTCACTTAAAATTGCCTAGCGAAAGTTGTTTAACACAATTTCAAACTTCATATTCTACCATGAAACATCAAAATAAACACATTTCGCCTATGGGTTTTTTTCCAAATATGAACCCTAACATGAATTAATGGTAGAATAAGCTAAACCGAGCTACGATGACTCCAAAAACGTAAGAAAAACATTAAAAACGGGGCTTGGATGCACTTACTATGAGCTTGAGAAAGTGAAGAAACCCTAGCTATGAAGTCCCTTGAAGTTTTGGCCCTTATGGAAGAAGATGAGCACATTTTGCCATCTTTTTCCCTTTAAATTTCTTTTTATTACCAAATGACTAAAATGCCCATCATTATAACTTTAGTTCTTTTTATCTATGCATGCCCATTTTTGTCCATGAAAATCTAATGGTCTAATAACCATTTGAGGACCTCTAATTAAATTATGCACTTTTATTAAATCCTTTATCATCTAAAGCTCATATTTACCCACTTTTGCAATTAAACCCTAATATGCAATTCAAACATGCAATCGCTGAAATTTCTTATCGCTATTCTAACACATGCATCCAATCAATCGATAAATCATAAAAATTAATCACGATAAACTTTTCTATCTCAGATTCGTGGTTTCGCAACCACTATTCCGTTTAGGCCCTATTTCGGGATGTTACATTTTGTCCTTTCAAAATCAGACTTGTATTACGATTCTCCTATATTACGCAATATAAAAGAAGTTCAAAAGCAAAAAAAAAACAATGATAAAGAATTCAAAAGTCCGAAGTCAAAAAGTTTGAACATGAGTTCTGTTAGAAAAATTACTTTTGTGGGAACTTTGAGGCATATTCTCAATAGGTAAATGTGGAGAGTCGAATCATAAAATTATGGTTCCATATTCTACTCCATGAGACCTTTACAACGGTATATCATATGCTCAAAATGGTTGAGTGATGAATGATAAATTCATGCTCAAAGTAAGCTATTTGGAAGTATTGTTGAGGAAAAGAAAAGGCTTAGATCCCACATTTGTTAGATACCAAGTGTGAGATGTGTTTATATATGTGAACTCTCTTGAAAGATAATTGAATGACTAAGCTTGTAACTTTGCCTCGCAGACAGGGGGTGTAGGTCAAAACTCGGCGGGGTTGGGGCGCACCAACATGATGTGAGCGATGCGAAATGTCCTGACCGTTGGGCCAAAATAGGCCTGTGCTCGAATTTTTTTCCTCAACAGACAAAATCTGCTTATATATGGAAACTTATCTTATTGATGTGATTCCAATAATCTGATTAAGTTTTTAATTTAATGGAAGATTTTGTGGATATTTTTTTCCAAAATTGCAACACTTCCATTCCTATAAAAGACCATGATTTCTGAAGGGTTTAACACACTCATACTCTCTGCTAATTTCTCTTGCTGAAACTCTATTGCTATCAAAAACTCTTCCTTTTCTTCCTTCGTATTTTCAAACATTCTGGTGATAGAAAAATGCATTGTTCATTTGTTGATCATTGTAGAGGTGCTACTTTGATCACAGCTATTGTTGTATCCTGGGAGACATTGGACCAACATTACTCCAAGTACCGTAGGAGCTGCCGAATCAGTCTTAAGGAAACTGTGCTTCACAGGCCTCACCATTTCGTAAAATCTCGATTCTCCTTTATTTCAACTATTTATTATGGTTTTATTTGATTTTCGTATTTGATAAATTATTTATAAATAATCTTATTTATATTGTATTTCATATGTATTTATTTATAATTAATTTATTTAGTTCGCTAACGTGTTTTGTCTAACAATCTTAAGACAGATCCGATTATTTTTGCATTTTTCTAACCCGAGACAAACGAGACACCAAGGCGAAGAAAAAAATAAAACAAAAATATTTTTTGAAAATCAATTTTCTTTTAAAAATTAAATAAATCTGTTTCGGGATTTTTCCATTCATTCAACATATTGCTTTTTCCTCTATTTTTGTTTTATTTCCAAATGAATTTTAAAACTAATAAAATCTATTTCCGGATTTTTCCCGCCGTTTAACAGATTTTATTCGATTTTGTTTCCAAAATTAAAAGTAAATAAAATCTATTTTTGGGAATTATTCCCGCTATTCAACGGATTTTATTCCATTATTTGATTCTATTTCGAAACGGGAAATTAAAGGTAAATAAAATCTGTTTCGGGAGTGATTCCCGCCGCTCAACGATTTTATTCCAAATTTTGTTTCATTTCCGAAAATGAGTAAAACAAAATCTGTTTCGGGATTGATTCCCACCATTCAACGAATTTATTACATTTTGATTTTGTTGCCAAAAATGAGAAATTAAATTAAATAAAATCTGTTTCGGGATTTATTCCCACCATTTAATAAAGATTTATTTGATTTGATTATATTGCTAGAAACGAGAAATTAAATTAAATAAAATTTGTTTCGAGATTTATTCCCGCCGTTTAAGAAGATTTTATTTGATTTTATTTTTTTTCCAAATTCGAATTAAATTAAATAAAAATCTATGTCAGGATTTATTCCCGCTGTTTAACAAGATTTTATTCGATATTGTTTTGATTCCAAACAAAGACGTAATCAAATAATTCCGTTACGGGATTTATTCTCGCCGTTTAATAGATTTTAATTTGATTTAATGATATAATTTTGTTTCGGGATTTAATCCTGCCGTTTAACAAAATTGTTTTTTATTTAGTTTCAGAATTTTATTCTGTCGTTTAACAAATCAAAGTAAAATTTTTCTGTTTATGGTGGCCTTAATTGTGGCTTTAAATTGAATTAAAAGAAATTTATCAACAGTAAATTAAAAAGACAATACAAGAATGCATGTCTAGGATTGGTTCTCAGAAAGACTTGGAATGTAAGCGTGCCGAGAGCACCACCACTCTTTTAGGGTTACCTACCTAGTGCATTGTTTTATTATATTTTTTTATTAGACCATATAAATTTTTGTTTCGGGTTTTATTAGATTTCTGTCGTCTAACAAAAGTTGATAAGTTTTCTAATTTTGGTTTTGTTTCTTAACAGAAAAATGGAGACTCCCACTAATTCAATCAATTCGCAATCTGAAGCTTTGGTTCAAACAAAATCTTCGATCCAAAACTCAGTATTGTCGGTGGCGGCTGCTGTAAGCCACAACGAGAAACTTGCAAAATTCTTGGGATAGAATTTCATGACTTGGCAACAGAAAATACTATTTTATTTAACCATGTTGAACTTGGCCAAATTCTTTAAAGATGACCCTCCTACTGTTAAAAAGGGCAAGGTACATGAAGCTTAAAAACATTCAGGTTTCCTATGCCGAAACTACATCCTTAATGGATTTTCAGATGCACCGTACGAAGTGTATAGTGTTAAGAAAATAACTAAGGAATTATGGACATCGTTGAACCATAAATACAAAGCTGAAGATGCTGGAACTAAAAATTTCTTAGTTGCTAAATTCTTGAATTTTGTAATGTTTGATTCTAAATTAGTTGTGAATCAAGTGCAGGAACTTCAACTGATCATTCATGGAATTCTTGCTGAAGGGATGATAATAAGTGAATTCTTTTAAGTGGCAGCCATTATTGAGAAGTTGCCTCTTTCTTGGAATGACTTCAAGAATCACCTAAAGCACAAAAGAAAGAAAATGTCAGTGGAATACCTAACTGTCAGACTTCGGATTAAAGAAGACAATAAAGGTACGAAACAAAGGCTCAACAAAGCAGCAAATGACAATGTTGCTAGGGCAAATGTCGTAGAAGTAAAGAAATGTAACAACCCTTACCCGACACCGTTTTCGGAATCTAGCATGAGGAATTACTTGACTTAACTTAAAAGTTTGGGGCATAAAATTTTACTTTTGAAATTAATTTCAGTATTCAGAACAAATCTGTCCACCTGCGCAGTAGTAACTAAATAAATCATAACTCGAGCTAAGAAACTCGAAATTTAGATCCATAAATTTTACCTGAAAATAAACTCATAATTATTTTTACCATAAATTTTTTAGAATTTTTGGTTCAACCAATTAGTACAGTTTATTAGTTAAAGTCTCCCTTGTTTCACTGATCAACTGTCTTGACCTCTTGTCACTAAAATTTAATTATTTCATTGTACAGACTTCATATGGTGTTCTCACTTGTTTATATAGAAAGTACACTAAATAAGGAATCTAGATATATGAATTAAAACTCATAAATATTTTTGTACAATTTTTAATGATTTTCCAAAATCAGAACATGGGATTTTGAAAACCACTTTGACCTTGTCTAACTAAAATGCAAATATCTCAGAATACATAATTCCTTTGTCTACACCGTTATTTTTATATGAAAATAGACTCAATAATATTTAATTATATATCTTATCCACCCACTAATTCATTTTCTACTATCCTTGGTGGTTTTTCAAAATCACGTCACTACAGCTGTCTCAAAACTGATTCACTACCAATTTTTACTTTTTCATGATTTCTAGGCATAATTTATCACCTAGACTTTTATAACAACAAACACCTTCATACTTAGCCATTTTAATAACTATTCATCATCAAACATTTACATATCATCTTTCGGTCATAATTTAAGAATATACAATCGAAATAACTAAGTCCCTATACATGCTATAGCTCGAAACATTTATCGTCTTAAAATACCAAGTTGTGGTGGTTGATAGTGTGAACGCTCTCCGATGTCTTCAAGATCTCGACTATGCTTTATAATACTATATGAAAGAAAAAGAAAGAAAAGAAGTAAGCATAAAGCTTAGTAAGTTTACAAGTAAATAAATAACAACATTTAACACAAATAATGATATGCAAGTATCATGTTCTTAAGTTTCCTCTTTACTTACTCTCATTTACTTGTTTATTTACTTACCTATTTAGATAGCTTAAGATTACAACTTACTCTTCTCTTACTGAAATATTGGTTCTCACTAATATCATAACATATTCTTAACTCTTATAACTCACCTAAAGTTGCTAATTATACTTTTACTCGAACTTCCATAGAACATAATCTATTTTCTAGCTCGTTGAGTCACATTGGAATAATAAGGATACTTGGGTCTCTTTTCTGATAATAACATGCCAAAGCCATGTCGCAGACATGGTCTTACATGGGATGTTTCTTATACTGCCAATGCCATATCCCAGATATGGTCTTACATGGGAGTTCTCATATCGGTGCCCATGCCATGTCCCAGACATGGTCTTACGGGGGACCTCTCATCTCGGTGCCAACGCCATGTCCCAAACATGGTCTTACATGGGACCTCTCATAACCTCAATAATGCCAATGCCATGTCCTAGACATGGTCTTACATGGGACCTCTCATAACCTCAATGATGCTAATGCCATGTCCCACACATGGTCTTACATGGGATCTCTTCACCCAAATGTCATGACATTTGTATCCAATACACTCCTAATGTTTCAACGGGGCTTTTATCACTGATTCTCTGTCATCTCATACTTAAGTCAACATTAAATAATTTCATGAAATAAATACATAATTTTTGGAAAATAGAAGCATTAATAATTATTATTTAAATATTGTATTTATTTACCGTAAACTTACCTCAGTACAAAAATGTGATCAAATCTAACACTTTAGTCCTCAATTTTTTTCTTTCCCCAGTCTAGCTCTGAATTTCGTTCTTCGTGATCTATAATTGCAAATTTAGCTCATTTAATACCCACATTCATCAACATAGTCCTCGACTCTAACTTTGACAAAATTACAATTTTACCCCTAAACTTTTGCATAATTACACTTTTGCCCCAAAGCTCGGAAATTAAACTTCATCTCTTACTGTTATGTTTTATGACATGCTGAACATTTTTCCCTTCTATGACAACATCAAATTCCCACTCTAGCATGTACTTATGAACATTAGGTATTTTTACCGATTTTGTCGTTTTACTGGTTTTCACTTAAAATCGCTTAGCAAAATTTGTTTAACATAATTTCAAGCTTCATATTCTACCATAAAACATCAAAATAAACACATTTCACCTACGGTTATTTTTCCAAATATAAACCCTAGGTTAAATTATTGCTAGAATAAGCTAAATCAAGTTACCAGGACTACAAAAATGTAAAGAACATTAAAAACGGAGCTTGGAATCACATACTACGGAGCTTGGAAGCTTGAAAATGCTAACTATGGCTTCCCCCTTGCTATTGTCGTTCATCATGAAGATGAGCACATTTTTCCATCGTTTTCCCTTTTTAATTCTTTTTATTACTAAATTACCAAATTGTCCCTAACTTAAAAATTTCCTATTTCACTTATCTCAATGTCCATTTTTGTCTACCAACTTAACCAATGGTCTAATTACCATATATGGACCTCCAATTTAAAGTTTCATAACAACTGGACACCTCTAACATGTAGAACTCAACTTTTGCTCTTTTTACAATTTAGTCCTTTTGACTAAATTGAGTACCCAAACGTCGAAATTTTAGAACGAAATTTTAACAAAAGCATTTCGTGAAATCGTAGACCATAAAAATATAAGAAAAATGAATTTTTTCTCATCAAATTTATGGTCCCGAAACCACTGTTCCGACTAGGCCCAAAATCGGGATGTTACATTTCTCCCCCCTTTTAGGGATTTTCATCCCTGAAAATCTTACCTGTGAAGAGATTTGGCTACTGTTTTCGCATAGCCTCTTCGGGCTTCCATGTAGCCTCATCAACCCTATGCCTATTCCATAACACTTTAACAAGTGCAATACTCTTGCTCCTTAGTTGCTTAATCTCTCTATCTAGAATTTTTACCGGTTCTTCAACATAAGTCATGTCTGGCTGAATCTCAACCTCTGTCGGTGAGATCACATCTGACGGATCAAAATGGTAACGACGTAACATAGACACATGGAATACATGATGAATCTTCTCTAACTCAGTTGGCAAAGCTAACCGATATGCTAATGGCCCAATTCTTTCAGTCACCTCGAACAGTCCAATGAAACGTGGACTTAGTTTGCCTTTCTTGCCGAATCTGAAAATTTTCTTCCACGGGGATACTTTCAAAAACACTTTGTCACCAACTTGATACTTGATCTCTTTTCTTCTTAAATTTGTATAAGACTTTTGTTTGTCTGAAGTTGCTTTTAAACAATCTCTGATAACTTTTACTTTCTCTTCCGTTTCTTTGACTAAATGAACCTTATAAATCTGATTTTCCTTAAGTTCTGTCCAATATAAAGGCGTACGTCATTTACGTCCATACAAAGTTTCATAAGGTGCCATCTTCAAACTCGACTGATAACTATTATTATAAGCAAACTCTACCAACGACAAATATTTCTCCCAACTACCTTGAAATTCTAAAACACAACATCTAAGCATATCTTCAAGTAACTAAATAGCTCTCTCTGACTGACCATCAGTCTGAGGATGAAAAGCTGTACTAAAATTTAACTTTGTACCCAAAGCTTCTTACAATTTCCTCCAAAACCACGATGTAAATCTCGGATCTCTGTCTGGGATAATCGATAACGGTACTCCATGTAGTCTAACTATTACTGAAACATACAATTCACACAACTTTTCAAGTGAATAATCCATACGAACCGGAATAAAATGAGCTGACTTCGTTAGCTTATCAATTACAACCCATACTACATCTTTCATTTTCGGTGTCAACGGCAACCCTGCTACAAAATCCATGGTAACTCGGTCTCATTTCCACTCAAGAACTAACATAGGTTGCAATAAACCTGAAGGTACCTGATGTTCAGCCTTTACCTGTTGACAGATCAAGCATCTAGAAACAAATTCTGAAATATCTCTTTTCATTCCTGCCCACCAGTACATTTTCTTTAAATCGTTATACATCTTTGTACTACCTGGATGAATAGACAAAGAACTGCTATGTGCTTCCTGTAAGATCTTCCGAATAAGCTCATCATTATTTGGCACACATACCCTGTCTCTGAACATCAAACAACCATCAGAACCGATCTGAAAATTAGACTTTATTCCCGACTCGCATTGAGCTCTTTTAGCTTGCAACTCACTGTCATTTTTCTGAGCTTCATAGATTTCTTCGAGAAACATCGATTTAGCTATCAACCCAGCTAAAATGGAACCATCATTAGATAAAGTCAACCAAGTATCCAAAGCTCTCAATGTAAATAAAGACTTTCTACTCAAGGCATCAACAACAACATTTGCCTTACCCAGGTGATAATCGATCACTAGCTCATAATCTTTAATCAACTCTAGCCATCTTCTTTGCCTCAAGTTCAAATTTTTCTGAGTCATCAAGTATTTCAAACTTTTATGGTCAATGAATATTCGGCACTTCTCACCGTACAAGTGATGTCTCCAAATCTTTAATGCAAATACAATGGTAGCTAGCTCTAAATCATGCGTCGGGTAGTTTTTCTCATGCAGCTTTAACTGTCTGGAAGCATATGCTATTATTTTACCTTCCTGCATAAGTACACAACCCAATCCATTGAAGGATGCATCACTGCAAATCACAAATTCTTTACCCAATTCTGGTTGTACTAAAACAGGAGCTTCAGTCAATAATGCCTTTAACTTCTCAAAACTCTGCTGACACGTTTCTATCCATTCAAACTTGACATCTTTCTGCAACAACCTTGTTAAAGGGGTAACTATCATGGAAAATCCCTTTACAAACCGTCTGTAATAACCAGCTAATCCAAGAAAACTTCTAACCTCTAATACATTCCTGGGTGGTTTCCACTCAACAATTGCTGAAATTTTACTCGGATCAACTTTAATACCATCACCTGAGACAATGTGCCCAAGGAATCCGACTTCTCGAAGCCAGAACTCACTTTTGCTAAACTTGGCATACAACTGATTGTCCCTCAAAATCTATAAAACTGTTCTTAAATGTTTGGCATGTTCAGTCTCATCTGGAGAATAAATCAGAATATCATCAATAAACACAACTACAAACTTGTCCAAGTGCGGTCGAAAGATTCGGTTCATTAAATCCATGAATATGGCAGGAGCATTAGTCAAACCAAATGGCATAACAAGAAACTCATAGTGACCATACCTAGTCTGGAAAGCAGTCTTCGGAACATCTGATTCTTTAACCCGCAACTGACAGTAACCGGATCTCAAATCTATCTTGGAGAACACAGTGGCTCCCTTCAATTGGTCAAACATATCATCAATTCTAGGCAGTGGATATTTATTTATTTTATTGTTACTTTGTTTAGCTGCCAATAATCTATACACAACCTCATCGAACCATCTTTCTTTTTCACAAAAAGCACTAGTGCACCCCACGGAGAACAACTAGGCCTTACAAAACATTTATCAGTTAATTCCTTCAACTGAGCTTTCAATTCTTTCAATTCCATCGGAGCCATTCTATAAGGAGCAATAGAAAGAGGAGTGGTACCTAGAATCAACTCAATACCAAACTCAACTTCTCTCATAGGAGGCAAACCTGGCAATTCTTTCAGAAACACATCAGAAAACTCTCAAACTTCTGGAATTGATTCAATTTTGAACTCTAGATCTTTAGTATTCAATACAAAAGCAAGATAAGCTTCCTACCATTTTCTCAAACATTTCTGAGCAGACATAACAGAAATCATGGCAAGAGAACTATCTGACTCATCTGCCTTTTCTTCGAGTCTTGACCTTCAATTTTAGCTTTTCCCTTTTCTTTTTCTTTTAACAACTCCTCTTCCTTACAGGTTTTCTCAACTAGAACAACAAACTCTTTTATCTTTATAACACCAACTGACAGCCGGATATCATCATTGAGCCCATCCTCAAATCTTTTACACATAATAGCTTCTGCAGATACACACTCTCTAGCATACTTGCAGAGTCTGACAAATTCACGTTTATACTCAGTAACAATCATCTTACCCTACTTTAACTCATGGAGCTCTTTTCTTTTCTGGTCAATAAACCTCTGACTGATATACTTTTTACGAAACTCCTCTTAAAAGAAATCCCAAGTAACTCTCTCACTCAGTACAACTGACACAAGAGTCTTCCACCAATGATAGACCGAATCTCTAAGGAGTGAGACAACACACTTCACCATTTCTCAAGTGTACAGGATAACTCACCAAATACTCTTATAGTATTCTCAAGCCAAAATTCTGCTCTCTCTGCATCATCATCTTTAGTAGCCCGAAACTCTTCAGCCCCTTGTTTTCTGATCTTATCAACTGGTGGTCTATATCTTATAACTGTACTTGTACCTGTAACTAGGGGAGCTACATGGGGAATCTGAAAATCATGAGGGGGTGGAGGTCTAACAGCCGAATTCATACGAACGAACTCGGCAAACCATTCACTCATAGCTTGGAAGAAGGCTTTTCGAGCCCTTCCTCCCAGACTAACTGTAACTGCCCTTTCACTACCATCTGCTGGACCGTCCCTTCTACGAGAGAGGACGCATTACTTTCTACATCACCTGTACCAGCTCTTTTGGGATCCATAACAATAAAAGTAAAATATTTTAAAATCGTCAGGAGTCGTCACACTATCAAAATACAAGTATGGCATGTATAACTAAACTCTTATTCATACTGAATATTCTGAGAACCGGCTAAACCTACTCTGATACCAACAAATGAAACACCCCTTACCCGAGACCATTGTCGGAGTCGAGCATGAGGCGTTACTTGACTTAACTTAAAAGTTCGGGGCATAAAATTTTACTTTTGAAATTAATTTCACTATTCACAACAAATCTATCCACCTGTACAGTAGTTACTAAATTAATTATAACACGAGATACGAAACTCAACATTTAGATCCGTAAATTTTCCCTAAAACTAGACTCATATATATTTTTACCATAAATTTTTTAGAATTTTTGGTTTATCCAATTAGTACAGTTTATTAGTTAAAGTCTCCCTTATTTCACTGATCGACTGTCTTGACCTCTTGTCACTAAAATTTAATTATCTCATTGTACAGACTTCATATGGTGTTCTCACTTATTTATATAGAAAATAGACTCAATAAAAAATCTATAAATATCAATTAAAACTCATAAATATTTTTGTAAAATTTTTAATGATTTTCCAAAGTCAGAATAGGGGATTCCAAAAACCACTTTGACCTTTTCTAACTAAAATGAAAATATCTCAGAATACATAATTCCTTTGTCTACACCGTTATTTTGCTATGAAAATAGACTCAATAAGATTTAATTCTATATCTCATCCACCCGCTAATTCATTTTCTACTATCCTTGGTGATTTTTCAAAATTATGTCACTACTGCTGTCTCAAAACTGATTCACTACCAATTTTTACTTTTTCATGATTTCTAGGCGTAATTTATCACCTAGACTTTTATAACAACAAACACCTCCATACTTAGTCATTTTAATAACTATTCATCATCAAATATTTACATATAATCTTTCAGTCATAATTTAAGAATATACAATCGAAATGGCTAAGTCCCTATACATGCCATAGCTCGAAACATTTATCGTCTTAAAATACCAAGTTGTGGTGGTTGATAGTGTGAACGCTCTCCGACTTCTTCAAGATCCCGACTATGCTTGATAATACTATATGAAAGAAAAAGAAATAAAAGAAGTAAACATAAAGCTTAGTAAGTTTACAAGTAAATAAATAACAGCATTTAACACAAATAATGATATACAAGTACCATGTTCTTAAGTTTCCTCTTTACTTACTCTCATTTACTTGTTTATTTACTTACTGATTTAGATAGCTTAAGATTACAACTTACTCTTCTCTTGCTGAAATATTGGTTCTCACTGATATCATAACATATTCTTAACTCTTATAACTCACCCGAAGTTGCTAATTATACTTTTACTTGAACTTCCATAGAACATAATCTATTTTCTAGCCCGTTGAGTCACATTGGAATAATAACAATACTTGGGTCTCTTTTTTGATAATAACATGCCAAAGCCATGTCCCAGACATGGTCTTACGGGGGACCTTTCATCTCGGTGCCAACGCCATGTCCCAGACATGGTCTTACATGGGACCTCTCATAACCTCAATGATACCAATGTCATGTCCCAGACATGGTCTTACATGGGATCTCTTTACCCAAATGTCATGACATTTGTATCCAATACACTCCTAATGTTTCAACGGGGCTTTTATCACTAATTCTCTGTCATCTCATACTTAAGTCAACATTAAATAATTTCATGAAATAAATACATAATTGTTTGAAAATAGCAGTATTAATAATACTTATTGAAATATTGCATTGTTTTACCATAAACTTACCTCAATACAAAAATGTGATCAAATCTAACAATTTAGTCCTCAATCTTTTTCTTTCACCAGTCTAGCTCCGAATTTCGTTCTTCGTGATCTATAATTGCAAATTTAGCTTATTTAATACCCACATTCATCAACACAGTCCTCGACTCTAACTTTGACAAAATTACAATTTTCCCCCTAAACTTTTACATAATTACACTTTTGCCCCAAAGCTCAGAAATTAAACTTCATCTCTTATTCTTATGTTTTATGACATGCTGAACATTTTTCCCTTCTATGACAACATCAAATTCCCACTTTAGCATGTACTTATGAACATTAGGTATTTTTACCGATTATATCGTTTTACTCATTTTCACTTAAAATCGCTTAACAAAAGTTGTTTAACATAATTTCAAGCTTCATATTCTACCATAAAATATCTAAATAAACACATTTCACCTATGGGTATTTTTCCAAATATAAACCCTAGGTTAAATTATTGCTAGAATAAGCTAAATTAAGTTACCGGGATTACAAAAACGTAAAGAACATTAAAAACAGGGCTTGGAATCACTTACTATGGAGCTTGGAAGCTTGAAAACCCTAACTATCGCTTCCCCGTGCTATTTTCGTTCACCATGAAGAAGATGAGCACATTTTGCCATCTTTTTTCCTTTTTAATTCTTTTTATTACTAAATTACCAAATTGTCCCTAACTTAAAAATTTCCTATTTCACTTATCTCATGCCCATTTTTGTCTACCAACTTAACAATGGTATAATTACCATATAAAGACCTCCAATTTAAAGTTTCATAACAATTGGACACCTCTAACATGTAGAACTCAACTTTTGCACTTTTTACAATTTAGTTCTTTTGACTAAATTGGGTGCCCAAACGTCAAAATTTTTGAACAAAATTTTCACAAGATCATTTCGTGAAATCGTAGACCATAAAAATATAAGAAAAATAATTTTTTCCTCATCGAATTTGTGGTCCCAAAACCACTGTTCCGACTAGGCCCAAAATCGGGATGTTACAAGAAAGACTTCAAGAAGGGAAAACAACCACAGAATGGGCCTAAACTGGGACCAAAAGGTGATGTTTCCAAGAAGCAAAATTTTTAAGGAAAATTCTTCAATTGCAACAAAATAGGGCACAAGTCATCCCACTGTAGAATCCTAGAGAAAGTTAAAGCGAATGAGACTAATGCTGTGAAGAAATTTCCAAGAAAGTGTCTGATATGGAATTATGTGCCTAACTATGAATAAGAATGTTCTTTCTAAAGGGGGAATGTTTGTGGGAAGGGGATATGTATTAAACTAAATGCTATCTCTGTAAAAGCAAAACTATGAATAAGAGTGTTGTTCTTTTTCTATTTATATGCTTAAGTCATTTAAATGATGGCATAGTAGGCTCAGATATGTTAATTATGGTACTTTACATACATTAATTAACTTAGAGCAGATTCCTTCGTTTCACAATAATTATAATTATAAATGTGAAACATATATTGAGGAAAATTAATAAAGGTAAAAAATCACTTGATCTAATACACAGCAATGCTTGTAAAGCTTATTTAAACGAGAGGAAGGAATAAAAATGTTTATAACCTTCATTGCTACGTATATTTGCTTAAAAGCTAATAAGAAGAGAATTTATTCTCTATAAGTAAGAAGTTGAAAACCAACTTAATAAAAAGATTAAGTGATCGTAGTAGTGGATATATTGAATCATTTCAATAACACCACCATACTTTCCTCAAATAGAGTAACCGAGCAGAAAATCAGATTCCAATGGAAAAGATGAACGCAGTGCTAAAAAGCTCTGGCTTATCACAAGAAATGTGGGGGAGCGTTTCTATGAGTAAATTACCTTTTAAATAAGGTACCCTACAAGAAAAGGGACAAGACACCACATGAGTTATGGAAAGGTAGAAAACCATCCTACAACCACTTGAAATTGTAGGGGTGTCTTGCTACTGTAATGTATAATGGTAAGTCGAGACATGTGTCGTCGACACAATACCGTTAAAATAATTGATCTCAAACGGAGTTATCTCTATTGATTTTGGAAATTTAAAAGATAACATTGCGAATCCGCTAACTAAAGGCTTAAAATGAGATCATGTTGATAAAACATCAAAAGGAATATGACTAAAGCCCATGAAAATAAAAGGCGTTATGTGAAGGAAAACCCTACCTAGTTGACTGGAGATCCCAAGAACTAGGTTCAAAGGGACAACCTAATTTCATAGACCTTGTCAGGTCACTATAGGGGTACTTATCCCAAGTATATTCCTATGATGTAAACAGTGACAAAAAATGGGATAGGTTAAACATTGCTTTTAATGACCATTGTGTGTTTCGGTGAACTGAACAACATAAGTCAGCAATGTGAAAGTGAAGCGAGGCCACTTCAAGAGGAATATTGGGGCATAGTTCTCTCAAACTCTTGCAAAACCAGGAGATGTTCACGGCTATATGAACATACCAATGAGAACTAAAACCTTGCCAGAGAGGTAGTTGTGTGAGGTATATCATCGTTTACACAAAAGGCAGAACAGTTCAAGAACATCACGTCTACTGATCAACTAGTAAAGTAAATATAATTTCACAAAGGAAGGTTCAATGGTGGATACCTACCTATCCTATGCAACTATCGATCGTAGATTCTATCACCACATCGAGTCAATGTTTTTTTATAAAACTATCAATTTTCATTCATGTGGGGGGTTGTTGGAAAAATTGCTTTTATGGGAACTTTGAGGCATATTCTCAATAGGTAAAGGTAGAGAGTCGAATTATAAAATTATTGTTTCATATTCTACTCCATGAGACCTTTACAACGGTATATCATATGCTCAGAATGGTTGAATGATGAATGA
The DNA here is from genome assembly GCF_007990345.1 of Gossypium hirsutum. NCBI lineage: Eukaryota > Viridiplantae > Streptophyta > Magnoliopsida > Malvales > Malvaceae > Gossypium > Gossypium hirsutum. The sequence continues at coordinate 45,455,871 of NC_053441.1, read as the reverse complement.
GAAATTGATGCTCAAAGTAAGCTACTTGGAAATATTGTTGAGGAAAAGAAAAGGCTTAGATCCCACATAGGTTAGATACCAAATGTGAGATATGTTTATATATGTAAACTCTCTTGAAAGGTAATTGAATGACTAAGCTTGTAACATTGCCTCGGGCACAGGGGGTGCAGGTCCAAACTCGACAGGGTTGGGGCGCACCCGCACGACTTGGGCGATGCAAAATGTTCAGACCGGTCAGGCCTATTGTCAAATTTATTTTCCTCAGCAGACAAAATTTGCTTATATATGGAAAACTTATCTTATTGATTTGATTCCAATAATCTAATTAAAATTTTCAATCAAATTGATGTAATGGGATTTTGTAGATACTTTTTCCAAAATTTCAACACTCTGCATGCCTATAAAAGGCAATGATTTCTGAAGGGTTTTACACACTCATACTCATAATTTCTCTTGCTGAAACTCTGTTGCTCTCAAAAAATCTTCTTTTTCTTCCTTCGTATTTTCAAGCATTCCAGTTATAGAAAAATGCATTGTTCGTTTGTTGATTGTTGTAGGGGTGTTGCTACTTTGATCACCGGTGTTGTTGTATCCTGGGAGACATTCGACTAACGTTACTCCAAGTACCATAGGAGCGGCTGAATCTATCTTAAGGATATTGTGTTTCACAGGGATCAACGTTTCATAAAATCTCGATTCTCCTTTATTTCAAATGTTTATTATGCTTTTATTTAATTTTTGTATTTGATAAATTATTTATAAATCATTTTATTTATATTTTATTTCATATGTATTTATTTATAATTTATTTATTTTTTTCGCTAATGTATTTTATCCAACAAGTTTATCATTGAGGGGAGGCCACATTCGGAATTGGAGGCAGAACCAATGGTTTCATTGAAGAGTTTTGATTTTGATCACTTTTGAGAAAATAGTTAAAACTAATTTTTGTTCTCGTGTGATACACAATTTGACGTGTGTATTTATTAAAATATGTTTTATTTATTTATTAAAAATTTTGTATAATTTTTTTATGTTTAATAATAAGTATAATTTTTAAATTTAGAAACTATGATTAGAATTTTATAGTTCAGAAAAGGAATTAACGTTGTAATATAATTCAAAAAAGAAATTTATATTCATATGTTTGCTAATTAGTATACTCGGTGTTTTTTGACAGTCATATATTTGGCCATTTCTAGCACTTCCATAATCCATAATATTATAAAAGAAGAAATTTTTTCTTTACTGAAGATTTCATTTTCCATATCAAAATCAAAAGCATAAAATGTTTCTTCACTGAATATTTCCTTTCTGAAAGCTAAAAAAGAAAAAGAAAAAGAGACAGTGCAAAACCGAAAACAAACTTCACAATTTTGACTAAATATTTTGTGAATATAATAAATTTATTTTAGAAAATATATAAAGAAAAATAATTGACTATAATTTTTATGAAGACGAATGAATTTTTCTTTTGACAGGACGATTGAAATTGAAGGGGATTTATATAAATGTAAGCAATAGTGATACAGTTAATGATGAGCAAATAGCAAAGCATAAACTAAATTATCTCTTTAATTTTCTTAATTAATCATAAAATCAATAGTATGATTTTTAAATTTAAAATTCTTAAAAATTGAGGTGAGTCAAATAAATTAATTTCCAAAATTAGCATGAATTCAGTAATTTAAACATAGGAATTAAGTAAAATATATTTAATATTAAAATTCTTGTACAAAAATCTTATTATACTATGGTTTTAAATTAATTTCCTAAATTAACATCTATTGATTTAAAAAATTAGCATGAATCCAAGTCGCTGCACTTGATTGTCAAATGTTTTTCATATATTTAGTAAAACATAAGTTCAATTTATAAAAAAATCATATTATATTAAAATTTAAAAAATTTAAATCACAATTGAAATTAAAATTTTAAATTAATACATATGACTTAAGTAAAATCTAAAAATTTCTCAAATAATCGTGGATTAAATAATTTCAAAATGAACTTTTTTTTAAGTTCAAAATGAAATCTTTATATGTTAAATTGTAATGTTAATGATATTTAATATTGAAATTTTAATTATATTATTATTAACGAATTTAGTTTTAAACAAAACTAAAATAAAAAATAAGACCCAAATTATTATTAAAATCAATTTATTTATGTGTCAACTAATTAATGGTGACACTTGAGAGATACAGAACTAATGTTGAACTAAAACTTATCTTAATTGTTTCAATATGTTACTTTAGATATATATTAGACATGTGCTGGCTCTCGATCTAGCTTGATGGTTTGGTTTACTTGGTTGAGAGTAACCGAAGAACATAGGTGATAGGTTAAAGATTATAGTGTTTGATGAATGGAGGTTTACAAGAGTTTGTTAAGCTAAAATTTCTAAAACAAAAAACGCTGAGATGACAACTTTTTTCAACAGCTGGTTGGGGATGAGATATGTGGAATGACATATCTGACCATACTTGTTCAAAAATTACCCTCTTTGCAGTGCCCTCAAACCTAATAGGGATGTTAAGATATAGTAGCCTTCATTTTCTCATTTTCACTTTCACCTCCAAAGTCCAAAGTAAATCTCAAAAAATAAAAAAAATAAAAACTCCACCGCGAATCTAAAAAAATCAACATTATCAAGAGAAATTTTCAATGGAGCTATTTCATCCTTGAATATTTATGTACTCTTAATTTATTTTTAATTTACTTGTGTAAAATAATTTCTTATACAACTTTATATTAATTAAAATATGCTACTTGAAAATTTTTTTTCAGAGTGTGACATAATTATCACTAATTTACATACTAAAAACATGACATAATTATCACCTAGAGTATAGTTTACAATTATATATGCTATTAACATTTATCAATTTCCACAAGGTTAATATTTGTAAATAAAGAACTTAAGAATTTTGCTTATTTAAATTTTAAAAAAGTATTCACCGATTAATTTCCATAATAGATGTTTTAATTGTTGTATTTTATTTCAATAATTTTAGCCAATACAGACTAAAGTATTATAAACAAATAAATAATTAACCATAAAATTTATAATGTCTTATTTGTAATTTTATACATATCAACTTCTAGCTATCAGCTAAGTTTTACCAAAAAATTTTAAATAAAAAGTTAATGGAATTAGTTAATCAAACTAATTAATAAAATTAGTTGGTCAAACCACCTATTACAATCAACTATCAACCAATTGTCAAACAAGATCAATAACTAGGGTTTATTCTTTTTCGAGATAGAAAATAATGATCATGATGATGAAAAACTGATTTAAATTTAAAAAAAAATTTAATTCATGTCTAAAAGTAAATCAATGCAAACATTCCATTAGTGAGTTAGTAAGTAAGTGATTAAAAAAGTTCATGATGATATTGAAAATTTTCATGATTGAAAGTACTGATTTAGTTTACTTGAAAATTGAAATAGTATTTTTGGCCACCAACTATATTAGTTTTCTTAGGTGTTAAAGTTTTTATTTTTTATAAAAGTGGAACATATTGTTATATTAACTATCCAAATTGTTATATTGGTTGAAAAGATTTTGTTGATATTTTTAATCAATTAAAAATTGGCACATAGTATTTTTATAATCCTACCAATTTGAACATGACATGTCTCGTTAACGTGGCCTTTATTTATTTTGAATTTTTTTTAAAAATATGTCTTTAACTAATTGGAAAACTAAAATCTTAAGTAATTTTTAATTTCTATATATATTACTTTTATTTGACTTCGTCTCTTTCGACAGCTTTTTCTTCTTCACGGAAAAAAAACCAAAGTTGACTCCAAATCATTCTCACCTATGAAAATGGCTTCTTCAGATTAGATCCCAAGATCACCCTTCTCTTGATAAAAAAACCTAACCGGCGTAGGTCAGATCCTTCGACCTATCTCCGAAACCCAAGTTTTCGTTTCACTGTCCCTTCATCTTCAGCAAGTTTTTATCTATAAACCAAATCTTTTCATGAAAGAAACACATTCTTCACAATGTAAAACCCAATTTTAGGAATTTTCAAATATAGTTTCTAGGATCTTTATGATCAACAACAATTTTCTATGTTTTTTAGAGATCCAACCTCCACGTATGTAAACGAGATATGCTTAATACAAAGCCTAACATTTGTGGAAATCAATGATTTTAAATTTGATGGGAACCATTAACAACAAATTTTCTATTCTTTTCATCTTAATCGGTTAAGAAAACGAAACAAAACAACAATTTATTTGAGAAAAACCGTAAGTTGAAAGAGTATAGATACGATACTATGTGAGAGAGAGAATTTTAAGTTTGGTACAAAATAAATGTATATTAGACTATTAATTTAATTAAAATAATTTCTTCAAAAAAATTATAGAGATAAAACGTTGAAGTGAATAAAAAAAATAAGTTATTATTATGGAAGTGAATATAATTTATTATAGTGGGCTTATGAATTTGATCTTGTACAATAATAAACTAGTTATTTGTTGAGCTGTAATCTACCAATAGAAGTCACCATTGCAACATAAATCAACTTGCATTATTTGATACCTTCACAATTTATTAAAGTAAGTGTTTTATTAATATCGTGGAATGATCCAAGCAATCAATGAAAATCAATTTATTCGGATAAATATATCTTGAAAATCGAATCGTAGCGATTGTATTAGAGGTTTATTAATAAAATTATTATTATACAAGAACTAATTGATTATTTAAATAAAATTTTTAGAATGCCACAACCAAGTATTAGTCTTGAACATTTTACTGCTCGATAGGTTTCTACAGTAGTCTACTTGTCTTGAGAGCAAACCTTGAGCTACCTTCCCTAAGGTACTCTATGTCTATAGACTTAAATTCAGCTGCCACTAATATTTTCTACCTTCTTTTGAATTGTTAAAAACTATTTATGCAAGAGCTTAATAAACCAATAATATTTTTTATGGTAAAGAGGACTTAATTGATTATTATTATTGTAAGAGCCCATTTTTGCCCGGGTCCAAAATAGAACCCCAAATTCCAAAATAAAACAGTCCATTACAGTTGCGGCCCAAAACCAAAATTAAATAAACCCAACGGGCCCAAAATATTAAAAAACCTAGCCCAAATAACATTAACAATTTCGGTAGAGGGGAGCAAACCCTAGCCCTCTCCAGCGCCGCATGCACGCCCTTGCCCCTGTGCGCCGCTCCAACTCCCTGCACGCCGCCGCCGCACTTCACCATGCTCGTCTGACACCTGCAAAGAATTGAATGCAACAACAAATGAAGAAGCACGCGGGCAATAATAGTAGTTAATAGATAATAAAGAAGAAGAAAGCATTTTGATTCGGCTATAAAAGCCCGAATCTTACAGTTGTATTTTTTTTACTAACACTAGAAATCAAAAAGCAACGCAAAAATATTGAAAGGTGGATGTGAATCTTTAAACTGTTTTCTTTTTCTATTTATTTACTTTTTCTTTACCTTATTTTTTAAGAATTTATCTCAATAAAACCAACGTTTTATAAACGAGATACATCAAGAGCAAAACAGTTTCAGATGATGTTTCTTTTTACTCTTTTTGCTTGAGTTTCTGCTTGTTTTTATTTATTTACTATTTCAGTGTATTTCATTTTCCCTTTTTTTCTTTTCTTTTGCATTCAAAATAATAAAAAAAATAAGAAAAGAGAGGAAGGAAACTCACCTCCCCGTCGTCGCTTGTCGTCGGCCACCAGCCATAGTGGTGGTGCGGTGAACCACTGAGGTGGCTCATCAGTCGGCGTCAAGGGCATTGGAGACCCCAGCAGAGAGGAGAGGCTCTTAAATTTTTTTTTCTTTCTCTAATGCTGCAGCAAAACCCTGTTTTAAGAAAAAATTGGCCCTTTTATAACACTGCAGTGGCAGTGTTTTAGGAACCCTTCCCAGACGCAAAACGACGTCGTTTTGGGGGGAACCCGCGTGTTTGATTCTTTGGGGTTATTTATGCGGGTATTCCCTCTGTTTTTTTTTGTGCTTTTAATTCAGTCCGTTTTCACTTTCTTTCCTTTTTAATTTGTCCCCATAATTTCCGAATCAAAACGCACAGCATAAGGGACTTTGGGTATTTATCTTTTCGCCCCTTGATACTTCCAACATGCGGCGAATTAGTCCCTTATTCCTTCTTTCAATATTTTAATTATTCCCATTAATTTCATTCTGATTTCAATCGCACCCTTGACCCTTCAGCCTCCATTTTTGTACATATATTGTTTTTTAAACTGCATTTGTATTTCTTTATTATTTAGGATTTCCTCTTAATTATTTTATTTTAAACTATTTTAGATTTATTATTATTTATTTCAAGTTTTATATACATTAATTATTTTAAATATATGTACATACATTATCTATTCTAGTTCCCTGTTTTATTTTTTAATATAAAAACAATTTTTCCTTTTTACATTCTTATATGATAATGTAAAAATTTTAGCTATTTATCTTAAGTATTTTATATATTATTTTATCTTATGTTAAAAGGTATTACATATGTTAATTATTTTAAAACTTTTGTACCTTTTTCGATTTTACTATTTGTTTTAACTTATTTATTATCCATTTCAAGATTTTCATATATTCCTTATTTTATGCTTTCATATGTACATATATTATTATTTATTTTAAAATTCCTCATTTATAATATTCTTAAATTGTTGTATATGGTTGATTTTTATTTTTTTATTTTTAATTTTTTTTTATATTATTATTTAAGACTCATTCATTATCTTTTTAAAATTGTCTTATATTTATTTATTCTAATTTACTTTATACTACTCATTTCGAAGTTATTATATATGTTATTTAATTTATTCGTCTTTGATTATTAATAATGTTTAAATAATGTATGTTGAGTGGTTACCTTTGTAATACCCAATTTTAGCCCGGGCTCACATATGGAAACATAATCTTCGAAGATATGCAATCTTAGATATGATATATGCAATCTTAGATATGATATGTAATCTTAGAAGATATGATTTTGTAATCTTAGAGATTTAATTTGTAGGTACCCTTTAATCTTAGCCGTTGATGTAATTGATCTGTACCGTTGGATTTAGGGAGGTTCAACTATAAATAGAGGCCTCTCCCTTCATTGTAAAAAAAGAAAAGAGGGAATCAATAAAAAAGGGAGAACGATTGGCAGTTTTTTAAAGGTGGCTTACTGTTTTTTTCGATTATTTTTTACTTATTTACGATTTTAAAAAAGGGAGAAGGTAATACCGCTGCAAATTTTATTTATTTATTTTATTTAGCCCTAATAAAATGACGCGTTTCAAAGGATGGAGATATTTTCCCATTCGAGCCCTATGAGTTATTCGCGCCTTTTTAATGTTTTACAATTAGTTTTTTTATCTTTTTAGATTTAGCCCTTTAATTTGCTTTCAATTTCAATTTAGCCCCGCTGGAACGACGCCGTTTTAGAGGAGAGGAGAAAATTTCCCTTCCAGCCCCTCTATATAATTCGCGTGTTCAATTTAATCCTTTAGGTTTTATTTATTTGCATATTTTCCCCCAGATTTTTCATATTCAGTTCAATTTAGTTTTTTTTCTTTTTTTAAAATTAATTAACTTCCATAATTTAATTATTTCTTTTATTTTTTAATTAATTTTTATTTATATATATTTGTTGTTTTTATTTATTTATTTATTTATTAAAACAAATCTTTTTATATGTACGTATATTTATTTTTTAATATTGTAATTATTATTTAATATTTATATATATACTTTTTATGTATCCATTTATCTTCCTATATATATGTATATTTTCTATAATGTAATTATTATTATCATTATTTTTTATATGTACATATGTATATATATTTTTAACAAATATTTTGTTTGTATCCATATGGATATTTATTTATTTTTTTAAAAAAGGGGCTCAAATATATATATTTTTAAATACCTATTTTATAATCTATATATGTTTATCTATTGTTCTTTATATTCATAAATATTATGTATTGCATATATATATACGTTCCATGACCCAAAAATTTATTTGTAAATCATATGTATATTTTAATCTTCATAATTTCTATGTTCATATTATATATATTCTTTTCTTCATTTATTTGGTTGGCTTTCCTCCTTTCGTTATATAATTGAGTTTACATTTAATATTTTGCATGTCATGGATTATTGTTATCGATTTTGTTTATTCATTTATTCATATTATTTCTATGCCACCGTAATATTTATTATTGCATTGTATATTTAATGTAGCATCACATCATTTTTCACTCGATTTCAAAATTTTCAAAATTGAGATAATGCTTGTATTTAGGATTTTCAAGGAAATTGAGCCCTAACGTATTGGGTTCCGATTTTCTTCGTTAAATCTAACAATCGAGCATTTCTCTTTAATCAAAAAAATAAGAACTCATTCTTGGGAATTCAACACGTTACGTCCTAATGTATTGGATGTGACGCATTGATTTCTCGAAATGAAGATTTTTTCTAAAAAATAATAAAGGAAATATTTCGAGTTTGGGATTTTGGAGGAATTGTGCCCTAACGTATTGGGCCGCGATTTCTTAAATCTTGAATAAATGGATATTCTTTTAAATTTTTATTACACAAGTATTCTGGCCTAATTCATTTTTGAGAAAATTAGAATGTCGTGCCCTAACGCATTGGGTGTGGTATTTTCTTTCTCTGAAATGATAAGGGTCTTAATACGTAACGTTTAAGAGTTTTTGCTAATGATTATATTTTTCAAATTTTCGACATTAAGACATTAATTAATTAACTATGTACCAATTTTTGGGCGTTACGAGGGTGCTAATCCTTCCTCGAACGTAATTGACTCCCGGATCCGTTTTTCTAAAACTCGTAGACCAAAGCCGTTTTTTTAGGTGATCCAATCACACCTTAATAAAAGATTGGTGGTGACTCCCAATTTTTATTTTTTAAAGTCGACAACCTAAATTTTTTGTTTTTCAAAAAAATGGTTTCGACAGCTTGGCGACTCCGCTGGGGATTTTTTTAAAAAAAATAAGAGAGTCGAGCCATAAAGTTGATTAATTTTTGTCTTATGGTCGAGAAAGTATTTTTTAAAAAATTCATGATATTTTTTTTTGCATTCATTATCTTCTTGGTTAATGTATTTAAGTATTGTTTGCACTACACATTACATGAGTTGAATGATTTTACCCTTTAAGTGGGAGCGAGAAACTAGTCCTTCGTGAGGTTTTCACCTCCGTGCAGGATAGTGGATTGTTTCCGGGATACATCCGTACCTATGTCTTCGTGAGATTTTCATCTTCGTGCAGCCATAGGGAAATGTATTCCCCTGAACTGAACTCGGTCCATATGAGCCTATAATGGGTGAGGATTGAGGAATCTGCTAGTTCAGGTACCCTTGCTCTAGAAGCCAAACCTCATATAATGAACCTTAGGAATCCACCTTAGGTAGAACTATACTTAACCTTAGTAGATATCTGATTAGCTGTTTTACTATTTCTTGATTATATTTTATGATACTGACTTTTTGTGTTTTATTTTGATTGCACGACATGACATTTCATTTTATCATAAAAAAATGTGTTGATTCACGTTCAGTTGCTAAATAGAGAGCTTGTCATAAGGAAATGAGTTTCTTGATAAAATGGATGACAATATGATTGTCCGAATATGGTCTAAGAACACATGATAAGAGAAGGATGATAATTTAATGGAAGACTAAACGATTATGGCTCGTTGCCCAAAGATTTAAGATGACAAAGATTATTCGAGAGCTGCTAAACTTTCTTAAAGAGAAGCATCACGAGGATAAGTGAGCAATGATTTACGGCCTGGATCGAGCAAAAAGGAGATAGAAGATACTTTCTTTTTGAAAAGTTCGTGAGATTTATCTTAACGCTTGAATGAAGAAGAGGATCGAATGTCTTCGCCTATGAGGGCAAGGCCGTATAAATATTCATTTTATGTAAAGAGATTTGTTTTCTAGTAAAGTTCTCTAAATGGAATTGAATCAGAATCAACGTCTCTTTATGCATTCATTTCATGCATTCGCATTACATGATATCATAGCATTAAAGTCCCCTAAAAGACTCTAATTGATATAAATCATTCCTCAGTTAATCTGGAAACCAACCAACCCACAACACACCGCTATGGTACTTGATCAAAAACTAGGGACACGGATCAAAGGATGGAAAGGCTAGAACAGTTCCAAAAGGAAATGCAAGAGCAGCTTCAACAGCAAATGAATGAGAGGAAAAAAATGATAGACAAAATGATGGAATCTCAAGGGAGTATGATGGCTCAGTTAACTCAATGGTTGAACAAGGGAACTGATAAAGGAAAAGGCTCTGTGCTCAATGTTGAAGAGGGAGACAATGAGGGACCTGTCTATCCTCCAAACTTTACCCCCCAGCAAGTTGAGATATACCCGCGTAGGTCCTCTGTTACCATTAATCCTCAGCAATTTCAGGATGACGCTGCAACGCTAATGAATCTTCAGGCAAGATCAGGCTCTAACCCCGGAGCCAACCTTGTTAATCCTGCTATCCCTGACTTCGATGAAACGGCTGGAAAGGAGAAAATGAATGGTGAATTGCCAAAACAGCTCGAAGAAAAGTATAAATGACTGGAAGAAAAATTTAGAGCGATGGAAAATACTGAAAGCTATTATGGGGTTGATGTTAAAGAATTGAGCTTGGTTCCTGATTTAGTGCTCCCTTACAAGTTCAAAATGCCTGAGTTTGAGAAGTACAATAGAACTAGTAGCCCCGAAGCTCATATAACTATGTTTTGTAGGCGGATGACTGGGTATGTTAATAATGACCAGCTGCTGATACATTGTTTCCAGGATAGCCTCGTAGGGGCAGCATCTAAATGGTACAATCAATTGAGCCGTACCATGATTGGTTCATGGAGGGATTTAGCGCAGGCATTCATAAAACAATATAGTCATGTGACAGATATGGTTCCTGATAGAATCACCTTGCAGAATTTGGAAAAGAAATCAAATGAAAGCTTTAGACAGTACGTACAGAGATGGAGGGAGGTCGCCGTCCAAGTTCAGCCATCGCTCCTAGAAAGGGAAATGACAATGCTATTCATAAATACATTGAAAGCTCCGTTCATCACACATATGTTAGGGAGTGCCACAAAAGGCTTTTCTGACATAATCTTGAATGGTGAAATGATTGAAAGCGCCATAAGGAGCGGAAAGATTGATGCTGGAGGAAATAACAGAAGGCAAGCCTCAAAAGAAAAAAAAATTAGGTGAAAAGCGTGAACACGTATAGTAAATCGATTACTAATTAGCAGGGTTCATCAAGACAAGAATCATATGTGAAGCAAGGTATTGAAAAACTCCAGTTCACTCCAATTCCAATGTCATACAAGGAGCTGTATCAAAGCTTATTCGATGCGCATGTTGTTTCACCTTTACATGTGAAGCCTCCACAACCTCCGTATCCCAAATGGTACGACGCAAGTGCACAATGCGATTATCATGTGGGAATTACGGGACACTCTATAGAGAATTGCTTTACCTTCAAAAAACTAGTTGAAAAATTCATCAACATGGGTATTGTCAAGATGGATGGCTCATCTAGTACCCAGTCATGATTGAATGCAATATATGAAGGGTTGTCGAGAAGTGTTCACGATGAAACAACTGAAGAAGGGACCTTGTTAGATTTTCGCCCTTATAGACTTGGGAGTGTTCTAAATAATTAGACTGCAGAAGAAACCCTTGTAGTATTTAGAGATTACTCAGAGTAATGTTCAAAACACACTTGTCGCCTTCAGCCTAGAGGCAATAAGAATTCCTTTATGAAATAGGCTCATGTCTGAACGTCATTATTCTAATAAAATACATCTTTGCATTCATTTTTTTAAGCCAATATTCTTTCATTCTTTTCGAATAATTATACTTTCATTTTTTTCGAATAATTATACTTTCATTCTTTCGAATCTTCTTCCATATTATTCTTTTATTTCATTCATAATTGTACAAATGATTATTCATACATTCTTTTGTATATTCTTTGTTACCTACTATGGGTCCCCAGATATCAATGACATGAGTGATGCTGTTACAGACTCAGAAATTCCTTTTAAGTGGGATCTATGTTTAAAGGGATCTCATGACTTTAAAATGACATAGATTGTAGCCTATTTTCAGACTTGTTGAGGATGGTAGAATATGAATGAAATCTTACCTCATGAGGAGACAATGGAGATTGTGATATTAAGGGAACGTGCATAACCGAAGAAAGGAAACAGAACATTGTTGAGTTACTTCAAAGAGTTCAAAGATGTATTCGTCTGGTCATATTAGGATATGCTTGGGTAAGCACTAACATTGTAATCTGAACAACAATACGATATCAAAAATTTACAATATGTTCAAGATTAACATCATGAATGATGCATTTAGGATTCTTTGCCGGGACAATGCCTTCTTCTTTGGCTTATCATGGTTTAGGCCGTCGAAGTCAAGTTGCCATTTCTTTGTTGTTGGATTTCATCTTAATTAAAGGGGAAGATCCAAAGTTTTCGTCATAGTTAAATTTCACCCCAAAAAGCTCTATGAAAGAAATTTGGTTCTGATTGAAAGGGATAACGAGGACTTGCCTAATCCTATGAGTTCAGATTCAAAAAAAGGGGGTCAAAATCAAAATATAAAAAAAAGAAAAAAAAGAAAAAGTGATAAAAAGAAAAAGAAAAGGGAAATGGAGAGGCCAAAGTGAAAACCCGCAAAGGGCACCTTGAGACCAAAGGGGATTTGAGTTGAAAACCCGGAAAGAGCAACTCAAATATTGATCGGAATGGGGCACGAGGTGATTAGAGCAACTCAAATTTTAACCAGATTGGGGCATATGGGGAGCTTGCTATACCTGAATTATCAGGAAAGAGTAGGCAACATCTTGAGGCATCGACAGAGTACTGTAGATCTCTCAAACACATGTCAAACTCAGAAGAGTCTTCAGAAAGTTTGTACAGAGAAGTTCAAGCTGCGATATTTGGGGCACCTCATCTCCATACTATTTATTTTGAATTTTTTGTTCTTGGAATACTTCATTATTTTTCAAGATACGCATTCCCAATCAATTTCTTTATCCTTCTTTACTATTTTTGATAATTTATTCCTTTCGAGTTATGCTCAGAGTTAACTTTATTCTTATCCATTGTTATGACCTTTTTCGCAAGCATGTTGCATTGGAATAATGATTAATGGACTAATAAAACTTTCACAAGGGAAGTTTTGCATATTACTCTACAAGTTTCTAAATAATACAAGAGCCTGAAACATGACTATTATTTAGAACGCATCAGGTTTAAAGGTTGGAAATCTGAAAAGGAAGAGTCTAAACTAGGACTTTCTCTTTGGATTTTGTTGTCAAAAACATTGGTTGAACCAAATGATAAGATGTCAGGTTGGTGACAAAGCTAAAATAAACAAGCGAGCAATGATCACCAGGCAATAGGAAGAGGTTTTCTCGGAGAAGAAAGCCTTCATTTGCACATGAGCCTTTGGTGCAACACCTTAGGCGTGGTGTAAATGACCAAAGAATTTCACATTCTGTATCATTGAATTGTGATAGGAGTGGATGGAGAAAAAGCCATATATTTCTACCCTCGGGTTGCAGTGGGAGAATGATGGTACAAATTTTTGCGTCCTAGTGGATTGAACTTTGAAGTTTACAGTAGGGGCAATCTGACTAAATGGAAATGCCAGCTGAGCGAAGGCGTTATGGCGCGTTAGTGATAAAACCTTAATAAATGTCGAGCAATGATAACTTAAGTGATAAGGAAAGATCGCTGTAAAAAAAATGACATTCTGCATTCATGCAAACATCATTCATACATACCTAGTTAGGAGCATTTGACTCATTCTGATCATGACATCCTAATCACTAGGCATGATTAGGTTCATAAAATGAATTATATAGGTCATGTTCCCTAGAGAACAAACTGGTGAAACACTAAGCCTTGTCTCCCTGAGCAACAGCGGAGTAGGTTGAGGACCGTAGATCTTATCTCCCTAAGCAGTAGTGGAGTAGATCGAGGACGGCAAATCTTATCTTTCCAAGATAGTGAGAAGCAGATTTAAGCCACCAAGCCTTGTCTCCTTGAGCGGCAGCGGAGTAGGTTGAAGATTGTAGATCTTATCTCCCTAAGCAGTAGTGGAGAAGATTAAAGACGACAAATCTTATCTTTCCAAGATAGTGGGAAGCAGATTTAAGCCACCAAGCCTTGTCCCCCTAAGCAGCAGCGGAGTAGGTTGAAGATTGTAGATCTTATCTCCCTAAGCAGTAGTGGAGCAGATCGAAGACGGCAAATCATATCTTTCCAAGATAGTGGGAAACAGATTTAAGCCACCAAGCCTTGTCTCCCTGAAGTTGCAGTGGAGCGGATTAAAACCTTGGATCTTATCTTTCTGAAGTTGCAGGGAGCAGATCGCATCTAGTCTTATCTCCCTGAAGTTGCAGTGGAGCAGACTAAGTAAGCAAGTCTTATCCTCTTAAAGTTGCAGTGAGGCAGACTGAAGATGGCAAACCTTATCTCTCTGAGGTTGCAGTGGAGCAGATTAAAGCTGATAATCCTATCTCCCTGAAGTTGCAGTGGAGCGGATTAAAATCACAAATCTTATCTCTCTAAAGTTGTAGAGAGCAGATCGCATCTAGTCTTATCTCTCTGAAGTTGCAGTGGAGCAGACTAAGTAATCAAGTCTTATCCTCTTAAAGTTGCAGTGAGGCAGACTGAAGATGACAAATCTTATCTCCCTGAAGTTGCAGTGGAACAGGTTAAAGCCGATAATCCTATCTTCCTGAAGTTGCAGTGGAGTGGATTAAAACCTTGAATCTTATCTCTCTGAAGTTGCAGAGAGCAGATCGCATCAAGTCTTATCCTCTTGAAGTTGTAGTGAGGCAGACTGAAGATGGTAAATCTTATCTCCCTGAAGTTGCAGTGGAGCAAGTTAAAGTCGATAATCCTATCTTCCTGAAATTACAGTGGAGTGGATTAAAACCTTAGATCTTACCTCTCTGAAGTTGCAGAGAGCAGATCACATCTAGTCTTATCTCCCTGAAGTTGCAGTGGAGCAGACTAAGTAATCAAGTCTTATCCTCTTGAAGTTGCAGTAAGGCAGACTGAAGATGGCGAATCTTATCTCCCTGAAGTTGCAGTGGGGTATACTAAATAAACAAATCCTGTCTCCTTGAAGTTGCAGTGGAGCGGATTAAAACCACAGATCTTATCTCTCTGAAGTTGCAGTAGAGTAGATCACATCGAGTCTTATCTCCCTGAAGTTGCAGTGGAGCAGACTCAAAAAAGCAAGCATTATCCCCCTGAAATTGCAGTGGGGCATACTAAATAAACAAATCCTGTCTCCCTAAGTTGTAGTGGAGTGGATTAGAGTGATGGATTTTATCTCTCTGAAATTATAGTTAAGCAGATTAAAAGTTACGAGTCACCAATCCTATCTCTCCGACGGTGCGGTGGAGTGGATTGAGACACCAATTCCTATACCTCTGAAGATGTAGTAAGATGAATATGGCTGCTTGAAGAAGAAGAGCACCAAGATCCAGCGTGACCGTGCAAAAATTGGCCATTTCTAAAGTTTTTGCTCCGTTCCTGTTACACGACAACGAGCAAAGAGGGGCAGCTGTAATACCCAATTTTAGCCCGGGCTCACATATGGAAACATAATCTTCGAAGATATGCAATCTTAGATATGATATGCAATCTTAGATATGATATGTAATCTTAGAAGATATGATTTTGTAATCTTAGAGATTTAATTTGTAGATACCCTTTAATCTTAGCCGTCGATGTAATTGATCTGTACTGTTGGATTTAGGGAGGCTCAACTATAAATAGAGGCCTCTCCCTTCATTGTAAAAAAGAAAAGAAAAGAGGGAATCAATAAAAAAAGGGAGAACGATTGACAGTTTTTTAAAGGTGGCTTACTGTTTTTTTTTTCTTTTCGATTATTTTTTACTTATTTACGATTTTAAAAAAGGGAGAAGGTGATACCGCTGCGAATTTTATTTATTTATTTTATTTAGCCCTAATAAAGTGACGCGTTTCAAAGGATGGAGATATTTTCCCATTCGAGCCCTATGAGTTATTTGCACCTTTTTAATGTTTTACAATTAGTTTTTTTTATCTTTTTAGAATTATCCCTTTAATTTGCTTTCAATTTCAATTTAGCCCCGCTGGAACGACGCCGTTTTAGAGGAGAGGAGAAAATTTCCCTTCCAGCCCCTCTATATAATTCGCGTGTTCAATTTAATCCTTTAGGTTTTATTTATTTGCAGATTTCCCCCAGATTTTTCATATTCAGTTCAAATTAGTTTTTTTCTTTCTTTTTTTAAAATTAATTAACTTCCATAATGTAATTATTTCTTTTGTTTTTTAATTAGTTTTTATTTATATATATATTTGTTGTTTTTATTTATGTATTTATTTTTTTAAAAAAATATTTTTATATGTATGTATATTTAATTTTTAATATTGTAATTATTATTTAATATTTTTATATATATACTTTTTATGTATCCATTTATCTTCCTATATATATGTATATTTTCTATAATGTAATTATTATTATCATTATTTTTTATATGTACATATGTATATATATTTTTAACAAATGTTTTGTTTATATCCATATGAATATTTATTCTTTTTTAAAAAAAGGGGCTCAAATATATATATTTTTAAATTCCTATTTTACAATCTATATATGTTTATCTATTGTTCTTTATATTCATAAATATTATGTATTGCATATATATACGTTCCATAACCCAAAAATTTATTTGTAAATCATATGTATATTTTAATCTTCATAATTTCTATGTTCATATTATATATATTCTTTTCTTCATTTATTTGGTTGGCTTTCCTCCTTTCGTTATATAATTGAGTTTACATTTAATATTTTGCATGTCATGGATTATTGTTATCGATTTTGTTTATTCATTTATTCATATTATTTCTATGCCACCGTAATATTTATTATTGCATTGTATATTTAATGTAGCATCACATCATTTTTCACTCGATTTCAAAATTTTCAAAATTGATATAATGCTTGTATTTAGGATTTTCAAGGAAATTGAGCCCTAACGTATTGGGTTCCGATTTTCTTCGTTAAATCTAACAATCGAGCATTTCTCTTTAATCAAAAAAATAAGAACTCATTATTGGGAATTCAACACGTTGCGTCCTAATGTATTGGATGTGACGCATTGATTTCTCGAAATGAAGATTTTTTCTAAAAAATAATAAAGGAAATATTTCGAGTTTGGGATTTTGGAGGAATTGTGCCCTAACGTATTGGGCCGCGATTTCTTAAATCTTGAATAAATGGATATTCTTTTAAATTTTTATTACACAAGTATTCTGGCCTAATTCATTTTTGAGGAAAGTAGAATGCCGTGCCCTAACGCATTGGGTGTGGCATTTTCTTTCTCTGAAATGATAAGGGTCTTAATACGTAACATTTAAGAGTTTTGCCTAAGGATTATATTTTTCAAATTTTCGACATTAAGACATTAATTAATTAACTAGGTACCAATTTTTGGGCGTTACGAGGGTGCTAATCCTTCCTCGAACGTAACTGACTCCCGGATCCGTTTTTCTAAAACTCGTAGACCAAAGCCGTTTTTTTAGGTGATCCAATCACACCTTAATAAAAGATTGGTGGTGACTCCCAATTTTCATTTTTTAAAGTCGACAACCTAAATTTTTTGTTTTTCAAAAAAATGGTTTCGACAACCTTCATTGTGTGTGCCATAGTTTGTTCACTTATATGTTCATATTATTGTCGTACATTTGTATAATTTTATCCATGTATCGTTATTCCATGTTTATTATTATATTGTTATTTCATGTCATTGTATTGTAAATTAAACCCCAACATAGTTATCCAACTTAGATTGCTTTATTTTATTCTAAGTAAGATAAATGCATACCTTCAAATATATTACTCGCTATTGTTCAAAATGGAATTTTGCTAAATGAGGTAATATTTTACATTTTGGTAATTCGAGGAATCGTACCCTAACTTACGGGGTTTCTATTTTCTCATTAAACCTAAATCGCAAAGTACCCTTTTTAAGCTTCAAAATCAAAGAAATTTTGTTATAAGGCAACATTTCGCGTTTTGGGTGATTCGAGAAATCGTACCCTAACTTACGAGGTTTCGATTTTTCTCATTAAACTTAAATGGTGAAATGTTCCCTTTAATTTAAAAATATGAGATTTCAATAAAAATTAAAGTCAAGTTTATTTTCTAAAGTTTCAAATATCGCATCCCAACTTATGGGGCATAACATTTCGTTACTTTGGAATAAGCGAGTCTTTAACTTATCTTCAAATTTACTCAAACGACTTTTAAATGTACATCAATAAAAATGGATCGTATTTTAATTTGCTTTTTCAAATTTCTAAATTTTGGCATTTAGACATTAATTAATCAACTAGGTACCAATTTTTGGGCATTACGAGGGTGCTAATCCTTCCTCGTACGTAACCGACTCTCGAACCCGTTTTTTCTAAATTTCGTGGACCAAAATCATTGTTTTAATAAAATCCAATCGTTTATGAAAAACAACCTCTTTTCAAGGTGATCCGATCGCACCTTATCAAAAAAGATTGGTGGCGACTCCCGTTTTCGTTTTCAAAATCCAAGTTGACCTGTTTTACAAAAAAATGGTGTCAACAATTATTATTATACAAGAGCTTAATTGATTATTTAAATAAAATTATTCAAAATTTTTAAAAAAATCTGAATTTTGTAAACGTAAATTATAGAATTATTAAAAACTTATTAGAAATTTATAAATAATTATAAAAACCAATAAAATATTAAAAATAATAGGAGATATTTTAGAAAAATATAGAAAAATCTATTCAAAATTATACAAAAAAAGTAAAACAAAATTTTAAATGTTATAAACATTTTAGAATAATATATAAAAACTATTTAAATTATTTAAATACTATAAAAATTATAAAAAGTGAAAATTACTTCATATTTTTGTATTCTCTCACATTGTGTCCTACATCATATATCAATTCATTCTTAGCAACTGACCGAGCATAAACTTTCCTCAACTAAAATATTACCTATCATTAGAGGTGTTTATAGGTTGAGCCGAACTTAGGCCCAATTTCAAAAACAAAAATTCTAGGCTCAAGCCCTACAAGACCTAACATGCCAATATGATTTCATTTCATTATTTTAAAAATAATAAAAATATTTTTATTTAAATTTAATTATAAAATACTAATATAAACTTATTTTCTATATATTTTGAACTGTTGAAAGTAAATTAGAGCGACCCATTAACACTTCTACCCATCACTCACCTTAATCCATAAAACACTTAACTCATCGTCACTCAAATCGCCCACTCCACAACTCACACAATTTTGATCATCTCACTTCAATCCCTCAATTTCTTTATTACCAAATCCAAAGACTCCAAACCAACAAAATAACAAGATTTTTCTATAATCTTTCTATCTTTTTAAATAAATATTTATTTTTAAACTTCTATTCAATTTTAATAATTTTCTCTAAGTTATTTTGTAACTTTTTTTAAATTTTTAATAATTTCTAAAATTTTATACTATTTGTGTATTAATTTATAATATTTAATAATGTTTAAGTAATTTTTCAAAAAAATTATACTATATTTCTACATTTTAAAAAAACTTTTATAACATTTTAAAATTTTCTATAATTTTTATATTTTTAATATTTTTATAATTATTTATAATTTTTTAATTTTTTTATGATTTTCATAATCTATGTTCAAAAAATTAGATTTTTTTAAAATTTTAATATTTTTACCTAAATAATTAATTAAACTCTCATATAATAATAATAATAATAAATGAATTAACCCACCTTACCGCGTCACCCCGTCAAGGGCTTGAACGAAAAAACGAATCCAAAAAACGAAATTGTGATATCAATAATGATTCTAAAGGTTGAAATCAGTACACTTTCTGACGAGACAATTAAATTTTAAATTATTTTCGGAGTATATATTTAACTTTTTAGCCTTAAAAAAAACAATTACATCCCACCCTAGAGAGAGAATATCTTTCTCATAGATTTAAATTTGCGCTCATAAGTCATTTGTTTATTTTAAAGCAATAATTTCAGTGCATAAATACAACACAAATAAGAGATGTTGCGGCTTATTCATTTAAAAGAAATTAAGTCTTTATTGTGAATAGTGAGAGGGATTAAGCAACACTAATTCCAATGGTAACAAGTAGTAGAATTCTTGGATTTGTCAGACTCCATCAAACATGGACCATCGGGCCTAACATTCCACGAGCAATAAGTACAAGTATCTCTCTCTGATGTATAAATGTCGAACCAATGCCTTGTTGCATCCCATTGCATGCTGCAGTAAAACAAGGTAGTCCCAAACATGTTTGGGCGAAACTTGACCTCGAAGTAGTCGCTGTAAGCCAGAAGGTGGACACCGAGATCATCTTGCTTCGATTTGCAATGGATGGTGAGAAAAGTCCCATTTTGCAAATCATTATAAATTAATAAATCCACTTTGTGTACCAAAATACCCGCTTCACTCGCAACGAAAAGAAGCATTAGAGACAGCAACCAGTTGATTGGCGAAGGATTCATGTTTGCTTCTCATGGTCAGCAAATTGCAAAGGAGCTTAAATATGGTTTTGAAGTGAAACGGGCTGCTCTCGTTTGCTTATTGGAAATAATCATATATAATTGAGGCTATTATCCAAATAAGGTATCCTATTAATTTAGTTTTCGAAATAGGTATCCTATTTAATATGGCAATACAATGATGATTTTTTTTTTTTGCAAATATGGAAAATTATAGGTAGATTTGTTTATGGGTCAGGCTATTTGTCCAGGTCTAAAGGCCTGCTCAAAATTTGGGAGGTTTTGGACAAAAATATTAGGCTCATTTAAAATATGGGTCGAGCTCAAGCTCGAACATTCAAGGCCCAAACTCAACCTAGTTCTACTCGACCATTCTCAAGCGGAGACGAAGGTTCAAACATTAGAGACTATATTGTTTGGAGGGGTGATGTGATCCTGGACGTCATCTTATTCCGTAGGCATGCGAGCTTTGGATTGGGACAAGATCCAATCCCACATTCAAATTGGGCTATGATTAATAGGCCTCTTTTGAGAATTCGGGGTGTTGGGCCTAAGGAGGGTTATTATAAGCCAATTCTAGATATTGAGCTTCAACATGGAAAACCCAAGTTTAAGATGAAATGCGAACGTTGAAGTTTTAATTCTTTATTTGATGTTTTCATTAACGTTTTCTGTCCTAATGTGTGTGTGTGTGAAAATAATTCATGTTTTTATGTCATGTTTATTTTGCATTTAAGTTATCTTGTTAGTCATATGCCTTATTGTTCATCCTGTGTTAAGCATGTTATGTTCGAGTGTCCATCATATATTCATGTGCTTCTGAGTCCAAGTGTCTTGTTATATTACTTAGTTTTTAAAGTATGTGTATTTTACTATTTCTTTTCTTTTCTAAGTATTTCGTGTGTTCATTAGCATCTTGTGTCTTAATGTGTTGTGTTTTTAATCTAGCCATCTCACTGTCTTGATCTTATGTGTTTGTGTTGATTAGATGAAGGTTCTATCTATATGGCTTGTAGGTACATTTTGCTGGTTATAAAATGAACATGCATGCACCTTGTGATTGTTTGCCTTCTTCTCCAAACACATGGACGACAACATCCATTGAACCTCATGATTCCTGCATTCAACTAGGCCCCTATGACCTTCCGTATTCCCTTCCAAAATACATGGTATCTTCACATTCAATCATGGACAGGTACAATGCACATACATAAATGAAGGGACAATTTACTAGAGGAGATAAATATGCCTTTTGAAGTAATTCATGCACATTCCAAGTACATGAACGTCTAAGGGGAGAAGTATAAAATTAATAAAGTACCAATGCATCTTGTGGACGCATGGACGTTCAAAGGCTATGGATTTGACTATTCGTTGATATAATGCACCAAGGAATTCAATTTCATACGTTTAGGGGGGATAGACTTCAAGATACATGCATGGTTAGGAGGGATGCACTTGCAAGAGAGGAGGAATGTGGCTCTTCATGCATACAAAGATACATGAAAGTCCAAGAGACATGAATATGACCTTTTGGTAATTCATTGAACATGGAAGATACATGCATTACATAGTTTCATGTACGGTCTGATTCATGTATAATTGTAATGATCAAATTTGTCCATTTGTAAGTCTAAGTCTATATATAGTTTGGCCATGCCATTTTGTAATGATTAATTGACGATTATATAAAACTTATTTTGAGAGTTTCTCTCTTGGTTCTTCATTAAACTTCTTGTACTTATCAAAAATTAGGTTTTGTGGCGTTCACCTGTCTTATCACTCCCCTTCTCATCCCTTTTCAGTGTGTGGTGACACCAACTTTCTTACTCCAAGGTTCAGGTATTTGTTCTAAGTTTAAACGGGTCTATTCAATTATAACTTTTGTTCTTTAAACTTATCAAGCACCTTAGGTCAAGGTATTTTTATCCTTTGTTCCTGTTCAAGGCTGTCTAACAAAAAATGTTAATTCTAACTTCGTGTCTCGTTAGTATATTGTCGAGGTTTTATTCGGGTTCTAGAAATCACATTATTTGATATCAAAGTCTAGTTTCTTGATCAGGTTCGTTTTTATCTTTCATTTTATTAAAAAAAGTTAAAAAAATTCAAAGTGAAAAAATAAGAGTTGAAAAAATTTGAAGTGAAAAAAAATATTGTGAGAATATTTTTTGAGGTATTTCAATTCTTTTTTCGAGCATCTTCATAATCCTGAGTATTTTCTTTTTGTTTGTTATCAATTGAACTTCTAATCCTCTTCTTCCTTAGAAATACCCTTTCAAAATTTTCGAGCCATAAGACATATGGAATTTGATTTTATTCCCTAAGTTCCTTATAGAGACATACAAGAGAAACTACAAGAGGAAAAATGCAAGAGGGAGTAAGTGCATTAGAGTGCGAAAAAAAGCCAAAATAAGAGTGAAACACGAGCGTGAGTGATACATCAAAATCAAGTGCAAAGACATGAGGGAGTGAATTGTGAGGTCCAAAATTTTCACTAACTATTTTGTTTTACTGTTACAATGACAAAATAAATATTTGTGACGAGAAGGGCATTGAGTATGCAAGCTAAAAAAGACGATTGACAACGTGAAAGCATCTTCCAAACAAGGTGTTTTGTTCGTGACAAAGTTTGTAGCTTACTTATCGATGGTGGAAGTCGCACAAATGTAGTAGGCACAACTCTTATAGAGAAATTGAACTTACCTTCCTTGAAGCATCTGAAGCCTTACAAGTTGCAATGACTAAACAAGTGTGGAAAAATCAAGGTTAGCAAACAAGTTTTTGTAACATTCTCCATTAGAAAATACCAAGACGAAGTTTTGTACGACACTGTGCTAATTCAAGCCTACCACATCCTCTTAGGCTAACCATGGAAATATGATCAAAGAGTTATTCATGACAATTTCCTAAATCGTTATTCCTTCAATTTTAACAAGAAGTCTATTACTCTTGTTACAATGATGTTGAAACAAATCTATAAAGATCAACAAAAATTTAGAGAAGAAACTGAGAGAGAGAAAACAATAGAGAGAGAGAAAATGAAAAAGGAAAATGAGAGAGGAGAAAAAGAAAGAGAAAGAGAAAAAGAAATTTAAAAGGAAAAGGAAAAAGAAAAAAAGAAAAGGGATTGAAACAAAAAGTGAGAAAGAAAAAGAAAAAAAAGAGAGGCAAGAAAGTATACATGCAAAAGTGAGGAATATTTTAACTAACCAACACTCAAGTTTGTTTCCTAATGTTTCTTTGTCATAGGTTTATAACAATCCATCAACAGGCAATTTGGAATTTTTCCATAAAGACTAGAAGGTAAGGTAGGTAAGGAACTTTTTGAGATTAAACCAAGAAGACATTCTTTGAAATTTGTTTATGAATTTACTACCGATTTTGTTTTGAAAGTTATTCCCTACGATGACATTTCTTGTTGGCCTAGTATTGTCTAAAATAAATTATCACAGAAAAATCTTAATCTTCTTGATTTTTATGATTATGTGAATTTCTTGACTCTTCATTGGAAACGCTTATGGTTGTACGTAACTATTCAAAAAAAGTTTGAAGGTATTGATTACTTGAACATTCTTATTCCTAACTTTTCTTTAAGGACAAATAATTTCCAAGAAGGAGGGAATAATGTGATCCTGGATACGTGGTTTAATTACATAGGCATGTAGGTTTTGGATTGGGTCGATGTCCAATCCCATATTCCAATTGGGCCACGAATTAATGGACCTTGTTTGAGAATTTAGGGTGTTGGGCCTAAGGAGACTCATTATAAGCCAATTCTAGATATTGAGCTTCAACATGGAATACTCAAGTTTAAGATGAAATGTAAACATTCAAGTTTTGATTCTTTATTTGATGTATTCATTAACGTTTTCTATCCTAATGTGTGTGTGAAAATAGTTCATGCTTTTATGTCATGTACTTATTATTGTCATGTTTATTTTGAGTTTAATTTATCTTGTTAGTCATATGCCTTATTGTTCATCTTGTGTTAAGCATGTTATGTTCGAGTGTCCATCTATGTTCATGTGTTTTTGAGTCCAAGTGTCTTGGTATATTATTTAGTGTTTAAAGTATGTGTATTTTACTATTTCTTTTATTTTCTAAGTATTTCGTGTGTTCATTAGTATTTTGTGTCTTAGAGTGTTGTGTTTTATTTTCTAAATATGCATCACTATCTTGATCCTATGTGTTTGTGTTGATTTGATGAAGGTTCTAATTATATGGCTTGTAGGTACATTTGGTTGGTTATAAAATGAACAAGCATGCACCTTGTGACTCTTTGCCTTCTTCTTCAAATACATGGACGACAACATCCATTAAACCTCATGATTCATGCATTCAACTAAGCCTCTATGACCTTTTATATTCCCTTCCAAGATACATGGTATCTTTACATTCATGCATGGACAATGACAATGCACATACATGAATGAAGGGACGATTCATTAGAGGAGAAGAACATGCATTTTGAAGTGGTTCATGCACATTCTAAGTACATGAACATATAAGTGGAGAAGTATGGAATTAATAAAGTAACAACGCATATTGTGGATGCATGCATGTTCAAGGGCTATGCATTTGACTATTCATTGATACAATGCACCAAGGAATTCTAGTACATACGTTTAGGAGGGATAAACTTCAAGATACATGCATGGTTAAGAGGGATACACTTGCAAGAGAGGAGGAATGTGGCTCTTCATGCATACAAAGATACATGAGCATCCAAGAGAGATGAATATGACCTTTCGATTATTCATTGGACATGGAAGATACATGAATTACATAGGTTCATGTATGGTCTGATTCATGTATACATTTAATGGCCAAATTTGTCCATTTGTATGCCTAGGTCTATATATAGTTTGGCCATGCCATTTTGTAATGTAACTAATTAACAATTATATAAAACTTATTTTTAGAGTTTCTCTCTTGGTTCTTCATTGAACTTTTCAAACTTATCAAAACTTCGATTTTGTGGCATTCACATGTCTTATCACTGCGCTTTTCATCCCTTTCCGAAGTGTGGCAACACCAACTTTCTTACACCAAGGTTCAGGTATTTGTCCTAAGTTTAAACAAGTCAAGTTCAATTTTAACTTTGGATCTTTAAACTTATGAAGCACCTCGGGTAAAGGTATTTTTATCCTTTGTTCTTGTTCAAGACAGTCTGACAACAAACGTGAATTCTAACTTCGAGTACAAGTCTCGTTAGTATATTATCTAGGTCCTATTCAAGTTCTATAAATAACATCAAGGGACAACCACAAACCTCGAACATGGACCGTAAAACAAACATGAAGGATATAAAAAAAACAGAAAAACTAAATCTATATTAATATATAATACTATAGTTTAAATGTTAAAAAAATGTTAACATTCCTATCTTAATAAATGACCCAGTATATAAAATTATCAAACATTATATTAAATAATATAAATATTATAAAAATCAAAATAGTAGTATGGGTGAGCCTAAAATGGGCTCCGATTAGCCATTTATAAATATGAGTGGGCTCAAGTTGGATCAAGCTTGAGCAAGTATAAAATATATCAATATCATACTTAAACTCAATCCAACTCGACCCATGAACGCTTCTAATTGGAGGGAATATTTTAGTTTGAGGATTATAAATTTAACCTATATCTCTCAATAAAGAGATGTCTAATTAACATATACTAAATTCTGACTTAGGTTACTGTAATTAAATAGAAATGTAATACTTATTATGTAATTTGATTTGTTAAATTGAATAAGACATAAGTAATAGTAATACACAGTTAAATTCTTGAATAATTGTTAAGTTTATAAATAAACTTTCATTAAATGTTAATTTGATACATATATTTTCACTTAATGTAATTATATTCATGAAATTTTGATCGTGATTCAAATTTATAAATTAAACTTTAACTTTAATTCAATTCTACATAGATAAATAAATTAATGATTTTTTTTGTATTGGATAAATATGGTTACTTGCATCGTAGATAGTGAAACTTTGGAACCAAATCATGGGTCAAGCAGGAATTACCATGGATAAAAATAATGACATCATATACTATATCATAATTATTTTTATTTAGTTAATTTAAATTAATTAAAATATAATAATATAAATTAGTATTATCACTAATTAAAAATAAAATAATTAAGGTCTTGATTTGTAATCCATTGAGAAATTAAATTAGTTAAAAATTAATACTTTAAATTTTAAAGCAATTTTTATAATCCAAACTAAAAACCAAATGAT
Source organism: Gossypium hirsutum (assembly GCF_007990345.1). Lineage (NCBI taxonomy): Eukaryota > Viridiplantae > Streptophyta > Magnoliopsida > Malvales > Malvaceae > Gossypium > Gossypium hirsutum. The sequence goes on along the minus strand of NC_053441.1, from coordinate 45,428,952 downwards.
AGAATTTTTCAATTAAAAAGGGTTGAAAAAAATAGGTAGATACAGAGCTACTTATCACTTAATGTGAAAAATTTTCAATTATTTTTTTCCTTTAACATTATCCTTTAAACATTTTACCTTTAATTTTTTAAAAATTATTAGTTATCAAACTATCTAATTTCATTCCATACTTAATTTTAAGTAATTTACCAAACATATTTTATAACTTAAATTTAGTTCTTAATTTTTCAGCTTATTAAATAACACCTAAGTGATAATATTGAATGATTATTTTATCTCTAATTAATTAAATTAATAAATGAAAAATAATAAGTAAAATATTTAATTTTTGTAGAACACTCAAGTTGAGAAGTCAAATTTTACAAGAACTTCTTTTATTCACGTAATTGACACTAGAAAAGGGGGTTCACCCCCAAATCATTCTACACACATACATGACTTCAAGAAGTCTAGAAATTCTTTGAAGAAACTGAATAGCTTAAAGAAATTTTGAAGAACACCACATCAATTATGAAGAAAAACCGTTTTTCCATCCATTTCAACTACAGAGAGAGTTAAAAATTATTCCTGAAGAAATCCATATTTCAATCTGGTGAAACTAAAAAAATGAGGTTCAAACCTATTTCAAGAGTAAGTCACCATGACAATTAAAGCAAACTGCATCCTTCCAAGATCATGTCGAATGACCCTTAGATCGAAGCTCAACTAAAGAGAAGAATCAAAGGAGAATTTCTTTTTAATCAAGAAGTATCTAGAGATTGTATCCTCTTTACAAAATTATAAATAAACATATTTCCAGACTTTTCAAGATAACTTTTGACTCAAAATTTGTGTATACAAATTAATGTCACGCTGATGAGACCATTGTTGGAAAAAAAATCTAGTTTAAAATTGGTTTTATTGCACAGTGAAAAAATAAAAATTTAAAACCGAGTCGTTTTTTTATATTTATAATAGTAAAATTTTTCTGAAAAATACTTGTTTTTCTATGAGACGGATCCTTGTCGTTCCCAGTTTTAAACCGAATGGTCTTCTTCGCTATTCTTATACCACAAATCTCTTCCAGTATGGGTTCGAACAATCACGAATCAAACACATAATAAAAAATAATTTTCATACTTTCAGTAGAAAAGTAAATCTTTCTCTCTCTTTCTTGTAGAAACTAGTAGAATTTTTATTCTCAGAAAATAGAATTTATACTTAGAAATAAATTCTCACTATTTTCAGATAGAATAACAATATCTTAAAATTGTGTGTAACTTATTGTATTTTTAGCCCTACCGATGTCATTTATTTATAGGGAGATGGAGTGAAACTCTAGTTGAATTAGTAGAATGCATTTAATTTCTATTTAATAGAAAAAACTAAACCCCTAGTTGAACTAGGAGAGAGGGGCTAATAGGGTGTGTCTCCCATCATATATGTTACGATGGGGATTTAGGCCTCTCCTGTATTGGGTCCAATTATATGTGTTTCTTGGACTTTTAACCTAACACTTTATAATTTAATCAAACCCAATACAAGTTTTTTTTATTTCCCAAAATAAATATGATTTATTAAATTAAATTTTCAATTAAATAATCTTCTTAACTCAATTTTAATTCCATTACAGTCATGACAACTTTACTGTGAAAGAACTATGAAAACATATATTTAATTTCTTCATTCAACAGATCTACAATGACCAATTAATTTAATTTCATTTTCTAACTTCAATTGTTTAGTTAAATGATATATCAAAAAATTTAAAATAATTCTTCGGTCATTTCCATACTTAGTGGTAAACCACATTCATTTCTAAATGTAACTAATTTCTCTAACTTTATTATTTCTATTAGTTTGATTCAACATGCAATTCATTTCTGGTTTCAACGAGTTAGCAGAGGGACCAATTGAACATATGTAATTAATACTCAAATGATTTATAATTAAATTTTCGTCTATTAATTATAAACTAATTTAGTCAGGAAGTCATTCCACTATAGTATCGTGGCTAAGCTCTCCCTAATAACATACCATTATTAAAACTACTCGAAGAGTGCTCATCCAATGACCTTATCATAAGTGTGTTACCCTTATAGGATATTCTTAACTATTTGGGATAAATTTTTTTTCCCAATATGATTGACCTCCACCAAATGTGCGAACGTTTGGATTGGAAATACTACAGCAGAAAGATATGAAATTAAAACAACGATGTCCACAAGTATACAAGTCAAATTATAATATGGTATTGTACAACAGGGTAGAAAAAGTATTCTAAGGATTGTACCTAATGGAAGATGGATTAAACTTGAAATTATTTTTTATAGTAATAGGTCTAAATAGTAATAACTAAAAATTATATTACGACAAATAATAATAAAATTTAAGATCATAAAATAAACTAAAATTAATGAAAAGAAATTAACAATGAATGAAATCTCGAATAACAGGTAGAAGATCAACTTGTTTTAATGTTTGTAACTAACATCAAAACATGGGTTTTAGTGAAGTAACTAATAACTAACCAATTATTACCTCCTAGCCACTAGTTGATTAATTAATCGATAAAAACCACTTATCTCTCGACATTGCAGTTTAAACTGATATAAATTATGAGGTGTTCGATAAACTTATCCTCTTGGCCTATCTACATAGATTACTTCCTAAGGTCATCAATCCTAGGGTTTAATCATGCATGATTTAAGCGAACTAATTCTACGCCAAACCCTCATTCATTCATTAATTACTCTCACATCCACTCGTTAATCTTCCTAAGGAAATTAGCCATTCATGAATCTAGATGCAATTTTCCCTAGAATTAATTTAAACATGCAAAACATTAAAATTAAACTAAAACAAAGGGAAAAGATAAATCGATCCGTTGAGATGTTGAATGTGCTCGATTTTCAGAAAATCCTTTAACAACTAACAAGATATTGATGATTGCAAAATAAAAGTAAAATAAAAATACCGAGTAATAAAATAACTAAGGCTTAGACTCAAATCGAATCAAAGTCTGAAACAAGAAAGAAAATTGTTTTTGGAACTAAAATAAAAATCTAATTAAAACTAAATCTATTAACTAAAACCCTAAGAATGCCTTCTACTTGCCTCCCTTAACTTAACCTAAGTATTACTATATATATAGTAATGGTTTCTTCCCTAATTAGGTCAAATACAAACCATTAGGCTAAATAAGATGTGTTGTGCAGACAAAAATACCCTTGACTTTAAATTGCCTTTTGTCATGCTAGTGTCGTAACACCATAGGATCGGTGTCGCGACACTGAACTTCGTAAGGGACTTATTTAGCTTTGAAATAGGTGTTGTGACACTAATGTTGGTGTCATGACACTAGAGTTGTCCCTGATGTTCCATGGCCTGGAAAAGGTGTCCTGTACACTCAATTATGCTTGGCTCATTAGGCCAATTAAAGATAAATTATGTGTAAAAATACTTATTTTGCTAGAAATTAAATCTAAGTTACTAAAATGGAAAATGCATTATAGTAACATAAAATGACCTAAAAACAACCTTATTAAGTATTGAAAAGAGTCTAATTTTCCACAAAGAATTATGGCAGGTCAAATTGCCCCACACTTGTTGCTTGTCCTTAAGAAAACAAGACAAAAATAAATGAAAAAGAAAAAGAAAGCACACAAAACAACAATGTACTTGAGCATGCTTCATACATGAAATTAGGTCAGAGTGCTGAGACTAGGAGAATCTGCTAAATAACTAATTCTAGTTAGATGTCTAAATGATTCACAATTTTTACTTTCAAACATGCTAGTTGAATAAGTTACAAAGAAAACAAGTTAGAGCTAGCTAAACATATGTTTCCATCAAAACATATACATGAGTATAACATCTATGGTTGAAGACTACAGGTGGTTCGTATTCTACTCACTTAGTTTCTTTTACCCATGCTTTGAACTCTAATATTTGTGCAATTTCAATAACCATGGATTCCATTAACTAAGTTATAAAATTTAAACAACCTATAATTCAAGCAAACATCTATGCCTACTCATATATACCTTTGTCATTTGGTACGTTTAACTCATTTTTCCTATTCATAGTTTAACAAATTGAACTAACTAGTCTAAATGCAAACAACCTAAAAGCGTTTATTCTCAGGCTAGATTTACATTTTAAAAAAACAACATATTCACATGCCCCTAACTAATCACTTGTATTTCTATAAGCTCAAGCACAAACAAGCACACAAGAAAAAGAATTCAACTAAAATTACTAAAACTAAGGAAAGAAATAATTTAAAAATTTATGTGTCATCCCCACTTTATTTGGAACATGGTCCCTAATGTGCACTAAAAATAATTAAGGGAAGAGACTACCTATTTTGGCTTGAAAGTGCCGCTAGAGTTGTTGGGTTATCTCCCCCTTGCTTGTTCAACTCCAAAATGTAGTGCCATCCAAAGTGTGAAGTTCCTACATAGAAAAAAATTGCAGTGTATTGAATAATTAAATAAAAAACAAAAAAGAAACCTAACTAACTCATATGTATTCCCCTTACACTTTAGAACATACATCTCCCTTAATGTAATAGAATTAAGGTGCAAAGAAGAAAACTTACTTGAAAGGTTTGACTGCTTGTTGTTGTGTAGACAATGAGCCTCTGTGTGCTTCAAGTGGATGGATATGTAATCCCTCAAAAGTTGGCAAAATTATCATTACCGAACTCCTTGGTATAGTCATCATCGTTTAAAATAGTCATCTTCTCATTTTCTTTGCTTGTAGATTTTACTTTCAAAATAGGGTGCCAAATGTTGGATGGTTCGTGCATGGGGATCCCTTTATCCTTTGATCTTGACTGAGCAGCACCACCTTGTGGTGGAATCAAAGGAGCATCATTCACAGGAGCATTCCAAAACGAGGCTGGTAGCTCAAGGTCGATCCTCTTAGCATAATTAGTCGCAATCGACTTAAAGAATGCCATACCCTTTGTAATGTACTCGAGATGGGTTCTCATGATTGGGTCGTTACCCATCAAAACTACCGAAGTCACATTCTTTCAGTGTTCCTTTGGTGGTATATGGTGTGGCTCCTTCATCAATTTTGGAAGCTTGCAGTCTCAAGTGTATTCCTAGTGGGCTGCCACTTGTTCATTTCAATTTTCCACTCGATTTGAGTGCTTGTTGTAGAATTGCTCAAAGTGTGGAATCTCTATGTGAACTTGTTTTTGAATATCTACAAAATATGTGGAATAAAGAACCATATAACAGAAAAAGGAAGTAACAGAGGTAAGCAATCCAATGAAAGTATTAAAACAATGAGTAAAAAGGGAGAGAGGAAGGGTGCAACTGCTGCAAATGGGTTTAGGTGGCTGTTTAGAAGTGATTTTTAGATGATTATTAGGGTTAAGACATGAGGTACTTAAAGAGGGCCCTGGCATGTTGCGCAGAGAATACGAGTTAAAATTTGCACAACCCGATACGGTGCCATGACACTGAAAAATGAATACTCCAAAATTTCAAAAATTTTATCTTCAAATTTTTGTGTCACAACACTAAGGTGTGGTGTCACGACACGACCCTTGAATTTTCAACTCTTTGCGGTTCAAAGTTTAGGGTTGCAACATCGGGGTGTGGTGTTGTGACACAGTCCTAAAATTTCCCATAATCATCTTTTTTAGGCATGTCAAACTCCTCAATTTGCACCTAATCACCTTCATCCACAGTTATGACCATTTTCACTCCCTAAAACCTTATTCTTGTTCTAACTAAGACGAATACAAAATTAAAAATTCAAAAATCCAACACAAACATCATTTTATACTATTTACACAAATATTAAACAAGTTCGATGGTCAATTTTATGTGTGGCTATCGAATTCATCCGGTAACCAAATAATTTTTTCCATTGACTTTTTATTTCTCTGTTAGTCATCACCATCGATCCAACAAGTACCTTCCCATCTAGGATATTAACATTTTTCTCTTTCCTTTGAATCATATGTTCCTACGTACATGAGAATACAACTATACCTTCAATCAAGGTTGTTAAGGGTGCTACCGTATATCACGAAACAACTTTCCCTTAAGTGCTATTCCAATCCCTCATTTTGGGAATCATGGCTACATTCAAACACTTCTATTTCACCATCGGTTTTCATAATTATTCATTTTTTTGAGATCGATGGTTGATCTTGAAGTGGCAAAAAATAGCCTACCCAACAAAATGGGGATCTCTTGATCTTCTTCAAAGTTGAGGACCACAAAATCTACATTGATTATAAAGCCTCTTACTTTAACTAATACATCATCGAGTACACCTTTTAGGCATAGTAAGGATCTACCAGCTAATTGTAGTGTTATAGATGTGTTCTTCAATTCCCCGAACCTGAGTTTAATGTAAGCAAATAAGGGCATTGAATTAATACTAGTTGCACACCCAACACACTAGCTTTCAGTTCCTTATCTATTTGAACTCAGGTTTTTACTTACATCAAAGTGTACAAGTCACGTATACATAGTCTGCCATCCACTTAGGATTTAGGTATGTAACACTATGAACGTCAGAAGTGAATAAATCCATAGATGGATTCAAGATCTATTCTGCTTGGGTCCTGTCCGATGTATTGTTAGTCTAATCAGTCACATCTATGTCTCTATCTTTTGGGAGTCATCCGCTCCGATGCCTAAGACAAGACATCTCCTAAATTGGACTTGATAGATGACATATTAGTCCTTCAATTGGTTTGCTCATTTCTTATTAGACTAAGGACATGTTTATGTTCATCTACTAATATAATTTATCTTTTTGTACTACAATCCGACCACATAATACTGCTTAGTATTAGTTTAAACAATAGACAACCAATGAGCAACATTTGCTTCTTTTTTGTTTTATGTGAAAAAACCATTTGAGGACAATAATACAAAGCATATTAATCATAATCAATGAATTTGTTTTATTAACCAATCTATTTGAAAAATTACAAGTGTGTATTGACGAAAATACTACACTTAGGGCACCATATCCAACAAATTGGCGTATAGTAACTGGCCCTTATGTCGTGCTAAGTCTGCGTATTAAGTCCGTCTATATTCGATTTACACCATTTGGAATGTTAAGATCATACTGCTAAAACCTTTTTTTACAGGTTTGGTATTATATTGGATATTATTATGGATGATTTATATTCTTTGTTTTTGGAACTCACTAAGTTCGTTTTAACTTGCTCTGTTATCTCTTCATTCTCAGGAAAGTGGATTGAAGGAAGAAAATCTGATGAAGGGACTACGCTAGAGCACTGTTGATTGTGAGTTTTCTGTTAATTTATGTATCATGCATTCTATGGGCAAGGTGGCGTGTGGAAACGTTTTGTATCAATTCTTATAATGAATCACAATTTTTATTAGACGTTTTATGAAACCCTTTGTTAACTGTAGTTATATATATGTATTTTGATCCAATGAGATTGTTTATGAGATAATATTTTAAGCGTGAATGTCAAATTGTTTCAACGTTGTTTTTAACAACTAATGATGTACATTGAAACTATTGTAAAGGGAATAACTTTATACAGCTTCATAAGGCTTCCGCTAGATGTTTTATTTAAAATCTTATTTTCTTGAGAAATAAAAAAAATGCTATTTTCTTGGCGTATAAATAATTTGATTGTTTTTTCATTGTAGTATTGAGTACTACACCAATATCTTAGGTTTTAAATAAATTTAAAATACTTTTGTTAATTTCGTATAAGTTTAAGTTATGACACACCATACTCGGATCCAATCATCGGGTCAGATAAGATGTGTTACACACTTGCCTTTACCTACACTTAATTAACATTTTAAAAATTAAAGAGATAATCATTTTCTCTTGTACTATCAGCTATGTAGATTAAATTCAAATATGTAGTTGTAATCTAATTATTTCTCTCAACCGACCACATTAAAAAAAAAACTCATCAAATAACTATAATGCCGAATTCAACCAAGGTTTTAGAAATTGGTACAACATAAATGTCGTAGGAGTAAATTCAAAATTTAAATCAATCGAGGTGGTTTCGGTTCAAAAGTGACTAGACTCTATATTTAATAATTCAGATGTGACTTAGTTTCGTTTCAAATTAAAACTTTATCGACTAAAAAAAATGCTCAACAAGGACTTTCGGAACCTAGTTAGGTTAAAAAGTCATTTCACCTACATAACAACTCCCTAAATATTTAATAACAAATTTACGAGTTTGATTTTTAGAAACAAGGTCCTGATACCTCACGTTCCAACACTACTAACCTTAGGTCAATACACTTGTACCTTAATTTTCAATTCAATAAACTTCTAAACCAAAATTCAATATAATTCAAATAAACTCACAAATATTTAAATAATAATATTTATGGACCCACTCATCGGAAATAGGATTCCGAAACCACCGTTTTTCAACACCATTGAGAATCAGGTTGTTACAATTTATATTTAAGGTATAATAACAAATTTAGCCCTAAACTTTTATACATTTATTCAATTTGTGCCCTACTCTTTTATTTGAAGTAAATTTGAATTTTTTGAAACTAATAAGGCTAAAAGGTCAAAAAGCCTTTGTAACAAATTAAAAAAATGAATTAAACCCTATAAAATTTAAAAATTAGTAAAAATCATAAAAGTTACAAAAAAATTATAAAGAAAAGTCATAAATATTTTAAAATTCTAAAAAAGTTATTCAAAATAACAATATTGACCCATTAAAATCTAATGGTTATAAGATTTTTTAAAATTCTTCCATACTCTTTTATTGGGTCAATTTTGTTATTTTTTAAAATATTTTTTAAAATTATCTTTTTTTATAAAATTTATGATCTTTTAATAATTTTTAAAATTTAAAATGGCTTAATTGATTTTTTTAAATTTATTAGTAAGACCTTTTTATTTTTTAGTCTTATTAGTAAAATTGAATAAATGTTTAAAGGTTAAAAGATAAATTTGCTATTTTATCTTATATATAAATACCAAAATAAACATTTTACAATATAATTTTAACGAAATAAGTATTTTACTCACTCTAGCGAATATGCAGTCCATTTTATTAGTCGATAGAATGGGAATAACTTGTGAGTAAAGGTGTTCATGGGTCGGGCCGAGTCCAATCAAAATCTTAGGCCTATTTGTTAGATTCAAGTCTGACTTGGTCTGAAAAATAAGCTTAAAATTGTCAAAGTTCGACCCAGATAAAAATGCTAAAACTTAGGCTCGACCTGACCCGCCCATATTAATTTTTTTTATATAATTTTTTATATGCTTTTTAAATATATATAATAAATCGAAAATACTAAAAATATTAGAATAAATATTTCCCAACAAATTGAAAATAAATTTTAAAAAATATGTATACTTAAATAACATAAAGATAGATGCAACTTAATAAGCTAATGCCTCTAAAATAATAACAAAATTAATAATAAAACAAGTGTTATACAATATCCAAACAATAACAGCAAAATAGTAGCAACATAATAGTGAAATGGTAGTAAAATAAGGAGAAAGCAACAAGAAAATAACATTAAAACAACAAATTTCTTTTGTCCTTTTGTGAATTCATGTAACACCCCTAACCCGTATTTGTCACCGACATAGGGTTATGGAGCATTACCTAAAACCGTAACATAAAAACATACATTTCCAATCATTTCATTGAACATATCAAAGTCCATTTATACACATGCATATTGTGCCTTAATCGAGCCTTCGAGGCTTTAGAAACACTTTAGAAACAGTTCGCGACTAAATTGGAAACATTTGAAACATTGAGGAAAAAGTTAGAAAAATTTAAACTGCAGGGGTCACACAGTCTTGTGACTCACATGGTTGAGACACATGCCCGTGTTTCAGGTTGTGTAACATTCGAAATAAGGACACACAGCCGTGTCCTAGCTCGTGTAACTCTCTGACTTAGGTTACACGGCCAAGCACGCCCGTGTGCCAGGCCGTGTAACACTTGAAATGCAGGCTTTGAAACCTACAAGGGACACACGGCCATGTCGCATGGCCGTGTGTCACACACGGCTGAGACACATGCCCATGTCTTAGGTCATGTGGACAAGAAATAGGCCAAATTCAAACCATTTCTTTAACCCATTCAAAGCATTCACTTACAAGCCATTTGCACTTTTAACCAAAGCATCAAATTTGCATATTAAGACAAATTCAATAGGTCATTTATCCATACAACCAATATCCGAAAGACACCTCAAACATAAATCATCAAATCAACCTAAACATGTGCAGATTTACCATTTATCAACTAATTTATTTCCATGCCAAAACATATCACAATTGATACATATCAACCATACCATATTAGATTCATGCCGTATCAAAATAACCTTACCATTTGAACCATTTCTCACATACATCAAAACCATCTAAATAACACAAATCTAGCCATTTCCAAATGGTACCAACAACCAACATATATTCATACCATATTTCAATCATGCACATCTATTCAAAAACTTTCTAAAGCATACCATAACTTGACCATGTTGAGGTCAATTCATCACCTGTCACTTTGGTCATTTAAATATGCATTAACACATTATCAAAATAACACATATCAACAAGGCATCAAAAGTACCAACTTTACATCAACCAAAATGACATATATATGCCAAACTCATCAATTACCATAAACCACAAGTCTACCTATACATGCCATTATAACCTTGATCAAGACATCAAAATCTACCAATATAATCACTGGATAGTGTGATAGATCTCCGGCGAGTTTCCAACTTGGTCGAGCTTTCGATAATCTGTAAAGTAAAAGAAAATAAATACGTAAGCAATGAATGCTTAGTAAGCTCGTATAAACTTTAAACATAACATTTCATTTTAACCATGAACTTTATAAATCATGAATAAACCTATATCAATGCTTTAAGATTTACCAAACTACATAACCATCATCTCACAAATGAATAGGTTCATTAACTTCCCGAATTTATTCCATTAAACTTAATAGGATCTTATAAGTTGAATTTCATAATCATCAACCTTTTCCTAAAACAATGAACCATCTCATTTACTTACTTGCTATTTCATTATTTAGCATAAACTTAATTACGTTATCAATTCACAAATTAATGTATTTATTCATGACATAAGTAAACTTGCGTATAGCATAAATAACTTTCTTCTTACAAGTAAGTCCTTTAACTCAACCTCCTTTTATTTCATCATTTTACATCTCTACTCTGAACTTACCATTTCATTATCTATCCTCACCCATTTCATTTGCGTAACACACAAGACATAAGCATGCACATCAACCATAGCCACAAGCTAGTGCGTTTAAGCATAACTCTTTAGAAATCAACTACATGATAAGCCATTTCATAAGAATTTATTACTTTGATCCTTACCACCCTTCCATGAACTTAAGCATATTACCATTTGAACACTTACCATTTCAATGCATAACTTTATAAGTAAACATAATACAATTCAACCAATAGCTTGGCACAAGCCTAAGCATCATCAACAACACATGTTAAAGCATCAACTCAAAATCACTTGAAATAACATAAGGTAAGTCATACACATGAACAACATCATTTGAAATCATCAATTTCATGAACATAAACATACTTGCATTGAACATTACCTTTTCATTCCTTTTCATAGTTTTCATGATATCAATCATTTGAATGCTTACCTTTCCTTCCCTTTTCATACCCATTGAACCACTTAGAATAATTTCGGATATACGAGAAAGCTCACACAAAGTGTGCTAAACATATGGTCGAAACCATTCCTTTTACTTTTCCTTTTCCTTTACATAAATGCTCATACGAGCCATAAATGGACCTCCTCACACAGGCTGACGATCGAAATGTAGCTACACGATGCTGCTCACAAAAGTTATCGAGGATTCACAATAAGTGTCAGAACTTAGCCACCGGTAGGATATTCAGGACCAACAACTGAAACATGGTAACCCTAATGGCATGTCATTTGTATCCTATATATTCCTAAGGTTTAAACGGGGCTCTATAGTCGTCGTAATGTCGTGGGATTTCCTTAGTTTTATGACATGATAAATTGCATAGTATTATATATATTGATTCATTTACATTATAACAACACATTAAACGTTCAATTTAATCAGCATTAAATGATAATAGTTCATACGAACTTACCTAGCTAAATTGAAAAAAAAGTCAAAGTATAGGGGTTTTTGGTAATTTTCCATTCTCCTCGATTTTTCCACTCGATCTTGATCTAAATTAATAATTTCATTCAATTTATTAATTTAGACAGTAAAACAATTTATTTTATTTAATTTAGTCATTTTTGACATTATTACAAAATTGCCCTCAATTTTTCATTTTTATTCAATTTAGTCCCTGAGCCTAAAACACATTGGAGTGTTTTTCGAAAACCATGTTTTCATTAAAAACCCTTCTTGAAATTTCAAACTTCTTACCATTTAAAACTTGTATGAAACCTCAGTTTGCGTTTGTTTATTTTCAATCGAGATTTATTAAAAAGTTATTACCTTCAAAACCTTATTGTTGTGGAAGCTTAAGTTAAATCAAATGATTTACAAAAACGTGATATTAAAAAAAATTGAGGTGCGGAAACGTAGTGTCAGAAAATAGTTATTGTTTTGGAAAATCGTGTTCTACTTCTAGCAGTTATAAATCACAATCACATCAAATCACAAATTTAAAATCTAGAAACTAAAGAGGCCTTATTACAACCCGAATCAAAATCAAAGTGCTTTAGTAAATGAGCAAAAGAGAATAAAACATGTGCAGTTGTGTGGCCCTCTCCGAGTCCCTCACAGCTTCGATCCGTCTAACGCTGGGGATTACTTGAAAGGTTAAAAACGGGTTGAGTTTACGAAAACTTAGTGTGTAATCCCCTTATTAAAGAAATAGAATCAATCTAAGCCTCAGCCATTTAACAGTAACCGAATCAGTGTGGGCCTTAGCCCATTACGGTAACAGCAGCAAATGGCTATAGCCCCCATCAGCCTCGGTTGGGCCTGAGCCCATATCAAATGGCACATATTACATATATCTGGGCCTAAGCCCATCTCAATATCAGAATCAGTATATGCAATGCATAAATACCCATACCAACCCTGCACTCCATTTCCTGTCCAACCCTACACTCCTGTAGGGATGAAATTAACCCACCAATCCCTACACTCCTTATGTAGCATCGGTTGTGGCACTAACCAATATTGCAGCAGAGCTACCAATCACATAATCGACTAAAAACCATCGGTGGGTCCACAGTCGTCTCATTCGACCCGTGTGACCTTCATATATCAATCAATTCCTCTAATACAAGATCCCAACCCCATGAAGTATGTCGTGTATGTAGAAAGCCATGCTCAGAATCAGTCATGCGAATCACAGACAAATCAATCATTTAACCACGAGGGGCAAAATAGTCTTTTACCCATCAGGGAATTACGATCATTTTATCCTACAGGGGTATTACGGACATTTTTCCTTACAGAGGTATTACGGTCATTTTACCCTACAAGGGTATTACGGTCATTTTCCCTACAGGGGTATTACGTTCATTTTACCCTACAGGGGTATTACGGTTATTATACCTATTTTAGGGTTTCAATACCAATAACGACCTTCCCAAAGGTCTACAGTCACCTCGAGCGACACAGATAATTCACACGGTCAAAATAATGTAAGTGGGCCTAAAGCCCAATATTCGGCCCAAGTGGGCCCACACGCTCGTGTGGCCCATTTGGCCCAAATTCAATCATGACTATGCTAACTACATAGCGAATCCAGTTCTTGCCACTCTCGTAGTTTTTATCCGTGTAGGACCAGCGAGCCTAGTGGGCCCACATGGTCCATTTTAACCCATCGAGACCCATAACGACCTAAGAGCACGAGAACACTCGTGCTGGCCTTTACATTCTAACACCCATATTTGTGGGCTCGGTTCACCACACGAGCGTTTGCCCACCCATGTGGCCTCAATCGCCGTATTTCTAGCTTTTCAGCTTTTACTGATTTGCAGTAGAGACAGTGTGAGTACACACACTCTTTCGGCTTTACGACAGTAATGTTTTACGGTATACAGTTACACACCTAATTACGTAGAGTACTGGAAATCCACACGCGCCAAAACCTTCACTAGATCGGTCAACTAAGATTTTCCTACTTGATCTAGAGCTCGGTATAGCCACCCTTCCACATCCTAGCGAAAAATCCCGAACAACCGACACCTTACGCCGCTTAAACTTGGGAGTGGAGGCTGTGCACTCAAACTCAGCCAGTACCTTTGCCATCACTTTATTACTAGCACCCTCTTCATCCATCTAAAGTTATGCGATTATTCCCCTTAGATCGCTGGTTGAAAACGATCACCCGTTGCTTGCCGAATATCTTTAGACGAATGACGATAGAAACGTTTCGAAATGCTTCAGTATTTATTGAGTACTCCTTTACTCCTCGCGGAATTCTATAACCCAAAGAACACAATCGGCAACAAGAAAATCAAGAGGAGAAATAAGTATTCGACTTAATACAAAAAGAAAAAGTGATGATAGAATCGATTAGAACGAAAAATAGGTGTATTCAACGAATCACAATAGAGAGAGGAGATGATAAAATGAAAGTACTTGAAAGGCCTAAGATGTGTTTGACAAGGATTGTGAAAGAATGAGAAGCAGAGAAGAAAGTGAAGAAAGGTGGGGAGAAGATTCGACTTAAAAGAGAGTCCGAAAGGAGAAGAATTAGAGAGGAAAGGGAGAAGCACTATTCAGTTTTGAGAAACAGAGAAGTAGAAAGAATGGAAGAAGAAAGATGATTTGAAAAATATGGAAAAGTGAATTCGACAATACTAACCATTTTTCCCCAAACGGCCAATTCGACAAAACTTCAACAACCAAAAACGGAGAACAGAAAACTATTTTCGGTACTTAAGAATTTAGAGCAACCGACCAAAAGAAAAATGACCAAAAATTAAACCAAAATGAGAGGAGAAAGCTCATAGTCGAGTTTCCCATACACCAACATACCAATCGGCACAACCTTCTACAACTCAAACTCCTCATTTCACTCCACAATCCACTCCTAAAAATCCTCCCTGATATCCTCCACATATCACTCCAACCTCTTATCTATCAGAATTTTATTGCAACACAACCACTAGTCGAAGTAAGCTACAAAATTAATACCCTATTGCGCAACCTAGGACTTGAAACCTCAGACCTCACAGTTACACAACACGTCACCTTGCCATTACACCACAAGCTCCTTTTTGTGTCACATTTTATCTTCAATTAACAAAAAAGTCTAAAGCCAAAGTCCAGGTTCCTTTAAAAGAAAACCTAAAATAAATTGTAAGAGCCAATACTTGAACCCAGGCTCCCTTGTAACCTTATTGACGCCACAACCACTAGACCACATGCTTCATTGTGTCATTTTTTTAACACAATAATTTAGAAGGCCTACAACCAAGCATCCAGGGTTTTATTCACTTAAAACCAAAATTTTTGCTAAAGCCCAAGTTTGAACCCAAGACTTTTCCAACTCCTTTGAGGACCCTTAACCATTAAAGCAAACATACTTTTGTGTCATTTCTTAGCTCACATAAACTTTTATGCTCAGCTTCCTAAACATTCCCTTGCTCAAGGCCCAATACTTCTAAGCCCAAATTCCAGGGCGCCACAAAATTAACCATTTTTATTACAAATCATTGTATTTTTACTATTTTAATAATTTAGTCCCTAATCAGTAAATTCATCAAAATTACTTAACAAAATACTTTTAAATATCAATCAACATTTCAAATTCATCATTTAACATTTAAAATCACAAATATTTATCAATGGAAACATTCAATATCTTTAACAATTTCAAAATTGAAGGTACAGGCTAGCTGGGCCTAGTTGCAACAATCTCAAAAACATAAAATTATTAGAAACCGGACTACAATGACATACCATGCTAGGTCTTCAAGTTGCCGAAATTCCAAGGTTTAAAAATGGCTTCTTTCTCCATTAACATTTGGTGAAGAAGAAATGTAAAAGATGATAAAGCATTTTGGTTTAATTTAATTTAATTTAAGTATCAAATTACCATTTTAACATTGGTTAATAATGAAATAAAACATCAAATTCATGTCCATTTTAGTCCACTAACTCCTTAAATGGTTCAATTACCATTTAAGTCCCCTTTACCTTTTTCATTAAGCCATTTAATCACTCAAATCAAATAGTGATCAAATTTTTATCTTTTACAATTTCGTCCTTAACTATCTAAACATTTAAATTTCTTAATGAAACTTTCATACAACCTTAATGACACTCCATAAATATTTATAAAAATATTTATGGCTAGGTTTATAAAAATGGTGTCCCGATGCCTCATTATCTAAAACCACTAGACTTTAGGGTCTTACCACTTGAACTTAATTCATCATTTGAATAGTACAAATTACCATATCAAAAACCTTTTAAAAATCATAATTGACTCATAAATATTCATAAATAATATTTATGAACTTATTCGTTGGATTTGTGGCCCCAAAACCACTGTTTTCGACACCATTAAAAAATGGGCTGTTACAATTTAGGTCGGGCCAGGCCGAGCTCGGGCTAAAAATGCCTTACCCGAGGACCAACCTATTTTTTAAGCGAGCTTTATTTTTTTGCTCAAACCCATTTTTTGAGCCTATGTTTTTGCCCAAACATTCCTACTTTTCGGGCAAGCCTTCAGGCCGGGCCATGAACAGGTCTACTTGTGAGCATGTGGCAAGAGTTATTATCTGGTAATAAAGGCTATGGCCTTCTTTTTTTAACAAAAAAAATCCTATTTTTTGGTTACTCAATTATGTTTTATTTTGAT
The DNA here is from genome assembly GCF_007990345.1 of Gossypium hirsutum. Taxonomy (NCBI): domain Eukaryota; kingdom Viridiplantae; phylum Streptophyta; class Magnoliopsida; order Malvales; family Malvaceae; genus Gossypium; species Gossypium hirsutum. Next base: position 45,412,105 of record NC_053441.1, on the reverse strand, counting down.
TACTTAATTTCAAAAAATTTTATTTTTATTATTAATGTTTTTAAAAATTAAAATTTTAGTGATCTACCGTTTAAATATTTAACAAAAAATTAACGTGGACTTTAATTTTAATTTCAATTTTTAAAAATTCAACAAATATTGTCTTCAATGTTTACAAATTGTCATTTAATTTTAATTCTAAAAATTCAATAAATTTAGTTATGAACATTTACAAGATTTGTCAATTTAGTTCTAATTTAAAAGTTAAAAAAATGGAAAATATTTAAAAATTTAGTTTTGGATAAAAATAATAATAAAATCAATATAAATTTACTTTAATTCAAAAGTTGATAATAAATTTTTTTGAAAGAAATTCAGATTGGGCTTATTATTAATAATAAAGCATAACAACCAAAACAAAGGACCAGAACCAAAACTAAGCAAACCGAAACCAAAGAAACCAAAAGTGTAAACGGAGAAACAAAACAAACCAAAACCAGAGTCCCAAACAAAATTAAAGGTCCAAAAAAAGAACAATCTAGAGTAAATGCCACCAACAATTTGCCCAATTAGAAGCTTTTGGCACTAGTCCCAACTATTTGTAGTAATTTTGCTTTGTTGATAGTTCCCATCCTGAAAGAAGAGTGTTAGACAAAACATATCTATCAATAGTGTTCCTTACTCTCCCCCTTCTCCCTCGTCACCTCGGAGAACCTTAGTCTGGTTCTCACTCCCTTTCCATAGCCATTGTCCACTCTACATAAGCAGGGACTCCCACCACTGGGTAAAATGGCTCGCCTCGCTTTAAAGTTTTCGTAGCTAAAATATGGGCTAAGACATTAGCCGATTTGGGTGCATATTTGAAATCGACGTGTCGGTATCTATATGCTAACATCTGAATATCTCTTATATGCGTTCCAATTTTTTATTTATTTACTCTTTGGAACTGACATATCTTTATAATTGCTTATACATCGCCATCCACTATTACCTCCGACCACCCATTTTCCAAACCCATTTGAGTTGCGTGGGCACATACGAGGGCTTTGGCAAAAAAAACGAAGAGTCCCCTTTGTGAATATCTGAATAAGAGAGCAATACATGTCCCTTGGCATTTTGCTCAACTATACTCGATGTCGACATAAAATGACAATTGCCGTCTGCTTCATCAAAATGAACTTTAATGACCAAACTAGAAGGACCACTCCATTTCACCTCTCTTAATCCCTGTGTAAGTTTCATTTTATCTCTTCCCTCTAGTTTAGTACAATACTGGGTAATGAACTGAGCAATATCCCGACCAGTACTAATTTTTCGATCATGAATTTTGACATTTCTGTCACTCTAGATTTCCTAAAGTGCAACACAGACTACTCACCTCTATTGATTCAAGCATACTCTGAATACCTAGGTGAGCCACTCAAAGAAATATATTTCTGGTTTATTCAAAAAAATTGATAATCCCAATTCTAAACAGACTTTGACCGATACAAGACAACCTCAAAATAAGTGGTCCAAATTCTCAACGCCTCTTCCACATTGGGGACAATTTACAATAGATACCAATTTCCTAACTTTCATATTTACTAGAATAGGTAAAAAGTTCCAAGAAATCCTCCACTGTGTAATTTTAATTTTAAAAGGGAGGTTTAGGCTCCACAGTTGTTTACAGAAGGTCCTTTAGTTGGTCTGTAAAGCATTAGCATTAGGATTACAAGGAAAATTTTGTAATAGTTTATAGGCACTACGTACCGAAAACTCCCCTAAGGCTCACCACGCCATACAACCAGATCATCGTGAACTTCCATCGCCAAAGGAATACGAAGGATCCTGGTAGCATCCACTTCCGGGAAGGTATTGACTACTAACTCATTTTTCCATGTTTTAGTATCAACATTTATAAGGTTTGCCACTTTCAAGTTTTGCATTCACGGAATCAAACAAGATAATCTATAGTTATCAACCCCCAGGACCCAAGCGTCCTCATTAATAGAAATTTTAGTACCTGAGCCTACCCTCTAATAAAGCCCCTCACACAGAGCTCCTTTCGCGGCCCAAATGCTTTTCCACGTATAAGAAGGCATATTACCTAAACTCGCATCAATGAAAATGGTATTAGAAAAATATTTAGCTTTACGAACATGAAAAATTCACAAATTCAGGGATTAAATGAACCTCCATCCTTGTTTTGCCAATAATGCAACATGAAAATAAGCCATACTCCGAAAACCCATCCCCTCTTCTTCTTTCAACTGATACATATGCTTCCATTTGGACCAATGTATCCCCCTCTTTCCATATCCTTTCTGCCACCAAAACCTCACCATTAAACTTTCAATTAGTCATGGAGGAGGGGCCATTTTAGTTAGTCAGGGAGGAGGGGCTCGAGAAGCCTTCTTCTAAGCTATGAATGATTGGTTTGCCGAGTTCATTCACACGAATCTGGTTGTTAGACCTCCACTCCCTCATGATTCTCAAGTTCTCCATGTATCTTTCTAGCCGCAGGTATAGTTATAAGAGAAAGACCACCAATTGATAAGATTAGAAAACAAGAGGCTAAAGAGTTTCAGGCTACTAAAGACGATGATACCGAGAAAGCTAAATTTTGGCTCAAAAATACTATCAGAGTTTTCGATGAATTATCTTGTACACTAGAAGAATGCATGAAGTGTGTTGTTTCACTTCTCAGAGACTCAGCTTATCATTGGTGGAAGACCCTCATGTCAATGGTACCGAGTGAGAGAATTACTTGGGATTTATTTCAGGAGGAGTTTCGTAAAAAGTATATTAGTCAGATGTTTATAGATCAAAAAAGAAAATAGTTTCTTGAGCTAAAACAAGGTAAGATGACCGTGACCGAGTATGAACATGAATTTGTTAGACTTAGTAAATATACTCGGGAATTTGTGTTCACCGAAGCCAATATGTGTAAGAGATTTGAAGATGGGCTTAATGATGATATCCGACTATTAGTGGGTGTTTTAGAAATCAGAGGGTTTGTTGTTCTGGTTGAAAAAGCCTGTAAGGCAAAAGATTTGTTAAAAGAAAAAGAGAAGGGCAAAGTTGAAATTGAAATGCAAGACACGAAAAAAAGGAAAATGAGCAGATCATTTCAGTCTACGTCCAAGAGGCCTAGAGAGTTCTCTAGTGGATCAAATTTTTCAGCTAGGTATTCTAGCAGAAACCGTGGCAGAAGATTTGAGGGTCCAAGAGCTCAGACTACTACAATCGGAAGTACGGGTAGTACTCGACCACCTAGGCCAGAATGTGCCCAATGCGGTAGACGTCATCCTGGAGAGTGCAGAGCAAATGAAAATGCTTGCTTTAGATGTGGTGCACCAGATCATTATATTCGGGATTGTCCCGAAATAGTTAAAAGAGAAGTAATACCGAGTGCGAGATTGAGAAATGCTCTTACTAGAGGCAGACCACAGAGGAATCTAGGAGTTGGAGCAAGTAACAGGGGTAGGCCCAGAGACTCAACTGCTAGACCAGATGTTAGAGCACCCGCAAGGACATACGCTATCCGTGCTCGTGAAGAGGCATCCTCCCCTGATGTGATTACGGGTACATTTTCTCTCTATGATACTAATGTTATTGCTTTTATTGATCCGGGTTTGACTCATTCTTATGTTTGTATGAGATTGATGCCTAGTATGAACATGCCTATAGAATCTATTGAATTTGTAATTAAAGTATCAAATCCATTAGGCTAGTATGTGTTAGTAGACAAAGTATGTAAGGGTTGCCCTTTGATGATTAAAGGTTACTGTTTTCCGGCCGATCTCATGCTATTGCCATTTGATGAGTCTGATGTGATTCTTATGGATTGATTGACTGCCCATGATGTGATAGTGAATTGCGGAAAGAAATACATTGAGTTGAAATGTGAAAATGGTGATATAGTCCGGGTTGATTCAGATGAGTCAGATGGTTCTTTTGCTATGATTTCTGTTATGTCTACTCAGAAATGTTTGAGAAAATGGTGTGAAGTTTATCTTTCTTTTGTATTGAACACTAGAGATCCAGAGTTAAAAATTGAGTCAGTGCCAGTGGTACGTGAATATTTAGATGTGTTTCCGGAAGAATTGTCAGGTTTGCCTCCTATTAGAGAAGTTGAATTTGGTATTGAGTTGATTCTAGGTACAACTCCTATTTCTATTGCTCCTTATAGAATGGCCCCGTTGGAATTGAAAGCTCAGTTGCAGGAATTAATTGATAAAGGTTTTGCGAGGCCTAGTTGCTCTTCGTGGGGTGCACCAATGCTTTTTGTGAAAAAGAAAGACAGTTCGATGAGATTATGCATAGATTATCAGCAACTTAACAAGGTAACCATAAAGAACAAATATCCACTACCTAGAATTAATGATTAGTTTGACCAATTGAAGGGAGCTACTGTGTTTTCCAAGATAGATTTGAGATCTGGTTATTATCAGTTGAGGGTTAAAGAGTCAGATGTTCTAAAGACTGCTTTCTAGACTAGGTATGGTCACTATGAGTTTCTTGTGATGCCATTTGGTTTGACTAATGCTCCTGCTGTTTTCATGGACTTAATGAATCAAATTTTCAGACCTTACTTGGATAAATTTGTAGTTGTGTTCATTGATGATATTCTAATTTATTCTCGTGATGAGATTGAATATGCCGAGCATTTGAGAACCGTTTTATAGATTTTGAGAGATAATAAGCTTTATGCCAAGTTTAATAAAAGTGAGTTCTGGCTTCAGGAAGTTGGATTCCTTGGACACATTGTCTCAGGTGATGGTATTAAAGTTGATCCGAGTAAAATTTCAGTAATTATTAATTGGAAACCTCCTAGAAATGTATCAGAGGTTAGAAGCTTACTTGTATTAGCTGGTTATTACAGACGATTTGTAAAGGGATTTGTAAAGAGATTTTCCATGATAGCTACCCCGTTGACAAGGTTGTTGCAGAAGAAAGATGTCTAGCTTGAATGGATTGAAAAGTGTCAGCAGAGTTTTGACAAGTTAAAGGCATTGTTGACTGAAGCTCCTATTTTAGTACAACCAGAACCGGGTAAAGAATTTGTGATTTATAGTGATGCATCCTTGAAGGGATTGGGTTGTGTACTTATGCAAGAAGATAAAGTCATTGCATATGCTTCCAGACAGTTAAAGCCAAATGAGAAAAACTATCCGACGCATGACTTAGAGCTGGATGCCATAGTATTTACGTTGAAGATTTGGAGACATCATTTGTATGGTGAGAACTGCTGAATATTTACTGATCATAAAAGCTTGAAATAATTAACGACTCAAAACGATTTGAACTTGAGGCAAAGAAGATGGCTAGATTTGATTAAAGATTATGAGTTAGTGATCAACTACCACCCGGGTAAGGAAAATGTTGTTGCTGATGCCTTAAGTAGAAAATCTTTATTTGCATTGAGAGCTTTGAATACCAGTTTGACTTTATCTAATGACGGTTCCATTTTAGCTGAGTTGATGGCTAAACCGATGTTTCTCGAAGAAATCTATGAAGCTCAAAAAAATGGCAGTGAGTTGCAAGCTAAAAGAGCTCAATGCGAGTCGGGTGTAGAGTTTGATTTTCAAATCGGTTCTGATGGTTGTTTGATGTTTAGAGATAGAGTATGTGTGCCAAAGAATGATGAGCTTATTCGAAAGATCTTACAAGAAGCACATAGCAGTTCTTGGTCTATTCATCTAGGTAGTACAAAGATGTATAATGATCTGAAGAAAATGTACTGGTGGGTAGGAAAGAAAAGAGATTTTTAGAATTTGTTTCTAGATGCTTGATCTATCAACAGGTGAAGGCTGAACATCAGGTACCTTCAGGTTTATTGCAGCCTGTGTTAGTTCCTGAGTGGAAATGGGACCGAGTTACCATGGATTTTGTAGTAGGGTTGCCATTGACACCAAAAAAGAAAGATGCAGTATGGGTTATGATTGATAAGTTAACGAAGTAAGCTCATTTTATTCCAGTTCTTATGGATTATTCACTTGACAAGTTGGGTGAATTGTATGTTTCAGAGATAGTCAGATTACATGGAGTACCGTTATCGATTATCTCAGGCAGAGATCCGAGATTTACTTTGCGGTTTTAGAGGAAATTACAGAAAACTTTGGGTACAAAATTGAACTTTAGTACATCTTTCCATCCTCAGACCGATGGTCAATCAAAGAGAGTTATTCAGCTACTTGAAGATATGCTCATATGTTGTGTTTTAGAATTTCAAGGCAGTTAGGAGAAATATTTGCCGTTGGTAAAGTTTGCCTATAATAATAGTTATCAGTCGAGTTTGAAGATAGCTCCTTATGAAGCTTTGTATGGACGTAAGTGTCGTACGCCTTTGTATTGGACAGAGTTTAAGGAAAATTAGATTTACGAGGTTGATTTAGTCAAAGAAACGTAAGAGAAAGTAAAAGCTATCAGAGATTGTTTAAACGCAGATTCAGATAGACAGAAGTCTTATGCAGATTTAAAAAGAAGAGATAGAGTATCAAGTTGGTGACAAAGTGTTTTTGAAAGTATCCCCGTGGAAGAAAACTTTCAGATTTGGCAAGAAAGGCAAACTAAGCCCACGTTTCATTGGACCATTCGAGGTGACTGAAAGAATCAGACCCTTAGCATAACGATTAGCTTTGCCAACTAAGTTAGAGAAGATTCATAATGTATTCCATGTGTCTATGTTACGCCATTATCGTTCTGATTCATCACATGTGATTTTATGGACAGAGGTTGAGATTCAGCCAAACATGACTTATGTTGAAGAACCGGTAAAAAATTTAGATAGAGAGATCAAGCAAATAAGAAACAAAATTATTGCACTTGTGATTGTGTTATGGAATAGGCATGGGGTTGATGAGTCTACATGGGAGCCCGAAGAGGCTATGCGAAAACAATACCCAAGTCTCTTCACAGGTAAGATTTTCGGGGACGAAAATCCCTAAAAGGGGGGAGAAATGTAACATCTCGATTTTAGGCCTAGGCAAAATAGTGGTTTCGAGACCACAAATCTGATGAGGAAAAAAATATTTTTACTATACTTTTATGGCCTACAATTTCACGGAATGATTTCGTGAAAATTTCGTTCAAAAATTTTGACGTTTGGGCACTCAATTTAGTCAAAAGGACTAAATTGTAAAAAGTGTAAAAGTTGAGTTCTACATGTTAGTGGTGTCCAATTGATATGAAATTTTAAATTGGAGGTCTTTATATGGTAATTAGACCATTGTTAAGTTATGGAAAAAAATGGACATGAGATAAGTGAAATATGATTTTTTTTAGTAATGGCATTTTAGTCATTTAGTAAATAAATGACTTAAAAAGGGAAAAAGATGTGAAAATTTTGTGTTCATCATCTTTGCTTGCTGCTGAAATTTGAAAGAAGCCATAGCTAGGGTTTCTTCACTTTCTCAAGCTCATAGTAAGTGATTCCAAGTCCCGCTTTTAATGTTCTTTACGTTTTTGGAATCCCGATAGCTTAATTTAGCTTATTCTAGCAATAATTTAACCTAGGGTTTATATTTGGAAAAATACCCATAGTTGAAATATGTTTATTTTGATGTTTTATGATAGAATATGAAGCTAGAAATTATGTTAAACAACTTTTGCTAGTCAATTTTAAGTGAAAATGAGTAAATTGACATAATCGGTAAAATACCTAATGTTCATAAGTGTTAGAGTAAGAATTTGATGTTGTCATAGAAGGGAAAAATGTTCAGCATGTTATAAAACATAAGAATAAAAGATGAAGTTTAATTTTCGAGTTTTGGGGCAAAAGTGTAATTATGTAAAAATTTAGGGGAAAAATCGTAATTTTACCAAAGTTAGAGTCAGGGCTGTTTTGGTAAATGTGAGTATTAAATAAACTAAATTTTCTATTATAGATCAAGAAGAACGGAATCCAAGGTTAGACAAAGGAAAGAATAAGGTTGAAGACTAAGTGGGTGGATTTGGCTATATTTTGTACCGAGGTAAGTTTACGGTAAATAAATGCAATATTTCAATAATTATTATTAATGCTGCTATTTTCCAGCAATTATGTATTTGTTTTAAGAAATTATTTAATGTTGACTCAAGTATGAGACGACAGAGAATTAGTATTAAAAAGTCCCGTTGAAACATTAGGAATGTAGCGGATACAAATGTCATGACATTTGGCTAAAGAGATCCCATGTAAGACCATGTCTGGGACATGGCATTGGCATCATTGAGGTTATGAGAGGTCCTATGTAAGACCATGTCTGGGACATGGCATTGGCACCAAGATGAGAGGTCCCCCGTAAGACCATGTCTGGGACATGGCTTTGGCATGTTATTATCAGAAAAGAGACCCAAGTATCCTTATTATTCCAATGTGGCTCAACGGGCTAGTAAACAAATTATGTTCCATGAAAGTTCAGGTAAAAGCATAAAAAGCAAATTCAGGTGAGTTATAAGATTTAAGAACATATTATGTTATCAATTGAGAACCAACATTTCAGCAAGAGAAGAGTAAGTTATAATCATGAGTTATCTAAGTAAACAAGCAAGAGAATGAGTAAGAGATTAAGTAAAGAGGAAATTAGGGATCATGTTACTTAAGTATAATTATTTGTGTTAAGTGTTGTTATTTATTTACTTGTAAACTTATTAAGCTTTATGCTTACTTCTTTTATTTTTCTTTCTTTTATAGTATTGCAAAGCTATTTCAGGGATCCTAAAGACGTCGAAGAGCGTCCACACTATCAACCACAACAACTCGGTATTTTATGATGATCAATGTTGAACTATGGCATGTATAGGGACTTAGTCATTTTGAATGTATGTCCTTATGATATTGCTAAAGGATGATGTGTAAATATGTGATAATGTTTAGCTATTAAAATGGCTAAGTAAGAATATGTTTGGTATTATGAATGCCTAAGTGATAGTTTATACCTAGAAATTGTGAAAGAGTAAAAATTTGCAATGAAACAAATTTCAGGCAGCAGCAGTGACGTGAATTTGAAAAATCACCAAGGATAGTATAAAATGAATTAGTGGGTGAATGATATATAGAGTTAAAGCTTATTGAGTCTATTTTCATAGAAAAATAACGTTGCAGAAAAAAGAATTTTATATTCTAAGATATGTGGATTTTAGTTATATATGGTCAGAAATGTTTTTGGAGTCCCCTGTTCTGATTTTAGAAAATCATTAAAAATTTTACAAAAATATTTATGAATTTTAATTTATATGTATAGATTCCTTAATGAGTCTTTTTTTTTTGTAAAAACAAGTGAGAACACCATATTAAAATCATAAAATGAGAAAATTGAATTTTAGTGACGAGAGGTCAGGACAGTTGAACAGTGAAACATGGAAGACTTTAACTAATAAACTATACTAATTGGCTGAATCAAAAATTCTGAAAAATTTATGGTAAGAAGATATATGAGTCTAGTTTCAGGGAAAATTTATGGATATAATTTCAAAATTTTTAGCTCGAGTTATAATTAATTTAGTAACTACTACGCGATTGGAAAGCTTTGTTGTAAATAGTGAAATTAATTTTAAAAGCAAATTTTTATGCCTCAAACTAGTAAGTTAAGTCAAGTAACGCCTCGTGCTCGACTCTGGCAACGGTCTCAGGTAAGGGGTGTTACAGTACTCCACCCTTCCATTTTCATTTTAACCCAGTCTTTAAGATTTTGGAACAATACTTTCTTCCTCCCCCCACCATATTAGGAAGCCATAAATATTTCTCCGGGTTTAGGGAAACCACATTCCAAACATGCCCAAAACTCTCGCCTTATCCTCTTCCGATGTGTTTGTACTAAAAAGACAATGGATTTATTATAATTCACACATTGACCTAAGCAGTTATCGTATTCTTTTAGAATGTCTTTCAAAATTGTTGCACATCAGTCGCTTCGCCAAATAAAATACAATCATCAACGAATAGCAAATGTGATATTTGGGGGCCCCTCCTACTAGCCTTAGCTCCTCTCAACAAACCCCATCCCATAGCCAATCTCATCAATGCCAAAAGCCCCTTACTACAAAAGAGAAAAAGAAAAAGGCTAAGTGGATCACCTTCTTGAAGGCCTCTTGTTGGCTAGAAAACTGTCCCACTACTCCCATTAATGTTTACCTAGACGAAACCTAAGATATACACTTTATTATAAGATCACCCAACCCTTGTCGAAACCCATTCGTAGCATTACTACCTTGAGAAGACCCCACTCCACCCTATTATATGCTTTGCACATATCCAACTTCAGAGCCATATAGCCTTTTTTACCCGTTCTCTTCTAGCGATAAGTGCGCAAAATCTCATAAGTAAGGAGCACATTCTCAGAAATAAATCACCCAGGCACAAATGCACTTTGGGCATTATTAATGCAATTTCTGATAACACTCTGAAGACGATTTGCTAATACTTTCGCCACAATTTTATAAATGACCGTGCATAAACTAATAGGTCTAAAATTCACAAGATTAGTAGGATTCAAAATTTTAGGAAGGAGAACAATATCAGTAATATTTGCCTGATCAAAATCCATACCATCATTCAAGATACTCAAGCTGAACTTAATAAACATTGCTCCCAACAACGTGCTAGTACCTTTGGAAGAACATGGCCAGAAAACCATCTATTCCTGGCACCTTGGTTGGATTGATATCCTTCACTACCTCATATACCTCCTTTTCTGTGTATTTGGCCGTTAGAGTCACATTAATTTTCAAAGAAATACTCGCCTCTATTCTAGACAAAATGTGAGAAGGATCACCAATCCCATCCGATGAGAACAAAGTTTGAAAATATCTAGTTACAATTCCCATTTTCTCCTTTTCATCGTAGACCTCCCTACCATCCCCACACTTCAACCTACTAATTGTATTCATGCTCCTACGAATAGAAGCAAATTTATGAAAGAAAGCTATATTTTTCTCCCCCAAACATAACTAGTTAGTACAAGCCCTTTGTTCCCAATAAGCTTCATCTTTATCAATCTTCATGTTAAGTTGAACCTTAGTATCTATAAAATCGGCCAAAATGTCGTCATCCCTGTCTAGCTCCATCATACTCTCCAACTTCCTCGTAAGATCCCATTTCATATCATTCGAACTATCCTTAATACCTTTTGCCCATTCCTTCAAACTATTTCGCAATCTATCTAGTTTTTCAAAATTTGATCCAAAAGAAGACTCCCATATCCTTTTAATTTCCCATTCTAATGATTCTTCCATCGTCCACTAGGCTTCAAACCTAAATCTCGATTCACCTAACAGATTCCTCTTATGATTCGTATTCAAAGTAACGGGCAATGGTTCAAGAAGGAATAAGGATGACGGATTCGACCATTTGGAAATAGAAACAACCATTTGTCATTTGGAACCTCTCTTTCTAATCTCTCATTATTGTTCATCTCTAGCAGGTTCCCTTTTTCCTATGTAATCCATGGCCCTGAATATCCAAAATCCATTAACTGACACTCTCAAAGAACATCTCGGAAGACCTCCATTTTCCTCTCCTTTCTTGGCATGCCTTTAACCTTTTCAAAATAGTACATGATTTCATTGAAATAGCCACACACCAACAAAGGAAAGTTTTTATTTTTCTCCAATCTCCAAAGTAAGTGCCATGAACCATTTCTGTCACTAGTGAAAGTTTATCCATAAAACCTAGTGAATCTCCATTCTTTTTCCTCACTATCTACGTTTACCAACACATTTGTATGATTCTTTGAAAAGCTTCTTAGATTGACTAAAATATCACCTTTCCACGCTAAGTAAAGGCCACCTCTAGAACCTTCTGCCCCAAATTCAATCCCACACATTAAGCCACACCTCCTCTTTATTTTTCCATACGCTTACCATCAAATTTTGTCTTCATAAAGAAAACCATCTATGAATTATATTGCTTCAACACATGTCGAAACCTTTGAAAGGCCCGTGAGCTCTCCAGACCACGAGCGTTCCAACATATGGTTTTCATTGCGCCCGGTTAACTTGCCTTTTCGCAGCCGCTGATCCTTATTGAGTAGGAGCTAAAATGTGCTCTAAAGTAACCATCACTACATCATAAGAATCAAACACATAGACCCCAATGAATCAAATCTCCTTTTTTCCATTACACTATAAACCTTACTTAGATTTTTCATAACATCGTTTCCCATTCTCTTCTGTTTACTCTTTCTAGGATTTTGAGACCTACCCTCCTTTGGACTATCAAACCATCATGGTCCATAGGCCCTAAATCAACATCCTGAAATTGGTGGAATTCTATGATCCCCAAAATCCCTAAAATTATGCCCAAAATTAGTAGCTTCAATATCTATCGAAACCTTCACAAATCCCCCCTCACATTTGTTTGACAATTTTCCACAATAACCTGGCTGGACGTAACATCCATACTAACCATGCCCTCCGTCCTATCCACCTTGTCGACATCTCCCACATATAAGCATTGCGTCATCGACTTCTTTGTAGAAGCACTAAATTCCAAACATTCTTTCCTTAACAAGTTTGATTCAGCTTTAAGCGCCAATGAATATGGGAGTTCATCTTCCGATTTATCCCTTGTACCAGTTGGAATCCTATCACATTCCTTTAAACCATGGCCCATTCGTCCACACCAAAAGTAAAAAGTCGGTAGATTCTCATATTTAAAAGAAACCAAAGTTTTTCTTGATTACTAGTTGAGATAAAGATCCCTCTTCGTAACGATTTCTGCACATCCAATTGAACACTCAGCCAACAAAAATCTCCTTTTACTTCCAATCTGATCACCCCTCCAAAAATCGACCTGATTGCATGTATGAGATATTTTTTTATCACATTTCAGCGGACACGACCTAATCTTAATCCAATACGGAGATAGAACAAGTCTGATCTTACTCCGTTCAATAGGATTTGCCAATCGGTCAAATATAACAAGTTGCATTTGAAAAATCTAAGGTCGACCCTCCAAAATTGTCTCCAAATCATCCTCGTTCTCAAACGAAATCAAGAATAAATTTTGACCAACCACTTGCATCTCAAACTTCTTCCTCGTCTTCCAAATACTCTTGAGTTAAGCATGAAAACTTTCTAGATTATAGGATTTCCTTGTCCATACAGTGCAAGTTAACGTCGGATTGTCACTCGACACCACCAATGAACTCTTCACAGTCAACTAAATAAGCTCTTCCTCCAGGAGGGAGATCTCATCCCTCCCCATTTCCGAAAAAGTCACCATCCTACTCCAACCTAATCACAACAATTATTGTTTCTTTAGGACACTAAAAGAGATCACTCTTGACTATAAGTTGATAATATTTTAATTCTCCTAATTCTCATTATAAAAGGTTGTTACTATAGTTGTTACCTGTTGGAAATAACAAGGTTTACTTTTTTTTTCAAAAAAAAAAGTTTATATATATTTAATTTTGGTTGTTAAATAAAATATAATTTAAAAATCAGTTTCAGACCAAATAAATTAAATTACACGTGGCATATCCTTTTGCACAGGACATAGATACAGAACACGACGAATTATTGGTTAAAAGTATCAAAATATATTTAATAAATTAAATTACAAAAATTATCCCACGTGTAATTTAATAATAAGGGTAGATATTTATTGATCAGGTAAATTTCCACGATTAAAAGAGCAAAAAAGGTTGAAAAAGATGAATGAACTAAGCTTTTAGAGAAACAAGTGGAAGAAAATAGTGGAAGTACACTTTTCTAGCTTTGACCAAATAATTAATACCGATTTCCACGTGCAATTTATTATATTATTTTTATCTAGAAATGAAAAATTTTAAATATATATTTTTTAATTTTTAGAATTAGAATTAAATTAATAAATTTTGTAAATATTCAGGATAATTTTTATTGATATTTTTTAGAATTAGAACAATATAACAAATTTTGTAAACATTGAAGGTAAATTTATTAAAATTTTAAATTTAATATTAAATTGATAAAATATGTAAATATTAAGGTGGTAAATTTATTATTAGGTAAATAGAAAAAAGGCCCAAATCAACTTTCTGTTAACTAAATAACTGTGAGGAATTAAAATTTTAAATTTTAAATTTATTAATGATGTTGAAAATTTTTAAAGTTAGGTGACTAAAATAGGTCATTTTTCAATATATATATAACTGTTATCATAAACATGAGATCGAAAATAAGTAAAAAATTAGAAAAAATTACGTTGCACCCTAGAAAGATATTTATCTTTCGCATAGATCTTAATTTGCACTCATAAGTCATTACCCATTCTTTTATTTGAAAGCAATAATCAGTACATAAAAACGACACAAGTAAGAGATGTTGTGGCTTATCCATTTAAATGAAATAAAGTCTTTATTGTGAATAGTGAGAGTGATTAAGCATCAGTGTTCCAAGAGTAACAAGTAACCTTCTTGTATTCAACCAAACATGGACCCTCGGGCTTAACATTCCACAAGCAATAAGTACAAGTATCTCTCTCTGATGTATAAATGTCGAACCAATGCATTCTTCCATCCCATTGCATGCTGTAGTAAAACAAAGTAGTCCCAAACAAGTTTGGGCGAAACTTGAACTCATAATAGTTGCGGAAAGCCAGAAGGTGAACACCGAGATCATCGTCCTTCGATTTGCAATGGACGGTGCACATTCACCAAATTGATACATGAAAGAATCTCTTTTTGGTCATATCTGTCTAGATATTCTACTAGAGGCGTCATTTTTAGTATTCTAGCAATTTGGCAAAATCAAATAACAACCAATTGAATCAAAATAAATCCCAATCAAATAATCGATTAATTAATCAATTACGTCATACAAGATATTAATGAAAGCACACAAACTCATTCTCATCACAAACAAACATTTCATCAAACAAATGACAAAAGAAAATATAAAAACGAGATAGAGTGGAGAAAATTCTCATTGATGGAATCTGGTTGGTTGTGAAGTCTTGAATTGTCTTCAAATGCAATGTTTGATCGAAAAAAAGGAATTTAATACGAAGACTAAAATAAAATAAAGAAAAAGAAACTAATACAAAATTATTTAAAAAGAAAACCTAACCTAAAACTAATCTACTTACTAACTACTAACTACTCTATTGAACTCTACTGAACATCTATTGAACTCCCCTTAATTTTGACTAAAATGTAGATTATATAGTTAGGAATTCAAGGGCCAAAGTGCCCCTCAATTTAATATAGAAACTAGGGTTTAGAGATGAAAAATGAACCCTAATTCCACTTAAAATTGAAGTCAACACGCACAGGAAATCGTCGTGACGTCAGGTGTTTCCTCGTTGCAATGTGGAGTCTTTTTTGCCTCTTCCTTACATCTTTCTTTAGTGTCGCAACTTCCATGGCCTATTCTCACCACATCAGTAGTAGTTTAATCCTAGAAGTTGCATCTTTATATCCTGATCCATCCTCCATAACCACATAATTCTTATTAGCTATAAAATACTATAAAAACTACTAAAAATTATACTTTGAGTACTTAGACTCTAAAAACATAAATTATTAATAAAATGACTCGATTTTACTTAGAAACATGCTAACATAAGTGTAAAAGGAATAGAAAAAATGATATATTGATCGCACCCTAGTGTGCGTACACCAAGGCTATAAATGTAACAATTCGATTTCCAAAGGTATAAAAAATTACAGGTTTGAGACATCACTTTCATAAATCGAGTCCGTAAATATTAAATAAAAAATATTTACGAAGTTTTTATATAAGTAAAGAGAAATTTGAATAGTCAATTTAGCTAAAATTGTGATTAATTAAGGCATAGGTACTAAATTGTAAAGTCCAATCGCTATAGATTTTTAATTAGGAAGTGACATGGAAACTTAAATTAAAATTAACCAAAGGTCCAAATAAAAAATTAAACCATGTTTAAATATAAAGTAGTGGATGGTAGTGTTAATAATTGATTAATTAAGAAAAATTTGATTTATTTAACATAAAACATGATTTATTAGTTACTTACAACTTAACCCATTTATAAAAGACAAAATTTTGGTGGAATGAGAGATAACTTCATCCCTTCCAACTGGACACCAGAACAAAATAAAGAGCTTGATGCCATTTTAGGTTTTTGGAAGCTTTTGGTTCTTTATTCAAGTAAGACTCTAGTCATTTTTATTTGATTTTTATAGATTTTTTTATATTGGAAGCTTGATTAAACTAACCCAAGGATCAATTTGAGGAATTAGTGAAGTTTTGATGAGATGAAATTTTTGAAAATTGAAAGTTTTAGGTGTTAAATTAATAGAAACTAAGTTTAGTTTAAGAAACTAACTATATTGTAAAGCATGATTGATAGTTTTGTATATTAGGGACAAAATTGAATAAAATGTAAATTTTATAGTAGGAATAAGAAATAGAATATCCCTAATGAGTAACTGTGAAATCAGATTTCAATCCAGAGAGTTAAATTGAAAGTTATGTTAGTCATAATTTTAGGGGCTAAGTTGAATAAATTGCAAAACTTGTATAAATTGTTAGTTGATCTCGAATTGGTTATTTGATAGAAATTGTTGATTGATAGAACTATATGTTTTGTAGTTATTTGTAGCAAACGTTGGTCTGAATCCGTTGAGAGGGAAAGGATAATCCAAAGTCGCTGATGACTAGCTCAAAATTCCGGTTTGTATTTCTATAATTCAGGAACCATTTATTTTCTGCATAATCATGACATCTTTGTACTATCTGGAATTTGAGGTGAGTTATTGATGATTTGCTGAGCTAATTTGATGTGATTAAGTTTGATTATCAAGATAGAGACTAAATTGAATAGAACCAAAATTTTATGATTTGATGGATATTTGAAAATTGGTATGATATTGAGTTAAAGCATATTGTGTTATATGATAAATTGAGAATAAAAAAATGTGAATTGATATAATTGTAATGGATCAAAAATTGGTTACCCTATTAGTTGTTCGGACCAAGTCAGATGTAGTTGGCATGTAATAGGGTCGGGATATTGATTGAAAATTGTAATGCGATTTGTGCAAGTGTACACAGTCGTTCAAGTAATAAGTAAGTACAATGAGATATTGTAATAACCCAAACCCATCTCCGTCGTCGGATTAGGGTTACGAAGTATTACAAAGCAATTAGAAACATTTGAGCATTTTATGAATCAATATAATAATCACATTACAAACCATTTGCACTCATGCACAACGTCCCTAAATCAAGCCCTCGAGGCTCTAAAAATAACCTAGAAAGAATTTGGGACAAATTTGAAATAATTTGGAAAGTTTAGTAAAAATATGCAAAATTTGTAAAACAGGGATTACACGGCCGTGTGGTCAGGCTGTGTGCCTCACACGGGTGAGACACACGCCCGTGTCTCAAGCCGTGTACCAATTGAACTAGGGATACACGGCCGTGTCCTAGCTTGCGTCTTCACCCGTGTAACTCTTTGAGTAGGGTCATACGCTCGTGTGCCAGGCCATGTAACTCTCTGAGTTACCCCATACGCCCGTATGCTAGGCCGTGTGTTAGGTCATATAACTCACTGACTTGTACCCTAAAGAACTCATCAGGTGACACACGGCCGTGTCGCCAAGCCGTATCTCTGTTGGATCGCCGACACCCCTACGGCGCAGCAGAAAAATTTAATAATCGGCGACCCTAACCACGGATCCATGTGTGAGGAACGAATCGGGGTGAAAAGGGTTACGAAATTACCTAATGCTATTCTGAGTATACAACAACTTCTCAACAACGTGTAGTCTGATCTACAGTCGAACTAAGCCGCAATCTATCGAGACTTCGACCTCTACGTGATCCACCCAGTTGACTACGAACGGAAGAAATCCCTAAAACAGTTTTGAGAGTGAATTTTCTTTGACGGGTGCTAGACCAAAACAAAGAAAAACGGGATACTTATATCCTTATTATTTATTTTTTAGGGTTTTTATTTATGAATTAAAATAAATATAATAATATTTTAAATCGAAAATTATAATTACATTAATTATAATATAATTTCGGTAAACCATATATTTATTTGAATTCATATGCTAACCTCATTATGTGTACAACAACCTTGTACATAATGTGTTGGAAATCGAATTAAATTAATTCTATAATTAATTTAATTCAAGTGACACCTAAAAACAATACCAACTATGGTTTATTCCGTTCATTTTAACTATAGGGTGTGACCCTGTAGGTTCTTGTAACGTTAGCAGTAATACTAGAACGATTCCAATGTTACAAACAATGAGTGGCATCTAGCAATGCATCATTGCTACCTAAGTCACAAGAGATCATGATTTGACATAACCTTTTATGATTAACCTTTTATGCAATAATCCTTAAGTCCTTTATCTCTGGATTGGACACAAGTCATGGAATAGTCACACTTGTATAGTCCATTCCATGTTCCTTGATATTTTAAGCAGACTACGATATACAAATAAGTATGACATCTCATATCAACTTATTTGAGCATGGCCATGCATTTTTAGTCTCACTTAATCAAGTGGCCTAAGATATTACTCCCATTATGTTGGAGGGACTTATTCTATATCGACCAACCATATCCCTCTACATCGATTGTGGTATATCCAACACCAGCCTTTATAGAACAACCAGTTACGGTGTACGTTTGACTGTATCAAAATATACTACTCACGATGTTGGGATTATGATGATCTCAAGTCTGAGGATCATATACATATTAATCACTATGAGTAATGTCGTGACAATTATATAATAATCCAAGAAACATACTCATAATGGGTCAGTCCAATATGTTGTTCTCTAACACACATATTCATGCATCGATTCTGATATTCCTTATCAATGATAACTCTTTATCATCAATCAACTACATGTTAGTCTTAATGCATTATTGTTGTCCTATCCAACAATAATACTTGACTAAGGATCTTTTAAGAATAATCATATTATTCTTAGGATATTATTAGAAAACAGTTTATTTATACACACAGAAAAGAAACTAAAATAATAATGGTAATGCCTTATATTAATAAACATGATAAATCAAGTATGTTATTACAACCATCTCATGATTGATCTTTGGGCATACTCTAACAATCTCCCACTAGCACTAAGACCAATCACTTATATATCTAATACCAAGTGACTTAGTGTGACGATCATGCTTCTGCTGTGTTAGAGGTTTGGTCAAGGGATCAGTAATGTTATCATCTGTAGGTACTCTACATATCTCTACATCCCCTCGATCGATAATCTCTCGAATAAGATGATAGCGCCTAAGTATATGTTTGGATCGCTGGTGAGATCTAGGTTCTTTAGCTTGTGCAATGGCTCCATTGCTATCACATCGGAGTTCTATAACATCTGATATGCTAGGCACAACACCTAGTTCAGTAATAAACTTTTTGATCCAAACTGCTTCTTTTGCTGCCTCACTGGCTGCAATATACTCGGCCTCTGTTGTAGAATCGGCTACTGTACTTTGCTTTGAACTCGTCCAGCTCACAGCACCACCATTAAGGCAAAACACAAAACCTGATTGTGATCGAGAATCGTCCTTATCGATTTGGAAGCTGGCATCAGTGTAACCTTTTACACTTAACTCTTCCTCACCTCTATATATTAGAAAAGTATCCTTAGTCATTCTCAAGTACTTAAGGATATTCTTGACTGTGGTCCAGTGACATTCACCGGGATCTACTTGGTATCTGCTCGTCATACTTAAGGCATATGAGACATCTGGACGGGTACATAACATGGCATATTTGATAGATCCAATAGCGGAAGCATATGGAATTTTACTCATGCGTTCTCTCTCTTGTAGAGTTGAAGGACACATTTTCTTCGAGAGTGAAATACCATGTCTCATAGGTAGGAATCCTCTCTTAGATTCTTCCATACTGAACCTTTTCAGTACTTTATCTATGTATGTACTTTGGCTTAGACCTAATAGTCGTCTTGATCTATCTCTATAGATCTTTACTCCTAAGATGTAAGTGGCTTCGCCCAAGTCCTTCATGGAAAAACAACTTCCCAACCAAGTCTTAATAGACTGCAGGGTAGGTATGTCATTTCCTATGATAAGTATGTCATCCACATACAGTACCAAGAACGTAATAGTGCTCCCACTAACTTTCTTGTAAACACATGGCTCATCTTCATTTTTAATAAAACCAAACTCTTTGATTGCATCATTAAAACGAAGATTCCAACTTCGAGAAGCTTGCTTTAATCCATAAATGGATCTTTGTAGCTTACATACCTTTCCAGCATCCTTTGGATTGTCAAAACCTTCAGGTTGTGTCATGTACACATCCTCTTCAAGTTTCCCATTAAGGAAAGCTGTTTTGACATCCATCTGCCAGATTTCATAGTCATGAAATGCAGCTATAGAAGCAAGATCCTGATGGATTTAAACATAGCTACAGGAGAAAAAGTTTCATCATAGTCAACACCATGAACTTGGCGAAACCCTTTAGCGACTAATCGCCCCTTGTATGTTTGTACATTACCATCCATGTCTGTTTTCTTTTTGAAAACCCACTTGCACCCTATGGGCTTAACCCCTTCGGGTGGGTCAACCAAAGTCCATACTTGGTTTTCATACATGGAATCCATCTCAGATCTCATGGCTTCAAGCCATTTCTTAGAGTACGGGCTCGTCACCGCTTCTTAATAAGTCCTAGGCTCATCTTGATCTATAAGTAGAACGTCACCATGCGTTGTAATGAGAAATCCATATCTCTCGGGTGCTTGGCGTTCTCTTAAAGATCTACGCGGTGGTTGTGTTTCTACAGCAATTACTTGTTCCTCAATCCCTTATGGAACTTGTTGTTGTTCTATCTCTGGTTCAGTGGTATTTTGCGATTCTTGAACTTCATCAAGTTCAATCTTTTTCCCACTTCCTTTTCTAGAAAAAAATTCTCTCTCGAGGAAGACACCAGTCCGAGCAACAAGTATTTTGTTCTCAGTGGGATTAAAGAAATAATATCCTTTGGTTTCTTTTGGATACCCCACAAAAACACATTTTTCAGATTTGGGTTCAAGCTTAGTAGACGTCTGACGTTTAACATAAGCTTCACAACCCAAATTTTCATAAAAGAAATACTGTGACATTTTCCAGTCCACATCTCATATGGTGTCTTTTGAACCGATTTAGATGGAACACGATTTAGTGTGAAAGCAGCTGTCTCAAGTGCATGTCCCCAAAAGGAAGTCAGCAGATCAGCATGACTCATCATGGATCGAACCATGTCTAACAAAGTTCGATTTCTTTTTTCAGAAACTCCATTCCATTGAGGAGTACTAGGAGGAGTAAGTTGTGAGACAATCCCACATTGCTTCAAAAGATCATCAAACTCTAAGCTCATATACTCCCCACCTCGATCAGATCGAAGTGTCTTGATAGTTTTTCCTAGTTGATTTTGTACTTCATTTTTGAATTCCTTGAACTTTTCAAGGGATTCAGACTTATGGCGCATGAGATAGACATACCCATATCTACTGAAATCATCAGTGAAAGTAATGAGGTAGTGAAATCCTCCTCTAGCCTGTGTATTTATTGGCCCACATACTTCAGAATGTATTAAGCCCAATAAATCACTAGCTCGTTCACTTTTACCAATAAAAGGAGATTTAGTCATTTTTCCCAATAAGCAAGATTCACATACATCAATTTGTTCAAAAACAAATGAATCTAAGAGGCCATCTTTATGGAGCTTGGATATGCTTTCCTCACTTATGTGGCCCAAACGACAATGCCATAGATAAGTTTGATTTGAGTCATTTATTTTTGGTCTTTTAGTATTTATGTTGTAGATGGGATTTGTTTGATCTAAAATATAGAGGCCATTAATCAATTGTGCCGAACCATAGTAAACATTATTGAGATAAAAGGAACAACAATTATTCTTAATAATTATCTCAAAACCAATTTTGTCTAAAAAAGAAATTGAAATAATGTTTTTAGTCAAACTGGGCACATAATAACAATCCTCTAAACATAAACCAAGTCCACTAGGCAAAGATAAATTATATGTTCCTACAGCTAATGCAGCAACTTTTGCTCCATTTCCAACTCGTAGGTCCACATCTCCTCTAGCCAAATTCTTACTCCTTTGCAGTCCCTGTACAGAAGTACAAATGTGAGAACCACAACCAATATCTAATACCCATGAAGTAGTAGTTGATAAATTAATATTAATAACATAAATACCTGAAGCAGACGTTCCGCTTATTTTGGCCTTCTTGACTTCCTCAAGATAGATAGGGCAGTTCCGCTTCCAATGTCCAGTCACACCACAATGAAAACAGTTTCCTTCCTTAGCCACCCCTCCTTTAGGTTTCAATGCAGCCTTAAATTTTCCAGGCTTGGGCCTACCTTTTCCCTTAGGCTTTGTCTGAACTTTGGCCTTTCCCTTGCCCTTATTATTACGGACCATCAGTATAGGCTTGGGTCCAACCTTTTTCATGTTGCCTTCAGCAATTCGTAACATACTGAGCAACTGTGGCAGAGTCTTATCAATTTCATTCATATTGAAATTGAGGACAAACTGGCTATAGCTATCCGGCAACGATTGCAGAATAACATCAGTGGCCAACTCTTGGCTCAATGGAAACCCAAGCTTAGACAGGCTTTTAATATAGCCAATCATTTTAAGGACATGAGGTCCTACTGGGCTTCCTTCAGCCAGCTTACATTAGAATAGGGCATTAGAGATATCGAACCTCTCTTGCCGTGCTTGCCTCTGATAAAGTTCTTTCAGGTGCTCAATCATTTCATAAGCAACCATGTCCTCATGTTGCTTCTGAAGCTCAGGATTCATAGTGGCAAGCATAAGACATCCAACGTCTACCATGTCATCGAGATGCTTCCTGTAAGCATCTCTATCAGCCCTCGAGGAATTAGCGGGTGGTTCGTTAGGAACTGGTTGTTCAATGAAATATAATTTTCGTTCTTGTTTGAGGACAATCCCCAAGTTACGGAACCAGTCAAGAAAATTTAAACCATTCAACTTGTCCTTCTCAAGGACCGATCGTAATGATAGTGTATTTGTGTTTGCAGCCATAATATATCTACAACAATGAAATTATGCGTGTAAAAATTTATCAAATTTATATCAAACATTAAAAGGATTTAATTAAATGATGTTCCCACTATTTTATTACAAAACTAATACCCTCATAGATTAGTTTCGGAAAGACTTTCTCGAAAAGTATTTCAAGTGGGTTAAGGATCCATATTTCACCTCCTCTTAAGTCAGCTTTGGCTTTACTCTCAAGATTACGGTTATCTAGGTAAGCAACACTTTGCTAATTACATCATATGTAATTCCTAAAATTTGGTAAACAACTCTTGTTCTAATCATCTTATGATTTATCCAAATTACTCGCCTCTGGGTTTCTAATCCTATTAGAATAACCTAGTTTAGTCATTAACCAATTTTAACTAGCAAATATCACTTGTTTATTCTTCGCGTTTAACCAAGATAAATACTAGTACTTCGCTTTAGCAGAACCTACACAGTATTGATCGAGGCCTTAACGAGGGCAAAATTGGAAGGCTATGTTGACTTAATATTTTAATAGAGGGATTTTATTAAGATCATTCCATCTTTCCAATTATGGTTTACTTTAGTCCATTTTGCCATTTAATTGATCTCATCAATTAATGTGATTCAATATTATCAAATTTTAACATGCTTAAAATTTGGCAGACTTTTAACATCCATAGCATCTCATACATGAATAAAGCAATAAATAAATGCGATAGTTATAGCCCATACTAAGGTGGCACAACCCAAGCCAATGGGTGAACCAAAAGGAAACCTAAAGGTGTAAGCTGGTTTTCAAGCTATCAATCCACACTTATTGGCCCATCTTCCTTCTCAGCTAGCCCACAGCAACTCTTGCAGATTACAATATGTAGAAACTCGTTTTACATACGAGGGAGTAAGATGAGAAGAGAAATACAAGAGAATAGTAGCAAGGCACTTCACGCAGGCCGTATTTATAAAATTACAACCTTTTATCAAATGGGCTGTCGGGCTATAACTATGCATTTCAAACACCGTGCATATCAAAAATAGCATACATAAATAAACACTTTTGTTAAGGTGTATTAAAACATATCCTTTCAACTTTTATGGCCCATCAAGTTTTATTTATTAAAAAAAACATACTTTAAGAAGATGCGGGCTGAGGTGGTGGAGGGAGCGGGTCGAAGGCTCGCAACCGAAACCCTTCAGATCCTTATCCCCAAAAAAACATACTGCCACGGTGGGAACAGGGGGTGCGGGGGCAGAGCCCCCGCTGTATGAACCAGGGGTGCGAGGGCGGAGCCCCGCGGTACGAACCGCATACCCCATTCAAACCTCACAATTCGATAACTATTACCGACAAAATCGTGTTTTCGGGATTTTAATCCCTGAGGTTTCATGCCAAAACAACCCTTGTTCCGCTAACCAGTTAACTCTTACTGGAAACTGTCAACACCACCGTCGCACCATCATAGACCTATTAACACTTAACAGTAATAACATAAAACCGATTAGGCCATAACACCATGATTAACAATTAATCCATTGTCAAAAGGAACGATTATCTGGTTACTGTTAAACGATTTAAACAGTCAGAAATTTAATAAAATTGAAGCATACATCTCATACAATTGCATCACCCAAGTATTTAAACCCGAGTCCGTGTCATACAACCTGGCTCTGATACCACTATTGGATCGCCGGCACCCCTACGGTGCAGTGGAAAAATTTAATAATCGGTGACCCTAACCACGGATCCATGTGTGAGGAACGAATCGGGGTGAAAAGGGTTACGAAATTACCTAATGCTGTTCTGAGTAGACAATAACTTCTCAACAACGTGTAGTCTGATCTACAGTCGAACTAAGCCGCAATCTATCGAGACTCCGACCTCTACGTGATCCACCCAGTTGATTACGAACGGAAGAAATCCCCAAAACAGTTTTGAGAGTGAATTTTCTTTGACAGCTGCTAGACCAAAACAAAGAAAAACGGGATACTTATATCCTTATTATTTATTTTTTACGGTTTTTATTTATGAATTAAAATAAATATAATAATATTTTAAACCGAAAATTATAATTACATTAATTATAATATAATTTCAGTAAACCATATATTTATTTGAATTCATATGCTAACCTCATTATGTGTACAACAACCTTGTACATATGAGTACATTGATATTACAACTGAACCACACCAAATGCTCATAAGAGCTAATCCATCCGGTAACATGCTAGATGCCCATATGAGCCAGTCCACCCAATAACACACTAATGGCTCTGAATAGCTAGTCCAACCAAAAACACACCAAAACAAGGAGTATAACATGAGAGTTCCCAACAAATGTTGAGCCTCAGTCTACTCAGGAAACATATATATATCGCTTCACAACAATCTCCACTCCAATCCCCTATAACACACCATATCTCGATTGTACTCTATCCTGCATTCTATCCGATCCAAGTATCAAATTTCAACAACTTTTCTCAAATAACTTTACATTATTTATACTCAAATATATCTATTATATCACATTATATCGTAAAGTATTTCATATAGTTGTTAAATTATAAACTGTATGAACTTACTTGGACTGAATTGTAGTAGTTGCAGAAATTTAGGGACTAATCTGTAAATTCTCCATTTCTACGTATATCAACAGGGTCTTTATCTAAAATGTAAATTTTATCAATTATTAGCTCACATTTCACCTTCCAATTCACTTTCATTTTATACCCTTTTATTTCTCAAATTTAAGCAATTACCC
The DNA here is from genome assembly GCF_007990345.1 of Gossypium hirsutum. NCBI lineage: Eukaryota > Viridiplantae > Streptophyta > Magnoliopsida > Malvales > Malvaceae > Gossypium > Gossypium hirsutum. The sequence goes on along the minus strand of NC_053441.1, from coordinate 45,386,377 downwards.
CAAATTTTTACAACTTTTGCAATTTAGTCCCTTAACCCAAAAATCATAAAATTAACCATTTTTCTCAAGTAAAAATTTCAGCAGAATATACTAGGCCTTTAAACAGTCCCTACCAAACATCAAATTCACAATCAAACCCTAAAAATTTTGAAATTTTCATAATTTAATCTTTAAATAAAAAACTAACAAAAATTACTTCACAAAATCACCAAACAACACAATCAAAACTTCAAATACATAGTTATCATTAAAAACATTCAAGATTCATCAATGAAAACTTCCAAAATTTTTAACAGAGTCAAAAACGAAGGTACGGGCTAGCTGGACCTAGTTGCAACGATCTCAAAAATATAAAAACTACAAGAAACGGTTAAAGAAATCACTCACATGAAAGAGGCTGAACTTGGTTGATTCTCCTAGCTTAAGCAACCATGAGTATTCGGCTATCGAATAAATAAAATGATGAAGAAGACTTATTTATTTACTTAATTTTGTTTTGATTTTGTTTTAATTACAATATTGCCAATTAAAAGTAATATTTTTATCATTTTTAATACTAACCAAACAAGTTAAATAGAGCTAAATTACCGCTTACATCCTTTCGCATTTAATTTTCAAGCTATTTAAATCATCCAAATTCTTGAATAACTATGTTTTACACCTTTTACAATTTAGTCATTTTTCTTTAGTTAACTATCTAAATGTTAAAAATTCTTAACCAAATTTTAATACTACTCTAATGACTCTATAAATATTCTAAAAATAATATTCACGAGTTGGCACAACAAAAATTTGTGGTCCCAAAACCACTGTTCGATCATCACTGAAAATTGGGTTGTTATAACTCTCCCCTCTATAGGAAATTTCGTCCTCTAAATTGTTACCTAAGAATAGATTTGGATACTGTAGTTTCATCAATTCCATGGTTTCATGTATGGTTTCTTCTATTCCATGACGTTGCCACAAGACTTTTACCAACGATACCTATTTATTTTGCAGTTCTTTAACTTCCCAAGCCAAAATTTTCACTGGTTCCTCAAAATACGTAAAATCTGGTTGCAATTCAATCTCTCTATGAGTAATTCCATGTGAAGGATCAGGTCTGTACTGTCTCAGCATTGAAACATGGAACACATTATGAAGTTTCTCGAGTTTAGACGGTAAAGCTAATTTGTACGCTACATGGCCGTTTATTTTAATAATCTTGTACGATACAATAATCTTGGGCTCAACTTTCCTTTCCTGCCAAAATGTAGAACTTTCTTCCACGAAGAAACTTTTAGAAATACTTGATCACCAAAAACAAATTCTATGTCTTTTCTTTTCAGGTCCGCGTACGATTTTTAACGATCAGATGTAGCTTTCAAGCAATCTCGAATTATTCGAACTTTTTCTTTAGTTTCTTGGATCAAATCAATTGCCATCATTTTGGATTCTCACAATTCAGACCAATACAACGGTGTTTTACACTTTCTTCTATAAAGAGCTTCAAGCAGTGGCATTTTTATACTAGATGGATAAATGTTATTATAAGTGAATTAAGATAATGGTAGGTACTTTTCCCAGTTACCTTGAAACTCGAGTATACAGCATCATCGTATATCTTCCAAAATCTGTATCACTCATTTTATTGCCCGTCTGCCTAAGGATGAATCGTTGTATTGAAATTGAGTTTAGTGCCCAAAGCCTCGTGAAATTTATTCCAAAATATCGATGTAAACCTCGAATCACGATAAAAAATAATAGATATCAGAACCTTTTGCAGCCTTACAATCTCTGGCACATATAATTTCGATAAATTTTCAAGTGAGAAATCTATTCTGACTAGAATAAAATGTGCTGACTTAGTCAATCTATCAACTATCACCCATATCAAATATTTATTTTTCGGAGTTATAGGCAAACTAGATATAAAATCCATCATGAGTCGCTTCCACTTCCACTTAGGAATCATGACAGGTTGTAGTAAACCCGAAAGTACCCGATGCTCTACTTTTACCTGCTGACAAATCAAACAAGTACCTACGAACTCACAAATTTCATGTCTCATGCTTGACCAACACTACATCTGTTTCAAATCACAATACATCTTCATGCTACCAGGACAAATAGAATATGTACTACTGTGAGCTTTAGAAAAATATCACGTTTCAAATCTAAATCATTCGGAATGCAAATCCTATCACGATAACGTAATGTACCATCATCATTAACACTATACTCAATAATCAAATTATTTTGAACCAATTGTTGTTTCATTATCAATTTCGGATCGTTGTTTTCCAACTCTCGAATTTGCTGTAGAAACAGGGGTTTAGTTCTCAATTCTACTAGTATCGAACCATCTTCATTCAGAACTAAATGAGCGTTCAACGCTCGAAGTTTAAACAATGATGACTTTCGACTGAGAGCATCCACAACCATAGTAGCCTTTCCTAGATGATAATCAATAAATCAAATTTAGTTATTTCTGAGTCATTAAATACTTTAAAATTTTGTGATTCGAAAACATGCGACATTTCTCTCCGTATAAATAATATCTTCAAATCTTCAAAGCGAATACAATTGCAGCAAATTCAAGATCATGAGTAGGACAGTTTCTTTCATGTGGCTTTAACTGTCGTGAAGAAGAATCTATCACTTTCCTTGCCTCCATCAATACACAACCCAAATCATTGAGAGACGCATCACTATAAACAATATATGCTACCCCAGATTCAAGTTGAGGCAACATTGGAGCTTCTGTCAACATGCTTTTCAGCTGATCAAAACTCTGTTGGCACTTATCAGACCAAACAAACTTGACATTTTTCTATAGTAACTTGGTCATCGGTGAAGCAATGATCGAGAAAATTTAACAAAATGATAGTATTAGCTTGCTAAACCCAGTAAACTTAGCACCTTAAAAACATTTTTTCGAGTTTTCCAATTCACCACAGCAAAAACTTTACTTGGATCAACTCAAATCCTATCAGCTGATACCATGTAACCCAAAAATCCAACCTCGCGAAGCCAGAATTCATATTTACTAAAGTTTGCATACAATTATTTTTCTCTCAAAGTTTGTAACACGATTCTGAAGTGTTGAGCATGCTTCGATTCTGTCTTGGAATAGATCAATATATCATCGATAAACACAACGAAAAATCTATCCAAATGAGGCTAAAAAACCCGATTCATTAAATCTATAAAAGCAAAAAGAGCATTTTTAATCCAAATGGCTTAACTAGAAACTCATAGTGACCGTAATGAGTTCTGAAAGTAGTCTTTGACACATCACAGTCTTTAACCCGCAATAGGTAATACCCAGATTCGAGATCTATCTTCGAGAAAACTGTGGCACCTTTTAATTGGTCAAACAAATCATCAATATGTTTCAAGGGGTACTTATTCTTTATTGTAACTTTATTCAACTGTCTCTAGCCTATACACAATCTTAAAAAGCCGTCTTGCTTTTTCACAAATAGGACATGTACACCCTAGGGAGATATGCTCGATCGAATAAACCCTATGTCTAACAACTCGCAATTGTACTTTCAACTCTTTTAATTCAGCTGGTGCCATACGATATGGTGATATTGATATCGATGCAATTCCAGAAACCAAATCAATCACAAATTCAACTTCTCAGTCAGAAGGCAAACTCGATAACTCTTTAGGATATACATCATAAACTCAATAACAATTAGTAACTGTTCTAACTTCGACTCTGAATCTTTGGTATAAAGGATGTATACTAGAAACACTTCACTACCTTTACGTATCAATCTCAGTGCAAAAAAAAACTAAAATGATTCTATCAATACTATTTGGCCTGTCTGATTAAATTGAAATCATTTCTCCCGTCTGACATTTCAAATTAATCTGTTTCTGTCTACAATTTACTATAGCACATGTAATTATAGCCAATCCATACCCATAATAACATCAAGTTCCCAAAACGGTAGTAACATCAAATCAATAGAGGATTCACAGCCTCTAACTTTCAGTGAACATTTACGACAAACTAAGTTAACTATCACACTCTGACCTGGTGGATTAGTAACTTGAATATCATATTCAGTTAATTCAATAGGTAGTTTCTTTTCCGTTACTAATGTAGTGCAAATATAAGAATGAGTTGGCCTAGGGTCAATCAGTGCGTACATAGTAACATCAAAGAGATAGAATGTACCAGTAATCACATTAACTGCAGCAGCTTCCTCTTTGGCTCGGATGGAATATGTGTGAGCATGTGCTCTAGTCTCTGACCGAACAATAGTGTCTTTTGCTCCCGTATGAGTAGTCCTAGCAATACTATTCTGGCCTGGGCGTCTACCTTTCTAAGATGTAGACATTTGCTTTTCAATATGTTCTTCACTTTCCTTTAACTATTTTGGACAATTTCGAAGGAAATGATCAGTTAATCCACATCTATAACATGCTCCAAACTTAGCTCTACACTCGCTAGGATCAAGTTTTCCACAATGTTTACAACTGAGCTTTGGAGTATACTGTACACTTCCCACCCTATCAATTGGTTTTGTAGGAGATTTAAAATCAAGCTGAATCGATTTATTTATGTTCGGATGCTCAGTCACTGAAGTAGCTCGATTAAATTCCTCTCTAGTCTTCTTTGTTAGTGGTACCAAAAACGACTTAGAAGAACTTCCCTTATTAAACTCTCGATTCCGTCTATCCCTTTGTATCTTGCGGTTGTACACTTCTTCCATTTTCTAAGAATGACCAGATAAAACAAAAAATTCTCAGATTTCATTACCTCTGATCATCATTCTAATTCCATCATTTGGGCCATCTTCAAACTGGATACACATCTCTTATTCAGTAACCACAATTTCTCAGGCATATTTACTAAGATACACAAACTTTCTCTTGTACTTAGCTACTGACTTATTTCCTTATCGTAACTTAAGAACTTCCCTTTTTTTCTTGTCCAGATATCGTTTTCTGACATACTTTTTTATAAACTCGATCTGAAAGAAATCCTAGGAAATTTTCTGTCTCAGTACCACAACTACCAACGTAGTCCACCAAGTGTATGCTTCCTCTTTTAACAATGAAACGTCACATCAAAGAAAACTTAATGGGAGAGCAAACCATTTATTCAAAAACTTGCAAGATTTTTTGAAGCCAATACTCAGTTTTAACCAAATCATCTTCCGATCTACCTCGAAATTCTTGAACACCATATTTCCTAAGCTTCTCTATCGGAATATGTCGACTAGATTTAGTGACATAAGGAGGTGGAGCTGCAACAGGAGGTATACTAGGGGGTGGAGGTCGTTGAGCCAAAGTATTCATTTGCATAAACTCATTGAACCACAACTTCATAAACTTGAAAAACATGTTTTTAAGTTCATGTTCAAGTACTTTTGGAATCGGAATATTACTACTCGTCCCTTGATCTGAGGTCGGTATATTACTATTATCCTCATCATTGTTAGCACGTCTACATCCGTCTGACATCTTTACAATCTAAAAGAAAAACACATGTTAGATCGGATCAACATGTCACACTATCACAAGTTTATATGACATGCAATTCTAGACATTTCACACTATATATTCAGTCTGAGAATCGACTAAATCGTAGCTCTGATACCATTAAATGTAACACCCTAACCCGTCTCAGTCGTCAAACTAGGGTTACAAAGTATTACAAAATAATCAGAACCATTTGAACATTTTATCAATCAATATAATAATCACATTACGAACGATTCATACTCATGCACAACGTCCCTAAATCTAGCCCTTGACGCTCTAAAAATATCCTAGAAACAATTTGGGACCAACTTGAAACAGTTTGGAAAGTTTAGTAAAAATATGCAAAATTTGCAAAATAGGGGTCACACGGCCATGTGGTCAAGCCGTGTAACAATCGAACTAGGGACACACGTCATGTCCCAACCTTCGTTCTCACCCATGTAACTCTCTGAGTAGGGTCACATGGTCGTGTCACACACCTGTGTGCCAGGCCGTGTAACTCACTGACTTGCACCCTAAAGAACTCATTAGGTGACACACGACCGTGTCGCCAGGCCGTGTGTCTCACAGGGTTGAGTCACACACCTGTGTCTCAGGCTGTGTGAACCCCAAATGAATTTTAAACAACAAATTTACCATTTCAAGCTAAAAAGAACTTTTCAAAGTGACATTAAACAAGCTAAAAACATGTTAAATCAACAATCCTAAGTGCCTAACCAATGTATCCTCATTGATACCACAAGTATATACAATTTTACTACAAAAAGTACTATCATTCAGAGTATGTTAAATCACACCATGTAACATTCAACCAATATGCCAAACTTAGGCACCTCAATCACAACATTCCATTAACTTGTTTAATGTTAAAGTACAATTTTAAGTACAACATTTCATATAGATGTTAAATTATAAACTGTACAAACTTACCTGGACGGAATTGTAGTAGTTGCATAGTTTAGGGACTAATCTGTAATTTTTCCATTTCTACGTATATCAACAGGGTATTTATCTAAAATGTAAATTTTCTCAATTATTAGCTTACATTTCAGCTTACAATTCACATTACATTTTATACCCTATTATTTATCATATTTACATAATTACCATTAACTTTTACAACTGTTGCAATTTAGTCCCTTAACCCAAAAATCATCAAAGTAACCATTTTGTCAAGTCACGATTTTAGCCGAATATACTAGACCCTTAAACAGTCCCTTCCAAACATCAAATTTTCTATCAAACCCTAAAATTTTGACATTTTCACAATTTAATCCTTAAATCAAAATCTAAAAAAAACTCTTCACAAAATCACCAAGCAACACAATCAAATATTAAAATACATAGTTATCATAAAAAAACGTTCAAAATTCATCAATGGAAACTTATAAAATTTTTAACAGATTCAAAAACAAAGGTACGGGCTAGTTGGGCCTAATTGCAATGATCTCAAAAATATAAAAATTACAAGAAATGCGTAAAGAAATCACTCACATGCAAGAGATTAAACTTGGACAATTCTCCTAGTGTAAGCAACCATGAATATTCAGCTATGGAAGAAATAAAATGACGAAGAAGACTTATTTCTTTACTTAATTTGTTTTGATTTTGTTTTAATTACAATATTGCCATTAAAAGTTTAATATTTTTATCATTTTGAATACTAATGTCGTCCAAACATGTTAAGTAGAGGTAAATTACCACATAGGTCCTTTCTCATTTAATTTTCAAGCTATTTAAATCATCCAAATTCTTTAATAACTAAGTTTTACACCTTTTACTATTTAGTCCTTTTTCTTTAATTAACTATCGAATCGTTAAAATTTCTTAACCAAATTTTAATACTACTCTAATGAATCTATAAATATTCTATAAATAATATTTACAAGTCAACACAAAAAAAAATTTGTGGTCCTGAAACCACTTTTCTGTCATCATTGAAAATTGGGCTGTTACAACTCTTCCCTCCATAAGAAATTTCGTTCTCTAAATTGTTACCTGAGAATAGATTTGGATACTGTAGTTTCACCAATTCCACAATTTCCTACATAGCTTCTTCTGTTCCATGGGGTTGCCAGAAGACTTTTACTAATGGTACATATTTATTCTATAGTTTTTTAACTTTGTGAGCCAAAATTTTCATTGGTTTCTCAGAATACGTCAAATCTGGCTGCAATTCAATCTCTCTATGAGGAATCACATGTGAAGGGTCAGATCCATATCGTCTCAGCACTGAAACGTGGACCACATTATGAATTTTCTTGAGTTCAGAGGACAAAGCTAATTTGTAGGCTACAGGGTCATTTCGTACGACACGATAAATCTCGAGCTCAACTTTCTTTTCCTACCAAAACATAGCACTTTCTTCCACGGAGAAACTTTTAGAAATACTTGATCGCCAATAAAAAATTCTTTATATTTTCTTTTCAGGTCCGCGTACGATTTCTGACGATCAGATGCAACTTTCAAACAATCTCGAATAATTCAAAATTTGTCTTTAGTTTCTTCGATCAAATCAATTCACACCATTTTGGATTCACTCAATTCAGACCAATACAACGGTGTTTTACACTTTCCTCCGTAAAGAGCTTCAAATGGTGTCATTTTTATACTGGATTGATAAATGTTATTATAAGTAAATTCAGATAACAGTATGTACTTTTCCCATCTACCTTCAAACTCGAGTATACAATATAGTCGCTTATCTATCAAAATCTGTATCACACATTCTGATTTCCCGTTTGCCTAAGAATGAAATGCTGTACTAAAATTTAGTTTAGTGCCAAAAGCCTTGTGAAGCTTATTCCAAAATATCGATGTAAACCTCGCATCACGATAAAAAATAATTGATATTGAAACCTCGTGCAACTTTACAATCTCTGACAGATATAATTTTGATAATTTTTTAGTGAGAAATCTATTCTGACTGGAATAAAGTGTGCCAACTTAATCTATCAACAATCACCCATATCGAATATTTCTTTTTTGGAGTTATAGGCAAACTAGATATAAAATCCATCGTACTCGCTCCCACTTCCACTTAGGAATTGTAACACCCTTAACCCGTATCTGTTGCCAAATTAGGGTAACGAGGCATTACCGAACAAAACATAGTTCATCATGATCATTTATAACATGATTAAAATAAATAACAAGAGGACAAACTAAACTCTATTCAGTTCAACAACCTTTTCGACCTATTCTGACTGATTTAGCTCAGCAGCCTTTTAGATTTTTTCTGAGTGATGCCCTCCTCCATTCTGCTCAATGCTTCTTTTGCTGTGGGGTTCCTAAGGTGGCCGACCAAAGAATTGCCTTGATAAAGCTTTTGCGGGTAAAGGATGGAACGGAAATGGGCGGCTATGTAAGGAAAAGAAAAGGGAAATGGAATGTAGAGAAAGTGCTAAATGAGAGAAGAGAAGTGGGTGTTGAAGGATGATTTAAGAATTGATAGGTGCATGGTATTTATAGGTGAAGGTAAAGGGTAGAGTTCGCTAAAAATAGCATTTGAATTCCTTCTTTTTCTATCACACATGGCCGGCCATATTTCAATGAGAAGTGGATGACTAAGTCTCCTCATTTTGAATTCAAACCAAGGCTATTAATAGCCATAGAGTAGATAGTTTCAACAACAAAATAGTTCGGTTGATATCTGATTATTTTCCAACTGTAAGAACCCCAATGAGTGCTTTTAGCCTGCCACCTACTTGTGCCAAAACTAGGCTTTATACCCCATTGTTGGACAGTTTATTAGTCTAATAATGTAGCAGACATGTCCATCTTTTAGCACCTCTTTTACTGGGGCAAACTATCAACCCATGACCCAAATTGCATGGTCTTGTCGTCCACATAAACTAATTTGTGCTTGTTCGTGTTTCATTCATATTAATCACATCTTAAATAGTCCTCCTACATAGTAAAAAAATCACATATTAATAAATTAAGATGAAATAATATATTATAAGTACAAAAATTATGTAATTAAGCACAATTTCACATACTTTATAAATTCATGCCCAATATTACTAATTAAGTAAAATTCACTTATTTTATTAACAATTACTCAAGATAAACATAATTATTAAGTAAAAATATGGTAAAAATACATAGAAAAACCTTATATAATTTTGAGTTTACAAAAACTATCATTGTCGGGCAATCCAGGGTGGTAGTATGTACTTGTATAGTGTCATCATTGCTGGGTAACCTGGGGTGATGAATCCGTGTATCCATTCTGAGTTTGTGTTTGGTTAATAGGGTTATAAATATACAAATTGATTGAATGATGAATAAAGTGAAATGTAATTGAAATGTGATATATATATATAACAACCTGTAAAAGAATTGAAAATGAGCACTGGAGGATGAATGCGTATGAAAGAGTTGTTAGCCCGTAAATGGTTGGAAAACATATATGGAATTGAATACAAGGTTGCAAATGTTGATGTTGACAAAAAACATAATTAATTACTTGAATGAAATGAATGGTTGGTGTCAAATTGATTTGTATATGGAGTAATTTAATGTGTTTAAAATGACTATATGTATGCTTACGTCTTATTGGAGATAATTGAAATTAAATTGCTTAAGGATTATCTAAGTATTGAATATAAGTTGAATGTGTGCATCTGTTTTTAGCTTATTTTATTTATTTTGGATATATATTTTCAACTAGGCGTATATGCTCAATGTATGGTTATTTTCTTCATGCGCAGGTATAGTTGACTCCTGAGAGTTCGAGCAGTAGATCCATAATCTAGAAATGATCCCCGACTCAATAAAGTTTGATATATTTGTTTGTTAATAGTGTGGTATGTGCCTAGTCGAGTCACTTTTGTTTTAAAACTATATCTATGCTGACTTTTGAATTGAATTGGGAATATGAAATTGTTCCATGTATGCAATGTGTAGGTGAACTATTTAATTGGTTTGACATGTGCTAAAATATGGTAATGTAAATATTATGGAAGAATAAGTATTTACATTTATATATGTATAAGATTTAGATGAAATGCATTAGGTAAAATTGATAATCTTAGTTCATTATAGGTTTGAATGTATAAGTTTGAATGAATTGCATTGCTTGTTTGAGTTTTTAATGGTAAGGCATTAGCCTAGTTTGCTTAAGGTTTTGATGTGTTTAGATTGGTGTTGGAATGTTTCTTATAATAGCTGACCATTAGGGTGAAAATGTGTGTGATGATTGTAATATTGCAGGATTTGGGCCACATAGAAATTGCAAAAACAGTAAATGATGTTGTGACTTCAAATGTATGTTATCATAACGAGATCAACACCCCAAGCCATGACATGACAAGAAACCCCATCACCGTTATAAGGCCAAGTAAGTATGTCACGTCGAGACATCAATCCTATAATTTGAATCATTTATAATTTGATCTTAATTTTATCTCAGCTTAAAATTAAAGCTTTCAAAAGCTCGTATAAGACTTGAGAATAGCTAATTATTTTATCATAAGCATATATTACTTGTATTTTAATATTAACTTGTATACATTATATTTAAAATGATCGTAATTACTTCGACAATAAATGTGACATCTTATAACTTGGACCTGATGATCAAGTCAAGTATGGGGTGCTACATTTAGTGATTTAGAGCTATAGGTTTAGCCGATCCTTAGACTAAATCAAGCTCAAAATTAAATCTAGAGGTACATGTCAAAGTCGAGTCGAGTTTGACTTAGGATTTGGATGCTAATTGAAATTTCTTTTATTTTATAGTTGAAAATGTCATAAGAATTGAGAAATGATACTAAGAATGATATTTATAGCACTGGTCGCTCTACTAGGAGTGAGAATAGGTTTGGAGTCAAGAAGTTTTCAATATAGAGTATGGAGTAAAAGTGAATGGCATCAAAATGAGTAGCTCAACTCAAAGCATTTCATCAATTCGAGCTAATAATCTCCTAAACAAAGGCTATGAAACATTTCTAGCCTATATTATTAACTCAAACTTGAATGAAAGTCATATAACTAATATACATACTGTGTGTGAGTTTCCTAACGTGTTTCATGATGAATTGTCGAGATTGCCTCGTAATCGAGAAGGTGAATTTGCAATCGAAGTTTTTCTTGCTACAACTCTTGTATTAGTTGCTCCATATCAGATGGCGTCGACAGATTTGAAAGAGTTGAAAGTCCAATTGCAAGATTTACTAGATTGCAATTCAGTTCTTTCCATTGAATAATAGCTTCAATCTTTTTAGGATCAAATCAAATCCCTTTAGCTGAAATTATGTGCCCCAAGAATACCACTTCCAACAACCAGAACTTGCATTTACTAAGTTTTTTGTAAAGTTTTTTTTCTCTTGTAACACTTGTGATACAATTTCTCATATGTTTATCGTGCTCAACTTCTAAATTTGAATATATTAGGATATCAACAATAAACACAACCATGAATTGATCCAAATAAGGTTGGAAAATGCAGTTCATGGGATCCATGAACGTTGCAGGACCATTTGTTAGCCTGAATGGCATCACCGAAAATTCATAATGATCGTACCATGTATGAAACACTATTTTTGGTACGTCACTATTCTTCACCTTCAACTGATAATATCTCGACCTCAAATATGTCAACATAAAGACGAAAGCACCATTTATGAGAAAATATGTCAACATGTGTGAGCAACTCTGATCATTGTTAGCTTGTGTGAACACTATAGTCCCGTGTGTCGAAACCATCTTTTGAAAAACAAAATTTTTAGGTTGTCGATTTCAAAAAATGAAAATTGGGAGTCGCCACCAATCTTTTATTAAAGTGTGATTGGGTCACCTAAAAAATGACTTTAGTCTACAAATTTTAGAAAAATGGGTCCGGGAGTTGGTTACGTATGAGGAAGGATTAACACCCTCATTATGCCCAAAAATTGGTACCTAGTTAAATAATTAATGTCTTAATGTCGAAAATTTGAAAAATGTAATCCTTAGCAAAAAACCTAAAACGTTACGTATTAAGACCCTTATCATTTCAGAGAAAGAAAATACCACACCCAATATGTTAGGCCACGACATTCTAATTTTCCCCAAAAATGAATTAGGGCGAAATACTAGTGCAATAAAAATTTAAAAGAATATTATCCATTTATTCAAGATTTAAGAAATTGCGGCCCAATACGTTAGGGCACAATTCCTTTAGAATCCCAAACTCGGAATATTTCCTTTATTATTTTTTTAAAAATATTCATTTCGAGAAATCAATGCGTCACATCCAATACGTTAGGACACAACGTGTTGAATTCCCAATAATGAGTTCTTATTTTTTGATTAAAGAGAAATGCTCGATTGTTAGATTTAACGAAGAAAATCGGAACCCAATACGTTAGGGCTCAATTTCCTTGAAAATCCTAAATACAAGCACTATCTCAATTTTGAAAAGTTTGAAATTGAGTAAAAAATGATGTGATGCTACATTAAATATACCATGCAATAATAAATATTACAGCGTCGTAGAAATAATATAAATAAATGAATAAATAGAATCAATATACATAATAAAAAATAATCACATACAAAATATCAAATGAATGATCAAAATAAAAAAAATGAATTTTAACATATAAACGAAAACATGAATTAATAATCGAATGAAGAAAATAAACAAAATATAAAGAATAAAAGGCACATAGTATATATGCATTGAAATTAAAAGTCATACACATAATTTACATATAAAATCTTGGGCTATGAAACTTATACATACATGATGCATTTATGAAAATAAAGGAAAAAAAATTATAAAGTATATAAAAAAATATATTTGCATTTTTAAAAAATAAATATGTTCATATATATAAAAATTAGTTAAAAATATTAATATGTGTACATACATATGTATACTAAAATAAATATATACATATAGATAAAAAAATAATTACATATAAAAAAATAATTATATTATACTTCAAAAAATAAATATGCGTATATGAAAATATATATACATATATATTTTTTAAAAAATAATTAAATATATAAAAAAAGAATAAAAAAACTAATTGATAAAAAATAAAGAAAATGAAAAAAAGACTAATTTGAATTGTAAATAGAAACTCTGAGGCAAATCTATACATAAATGGAAACTGAAGGACCAAATTGAACGCGCATATTACATGGAGGGACCGGAAGGGAAATTTTCCCTATTTCCCTAAACAGTGTCATCCAATCAGGATCGAATTGAAATCGAAAATAAATAAAGGGGTAAATTTAAAATAAAAAAATTAATTACAAAAACAATAAAAGGCGGAGGGGCTAACTAAAATAAATAAATAAAATTCGCAGTGGTATCACCTTCTCCCTTTTTTAAAGTCATAAATAAGTAAAAAATAATCGAAAGAAAAAAAAATAGTAAGCCACCTTTAAAAAACTGCCAATCGTTCTCTTTTTTTATTCCTCCTTCTTTCTCTCCTTTTTTTTTTACAATGAAGGGAGAGGCCTCTATTGATAGTTGAGCCTCCCCAAATCCAACGGTACAGATCAATTACATCAACGGCTGAGATTAAAGGGTATCTACTAATTAAATCTCTAAGATTACAAAATCATATCTTCTAAGATTGCATATCATATCTAAGATTATATATTATATCTAAGATTGCATATCATATCTAAGATTATATATCCCTGAAGATTATGTTTCCATAAGCTTGTAGATGGACCTTCAACCTTTTAAAGTAATGGGCAATTCCGATCGGGCCAAATGATATTACTTTGGTTTTTTTTTGTGAGCCCGGCCTAAAATTGGGTATTACAGCTGCCCCTCTTTGCTCATTGTCATGTAACAAGAATGGAGCAAAGACTTTAGAATTGGACAATTTTTGCCCAGTCACACTAGATCTTAGTGCTCTTCTTCTCCAAGCAGCCACATTCCATCCTACTGCATCTTCAAATGTATAAGAATTGGTGCTTCAATCTACTCCACTGTAATATCAAGGAGATAGGAGTTACAATCTTCAACCTATTCCACTGCTGACCAGGGAGATATGATTATTGGCTTCAATGACTCCACTGTAACCACAGGGAGGTAAAATCTACCATCTTCGATCTGCTCCACTACTGCTAGGGAGATAAGATCTGAAATCTTCAATCTATTCCACTTTTGTCCAGGGAAGTAGAATTACTGGCTTCAATGTACTCCACTGTAACCACAGGGAGGTAAAATCCGCCATCTTCGATCTGCTCCACTATTGCTTATGGAGATAAGACCTCAAATCTTCAATCTATTCCACTATTGTCCAGGGAAGTAGAATTACTGGCTTCAATGTACTCCACTTTAACCACAGGGAGGTAAAATCCGCCATCTTCGATCTGCTGCACTACTGCTTAGGGAGATAAGACCTGAAATCTTCAACCTATTCCACTGCTGACCAGGGAGATATGATTACTGGCTTCAATGTACTCCACTGTAACCACAGGGAGGTAAAATCCACCATCTTCGATTTGCTCCACTACTGCTTAGGGAGATAAGACCTGAAATCTTCAATCTATTCCACTGTTGTCCAGGGAAGTAGAATTACTGGCTTCAATGTACTCCACTATAACCACAGGGAGGTAAAATTCGCCATCTTCGATCTGCTCCACTACTGCTTAGGGAGATAAGATCTGAAATCTTCAATCTATTCCACTGTTGTTTAGGGAAGTAGAATTACTGGCTTAAATGTACTCCACTATAACCACAGGGAGGTAAAATCAGCCATCTTCGATCTGCTCCACTACTGCTAGGGAGATAAGATCTGAAATCTTCAATCTATTCCACTGTTGTCCAGGGAAGTAGAATTACTGGCTTCAATGTACTCCACTGTAACCACAAGGAGGTAAAATCCGCCATCTTTGATCTGCTCCATTACTGCTTAAGGAGATAAGATCTGAAATCTTCAATATATTCCACTGTTGCCCAGGGAAGTAGAATTACTGGCTTCAATGTACTCCACTATAACCACTGGGAGGTAAAATCTGCCATCTTCGATCTGCTCCACTACTGCTTAGGGAGATAAGATCTGAAATCTTCAATCTATTCCACTGTAACCACAGGGAGGTAAAATCTGCCATCTTCGATCTGATTCGCTGTTAATGCAGGAAGGCAAGATCTGTTATCCTTAACCTGCTCCACTACAACCGAGGAAGGCAAGGCTTTGTTTTCGATCTGCTTCGTTGTCGATGCAGGAAGGCAAGATCTGCTATTTTCACTGATCTATTCTCTGGGGAACATGACCTGTATAATGAACCTAATTATGCCTAATGATTAGGATGGCATGATCAAAATGCATCAAATGCTCCTAACTAGACATGTGTGAATGGTGTTTGCATGAATGCAAAATTTTATTTTTCCGAGAATGATCTCGCTTAGGTTGTCATTACTCGAAGTTTATTAAGGCTTTGTAACTAGTGTGCTACAACGCCTTCTTGCTTGACTGGCTTTTCTAAAGAAACATTTAGCCAGGTTGCCCCCCACTGTTAACCTCCAAGTTTAATCCATTGGGGCGCAAAAATTCATATCATCGTTCTCCCACTGTAACCTAAGAGTATATGGCTTTTCTTCAATCCTCTCCTATCACAATTTAAGGATACAGGATCTAAATCTTTCTAGTCTCTTACACCATTCCCAGGGTGTCGTACCAAAGGCTCATGTGCAAATGAAGGCTCTCTTCTTGAGGCAACCTCTTTCTATTGCCTGGTGATCATTAGTTGCTTGTTGATTTAGGCTTTGTCATCAACACGACATCTTATTATTTTGTTCAACCAATGTTTTTGACAATAAAATCCAAAGTGAAAGTCCTAGTTTAGACTCTTCCTTTTCAGATTTCCAACCTTTAAACCTGGTGCGTTCTAAATAATAGCCCTCTTTCAGGCTCCTGTATTATTTAGAAACTTTTAGAGTAATATGCAAAACTTCCCTTGTGAAAGTTTTGTTAGTCCATTGATCATTATTCCAATGCAACATGCTTACAAAAAGGTCATAACAAGGGATAAGAATAAATTATAGTAAAAAAGATAACAAAGAAATTGATTGGGAATGTGTATCTTTGAAAAGAATGAAGTATTCCAAGAATAACAAATTCAATAGAATGAAAATTGGGTGCCCCAAATATCGCAACTTGAACTTCTCTGTACAAACTTTTTGAAGATCCTTCTGAGTTTGACATGTGTTTAGGAGATCCACAATACTCTGCCAATGCCCCAAGATTTTGCCTACTCTTTCCTGTTGATTCAGATATAACTAGATCACCATATGCCCCAATCTGATCAAGATTCGAGTTGCTCTGATCACCTCATGCCCCATTTTGATCAATATTTGAGCCGCCCTTTTTAGGTTTTCAACTAAAATCCCCTTTGGTCTCAAGACGTCCTTTGCGAATTTTCACCTTGGCCTCTCCCTTTTTTTTGAAATATTTTTTATTGAATATGAACTCGTAAGATTAGGCATGTCCTTGTTATCCCTTCTGATTAAAGTCGATGCTTTTCCAGATAAGGCCTTCCATATAAGGTCCTTCCTAGCTTGGGATGAAGTTCTTTTTGTATGGGAAGGTTCTTCTTCAATACTAGGTCCCTCTCAAGGAATTCTTTAGGGCGGACCTTTTTTGTGAGCTCGCATCATTTACTTTTGGCACATTTGACCATGACGGATAACTTTGAATATTCTTCCTCAATCGGTATTGGATCCAAAAACTCAGAGAGAAAGAATCTTGTCTTTAATAGGCAAAACCGCAATGGACCCAAGAGAAAGACATTGCCCTGGTAGATTTTGTTTTTTTTGTTTTTTTTGTCATCCCCTTTTTGGCGATATGGCATTAATCATGAACAAACTGCAAACTTTTGATATTGTGCTTTTTTTTAGTACATTGTCAGATATGATCCTTATGGTGTTCCATACTAATTCTTCACGAATTTGCTAACTGTCGACTTTGTGACATTGACATATGAAGCAGCTTCCACCCATTTAGTAAAGTAATTGACGACCACAAAGATGAATCAATGATCGTCAGACTCTTTTGGCTAGATTGACCAAATGACCTTTATGCCTCACATATGGAGAAGTCAAGTATCCCAATGATTCTTTGTAGGGTAAGATCCGTTTCTCGACTTGTTCAATCATCTTTAACAGGTCCGAAAATAGGCTACAATCTATGTCATCTTCAAAGTCATGAGATCCCTCTAAACACATGTTTCACTCAAAAGGAAATTCTGAGCCTGTAACAGCGTCACTCATGTTATTGATATCTAGAGACCCATAATAAATATAAAAGAATATACAAAAGAATGTATTTATGAATAACTATAATGAAAGAATGATGTGGAAGAAAATCCAAAATAATGAAAGAACAATTGTTTCAAAAAGAATGAAAAAATATTGGCTCAAAAATGAATGCAAAGATGTATCTTATTAGAATAATGATGTTCAGACATAAGCCTATTTCATAAAGGAATTCTTATTGCCTCTAGGCTAAAAGCAACAAGTGTGTTCTGAACATTACTCTAAGTAAGCCCTAAATGCTACAGGAATTTCTTTCGCAGTTCAATTGCTTAGAACACTCTAGATTTATAAAGGCGGATATCTAACAAGGTCCCTTTTCATTTGTGTCCTCATATATGTCATTGATGTGAATGTTTCTTTTAACTCCTTCACAAAACTTCATTTTTTTTATTATCCATCATATTTTGTTGGACCTTAGCTAACGCTCTTGCAGCAGTAGCTGGTCCTACCTCTCCCTTTGGAGTTGTTCAGATCTTTCCAATCATTGGTCCATTACTTAGTTTTGGATCGAGTACCGTAGCGGTGTGTGGTGGGTTGGTTGGTTTCCAGATTAACTGAGGAATGATTTATATCAATTGGAGTCTTTTAGTGGACTTTAATGCTATGATATCATGTAATGCGAATGCATGAAATGAATGCATAAAGAGACTTTGATTCTGATTCAATTCCATTTAGAGAACTTTACTAGAAAACAAATCTCTTTACATAAAATGAATATTTATACGGCCTTTCCCTCATAGGCGAAGACAGTCGATCTCCTTCTTCATTCGAGCGTTAAGATAAATCTCACGAACTTTTCAAAAAGGACATCTCTTCTATCTCCTTTTTGCTCGATCCAGGCCGTAACTCATTGCTCACTTATCCTCGTGATGCTCGTTGGCTTCTCTTTAAGAAAGTTCAGCGGCTCTCGAATAATCTTTGTCATCTTAAATCTTTGGGCAACGAGCCATAATCGTGTAATCCTCCATTAAATTATCATCCTTCTCTTATCATGTGTTCTTGGACCATATTTAGACAACCATATTGTCATCCACTTTATCAAGAAACCCATTTCCTTATGACAAACTCTCTATTTAGCAGCTGAATGTGAATCAACACCTCTTTTTTTATGATGAAATGAAATGTCATGTCGTGTAATCAAAATAAAACACAAAAAGTCAGTATCATAAAATATAATCAAGAAATAGTAAAACAGCTAATCGGATATCTATTAGGGTTCAGTATAATTCTATCTAAGGTGGATTCCTAAGGTTCATTATATGAGGTTTGGCTTCTAGAGCAAGGGTACCCAAATTAGCAGATTCCTCAATCCTCACCCATTATAGGCTCATATGGACCGAGTTCAGTTCAGGGGAATACATTTCCCTATGGCTGCACGGAGATGAAAATCTCACGAAGACATAGGTACAGATGTATCCCGGAAGCAATCTACTATCCTGCACGGAGGTGAAAACCTCATGAAGGACTAGTTTCTCGCTCTTACTTAAAGGGTAAAATCATTCAACTCATGTAATGTGTAGTGCAAACAATACTTAAATACATTAAGCAAGAAGATAATGAATGCAAAAAAAAATCATGAATTTTAAAAAAAATACTTTCTCGACCATAAGACAAAAATTAATCAACTTTGTGGCTTGACTCTCTTATTTTTTTTTAAAAAAAAAGTCCCCAGTGGAGTCGCCAAGCTGTCGAAACCATTTTTCTGAAAAAAACAAAAATTTTAGGTTGTCGACTTCAAAAAATGAAAATTACGAGTCATCACCAATCTTTTATTAAGGTGTGATTGAGTCACCTAAAAAATGACTTTGGTCTACAAATTTTAGAAAAACGGGTTTGGGAGTCAGTTACATATGAGGAAAGATTAGCACCCTCATTACGCCCAAAAATTGGTACCTAGTTAAATAATTAATGTCTTAATGTCGAAAATTTGAAAAATGTAATCCTTTGCAAAAAACTTAAAACGTTACGTATTAAGACCCTTATCATTTCAGAGGAAGAAAATACCACACCCAATACGTTAGGGCATGACATTCTAATTTTCCCCAAAAATGAATTAGGGCAAAATACTAGTGCAATAAAAATTTAAAAGAATATCCATTTTTTCAAGATGTAAGAAATCACGGCCCAATACGTTAGGGCACAATACCTTTAGAATCCCAAACTCAGAATATTTCCTTTATTATTTTTTTAAAAATATTCATTTCGAGAAATCAATGCGTCACATCCAATACGTTAGGACACAACGTGTTGAATTCCCAATAATGAGTTCTTATTTTTTGATTAAAGAGAAACGCTTGATTGTTAGATTTAACGAAGAAAATCGGAACCCAATACGTTAGGGCTCAATTTCCTTGAAAATCCTAAATACAAGCACTATCTCAATTTTGAAAAGTTTGAAATCGAGTAAAAAATGATGTGATGCTACATTAAATATACCATGCAATAATAAATATTACGGCATCGTAGAAATAATATAAATAAATGAATAAATAGAATCAATATACATAATAAAAAATAATCACATACAAAATATCAAATGAATGATCAAAATAAAAAAAATGAATTTTAACATATAAACGAAAACATGAATTAATAATCGAATGAAGAAAGTAAACAAAATATAAAGAATAAAAGGCACATAATATATATGCATTGAAATTAAAAGTCATACACATAATTTACATATGAAATCTTGGGCTATGAAACTTATACATACATGATGCATTTATGAAAATAAAGGAAAAAAAATTATAAAGTATATAAAAAATATATTTGCATTTTTAAAAAATAAATATGTTCATATATATAAAAATTAGTTAAAAATACTAATATGTGTACATACATATGTATACTAAAATAAATATATACATATAGATAAAAAAAATAATTACATATAAAAAAATAATTATATTATACTACAAAAAATAAATATGCGTATATGAAAAATATATATACATATATATTTTTTAAAAAATAATTAAATATATAAAAAAGAATAAAAAACTTATTGATAAAAAATAAAGAAAATGAAAAAAAGACTAATTTGAACTGTAAATAAAAACTCTGAGGCAAATCTATACATAAATGGAAACTGAAGGACCAAATTGAACGCGCATATTACATGGAGGGACCGGAAGGGAAATTTTCCCTATTTCCCTAAACGGCGTCGTCCAATCAGGATTGAATTGAAATCGAAAATAAATAAAGGGGTAAATTTAAAAATAAAAAAAATTAATTACAAAAACATTAAAAAGCGGAGGGGCTAAATAAAATAAATAAATAAAATTCGCAGTGGTATCACCTTCTCCCTTTTTTAAAGTCGTAAATAAGTAAAAAATAATCGAAAGAAAAAAAATAGTAAGCCACCTTTAAAAAACTGCCAATCGTTCTCTTTTTTTATTCCTCTTTCTTTCTCTCCTTTTTTTTTACAATGAAGGGAGAGGCATCTATTTATAGTTGAGCCTCCCTAAATCTAACGGTACAGATCAATTACATCAACGGCTGAGATTAAAGGGTATCTACTAATTAAATCTCTAAGATTACAAAATCATATCTTCTAAGATTGCATATCATATCTAAAATTATATATCATATCTAAGATTGCATATCATATCTAAGATTATATATTATATCTAAGATTGCATATTATATCTAAGATTGCATATCCCTGAAGATTATGTTTCCATATGCTTGTAGATGGACCTTCAACCTTTTAAAGTAATGGGCAATTCCGATCGGGCCAAATGATATTACTTTGGGTTTTTTTTGTGAGCCCGGGCTAAAATTGAATATTACACCGTGTATCCAACTTCAGTTTACTACAGTTCTCTCAGGCAAGAAAATGATAACTTAACGTAAATGAAATAGTTGAAATGATTGAATATGATTTAAGTTTCATATGCTTTCAAATTGAATATGAATTGGATGATATATGATGCTATATTGGATTGTTGTATTTATATAAATAAGTGATATTTTAAGTTTTTGTTATATTAGAAAACTAACATATTGGTTGAATTGTTTTAATCTATATCAAAGTTTAAGGATGCCAAAGGATGTCATGTTATGTACCAATATGTTTTAAATGTTAATTTGTTGAAATGACAAGGTAAGTTAAGTAAATTTCATATAGATTTACTAAGCATTCAATATGCTTAATCTGTTGCCTCCCTTTTTCCTTGTAGATTACTTACTTGCAAAACATGTCAAGCAGATCAATGAGAAGCTCACGCTGTCCTGTTATTAATTTGATAGTCTTTTAATCGTTTTGAAGCTTGATTTTGTGGCATGTATATATGTGTTATGTAATTATTGAACCTTGAAAGTTGGTATAATTTGAAACCTTATAAATGCTTGAATTTGGTAAGGTTAATACTTCGTTGAATTGGTGTGTTTTTTATGAATGTATATGAGTAATTTCTAGTGATTAAAATGGCATGTTTGAACATGGATTGAATTGATTGGAAGATGATATTAAATTGTTAGATAGTTGAATAAATTATTTACAATGTGAACAAGTTGAAATGGGATGTTTTTATTTTGGATTGAATCAAACCAAATTGGTAAATTGATGTGTATTGTGAATAGGTTGTTTGGAAGTATTGAATTTGAACCAAGTGATGTTTTACCAAAAACAGGGGCTCAATGGAATATTTTCAGTATTGCGATACCGCGCCTTGGATATCTCGATATCAATCCCAAATTATTTTGTAAACTTTGTAATTTGGTCCTTAGGTTGGAAAGACTAGCTACTGCCTTTGAAATCATGATATCAAGCCCTAGATATTGCGATACCCACCTGATATATTTTGTTGTTTAGATACTTCTTTGGTATCATGACACCAAGCCCTGGACATTGTGATACCCTCTTTTCATATTTTAAAAATTTTTAGTTTAGTCTTATTCTATGGTCGGGTTAACAAAAGAGCTGTCGTAAGCTCGATTAAAGCTAGGAAATGATTGTATATTATGATGTGAAGGTCTTTATAATATGAATGCATATATGAATGATGTTTTTGTTGTATATTTGATCGTAGTTGCTCTGAAAACACATGTGGCATCCTGTAACTTGGACCCGGCGGTCGAGTCAAGCAAAATGTGTTATATTTAGTGGTATCAAAGCTATGGTTTAGTCAATTATATGACTTAAATGTAGAATGTATTGAGTCTAGAAGTACATTCCACAATAGCCTCTGATAGTGTGATGCCTTCTGATCTAAATTGACTATGTTTTCTTATAGATAAACCATGTTGGTCTAACCAAATCATACCATATCATATGAAATTGATAGTAACATTCCTACTTCTGATCAGGGAGCTACTAATAGTGTACTATAACACTGAGTTTGTGCAAGTGTAGATAGTCATTATCAAGTAATAAATAAGTAAAAGAGTTATCGTCTTCATAGGGACAATATATGTTAATCAGTATTTTGCAGAAATAATATTTTATAATTTGGTGATAAAACACAATAATTTTGAGTGCTTAAAGTAAAATAAATAACTAGATGCAAAATTATCCTAAATGGAAATTAAGATAACTATGATGAAAAATGGACAAGATGGATTTAGTAGCAAATTAACAAGATTTAATGACAATAACATGAATAAGCTAGAATAATTACAACAACTGACTTGGTTCATTTTCATCTTGTTCACAATGTTTCGAAAAATGTTCCATCGCAACTCGATTTTTCATAAACTTTTTGAAACCAATATTAAGTCCTTTTGGAATCTTTTACTTAGAAAAACATGCATACTACCATAATCATATTTAACTAAGAGTTTCTTAGAATTTATGTGAAGTAATAAAGATAGATTAGGTTTGAAACAATTTAATCTCACAAATCTAAAAGTTATGCAAGGTAACAGAGCTCTCTCTCATTATTACGAACCTTTAATTTAATCGGGCTAGGATCTAAATTAAGCATGAACCTTTTAATTATTGTGTCCATTAATCATCATCGGGCTAGGATTGATCAACTAATTGCATTCAATCACATTTTAATGAATGAAATACATGCATGATTGATTGAGGCACATAACATCATGAACATAAATCAAATGAATTTCATCAAATTAAAGTAATCATTCTTGCTAAATAAAATTAACCTATCATCGTTAATGAAAAACTACAAAGCAAATTGCAAACGTGTTGAACAATAATAAAGATTAAGGAAGAAAAAACTATGAAGTAATTTCAGCAATCCTCCAGAAATTGATCGTGGTGGCTTCTTTCGATCCGCGTAATTGCTCCTTTGTAAGATGCTCGTCAAAGTGGCCAACCAAAAGATAATTTTCTCATGAATTTCTAGCTAAATGGAGGAAAAATGGGTGGGTTCTGCGTTAGAGGGAAAAGAAAGATGTGAGTGAGGGATTGAGAGATTACTGAAAGATGATTACTGAGGGATGAGGGGTGTAAAAGGTGGTATTTATAGTAGAAGGATGGCTAAAAAGTTTACTAAAAATAGTTTGAATATCCGTGAAGGTTCTCTCACTCTTGGCTAGGCATTAATTGTGGAAAGGAGAAGTTGTTGGTTGCTTGATTATGCTTGATTTCATGCATGAATGAAGCAAGAAGGTGGAAAATTTGATAGGTAAAAGTTGTGTGCTGATTTTTAATTTTTTTACAAGTGTAAGGACCTCTGTATAAATCTCCCAAAAGCTTATTTTGGGGCTCATATGCCCTTTTTGAATTGGGCTTCTTTTCCCCAAGCTTGGATGGTTTTATGACCCAATTACTTGTCAGACTTGTCCTTCAATTAAACCAAATATAACTGGATCAAAGTGACCTTCTCTTGACCCAATTTTTCTTGTATTTTCAATCCAATGAAGGTAGAATAAAGCTCATGTCCATGTATAATTAAAATAAGCTTCACAAATTATTAACTCCATGGTCCTACTACAACAATTAAATACAAGAAATTATTATGTAGCACGAAATAATTAAATTTTGCAAATATTTAATACATAAAATTGCATATTTTACTAAATCATGCCCATTATCTCAATATAAACAAATTTCACCCAATTAACTATCAAATAGTCGGGAGTTAACATAATTTTTAAGTAAAAAGGTGCCATCAACAACTATAAAAAATCTATATAATTTAGAGTTTACACACCCCAAACTTAATCCATTGCTCATCCCAAGTAATGCAAAGTAAAAAAATTAGATGTTGCAATCTTGCAACAAGTTTAAGTATAATAAACTTTTGTGCATAAACATACATCAACAAAGTCATGCTCACAAACTCTTTTTTTTTTGATAAGTTGCTCATATGCAAGTATTATTTCAAAATTTTATACTAAATGCAAAAAAAAATGCTAATATAAGTCATAGAGTGCATGCTTTTCAAGGTCATATATAACATTTACCATTCAATCAAAGTTTCCTTATCAATTTGACAAAACAACCACAAGGTTTAATTAGTGGTCCTATATGTTGAAATTAGAAATTCCTCTATACTGATGTAGTCGGCATAATTATCAAAATCAATAGGTCTTTTATAAGGTTGTAATGGGGCTAGGCTTAAGGTAGGGATAAAGAGAACTGAATTTTTAGGTTCAATAATCTCAGTCCTAACTTGCCTTAGATCTTTTCGAGGTGCATCCTTCCTACTAATGGGTTTTAACTCCCCTAAACTTAATTTTGAAACATATATCCAACAATACTTCTCAATAATTGAGTATTTATTTTAACTCTTTGTTCTTGACAATTGAATAGGGATTTTTATCTCTCTCTTTTTCTTTCATGAACATGTGGATAACATGTACATCTTTCTAAATTTTTCCTCAAATTTTGATCATCAAGACAAGTAATGTTAAGATAGGTGCAAAAATGAGATACAACTTAAAAAGATCGTAATATGGCTCATAATGTAGGTGCATAGCAAAAATAGGATTTAAAGGATCAAACTAAGGTTTCAAGGGTTAAATTAATATGGTAGGGTTGAAAGGCTCAAACGATCGAAAGACTGCTTAAGTACCAAGTCTTTCCTAACAATTCAATCCTAGACATGTTATTCACATTACCGCGCTACTTTACTTTTTATTAGAGAAGAGGCATTGAGCTTAATTTATTCATGTTTGTAATTTCCTAATTATTATGTGAAAAAAATACTAACTAAAATATAAAGGCCTAAAAATAAATACGAAGAAAAATAAATTTCCCCCTTTTCAATTAGTGTCATCTTCCATGTCTTTCTCCTTTCCCTTCTTGGTTGCACTTCATTCCACAAGCTTTTCTTGCCATGTCTTGAAGATATGATGTGGAAACTCAGGAAAAAATATTTAGAGAAATTCTTAAAAGTATTTCGTAGGAATCATCTCTAATTTTTTGCATATCTCCAATAAGCCTGTTGTTGGATATGCATGAATTTCCACATATCCATCGTAGTTTAAAATTCAAATTTTTTCATAGTGTTTGAAGAAGTGGGCATTGGAATGGTCAACTCTGGATTAACCCTTGGCTCCACTGGTTCAACAACATTTGGTTCTATCCTTAATTTAGGGTTGTTTGGCTCTCCTTCAGTTTCTACTTCTTCTATTTTGTTTGCCGAGTCAGCTTTCGATTCAGATTTGGTTGACAACTCATCAGATTCTGGTTTGTTTGGCTCAATCTAGTTCAACAGTTCAACATTCTCCACTATTCTTTCAAGATCATGTTTTGTTATGCAACCTTGAACATAACGACCTTTCAATTTTGCTTTTGATTTAACTTGAGCCTTCAAGCAAAGTGAACTAATTAATGATGGAAAATAAACACTTTCTGCCTTTTTTTCTAGCATAATCTTGAGTTTCCTTGAGAATAATTTTCCTAGCATACAAAAAAAGAATTTTTTCCATCGATATGGTGGAACTATGTGAGATAGGCATGAAGCTATATCGAACAAAGTAAAAACATACCTTAGCCACTGGGTTGTTACGACCCATTTTCAGTGGTGTTAGAGACAGTGGTTTCGGGCCCACCAAATTTGACGAGTAAATTCGTAAATATTATTATTTAATATTTACGATTCAAATATAATTTTAAAACGATTTTTGATTTGATAATTTATGTTATATAAGCGAGTTATTAAGTTCAAATGGTATGACCCTAAGGTCAAGTGGTTTTAAAAAATGAGGTATCAGGACATCGTTTCTATAAAAACAAGCCGTAAATATTTTTATAAATATTTACGGAGTGCCATTAAGGTGGTATTAAAGTTTCGTTGAAAAATTTTAACGTTTCGATAGTTAATTAATTAAAAGGGACTAAATCGTAAAAGTTGAAAAAGTTAATCACTATTAGTTTAAAGGTGTTAAATTGATTAAAGAATTATAACTGGATGGCCTTAATGGGTAAATTACCCATTCTTTAGTTGGTGGACGGTTAAATATTCATTTTCTTTTAATTTTATGTGTTTTTATATGTTATTATATTATTATTAAATGATAAAAATAAAATAAAGGTTAATAAAATAAGAAAACATAATAGTTTTCTTCCCCATTTGGTTTTGTTCATCACTGAACAACCATGGGAGAGTTTGAAGTTTTGCAAACATGTTTCTTTACCGGTAAGTCCCTAAGCTACCCGTTTCTAATTATTTTGATATTTTTGAGATCGTTCCAGCTAGCTCGTATCTTCAATTTTGAATCTGTTAAAGATTTTGAGTGTTGCCATTGGTGAATATTGTGATTTTTTAATGTTAAATGATGAATTTTAAATGTTGGTTGATAATTAAAAGTGTTTTGTTAAGTGGTTTTTGATGAATTTATCGATTAGGGACTAACTTATTAAAATAGTAAAAATACATTGATTTGATGTGAAATTAAAACAAATGATGGCTGTTTTGGGTGCCATGAACATTTGACTAAGCTTAAATTTGGAAAAAAATGGTTAATTTGCATGTTTTAAGCTTAGGGACTAAATTGAATAAAAGTAAAACTTAAGAGGAAATTTTACAAAAATGTCAAAAATGACTAAATTGTATAAAATACATTGTTTTATTGCCTAAATATCGAGGAGAATGGAAAATTACCAAAATGCCTCTGTACTTAGACATTTCTGCAATTTAGCCAGGTAAGTTGTAGGAATTCTAAACACTTAAATGTGAGTTAATTTGACTGTTTAATGTGCTATTCTATTGTACATGAATTATCATATA
The DNA here is from genome assembly GCF_007990345.1 of Gossypium hirsutum. Classification (NCBI taxonomy): domain Eukaryota; kingdom Viridiplantae; phylum Streptophyta; class Magnoliopsida; order Malvales; family Malvaceae; genus Gossypium; species Gossypium hirsutum. Next base: position 45,358,471 of record NC_053441.1, on the reverse strand, counting down.
GATGTTATTATCCAATTTATTATGTCATGAAATGATAGAAATTAAACAACGTACGACGACTACCGAGCCCCGTTTGAACCTTAGGAATTCGTAGGATACAAATGACATGTCATTAAGGTTTACATGATTCAGGTGCTTGTGCTAAATGTCCTACAATGATTGAGGTCTGGCATGTGTTACGGATACTCCACAGCTCGTGTGAGCAGCATCGTGTAGCTACGTTCCGACCCATAGCTCGTGTGAGTAGGCCCATTTTCACAGCTCATGTGAGCATATATGTACATGAATTGACAGATTACGGTTATATGAGTTAGCACACTTTGTGTGAGCTATCCCTATAACACCTCTAACCCGTATCCGTCGCCGGAATAAGGTTACAGAGCATTACCGAAAAAATATAACTTAAAACATTTGATTGCAATAATTTATAAAAAAATTATATTCCATTCAAACACATGCATAACGTCCCTTTATCAAGCCCTCGAGGCCATAGAAGCACTTTAAAAATGATTCGGGACTGAATCGAAAACATTTAAATCTTCATGGAAAAAGATAGAAAATTTTATACTATAGGGGTCAACAGCAGTGTTGCTTGGCCGTGTGACCCACACGCCTACGACACACGCTCGTGTCTCAGGCCGTGTAGGCATTTGAAGTAGGGACACACGGCCATATCCCAGCCTGTGTCTGTGCCCATGTAACTCTCTGACTTGGTTTACACGACCAAGGCACACGCCCGTGTGCCAGGCCGTGTAACTCTCGAAGTGCTACCTATAAAAACCAATGGGGTACACACGACCGTGTCGCGTGACTGTGTGTCACACACGGCTGAGACGCACGCCCGTGTCTCAGGTAGTCTGGACGAGAAATAGACCATTGCCAAGTCATTTCCTTCACCCTAAACTTGCTCACACATCCCAACCATTTGTACCTATTTCAAGTATTCAAAAATGTACCTAAAACATGCATAATGGAGCTAAATCAATATGGTATCTATCCATACATCCAATTCCCCCAAAGGTACCTCAATCACAAAAACCGAACATGTTTAAACATTTGCATAATTTTAACCATTAACCAACCACACATTTCTCATCTAATTTTCTTACCAAACTTACCACCATGACCACATGTCAAAATCATATACAAACATACCAAAATGGTCACTAAAACATACATCAATTTCACCATTCTAACATCAACAATTAAAGCACCAAAATGCTAAGATATCATTGATCATAAAAGTACTAATACATGTACATATTTAACCATTTATCAATTAACTTGTTTCTACATCAAACATATCAAAATGACCTTACCATTGGGACCACTTATCACATGCATTAAAATCATTCAAATGTCACCATTCTAGCCATTTCCAAATAGTTCCAACAACCAACATATATACATAACAAATTATGTCCAAATGGTCATAATTCAACCAAACACACTTGACTAAATTTCATATCAAAACATCCCCTAAATGATCACATTGCAAACATACCAACTCCTACCACTTTGGTCATAAAAACCATGCATCAATTTGATCACATGCACACCAACCATTAACCATAAAAGTGCGAAAAGCACATCATTCATCAAGGCATCAAAATAACATAAGTTTCACAAGTTCATAGTAACAATACATGCCATTCTCATCAACTAAACAATAGACATATTCCACCTATGCATGCCATTGTAACCACTACCAAAGCATCAAAATCTACCAATAAAATTGATGGATAGTGTGATGGATCTCCAACTAGCTTCTAAGCCGATCGAGTTTCCGGTAATCGATAAGGTAAAGAAAAATAACTCAGTAAGCAATGTATGCTTAGTAAGCACGTATAAACCTTAAGCATAAAATTCCATTTCGATAATAAACTTATTAAAATAGACATAACCCTATGCCAATGCCAAAATTCATAAATAGATATGATTATTGAATCGTAAATGAGTAAATTCATTAATATCAGATATACTTATAATTCAGAACATGAATTGTTTTATGGGACATAACGTATAACCATAAACCTTTCAATAAGATTATACACCATTCAATTTAGTTACTTTCCATTTTGTTCCCAATGCTTATTATAAGCCTAAACGACATTATTAATTCCATATTTAGTGTATTTATCCATGTTATAAGTATATCCATTCATAGTATACGTAAAATTTCTCATATATAAATACATCATAATACATTCCAATTATGTACTTACCGTTTCATTCCCTTTTCTCACCCGTTTCACATGCATAATACAAGCATAATCATAAACATCAATTATATCCACAAGCTTGGCATAAGCTTAAGCATATCAATAACACATGTTAGTTAATTTAAACATGATTCATCTGAACTTGACATGGATAACCATTATACTTGAGAATAATTCAATTAGAATTATCATCCATCTCATAACATAGCATGTTTTCCATGTATCACCATTCCAAGGAGTTTCATGCATACATACCTTAATTCATATTGAACACTTACCAATTCATTTAGGTAACACATATCACAAGTTAGTGATTAAACACATAACTTAGCAAAAATCACCACATAACAAAAATCACTTTCGTGGATATCGCATATAAGTATTCATACTTTTCATGAACATGGCTATACACACTTTAATCATCAACAATTCATACCTTTCTATACTTTCATAACATTGCCAATTAGAACACTTACTGTCCCTTCCTTTTGTATGCCTGTTGAACCACTTAAAATAACATCGGATGCAGGAATCTCACACACTGTGTGCTAACATATGGTCGAAACCATTTCTTTCCTTTTCCTTTACATAGATGCTCTCTGTCAAGCCATAAATTGGGCTGCTCACACAAGCTGTCAATCGGAACGTAGCTACACATTGCTGCTAACACAAGCTATCTAATATCCACAACACATGCCGAAACTCAGCCATCGGTAGGACGTTCAAGACCAAGACCCGAAACATGTTAACCCTAATGACATGTCATTTGTATCCTATATATTCCTAAGGTTGAAACGGGGCTCGATAATCGTCGTACGTCATTGAATTTCTTTCGATTCTTAACAAGATAAATTGCATAATAACATATATATATTGATTCAATCACAGTAGAATCAGATATTAACATTCAATTTAATCTATAGTATACAAAATTCAGTTCATACGAACTTACCAGACTAAATTGTAGAAATGTCAAAGTATAGGGGCATTTTGATAATTTTTCATTATCCTCGATTTTCCACCTGATCTTCATCTAAATTAATAATTTCATCCAATCTATTAATTTAGACAGTAAAAAATTGCATTTTATGCAATTCTGTCATTTTAGATAATAACTTTTATTTTTTAATTTAACTTAATTTATCAAGTTACCATTTTAACCTTCTTTAATAAATAAATAAAACAATAGTTTCATGCCCATAATTGTCCACTAACTCCTTGAATGGTCTAATTACCATTTAAGCGGCTTTTCCTTTATTCAATTAACCATTTAATCACTCAAGGGTTTTAGTGATTTTTTTATATAAATGATTTAAAGCCCTTGAAATACGATTTAGTCTGGGACCTTCGTTTATATAAAAACCACTTAACATTAGGGTCTTACCACTTGAACTTAATAAATCATTTATATAAAAAAATCACTAAATCAAAAACCTTTTTAAAATAATTTTTGACTCGTAAATATTAAATAATAATATTTACGAACTTACTCATCGAATTTGTTGGCCTCGAAACCACTATTTCCAACACCATTGAAAAACGAGCTATTACAACTCTCTCCCCTTACGAGAAATTTCGTCTTCGAAATTTCTCACCTGATAATCTTTGTTAGGTCAAATCTTTCTTTCTTCTTCTTAATGGTAGTCCATAAACAAATCAATCATAACTCGTCTCAATTTAGAACTCATATCAAAACTCATATTAAAACTTCATACTATACACGGACTTAACTGAACAACTTTGATGTTCTCCTGTCATAACTTTATCATTAGCAGTACAATAATCTAGAAATTGCAAACAATCATCTGTCAAAACATAACTGAAATAAAACCCAGATTATCAGATTCCAGGCTCATTAAACAATTCATAGCGTTTAGCTAAAGTGTGAAATTTTCACAATAGACTCTAACTGATGTTTCCGACGCATCTGCATCTGAAACTTTTAATCGATGAATGTTCCATTTCACAAAAAGCTTCAAACAATATCATCTGAATAACTATTATTACCAAGACGATTTTAACCCATAATGACATTTCCCAGTTATAATTGATCTAATAGATATATTTTAGTATCATGTCTTCTAGAATAGGAATCTCTCATTCTGACTGTCCGTCAATTTACCCGTGAATGCGCAAAAATTTATGCCCAGACTTGGAGATAAACTCAAATGCATATAACTCAATTAAATTTTCAAATGAATAACTCGTTCTGATTAAAACAAATGAGTCAATTTTATTTATCGGATAAAAACATTTTAGAACAATCCTTTCTTCTTATTGTCAAGACAACCCAAACATACCATCTATCATAATTCCGTCAGAATATTAATCAAATATCTTTACAAAATGCATTAACTCAAATGAAATGTAACATCCCATTTTAACTCGTTAACAAAAATCGAGATTACCTGAAGAATGAGAACCAATATACAAGTTTAAGCTCGATCTTCCACCGTCTACACTTTTGTCGTTACGTATCCCTTTCATGAAAGCTAGAAAAGGGATATATAATAAAACTATTTCAACTACTAACATAGAAGCTTTGAATTATTCTGAAGCTGCAATTGTCGAATGAATTAAAACCATAGTACTTTAATAAGACCAACGTTACAACTATATAGATAAAACAATACCCCAACCATGAATAATGCACTCCGAAATAGAAGAGGAAAACGAAATGTAATCCTAGTAACAACCAGTGCAAAAACACAAACTCTAAAAACCTGAGATCTGAATCAGTGTGCTCCCATGATCGAACCAGAAATTATAATCGTAATAGATGTAATTACCTTCGACCAATTAATATCCTTTACAGATGAACCATGTTCAATAGAATAGACTATACGAATGATAAGAAAATTGAGGTAATGAAATCCAAAATGTGGAGCTCTACTGAATTTCCAAGAATACAACCCATTTTGAATGATAAAGAGATTGATGATACCCTAGAGAAAATCTAGAACAATAATATCGTTCATATGCACTGGAATTAGTTATGACAAAGACAACATAAATTGCATATATATAATTCAGAGCATCAACTAGTAGAAGAAATAAAATAACATCATATGAGTCTTATCATTGAATCTTCTACCGAACATAATAGAATAGAATGTCACAGAAAAAATAGAGTAATGCCGATCATAATCAACCAGACTAACAATACTTCCGTCTAACATTATGATTAGCTAGCAGTCTTTTATGATAAGAATCACATCTGAAGATAAACAATTGCATATACCTCTAAGGATAAAAGAACATATAGAATACCCAGAAGAGATTATCGTAAGATACTCGACTATAACCGCTTCATTCAGATATCTTTGCAATTCAAATATTATTCCACTAACTATTAAAGTCATCAATAATCCTACATTATCCCGTTTCACTAAAGAAATCGACTCAAAAGAAATTTTGATTAACTCGTTCTTTAGATACCATACCTGAATAAGTCAATTACTTGTGATTAAATTCGTCTTTAATAGCGACATTGCATATCGCGAATGATATTCATGAAAGAGCTTTAATAACTCTTTTAGAGCCCCCATTACTTACTAACCGATTCTTGGCTCTGACCACAATATTACTAATTCAACCGCTGAACTCTTCAACTTCTCTTTTGCAGACTTAATCAACATATTTCTTGTAAATTCCTTTGTATAAGACTTTGGAAGGTGAGGGGTGGAGATCGTAAAGCCTCTAAATTTGACTCTCACATATATACACATAACATAACATTTATTATTAACATAATATTATGAACTTTTATTCATACCTTTATGAGTTCTGACTCATCATAAGCAACTTTTTACTTATGCACAAGAATATCGCTTCCAGCATTATCATAATTAACTTGGTTGGAAAGCATCTCTGATAAAAATGAAACAAATCTCATAAGAGTTGGGAGATATCACACTATCACAAGTTAAATAATGGCATGTATTTCTAGACTTCACACATGCTACGTTTAGTCTGAGAACCGACTAAACTATTGCTCTGATACCAAAGGTAACAACCTTAACCTGTATCCATCGCTGGAAAAGGGTTACGGAGTATTACTGAAAACTTTTAACTTAAAACATTCGATAACAATCATTTATAAAACACATTATATTCCATTCAAACACATGCATAACGTCTTATTTTTGAGCCCTTGAGGCCTTAGAAGCACTTTAGAAACGATACTGAATCGAAAATATTTAGAACTTCATGGCAAAAGATAGAAAAATTCATACTATAGGGGTCATATAGCTGAGGTACACGCCCGTGTCTCAGGTCATATGGGCATTCGAATTAGGAACACACAGCTATATCTCGGCCTGTGTCCGTGCCCGTGTAACTCTCTAACTTGGTTCACATGGCCAAGCCATTCGCCCCATGTGCCAGGCCATGTAACTTTCGAAATGCTACCTATAAAAACATATAGTGGACACACGGTCGTGTTGCGTGACCGTGTGTCACACACGGCTGATACACATGCCCATGTCTTAGGCTGTGTGCACGAGAAATAGACACTTTTCAGACCATTTCCTTCACCCTAAACATGCTCATACATACCAACCATTTGTACCTATTTCAAGCATTCAAAAATTTACCTAAAACATGCATAATGGAGCTAAATCAATATGGTACCTATCCATACAACCAATATGCCCAAAGGCACCTCAATCACAAATACAAAGCATGTTTAAACATTTCCATAATTTTAACCATTAACCAACTACACATTTGTCATCTAATTTTCTTACAAAACTTACCACCATGACCACATGTCAAAATCATATACAAACATACCAAAATTCTCACTAAAACATACATCAGTTTCACGATTTGAACATCAACCAGGAAAGCACCAAAATGCTAAGATATCATTAATCATAAAAATACTTATACATGTGCATATTTAACCATTTATAAATTAATTTGTTTCTATATCAAACATATCAAAATGACCTTACCATTGGGACCATTACTCATATGCATTAAAAAAATTTAAATGTCACCATTCTAGCCATTTCCAAATACTTCCAACAACCAACATATATACATACCAAATTATGTCCAAATGGTCATAATTCAACCAAACATACTTGACTAAATTTCATATCAAAACATGCCCTAAATGATCACATTGCAAAGATGCCAACTCGTACCACTTTGATCATAAAAACCATGCATCAATTTGATCACATACACAGCAACCATTAAGCATCAAAGTCCCGAAAACACATCAATCATCAAGGCATCAAAATAACATAAGTTTCATAAGTTCATAGTAACATTACATGCCATTATCATCAACTAAACAATAGAGATATTTCACCTATACATGCCATTATAAGCACTACCAAAGCATCAAAATATATCGATAAAATTGATGGATAGTGTGATGGATCTCTGACTAGCTTCCAACCTGATCGAGTTTCTGATAATTTGTAAGGTAAAGTAAAATAAGTACATAAACAATGTATGCTTAGTAAGCTCGTATAAACTTTAAGCGTAAAATTCCATTTCGAGAATAAGCTTAGTAAAATAGACATAACCCTATGCGAATGCCAAAATTCATAAATATATATATGATTATTGAATAGCAAATGAGTAAATTCATTAATATCCCATATACTTATAATTCATAACATGAATGGATTTTATGGGATATAATGTATAACCATCAACTTTCTATTAGATTATACACCTTTCAGTTTAGTTACTTTTCATTCTGTTCCCAATGCTTATCATAAGCCTAAAAAACATTATCAATTCTCAACTTAGTGTATTTATCCATTTTATAAGTATATTCATTTATAGTATATGTAAAATTTCTCACATATAAATACATCATAATACATTCAAATTACATACTTACCGTTTCATTCTTTTTTTCTTACACATTTCATATGCATAATACAAGCATAATCATAAAAATCAATTATATCCAAAAGCTTGGCATAAGCTTAAGAACATTAATAACACATGTTAGTTCATTTAAACATGATTCATATGAACTTGACATGGATAACCATTATACTTGAGCATAATTCAATTACATTTATCATCCATCTCCTAACATATCTTGTTTTCTATGTATCACCATTCCAAGGAGTTTCATGCATTCATACCTTAATTCATATTGAACACTTACTAATTCGTTTGCGTAACACATAATACTTAAACATAGCATTAACCACAGTCACAAGTTAGTGGTTAAACACATAACTTAGCAGAAATCACCACATAATAAAATAACTTTCACGAATATAGCATATAAGTATTCATACTTTTCATGAACATGACCATACATACTTTAATCATCAACAATGCATACCTTTCCATACTTTCATAACATTTCCAATCGGAACACTTACCGTTCCTTCCCTTTGTTTGCTCGTTGAACCATTTAGAATAATATCGAATACGTGAGAATCACACACACTATGTGCTAACATATGGTTGAAACCATTTCTTTCCTTTTCCTTTACATAGACATTCTTTCTTGATCCATAAATGGGTCTGCTCACATAAGCTATCAGTCGGAAGGTGGCTACACAGTGCTGCTCACACAAGCTGTCAAGTATCCGCAGCACATACCGAAACTCAGCCACCGATAAGACGTTTAGGACTAGCACCGGAAACATGGTAAGCCTAATGACATATCATTTGTATCCCATATATTTCTAAGGTTCAAACAGGGCTCGATAATTATCGTACGTCGTTAAATTTCCTTCGTTTCTTAACTTAATAAATTGCATAATAACATATATATATTGATTTAATCACAATAAAACCACATGCTAACATTCAATTTAATCAACAGTATCCAAAATTCAGTTCATACGAACTTACCTGACGAAATTGTAGAAATGTCAAAGTATAGTGACATTTTGGTAATTTTCCATTCTTCTCGATTTTCGACCCGATCTTGATCTAAATTAATAATTTCATTAAATATATTAATTTAGACAGTGCAACAATGTATTTTATGCAAATTTTTCATTTTAGACATTTTTACAAAATTTTCCCTAAAGTTTTACTTTTATTCAATTAGACCCTGAGCCTAAAACATGCAAATTAATCATTTTTACCCAAAATTAAGCCTATATGAATACTTATTCTATCCAATACAGCCAATTATTTCAACAATTTCACATTAAATCTTTGTATTTTTACTAATTCAACAATTTAGTACCTAATCAGAAAATTCATCAAAATCACTTAACAAAATACTTTTAAATGTCAACTAACATTTAAAATTCATCATTTAACATAAAAAATCACAAGATTCATCAATGGAAACATTTGCAATCTTTAACAGTTTCAAAATCGAAGGTACGGGTTAGTTGAACCTAGTTGCAACGATTTCAAAAACATAAAAATTATTAGAAACTGTCAAAAATCACTTACCAAATTAACTTGTGAAGTTGCTGAAACCTCAAGGTCTAAAAGTGGTGATTTTTTCCTTGCCATTCGGTGAAGAAGACATGAAAATGATGATAATAAATTTTTTTTATTTAATTTAATTTAATTGATCAAATTACCATTTTAACCTTGGTTAATAAATATATAAAACACCATTTTAATTCCCATAATTGTCCAATAACTCCTTGAATGGTCTAATTACCATTTAAGTCCATTTTCCTTTATTCAATTAACCATTTAATCAATCAAATCAAATAGTGATCAAATTTTGCATCTTTTACGATTTAGTACTTTTAATTAATTAACTACCGAAATGTTAAAATTTTTCAATGAAAATTTAATACCACCTTAATGACACTCCGTAAATGTTTATAAAAATATTTACGACTAAGTTATAGAAACGAGGTCTCGATACCTCATTCTCTAAAACCACTTGACTTTAGGGTCTTACCACTTCAACTTAATAAATCATTTATATAAAAAATAACTAAATAAAAAACTTTTTAAAACTATTTTTAACTCGTAAGTATTAAATAATAATATTTATAAACTTACTTGTCAGATTCGGTGGTCCTGAAACCATTATTTTTTACACCTCTGAAAAATGGGCTATTACAATCTCTAGTATCCAACGATATTCTATTCGGTTCAATGGGCATGAATTGGAAAGGAAATGATAAATTTTGAATGTGACAAAATATAGGTATGCATGAAATACATTGAAATGATGAGATACATGGAAAACATGTTATGTTATGAAGGATGTTATATCCAAATTGAATCATATTCAAGAATAATGGTTATCCATGTTGAATTCATGTGAAATATGTTCAAGTATGCTAACATGTGTTGTTGTTTGATGCTTAGGAATGTGTCAAGCTATTGGTCGGATTGTATTATGTTTACTTATAAGTTATGCATTGAAATGGTAAGTACCCAAATGGAAATATGCTTGTGTTCATGAAAGAGTGGTATTGTTTAAATCATGTAATTTCTTATGAAATGGTTTATCATGTGTTTAATTCCAAAAGAGCTATGTTTAAATGTACTAAGTTGTGGCTATGGTTGATGATATGCTTATGTCCTATGTGTTACGCATATAGAATGAGTGTGGAAAGGTAATGAAATAGTAAGTTCTTACTTGAAGTGTAAAATAATGAAAAAGAGAATGATGAGTTGAACTAATGTTGTTGTTTAAGCTAAAGAAAGTAAATGCAATGGAAAGTAATGAATTGCAAATGAAAATATCAAAATTTGAAAGGGTTTAAAGTTTTATAAAATCCTACTATGATAGGGATGATATTTATATACAATGATATGGATTTATTCACTTTGTGTGTTATTGAATATAGTTTCATGAATCTTGCAGTATTGGAATAGGATTATTCTTGATATGTATAAATTTACTATTTGAAATGGATTGAAATGACTAAAGTTTATACGAGCTTACTAAGCATACATTTCTTATGTAGTTCTTTTTCCTTTAGTTTTCAGATTATCAGAAGCTCAATCAAGTTGGAAGCTAGTCAGAGATCCATCACACTATCCACCGATTATATCTGTAGATTGTGATGTATTGGTTAAGGTTATAATGGTAAGTATAGGTGGACTATGTCTAATGTTTAATTGATAAGTTTGATATATATATGTGTCATTATGGTTGATGATTATGGCATGAAATTTTACCTTGGATTTGAAGTACTTAAGGTACTATTGATAGCTTGTTGGTTGTGGTTAATATGGCCAAACTGGTGTATGTTTTGAAATGACAAAAATTGGTATGGTTGTTATGTATCAGTTATGTTATGTTTCTGCATGAAAACAAGTTAAGGGATAACTGGTTAAATATGCACATGTATAGGTGTTTTGGTTGATGTTATAGCAATTATGTTTTGGCTTGTAATTATGGTATATATATGTCATCTTATGATGGTTGATTTTATAGTCTTTATGATGCTTAAATGATGGAACTTGAAATGGTATTTAAAATGTGTGTAATGGACTGTTCTTTGAATGGTTGAATATGGTCATTTTGGTATTTGGAATTTAGTAGACATATATGGCTAATGTTGCTAAATGTTAAATGGCCAATTTGGTATTTTGTTGGTGTGAATTTGATAGGTAAATAAAGTGGTAAGTTTTGGCATAAACTTAGTTATAAGTTGATTGAACTTTTGGCTAAACTATGCATATGGTTATACATGTTTAATTATTGTGATTGAGGTGTCTTTTAGGCATATAGGTTGTATGGACATAAATCTTATTGGTTTAGCTTGTGGATGCATTATTTGGTGAATTTTGATTGCTTATTTACATGTGGAAAATTGGTTGTGGGTGTATGTATGATTGGGTGAGAAAAATGGCTTGGAAATGGCCTATTTTTCGTCCACACGGCTAGGGACACGGGCGTGTGTCTCAACCATGTGTGACACACGGCCATGCGACATGGCCTTGTATCTTTCAAAGTGTTGTAAGTCAGGTAGTAACATGGCCTAGAACACAACTGGCACACGAACGTGTGAGGCTATTTCGAAGGGTACACAGCCTGACACACAAGCGTGTGGCTTGGCTGTGTGACCCAAGTTAGAGAGTTTCATGGGTATGGAAAAGGGTTGGGACATGGCTGTGTGTCGTACTTTGATTGCCCACACGGCTTGAGACGTGGGCATGTGTCTCGGCCGTGTGACCCCAGTAGTTTAAAAATTTTCATCTTTTTCTTAAAAATTCTATATGTTCCTGATTTAGTCCTGACTTGTTTCTAATGTTTAGGGCCTCGAGGGCTCGTATAAGGGACAATATGTATGTCATTGATTGGTTTTACTTTGATTGATATTGTGAATGAAATGTTTTAGAATTTTGATAGTATTGAAACATAATCTCTGGTAATGCTCTATAACCTTATTCTGATAACGGATACGAGTTAGAGGTGTTACAGGTTTAAATACTCCCTCCAGCAAGAATGACTACCGTACTTCTGTATAATCCATTGGGACCCCGAATTTGTAACAACATTAAGTAGTTGTTGTAGAAAGTCCCAATTGATATTTGTCATCATGGCAGAGTGTTCATGTTCTTCAACATTAAGTAAGTGAAACAAATCATTAATGGACTTAGAAGTAAGGAATACCTTTTTTTTATGAACAAGAACCTTTTAGCATCTGCCGTGGTCAAAGTGGCAAAGAACTCTTGAACGAATTCCTCTTCAAGCTTTCATCATGCATCACTGTTTTGATTCCAATTTAAAGCATCAATTGTTTCTCGAATTGACAATGTCATAATAATCTTATCATTGCTCTCCAAATTGAAACCTTTTTTCTAGCATCATCGGTTGATTTTTAAAGATAGAACCAAATATTTCCCTCACTTCCTCGTCTTAAATCACAATTGGATTTTTGGTAGACGTTTTGGAAAATCTAGTTCTTTTGTGGGACATGTCAATTTTTCCTAAAAAATAAGGAAAATTTCGGCAAGGAGAGAAGAAGAAAGTGACAAGGTGGTTTTATGGTGACTAGGTGTTGTGATAGCACAACGTTGTGGCGGCAAAAGGTTTTGGGTAGCAAGAGAGGTGAGTTGCGACGATTGATGTGGCAGTGGGATTGCTTCGGAAAAAAGTTTGCAGCAAAAGGGAATATTGAGGAGAAGTTTCAAGATTTGAGGCCAACAGCAAGGAGAAAGAAATTAAGTGGCTAAGGTTAAAGATAATTGCTTGAATGGTGTGAAAAATATGACAGTAAAGATGGTTTTGTATAGTAGTAGATTAGGGTAAATTTATAGCAAAAATTTAGCTAAAAGGGAATACCTGGGTGCCAAGGCATGGAGGGAAGAAAAGGTGGCAGAAAATTTAGGGTTTTGAGGAACCCTTTGGACGATAATAGGTGGGTAATTTCCTCCTCTTCACTGTTCTAGGCCTTGAGCCCAATTGGTCTTAATAACTAAAGTTATCTTAACAAAATAAACTGATTAGTACTTGGGCCAATTCAACCCTTTTATTATACATAAACAAAATAAATTAAAGTTGAAAATTAAAAAATAAAATAAAAATTATTTTTAAGCTACTTAGAAAATTTCCATCTCAAAAATTACATCAAATTAAATCCCTAGGAAAGGTTGGAAGGATCACAAATGGTCCTGTTTAAGTTCCAATCTCCTTAGATAGAATTAGTTTAATTTTCTAATTCAAGAAAAATAATTTCCAAATATGCCATATATTAAAAATAAAAATACAAAAAATCAAGGGTCTGTTAAGTTGAACGAGGTTTCAATTCGCTCAACTTCACCATCCCAATAGTGTTTGAGATGTTAACCATTAACTTTAAATGTACCTCCCTTGTTGTCGTGTAATTCTACTACTCCATATGGATAAAATTTGTAAATGATGTATGGCCCAGTCCATCGGGATTTGAGCTTCCCAGAAAATAACCTTACCCTTGAGTTAAATAACAAAACTTTTTAACCTCCTCTGAATTCACGAGGTTGTATATGGTTGTCGTGCCATCTGTTAGTCTTTTCTTTATACATCTTGGCATTCTTGTATAAAAATAACCTTAACTCCTCAAGCTTATCAAGCTGTAACATTCTTCTCTCACCATCTTGCTTTAGGTCCAGATTTAATTGTTTCAAAGCCTAGTGTGCTTTACTCTCCAACTCAAGCGAAAAATGACATGCCTTTCCAAAGAGAAACTGATAAGGAGTCATTCCTAACGGTGTCTTGAAAGTTGTTCGATAGGCCCATAAAACATCATCGAGCCTTTGAGACCAATGTTTTTTAATTAGTTTGCACCACCCTCTCAAGGATTCCTTTGATATCACAGTTCACTCGTTCAACTTGCCCATTTAACTATGGATGATAGGTAGTGGCAATTTTTTGATTCACATCATAAGCAACCACTTAAGTCATTTATTTACGAAGTGAGATCCTTCATCGCTAATTATAGCTCTCAGAGTCTCAAATCATGTCAACACATGCTTATGTAAAAATTGCATGACAACCTTAGCATCATTCGTTAGATACGTCTTGGCTTCAACCCACTTGGATACATAATCCACATCTCGTAAAATATACTAGTTACCATAAGAAGAATAAAACGAGCTTAAAAAATCAATGCCCCATATGTCAAATAGTTCTACCTCTAGAATGTTTGTCAAGGGTATCTCGTTCCTCCTTGATATGTTTTCATTCCTCTGGCATCTATCACAATTTTTCACATATTGTAACAACCCAAAATATGACCTAAAAGTTTTAGGGGTATTTTAGGGATTTTAGCTTTAACAAGCTCGAGAATTTCATTAGCATGGTATACAAAAATGCTTTTCTCTTATGGTTTTTAGAAAATCAAGTCGATTTTTGAAAAATGGTGTTTAAAAGATCATTGATTTTGAAATAGGGACTGGTTTGTAAAAGTGTCTAAGTTGTGAGTTTTTAAAAGACAGTTAAACCAAAACTTTAAAAACACTCTATTTTCCCCTCCATCTAAATTAAGGTCACTATAGTTTCTCCATCATATTTTACTGTTTCTGTCCTTTGAGTTTCTTAATCACAAATCTTCAAATTTTGATTCATAAACTCTATTCCTTTGATTTATCCTCCTAGTCATAAACCTCCATAGAAGTTAAGAGAAACACCAAAAAACACCATAGTTTTCTCCATTGTCAAGCTTTCAGATTTTTTAGGTTTTCAATCAAATGCTTAGTTTGTCATCAACTAAGGTAATGATTTGACTAATAATTAGTTTTAAATGATATATGGTCTTTTAAACGAAATTTTTAGCCATTAAATTGCATGTTTTAAATAAAAGTAAAAAAGTTAGGTCGTTAATGGTGGATTTCAGGATTTTGGGCAAAAACATGGTTCAAAGTGTTTTTCAACTTTAAAGTTTTGTAACATATTTCTAAGGTTTTAATGAGTTTTCATAAAAAATGTCTACTGTACGTTAAAAAATTTTGATACTATGAATTGAGTAGTTTTGTGTAGTTTAAAGGTTGAGAATTAGTCGTAGGTGATTTAATAGATGGACGAAATTAGTTTTAGGCTAAAAGATTAAGTCTAGACCGAGATATTCAAATTTTAAGTTTTCTATGTTGAAGGTTTTAGTAGAAAGAGAACCTAGCTTAGGCTTGTGCTTTTGGATTGTTTGATATGAGTATTTGGTTGAATGTTGATTGTGTTGTTGTGTGATTTACTTTGTTGAAGCGTTGGAATCGATAGGACCTTCTACAAGTAGAGATAAAGGCAAGGAAAATCTAGTTTGAGCTTTCGGCTTTTGGCTTTTCAGTGAAAACGTAATTGGTGAGTGTTTGGAATAATTGTTTGTGGACATAATTCAATGCATTATTTGGGAATTTAGTTGTATCCTAAGCCTCTACTCTAAATTCTGAGTGTAAGCTTTCTCGTACTCATGTTTAACTTGTGAAATATTTGCTTGTGTTATTATAAAAATATGAATTGAGATGAGATGCAATTACATGCAACATGTGTTCATGATTACTGCTGTCGAAGTGCATATGTATGCATGTCAATTATGCCAAGTGACAGTGATAATTATGTGCTTATGATGTAGATATACGGTGGTAGTGAACGGTAAATTGGTAAGTAATATATCTGTGCTTAATAACAGATATTTTGGCCTTGTGATTCTTGAAACCGTTGGATATAGTTGGCATGCCATAGTATTGTGAGTACTCACTGATATGTTATATGATTTGGGTGTTGAGGCCCTGGGACATGTTGAAGAGATAAGGGAATGTGAGCTAAGCTCCATTTACTGGGACATGTTTGGTGTGTTAGAGAGTGTTAGCTTTATCCTTCACTTTTGAGACATGTTTGACTCTATGAGCTTATATGGTGTGTTGGAGATCTATGCATCAGATTAGTGGTGATAGTGCCCACTTTTACGTTTCATGGCTCAAGTGTTAGTTTATCTATAAACATGTTTTTGAGTATTGTGATATATGCTTGAATGTTATGTGATTATATGAGTATTGTGATATATGGTTAAAAGTGAATATGATTACCATGTAAATGAACTAGTAGATAATGCACGAGTAAGTATAATATAAAGCTAGAGTTGGAACAATTGAGGTTGTGCAATATGGTTGTTTTGTTAATGCTTGATGAATTGTTTGCATGGTAGTTGTTCAAGTTTAAACCCTTCCAGAGTAGTTAAGAGCCGGTGTGAGCGATGTGGTTCCAAGGGGTGATCCAAGAAAGTCCATTTCGCTATTTGTAGGTGTTATTGTTGTTTTTTTCGTTTTGGGAATAAGGAAATGTGGTAGACTTTTACTGATATTTTCCATGATGTTTTGGATGCCTCTATAAACTATTTGTTCCTAAGTTTATGAGATTCATTTCGTATTATGTTGATTATTGCTCGGACTTACTTTCAATGTTTGAGACTGTTATTACAGTCGTTTTAGCATTTATTTGATGACGATATGATAGCATGATGGATTGGTACATGTTGGAATGATTAAGATGCTCATGTATGTTGTATTTTTTTTGTTTGGAGCAGAGGTATCGATATTTTTGTTGTAAACATGATACCTCTGTGATTTTGAAATGCGCAGGAAGTCAAAATCGTAAATTAGTATCGATACCTTATCACGAGTATTGATACTCAGGTTAAAATTATCGATACTTTTCGAAAGGTACCAATAATTTTTGTGACTTTGGCTTTTAAACAAGAAATAGTAATCAATTTTGGTATCAATTTTCCATGTGATATCGATACTACTTAAGGGAAATATCGATACGTATGTCCCGGTATCAATACTTACGTACTTGATTGGAAAATTTTGCTAAATGAACCCTATGCTTGCTTAATGCTATTTATAAGTCTATCTGATGTATGTTTAGTATGAATTAAGGATGATTAGAGTAAGATTGACTCATAACCTATACGAATAATAATATGAAAGATGTTTCTTTTAGAATGAGCTTTATTTATTGTGTATGACATGAGAAGGTGGTGTGGCATCCTAATATTCGGGCTCGGTGACCGGGCCAAGTATAGGGTGTTACACTTATACATACGCTTCCTTAAACACCGTAGGCCAAAAAAATCCATCTTGTAAGATCTTTGCTGCAGTCAGGGAGCCACCAAAATGTCCCCCACTCAGAGATGAATGACAGTGGTATAGGATATCGTCAATCTCAATTCTAGATACACAATTCTTGATTATATTATCTGCACATTGTTTAAAGAAAAACAGATCCTCCAAGAAATAATACTATCATGAAGGAATTTCTTCCGTTGTTGGTATGTTATTCCAGAAGGCATTATTCCACATGCTAAATAATTCGTATAATTAGCAAACCAAGAAATTTCATGAATTCAACTTACCTCGAAGAAATGCTCATCTGGAACATTCTCATTAATTAGAACAAGTGAATGAGTTATCTCATTTTATTTCAACCTCGATAGATGATCAACTACTTGATTTTTAGCTCTTTTTCTATCTTGGATTAATAGTATCCATCGAATCAGCTTCGGTTTAGCATTTTTCTTTGTGAGTAAGTATTTAATGGCCGCATGATCAATAGAAATTGTGACTTCCGTACCTATGAGATAAGAATGAAACTTGGCAAAAGAAAAAACTATAGCAAAGAGTTCTTTTCAGTTACCGTGCAATTAAGCTGGGCTCATGTCAAAATTCTACTTGCATAGTAGATAGGATGAAACAACTTGTTTCATCATTGACCCATCACAGCTCCTACAGCAATAATCGCTTGTGTCACACATTAACGCAAAATGTGAGTTCCAATCAGGTGTGAGGATTATAGGGGCTGAGATTAACCAATTTTTTAATTCCTTAAATGCTTCCAAACATGCTTTGTTAAACTAAAAAATGGTGTCTTTTTCTAATAATAAACACAAAGGCCTTGAAATTTTTAAAAAATCTTTAATAAACTTTCAATAGAAATCGACATGGCCTAAAAAACTTCGAACTCCTTTAATAGTGACTAGTGGTGGAAACTTTTCAATTACATCCACCTTATCTTTATCGACTTCACTCCTGTTCCTGGAAATTTTGTGTACTAAGATAATTCCCTCATTAACCATAAAATGGCATTTCTCCCAATTAAGGACAAGATTTGTATCCTCGCATCTCTTCAGTACCTTAGCCAAATTACCAAAAATAGAAATGAATACCTGAAAATTTTTTTCTCCCATATTAGTAAATATATTCATCATGTATTGTTGAAATGTGGCAAGTGCATTGCATAAACCGAAAGGCATTTGCCTAAAAGAAAACGTGTCGTATGGGTAAGTAAAACTTGTTTTGTGTTGGTCTTCTGGGGCTACAACTATTTGGTTATATTTGGAATATCCATCACTGGCATTGTTCAATTTTCTGTAATCTATACAGATTCTCCAACCCGTGACTGTCCTCGTTGGGATTAACTCATTTCGTTCATTCTCAACAATCGTGATTCCACCTTTCTTTAGTACACACTATATTAGACTTACCCACGAACTATCTAAGATGGGTTAGATAATTCCCACATCTAACCATTTGATAACATCCTTTCCAATTACCTCTTTCATGATTGGATTAAGTCTCCCTTTCCTATTGATTCTATCTCTTTTGCCCTCCTCTAGGATAATATTATGCATGCAAAAGGAATGGCTTATTTCCCGGATATCAACTTGGTCTAACCAATTGCCTTTTTAAATTTCTTTAAAACTTTGATAAGTTGTTTCTCTTGGTGTTCTGTTAGTTCTACTGAAACAATCACAGGCAAAGTTTGGGTGTTTTCTCGATTGATAACTTCGGTTGTGTGTATTCTCGAGCTTCCAACTCTAATGGTTCAAACCGTGCTGGTTGAATATATTCCTTCGGACTAGGTTTCATCAAAATGATACTTTCATTACCTTATTCATCTTCCAACGGTTCAGACCCTAAGGTGTTTTCCAATGAGTCTTCTACTAAATTATTCTCCCTTCCATAGGAACTAAGGTTTCTAGCTCTTCCTTCACTGAACATCCCTCCTTTCCCGCTTTAAGAACATTAAATGTTACATGATCGTATTGAACTCTCATGGTGACTTTACCTTTTTTCACATCTATTAATGTTATTCTCGTGGCTAAGAAATGTTTCCCCAAGGTGATCGGCATTTCCTTATCTACTTCAAAATCTAAGGTAATAAAATCAGTAGGAAAAATAAGCTTATCTACATGTACCAGAACATCATCAATCTTTCCTTCTAAGTATGCTAAAGATCAATCCGCCAATTGGAACGTTTTCTTTGTCTAAATGTTTGATCGATTTCAGGGTCTACAGGTACCAAAACGATGACTCAATCTATACTCATAAACACCTAAAAAATAAATCCAAAAAATTTAAAGAATTAATTAGTGAAGTTAGAAATAAAATAAAATAAAATAGAAACCAAAATGCAAAGAATAATTTCAAAAAAGAAATTATTACGGCAACAGTCCCTGGCAACGACGCCAAAAACTTGTAACACTGGGGTTTGTGTAAGTGTACACAGTCGTTATCAAGTAATAAGTAAGTAAAAGAGTTATCGTCTCCACCAGGACTGTATATGTTAATCAGTATTTTGCAAAATTAATGTTTTGCAATTTGGTGAGCAAACACAATAATTTTGAGTGTTTGATGTAAAAATAAATAACTAGATGCACAATTATCCTAAATGCAAATTAACATAACTGTGATGAAAAATGGATGAGATGGATTTAGTAGCAAATTTGCAAGATTTAACAACAACATGAATAAGCTAGAGTAATTACAACAATTAACTCGGTTCATTTTCATCATGTTCAAAATATTCAGGTATATATTCCATGGCAACTCAATCTTTCATAAACTTTTTGAAACCAATATTAAGTTCTTTCGGAATCTTTTACTTAGAAAAACATGCATACTGCCATGATCGTATTTAACTAAGGGTTTCCTAGATTTTATGTGAAGTAACAGGGACGGATTAGGTTTGAAACAATTTAATCATATAAATCTAAAAGTTATGCAAGGTAATAAAGCTCTCTCGAGTTATTACGAACATTTAATTTAATCAGGCTATGATCTAAATTAAGCATGCACATTTTAATTATTGCGTCCGTTAATCGTTATTTGGCTAGGATTGATCAACTAATTCTAATGCATTCAATCACATTTTAATGAATGAAATACATGCATGATTTTTAATTAAAAGCATGATCCACTGAGGCACAAAAAATCATGAACATAAATCTAATGAACTTAATCAAATTGACATAATCATTCTAGGTAAAGAAAATTAAGATATCATCGTTAATGAAAAACAACAAAGCAAAATGCAAAGATGTTGAACAATAGTAAAGATTAAGGAAGAAGAAACTTTGAAGTAATTTGGGGAATCCTCTGAAATTGATCGTGGTGGCTTCTTTCGATCTGCATAATTAGTCTATTGCAAGATGCTCCTCAAGGTGGCTAGCCAAGAGAGAATTTTCTCAAGGAATTGCTAGCTAAATGGTGGGAAAATGGATGGGTTATGGAAAAGAGAAAAAAGAAATATGTGAGTAAAGGATTGAGAGATTATTGAATGATGATGGTGGATGAGGGATGAGGGGTGTAAAGGATGGTATTTATAGTAGAAGGATGGCTAAAAAGTTTACTAAAAATATTTTGAATATCCCTTAAGGTTCTCTCACTTTTGGTCGGCCATTAATTACAGAAAGGGAAGGTTGTTGGTTGTTTGATTCATGCTTGATTTCATGCATGAATCAAGCAAGGAGGTGGACAGTTTCATGGGTAAAAGTTGCGTGCTAATTTTTAATTGTTTTACAAGTGTAAGTACATCTGAATAAATCTCCTAAAAGTTTATTTTGGGCTGCTCATATGCCCTTGCCGAATTGGGCTTCTTTCCCCCATTGCTTGGATGGATTTCTAACCCAATTACTTGTCAGACATGTGCTTTAATTAAACCAACTTTAACTGGATCAAGGTGACCTTATCTTGGCCCAATTTTGCTTGCCTTTGCCGTCCAACTAAGGTAGAATAAAGCTCATGTCCATGTATAATTAAAATAAGCTTAACAAATTATTAACTCCATGGTCCCACTGCAACAATTAATTACAAGAAATTATTATATAGCATGAAATAATTAAATTATGCACAAATTTAATACATAAAAATACAAAATTGCATATTTTACTAAATCATGCCCGTTATCTCAATATGAACAAAA
The DNA here is from genome assembly GCF_007990345.1 of Gossypium hirsutum. Classification (NCBI taxonomy): domain Eukaryota; kingdom Viridiplantae; phylum Streptophyta; class Magnoliopsida; order Malvales; family Malvaceae; genus Gossypium; species Gossypium hirsutum. The sequence goes on along the minus strand of NC_053441.1, from coordinate 45,336,646 downwards.
TTCACCTATATAAAATTTAACATAGGTTTTAGTAAAAAGGTGTTGTAAACAACTATACAAAATCTATATAATTTAGAGTTTACATGTACCCATTCTGGAAGAGCCTGGGAGCTAGGTGAGAATGCCATCTTCCAAGTGATGAACCAATGGTTCACCAATTTATGGGAGCTACCGCTTTAGCTTCATGACCGCCTCTCGACCTACTAACATTGGAAGTAAGAATACTTAAACTAAAGATAGGAATCAAGGTGGTGTCCGTAAGTATTTGGCTTAGGTTGTAATATAGTTTTATACAACAAAAAACAAGAAACACTCTGAGGATCATACCCAAAAGAGGCTTGATTAAACTAATATTAATCCCCTATGCTAACAGGTCTAAATAGTACTTCATCCAAATTATATTACGACAGTTCATTAACTGGAAATAAAAAGGAATTATAAATAAACAATATAAAACATTAGTAAAAACAAATTGTGAATATTCTGAAATCTAAAGGAAGAAGACTAGCTCGCTTCAATGTTCATAGTTAACTCATATTTCGAGTTTTATTTAATCAGATAGTCCTTAACCTAGCAGGGCCTCTCGGCCTTCCTGTCACACTGCATATTTTTATTAATTATTTTGTCAATTCTTAAACAAGCAAGTGAGTAGTTATATGGTAAAGTGCCTAATTAAATTTTTAGTAATCCCAGGTTCAATTCCCCTCACTCACACTTTGTTTAGAATTTTGAACATTTAAGAAGGGTTTGGTCAACCCCCTTGTTGTTCACCCGATTGTTGTCATGCTTGGGAAGATTCTTCCGTTGTTTACATGGTCAACTTTCCCATAATAGCCCCCTTTTCACTACTTTGATCCCCTTTCCATGCCAGTGTCCCCATCGTATTGCCTTTTTCCCTACCTTACCATATAACCGTCCAATGCACCTAGACACATGAAACACTTTCATTTTTTGTTCATTTTACTCTCCTCTTCATTGCTCCTCCCCCTTCTCCTATTTTTCTTCCATTTTACCACCTCAATCATCCATTTTCTTCTTTTCAATTCAACCTCACCACATCTAGAAGCCAACCGAACCACCACCTCAACACCACAACACCACCGCCAGGCCTTAATCGCCAACTCCGTCGTCGCACCATTGCATTATCATTATGCCACCGCCGTCGTTCACCACAGTTGTTCCCTGTTTTTTTTCTCTTCTCCTCTACCTCGTAAATATTTTTCCAATTGTAAAAACATTATATTCTGATTTTTTAAAGTATTTATCAATAACCTTTCTAACTCTCCATCTTTTATTTTATTTATTAGTTAAGGACCCTCATCTCTAAAAAAATTATCCTAGGAACCATTGAGCCTCCTTACTCTCGATATTGTGTAAGTATTGAAGATCATCCAATCTCAATTAATCCTTTTATTTTTATTCTCGAATAGGACAATTCTAAAAACAATATTTTTCGTGCATACATGAAGCATTATCGAAAATCCTGGATCCATACTCCATTCTTTAGAAGCTTACATTATTTGGACAAATGATTAAGTAAGTGATCTCACTGAATCACCAATATGAAGACCTTTTATGAAAATGTCAAAAGACTGACATGATATTAATTTTATTAACTAAGGATTAAAGGATTGATCTCCTCCTTTAGAGTTGAAAACAGAGTTGATACCATCAGAATTCGTGAAATCATGTGTGGAGATTTACCTATTTGAAATGTGTGAAGTTGTTGACTAATTAATTAAATGTAATGATATTAAATATTGTTTAAATAAATTATGAAACGTAAAAATGTGTGAGTACACTATGTATTCAAATGGATTGATAAATTTGTTAAAAAAAGGATTCCAAGTAGTGATTTTGAACTTTCAGATATGTGATAATATGAATTTGTTTGTGTGATTTTATGTTAAATGTGATGTTATATGATTTCTTGACATTTATTTATTGTGACATATGGTGTTATTTGATATGCATGAAAAATAAACATTCCACTATTTTGTTGATAGTCCGATTTGCATGTTAAGCATGGCACTATACTGATTTGATTCGCATGTAAAACATGACTCTGTGATGAATCATAATGAGATCCAATTCGCATGTAAATCATGCCTACTAAAAATTTTGTTCAATATGCTATATCATATTCATGGGGTTGAGGTATGATTGTATGAAGGGAGATTCTGGTAGTTTAATAATTTGCACATTTTGGTGGTTTAACCACATTATCTGGCAATATATCTACAAATCTGGTAGCTTGACCACAATATTATGTATCTGGCAGTTTGATTGCATTATTTGGTGGCTTGTCCACATTATTGGTGTGTTATTGGACGGACAAGTTAGTAGGAAATGTTTTCTGAAAATTTGCACTGTTTTTGAAAAAGCATTGCATCGACATCATTGATTTGCATACTGATAAATGGGATTTTCTGATTGTATATTTATGTATATGTGATCTATTATACCATTGAGATTCTATCTTCATTTCTGATGCTATGCAAATTGACCCACACTGAGCTTTAAAAGCCTACCCTTTTAAGTTTTGATTTTTCAAATCAAAATCGAGGTTAGGATATGGGCTCAGCTTACGAAGGTGCACTCAAATATTTTTTAATAAACTATCTCATTTTATTATTTGGTATTTTGGGATTGTTATTATTATTTTGGACTGTGGCTTGGAACTTTTCATTTGGAATTTGAGTTTCTGGATGATTATGAATGATTGAATTTTTCGAAACTATCACCTAAATCAGTTTATATAGTTGGTAGAAAAAAATTGGTTTTTCAACCTAAACAACAAATTCAACTCAATGTTGATATCTCAAATTAAAAACTTCATTTTTGAAACTTAACATTATCTGCTCGTTTAATTTTTATTTGACAAGACATGTTAAAATTATGATTTCAAATTAAAACTGAGATTTAGTTACGATATTTTCTGCTGCGACATTTTTGAAATAATGATGTTTTTTTTAAATATTCGCAACTCTAGTTTTTCTAAGTTAAATCAATTTCTGATCAATTTCTTCCGAAGAAGTTCTATAGATACTAGAGGTTTTTCATAAGTAAACCAAAATTCCACATTTTAAATAATGATTATTGTCGAAGGAAAGCTTGCTAAATAATTTTCTATGCCATCACATGGCCAATGTGATCTTCGAGATTCGACCATAACGTTTAGGCCATGTTTAGGAAGTTACACTTCCACAAACCTAATGAATCAACAAGCATTACTTATCTCTCGATATCACAGATCAGACCGAGTCAGGTTTGAGATTGACAATAGACTATACCAATTTCAAGTTCATATCTACCTAAATGACTTCCTAAGGTCGTCAAGTCTAAGGTACATGTCAGTCTACCCTTAGGGTTTAAGTACAAAAATAGGTTTAAGCCACTACAACGAATTACGGCAGATCAAACTCCCCCACACTTAAGTAATTGCTTGTTCTCAAGCAAGGTAAACATGCAAAAAGAAAAAACAAAATAAATGACGACCCTTAAGAAAGTATGATACAAGAATTAGTTTACGGGCAAAGCAAATAGATTTATTTGTAAGTACATGTAATTATGATATGATATATAAATGACTTACCATTATCAATTTCAAACACCTAAGTTCGGTATATTTCAAAAGTATATAGGCAAAAAGATTATCAAATATATTGATCTGTCAAAAAGATTACATCAGTACCACAATTATGCCAGTAGAATATAGACAATCATTATTACACTCAATAAGATTTTCATCCATGAATAGAGTTACCTAAGTCGCATAGGACTTTTTGGCTTGTAACATTCTGAGGCTTAAGGCTAGTATGGATTTCAAGAACAAGGCATTTCAAAATGGTTCAGGCACGAAAATAGTTTGGCACAGAGTATTGTACCTTATTTACTCCCTTTAATATCCTTTTCTTGCTCGTCACCTTTTATCTCCTTTTCTCACTCTTTTTATCTCTCCATGTAAGAAGTTACAACATAATATTAGCAACTATGGTCAACTTAACGAATTTTGGTGCACTAATGATTGAGTTTTTCTAACTTTGTGACGTATTGTTTTTTTCACTTGACTTTTTTTTTTATCTTTTCTCGCTCATAATGCTTTTGTTTCTTTTTGAACTTTTTCTTCTTGTTTTAACTTCTTCTAAAATTTTCTTTTTTTGCAAACTTTTTCCTACCTTATAAATACTATATCACACTATTTCCTCTTTTTTCACTTTGATTTTTCAAAACTACCTTTATGTATCTACCTATCCCTCAATTCATATGGCTTTATGTGTAAGTTAATTCATTTCAGGGATCAAAGAAAAATGATAATTACAATTTATGTTTTGGTTCAGGGTTTTGTATGAAGGTTCCTCAAGTAGTGATTTTTTACTCAAATACCGTTACTAAAGGATGATAAATAAGGTTAGTTTTGTGGCTCCTTCGTTATACCAAACAATCCCTTAGGTCATTCCTAGGTACCTCAATATTCATGAGTTTAATAGACTAAGTAAATAAACTCTAATTATCTATTATCCATACTAGCATGCTTGCTTCCCTATATTTTCCTTTATCACTTGGTATACTTAATTAATTAATTAATTACTTAATGCCTATTTACAATGTAATATATAGAACTATTTAGTCTAACAATCAATAATTTAAAATCACTTACCATGATTTCAAATTTATAGTAAACATAATCAGTCTATATACATGCTCCTAAACAATGACTTGTAGTTCTACAAGCTAAAGCACACATTATATAACCTACCTATCTGTAACACCCTTATCCCGTATCCATCGTTGGAATAGGGTTGTGGACAGAGATTACACTTCAAACTATTCAAAAGCTTTAAACATTTACTATCACAACATCAATCTTTAGCAAAATCAATCATTAACATACATATTGTCTCTTATACAAGCCCTAGAGGCCCTAAAAAACATTAGAAACAAGTTAGGACTACATCAGAAACATATAGAATTTTTTAGAAAAAGATGAAAATTTTCAAACTCCAAGGGTCACACGCTGAGAAACATACCGGTGTCTCAGGTCGTGTGGACATTCGAAGTAAGGACACATGGCCCTGTTCTATCCCATGTCCGTGCCCGTGTAACTCTCTAACTTAGGTCACACGGCCAAGCCACAAGCCTGTGTGCCAGGCCATGTACCCTTCGAAGTGGCCTCACACGCTAGTGTGCCAGGCCGTGTGCTAAGTCGTGTAACAGCCTGACTTGCAACACTTAGAAAGGTACAGGGAATACACGACCGTGTCTCTAACCGTATGGATGAAAAATAGGGCATTTCTTTAACAGCCCGATTTTGACCCTAATCAGAACAGTGGTTTCGGGACCACAAATCCAAGTTTGAAAAATATTTTAATATTATTTTTTGTGTTTATTATGTATGAATTTACTTGTGTGATAATTTCGTGTTTTAATTTCATCGCTTGAGTGTCCAATTAAATAAAAGTATTAAATCGTGAAAAATAAAAATTTAATGGTTAAATATTAAATTGCCTAATTGTTGTTGTCTTTAAAATTTGAAGGTTTTATTATGCAATTAGTCCATTATGTAAGCTAGTGGGTGGCAAAGGACTAATGTAACCTTATTATATGTTTTGTATAAATATATTAGTAAAGGTTAATTTAGTAAAATGATAATAATGTTAATATATGTTAATATAGTAAAACATAAAATAAAATTATCATGCAAATGTTCATCATCTATAACAGAAACTACCAAAGAAATAAAAAGAAGAAAAAGCTTTGAGTATTCAACACTTACATGCCTTAATTAAGGTATGTTTCGGTTTCGGTTTTTGTTAATTTTTACATTTTTGGGATCGTTACTTTGTGTTCTTTAAAGCCCATGCTTCAATTTTGTGAATTGGTGATGATTTTGAAATATGCCATTGATGAATTTATGAGTTTTGTGATGTTTGAAGGTGAAATATGAAATATATGTGTTAGATTAACATAGTTTATTTTTGAATTTTTGATGAAATTGAGCAATTAGGGTTAAATTGTAAAAATAAATTTTTGAGGCGCTAAAATGAAAAATAAATAAAAAGTGTGGACTTGTATAAAGCTATTGAATATTCTGCCCTAGCATAGTGCAAGGAAATTTTGTGTATTTTGTGTTTTATACAATAGGGACTAAATTACAAAAAGTGTAAAATGTGAGGGGCAAAATGGTAATTTACCCATTTATGTGTTTTTGGATTAAATTGAATGATTTATGAATGAAAGGCTTAAATTTGAATATATTTAGATCAAGAATCGAAGAAAATGGCATTAGATCGGGGGAAGTCAAAAGTAGTTGAGTAGTCGATTGTGTCCGTCAATATTCGAGGTAAGTCCATAGGCATATAAATGTTGTTAAATTTGATAAAATATTTATGTTACATGATGATTGAAAATTTATGAATCTTAATGTGTATTGCTGAATGCACATGTGATTTGGTAGCCTGATTATAATGTTCTATTCGATCGAGATTTAATGTCCTAAAGCCCGTATGAACCCTAGGAATAGTTAGGACACATATGTCATTACATAGGATTTTTTATATGTGTTATCGTGTAAGACCACGTCTGGGACGTTGGCATCGACTTGTGTTTACGGGTAAGACCCTGTCTGGGACAGAGGCATCGATATGTGATTACATGTAAGACCACATTTGGGACGTTGGCATTGTACAAGCTTCCGACTATCCGTGTATCCTTTTTAATTCCGAACGGTTCAACGGGCAATGTTAAATGAAGATTAAATGTGAAATCGAATTAAAAGGGCTCAGGTATGTACTTATACCAAGTTGTGAAAATAAGGTAAGTCAGTTGTTGTATTGAGTGTATAAATGTTAAAATAAAAATGTGAACTATGTGTATACATTATGTGATTGTGCATATTCGATTAAATGTGGTATGTGTGATTTTAATAGTGAGATTTGGATAAGTCCATGTGTATTTGTACAATTAGCCATATGGTATGTGTATGAGAGATTTAAATGATAACCTTGTATTGAGAACATGTATATTCGGCCTTGTTAATTTGTAATAATATACAATAGATGATATATATTTTCTTATGACTTTCTAAGCTTTAAATAACTTCCTCTGTGTGTTTGCACTCATTTATCTCTATTTTGTAGATTTTGAAGTTGTTATGAGCTCGGGGATCGTCAACAAAGCCTATCACACTATCGATAGTTTCTTTCGGTACTTTACTAAGTTGAATTTGAGTTTATGGCATGTATAGCATAATTAAAAGTTGATTTTGGAACAAGTATGTATATATAATTAATAGCCATTCGAAAATGGCTTATTTCCTTTATTTGAATTTGGTATCGATGCATAGGGTTTTAATGGTCAAGAATGGAGTTTATGATTATGTTATATATGTGTGTGATATGTTTGGTTTTGGTATTATATGGATTTAGTTATGGCATATAGGTAAAAGGTTAAGTTTGGTCTTTATGCTTTTGATGAATTGGATTAAAATGATGTTTGTGCTTATGTATTTTTGGTTATGATATGAGTTCATGTTAGGTATTATATTTCATAGTTTAAGTGTGTAAATTGCTTGATATATATATGTCAGATAAGCTTAGCATGTTTTGCTATGGAATTGATAATGATTTGAGCTTGTTTTCGAGTGAAATATTCAAGTTTCACGTATGTGATAAGTTTGGTTTATGCTAGGTATTAAAATCTTAAGATATGGATTGATTTAAAAGGTAATGTTTAGCTATGAGTTTCGGTAATAAGGTTAATATTAGATATTAGTTGAATTAAGTTAATGTTATCTGATCAATGGATATAAGTCTTGATGTGCGGATTTGAAAGTATAAGTGAGATGCTAAGTCATTAATTTAGTTATATGATATGCAATAATTTGTATATGTTTGGTCTTATAAGTTGCTGCAAAATTTGTTTTAATATACTTATGTATTCGGATATAAGATGAATTAAAATAGTTAAATATATGGATTTGTTGTGTTGTATTTTTGGATATATTGTCTGATTAATTAAGGTCGGTTTGTAAAGGCGTGAATTTATTTGTTTTGATTGTTATAAAATGAAAATGTAATAGATAAGTTGGTATAAGATTTAAATTGTATATGTGTTTAGTTTGGTAATTGGTTTATAATGGCATAAAGATGAAATGAAGTTGGTGTGGTTTATTAATGTTTGAGATTTGGTTTCTTTGATAATCTAAGTATATATATTATGTATTGAACATTACATAGAATGACCGAATAAGAAGCAATTCAGCTTGATTTGGTATATAAAAATTATTTGTGGTTAAATAACTTAAGATAACAAGGTTATTTGCGCATGGTTTTGGTGATTAGGAAGGAAGTAAGTTTGGTTTCAAATTATATAGTTAAATGAAATCCATGCCGTATAAATGAGTGATACCCAAATTGAGTTATGGGTTATGTTGTTTTGAAATGAGTATCATGTTTATTAATAACCATTAAAATATTAGGCCATATTGTAAGTTAACCAAAATTTAATTTTTGTGTGGTTGTTAATTTATTTTAATATGTGAAGATGCTTAGATTATAAAATGAGATGCTTAATAATTAGCTTATGACAAATAGTTATTATATGTTTGGTATATGATGTGTAATGATATGTATATAGATATAAATACATTTATATCCGAATTTTTTTTTAAATATGCCAATGGAAATAATATAGTAAATTTAAGTTCAAAAGTGAATGGGATTTGTGTTTTGATGAGTTTTAAATTATTACACTGGGATTGTAATAAATGTCTGTTCTCAATTGTGCTATGTTCGGTAATGCCTCGTAACCTTAATTTGGTGACGGATATGGGTTAGAAGTGTTACAATTTCCAAGCCATTTTTTTCACCCAAACAAACACACACCTACAAGTAATATTCCACATGTAAACAAGCATTCAAAATGCACCAAATTATGCATCAACAAGCTAAAGCAATAAGGTAAATATTCATATAACCAATATGCCTAAAAGACACCTCAATCATAACAATTAAACATGTATAACCATATGCAACATTTGGCCAAAAGTTCAACTCATTTATAACTAAGTTTATGCCAAATCATACCATTTTGTTTACCGATCAAATTCACATCAAAAAGTACCAAATATGCCATTTAACATCTAGCACCAATAGCCATGCATGTCATCTTTAAGAATTATACCAATTCACCAAATTCAAACTTATCAAAAGACCATGTGTAACATACCTTTAGAATTACCATTCCAAAATTTCATAAACACAAGCCAAAAAAAATGGCTAAATTATCAAACAAACACACCTATGCATTTTCTACTTATATATGTTCCAAAATACTTGTCTAATTAAGCACACAAGTTCAACCATCTTTTACTAGCAACAAACATAACACATCAAATTCCAATATTTACATCCATACAAAACATATAAGTACTAAAGACACTTCCTAATACTTGCCACTTAAACCAACTACCAGGAACCAAAATGACTATTGAACTGATGATGATAGTGTGCGACCTTCCGATTCGATCCAATCAAAGCAACGATTCCAAAGGTCCTACAAGAATAAATAAAACTAATAAGCATAAAAATCTTAGTAAGTTCGATATTATTTCCATTTATTAATTAACCGAAAACCATCAAATTAATGCAAATTTTCAATACACCGGCACAAAGCCTGCCAGGCACATGGCCTGAATAAACACTGGCACACAGCCTGCTAGACACATAGCCTGAATAATCATTGGCACACAGCCTACTAGGCACATAGCCCGAATAATCACCGGTACATAGCTTGCTAGTCACATAGCCTAAATAATCATTGGCACACAGCCTGCAAGGCACATAGCCTGAATAATCATCGGCACACAGCCTGCTAGGCATAAACCCGGATAAATTTCCTTTTCTTTTTCTTTTTACTTTTCCTCGAATATCTACGAATTCTTAATCTATAATGTAAAATTCTTCAACTATTACCATGTATTTCATTTCAAATCCAGATTACAATAATACCCATTTATTTTTTCAAATTTACATAATTACCCCCAAACTTTTACAATTTTTGCAATTTAGTCCCTTAACTCGAAATTCATCAAATTTACTAATTTTCTTAAGTCACTAATTTCTCCAAATATTTTAGGCCCTCAAACAGCCCCTAATAAACATCAAATTCACTATCAAACCCTAATATTTTGACATTTTCACCATTTAATCCTAAAATAAAGATTTAACAAAAAATCTCTTTACAAATTCATCAAATAGCACAATAAAAGATCCAAATACGTGATATTCATCAAAAGCTTTCAATATTCATCAATGGAAACTTCCAAAATTTTTAACAGAATCAAAAACGAAGGTACAGGTTAGTTGGACTAGTTGCAACGATTTCAAAAACATAAAAATTACAAGAAAATGGGTCAGTTTCTATACCATGAAAGGAAAAATGATGAGCAAAGCTTCCTAGGGCTTCAATGGTGAGTTTCAACCAAGAAGAAGAGAAAAATGAAGAATTTTGACTTTTGATTCCATTTGTTTAATTTTAATTTTAACAAATTTACCATTTTGCCATTATCATTAATTAGCTATCTAACTATCCTCCCACACATTAATTATGGTGTAATTTCTACTTAAGTCCATCTCAACTATTAACTAATCAATTTTATCACCTAATTTTAATAATTACTAACTTTGCATCTTTTTCAGTTTAGTCATTTTTCTTTAATTAGCTATCTAAACGATAAAATTCTTGAACCAAATTTTAATACGACTGTAGTGACTCTATAAATATTTTAAAAGTAATATTTATGAGTCAACACCATAGAAATTTATGGTCTCGAAACCACTATTTCATCACCACTGAATATCGAGCTGTTACAAACTCTTCCCCCTAAGAAAATTTCGTCCTCGAAATTGTTACCTGAAAATAAATTCGAATACCGTAGTCTTATTGATTCCTCAGTTTCTCAGGTACGTTCTTCTGAACTATTACGATGCCACAAGAATTTTACGAACAATACTTGTTTATTCCGTAATTATTTGACTTCCCAAGCTAAGATTCTAATTGGTTCTTCCGAATACATCAAGTCCGACTGTAACTTAATTTCACTATGAGGAATCACATGCGAAGGATCAAATCTGTACCTTCTAAACATCGACTCGCGGAATAAATTATGGATTTTCTCTAGTTCAGAGGGTAAGGCTAATCTGTAAGCTACAAGGCCAATTCTTTCAACTATCTCGCATGGTCCTATAAATCTCGGACTTAGCTTTCCCTTCTTGTCAAAACACAACACTTTTTTCCACGAAGAAACTTTCAAGAATACTCGATCGCCAACCACAAATTATCTATCTTTTCTTTTTAGAACCGTAAACAATTTCTAATGAGCCAACTCAGCCTTCAAAAAGTCCCGAATAAATCAAACTTTGTCTTCTATTTCTCGGATCAAATCAATTCCTACTATTTTGGATTCATTCAATTCAAACCAATACAATAGTGTTTTACACTTCCTCCCGTAAAAAGCTTCAAGCAGTGCTATTTTTATACTAGATTGATAATTGTTATTATATGCAAATTCAGCTAACGGTAAGTACTTGTCCCAGTTACCTTCAAATTTGATTATACAACATCTCAGCATATCTTCCAGAATCTGAATCACTCGTTCTGATTGCCTGTCAGTCTGAGGATGAAACGCAATGCTGAAATTACAAGAAACGGGTAAGAATTCACTCACATGCATGAAGATAAAGAACCGAATATGAAGCTCTCCGCCAAAATGTTGAATTCGAACAAATGAAGAAGATGAATAGAAACTGTTTTGGTTTTTCTATTTGTTTTTAACTAATTTCAATTTATTTACCATTTTGTCATTAATTACTTTTTTTTATCTTTTTCCTTATTAATGTCGTCCCACCTCATTAATTAAGGTATAATTGCCATATAAATCCTTCTTTAATTAATAAATAATCAATTTAGTCACATAAATGCATTATTTAACAACTTTTGTATCTTTTTCAATTTAGTCCCTTTCTTTAATTAACTATCTAACCGTTAATATTTCTAAACCAAATTTTAATATGGCTATAATTACTTTATAAATATTATAAAAATAATATTTACGAGTCGACACGATGAAATTTGTGGTCCTGAAACCACTGTTCCATCATCACTGAAAATCGGGCAGTTACAACTCTCCCCTTTAGGAAATTTCGTCCTCAAAATTGTTACCTGAAAATAGATTCAGAAATTGTAGTCTCATTGATTCCTCGGTTTCCCAAGTAGCTTCTTCTGAACCATGTCTATGCCACAAGACTTTTACTAATGGTACTCATTTAATCCGTAGTTCTTTGATTTCCCAAGCTAAAATTCTCATTGGTTCCTCCGAATATGTCAAATCTGACTGTAGCTCAATCTCACTATGAGGAATCACATGTGAAGGATCAGATCTGTACCGTCTCAGCATCGATAAGTGGAACACATTATGGATTTTCTCGAGTACAAAGGGCAAAGCTAATCTATAAGCTATAGGGTTGATTCTTTCAATAATTTCATATGGTCCGATAAATCTCAGACTCAACTTTCTTTTCCTGCCGATCCGTAACACTTTATTCCACGGAGAGACTTTCAAGAATACCTGATCACCAACAACAAATTCTATATCTTTTATTTTTAGATTCGCGTACGATTTCTGATGATCAGATGCAGCTTTCAAACTATCCCGAATAATTCGAAATATGTCTTCTGTTTCTCGGATTAAATCAAGTCCCACATTTTGGATTCACTCAGCTCAGACCAATACAACGGTGTTTTACATTTTCTCTCGTAAAAAGCTTCACACGGTTCCATTTTTATACTGGATTGATAACTATTATTATATGTGAATTCAGCTAATAGTAGATACTTTTCCCAGCTACCTTCAAATTTGAGTATACAACATCTTAACATATCCTCCAAAATTTCAATCACTCGTTCTGATTGCCCATTAGTCTAAGGATGAAATCTCGGATCTCAATCTAAAATAATAGATGTTGGAACTCCATGTAAACTCACAATTTCAGTTGCATATAGTTCCACTAATCTCTCAAGTGAAAAGTTTGCTCTGACAGGAATAAAATGTTCCAATTTATTCAACCTGTCAATAATCACCTAGATCGAATATTTCTTTCTCAGAGTTACAGGTAAACCAGATACGAAATCTATCATGAGTCGCTCTCACTTCCATTTAGGAATCATAACAGGTTGTAATAAACCCAACGGTACCTAATGTTTTGCTTTCACCTGCTCACAAATCAAAATTTAGCTACAAATTTACAAATTTCTCATTTCATACTCGGCCACCAGTACATCTGTTTCAAGTCACAATACATCTTTGTACTTTCTGGATGAATAAAATACGTACTACTATGACTTTAGAAAGAATATCACGTTTCAATTTCAGATTATTCGGAACACAAATTCAACCACGATAATGCAATGTACCATTATCATCAACACTGTACTCTAAACTCAAATTATTCTGAACCATCTATCGTTTCATCATCAACTTGCAATTCCAAAATTTGTTGTAGAAACAAGGGCTTCGTTCTCAAGTTCGTTAATACAGAACCATCTTCATTAAGAGCTAAATGGGCGTTCAACGCTCGAAGTGCAAACAATGACAACATTTGACTAAGTGCATCCGCAACTACATTAGCCTTTCCCGGATGATAATCAATACCCAGATTGTAATCTTTCAATAACTCTAGCCACCGTTTTTGTCTCAAATTCAATTCATTCTGAGTCATCAAATACTTTAAACCTTTGTGATCTGTAGACATGTGACATTTCTCACCATGGAGATAATATCTCCAAATCTTCAAAGCAAATACAATTGCAGCCAATTCGAGATCATGAGTAGGATAATTCTTCTCATGCCAATTTAACTGTTGAGAAGCATAGGTTACTACCTTTCCTGACTACATCAGCACACAACTCAAACCATTGAGAGACGTATCACTATAAACAACATACGCTACTCCAGATTCAGGCTGAGTCAAGACTTGGGCTTCTGTCAACATGTCTCTTCAACTGATTAAAACTCTGTTGGCACTTATCAGACCAAACAAACTCAACATTTTTCTATGATAATCTTGTCATCAGTGATGCAATCATAAAAAAGTTTTTAATAAAATGTCGATAGTAACCTGCTAAACCCAGAAAACTTCGCACTTTTGAGACATTCTTCGAAGTTTTCCAGTTCATCATAGCCTAAACTTTACTCGAATCAACCCGAATTCCATCGGCCGATACTATGTGCCCTAAAAATCCAACCTCGCAAAGCCAGAATTCACATTTACTAAACTTTGCATACATATGTTTTTCTCTCAAAGTCTATAATACGATTCTTAAACGTTGAGCATGCTAGGATTTTGTCTTGGAATAGATCAATATATCGTCAATAAACACAACAACGAATCTATCCAAATGAGGTTGAAAAACCCGATTCATTAAATCCATAAAAGCAGCAGGGACATTGGTCAAACCAAATGGCATTACCAGAAACTCATAATGACCTTAACGATTTCTAAATGCAGTCTTTGACACATCACAATCTTTAACCTCTAATTGATAATACCGGATCTGAGATCTATCTTCGAGAACACTGTGACACCTTTCAATTCATCGAAGAAATCGTCAATACGTGGAAAAGGTATTTATTTTCTATCGTGAATTTGTTCAACTATCTGTAATCTATACACAATCTCAAAAAGTCGTCTTTCTTTTTCACAAACAATACTAGTGTGCCCTAGGGAGACACGCTCAGTCGAATAAACCCTTAATCTAATAACACTTGCAACTATGTTTTAAATTCTTTTAGTTCAGCTAGTGCCATACGGTACAATGATATTGATATCGGAGTAGTTCCAAAAACCAAATCAATCACAAACTCAACTTCACGATCAGGAGGTAAACCCTACAACTCTTCAGGAAATACATCAACAAACTCACTAATAACTAATAATTGATCTAACTTCAATTCTAAATCTCGGGTATCAAAAATATATGCTAGAAATGCTTCACTACCTTTTCGTATCAATCTCTAAGCAGAAAAATCTGAAATAATTCTAACAACATCTTTTGGACTCTTAGACTCAACTGAAATCATCTATCCTGTCTAGCAATTCAAATCAATCCGTTTCTATCTATAGTTTACCACAGAATCATGCAAAGATAACCAATCCATACCCAGAATAACATCAAATTCCCGAAAGGGTAACAACATCAAATCAGCAGGGAATTCATAGCCCCTAACTTTAGTGGACAATTACTACAAACTAAGTTAACTATCACACTCTGACCTAGTGGATTAGCAACTTGAATATCATAATTAGTAGATTCAATAAGTACCTTCTTTTCCATTACTAATGTAGTGCAAATATAAGAATGAGTTAACCTAGGGTCAATCAATGCATACACAATAACATCAAAGAGAGAATATACCGGCAATCACATCTGGGGCAATAGTTTCCTCCCTGGCTAGAATGGCGTAAGTGCAAGCAGGTGCTCTAGCCTCTAACAGAACGATAGTGTCTTTCATTCCCATACGAGTACTCCTGATAGCACTGTTCTGGCTCGAATGTGTACTTTTTGGAGAGGTAGACATCTTTTTTTCTTTTTGATCTTCATCCTCTTTTGGCAATTTAGGACAATTTCGAATAAAATGACCAGTCGAACCACATCCATAACAGGCTCCCGATTTACCTCTACACTAGCCACGATGATATTTCCCATAATATCTACAATTGGGCTTCAGAGCATTTCATACACTACCCACACTATCAACTGGTCTAGTAGGTACTCTAAAATCATGTTGAATTGCCTTGTTTTTGTTTAGATGCTCAGACACTGAGGTAGCTCGGCTAAAATCATCTTTAGTCTTCTTCACCGGTGATGCAGAAAATGACTTGGAAGAACCTCTCTTGTGAAATTCTCGAATCTATCTATCCCATTGTATCTTGCGATTGTACACTTCTTCCATTTCCATAACAATTAGACAAGAAAAAAAATTCTCGTATTTCATTACCTCCAATCATCATTCGAATTTCATCATTCAGGCCATCTTCAAACCGGATACACATTTCTTCTCCAGTAGGCACGCATATTTACTGAGATACACAAATTCTCTCTCATATTCAGCTATGGATCTATTTCCCAGACGTAACTCAAGAAATTCTCTTTTTCTTATCCATATACCTTTTCTCGACATATTTCTTTTAAAACTCAATTTGAAAGAACTCCCAAGAAATTTTCTCCCTTAGTACCACAGCTACTATCGTTGAGCACCAACTATATGTTTTCTCTTTTAATAACGAAACATCACATCTAAGAAAGTCATCAGGAGAGCAAGCCATCTCTTTGAAAACTCGTAATATATTTTGAATCTAGTACTCAGCTTTAATCGGATCATCCTCTGATCTACCTCAAAATTCTTTAGCACCACACTTTCTAAGTTTCTAAATCAAAATATGTCTATTAGGTTCAATCACTAGAGGAGGTGGAGGTGCAACTGGGGTACAATAGGTGGTACAATATAGGGTGGAGGTAGTTGAGCCAAATTTTTCACTTGCATAAACTTATTGAACCACTGGTTCATATATCCAAAGAACATATTTTTAAGCTCATATTCCTGACCCATAGGAATCGAGACATTATTACTCATCCCATGATTATATGTCGATATGTTAATGTTAACCTCATCATTATCAACACGATCAGGTCCGTCTGACATCTTTACTATCTATAATAAAACAAAGGTTAGATCTGATCATACACATCACACTATCGCAGATATATATGGCATGGAATTCTAGACATTTCACACGCTACATTCAGTCTGAGAATCGACTAAACTGTAGCTTTGATACAACTAGATGTAACACCCCTAACCGATATCCGTCACTAAAATAAGGTTACAAAGCATTACCGAACTAACGAAATAGTAAACCATTCAATTCATACATCAATACAAACATAATCTAATTACATTCAAATACATTCATAATGTCCCTTAATCGAGCCTTCGAAGCCCTAAAAATACTTTAAAAATAGTCTGGGACTAAATCGAAAACATTGGAAATTTTAGGAAAAGAGTTCAAAATTTTGAACGGCCCTGTGACTCATGGCTGAGTCACATGCCCATGTCCCAGCCAATGTCTATGCCCGTGTAACTCACTGACTTAGGTCACACGGCTAAGCCACACGCCCGTGTGCCAGGCCGTCTATTAGGTCATGTAACAGCCTGACTTGTATGCATTGAACCTACAAGGGACACACAGCCGTGTTGCATGGCCGTGTTGCACACACGGCTGAGACACAGGCCCGTTTCTCAGGCTGTATGGCCTCAAAATGAACCTTAAAACACAAGTTTACCATTTCAAGA
Source organism: Gossypium hirsutum (assembly GCF_007990345.1). Taxonomy (NCBI): domain Eukaryota; kingdom Viridiplantae; phylum Streptophyta; class Magnoliopsida; order Malvales; family Malvaceae; genus Gossypium; species Gossypium hirsutum. Next base: position 45,319,233 of record NC_053441.1, on the reverse strand, counting down.
TTTCTTAAACCTTAACAAACTCTAATACCAATCAAAATACCAATCCAAAACAACAATAATCGAGCCATAAACACGTCAAACCAACCTAAATAGTGACTAACAAATGTACCTCAATGGTACCACAAGTATATAACATTTTCACAACCAAATAAACATAAATTCAATTCATCAACTCTTTCAAACAATACCTACTCAAAATACCTTCAAATACATATAAGCCACACATACTAGCATAACAATTATACCTCATTCTCATACAATTTGCAAATTGGTTATTTGTACAAAACATCATTCATAACATTTACATAAGCCAAACATTAACCAAAACCACACAAAAGCCTATACATGCCATATAATTCGAATTAAATGTTTCAAAAACTACCGAGGTAAACTGGATAGTGTAATTTGAGTGCCAATCCGATCATCCAACCTTCCAAAAATCTATAATGACAAACAGAAAGTATAACGGGAGAGTTCACGAAAAATATTGAACCTGAGTTTAATTGGGTAAAATGCTGATATCTCCCTCCAATACCATCTCCACTCCAAACCCCCGTCATACACCAAATCACGAATGTACCCAAATCCCACGTTCAATTCAAATCGAATATCCAATTCAATATTATAATTCAAACAATAATCCATTTCCAACAGTAGAATATATACATAATACCAATCATCAATTATTACAAATGTTAAATTTTATTCGTACGAACTTACCTGGACTGAATTATAGTAATTGCAGAAGTTTAGGGACTATTCTAATATTTTTCCTTTTCAACAAGTATCTACAGGATCTTGATCTAAAATATAAAATTACACATTTCTTAGCATATATTTTATTTCCAATCCATTTTATAATTAATGCCCTTTTATTTTTTGAATTTTCACAATTACTCTAAACTTTAACAATTTTTACAATTTAATCCATTAATTAGTTAATGTATCAAATTAAATACTTTTCTCAAATCAATAATTTATCCAAATATTATAGGCCCTCAAACAACCCCTAATAAACCTAAAATTTACTATTAAACCCTAATATTTTGACATTTTTACAATTTAATCCTAAAATCAAGATTTAACAAAAATTTCTTTACAAGTTCATCAAATGACATAATAAAGACTCTAAATACATAATATTCATAAAAAAAACCCAATATTCATCAATTTCAACTTCCAAAATTTTTAACAAAATAGAAAACAAAGGTACGGGCTAGCTAGACCTAGTTGCAACAATCATAAAAACATAAAAATTACAAGAAATGGGTAGGAATTCACTCACATGCATGAAGATAAAGAATCAAAATCTGAAGCTCTCCCCCCCAAATGTTGAATTCATCCAAATGAAGAAGATGAATAGAAATTGATTTGGTTTTTCTATTTGTTTTTAACTAATTTCAATTTATTTACCATTTTACCATTAATTACTAATTTTTTTTTCTCTTTTTCCTTATTAATGCTATCCCATCTCATTAATTAAGGAATAATTACCATATAAATCCTTCTTCAATTAATAAATAATCAATTTAATCACCTAAATGCATTATTTAACAACTTTTGTATCTTTTTCAATTTATTCCCTTTCTTTAATTAACTATCTAACCATTAATATTTCTAAACCAAATTTTAATACGACTATAATGACTCTATAAATATTCTAAAAATAATATTTACGAGTCGACACGATGAATTTTCTCGTCTCGAAACCATTATGCTGTCACCACTAAAACCTAAGCTGTTACATTATCAGACAACACCACAAATTGACACATCTCTAAAGCTCCTACTAGCATCTTAATCTCATCCTTCAATCCATCTTCAAAACGTACACGCATGTCCTCCTCGGTAGGCACTATCTCACGAGCATATTTGCTAAGTTGAACGAATTGTCTCCCATACTCTACTACTGACCTACTTTCTTATGTCACAGGCCGCAATTCAAAGCCCGTGACCATCGCACCAAATGCATCCAATGGAGGTCTATTGCTTAGATGGGGATCATTTGGCCCACAAGAACTGGCCCAATTCAAAGAGCTATTAGAGAAGCTTGTCAGATTGAAGCCTGGTTGGCCCGATAATGAAGACATGGCAACTTAGGCTAATATGGTAACTAATCTTAGAAGATAGAGGGAATCATATCTTGTAAAGATTAGATTAGATTTGATATGGCATATCTTGTAAATCCCTAAAATAAAGGGATATAGTTAATCTTGTCTGTCGATGTAAATGTATCTTGATCGTCGGTTTTGGGGGAGCTCAACTATAAATAGAGAGCCTCCCCCTCAGTTGTACTGACTCCACTCATGGTTTCATTATTCTTTGTGAATAAGAGAATAGAGAGCATTTACTCAAACACTTTGCGAGCGTTCTTTCTGTTGTTCATTGTTATTCTTCTTTTGGCATAAATCGCTTCCGCTCTTCAATTTGGTGCCTTGAAGGAGTTCTTTAGGAATCCTCACTTGAGTTAAGGCTGACTTAGGCGAGTTTGGATGAACGGATCACCTTAGGTCGTATGGATCGCAAGAGAAAACTCTAGCCCCGTGACACTTGCTTCAACTCAAGAAATCCCTTCTTCTTCCGCTCTAAATAACATTTGCTAACATACTTGTAACACCCCAAACCCGGCCTAGATGTTATGGTCGAATCTGATGACATCATATGGTAGAGCTTTTCGAAAACTATGTTGTCGCCAAAATCCTCTTTTCTATTTAACAATTTTTTTATTATCTTATTTTAACTTCAAATCGTGTCGTTCGTTTTCAAAACATTATTCATTTACAAATTGTTATTCAATTTCAAAACATTTTTTTTATTTTTATTAGGAAGCTTTTAAATAGTTTGCTTATTCGTGATATTTTTGATAAAACATTAACTTTATTTGAAAACTCTAGTTTTACCTAACACTAGCATATTTAAATCATAAAACCGTATAAAAACAAAATTTAAATCAAAATCCGTAAAGGCCATAGTTATAGCAAAATACTCCCAAATAAAAGTAAAATCATAAATAGGTAATAAACAGTGTAAAAGAAGTCATGTGGCCACCATTAGGTCCTCCACCGCACTGATCTGCTTATATCTGGGGGTTACCTGTACAGATTAAACAGAGGGAGGTTAGTTTACGTAAACTTAGTGTGTAATACCCATACAAATGAACAGACAGTAAACAGATAATCACAGTCTGGGCTTAAGCCCTTTTCAGTATTAGTGTCAGTCTAGTTTGGGCCTTAGCGCATCTCAGTACAAAAACAGTCATGCAGTAGGGCTTTAGCCCATCACAGTATCAATAGCAGTAATAGATATGCAGTCACAAAAATCCTACCCATCCAGCCTCTATACACTGTCTCCGTCGAACCCTACACTCCATGTGGGGATATAATCAACCCACGCATCCCTACACTCTAAGGTAGTACCGGAAGCGGCACAAAACAGTATTTTTTAGCTGAACTCCCAGTATGTTAGGCTTCACAGCCTTTCAGTACACTTCCTCCAAATATAATAATCCCCCAACCCAATGCAATGCAATATACAGATATGACATGCTATAACATAATATCATGCATGTAAACAGGGCATACAGTATTAAATGAGTGGGACATCATCAAGCTTAATCATTTCAGTCAATTAGGGGTCTAGGTAAACTTACCGACCCTATAGTAGGTTCACAGTCGACTTGGGCGACCCGAGCAACCTTATCATTCAAATAGTGAAAATGGGCCTGCAAGCCCAAGATGTTTGCCCAGGGGGGCCAATACGCCTATGTGGCCTACATGACCCAAATTGGCCTTTGCCTCATGATCCATTTTAATGTAACCTTTGTTAGTCAATTATTCATATGTGTTTCCACTATTTACTTATATGATCTTTCAAAGCTATCTACTTGGGTCACTATTACTAAATTATTTGTATCTTAAGATACAGAATTTCGAATTAAGATCCGCAATTTTTCACTGAAACTAGACTCACATATCTTCTTACCATAAAATTTTTGGAATTTTTGGTTTAGCCACTATGTACAGATTATTCATTAAAGTTTTCACTATTCTGCTATCTAACAGTTTCGATCTTTCTACACTAAAAATTAATTATCTTCTCTTACAAAATTCAGATGATGTACCCGTTTGTTTCTCTTGAAAATAAATTCATTCAGGATTCTAAACATATAAATTCAAACCCATTATTATTTTTCTCCAATTTTTGATAATTTTCCAGATTCAGGATAGGGGATTCTGAAATCATTCTAACCTTGTTTCACTAAAATTCAAATATCTCATCAGATGAAATTCTTTTGCTTACTTTGTTTCTTCTATGAGAAACTAGACTCAAATATATTTAATCCTATATTTTTTTTCATCCTCTAATTCCACAATTTATGGTGATTTTTCAAAGTTAGCCTACTGTTGCTGTCCAAACAACAAGCAATTTTGGCTTTTTGTCGAATCCCTTATTTTTGTGTTTTGGGTACACACCTAGTTTTTTTTATGCTACAATAGTCCCCGAGCACTCGCAATTAATTGAACAAAAACTTACCCATAAAATGAAGAACACTTACCGCAAAAACTTCAAATCGATACGTTTAATAAAATCATGAGAAGAGCCTTAATCCTCGCAAAATGCTGCTGCCAACACACTGAAATTAGACTATTGAACACAAAATAATCTCTTAAAATGATACCCAACAACTTACTGAATTTGCACAAGTGCTGCTTAACGCTACGAAATCAAGAGGAAATAATGGTTTAGGGGAACAAGGAAATTTCAGCAGTAGAGGAAAGAAAAGAAAAGATAATCAAGTAAGAAGCAAAGAAGAAAAAAAATTCGGTAGAGATAGGGGAGAGAAAACATCAGAAATATGGAGAGAAAAACGACTCTCTTTTTTTTCGAAAAAGGAAAAAGTGATCAGATTTTGGATATTCTCCCCCATAATCCCCTAATTCACTCCTAAATCACTCCCTCAGTTCCCACTACACATCCACAACTCAGAAACCCAGTTCAGCACAACTCTTGCCGAAATTAGGAGCAAAAATATAACCTTTGTTGTCCCAAAGATTCAAACCTATGACCTCCCTCACACCAACACTCCACTTATCCACCAGACTAGTAGGCCCATTCTGTTAATTATTTGCTAACTTTTACTTAAAAGCCTACTGACCAAAGATAGGGCTTATTCATAAAAATACAAAAAATTACCCAAGTCCTAGCTCGAACTTGGGACCTCCCAAACACTCTCAGAACACATAACCACTAAAGTTGACAGACGTTTGTGTCACACATTCACAATACCAAAAATTAAAAATTTAGGGTGTTATAATACTTCTTTCAAAATTCAAACTTGAAGAAGTCCCAGTTGATTCTTTCTTTCTGTGCCGCTGTCGTTAGTGTGGACCACCATTGGAATACTTCCTCTTCTAACAATGATACCGTATAGTGTAACTAATCTTCAGGGGAGCATAACATTTCATCTAGCACCTTCTGAGTATGTTCTAAACAATATTCTTCCTTGGTTGGGTCATCACTCACGTTACTACAAAATTCAATAGCTCCACACTTTCTAAATTTATCAATGGACACCCTATGAACACGATGCTTACTCGAACCTTGAGGGTGAGAAAATTGAGGTTGTGGAACTAGGAAGTTTACCTTTAAGTATACATCCTACATGTCATGCATCATACGGAGAAATGCATCAGGCGCGACATCTCTAGATCCTTGTGGTCCAGGTTCAGTCCGTGTACTTTCCTCATCAATAGGTGGAATAAAACTTTCTACCTCATTAGAATTTGCTCGATTGGATCATAACGACATCTTTTTATCTATAAAAGAACAATTCAAAATAATCAAAATCTATCACACTATCATCTGCTGGTCAAGTGGAATGTATTTCTAGACTTTGTACATGGTATGTTCAGTCCGAGAAACAACCAAACCGTAGCTCTGATACCAATAAATGTAACACCCCTAACGCGTATCTGTCGCTAGAATAGGGTTACAGAGCTTTACCAGAGATTACACTTCAAACTATTCGAAAGCTTTAAACATTTAATATCACAACATCAATATTTAACAAAGTCAATCATTAACATACATATTGTCTCTTATACAAGCCCTCGAGGCCCTAAAAACACATTAGAAACAAGTTGGGACTAAATTAGAAACATATAAAATTTTTCAGAAAAAGATAAAAATTTTCAAACTGCAGGGGTCACACGCCCGTGTGGCCAGGCCGTGTGAATCACACGGCTGAGACACAAGCCCGTGTCTCAGGCCAAGTGGACATTCAAAGTAGGGACACACGATCGTGCTCCAGCCCGTGTCCGTGCCTGTGTAACTCTCTAACTTGGGCCATACAGCCAAGCCACACGCCCATATGCCAACCTGTGTACCATTCAAAGTGGCCTCACACGCCTATGTGCCAGGCCGTGTAATAGCCGGACTTGCAACCCTTAGAGAGCTAAAGGGGACACACGGTCAAGTCTCCTAGCCGTGTGTGACACACGCCCGTGTCTCTAGCTGTGTGGATGAGAAATAGGCCATTTCCAAGTCATTTTTCTCACCCAAACATGCATACACCTAAAATTAATTTTCCACATGTAAACAAGAATTCAAAATGCACCAAATTATGCATCAACAAGCTAAAGCAATAAGGTAAATATTCATACAACCAATATGCCTAAAAGGCACTTCAATTATAACAATTAAACATGTATAACCATATGTAACATTTGGCCAAAAGTTCAACTCATTTATAACTAAGTTTATGCCAAATCATACCATTTTGTTTACCTATCAAATTCACATCAAAAAGTACCAAACATGCCATTTAACATCTACCACCAATAGCCATACATGTCATCTTTAACAATTATACCAATTCACGAAATTCAAACATATCAAAAAACCATATATAACATACCTTCAGAATTACCATTCCAAAATGTCATAAACACAAGCCAAAAACAAATGGCTAAATTATCAAACAAACGCACCTATACATTTTCTACTAATATATGTTCCAAAATACTTGTCCAATTAAGCACACAAGTTCAACCATCTTTTACTAGCAACAACCATAACATATCAAATTCCAATATTTACATCCATAGAAAACATCTAAGTACTAAAGACACTTCCTAATACATGCCACTTAAACCAACTAGCAAGAAACAAAATGACTACCGGGATGATGATGATATTGTGCGAGCTTCCGAGTCGATCCAATCAAAGCAACGATTCCAAAGGTCCTACAAGAATAAACCAAACAAATAAGCATCAAAAAGCTTAGTAAGTTTGATATTAGTTCCATTTATTAATTAACTGAAAACTATCAAATCAATGCAAATTTTCCATACACTGGCACAAGGTCTGCTAGGCACATGGCCTGAATAAACACACATAGCCTTCTAGACATATAGCCTGAATAATCACTGGCACATATCCTGCTAGGCACATAGCCTGAATAATTATTGGCACCCAGCATGCTAGACACATAGCCCGAATAATTACCGGCACACAGCTTGTTGGGCATATATCCCGAATAATCACCGGCACTTTTAATTCATTACACATAACTTAAATAAAATCCATGATTCAACCAATAATGTAATAGTAAAAAAGTATTAAATAATATTCATAGTAACCATATAACGAACTTACCTGGACTAAATCGTAGAATTTTAAAAAGTTCAAGGACTATTCCACTAATTTTCCTTTTCCTCAAATATCTACGGATTCTTGATCTACAATGTAAAATTCTTTAATTATTATCATGTATTTCATTTCAAATCTATTTAAAGTTAATACTCATTTATTTTTTGAATTTACACAATTACCCCCAAACTTTTACAATTTTTGTAATTTAGTCCCTTAACTCTAAATTTATCAAATTAACTAATTTTATCAAGTCAATAATTTATCCATATATTTTAGGCCCTCAAACAACCCCTAATAAACATCAAATTCACTATCAAACCATAATATTTTGACATTTTCACCATTTAATCCTAAAATAATGATTTAACAAAAAATCTCTTTACAAATTCATCAAATAACATAATAAAAGCTTCAAATATGTGATATTCATAAAAAAAATTCAATATTCATCAATGGCAACTTCCAAAATTTTTAACAGAATTTAAAAAGAATGTATAGGCTAGTTGGACCTAGTTGCAACGATTTCAAAAACATAAAAATTACAAGAAAATGGGTCAATTTCAATACCATGGAAGGAAAATGATGAAAAAAGCTTCCTAGGGCATCAATGGTGAGTTTCGGCCAAGAAGAAGAGAAAAATGAAGAATTTTGACTTTTTATTCAAGTTGTTTAATTTTTATTTTAACAAATTTACCATTTTGCCATTATCATTAAATTTTCTTTCATTTTTAATTCTAATTGTCATCCCATACATTAATAATGGTGTCATTGCTACTTATGTCCATCCTCAACTATTAAGTAATCAATTTGATCGCCTAATTGTAATAATTACTAACTTTTGCACATGTTTCAATTTAAACCTTTTTCTTTAATTAACTATCTAAACGATAAAATTCCCGAACCAAATTTTAATATGGCTCCAGTGACTTTATAAATATTTTAAAAATAATATTTACGAGTCGATATGACAGAAATTTGTGGTCCTAAAACCACTGTTCCGTCACCACTAAAAATTAAGCTGTTACACTAACCCGACCTAGACGTTATGGCCAAATTTCGAAGGCTATGTTAACCATGAAAATGATCTAAACTAAACTTTCGTAAATTCTGACGTACTTTAAAACCTTTGACTTATCCTTTCAAAACTTAGATAAATCGAATGTTCATTTTAATAATGTAAAAAATGATAATTTTGAAAATTATTAGACTTAATATTTCATTTGTAAATATTTAATCGTTTTCAAAACAAATTTAGATTTTATTAAAAATCTTACTTTTCAATATTGTAGTGGAAATGTGTGTTGTTGAAAGATTTTATTAAAAACCAAGTTTTATGCATAAACACTTTAAAATATCGATTTAAGCAGTTTTAAAACTCCAAAATCATGCAATCGAATAATCCCAAAATAAAGTCTCATGCCATAGTCCATATAAAAAATTTTACAATCCCAAAATAAATAATAATAAAAAGTTTTAAAATACTTTAAAAAATAAAAAATTTCAAGTAGCTCCTCCGACAGCCATCTAGATCCTAACCTCAAAGATTATTTGAAATTAAATAAGAAAACTAAAGGGTAAGCTAATAAGGAATGGATAAGGAACATGATAATTGTCTTAAGCTGTGAGAAACTTAAAAAGGTTCTTGTAATAAATGCCCATCGGACACTCAAGCTAAGGCTAGAAAATGCTCAAAGGAGTCTAATGAGATAGCTCATTGCTATATGCTAGCAAACATGAAAAACACATTATATAAGTAATTGGAGAGCTATAAGACTGCAAAAGCGATTCTGGATAAGCTAAAAGACATGTTCATAGCCCAAGCTAGCTTGGCTCGACAATCTACTATAATTAGCTTGATAAATGCCCAACAAAAGCCTGACACTCTGGTCAAAGACCATATGATTACTTTTATGGGATACTTTGCCGAGACTGCGAACAATGAGGCAACCTTGGACTAGAAAACTCAATTTGGGACGGTGTTTAAGAGCTTGTCCAAGGATTTTGCTAGCTTTCGGGATGCATATAACCATAGAAATAAGAACCTGACGCTTATACAAATCATTATGGAACTATAGTCCTATAAGTTGATGTTGAATAGTGGTCAGCCTACCCGAAGGTTAAAAGAAAACATAGTTATCGCTTCCTCAAAAAAGAAGGGTAATCGCATTAGGAAAGGTAAGGCTAAGTAACCGTTTATAAATGTGTTATTGTTTATAGTTAAATAAAAAACCAAAAACATAAGAAATTAAGGATGATGATGTCAGCTAGTGCACAGGTCAAATTCTAATATAGTTGTACAATAAAATACCGAAAATAATCTAAGGATCATACCTTAAGGAGGATGGACTGAATAATGCAAATATTTTACAATAATAAGTCTAAATAGTAGTAGTTAATTCATGTATTACGATAAACTATAAAATAGATTGATAAGATAAAGATAAATATTTAACAAAAAGAAATAAATAAAAATAAACAAAAAAATAAATCAATAAACCAATCAAGAAGATTGACTCATTTTAGGGTTTGCAATTAACTTTAGATTAGGGTTTTAGGGTGGATTACTCATCGATTAACCAATTATTACCTCTCAACCTCTAATTAACTTAATCGATGGTTAATACTCGCTAACCTCCCGACCTTACTTTCTCAACCAGGATAAATTATGATTTACTCTGTTCAACTTATCTCCCTTAAATCTGTAGGCATGTTTTAAAAGGGGTATTTTGGGAATCATTCCACGAATGAATTTTATTTTATGAAGTTTGTTTCTCAAAACAAAAATCTGAGACTCCGAAGCTAATTCTAGATAAGTACTTTTTTTACTGAAACTATAGAATGACTATATACTATAAACTTTAATTAAACTATTAGATTGAAAACACTCAACGTTAATAACGAGAACTCTTTTTTGAACTATATATAATTGCAATAAACTTAGACTCTCGATAACAAAATGAACACTGAAGGTGCATGAACTTGTGGCATACAAGCCCGAGGAGAACAAGGCTGCGATGCCCAAATTGAATCATTTACATCTCAAGTGTGCACTCTTGAGCCCATGGTTGAGCACATTAAGAACACACATACCACTGAACGTAGCCATCAGGAGCCTACTAATAGTTCTGTATCACAGACCATGCTTAGAATGCTTCAACGAGTGGCTAGAGCCCAATCTAGAACTAGTAGTTACTGTCTCCAAACGTACCAAATCCAAAGTAAAAACTCTATACAAAATATGTCAAATAGGTCGTGTCTACAATTATACAGGCCAGGTTGTAATATAGTAACAATAAAGTAGGAGAGTACTCTGAGGATCTTACCTAAGGGAGATAAGCATTAAATTAATCATAGCCTAATCAGAAATAGAGCTAATTAGTACTTTAAATAAATTATATTACGAATAAATAGAAAGAGATTTTTGGTATTTTTCTAAATAAAGAATAAAATACTACAAAGGGAAGACTTTTATAAATTTGATATTGAAACTGAATCAGGCCTGAGCATGGGTGATTAGCTTGCTTCAGTAGTCATAAATAACTATTGCTTTAGGTTCCTTATTCAATCAACTAGTCATTACCTTAGCAGGATCTCTTGATCTTCCACTAAAATAATGAGTCAACAAGAACTACTTATCTCTCGACCTCACGGCCCAGACCGGTTCAGGGCTCAGGTGTTCACAGTTACGCCATATCAATTTTGGGTTAATTCCCACCTAGATGACTTCCTAGGATTTTCGAGTCTAGGGTTTAAGTTCTTCCTCTCCCAAACATATGATCCACTAAGAAAACCCTAGACAACAATCAATTAATCATACCTCCACTCGTTAATCCCCCGAAAGAGGATTAGTTCCTAATAGATCTCAAAAACATAATAAACTTGATATAAAAGATAAAAATTAATAGTAAATCAAGAGACGAAGGCTTAAAAGAATCCTGAATTATATTTAATTAAAGCACAAACTCTACAAAGAGTTTATAAGTTCCACAAATCAAATCTTTCGACAAATGCAAAATTGAAAATAACCTAAAGTTTAAGAAAAGGGAAAAAAACTAAAAACTAAAACTATAAAGAAAATTATACAATATGAAAAGCCATCTATAACAAGTGTTAAATGAGCCTTTTTATAGAGTTAGGGTTGTAGTCGTCCTCAACCCTTGGTCAGTTCACGCTATTGTGTTTAATATTTTATTGTGGAGAACAAAATGCCCCTCACTTTTAAGTATTTCTCATATAGGACTGGTGTCACGACACCCTAGTACCTGTGTCACAACATCGAAGGTAGTATGCTTGTATTTAGGATATCTTCAGGGCTGTGTTGCGACCCTGGAGATAGTCTTGAAGTTCTGCTCTCTACTCCTTATGTTGCAACATCAAACCCCCAGTGTTGCAACACAACCACCAGTATTGAGTTGGTACACCCTCTAATGGTCTACTGCACACTCACAAAGATATTAGCTCACCCTTAGGCCTCATTCGGCCCTTAAGGTCAATAAAATACTGAATTTAAACTTTTTATTAAATGTAAATGAAACTAGGAAAACTTAACTAAAACCTAATAAAAATGATTGTATTCAAGCTCCTCTAATGTGAAAACTAGTTTAATATGCTACATCAAAGTACGACAAATCAAACTCCCCCGCACTTAAGTCATTGCTTGTCCTTAAGTAAAGCAAATAAAAAAAGTAATTAAAAGATAAACCTTGAGCAAGTATGGTACAAATGTTAGCTTTGGAGCATAAGATTAAGCGTTTCATATTCACACATAATCTTGGAAGCATATATAACAAACTTACCACTTCTAATATCAAACACCTTAGTTCAGTATATTACAAAACATACAAACATTAAGGGTTTTAGATGTAGAGATCCATCAATAAGTTATATAAGTAATTTCATTATCCTAGCAGAATACAAACATTTGAAAATACAATTATTTAGTATGATGTCAATTTGTAAATAAGTATACCTAGATCACATAGGGCTTTTCGGCTTGTATTATTTTGAGGCTTAGGACAAATATGGAATTCAAAAACATTAAGCATCAAATAATTTGAAGCACAAAAATAGTTTGACACATCATATTGTTCCCTATTCTCTCCCTGAGCAACCCTTACCCGCTCACAACCTTATTTCTCCTTCTCTCACCTTCCTTATTTCTCTATATAGGAAGTCACAACATAACACAACAATTATGGCTAGCTCACGAGTTTGTGTGCACTAATGAACGTGTCTTTCTATTTTTGGTTACTTTGTCACTTTTCTTTCTACTTTTTCACTACATTTCTAAGTCACAAATGTTTTTACTTTCAAGAGCTTTTTTTTACTCATTTTTATTTTCTTTTTGATTTTTCTTTTTCTACATGGATTCTATAACCTAAGGACAGTGAATCAGGAAGCTCACCAAGGCACGAAAGGAGAAATCACGATAAGACTTACGTGATGAGTAGTATGACTATATAATCGTGGCAGACCCGACAAAGTGCTTCAGTAAAGGGGAGCTAGTGAAAGCATCCAAAAGTAGGTATGTATAAAGGAAGTAGAAACTCCTTCAATGTGTTGGCAATTATGGTAACTACCTTTATCGTCTGAGGGGATACAAAACTAACCCTGGCTAAGCTAATACGAAATATACTGTCATGATCAAAAATCTTATTTGATGTCCGTTAAAGAGGTAACTAGAAAAGTGGGTAGTCCACCTAAGGACCTAGTGGGAGAAATGTATACACAAATTTGATTCACCGATAAGGTCCACTTGTGATCTACAAATAAAAGGAAGGTTCATATAGGACCATGTAGAAAGGAAGAACGTAGAGACTACCAAATAAATAAAGTCAATTGAGGAGCTCTCTGAGTGAAAATTTAGCCAGGAAATTAGTAGAGGAAAGGTAAGATTACATGTGCACAGAGAACAGTGTGAGAGCCTACCAAGGATGGTTTCAGCTAAGGAATGTCAGAGTATGAGATAGTCTGTAGGGAGTCATCTACATGATGGAGTATTTTAAACAATTAGACTAAGGTAAAAACAAGTACCTTTGGAGTTGAGCTAGTCAGCCAAGGATAGTGTTCAAGTCCACGAATAAGAATTTAGAAAAAGATCTCATCCAAGTAAGGAATTGCAGGCATGGCGAATACTTGGTTAACGGAAAGAGTTACCGCCAGTCTGTTGATGAAGATCTGAAATAATGATAAAAAAAGGTTAAAAGTCATAAGATACGATCGATAGATGAATCATGGTTGTGTTCACACCAGTAGATGTGCCACCAAAATTTGACTCAAAGAGAGAATGATGTATAGGTTACGTCAATGGAATCCGCAAATTTTCTATGAAGACCAAGAAGTTTAACCTCTGCATACAAATTCCATTATCCTAAATTTATAAGTTATCTATATATAAATCTCACTAGGTTTTTCTAAGCTTAAAAGAATTGCTACATGTATGTAGGGTAGATGAAGACTCGGGACTTGAGTGGAGGGACCACGCTAGGCACCACCAGAAGCCAGTGATAGGCGAGGTTGTTGTTCATGTATATAGAGGGGCATCCCTGGAGGCCACACCTCAAGGTTTAAGTTGAATATATTTGCATTATAGTCTAAATTTAAAACTTATAAACATTTATTTGGATAGAAGTTCTAAGAATTTTTCACTGGTCCTATATAAAACTTAATAACAACTAGATTTTTAATTTTAAGTTGATTAAGCATGATAGTAGAACAAATTCAGAGATCGTTAAATTAATTGGGTCATTGCATCATCCAGTACTCATACTTGGCGATTAGGTCGGGTATAGGGTGTTACATGTGAACTGATTTTTGACATGGTGGCTAAATTTGTTTTAGCAAGTTGTTCTTATTTGATTTCTAGCAATATCTAGTGATGAACAAGAGGTTGCTGATGACAAATTTTTATGTCCCAAATCCTATTACAACAGAAAATGGAATAGAGTTGGATGATATAGTGTAACAGAATTTGGTTGAAAGATTTGTCTCGATAAATGAATATCTCTTAGTGAGGAGGATCTCCTTTGACATCTCTACCAAAAAGAAGAGATGTATATGTTTGAAAATTTTTAATAGTCAATGTTGTTGTAGGTTGATTGTTTCTTTTAGTTTCCCTAGTCGGTTGTTTTGGTTAGAGTTCAGTTTATTTTATTTGCTACAAATGTTGTGATTTTTCTGTGAAAATTGTGATTGCATGATTTTGTACACAAGCATGACTAGAATTTTTACTTGAGGGGAAGCATGTGTTCATTTACTATTGGTTTTGTCCAAATGCCAAAGGGTGGGATTGTTGGAAATGTTGATTGCTTGTCTTGTTCCACTTCATGTTCAAATATCTGATATAACAACATGGCTTATGATTTAATTTTGTTGAGCAGCAAATATGTAACATTCTAAACTTTATCTTAAAAATAATGCAAAATTATTTTAAGAATGAAGAAATAGCCTAGTGGTTAAAAGAAAAATGAGAAAGCATGAAAATTAGATTAAGGTTCCAAGATTGATTCCCTTCTCTTGCAAAATAATTTAATTTTGCAAAAATCCTCCTTTTTCCTTTATGTGTGTCATCCATACCTAGTAAAAATTTGGTATAAATAACACTAAAAAATTAATTTTATCAGTCCTTAATTTATTTTAATCCACCCTAGCCGCCCTTCCCTCTCTCTCTCCTCTCTTCTCCTTGATTTTTTCTTCCTTTTCCTCTTGTTGTCGTCGATCAAACCACCAAGAACCACCATCTCTTTTTCTTTTCCTCTGCCACAAGTTCTTACACCATTCTCCTCTCCGTCTTTCTTTTGTTTTTCCTTATTTTTCAAGACATAAATTTGAAATCTTTGACCTCCAAGAATGATCCCCACTGCTGCTTAAGAAATGCCATTGCTGCCCCTTTCTTCTGGCTTGTGTAAGTGTCTATTTTCTTTAATTTTCTTGATGAATATTTCAAGGTAATACTCAAATTTTAAGATCTGGAATTGGGGATATTTTTAATGATTTTATGGGTATTTTTATAGCCATAAAAGTTATTTCAATTGGTTTTTTAAATTAGCCCCAATTTGTTATCGTTGCTGTTGTTTTCTTTAATTCTTCCCACCTATTTCCAGAAATATTGTGGTCTCAAGAACCCTTCCTAATCAACCTTTAATCATATTTGACTTAGGAAAATTAAATCTTGATCATTTAACAACTTAGATCTGACAATTCGAGAAGCTTAAGTATGGTTGATTGTGGACTAGTGCGTAGTTTCCACTTAGTTGTTGGAGAAATTGATAATTTATTGGATTAAAAAATTAGATGATTGTAAAGATACTATTTTTTCAGTATTTAATGGTGTTAGGTGTTGACCCAAATGGCCCAAACCAACAATGAAGTCGTTAGACGTTCACGCGTACGTTTCATATCAAACTAGTGTTATTGACCTAGCTAATTTAGATCTGAAAAAATCGTTATGGTTATGCTATTTGGATTGGACCCTTGAGAGGATGTTTTAGGGTTTTTTAAGTGGTGTATTTATTTGATAAAATATTTATTTTTAATTTAGGCTTGATCTAAAGTCTTAAAGAGTAACTGTGAGTTTTGCTAGTGTGCTGCGGTAGTACGAAGTAAAGTGTAGGTCCTAACTAGTTAACTTGAATGTTTTACTAATATTGTAAATGATCTAACTGTGGATTAAGCTTTCTGGTCGAGCTTAGTTAAATGATTCAGTAAATGTGTTAAGGTGGCCAAATCAGGTACGTTATTGGCCTTAACTAAATGGCATGTTTGCAAAGTTGCATGGTTGACTAAATGATTGATTGGTTGGCACTGATGAGAATGGTTTGTTAATGTAATGTATGATTGGTTGTATGTATAACATGTATTGAATTTGAAATAAGTATTGAATGTCCAAAATTTTTTTGGGAATAATGCCATGAAAAGCTTTGCATGGAAAACCTATTATACATGCATTGGAAATATATTCCTAAAGTGATAATGAGTGATGGTGTGACAAAAAGTCACTATATTTGATGGTGAAATTGAGTGTTTGATATGTGAACGCTATAATGATGACATATAAACTATGCTACTGAAATAAAATGTATGAAATGTGTATTTGATTGAAATATTTTTTGACATATTGCATGTGCATGGGGTGGAATATTGTTGTTAACGAAGGAGTTCCGTGGAGTAGTGGCGGCATCTGAAGTCCTTATTTAGATGTAGTCAATGCACTGAATTGAGAGTGTTGTGTAGATTGGCGATATAATCACATCGAGCTTTGCCCGCACTGTTTGGAGTTTGGGAAATGAGTTTTAGAGAACTCGTGGTGTGCAGCAGATGGTTGGGGTAGGAATTAATTTTTGCATTATTCTATGTCCATGACTCATTCTAATGTTGATATTGTTGCTATGAGTGTGTCACATAGATGTTTGGTGTGAACAATCTCAAACGAATGTTGAATATACTTATTGGTTAGACTCACACTGAGGTAATTACCTCCACCCTTTACTTCAAACCTCTCAAGTAATGAACGAGACTAGGATCGGACATGACATGCAGTCATACGACGGACTTTGGACTTAGTTATTATTTTATTTAAAGTTTCCTAAATTTATTTTGTTTTTGGACTGTAAATCTATTTGAACTGTGGTTTGGGTTTATTTTTGTTTTGGGAGTTTTTCATGCATGCTTAATTTGGATACATTGTATTAATTTATAAGTATATTTTGGAATTGGACTGAGCACGGTACTTGGCTTAATAAATAGATGGATCTTTAATTATTTTTCGCTGTAACAATTTAATAGGGGTCTTCCAAAAGCAATGACGAGCAATGTGTTTTTCTTAAAACCACACCACTGTTACTAACTTTACTTAATAAAAGTTGAACTTATTAAATGAACATTTTCCCAAAATAACAAAGGTAACCGAGGTTTTCTTTAAAAGCGAGCGTATTTGAGATTTTCAACCAACGATAGGGTAGATTTGTAGTTTAGGTGTCCCATGTGACCTTCACGATTCTGCCATAACGTTTAGGCTGAGTTTGGGAGGTTACAAAATAAGAAAGTAATTTCATGCTGCAACATGTTATGATCATTATCTTTCAATTGACAACCTTAGAGAAGGAGATGAGTTTGAAATTTTATGGATACTCATCATTACCCTCATCCTTATCTTTCAAAATATTTGAAATAGTTGGATGAATTATTTATGAAAGCTTTTATGAGACAATTACTAAAGATATTTAATGAGATAATCTCAACTTTTAAATGATAGTTTAAAGCTTATCAAAACACTATTGGATGATCACTTGAAGAGGCCTATAAATAAGTAGGACTGTGGTGTCTTGTTGAGCAGTGTTTGGAGTGTCTTTGTCAAATACCTAGCCATGTTTTTATTATTTTTATATTTGACACTCTTTTATGTATTCTTTACAAAGTTTTACTAAATTTAAAATGAGGCATTTGGGAGAGTGATTTGTAATGATTTGAGTTTAATATTGGGGCTTGAAATATTTGTGCATGTAAAGGGTAGTTTGAGGTTTAGTCAATAATTTATCCGGACGAATTGTTGAATACAATCATTCTCTAAACAAGACTTTGTAGACATAAGATTGTTAATTCAAACCGTGTTAACAAATATATTACATGTTATTTCTTTCATTACTTTACTTCTTTACTTTCTTTAAATTGTTCTGTCATAACATTTGTTCTAACAATACTTCAAACAAAAAGTTGAAACTAATGCAAGTTGAAGGCTCTTTTATAGTCCATTTAATTAGTTGATGGAATGGGAATAAGTCGTGAGTACCTATGTTAATAGTTATTATCTCGTAATTAAGGCTATGACGTTCTTTCTTTATAAAAATGAAAGAAAAAATAATGGAGCTGCTATCATAAATTTGAGGTAAAAAATATTTAAAAAATTAAACAAAACTACGTTGCACTCTAGAAAGATAGTATCTTTCTCGTAGACTTAAATTTGAACTCATAACCCATTCTTTTATTTCAAGCAATAATTTCAGTACATAAATACAACACAAATAAGAGATGTTGCGGTTTATTCGGTAAAAAGAATTAAAGTCTTTCTTGTGAATAGTGAGAGTGATTAAGCATTAGTGTTCCAAGAGTAACAAGTAACCTTCTTGTATTCAACCAAACATGGACCCTCAGGCCTAACATTCCACAAGCAAAAAGTACAAGTATCTCTCTTTGATGTATAAATGCCGAACCAATGCATTATTCCATTCCATTGCATGCTGCAGTAAAACCAGGTATCCAACAAAATGCTTGGGCGAAACTTAAACTCGTAGTCGTTGCGGTAGGTCAGAAGGTGGACACCAAGATCATCGTTCTTCTATTTGCAATGGATGGTGAGATCCGTCCCATTTTGCAAATCGTTATAAATTAATACATGCACTTGGGTTCGAAGAGACCCGCTTCACTTGCAAGGAAAAGAAGCATTAGAGACAACAACCAGGTGATTGGTGAACCATTCATGTTTGCTTCTGATGATGTGCAACATGCGAAAAAGCTTCAAAATGATTTTGAAGTTAAACCAGCAACTCTCATTTTCTTATTTGGAAATAATCATATATAATCGAGGCTATTAGCCAAATAAGGTATCGTATTTATTTAGTTCCGAAAATAGGTATACTATTTAATATGGTAAAACAAAGATGGAAACACTTTCCAAATATTTTATCTAAAATTAATACAGTTGTTTAATTTATCTTGGACTAAAGGCCTGCTTGAAATTCAAAAAAGGTTTTTAGCAAAAAAATTATATTTGCTTAAAATATTGATTGGACTTGAGTTCGAACATTCAAGACCCAAACCCGGTCTAATCTCAATATTTACAATATATTATATTATGTTACTTTTATATATTACAACATTTATAATACTTAAAAATTAAATCTATATTAATATATGATACTATTAGAGTGTAAAAATAAAAAAATGCTAACATTCCTATATATACAATTTTAATAAATGAAAATTATATAAATTATTAAACAATATATTAAAAATAATAAAAATACTTTTTAAAAAATTCAAAAATGTAATATGGGTGGACCTAATATGAGCTCGGATTAACCATTTACAAATATGAGCGAAGCATCACGATTCCTAGTCTTTGTTTTTTGATACAATGCCTAGAACTACCCGTAACCCCTCCCCAATTCTTAAATAAGAGGATAATGCACTTCAGCGCACTCAAACTCATGTCCTCTTACACTGACAACAATGCCGATGCCAACTAAGCTAAGACCCAATTGGTTTGATTAGTTAAATTGAATAAGGTATAAGTAATAATGTATGAGGACGTGGATTTGAATATGTTGAAGTGTATTTATCATCCTATTTAAGGGTTCGGGAGGGACTATGTGTAATTATTGGCATTGTGTCAAAAAATAAAGTAATAGTAATAATACATTATTAAATTCTTCAATAAATTTTAAATTTATAAAGGATTTGTGGTTTAGTGTGTAATTTGATAATATATTTTGATTAAATGTCATATTATTCATGATTTAAATTTGATTAAATTGTACACATTTAAAAATATATATGATTTTTTAATTTCATATTGAATAAATATAGTTGCATTTTAGACAATGAAAATTTTGGACCAATTATAAAATGCCACATTTCAATCATAATTACCATGGATCAAACCGAAATTACAATAAGTAAAAATGATGATATCATATATTGTGTCATACTTATTTTTTTCATTAATTTAAATTAATTAAGAGATGATAATGAAATTTTATACTATAAGTAATTAAAAATAAAATAATTAAGTGATAATATTTAACAATTATTTTATCTCTAATTAAATAAATTAATAAGAAATAAAAAAATTAATTCTTATAGAATATTGAAGTTGAAAAGTCAAATTCTACAATAACTCTCTTTTATTCAAGCAATTTATATTATAAAAGGGGGCCACCTACAAGTCATTCCATACATATACACATGTTCAAAAAGTCCATAAGTTCTCTAAAGAAATTGAAGAACTTGAAGAAATTCTAAAGAACATGCATCAATTCTAAAGAAGATTTGTTTTCTGATCCAGTTCAATTACAGAGAAGATTTCAAAAACCATTCCTAAAGAAATCCACCTTTCAAACCAGTGCAACTAAAGAAAGGAGATATAGACCCGTTTCAAGCACAACTCATAATGACAGTTGAAGCAAACCACATCCTTCCATGATCAAGTCGAATGGCCTAATAAATGGCCTCCTTGCAATACATCCATAAATAGAAAATTTCATACTACCACTATTGAGTTTATTAATAACAACTAAAAAATCTAACTCAATAAGATGACTAAAACCAAACTCACAAGCCATCTTGAGGGAGTTAACAACGGCTAAGGCCTGAGAAAAAGTGGAAACAAAAGCGCTCATAAGTTTGTGCACATAACCCGCCCACACCATCCACTTTGAATCTTAAGCAACTGAAATAAAAGACACCACTCATTGATAAGGCCTCCTAGCTGCATCAACGTTTATCTTCAACTACTCGTCATAGAAAGGCTCCCATCCATCAACTCTTAGCCTTCTAGGAAGCAAGGGTGCACAAAGGAGGTTAAAAATGTTGAAAAAATCAGTTTAGAAAATGTATTTATTTGCATAGTGGAATTTTTAAAATTTTCTAAAACCCGAGCCCCTTTTTTATTGAAAGCAATAAACTTTTACTAAACTAGTACCTATGTTTTTGCTTAGCAGAACTTTCCTATTTCCTAGCTTTCGACTAACTCAATCTTTTCTGCTACTCCCAAACCCCTGGTTTCCTTTGAGAGTGGGATCTAATTCATGAATTGAACACATGATAAAATAAATTTATTTCCTGCGGCGAAAATTAACTTCTCTCTATGGGTAAGAAATAAAATTTATTTGAGAAAATAAATCTCACTATATTACAGCAGAGTAACTACATTCAATGGTGTGTATTTTTAGTTTAACACATAGTCCTTATATATAATGCAAATCCACGATATTTCAACTTAAATAATTGAAAAAATAATATTGTAATAGAAAATACTAAGTCCCTTGACTTGACATCAACTGTAGTAGTTGATCTATATCCTTTCTAAATTTAATGAGCTTGTTTTCTTGGCATTCTATAATTAAATATTACATTTTAGTATTAGTAGGTTAGGAATAAAATATTAATAAAATAAGCATTTTTACTATTTTGATGAGCTATTAGGCCAACTCGGGCCTCGTGAGTGACTAATGGGCTACTTAAGTGTGTAGGATGCCAACTTAGGTCAAGAATGTAAGGGAGGATGATCCGACTGAGCTACAAGGAAGCCCGTGTTGCAACATGGATCGATAAAATTGCCAAAGGCCCAAAATACAATCGATGTCATGATGAGGAGAGTCCTCTCATAATGATGATGTGATGAAAATAGGATAGCATTCACGGTGGTGATGTTGTGACGTAGAGTCTTCCCATGTCACGACGAAACTTATGGGAAATTTCCTTATTTGAACCCTAGAATTTATCACAATCATGGATTATCTGTTGATTTTATAATATTAAAATGTGTTAGATTCGACTTAAGTGCCCCAAATCAATAGTGAAGCCAAAAGACGCTCGCGTATGATTCTCATCAAATCAGTGTAAGAAACCTAACTAGTTTGGATTTGAAAAATAGTTATAATTGTAATGGTTGGATAGAAACCCATAAGTGGGTGTTTGAGGGCTATTTAAGAGGCATATTGATTGATTTTAATACTTATTTTTAATTTAGATTAATTTTAAAACTTAATAAAGAAACCACAAGATATACAAGTGTGTCACAGAAGAGTGTAAATTAAGGTATGAGTCCTAACTCAAAGACTTGAATGTTAATAATGATTTTAATGATATAATTGATGATTTAGCTTGTTGATCAGGCTTGGCTAAATATCTAAGTAATTAAAATTTTAAGTGGCCAAACCATGTACATTTCGAGCTCTAACTGTTTGGCATGTTAGCAAAGTTGCTACTTTGATTGAATGATTGTTCTGAAAGGATAGTTAATTTGATGTATTATTGGTTGTATGTATAGCTTGATTCTGAATGAAAATAAGGCTTATGCATGGTATATTCATATGAGTCATTTGCTATGTAATGCTTGAAAGACTATTATACATGTACACAGAAAAGTTTGTAAGAACACATGGAATTGTGATTTGTTAAATGATACCACCTTAATGGTAACTTGAAATTTGGATCAATGATCCTATTCACTGAAAGTATTTGATAATTCGAGGTCATGCTAAACATGCCAATAAATTGTGAAAGTTATTACTATGTATGAGATTGTATGACATATTGCATGTGCATTGGGGTAGGTTAATATTGTGGATGATAGAGGATATTTGGAAATTATGTCGCATTTATTCGTTATTTCACAGATTTTCTACAATTATATTCATTCGGTGGTTTTACCACATTAATCTTTGCTCGCATTTGTTGGAGTTTGGTAGACAAGTTCTGAGGAACTCATGGTGTTTAGCGGATGGTTGGGTAGGAAATTCAATTTGCACTATAATATGATATTGACTCATTACATTGTTATTAATTTTGTTGATTGTGATTTATGATTCTACATGTGAATGCCTAAACGTTTGTTTAATGCCTTGTTGTTTAGAATCACATTGAGCTAGTTCGCTCAGCCCATTACTTCAAACTATTCAGGTAATGAATAGAATTAGGACAAGACTTGGCATACGGACGTACGACTGAATTTGTGCTTAATTTCAAGCTATTATTTTTATTTTTGTTTTATTTAAAATTCCCTAAGTTTATTTGGTTTTTGGACTTTAAAGCAATTTAAACTGTAGTTTTGGACTATTTCAATTTTGGGCATTTTTCATGCATGCATAACTTCACACATGAGAATGATTTATTATTATATACTTAAATTTGATTAAGCATGTTACTTGGCTTAATTAATAATTGGGTTTTACTCAGTTTTTCGCTACAATAAAGATAATCAAAGTTATTTTTCAAAAGCAACGATGTGCAAAGAGTTTTTCGAAAACCAGGCCAGTGCTATTAAAGGTAACTGCAATTTTATGAAAAAGAGAGCGCATTTAAGGTTTTCAACCATCAATAGGGTAGATTCATAGTTTAGGTGTTCCATGTGACTTTTATGATTCGGCCATAACGTCTAGACTAGGTTTGAGAGGTTAAATTAGTGGTATTAGAGCCTTGATTCAAAACCTCAGACTAAATTTTTAATCTTTTCAAAAAAAGTATGCATGCATGCATACATGAAAAGGGTATTTTTCAGAAAAACCAACAACAATATTTTGAAAAGTATTTTGCAGGAAATGATGAAGTCCAAAGGCCCAATGCCAAGCCTATAGAATCAGTAATGAAACTTTAGTATGATAGTAGAGACTACTACATAAAAATTTTAATAAAATAATTTTTTTATTGAGAGTGCGCTAAAAGATTTAACAAAGTACTGAAAATATTCTTACTTATTGTAGATCCATAAAATACTGAAATGAATACTCGTGGGATAATAACTTGCAGTAGGAGAGGTTGTAGAGGGTGACCTTTAAGGGCACCGGTTGAGTCAGCTACATCTCTAGAGCTAGAATAAAATAATGAATAGAATGAGGTTAATAGTGAACCCACTACTAAGGGTGGGAATATGGGAAACCGGAATAATGACGATTATGATGAGAACGATCCTGCAACACGGGCATTATTAAAGGCTTTGAATCGAGTTTTTGAGGCTCCGATCGATGGTGTTAGTCATGGGATGATTGTTGAGAGACTTCACTCTAGTGGCACAGAATTCTTTAAAGGTATTGCTTGAACTACTCCTACAATGGCTGAGTATTGGATGGAGACCATTGAACATATTTTGGAGTATTTGAACTGCACACCTAAGCAAAAACTTAAGGGTGTTGTATCCTTGTTGAGGGATGAGGCATACAGTTGATGGCAATCAATGGTTAGAGGTATGCTGCTAGAGCTTACTTATTGGGCTTACTTTCAACAGGCCTTCTAGGGTATGTTTGTGGGTCAAAATTATATGGAGGCCCGATGGTTTGAATTTATTGAACTGAAATAAGGTGATAGGATTGTTTCTAAATATGAGGCAAAATTTCTAAGGTTAAACCGCTATGCATCTAGGATGATGGCGTTTGTGTAGGAGGAGAGTTTCCATTTTCAAGAGGGCATAAGGTATGACCTTAAGGTTCAGGTAGCTCCACATCAGAAGTCTATGTTTGAGGCTTTGGTTGAAAAGACAAAAATTATTGAGCAGATCAAGTGTGTAAGGCCCAAGAAAAAAGGGAAACATAGGGATTTGCCAAAAAGAGAGGTAGGCTCTGTTAGCCCAATCTTGCATCTTGTTAAGCGGGTTAGAGAGGCTAGGCCATCACAGACTAGAAAGGCAGTGGGCCCTAGAGAAGGGTAAAATCAGGTATGTTAGTATTGTTAAAGGTACCATCCAGGCGAGTACTGGTGAAAAATGGGTGATTGTTTAGTTTGTGGCTTGATGGAGCATAAGATTAAAGATAATCCTCGTCAATTTGATCAGATGTAAGCCTCAGTTCAGAATCAGGGCCCTACTAGCGGTCAAAATTAGAAAGGTAATTAGGGTGCTCAGAGAGGTTGTAATCAGAATAGAAACGAGAGTGGTAATTAGAGACAATGAGCACTAGTTCAGGGTGTGAATAGGGTTGAAACTAGGCAATCTACCTTCACTATCTATTCGGTGCCTTATTTTGCATTGATTGATATATGATCTACTCATTCTTATATTTCTTGTGATATGGCTGAAAAATTGGGGATTGAGGTAGAGAAAACTTAAAACATTATTACTATAGTCAGTCCTTTAGATTCATCTGTGCTTGTGAATAAAATTTATAGGAGATGCCCTTTAAAAATTCAAGGAGAGATTTTCCCCACCGGCTTAATTGAATTGCCTTTTAATGAGTTTTATCTAATTTTAGGGAATGTCGAAATTATTTGCCTAATTTTATCTCTGCCATGGTAGCAGAAAAGATGGTGCATAAGTGGTTTGAAATGTTTCTGGCTTATGTCTTAAATGCAAGTGCTATTGATCCTTTTGTTGATAGCATTCGTATAGTAAGGGAGTTTTTTGATGTGTTTCCTAAGGAGCTACCAGGGTTGCCTCCGAATTGAGAAGTAGAATTTGGTATTGAATTTTTGCCAAGAACGACACTGATGTCCATTGCTCCCTACTGCATGGCCCCTAAAGAGCTTATAGAGTTGAAGGTTCAGTTATAGGAATTTTTGGATAAGGGTTTCATTAGGCTCAATGTTTCGTTATGGGGCACACTACTTCTGTTTGTGAAGAAAAAAGATGGTACACTTCGATTATGCATTGGTTACTGACAGCTGATCAAATTGACTAGCAAGAATAAGTATCCCCTATCAAGAATCGACGACCTATTCGATTAGTTTAGAGGTTCAACTATCTTCTCTAAAATTGACATGAGATCAGGGTATTATCAACTTAAGGTAAAAGAATACGATATTCCCAATACTGCCTTTAGGACTCATTATGGACATTTCTAGTTCCTTCTCATACCTTTTGGGTTAACTAATGCACTAGCGACCTTCATGAATCTTATGAATCATGTCTTTTAGCCCTTTCTTGGTCACTTTGTTATTGTATTCGTTGATGACATCCTAGTGTACTCTAAGACATAAACTGAACGTGATAAACATTTAAAGGTGGTTTTACAAATACTTCGTGAAAATGAACTTTTTGCTAAACTCAGTAAATGTGAATTCTGGTTAAAGGAAGTTTTGTCTTTAGGCCATGTGGTATCGAAAGAAGGTATCCGTGTGGATCCTAAAAAGATTGAAGTCATCTTAGAATTGAAGTAACTAAAGAATATCTTAGAGATTTAGAGTTTTTTGGGTCTCGCTAGGTATTATCGAAGGTTTTTTGAGGGTTTTTCCTTAATAATAGCCCTATTGACTAATCTATTGAGGAAGAACACTCCATTTAAATAGGGAGAAGAACAACAAGCTAGTTTTGAGAAATTAAAATCTATGTTGACAGAAGGTCCTATTCTAATTTAATCAAAATCTTGAAATGACTATATTGTGTACAGTGATCCTTTGGATGTTGGGCTTTAATGTGTCTTAATGCAATATGGTAAGGTTGTAGCCTAAGCCTCGAGGCAAATTAGGCCACATGAATGCAACTACCCCACTCATGATTTAAAGTTGGTAGTTATTATGTTTGCTATTAAAATCTAGAGATATTACTTGTATGGTAAGAAGTGTATTATTTACACCAATCACAAAAGTCTCGAATAACTTCGTATCCAGAAAGAACTTAATCTGAGGCAACATAGGTGCATTGAGGTATTGAAAGACTACGATTGTACAATCGAGTATCACCTCAGAGAGGCTAATGTAGTGGTTGATGCTTTAAGTAGAAAGGAAATGTTTGATTTTAGGGCTATGTTTGCTCACTTGAGTCTGTATGATGATGGGCTATTTTGGCTGAGTTGCAATTAAAGCCTATTTGGATTCAGGAAATCATGGGCAAATAGAGTTTGGATAAATCTTTTGCACTTCAATTTAAACAAGTTGAGTATCAGTTGACTGCGGATTTTTGGATTAATTCTGATGGAATTTTGTGCATCAGACACAGATATTGCATACCCAATTATCAGAACTTAAGACATTTCATACTTCACGAAGCATATAGCAACCTTTATGTTATACATCCTGGTAGTACTAAAATGTATCATGACTTAAGAGAAGTATATTGGTGGTCGGGTCTTAAACGAGAAGTAACGGACTTCGTATCAAAATGGTTAACTTCCCAGAAAGTTAAAGCTGAGCATCAGTTTCAATCAGGGTTGCTCCAACCAATTCGAATTCAACAGTGGAAGTGGGAGAGAGTGACAATGGATTTTGTTAGTGGGTTGCCTTTGGCACCTGCTAAGAAAGATTCAATTTGGGTCATTGTGGATAGAATAAAGAAGTCCGCCCATTTCATTCATGTTCACATTGATTATTCTCTTTAGAAGCTAGCTAAGCTTTATATTTCTGAGATACTGAGATTGCATAGGGTGCCAATGTTGATTATTTCAAACCGAGATCCTGGACATACATTTCAGTTTTGGATGAAATTGCATGAGGTTTTGGGTACTCGATTGGATTTTAGTATGGCTTTCCATCCATAATCTGATGGTCAGTCAGAAAGGGTCGTTTAGATTTTGGAAGATATGTAAAGGAGTTATGTAATCGACTTTCAAGGTAGTTGGGGGAAACACCTACCGATGGTGGAGTTCACCTACAATAACAATTTTCAGTTAAGTATCCAATTGGCACCTTACGAAGCTTTTTATGGTCATAAGTGTTACTCGCCTTTATGTTGGACTAAAGTGGGTGAAAGAAGGTTGATTGGTCTGGAATTGGTTTCTTGAGTACGTCTAGGAACTTCTTGAATTGGACTTCCTGCTTCTACTTCTGAAGTCTTTGAGGATAGGGTGGTGGATGATTCTTTACTGGAACTAGTTGATTCTTCTTCTGTGACAATTCTGCATCTAATGAAGTTGTTAGTTTATCAGAATTGACTGGTTTGAAAATTACCTTATCGGGTTTTACAGATTCTGGTTCTAGTGAAATTGGAATTTCAACACTCAGATGAACTTTCACTTGATCTTGAGCATCAGATGGCTCTTCTTCAACTTCAACAGTGTTGGGCTCTAATGTCTTTTTGCTCCTCAATTTCAAAACTTTACAATTATCCTTCTCGAGGTTTCTTAGAGTCTCTGTATCATTAGGCAAATAATCTTGTGGTCGATTCCTAAGTTCAGTTGCAAGCTAGCCCATTTGGTTCTCCAAGTTTTTCAACGTAGCTGCTTCGCTTTGGATTAAGGCATCATTTTTCGCGATGTATGCCTTCAACAAGATTTCTAAGCCATTAGAAGGTTCAGCTTTAGGTTGTTTCTAAACTTGTTGGGTAAACACAGGTGGATGGGTCGGTCTAGGTTGGGCGTATGTGTTACTAGGTCCATCCCCTTAGTTACTATAGGAGAAATTAGGGTGGTTTTGCCACGATGGATTATAGAAATTGGATTGCACTCCTATTAGGACTCTACCAAAGAATTTTATTTCAGATTAACTATTAAAAAAATAATATTATTTTAATAGATAATATTAAATTTAATTTAATCTTTATCTTAATAGTATTTTATTAATTTAATATTAAAGTAACTATCTTAGAATTAAATTAAATTTAATGTTTATGTTGATAAGTATTATATTAATTTAATATTAAAGTGATTATGTATAAACTCTTTCAGCTCTCCATATATAAAGACAGTCTTAGGTCATTATTTTACACACTTAAGTTCAAGAGAAAGTTATAGAGAGAAAATTCGCTGTAGAAATTACTTCAGAAAATTTCTAAATATATTTTTCTTATTTATAATTTTCCCAAATGTTTAGAGAAATTACAAAATTATCCTACTAGTAATTTTCGTGAAATTTTTCTAATTCGAAACAAGCCCACACTTGACAGGCGTAAGTTTAAGGCTAGTGGAGAAGACTACTCAGTCGAAGCATTCATCCTAGACGAATCGAAAAGGTACAATTTTGGATAAATGTTTATTACTTTAATTATTACAACCAAGTTCTAGTCTGAGAAATTTTTTAAAACTCTGGTTTTTCTCTACATTTATTTTCCATTACGTTTTCTAAACACAATCTTCCAACAATTATATGGATCATAAGAATCTCAAATACCTCGTAAATCAAAAGGAGTTGAGTTTGAGACACCGTTGTTGGGTCGAATTAACGAAGGATTATAATTGTGTCATTGATTACCACCTGGAGAAAACTAATGTTCTAACTGGCACGTTGAGTAGGAATGCAATAATTGAATTTCAAGCCATGTTTGCCCAACTCAGCATTAATTGTGTCCAATCCCGTATTTTTATTATTAATGCCACAAAAATAAAAAGAAGGAAGTGAAGTGGTCAAGTGGTTAAGTGCCCTTACGCTATCCTAGTGGTCTTAAGTTCAAGTCCCCGTGTTTTCATCATTTTATTTATTTTTTACACATTTTCCCATGTGCATTATATGTTTTTCGTCTAGGCCTCTTGTTACCATGCTAGGAGGATTCCTTTCCTTTTTGAAAAGTCAAACTTACCATAAGTTAAGGTAACATGATCCCCCTTTTTACTCCATTTCTCCCTCTCTTACCATTTCTTTCCACCATTGCAATAGAAGTGGTTCATTGAACCTAGACTAGGTTGACCACCCTTTTCCTTCACTTCTTACCTCTCATTGTCATCCCCTCCTCCTTCTATTCCATATTTTTCTTTTTTTGCTAGCCACCACCTTTTTCCTTCTTCAATTTTGCTTCACCCCTCCACTATGATTGAATCCATCACCACCAACCACTGTGCCTTTTAACCACCATAGCTCATCCTCTTCTTTCTCTTCCCCATCACCGCCAATCGCCGCTATAACTACCACCGCGCACCATCACGGATTTCTATTCTCTTCCATCTCTCCTCCTTTTGTCTCAATAATTCACCCTTGTTTGTGCTGAACCCTCATTATTTCTTTTTACTTCTCTTATTGTCGGACCCGCCGTCACTGTCACCCGTGGTCGGGTTTTTCCTCTTTTTCTCCTTATTTTTTTGCCATTCTTTTTTATTATGGTTGATCTTATACCCTCTTTGCTTTAATAATTCTTTTATATCACCCAAATTTCTGATCTCATATCTATATCGATCCCCCAACTATCCCGAATTGATTAGGTTGTGTAAGTGTGGGTTATCCGATCATCAACTTTTCATCTTAGTGTTTTCCTCTCTTGGTTGAATGGTATATTGGCCATGGAAGTTATTTTTATTTATTTATGTGTTAATATTATTTCTTATGCTTTTTGAAGGTCCAATTGATAACACTAGGAGAAATCCTTACCTTTGGATCGGAGATCATTGATTCAAGTGTGCAAACCGTGAGGTAATTGTATGGTGAGATTTTTAGTGATTAATCTTTAGTAATAAAACATCTTCGATGGATCCTAACCAAAATACGTTATTTGTGTGTTAGTTACGTTTTTTTTGGTTTAGATCAAAGCGAAATCACTATTAGGGGATTGTGGCATCTTAGATCTATAAAAAAGGTGAGGATTCAATACTATTAGATTAAATATAGTATGGTTTTAAATAAATATATTAGTAATAAAATTGTGATCAAATGCAAGTACATTAAGCACTACAAAGGAGACTTGAAAAACTCATCAAGAAGAAATACAAAGTTGTGGATCTTTGACAATTCAAGAGGCAAAGCTAACATGTATGCCACTGGTCCAACTCTTTCCAAAACTTCGCAAGGTCCTACAAATCTTGGACTTAACTTTCCTTTCTGGCCAAAACGAATGATTTATCTCCAACCTCAAAAGAGATTTCTTTCTTTTTAAAAATTGTATATGTCTTTGGTCGATCTTGTATGCCCTTCAGGTGATTGCAAATGGTAACAATCTTTTCTTCAATTTTGCATACTAATTCTAGACCCATTATCTTTCTCTCTCTAAGTTCCATCTAACAAGTTGGTGTCCTACACCTTTTAACATATAGTGCTTCAAATGGAAACATCTTCAGGCTGGCATGATAGTTGTTATTCTAGGCGAACTTTACCAGAGAGACGTACTTCTCCTAATTAATTTTGAAATCAATCACACAACTTCTTAGGATATCTTCTAATATTTGAATGACTCTTTCTGATTGGCCATTAGTCTGAGGGAGAAACGCAGTGCTGAATTGCAGCTTCGATCCCAAAGACTTTTGTAATTGATTCCAGAATCTTGAAGTGCATCTTGGGTGTTTATCTGACACTATCGATGATGGTATTCCATGTAGGTGCACTATCTCAACGATATAAAGTTCAGCCAACTTCTCTAGAGAATAGGTCATATTCACTGGAAAAAAATGAGTTGACTTTGTAATTCTTCATAGAAGGACTAAGGGGTAACCCAGAAAAAAATTCCATGGTGATATTGTCCCATTTCCATTCAAGAATCTCCAAGGGATACAGTTGTCTTGAAGGGACTTAGTGCTCTACCTTAACTATTTGACAAGTTGGATAAGTCAAGACATATTTTGAGATCTCCTTTTTCATGCCAAACCACCAATATGAGTCCTTCAAATCTCTATACATCTTGATACTACCAAGGTGAAGTGAGAAAGGCCCTTGGTGAGCTTCCTTAAGCAATTCTTTTCTCAATCCATTCCCCACCGATACAAACAACCTTTTCATGACCCTGAGCTCGCCATCTTCGCCAATGTTGAAATTCACTACCTTATCAGACAATATCTTTTGTTTGATTTGGTCACACTGAACATCCTTCATTTTTTCCTCTAAGATTAGAGAAAGGTAGGCAGTTTTTACCACTAGTTCTACCAGAAGGGCTCCATACTCAAACATGATCATCTTGGCTCGAAGAGACAACAAAGTTGCCATGGTCTTCTTACTCAAAGCATCCGTCGTAACATTTCTTTTGCTCCATACAAATTTTTCCTTCTTTTTCAACAGTTTGGTGAGAGGTGATTCTATTATTGAGAAAACTATCACAAACCTCTTGTATTATCCAGCAAACCCTAATAAGTTGTAGACTTCATAAACATTCTTGGGTGAGTTCCATTCAAGGACTACATTTACCTTAGTAAGGTCCACCATAATACCATCCAACGAAATAACATGACCTAGGAAGTGCACCTCTTTCAACCAGAACTCACACTTGTTGAATTTTGCATACAATTAATGCTCACATAGGGCCCTCAACACAAACCTTAAATGTTCTTCATGGTCAATCTCATTCTTAGAATAGACCAGTATGTCATCGATAAAGACCATTACATACTGGTCTAAGGTTGAAATACATTGTTCATCAAGTCCATAAATACCGTTAGCGCGTTAGTCAACCTAAAAGGCATTGCCAGAACCACATAATGACCATATTTTGACCAGAAGGTTGTCTTCGGCACATCAACATCTTTAATTTTAACCTGGTAATAGCCTAATCTCAAATCAGTTTTGGAGAAGACTGAAGCTCCACTTAATTGATCAAACATGTAACAGCCCGTTTTTCTGTCGTGTCAAAAATAGTGGTTTCGGGACCACAAATCTAACGAGTAAGTTCATAAGTAAGTTCATAAATATTATTATTTAATATTTACAAGTCAAACATGGTTTTAAAAATGTTTTTTTAGATATAAATGATTTATTAAGTTCAAGTGGTAAAACCCTAAGGTCAAGTGGTTTTAGAAAATGAGGTATCAGAACCTCATTTTTATAAATCGAGTAGTAAATATTTTTATAAGTATTTATGGAGCTTCATTAAGGTGGTATTAAAGTTTCGTTGAAAAATTTTAATGTTTCGATAGTTAATTAATTAAAAAGAACTAAATCGTAAAAGATATAAAATTTGATCATTATTTTATTTGAGTGACTAAATGGTTTATTGAATAAAGGAAAAGGGACTTAATGGTAATTAGACCATTTAAGGATTTAGTGGACGGTTTTGGGCCACTAAAAGCATAAAATTTGGATTTTTTTATGGACAAAATGGTAATTTTTATTATCAAATGAATTAAAAGAAACAAATGGCCAATATGTTGTCATCTTTTTGAATTTTCTAAGAACATAACAGAATACCATGGAGGTAGGAATGAAGCTTTTAGCTAAGGTGATTTTCTCTTGCATGGGAAGTGATTCCTACCCGGTTTTTAGTAATTTTGATTTTTTGAGAACGTTGCAACTAGGTTTAGCTATCCCGTGCCTTCAATTTTGAAACTATTAAGGATTTTGAATGTTGCCATTAATGAATCTATGTGAGTTTAGTAAAAAATGTTAAAACTGTTAAGGGACTAAATTGTTGAAATAGTAAAAATACAAGGATTTGATGTGAAATTATTACAAATGTGGGCTATTTTGTGTGCCATGAATATCTGGCTAATTGAATTGGCATTAAAAATGGTCAATTTGTATGTTTTAGGCTCAGGGACTAAATTGAATAAAACTAAAATATTAAGGGCAATTTGTAAAAAAATTCAAAATGAATAAATTGCATAAAATACATTGTTTTACTGTCTAAATTAATAGATTGAGTGAAATTATTAATTTAGATCAAGATCGAGTGGAAAATCGAGAATAATAGAAAATTACCAAAATGCCCTTATACTTTGTCATTTCTATAATTTAGCCAGGTAAGTTCGTTTGGTTTAATTTTAGTACATTTTTAAATGAAATATATGAACCTAATTTCATAATATTAGATTATATTGATGTGTGCAATTGAAAAAATAATAATGAATTGATATTATGTCAATCACTGATTGAGATACTCTAAGCCATTACTACAAATTAGTCCTGTAAGTTCATTTAATTTGAACTCAATTATATTTCTAATTGTTTATGAATGTTAGAGTTTGAATAATGTAAAATTACTAATATTAAATTGATTTTTTAATAGAATAGGAATTGTAAAAAGTTGTGAAAATGATAATTTCTGATATCAATGGAGACAGGATGCATTTGCACGTAAGACCATAGGTAAGACCACATTTGGGCTATGGCATTCTGATGATAAGACCATAACTGTGTTATGGCACTAAAGACGTAAGACCATGGTTGGACTATGGTAGTGTTTATATGTAAGACCATAGCTAGGCTATGACATTCTGATGATAAGACCATAATTGGGTTATGGCACTATGAATGTAAGACCATGGAAGGGCCATGGCAAATGCCTATGTAAGACCATAGTTGGACAATTGCACAATAAGAAACGTGTACCAGGGTTTCAATCGTCTTTACAATATTAATCGATTATAGAAAATAGATGGTTTCGACCATCGTTTAGCACCCTTTGTGTGAGCTCCGGTAAGGGTTTCAATTGACTTCATTATAAAAAATATGGAAAGGTATGATGTACCAATGATCAAAGTATGAATATTCATTAATATGAAAGGTGTGATTTAAGTGATGTTATGTTTATATACCAGATATTACCATGTGATGATATCGCTAAGTTATGTGTTCAATCACTAGCTTGTTGTAACACCCCAAACTCGGCTTAGACGTTATTGCCGAATCTGGCGTGTCACATTGAAGTGTTTTTCGAAAATCATGTTTTCATTGAAAACTCTTCTTGAAATTTCAAACTTCTTGTCATTTGAAACTTGTACAAAACCTCATTCTGCGTTTATTTAATTTCAATTGAAAGAAAAGTTGTTACCTTCAAAACCTTATTATTGAGAAAGCTTAATTTAAAACAAATGATTTATGAAAATCTGATATTTAAAAATTGAGTTGCGAAAACGTAACATTTGAAAACAGTTATTGTTTTGGAAAATCGGGTTCTACTTCTAGCAGATAAGAATCTCAATCAATAAAATCTCGAATTTAAAATCCAAAAATTTTAAAGGCCTTATTACAACCTGAAACAAAATCAACTTACTTAAGTAGATGAGCTAAACAGAATAAAACTTGTGCAGTTATGTGGCCCTCTTCGAGTCCCTCGCAGCTCCGAACCGTCTGACGCTGTGGATTACCTGAAAGGTTAACAATGAAGTAAGTTTACAAAAACTCAATGTGTAATCCCCTATCATTCAATCAGTAATATAAACAGTAACAGTCTGGGCCTGAGCCCTTTTCAATAACAGAACAATGTGGGCTTTAGCCCAAAACAGAAAAAGTGTAGTGTGGGCCTTAGCCCATTACAGTATTAGAATCAGAAACAGAACACATGTGGGCCTAAGCCCATTACAATGACAGAATCAGTAATAAAAATGCAACAATGCAATCATGCAGCCTATCCCAATCCAGCCAACGCACCACCCATACCAACAAACACACCATGTGGGGATAAAATTGACCCACCCAGCCAACACACCAATATCAGCACCGGTTGCGGCACTAATCAGTATCGTAGCAAAGCTGCCAGTAACCAGAATGGTTAAGAGCCGTAAACAGGATAGCTATAAGCTATAAACAGAATGGCTATAAGCCAAAAGTACATTAATATGATTGGCACAAAGCCTTCAATAGCAGTGATATGATCGACATACTTCCATCAGTAATAGTAATATGATCGGCACAAAGCTATCAGTAACGGTAATATGATCGATACAAAGCTATCAGTAATGGTAATATGATCGGCACAAAGCCATCAGTAACATCGCAGCAAAGCTACCAGCAACAGTATCACAGCAAAGCTACCAGGAATAGTATATGTGGTCAAGCCACCAGTACAGTACTTCCTCCATAACAATATCCCAACCCCATACAGTATGTCATGTATACAAAATGCCATGCTCGGAATCAGTTATACAAATCACAAACAAATCAATCATTTACATCATAGACAAATTAATCATTCACTCGAGGGGCAAAATAGTCATTTACCCTCTAAAGGCATTACGATAATTTTACCTTACAGGGGCTTTACGGTCATTTTACCCTATGAGGGTATTACGATCATTTTACCCTATGGAGGTATTACGATCATTTTACCCTATGGGGGTATTACGGTCATTTTACCCTACAGGGGCATATGGTCATTTTACCCTATGGGGGTATTACGGTCATTTTACCCTATGGGGTATTACGATTATTTTACCCTACAGGGACATTACGGTTATTTAGCCTATAGGGGCATTACGGTCATTTTACCCTATAGGGTTATTACAGTAATTTTACCCTATATGAGTATTACGGTCATTTTACCTTACAGAGGCATTACGATTATTTTACCCTAAAGGGGCATTACGGTCATTTTATCCTATAGGGGCATTATGGACATTTTACCCTATAGGGTATTACGGTCATTTTACCCTACAAAGGCATTATAGTCATTTTACCCTAAGGGGCATTACGGTTATTTTACCATACAGAGGCATTACAGTTATTTTACCTATTTTAGGGTTTTAGTACCAATAACGACCTTCTCAAAGGTCTACAGTCGCCTCGAGCGACACAGATAATCCATACGATCAAAACAGTGTAAACGAGCCCAAACCCTAATATTCGGCCCAAGTGGGCCCACAGGCTCGTGTGGCCTATTTGGCCCAAATTCAATCACGGCTATGCGAACTACATAGCCAAATCCAGTTCCTACCACTTTTCGTAGCTTTTATCCGTGTGGGACACACGACCCATTTTAGCCCAACGAGACCCATAACGACCCAAGAACACGAGAATGCTCATGGTAGCCTCTACAGTCTAACGCCTATATTTGTGGGCTCGATTCACCACACGAGCATTTGCACGCCCATGTGGCCTCAATCTCCGTATTTTTGGCTTTTCGACTTTACAACAGTAATGATTTACGGTGTACAGATACACACCTGATTGTAAAGACACGCTAAATACATGGACGCCGAACCTATATTTGGCAATCAAACTTCGTTAATCGATTATACAGTTGTACAGTTACTTAAAATCAAGTTGTTACGATCGCTCGCTTACCCAACTTCGATCGAGCAAAGAAGAACGGTTTGCTTACTCAGGTATTCGCCAACCCTTGTCCCTTCATAAGATACCTAGGCACCAACTGTAATTGATAAGCACTTAAGTTAACTGATAAAGGGAATCACCATTCTATTATACTTACCAATAACGTGCGAGAGAGCGACCACCCAAAAGACCCACAATCAGTCCCCAAGGGATGGGAGGATTCGATAATCAGAGAAAATAAAAGAGGAAAAGTTGTCTAGAGGAGAAACCGACAAGATGAGGAGGAAACATAAAAGAAGAGGTGGGAGAAGAGTGATGTAGAATTCGGCCACAGCGATTCGGCTTAAAGAAGAAAGAGTAAAAAGTTTAGGGTTTGGGAAAAGAAAAACGAGAAAGAAAGCAACATAATGGAGAGGGAAAAAAGGAAGGGAGATTCCGACAGATAAGAAAAGATAGGGGAAAAGGGGTTCGGCCAACAAGAAGAAAAGCATTGGAGAGGTTCGGCCAAAAGCAAAAAGAAAAATAGAGAAAACGAGCAAAACGAATCGAAACTTGCCAAAATCAGTACCAAACGCCAAAAGAGAATAAACCGAAACTAACCAGAATTCCACCTATGCAAGAGGGAAAACACTCCAATACTGAAAGCCTCAGAATGACCAATCCGGCACTAGCAAACCCCCTTAGCCAAAATTTCTAGAGTGCTAGAGTCCTGTTTTGGCACAACACCTCCTCTCCACAACCCCTCGATTTTCTCCACAAATCTCTCCCCTTATCACTCTACTGAATTCTCCTCAACTCCCTCCATGACCAGTTCAAACTTTCTTCAGTAGTATTCCACTCCAACTCTGCCACTTACACGGCTCAAGCAGTAAAATAACAATCTATTACGCAACCCAGGACTTGAAGCTCAAACCTTTTAGTTACACCATACGTCACCTTGCCACCAGACCACAAGCCTTTTTTGTGTCATAAAACAAACACTATTACTGATAAAGCCTATAAACCAGCGTCTAGATTCATTTTAGGGAAAAAACCAAAATTTTTGCTAAAGCCCAGGTTTGAACCCAGGACTTTTCCAACTCCTCTCAGGACCCTTAACCACTAAAGCAAACATACTTTTGTGCATAGTTTCCTAATCGTTCCCTTGCTTAAGGCCCAATACTTCTAGGCCCAAATTTTAGGGCGTTACACTTGTGGCTATGGTAAATGTTATGTTTAAGTCTTTTGTGTTATGCAAATGAAATGGTAAGTGTTCAATATGAACCAAGTCATGTGTGTATGAAACTTACTAAAATGGTGATACATAGAAAACATGATATGCTATGAAGGATGGTAAATCCAATTGGATCATGCTCAAGTATAATGGTTATATATGTTAAGTTCACATGAATTATATTCAATTATGCTAACATGTGTTGTTGTTGGTTCTTAGGCTTGTGCCATGTTTCTGATTGAATTATATCATGTTTAATCTTAATGAAATTCATTGAAATGGTAAGTGTTCAATTGGTAATGTTCTTATGTCCACAAAAAGGTGAACTAAATCCAAGTATGTAATTTCTTATGCAATGGTTGATTATGTAGTTGATTCCAAAAGAGCTATGTTTAAATGTAGTAGCTTGTAGTCATGGTTGAAATTATGCTTATAACTTGTGTGTTATGCATATGAAATGGGTGAGGAAAGGTAATGAAATGGTAAATTCATAGTTGAAATGAAATTTGAGTAAAAGGAAGTAATGAGTTTGAATAATGTATTACATGTGAGAAATTTACGTATGCTATGGATGTATATACCTATAACATAGATAAATACACTAAGTTGGGAATTGATAATGTTGTTTAGACTTATGATAAGCATTGAGAACAAAATGAAAAGTGAGTAAATTGAAAAGTGAACAATCTTATAGAAAGGTTGATGATTATCTATTAAGTCTCATAAAATCCTATCACGTTATGAATGATAAATATATACGACATTAATGAACTTACTCATTCGTGAGTCGTTGATCATATCGATTTATGAATCTTATGGCATTGGCATAGATTTATGTGTATTCTATAAAGTTTATTATTGAAATGGAATATTATTCTTAAAGTTTATACGAACTTACTAAGCATTCATTGCTTACGTAGTTTTTCCTTTACTTTACAGATTATTGGAAGCTCGATTAGTTGGAAAATAGTCGGAGATCTGTCACACTATCCATCGAATTTATAAGTAGATTTTGATGCTTTGGTTGTGGTTATAATGACATTTATAGGTGGACTATGTCCAATGTTTAATTAATGATATTGGCATGTAATGCTGCTTTGAATTTGTGAAACTTATGTTATTTTGATACCTTGATGGTTGGTGTGCTTTTGGCACTTTGATGCATAATGGTTTGTATTTATATGATCAAATTGATGCATGGTTTTTATGGCCAATGTGGTAAGTGTTGGCATTTTTTCAAAATGATCATTTAGGGCATGATTTGATATGGAATTTAGTCAAGTATAATTGGTTGAATTATGTCCCATTTGGTATGTTTGAATGTGAATTTGGCTTGTGGTCAATTATGGTATAACTTGGTATGGAATCAAGCTAAATATATTTTTAGAGTATGCCCAAAGATCAATCATGAGATGGTTGTCATAACATACTTGATTTATCATTTTTATTAATATAAGGCGTTACCATTATTATTTCAGTTTCTTTTCTGTGTATATAAATAAACTGTTTTATAATAATGTCTTGAGAATAATATGATTATTCTTAAAAGTTCCTTAGTCAAGTATTATTGTTGGATAGGACAACGATAATGCATTAATACTAACGTGTAGTTGATTGATGATAAAGAGTTGTCATTGATATGGAATGTCAGAATCATTACATGAATATGTGTGTTAGAGAACAACATATTGGACTGACCCGTTATGAGTATGTTTCTTGGATTATTATGTAATTGTCACAACATTACTCATAATGATTAATATTTATATGATCCTCAGACTTGAGATCATCATAATCCCAACATCGTGAGTTGTATATTTTGATACAGTCAAACGTACACCGTAACTGGTTGTTCTATAAAGACTGATGTTGGATATACCACAATCTATGTAAAGGGATATGGTTGGTTGATATAGGATAAGTCCCTCCTACATAATAGGAGTAATATCTTAGGCCACTTGATTAAGTGAGACTAGAAATGCATGGCCATGCTCAAATAAGTTGATATTAGATGTCATACTTGTATATCGTAGTCTGCTTAAGATATCAAGGAACATGGAATGGACAATGCAAGTGTGACTATTCCATGACTTGTGTCCAATCCAGAGATAAAGGACTTAAAGATTATTGCATAAAAGGTTAATCATAAAAAGGTTATGTCGAATCATGATCTCTTGTGACTTAGGTAGCAATGATGCATTGCTAGATGCCACTCATTGTTCGTAGCATTAGAATCGTTCTAGTGTTACTGCTAACGTTACAAGAACCTACAGGGTCACACCCTATAGTTGAAATGAACGGAATAAACCATAGTTGGTATTGTTTTTGGGGTCGCTTGAATTAAATTAATTATAGAATTAATTTAATTCAGTAATCAAATTTCCAACACATTATGTACAAGGTTGTTGTACGTATAATGAGGACATGAATTTGGTTAGCATAAGAATTCAAATAAATATATGGTTTACCGAACTTATATTATAATTAATGTAATTATAATTTTCGGATTAAAATATTATTATATTTATTTAATTCTTAAAAAAAACCCTAAAATAAAAGGATATATATAATCTCGTTTTTCTTTGTTTGAGTCTAGCAGCCGTCAAAGAAAAATAACTCTCAAAATTGTTTTGGGGATTCCTTCCGTTCGTAGTCAACTGGGTGGATTACATAGAGGCCAGAATCACGATAGATTGTGGTTTGGTTCGACAGCAGATCAGACTACTCGTTGTTGAGGTGTTGCTGTCTACTCTGAATAAACACTAGGTAATTTCGCAACCTCTTTCACCCCGATTTGTTCCTCACACATGGATCCCTGGTTAGGATCGCCAGATTTTTATTTTTCGCTGCGCCATAGGGGTGCCGGCGATTCAACAGTGGTGTCAGAGCCACTTGTGTGATACGGACTCGGGTTTAAATACTCGGGTGATGCAATTGTATGAGATGCATGCTTTAATTTTAGTAAATTTTGACTGTTTAAATCGTTTAATAGTAACCTGATAACCGTTCCTTTTGACAATGGATTAAATGTTAATCATGATGTTATGGCCTATTTGGTTTTATGTTATTACAGTTAAATGTTAACAGATCTATAATGGTGCGACGGTGGTGTTGACAGTTTCCAGTAAAAGTTAACTGGTTAGTGGAACAAGGGTTGTTCCGGCATGAAACCTCAGGAATTAAAATCCCAAAAACACGATTATGTTGATAAAAGTTCTCAAATCGTGAGGTTTTACTTGAATGGGGTATGCGATTTGTACCGCGGGGGCGGGGCTCCGCCCCCGCACCCCCGGCTTCTGTCATTTTTTTGGGGATGGGGATCTGAGGACGGTTTCAGTCGTGGGCCTTCGGCCCGCTCCCTTCACTGCCTCAACCCCCATCTTCTTAAAGTATTTTTTTTATATATAACAAATAAAACTTGGTGGGCCATAAAGTTGAAAGGATATGTTTTAATACACCTTAACAAAAGTGTTTGTTTGTATATGCTATTTTTGACATGCACGGTGTTTGAAATGCATAGTTATAGTCCAACAGCCCATTTGATAAAAAAAATGTTGTAATGTTATAAATACGGCCTGCGTGTCGTGCCTTGCTACTATTCTCTTGTATTTCTCTTCTCATCTTACTCCCTCGTATGTAAAACGAGTTTCTACATATTGTAATTTGCAAGAGTTGCTGTGGGCAAGTCGAGATGGAAGATGGGCCAACCAGTGTGGACTGATAGCTTGAAAACCGGCTTACACCTTTAGGTTTCCTTTTGGTTCTCCCATTGGCTTGGGTTGCGCCACCTTAGTTTATGGGCTATAACTATTGCTTTATTCATGTATGAGATGCTATAGATGTCTAAAGCATGCCAAATTTTAAACATGTTAAAATTTGATAATAATGAACCACATTAATTGATGAGATCAATTAAATGGCTAAATGGACTAAAGTAAATCATAATTGGTGAGATGAAACGATCTTAATAAAATCCCTCTATTAAAATATTAAGTTAACATAGCCTTCCAATTTTACCCTCATTAAGGCCTCGATCAATACTGTGTAGGTTCTACTAAAGCGAAGTACTAGTATTTATCTTGGTTAAACGCGAAGAATAAACAAGTGATATTCGCAGGTTAAAATTGGTTAATGACTTGACTAGGTTATTCTAATAGGATTAGAAACCTAGAGGCAAGTAATTTGGATAAATCATAAGTTGATTAGAACAAGAGTTGTTCACCAAACTTTAGGAGTTACATATGATGTAATTAGCAAGTGTTGCTTACCTAGATAACCATAATCTTGAGAGTAAAGCCAAAGTTGACTTAAGAGGAGGTGAAATATGGATCCTTAACCCACTTGAAATGGTTTTCAAGAAAGCCTTTCCGAAACTAACGTATGAGGGTATTAGTTTTGTAGTAAAATAGTGGGAGCATCATTTAATTAAGTCCTTTTAATGATTAATATAAATTTGATAAATTTTCACACGCATAATTTCATTGTTGTAGATATATTATGGCTGTAAACACAAATACACTATCATTGCGATCGGTCCTTGAGAAGGACAAGTTGAATGGTTTAAATTTTCTTGACTGGTTCCGTAACTTGAGGATTGTCCTCAAACAGGAACGAAAATTATATGTCATTGAACAACTAGTTCCTAACGAGCCACCCACTAATGCCTCGAGGGCTGATAGAGATGCTTATAGGAAGCATCTCGATGACATGGTAGACGTTGGATGTCTTATGCTTGCCACTATGAATCCTGAGCTTTAGAAGCAACATGAGGACATGGTTGCTTATGAAATGATTGAGCACCTGAAAGAACTTTATCAGGGGCAAGCACGGCAAGAGAGGTTCGATATCTCTAAGGCCCTGTTCCAATGTAAGCTGGCTGAAGGAAGCCCAGTGGGACCTCATGTCCTTAAGATGATTGGCTATATTGAAAGCCTGTCTAAGCTTGGGTTTCCATTGAGCCAAAAGTTGGCCACTGATGTTATTCTGCAATCGTTGCCGGATAGCTACAGCCAGTTTGTCCTCAATTTTAATATGAATGAGATTGATAAGACTCTGCCACAGTTACTCAGTATGTTACGAACTGCTGAAGGCAACATGAAAAAGGTTGGACTCAAGCCTATATTGATGGTCCGTAATAATAAGGGCAAGGGAAAGGCCAAAGTTCAGGCAAAGCCCAATGGCAAAGCTAGGCCCAAGCCTGGAAAAGTAAAGGCTGCATTGAAACCTAAAGGAGGGGTGGCTAAGGAAGGAAACTGTTTTCATTGTGGTGTGACTGGACATTGGAAGCGGAACTGCCCTATCTATCTTGAGGAAGTCAAGAAGGCCAAAATAAGTGGAACGTCTGCTTCAGGTATTTATGTTATTGATATTAATTTATCAACTACTACTTCATGGGTATTAGATATTGGTTGTGGTTCTCACATTTGTACTTCTGTAAAGGGACTGCAAAGGAGTAGGACTTTGGCTAAAGGAGATGTGGACCTACGAGTTGGAAATGGAGCAAAAGTTGCTGCATTAGCTGTGGGAACATATAATTTATCTTTGCCTAGTGGACTTGGTTTATGTTTAGAGGATTGTTATTATATGCCTAGTTTGACTAAAAACATTATTTTAATTTCTTGTTTAGACAAAATTGGTTTTGAGATAATTATTAAGAATAATTGTTGTTCCTTTTATCTCAATAATGTTTTCTATGGTTCGGCACAATTGAATAATGGCCTCTATGTTTTAGATCAAATGAATCCCATCTACAACATGAATACTAAAAGATCAAAAATAAATGACTCAAATCAAACTTATCTATGGCATTGTTGTTTGGGCCACATAAGTGAGGAACGCATATCCAAGCTCCATAAAGATGGTTTCTTGGATTCATTTGTTTTTGAACAATTTGAAATATGTGAATCTTGCTTATTGGGAAAAATGACTAAGTCTCCTTTTACTGGTAAAAGTGAACGAGCTAGTGATTTATTGGGCCTAATACATTCTGATATATGTGGGCCAATAAATATACAGGCTAGAGGAGGATTTCATTACTTCATCACTTTCACTGATGATTTCAGTAGATATGGGTATGTCTATCTCATGCGCCATAAGTCTGAATCCCTTGAAAATTTCAAGGAATTCAAAAATGAAGTACAAAATCAACTAGGAAAAACTATCAAGACACTTCGATCTGATCGAGGTGGGGAGTATATGAGCTTAGAGTTTGATGATCTTTTGAAGCAATGTGGGATTGTCTCACAACTTACTCCTCCTGGTACTCCTCAATGGAATGGAGTTTCTGAAAGAAGAAATCGAACTTTGTTTGACATAGATCGATCCATGATGAGTCATGCTGATCTGCCGACTTCTTTTTGGGGACATGCACTTGAGACAGTTGCTTTCACACTAAATCATGTTCCATCTAAATCGGTTCAAAAGACACCATATGAGATATGGACTGGGAAACG
Source organism: Gossypium hirsutum (assembly GCF_007990345.1). Taxonomy (NCBI): domain Eukaryota; kingdom Viridiplantae; phylum Streptophyta; class Magnoliopsida; order Malvales; family Malvaceae; genus Gossypium; species Gossypium hirsutum. Next base: position 45,274,446 of record NC_053441.1, on the reverse strand, counting down.
TCCCAATATGTCTTTTATGAAAATTTGGGGTTGCGAAGCTTATGTTAAACGTCAGACGTCTACTAAGCTTGAACCCAAATCTAAAAAATGTATTTTTGTGGGGTATCCAAAAGAAACCAAAGGATATTATTTCTTTAATCCCACTGAGAACAAAATACTTGTTGCTCGGACTGGTGTCTTCCTAGAGAGAGAATTTGTTTCTAGAAAAGGAAGTGGGAAAAAGATTAAACTTGATGAAGTTCGAGAATCGCAAAATACCATTAAACCAGAGATAGAACAATAGCAAGTTCCACAAGGGGTTGAGGAACAAGTAATTGCTGTAGAAACACAACCACTGCGTAGATCTTTAAGGGAACGTCAAGCACCTGAGAGATATGGATTTTTCGTTACAACGCATGGTGACGTTCTACTGATAGATCAAGATGAGCCTAGGACTTATCAAGAAGCGGTGACGAGCCCAGACTCTGAGAAATGTCTTGAAGCCATGAGATCTGAGATGGATTCCATGTATGAAAACCATGTATGGACTTTGGTTGACCCACTCGAAGGGGTTAAGCCCATAGGGTGCAAGTGGGTTTTCAAAAAGAAAACCGACATGGATGGTAATGTACAAACATACAAGGGGCGATTAGTCGCTAAAGGTTTTCGCCAAGTTCATGGTGTTGACTATGATGAAACCATTTCTCCTGTAGCTATGTTTAAATCCATCAGGATCTTTCTAGCTATAGCTGCATTTCATGACTATGAAATCTGGCAGATGGACGTCAAAACAGCTTTCCTTAATGGGAAACTTGAAGAGGATGTGTACATGACACAACCTGAAGGTTTTGTCAATCCAAAGGATGCTGGAAAGATATGTAAGCTACAAAGATCCATTTATGGATTAAAGCAAGCTTCTCGAAGTTGGAATCTTCGTTTTAATGATGCAATCAAAGAGTTTGGTTTTATCAAAAATGAAGATGAGCCATGTGTTTACAAGAAAGTTAGTGGGAGCACTATAACATTCTTGGTACTGTATGTGGATGACATACTTATCATAGGAAATGACATACCTACATTGCAGTCTATTAAGACTTGGTTAGGAAGTTGTTTTTCTATGAAGGACTTGGGCGAAGAAACTTACATCTTAGGAGTAAAGATCTATAGAGATAGATCAAGACGACTACTAGGTCTAAGCCAAAGTACATACATAGACAAAGTACTGAAAAGATTCAGTATGGAAGAATCTAAGAGAGGATTCCTACCTATGAGACATGGTATTTCACTCTCGAAGGAAATGTGTCCTTCAACTCCAGAAGAGAGAGAACGAATGAGTAAAATTCCATATGTTTCCGCTATTGGATCTATCATGTATGCCATGTTATGTACCCGTCCAGATGTCTCATATGCCTTAAGCATGACGAGCAGATACCAAGTAGATCCCGGTGAAGGTCACTGGACCACAGTCAAGAATATCCTTAAGTACTTGAGAAGAACTAAGGATGTTTTCCTACTATATGGAGGTGAGGAAGAGTTAAGTGTAAAAGGTTACACTGATGCTAGCTTCCAAACCGATAAGGACAATTCTCGATCACAATCAGGTTTTGTGTTTTGCCTTAATGGTGGTGCTGTGAGCTAGAAGAGTTCAAAGCAAAGTACTGTAGTCGATTCTACAACAGAGGCTGAGTATATTGCAGCCAGTGAGGCAGCAAAAGAAGCGGTTTAGATCAAAAAGTTCATTACTGAACTAGGGGTTGTGCCTAGCATATCAGATGCTATCGAACTCCGATGTGATAATAATGGAGCCATTGCACAAGCTAAAGAACCTAGATCTCACCAGCGATTCAAACATATACTTAGGTGCTACCATCTTATTCGAGAGATTATCGATCGAGGGGATGTAGAGATATGCAGAGTACCTACAGATGATAACATTGCTGATCCCTTGACCAAGCCTCTGACACAGCAGAAGCATGATCGTCACACTAAGTCACTTGGTATTAGATATATAAGTGATTGGTCTTAGTGTTAGTGGGAGATTGTTAGTGTAAGCCCGAAGATCAATCATGAGATGGTTGTAATAACATACTTGATTTATCATTTTTATTAATATAAGGCGTTACCATTATTATTTCAGTTTCTTTTCTGTGTATATAAATAAACTCTTTTATAATAATGTCCTGAGAATAATATGATTATTCTTAAAAGTTCCTTAGTCAAGTATTATTTTTGGATAGGACAACGATAATGCATTAAGACTAATGTGTAGTTGATTGATGATAAAGAGTTGTCATTGATATGGAATGTCAGAATCATTACATGAATATGTGTGTTAGAGAACAACATATTGGACTGACCCGTTATGAGTATGTTTCTTGGATTATTATGTAATTGTCACAACATTACTCATAATGATTAATATTTATATGATCCTCAGACTTGAGATCATCATAATCCCAACATCGTGAGTTGTATATTTTGATACAGTCAAACGTACACCGTAACTGGTTGTTCTATAAAGACTAATGTTGGATATACCACAATCTATGTAGAGGGATATGGTTGGTCGATATAGGATAAGTCCCTCCTACATAATGGGAGTAATATCTTAGGCCACTTGATTAAGTGAGACTAGAAATGCATGGCCATGCTCAAATAAGTTGATATTAGATGTCATACTTATTTGTATATCGTAGTCTGCTTAAGATATTAAGTTGATATGACTTGTGTCCAATCTAGAGATAAAGGACTTAAAGATTATTGCATAAAAGGTTAATCATAAAAAGGTTATGTCGAATCATGATCTCTTGTGACTTAGGTAGCAATGATGCATTGCTAGATGCCACTCATTGTTCGTAGCATTAGAATCGTTCTAGTGTTACTGCTAACGTTACAAGAACCTACAGGGTCACACCCTATAGTTGAAATGAACGGAATAAACCATAGTTGGTATTGTTTTTGGGGTCGCTTGAATTAAATTAATTATAGAATTAATTTAATTCGGTAATCAAATTTCCAACACATTATGTACAAGGTTGTTGTACGTATAGTGAGGACATGAATTTGGTTAGCATAAGAATTCAAATAAATATATGGTTTACCGAACTTATATTATAATTAATGTAATTATAATTTTCAGATTAAAATATTATTATATTTATTTAATTCTTAAAAAAACCCTAAAACAAAAGGATATATATAATCCCGTTTTTCTTTGTTTGAGTCTAGCAGCCGTTAAAGAAAAATAACTCTCAAAATTGTTTTGGGGATTCCTTCCGTTCGTAGTCAACTGGGTGAATTACGTAGAGGCCGGAATCACGATAGATTGCGGTTTGGTTCGACAGCAGATCAGACTACTCATTGTTGAGGTGTTGCTGTCTACTCTGAATAAACATTAGGTAATTTCGCAACCTCTTTCACCCCGATTTGTTCCTCACACATGGATCCCTGGTTAGGATCGCCGGATTTTTATTTTTCACTGCGCCATAGGGGTGCCGGCGATTCAACATATATATGGATGAAATATGGTCAAATATATATGAGTTAGATATATGTGTATTTGGGATGCATGAAAACAGTGGTTCAAATGATAAGTTATATTGACATGGTATAAGTCAAGTATGATATGTTTTAAAATGGTAGCAAGGTGACCAATTATGCATATGTTTAAGTATACTTGATTGTTTTGATTGAGGTGCCTTTTGGCATATTCGTTGAATGAAATTTTGGTTATTGAAAGTGGTCATTTTATGCATGTTTGAACATGTTTTGATACCTTGGCCATATGTGCAAATGGCTTGTAAGGGTGTGCTTGAATTGGGTGAAAGAAATGGCTTGAATTTGGCCTATTTCTTGTCCACACGGCCTAAGACATGGGCGTGTGTCTCAGTCGTGTGTGCCACATAGCCATGCGACACTGCCGTGTATCCTCTGTAGGTTTTTTTAAAAGGTTGCATTTCGAGTGTTACACGGCCTGGCACACGGGCGTGTGGCTTGGACATGTGAAGCAAGTTAGAGAGTTACACAGGTAAGACACGAGCTGGGACACGGTTGTGTGTCCCTATTTCGAATATGACACGGCCTGAGACACGGGCATGTGTCTCAACCGTATGAGTCACACCGCCTGGCCACACAGCCGTGTGACCCCTGCAGTTCAAATTTTTTGACTTTTCCCTGAACTTTTTTATTGTTTCTGATTTAGTCTCAAATCACTTCTAATGTGATTTTAAGGCCTTGCAGGCTCAAATAAAGGACAATATGCATGTTTTTGAATGGAATATGATGTGTTTTATAAAATGGTTATAATTGAATGTTTTAAGTTAAAAGTTTTTGGTAATGCTCCGTAACCCTATTTTGGCGACAGATATGAGTTAGGGGTGTTACAAAAAAAGTCTTCAATCCTTGGTAGAGGGTACTTGTTCTTTATCGTGACTTTATTCAACTAACGATAGTCCATGCACAGGTGCATAGATCCATCCTTCTTCTTCACAAACATGATTGACACACCCCAATGTTACACACTATGCCTAATGAAACCTTTACTCGATAGATCATGTAACTGCTCATTCAATTCCTTAAGCCCCACTGGCGCCATTCTATAGGACGTGCATGAGATAGGGGGCGTCCCTGGTTCCAACTCAACCGAAAAATTTATCTCCCTCTCAGGGGGCATTCTAGAAAGTTCATCAGGAAGCACATCTAGAAACTCTTTTACAATAGGCACCTGACTGATTTCAATTCCAAATTCGAGCGTCTGTACCCTAGACAATCAAGTCCAATTGTTAACATTTATTACAATTATAAATATATCAATAATAAATTTTTTGTTGTATAATTGTTAAAATATGTCATAAGTCTATGTACTTTTCACAAATTTAGAATTTTTGTACTTTTATTTTCAAGAATTTAGTTCCTCTACTTTTCAAATTTGAAAATCAAGTCCAATTGTTAACATTGTAATTTTTTTGTCAATTTTGTTGATGTCGCATTTTTAAATAAAAAATATTCGGAATTCATGTAACTAAAAAATGACGTTATAATGAACATGAATTTAACAAAATATTTTTAATAATGCTAACAACTGACTTGAATTTTGATATCTAAAAAATAGGACTAACCCAAAAATAAAAGTACATGGCCTAAATTTTAAATTTATGAAGAGTACAATTACTTATAACATATTTTAACCTAGTATAAGAATATGAATATTTTAATTATATAATTTTGATTATTTGTTTCAATAATGCTTAGCTTCATTTATCCCTACAACTCTAATGTGTCAATATGTACTCTCATATGGTAATATATGCAATTTAAATTAAGTTTCAATTAAGCATCATTTATTATTAAGTTTATATATGACATTGATTGTTACAAAATATTTTCTTATTATAAAATAAATTTCGATTGTTAAAAGGAAATTGTACCATAATATTTTATAACACATATATTTATGTGTTTTACAATGAACAATGTAAAATATAAATTTATAAATATAAAATAAACTCAATTAAACAATGAAAATATACAAAAATTCTAAATATATACTAAATAACAAAATATATTTTATACAAATTCATTCAAACACTAAAAAATATTAATTTTTTAAAAAACGTAAATCATTTTCTAAAAATGATTTTTGAGAATTCGTTTTCAGTGAATCAAACTCTACACTAATATAAAGTTTACGTACTATTGGTCAATCCGTACTGTTTAGTCGAACCGAACCAAATATTCATACAAATGAAGTGCTTGGTTTATTAAAGGCCATGCACTTTGGTGACAAAACACATGACTTCCTTAAATTTTCTCCTCTTTTCCTCTACCTAACACTCTGATGCCAAATTCAAAGAATTTCCTGTCTCGAGATTGTGATAGGCAATGTCTCATTTTCAACCTTTATTACCCTCAACTGTCCTCCACCTTTGAGTCTCCTATATATAAGGCATTTCCATGCAAAACTAGCTAGCTAACTCCAGTGAACAGCCGTTTTATGGGGAAAGAGGGAAAGATGGGTAGGGTTTTCGCAGCTCTCGTGCTTGTTTTGGTGGTTGTGCAAGCTAGCCATGCACGTAATGTGCCTAGCCATGTCGGCCTCGATAACCGACAAACAACGATGCCAGGTGGCTCAACGGAGGAGCAAACGTTGCAAGCCGATGCACCCAAGGCGGATTCACCGAAGGGTACGAGTGGCATTGATGACAAGAAGAATTTTATTTACGGTGGAGTTGGTGGCTTTGCTGGGATGGGTGGCTATGGTGGAATTGCTGGTGGAATCCCTTTTCTTGGCGGCCTTGGTGGGATTGGGAAATTTGGTGGAATCGGTGGTGCCGCCGGAATAGCCGGTTATACGGGTATCGGTGGCCTGGGCGGTTTAGGCGGTGTTGGAGGACTTGGTGGTGGTATTGGCGGTGGCGGCAGCCTCAGAGGTGGCAGTGGCATTTTCCCATCCCCTTGATGTTTCGTGATTTGGTGATGTCTAGATTTTAGGTGTTGTATGTTAGATGTTAGATGTTCATGTCTTAAGTGGTTTAGGTTTTTTCTAGTAGTGTCTTCGGAGACAGCATGTTATGTTAGCTGTCACTTGTCTTCTGTTGCAGTGTTCTTTTTTTTTTCTTTTTTTTGGGTAGTTTCTAAAGTTCTTTCATCACAGCATGGTAATGTAATCGCATCTCAGTGATGAGGATTTAAATCACCATTACCAATGAGGTTTTATCGTTTCTCCTAGATGTAATAGATTTTATTTATCGTGGTAAATATTTTCATGCATGAATCGTGTTGTAATCTTTAACAAGTTTTTTCCTCCCACAGTTCCTAAAAAAGGTGAAAAATAATTGATTTAAAGCATGAATTTATCCCAATAGTTGGTGTAACCCCAACCAATTCAGTAATTTTATTTAAAAAATACAAAAATATCTTTTCATGATTAAAATAAATTATATCATTTGAGAGTATTTCATTTTATTTTAAAAAATCAATAAAAATATACATATTATAAGATTTGAATCTAAATCAATTACACTAGTAAAACCTTTAATTTACTATAGCTAAAGTTCTATCTTAATATTTTTATACATTTTAATTTTATTACACATTTTATTATTTCTTTTATTTTTATTTTTTATACATTTTAATTTTATTATACACATTATTATTTCTATCAATTATATATTATTTAAGCTTCCGATTGAGTTCGTGTCACCCCTCAATCAAGTCACCAACATGATTAGAAAAATTATAAAAATACCTTTTTAAATTAAAATAACTTATATTATTCAAGGTATTTTAGTCTTTTTATTTAAAGAAAAAATAAAAATATGTATATGTTGAGATTTTAATCCAAACAAATTGTATTAACAAAACCTTTAATTTAGCACCCAACTAAAGATTTGTTTTGAATTTTTATACATTTTAATTTTATCATACACACTTTAATACGTCCATCAATTGTAGATATATTACTAATGTATTTGATTGAGTTAGTATAACAACTTAACTTGACACCGACTGAAAATTGATAACAACGCAATGATGAATAACTTAAACACACATTTGTGTTCTATATTTGTAGTTTCCACACGCATACGCGTGTGATAGGATTTTTTGTATTAATAATGTATTTATTGAATTGGTGTCACAAATTAACTCAATACCGACTCAAGATTCATGAGAGCACCATAATAAACAATTTAATCTAATTTTTTATTTTAATATCATACATATTCGTGTGTTATTATTAATTAGTTTCAAACCATGTATTTCGTTATTTATTTTATGTTATTTTTAAACATAAATTTGTGATAAGAAATTTTAGTATGGATTGCATATTTGATTGAGTTGATGTCTCAAGTTAAATCGACACCAACTTATAAACAATTTAATTATATTTTTAATGTTAATATCGTACATAGTTCATGTGTTATTTTATTAATTAGCTGCAAGTTATACATTTTATTATTTATTTATACTATTTTTAGACACATATTTTTTTATATTTGTGATTTTAACACGTATACGCAATTTCTAGAATTCTAGTATAATTAATATTGAGTTGAAATCAATATTTTTTTAAAGCGAAACCTAAAATAAATATCTATGTCATTTATGAATAAAATGAAGCTCTTCAAGTAATTTCAAGATTCACAACACCGCGGACGGCATGAATGCAATGCAAGGATTTAAGCTGCAAAATTATTCGCCTACAATTGAGTTAATTGAATTAATCACATAATTTAATTCGTTCAGTTTTGATTGAGGTTAAAAGAAAATTTCATTTTTATTAAGATTAGCTGGGTTTGAATAATTGTTATATAAAAGAAATTGATATCATATTAATTTAATGTTAATGAATCTTTGATTTAATGATAAGACGAGGGTTTGTATATTTTAAAATCTTGAGTTTTACTTTCACAATGCGTATATATTATATTTCGAATTTATTTAAATATATTTTAATTATTAATTAATTTATTTATGCATTATAATGATTGATTGATGTAGATATATATTATTTAGCATATTAATTATACTTACAAATCTATTTTATATATTGTACTTTAAAATTTTTATTATAATTATATAAATGTATATGGATAGCTGAACTAATTAAAATATTATATTATTAATATGTATAATAGTAAAAAAATGGATGACATTTTCTTAACGCATTTATTCAACTTAAATCCATTCAAATAATTTCATTTTCTCCTTAAAAGTCAATTCAATCTCTGATTATTATTTATGGAAGATAAGTCAAGCTAAACTCTTCATTTCTTTGACAAAATCGAATGAATGTTGAAGCCTTTCACAGTGAGGCATGTGAGACATCACACGTTTATTGGTGTGGCTATTTTTAGTATATATGAGGCAACAGAATACTGAACTGCTCGTTTGCATGTCTACCATGTGTACGGCCTGGGTGCCATGAAATTACTTCTTTACCTTTAATGCCTGACATGTGTGTGTATTATAGCTACATATTAATGAAACTCAGAAAACATGAAAAGACAGAAAATATGCATGGAAAATTAAATCATAAACAAGAAACGGCATCCTACAATTTTAATAATATGAAACAGGTAAATTAACTAATCAAAGAAAAAAACCATAACATAAATTTATCTGAGTTATATTTTCATGATTTATTCACCTAGATTAAATACATAATAATATTTAACAACTTATTTGACATAAAAACACTTTCAATTGTCAAATATATTGATATAGACATATCTTCTATTGGGATATCGAATCAAATTGCAACTTTGCATTTAAAAAATATTTTTATACATAATTGTTTACTTATAGTTTTAGACATAAAATATTAAAAATATAATTTTAAATATTTTTATACATAATTGTTTACGTATAGTTTTACACATAAAATATTAAAAATATAATTTTAAATATTGTTGGTCATTCAACTTTAATAAATTTTCATTAGGCATAAAAAAAACTTTGCAAATTGAGCATTATCGTTGACAATTACTTTTATTTAATCACGTAATTTTAATAAATTTTTATTTTGGTCACTCACTTTTAAAATTAATTTTATTTTTTCAAAAAAAGATCTTAATTTTTACAGGAAATTTCAATTGTGGAGATTAAAATTCAAAAATTTTCTTATAACTCAATTCTCTGTAAAAACGCTCATGATTTTTCTCAAAAGAAATCGCTGTTTTTCCTTTTCTTTTAATAGAAAAACTTTTTAAAAAATAAAAGAAATTAAAAAGATAAAAATAATTTTTATAAAAACTTAATAATATTTTTGTAAAATCTTAGTTTTTCCTTTAAAATGGAAAAAATACTAAATCTAATTCTAAAAAAGGGAAAATAAAGAGATAAATTATTTTTCCTATAAAAATCCAGATAATTCCTAGTAAAATCTCATTTTTTATTGAAAAATTAAAATTAATTTTTTTAAAAGGGGAAAATAAAATAAATTAAAATGATAAAATGGTATTCCCTAAAAATCTAAGATCTTCCTATTAATCCCTCTAAAACCCCACTTTTCCCTTTTACAAAAAGAAACAAACTTAATTCTCAAAAAAGATAAATAAATTAATTTTTTTAAAAGATAAAATGACTGACCAAGGTGAAAACATATTGGGTGGCTAAAATGAGTGTACAACAACATTAAATTAATAACAAATAACTAAATGAAAACAATTGTTAATGATAATGCTTGATTTGTAATTTTTTTTTATTTTCGGTGTCCAAAATGAAAAAGTATCTAATAAGTTATTTGATATAAATAAAATTCAACTGTTAAATAGATCTATACAACACCTCTGGCCTGACCTAGGAGTTTCGGCTTAATCAAAGGCGTTACATTTGATCACTGAAGTGATCCTGTAAGCCACTTTATTAGATTTGTATGAAAATCATTCTTTTTGTTTTTTTAGGAAAACATTCATTATTATTAAACCGGCTTTGCTTAACAATTTAATTTCATCTTTATTTTTCATGGTATTTTGAAAATGGCTAAGGTTTTCGACAAAAGACTTTATCAAGCTCTTTTATTTTGAGAAACAACGGAAAACAATTATTTTAATGGTATTCTAACTAAAGATAGCATGCAAATAATATAATATCCTGCTTTAGTACGAATAAACTAAACAGAGTTAATCCTACTATATAAAAGTGGAAATATAATAATTATAGTCCTGAAAAATAACAAATAAGGAATACTTTAAATAAAACTTAAATATAGAAATAATGAACAGCAAATGGCTTGCTATTCCGAGGATCCTCCGATGCCTGAGTCCTAATTTTCAGTGCTACCTGGGAGGTAAAGAAAAGTGTGTGTGAGCTTACAATGACTCAGTGTGAGTCTAAATTCTAAACCATTATACATATTTGAACAAACAAAAAACAAAAAAATTAATAGCATAGTATCAAATTTGGCATGACTTATGGAACATATAATAAATTAGTGTAAATACAGTTTATAGTATAATGTAATACAACTATAGTTTTTATTTCCCACCAATCCATCCTAACCTTCCACGAGCATTGCTCGACACTCCAAATCCCACATTAAGAACTGACCATCCTGGATTTGATTTCCAGTGATGATGGTTGTTCTGCTTATCATATGTGACGATGATTTTTACTACAATAACTTACTATCTTGGTTGCCCGATTTTGATAGCTTTTTAAACTATCATCTCAGTTTCATCCGGTTTAGATGGTGTTTTAAGCTACTACCTTAGCTTATCCGATTTGGATGACATTATGTCCTACTTCATGCAGTACTGACTTTCGGTGTGTACTTCAGTTGCTACAGTCCACTACGAAACTCCTTCGTCCTCCATACTCGATTTTGTGTAATTATGCAAATATACTTAGCATATTTATACTTTTTATCATCAATTGATGCAACGTTCAAACTCTCATGCTTAGCATTAAATGGCATGTGATCATGCATTCATCAATCTCACATATACAAACATGTAATTTCTGCGTGTAAAAGAAAACAACAATGTCACATGTATAGAGGTTCGCATTTAACATATATATAGGGTTCGCATGTGATGTATATAGGTTCGCATATATACTATTTTGCATGTAACATATATAGGGTTCGCATGTAACATATATATGGGGTTCGCATACTACTATCTTAGGGCTTTGCATGCAACATGTATAGGTTTCACATACTACCAACTTAAGGGTTCGCATATAACATGCATAAGGTTTGCATATAACATATTCAGGTGTTCACATATATATGAGTTCACATAAAACATATTTATGGTTCACATATAATAGTAGCATTCGTATGTGATATTATATAATTGGCTCACACTAGTGGTGGTTCGCATGTAAATATGTGACTTGCATGTATTACTAACTAGGGTTCGTAGGTAAAAACCTAAGGTTCACATGTAGATCATATGGGTTTGCATGTATGTTTTAAGAGTTTACGTGTCTAATCCTATATTGTTTTACATATGGGATCGCACATGAGGTTGCCTACTCTAGAGCTTCGCACAATATGGGGGGTTCTCCTTAACGGTTCGCACATGCTAGTTATCTACTTCTTTAAAAGTTTTCAATTAAACACAAATATTTAGCTTTAGATCTCACACCTGATTTGAAGACTTAAAAACCTTAGCTTTGGAGAGGAGAGTGAAGATCCACTTTAAGGAAGAGGGACGATTTTCAAAGTTTGACTCCTTTATCTTGAAGGTTGATTTGGGACAAAAAAAAATTTAGGGTGTTTTCTTGAAAATTTGCTTGATAAAAATTTTAGAGTTTGTTGTGAAATTAGCTATTTCTAAAAAAAAACCCTAGTTGTAATAGCTTGAGTTCAGAAGGCAAAGCTAATTTATAAGCTATAGGGCCGATTCTTTCAACTATCTCGTACGGTCCTCTAAATCTCAGACTCAGCTTTCCTTTCTTGTCAAAACGTAGCACTTTCCTCCACAGAGAAACTTTCAATAATACTCGATCGCCAACCGCAAATTCTATATATTTTTTTTCAGATCTGCATACGATTTCTAATGGTCAAATGCAGCTTTCAAACAATCCCAAATAATTCAAACTTTGTCTTCTATTTCTGAGGTCAAATCAATTCCCACCATTTTAGATTCACTCAACTGTGACCAATATAACGGTATTTTACATTTTCTCCCGTAAAGAGCTTCAAATGGTACCATTTTATACTGGATTGATAACTGTTATTATAAGCAAATTCAGCTCACGGAAGGTACTTTTCCCAGTTACCTTCAAATTCAAGTATACAACATCTCAACATATCTTTCAAAATCTTAATCACTCGTTCTGATTACCTGTCAGTCTAAAGATGAAACACTGTACTGAAATTAAGCTTAATGCCTAGAGCCCCGTGAAGTTTCCTCCAAAATCTTGATGTAAATCTCGAATCGCGATATGAAATAATAGATGTTAGAATTCCATGTAATCAAAAAATCTCAGATACATATAGTTCTGCTAATCTCTCGAGTGTTAAATCTGTTTTGACTAGAATAAAATATGTCAATTTAGTCAATTGTCAAGAATCACCCAGATCGAATCTTTCTTTCTCAAAGTTACAGGTAAACCAGATACGAAATCCATCATGACTCGCTCCCACTTCCATTGAGGAATCATAACAGGTTGTAGTAAACTCGATAGTATCTGATGTTCTGCTTTCACCTGTTGACAAATCATGCATTTAGCTAAGAATTCATAAATTTCTCGTTTCATACCCGACCACCAGTACATCTGTTTCAAGTCACAATACATCTTCGTGCTACCCGAATGAATAATTACGTACTGCTGTGAGCTTCAGAAAGAATATCATGTTTCAAATCTAGATTATTCGGAACGCAAATTCTATCGCGATAACGCAATGTACCATTATCATCAACACTGTACTCTAAACTCAAATTATTCTGAACCATCTGTCATTTGAACATCAACTTCGGATCTTCATCTTGCAATTCTCAAATTTTTTGTAGAAACAGGGGTTTCATTCTTAACTCTATCATATAAATGCGCGTTCAACACTCGTAGTGCAAACAATGACGATTTTCGACTTAGTGCATCTGTAACTACATTAGTCTTTCCTGGATGATAATCAATAACCATATCGTAATCTTTCAGTAGCTCTAACCACCATTTCTATCTAAAATTCAATTCTTTTTTAGTCATCAAATACTTTAAACTTTTGTGATCTTTGAACACGTGACATTTCTCACCGTATAAATAATGTCTCCAAATCTTCAAAGCGAATACAATCATGGCCAATTCAAGATCATGAGTGGGATAATTCTTTTCATGCGACTTTAACTGTCAAGAAGCATAAGCTGCTACTTATCCTGTCTACATCAGCACACAACCCAAACCATTGAGAGACGCATCACTATAAACAACATATGCTACCTCAGACTCAGGATGAGTCAACACTAGAGGTTCCATCAACATGTTCTTCAATTGATCAAAACTATGTTGGCACTTATCGGACCAAACAAACTCAACATTTTTCTATAACAATTTGGTTATCGATGAAGCAATAATCAAAAAGTTTTTAACAAAACATCGATAGTAACTTGCTAAACCCAGAAAACTTTGCACCTAAGAAACATTCTTTGGTGTTTCCCAATTCATCACAGTAGAAACTTTACTTGGATCAACTCGAATCTCATCTGCTGATACTATGTAACCCAAAAATCCAACCTCGCGAAACCAGAATTCACATTTACTAAATTTTGAGTACAACTGTTTTTCTCTCAAAGTCTGTAGTACGATTCTCAGATGTTGAGCATGCTCGGATTCAATCTTGGAATAGATCAATATATCATCAATAAATACAACAACAAATCTATCCAAATGAGGTTGAAAAACTCGATTCATTAAATCCATAAAAGTAGCAGAGGCATTAGTAAAACCAAATGGCATTACCAGAAACCTCATAATGACCGTAACGAGTTCTGAAAGTAGTCTTTGACACATCACAGTCTTTAACCATCAATTGATAATACCCGGATCTGAGATCTATCTTCGAGAACACTATGCCGTCTTTCAATTGATCAAACAAATCGTCGACACGTGGCAAATGATAATTATTTTTAATTGTGAATTTATTCAACTGTCTGTAAGCTATACACAATCTCAAAGAGTCGTCTTTAACTCATAATGACTGCAACGAGTTCTAAAAGTAGTCTTTGACACATCACAGTCTTTAACTTTCAATTGATAATACCCAGATCTAAGATCTATCTTTGAAAACACTGTGGCACCTTTCAATTGATCAAACAAATTGCCGATACATGTCAAAGGATACTTATTTTTTATTGTGACTTTATGCATCTGTTTGTAACCTATACACAATCTCAAAGAGCCATCTTTATTTTTCACAAACAACAAAGATGCACACCAAGGAGACACGCTCAGTCGAATAACCCTTAATCTAATAACTCTTGCAACTGTGCTTTCAATTCTTTTAATTCAACTGGTGCCATACGGTATGGTCATATTGATATCAGTGAAATTCCAGGAACCAAATCAATCACAAACTCAACTTCACGATCAGGAGGTATACCCGACAACTCTTTAGGAAATACATCAACAAACTCACTAACAACTGGCAACTGATCTAGCTTTGATTCTGAATCTTTGTTATCAAGAATATATGCAAGAAATGTTTCACTACCTTTTCGTATCAATCTTTGAGCAAAAAAACTGAAATAATTCTAACATCTTTCGGACTTTCAAACTCAACTGAAATCATCTTTCCTGCCTAACATTTCAAATCAATCCATTTCTGTCTACAGTTTACTATAGCATCATGCAACGATAGCCAATCCATACGCAAAATAACATCAAATTCTCGAAAGGGTAACAATATCAAATCGACAGGGAATTCACAACCTTTAACTTTTAGTTGACAATTACGACAAACTAATTTCACTATCACACTTTGACCTAGTGGATTAGTAACTTGAATATCATAATCAGTATATTCAACAGGTAATTTCTTTTCGATTACTAATGCAGTGCAAATATAATAATGAGTTAACTCAGGGTCAATCAATACGTACACAGTAACATCAAAGAGATAAAATATACCAACAATCACATCTGGAGCAGTGATAGTACTAGAAAGAACATATGTTTTCTCCCTACTTATTTGTTAATTTCTCTCCATTTAGTTATCTTTAGCACATATTTTAGCATTTTTAGTTCAGTAAATTACATTTTATAACTCAGTGGATCTTAGCCTATTTATCCTTAATTTTGTCATGTTTTGGTACCGATGTCGCTGTATGAGTATTTCCAGATTGCGCCAAGAATTGTTGCTGCACCTGACAGTTGTCCAAATAAGAACAAAAATATGTAAGCTATCCAATCTAGTATAACCAATGTGTACATACAGAGGCAACATGATTCTGATGAAAGGACACCTTGCTATTTGGAAGAATATAAATATTCACGTGAAAAGAAAAAAAGAGGGAGGCTTTTAGGGGGTATTATTTTCTTGAACCTATCTTTTGAAGCTACTTGGCTATGGCGGCTTAGGTCTCCTACGGGTGAACCAACGTGAAAGGGATGCAAACCAGCTCCTGATAAGGAGCCATGAGTGCAACACAAGGGGGAATAGAGAGATTCAAGTCGAGATTGTCTAGGAATAGTATTCTCCACTTGTTTCTTTTATATTCCTTTTTTAAACGATAGTGATTACTTTTTATTTCATGTTTGTACGAAAGTACAAATGATTTTTGGGTTGAATGTTATTTTATTCAATCTTGCTTCTACTGTTTAATCTTTGGGTTTGAATGTTTTTAGAATGGAAATGTTATTGCGGTCACTAACACTGGAAAGTGTAGCGACAGTTCAAGCAAACAAGCATGACAGTGAAAGTTGCTTGAGGATTAGAGGAATTTAATCCACTTGTTCTTAATAATGATCCGTTGCCATCATCGAAAGGTGTGGTTAATGTGCATGTTTAAGTCTTAGATTAAATATAGAAGTTAAGCTTGGTAAGATATTCATTGCAATTTAATGCATCGACAATCACCTATCCTTTTATACCTTGTGAGCACTTAGTATTCTGTTGAATATACACATTGGGTATCCCAGTTTATCATTATCATATTTTATCTAATTTTTTTCAAGTTATTGCTTCGAAAACTACTCTCATAATTTATCTCGTTTCTATCTATTTATTGCACTGACATTTATAGACAAAAAATAACCATCCTCGTGGGATCAAATATCCGACAGACTCATATCTGTCTATTATACTTGCATCGACAGTGTACGCTTGCACATTATTACTGTGACGTTAAACAGCCGATTAAGTTTTGGTGCCATTGTTGGGGATGGCATTTGTTTGATATTTATTTTTATTTTTGCACTTTGTTTTTTTATTATATAATATTTAGTTGCCACTAACTTGTTTTCTTTTTGTCGTTATCTTTACATTTTATTTTAGGTGTTTGATGACCAGAAGCAATTCAGAGTTTATTGTTGATTTTGATCCAAAAATTGAAAGAACCGTTCCGAGAAGACTTCAAGAACAAAGGAATATGGCTTTACGAAGAAACAATGAAGCCATACCCCAGGTGCAACACCAAAATGCTAATGACCCACCGTTGTCGCAAGACGCTTAAATACAAAACAGGACTATACGAGACTTTGTAGTACATATCTTGGATGACTTACAACCGGGAGTAGTTAGGCCATCAATCCAAGCTGAGAATTTTGAACTCAAGCCAGTAATATTTCAAATGTTAAATTCTAATGGGCAATAAGCTGGACTGCTACATGAAGATGCAAAAGAACATCTTAAATCATTTTATTGATTTGTGTTTCCTTTAGTCAACAAGGCATTCCTGATAACACTTTGAAGATGCAATTAGTTCCTTATTCCTTGCAGGGAAGAGCTCGAACTTGGTTCCTTGGGCTACTTACTGGATCAATTACTTCTTGGAATGTACTAGTAATATAGTTTGTTTTGCCCTTTAACCCACTGATAATGAATGATTGTCTCCAAAATGATATTACAGCTTATCATCAATTGGATGATGAGAATCTTCACACTACATGGGAACGTTATAAATCTTTGTTTTGACGTTGCCCTATGCACGACATTCAACAGGAAACACAAATTGAAATTTTCTATAATGGGCTAAATTCACACACGAGGAATCTTGTTGATGCATCAGCCAATGGCCCTTTGCTGGATTGTACTTATAATAGTGCTATTAGAATTTTTGAGAGAATTGCTCAGAATGATTATCAATATCCTATCTCTAGATTTGCACAAGCAAAAGCTACTTTGAGTGTTATTTAATTGGAAACAATATCTGCACTTAGCGATAAAGTTTATTCTCTTACAAATATAATAAAAAAATATGCATGGGACTAGTGACGTTGCACCTATACAAGTCACTCAACAAGTTGGTGTTCCTACCCTTTGTTGTGAGATTTGCAGTCACAACCATAGCTATGAAGATTGTCCACAACATACAGAGAATGCCTTTTATGTTAGAAACATCCGCAACAATTCTTATAGAAACTCTTATAATAATTCTGACTGAAATCAACAATCTTGGGAAACTCAAACTGCTGGACAAAATGCTACAACATTCCGATATGGGAATATATCTACTCAAGGCAATTATAATCCAAGACAAGGGAATTGCAATCAATAACAGCACTACAATGAGTACACTCAGATGCATCCACAAAAAAGCCAGATGTATCCACACAAGAATTAGATATAGCCACAACACTCTTCAATGTCGAATCAGCATGTTCAAGGACATCAACAACAATAGTACACGCAAGCTTCTCCTTCTGACCCCTTAGCAGCTCTACAGGCTTTAATACGGAAGCATATTACTCACACCAGAGCTATTGTGCAAGGGAGTTCATCTTCTATTTGAGTGTTGGAGGCACAATTAGGACAACTTATTTCGAATCTAAATACTCGACCACTAGGCACAGTACCTAGTGACACGGAAAATCCCAGTCCGAGGGGGAAAGAACACTACAAGGCTATCATTTTAAAAGTGGGAAACAAACTAGCGAGCCGACTACAGACTCTACTATAGCACCTCAAGATATTAGTGAAGTGATCCCTAGTGAGAAGGTTGAATCTAAAGAGCTTGTCGATGTACCAGACAAAGAAGTTCCACAAATTGTCACTCATATGCCTAATGTTCGACCCTCAAAACTGTCGACGCAATCAAATGTGTCGAGGCAATCATATGTATCTCCACCTTAACCTTTTCCACAAAGATTCAGGGAGAATAAGTAGGATAAGCAATACCAACAGTTCCTGAACACACTGAAGCAACTTCAGGTCAATATTCCTTTAGTAGACGCTCTTGTGCAAATTTTGAATTATGAGAAATTTATGAAAGAGCTCTTGTCCAAGAAGAAGAAGCTTAGTGATATTGAAACTATTGCACTCATAGAAGGCTGTAGTGCCATTTTGACAAATAACTTGCCCCCCAAAATGAAAGATCCTGGGAGCTTTACTATCCCATGTTCAATTGGTAACCATTATTTAGGCAAGGCTTTATGCAACTTGGGAGCTAGCATCAACTTAATGCCACTATCTACTTTTAGAAAGTTGAGAATTAGTCACATGAAACCTACTGCAGTGACATTGCAACTAGTAGATCGATCTTTGGCTCAACCTGAAGGGAAAATTAAAGACATCTGAGTTCGTATGGATAAATTCATTTTTTCAGCTGATTTTATCATACTTGACTACGAGGCAGACAAGGAGGTTCCCAAAATCTTGGGACAACTATTTTTAGCCACCGAACGAACTCTTATTGATGTTTAAAAAGGTGAACTGACCATGCGACTTAATGATGAGCACGTTACCTTTAGTGTTTTTGAATCTATTCAATGCAAGGATAAAGAAGAATGTCATACTGTTGATGAGCTAGATGATTTAATTGAGGAAGAATTTAATGACCAAAGTACAATACTTTCTGAGTAATTTGCAGTGACATCTGATTATGAATTCTTAAATGATTGTGACAGCATGGTTGAATTAATAATATTGAACTCAAGCATGGATAGAAGATTGAATCCTTGGACTTAGTGAATAGAACAGTTCCAATTTAGATAAGGTATTCAAGCAATGTGAAGACACACATCTTGTTCTAAATTGGGAAAAATGTCATTTCATGTCTACTGAAGGCATTGTATTAGGCCATCACATCTCTAGTCAAGCCATTGAAGTAGACAAATCTAAAATGAAAATCATTGAAAAATTACCTCCACCGATAAATGTGAAAGGTATTCGTAGTTTTCTTGGGCATGCGGGGTTTTACCGAAGATTTATTAGAAATTTATCAAAAATTACAAAACTCTTATGCTCATTGCTGGAACAGAATCAAAAATTATTCTTTGACGATGCATGTCTAGATGCTTTATTCAATTAAAAGGCATGCAAGTCAGGCAGTTACACGGCCTAGCACACGGTCTGGTACACAGGCGTATGAGGCCATTTCGAGGGTTACACGGCCTGGCACACGGGCGTGTGGCTTGGCTGTGTGACCCAAGCCAGTGAGTTACATGGGCATGGACACGGTCGTGTGTCTCTATTTCGAATGTCCACACGACCTGAGACACGGGCTTGTGTATCAGCCGTGTGAGTCACATGGCCTTGCCACACGGCCATGTGACCCCTACAGTCCAAATATTTCAATTTTTTCCTAAAATTTCCAATTATTCCCAATTTAGTCCCGGTCTATTTTTATAATATTTTTAGGACCTCAAAGGCTCGATTAAGGGACATTATGGATGTATTTGAATGAAATTAGATTATGTTTGCATTGATGTATAAATTGAATGGTTTACTATTTTATTGGTCTGATAATGCTCTGTAACCCCATTTTGATAACAGATACGGGTTAGGGGTGTTACAGCGAAAACCACCGCGACTGATTCTAGGTCGTGCGTAGGGTAATTGTGTTCGTGAGTCTTAAGTTGCCTTAAAGCATACGCGACCACTTTTTATATAACCCTTCAAACCGGACCTAAACGTTATGGCCCAATCTAAGCGAATAAATGGGCCATAGAAATGGTGAAAACTTGACTTAAAATAAACTGATTTAATCTTTGGAAATACATGCTAGTTTTTCCCTTAAATACGATGTTTTTAAATATTACTTTGAAAGAAATCTTGTTTATTATTTGTAAAACATTGTGATGATCTTTAAAATTTAAGTTCGTTCAATTAAGTTTGCAAAAAAGCGGATTTTATTAAGTAAATACTAAATCATTTAATCCATGTTAAAAACCCATGCAAAATATCCAATAACCAAATTTTTCAAAACAAACATCCCATGCCACAGTTCGATAGTTTACCACAAAATAAAATCTTAAATAAAAATAGTAAAGTCCATAAAAGTCCCAAATTAAAATATAAGTTCATAACCATGAAAACTATTTTTCCGAGAGCCTCTTCGATGACTGAATCCGAGTCCTAACCATGAGGATTATCTGAAACACACAAGTAATGTGAGCGGGCTTAAAAAGGCTCAGTGTGAGATCAATTAACATACATATCATAGTATATCAATCAAACACCATAATATTCAAGAATTATAGCATTGTTACTTATGCATGGACATATCGATGCATATTTATAAATGATGGACAAATAAAGTTCCCAAGAATTCGTTCATCCAAAATACCATTTTTGGACAAGTCACCACTGATTTGTAGATAAACTGTCACTGGTTTGCAGATAAACTAACATTGATAACACTTTTGTGGACAAGCCACCACTAAATTCCAGATATACTACCATGATACAATTTTGTAGACATGCCACCACTGATTCGTAGATATACTGCCACTACTTCCACCTTTCACAAAATTCCACCTCATACTTGTGATATGGCAAATTCACTTTTTAACACATATAAATCACTTTTTCACTTGTATATGTAAACATGCTCTCATAATCATATATCACATAATAATCACTTTTAACATGTTAAACATGCTTTTCACATTAGATCATGGATCACAATTTTTAACGTACACATATATAAGTCTCACATGTTTAAATCATCATATAAATCACATAAACCATACATCACATATCATGAGAATGAGATTTACTCATACATCATAATCACAATCATAATCACATCAATTATCATGTGTTTTATAAAATTATTTTGTTAGAATCACTTACTTGGTATTCATCTTGATACGTTTTTAAACTCTCCAATGAATATTTAGTGTACTCATGATTTATTATAATTAATTTATTAATTATTAAAACAACTATATCCTATAAAAAATAGTAACGATCACGCACCTTATATTGTAGATTCGATTGCCACAATCCTTATTAGTAATTTCACTTGATCTATCTTGCAAGACAATCTAACACATAAGTAACACTAATTGATTAGGATCCTTTGAAAATATTATATCACTTAAAATATTGATTATTAATAGTCTTATCAACACTTACCCCTCGATCGAAGACTCTCAAAAGGAGGATTTCTAATGCGAAGTTAGGGGTCTCCCCTATGATTATTGTTTAGTCCTTCAAAACAATATGAAATCATATTAGTACGATAATAAATAATAAATAATAAATAAAATATTACGATGTCCCTATGACATTATACCATTTGGCCATGATAAGAAATCACCAAGAGAAGGATTTTATGATCTAAAATAACCCACACTTACACTTGATTAAATCGGATTAGGCGATTAATCGAGAAAGGAAAGAAGTCGATGAAATGAGTGATCTAAAAGGATTGTTAAAGTGAGAGAAGATATGAGTTTAATCAATTCTAAGAAATGAAAAGTGAAAGAGGAAGAGGAAGAGAAAGGAAGAATTTCGGTCACCGACAGTGACGACAATGGCGATCTGGCGGCGAAAGGCTATGGGGGTTTCGGGACAAAAGGGGGTGAATAAGAAAAATAAATAAGAATGAAAAAGAAGAAATAGAGGAGGAAAGGAATCCATGGTGTCTCGCGGTGGTGGTCACGGCAACGATTGACAGTAGTGGAAAAAGAAAGACGAGGGAAATGTAAGGTAACGAATGAATTAATTATTAAACGTATTGAAATTATAATTAATTGACACAATATTTAATTGGTGCATGTTTAATCTTCTAAGGTAACTGAAGGTTAAATTAGCAACTGTATTAAATGGAACATTAGCCTTGCATAACTTGCAAGATTATTGTGATTAAACTATTTCAATATAGAAATATATTGTTACCTCACTTAATCTTTTATGTGCTTATGAAGATTGACTAATTGTTAGAATTGGCATTGAAAAATGTTCAAGAGATTAGTTAATTTAGTAAGTACGTATGAGCAGTAGTTAGCAAATTACCAAGTTGCCATGAAAATATTCTTAAAACATGAACATGGGTTTAGTATTTTAAAGTTAAGGAATGTAATTGATCTAACACAATTATGTAATCTTGATTAAAACCATCTTTTTGAAATCGTGCATTGGAATTTTTACTTTTTATTTTATTTTACTTAGTTAAATTATAGTTTTTAATCACTTCCACAAAATAAAATATTTTTAATCACTTTCACAATCCTTGTGGGTATGAGAACTCGACATTTACTTGTCACTTTATTACTTGATACGATTGTGTACACTTGCACATTTTTTCGTTCCACCCCTCTCAGCCACCTTATGACATTGGGCAGCCAGTGTCACGGGGCTAGACCTTTCGTCTCGCAATCCATGTGGCCTTAGGCGATCCGTTTGCTCCAAACACGCCTAAGTCAGCCTTTACGCCCAAAAGTGAAGATTCTTTTATAACTCCTCCAAGACACCAATTTGTGTAGAGGAAGCGATTGTACCAAAAGAAACTACAAGTGAACAACAGAAAGCCAAAGAAAGAATGCACACAAAGTGTTTGAGTAAATGCTCAAAGAATTCTATTACTCTTAAGAATTCAGCTTACAATGGATAAGTACAAATGAGGGGGAGGCTCTCTATTTATAGTTGAGCTCCCCCAAAACCGACGGTCAAGATACATTTACATCAACAGACGAGATTAACCATATCACTTGATTTTAGGGATTTACAAGATATGTCATATCAAATCTAATCTAATCTTTACAAGATATGATTCAATCTATCTTCTAAAATTAGTTAACAAAATTAGCCTAAGTTGCCATATATTCATTATCGGGCCAACCAAGTTTCAATCTGGCAGGCTTTTTCAACAGTTTTTTGAATCAGGCCAGTTCTCGTAGGCTAAATGTTCCCTATCTAATCGATAGACCTCTATGGGGCGCATCTTGTGACATGGTCACAGGCTTTGCAGTTTGGCCCGTGACATTCTCCTCCACCCATTCTCGCAACGCCCTCGTTGTGACTTCTGAATGACACTGACTTGATTCACCTTGGAACTTTCTTCATTGCCTTAGCTTTTTCCCGAATTGTCTTGTGATCGGGTTGTCCCTTGCTTTGAACCTTTGCCTCGGTTTTCGTCGCCTCTTAACTTGAACTGTTGCACTCGTTGGTACATCCCGTTGGCAAGAAGTCTCCGCTCTAACTTGTCCAACTTTTGACTTGTTCTCACTGGAATCCCCTGGATTCTCACATCTTGGCTTCGTACCACCTATAGTCCCTTTGCCTCATTGCTCATGAACTTTGAAAGGGCCCCTACGATCTTGCCAAGCCAACAAGTCAGAATTCAAAACACTATCAGAGTGTTTGCAATGTACCTTACTCGCAGCATTTACTCATCCCGACTATTTTTGCATCGCTTCTTTTCCCTCGAAGCCTGATGCACAACCCATATTTCCCAAAAGTGTCAGCTCCACAGTCGAATCTGCAGGCTTCATATTGATCTCTTGTGCCACTAACACTTCCGAAAGGGCTTTCATAGCATTCTATTCTGACGAGTTAATGTTTCTCCCATACGAAACATCTTCGACTAGTTGGATTGACGATAACACTTTGGTTCCAACCTTCATATCCCGATGCACCGGCACAACAATTTTTGTTGATGGGCCGGTGACAATATGGATTTGATTGGCACATGGTTGCGGAGTTGCCTGAATCCTGTCAAGGAAGTTTAAGCCAAGCACATAATCGTAATCATCTAATTGAAATTCTTCCTTGCTCTTCCATTCGTCGATTTGTAGTTCCACATCACGAACTACTTCCACAATTAGGGTATTCTCGAAAGTTGCTATCTTGATCTTCTTATTCAATTTTCTAATCGACAGGCCAAGCTTCTTTGCAGCCTTTTCCGAGATGAATAAGTCTGATGCTCCCGTAACAATAAGAGCACTCCACTTCTGGCCTGCAATGTTGATATCCACAAACATCAACCCTTTTTCACCATTCCTCTTCTTAGGAATAAGCACCATCAAATTGACCCTCGATGCATTCCCCTAATAGGCTTCGCCTCTTCCTACGGCTCATCTTTCTTTTTGATCGCCGAAATCATCAATTTATTCAGACATTTTCGTGCCATGTATGGTCCTTGACAAAGGAAGCATTTTTTTTCTTTTTCCCTTGTCTCTTGGGCTATTGGATCCCTGCTTTGCATCTCGTGGTTTCCCATTGCCACTTGTGCTATCGGTACTGTTTCCATCATCGCTATGTCCTTCTTCATCTTCTTCATGATTTCTCTCACCATTGCCCTTTCCATTGGGCTTAGACGACTCAAACTTGTCTTTCGTTGGACCAAGCTCAACAAAGGACTCTGCTTCGGCCATGGCTACAGTAAGTTTAGTGATTCCTTGCCTAAGCAACTCATGCTTTTCCCACGGCTTTAATCCATCCTCGAACCAATAGAACACTTCTTTCTCGCTTAAGTTGGAGATTTGAAGCATCAACTCACTAAATGCCCGAACATACTCCCGAACAGTGCCTTGTTGCATGAGACGACGCAACTTAGCTCGAGCCTCCTTCTTGGCATATTCTGGGTAAAACTACATCTTCAACTCTCTTTGGAACTCCTCCTAAGTCCCAATTATGTTCCCACCACGTTTCTCATCCGTGGACTTACGACGCCACCACAAGAGAGCCACATCAGTAAAATAGATTGAAGCAGTGTTTGCCTTAATGGCATCATCCTCAATGCCCATCGCTTGAAAGTATTACTCCATTTCCCATAAGAAGTTGTCCACATCCCTTGCAGATCATACACCCTTAAACTTCTTCGGTTTGGGAACATCCATTGCTTGTTGCTTCGACCTTGAAGTTAACATCCCATTACTCAAAGCGGCTTTGTAAATCGTGAGCTCCCCCTTGAGCTCCTTCATTTCTTTATTCATGGATAACACCATATCCTCGAGATTCTAATCCCTCTCTGTCAACTTTTTCGTAGTGGACTCGACTAATTCATTCACCTTTTCTGCATTGGCATCGAGAGAATCCAACACAAAATCTCTGAGTTGCTCTTCCATTGAGTCAAACCCATCCGTGCGTCCCTCGACCAATTCAAACGTCTCTTTCATGTTCCATACGGATTCCTCAAGATTAACCACTCAATTTTCCAAAACTGTCAGTATGTCCCTCGAGCGACTTACATTTCTGGCCCTCCTACGGGTCTCCATTGGCTCACTCGAACCAACAACTTCTTTCGACATCCCAACGGTGCCTTCAAACCAATAACTCAGATATCACTTGGTTCAAACCTACAGCTCGGATACCACTTGTCACGAGACTAGACCTTTCGTCTCACAATCCATGCGGCCTTAGGCGATCCGTTTGCTCCAAACTCGCCTAAGTTAGCCTTTATGCCCAAAAGTGAAGATTCTTTTAGAACTCCTCCAAGGCACCAATTTGTATAAAGGAAGCGGTTGTGCCAAAAGAAACTAAAGTGAACAACAGAAAGCTAAAGAAAGAATGCACACAAAGTGTTTGAGTAAATGCTCAAAGAATTCTATTACTCTTAAGAATTCAACTTACAATGGATGAGTACAAATGAGGGGGAGGCTCTCTATTTATAGTTGAGCTCCCTTAAAACCGACGATCAAGATACATTTACATCGACGGACGAGATTAACCATATCCCTTGATTTTAGGAATTTACAAGATATGTCATATCAAATCTAATCTAATCTTTACAAGATATGATTCCATCTATCTTCTAAGATTAGTTACCAAAATTAGCATAAGTTGCCATGTCTTCATTATGAGGCCAACCAGGCTTCAATCTGACAGGCTTCTCCAACAGTTCTTTGAATGGGGCCAGTTCTCGTTGATACGAACTCGTTTCGTGATTGGTTCGAGTCGTATATTGCCCGATCGTGAATTTGAGTAAAAGAATGGATTGTTTAAAAGAAACAAAGGCTTGTCAAATAAAATGCTTAAAGAAAGAAGAAGATGGCTTCGAAATCAGTAATAAAGGCTTAACAAAACAAATGATAAATTTACTAAGGCCGAAAATAAACCAACAATACTTGATTGTTGACCAAATCTCAAATGGCTCTTAGATGATTACGGTTTAAAAGACTTCAACCCACTATCAAGAATGATAGGAACCTTGGTATATGATGAACCTCAACCCACTATCAAGGATGATGGGAACCTTGGTATGATGAACGTCACACTATGAAAGTGATAAGTTCGGAAACAAGAAATGGATAGACGCCACATGCTAAGCTTGATAAGTCAAATCAATTCCGTAAGAACAAAAAGAATTGGATAACTCACAATTCAAAGATTTCATGTATATTCAGCAAAAAGTCCTTTTTTCTAAGGCTGATTACATCTATTTATAGTGCTAGAACAAGCTAGCCAAATAGTCAAAAACATCCAACTTAATGTTCCATAAAAACTCAAGTCTTTTCGTATGCTTGAACCAAATAACTCATTCCTTGAAGTCACTTCAATTCAGCTGATTTGAAGGTCTTTAATTGCTTGAAAAGGACAACTCTTGAGTTGTCCTTGGCCAGCTGAAGAGACACCAACTTATTAACCAACTCCTTAATGATATTTTAAAGGCTTGATTAATTCTCTTAAAAGGTCAAAAACTGCTAGTAGAAGAAAGGTTGCTGCTGAATTTTAAAAGGCATAAAAATGCTCTTAAAAACTCCTTAAATGATTTTTAAGCCTTCTTTATAATAGCCTCTTTAATTTGTAACTGAAAATAACTTGAACAGCCACTTAATTCAATTTATAACAGCCTTGAGTTCTTGAGTTATGAGTTGAAAAGTCACCTACAATTAACACAATAAAATGAGTTAATTAAACATATGAAAACACTTATTAAACATAACACACATTAATACTTACTTAAATAAATGAACTAAAACATATGCAACATTTATTCCAGCAACTAGTTTAATTAAAGAAACATAATTAAATGAACTTAACTCATGCATCAATAAGTAATCCTAGAAACTAGATTAATTAAGAAAAACACTTATTAATTAAACTAAGATGAGTTGAATAAATGTTTAGCAACTCATTTATTAAACTAAGATGCTTTAACTGCATGCAAATTAAATGAACAAATGAGTTACTTAATGTAAGAATTAATTTAATGATGCAAACTTAAACTAACATGGGAGTTACATAATGCATGACTTTATTAAATGCAAAACACATATTAATGATGTGCAAACTATGACATAATTAAAACACAAACTAAAATAACTAAAAGTTAATGAATCAAAGTCCTTATTTTTAAGCTGCCAAATTGACAAACTGAAATTAGAAGCTTCATTTTGCACTTAGGCCCCTCGAGTTTGGGCCAATCTTGGTGGCATCGAGTTGTGTCATAACATGATGCGGTTGGGATCGTATCACTCGTGGGCTAAATGTTCCCAATCTAATCGATAAACCTCTATGGGGCGCATGTTGTGCCATGGTCACGGGCTTTGCACTTTAGCCCATGACACTAGAGTGTAGATTGGACAAGCAAACGCAGTCTTCCCAACGTTCTTCCATTATTTCTAGTTTGTTCCTTCTTGAATTATAGTGATGAAAACGATGTTTGAGTTTAATTTTATTTACTAGCCTATGAGTTAAATCTCATAGGGTTGGGATTACTTTGATGAAACTTAACTGTCTTTAATGGCTGCAGTATAAATCTGAGTTATTTTACTGTTTCATTCAATTATTTTATTCTTTACAATGTATGTGAGCAGTCCCTAGACATAGTCAATTGTGCAACATACCCTTAAACTAATTTAATTCTTAAAATGTTAGATTAGTAGGACCGTGATTGAATGATATGAGCAAGTACTCGATAGATACTTGTAGTAGACTCTAAACATAAAGCATCAATTATACAGAAGGGAAACAATGCAAGGTACCATATTAAATGCTTATAGACACAGCCAATGTAACTTAAGGATTTTGCTCTCGAAAGAGGCAGGCCACTTAAGAACTCTTCTGAGCAGTAGGTTAAGTATGATTTTGCTGAGGCATTACTAACAAGAAAAGTAGATTCTTAGTAATACCAACCTTCCCACTCAACATCACATAGCCCTTATGTTTGTCGTAGTAGCTTTGCCATAGCATTCTTAGTCGTTTATTTATTCATTGCATATTATTCAAGTAGTTATTCTCATAATTATCATTGCATTTCCAAGTATTCATTAATTCCACATATTGCATACGTCATTTCCTATTAAATGTTACTACATACTTACCATAGCTTTACCATAGCATTAATCACATTTTACTATAATAACTTAACCACTTTAATGCCTTAATCTGATCCTCATGGGAATGATAATAGCTCATCATTTTATTACTTGATCTGACATGTATACTTGCACAATATCAGGATCAAAATCTCGTAAATACTCCTTAATAAATCTACGAAAATTTGGGTGCCCTACACCTTAATAGTTCCACACAAAAATATCAAACTTCATAAACAACAAGAGTGAATTAGAAATATTCTAACCTGGAAATACATAATTAATCTAGAGACCCAACCATCCCAATTGTATCAGCCTCCCCAATCTGTCCATCTCCATTTAAAACTTCCATGCTTTGTTCGTTTGATTCCAGTCTACTCACCACTTCTTGGATCGCATGTTCAATAGGAATGGATATCTTCATGCTGACCTGGTTCGGGTGGATGCTATTATCCCCAATCTTCCACATCTTTTGTTATATTCTTCTTTATTGGCCAAAAAAGATGTAGGGGAAATTAAGTTCATGAATCCCAAAGTCTCACTTTGATTTGTAATTTTGGCTGAATCAGTATCTAGGTGTATGTTCTCTTTCAATCTAATTGCCGAATGGTGATTTGGATCTAGTAAACCTTACCCATTTGAAACATTCCCAACCATCATACTTGACCCAACTTTTGACCTGCCTACATAGCTTCCTATATCAGGCCTTATACCACCTTTTTGAGTACCCGTTATTCCATCCATCGGCCCAACAACTAACTGCTTCTGTTTTCTTACCTTGGTAATAAATTTTTACCCTTTCCTTTTACTGCCTTTTATTTCATTAACCTCCACCTGCATTTTACCTCTAGAACATTCCTTACTTACACTGATTTTTTTCCCATTTCCATTCCTCGAATTAATATTCTCCATCCCACTAGATTTATCCTGTTGTTTACTA
Organism: Gossypium hirsutum; assembly: GCF_007990345.1. NCBI lineage: Eukaryota > Viridiplantae > Streptophyta > Magnoliopsida > Malvales > Malvaceae > Gossypium > Gossypium hirsutum. The sequence continues at coordinate 45,244,436 of NC_053441.1, read as the reverse complement.
AAAAGAAATAGTTCCATTGATGGTGCCTGAATTACATCCTCACTTTCCCCAAATTTGGAAAGAGCATTAAAACGCGATTTGGAACCATTATTTTCCTGATTTTCTTTCAAATCCACCGTTCCCCGTCTTGCCTGACGTCGTTGCTGTTGGCCAACCATCATCCATTTTCTAAATTCTCCTTTTCAACCCTCTCATGGACATCTGTCACACCATTTTGTTGAACCTCTATACTCTTCCCTTGATGGTGGATTTCATCTCCTTCCATAGCATCCTCCTTGTTAACAATAGGACACCCTTCCTTTAGATGACCGAATCTCCCACACTAGTAACAAATCGAAGGAAGAGATTCATATTCAATTCGTTGGATTCTATTTGCAATCCTTATCTTAGAGACAAGAGGTTTTGACAAATCCAATTGGATTATGAATCATGCAAATTTGCCCCTTGACCCTTTATCAGTCTGGAAATCAATCTTAATGACTTTTCCAAACATACTTTCAATCTCCTAAAGAATGCTACATTTGTATAACAACCCAGGAAGTCTAGGTATACAAACCCAAGCCACAACACTTTGAGGAAAACCCTATTGAGTCGAAAACTGAGCCGACCAAGGCTGGACAGTTAAGTAATGTCCAAAAACCACCCAAGGGCCATTAGATAAGGCATTATTATAGTCCAATTTCGACTTGAACTTCGCTAGGTAATAATTATTATCAATATCCATCAATTGAAATCTCATCATTGGTTTCCATAGGGCACACACCTTATTCCACAGAGCATTGTAACTAATTCTCCTTCCCAATAACTTCACAACAACAGTTGTAGACATGCTTTCTTCAATGACTGCATCGGTCCTGTTCGAGAACTCAATAGAAAGCACACCATCCACTATATCTTTCCTCACATCATCCTCTCTTAGTTCAAGATCATCCACTCCCAATCAACCTCTACTGGATTGTTCAAAGATCTCGAGTTCAAGACAGCATCCCGAAAAAGAGAACGACTTGGATGTCCCAACACTCACAGATTTCGAACCTCCCCCTTCATGCGGTGGTTCCTCCTCCCTTCGCCTACTTTTCTTCATCACCCTTCCAATGAAGATCATCGGTTGTTCTCTTGCCATCTAACATTAAAGTGAAAAAAATAATACAATAAAATCAAATATTCAAAAGTGAAAAAGTTATAGAAACTAAAATAATACAATAAAATTATTGAACTGTACTTGTTTATCTCATTGCTGAAAATTGTAAATTTGGGTTTTGAAATATAAATATTTAAATATTAAGATTCAAAATTATAGTAACAAATTGGTTGACATTATCAATGGGGAAAAATTGTCAACAATTTATTTAATTTATTTTGATGTTTTGAATTCAAAAATTATCAATGAAAATTACTATATTTAATAGTTATCTACAAAACCCAAATTTGTTTTGACTATAAGCTAAAAATAAAGAAAAATTCTTGTAATTAATTTAATTAATTAATTTTATCTTCCATGCATAACAAACCCGTTGACATTACCAATGGATAAAAATTAATTAAGTAATTAATCAAAAGAATTTTAAGTTTCATAGACAATTATTAAATATGAGTTATTCGAGTAGACTTGGTTAATTTTAAAATTTAAGAGGAGATTAAATTAATTAATTTTAATATTATAGTAACAAACCGGTTGACATTATCAATGGATACATTTTTTTCAACAATTTATTTTTATGTTTTGAAATTTAAATTTTTAATATTAAAAAATTAGAATTTTCGGCAATGGGATAAACAATTACAAATTGACAATTTTTATGTATTATTTTAGTTTCTATCACTTTTTTTACTTTAATCATTGATTTTTTTACTCCAATCAATACTTAAAAAATATATTTGTGGGTGACCAAAATGAAAGTGACTTAAAATTTGGGTGACCAAAATGAAAGTGTAAACATGATATGACGTGCATAGTTAACTGTCGTTATAGATTTAATGCTTGAATAACTAAAATAAAAACGTCCTAAAAGTTATGACCCATTAAGTAATTTACCTTAAATGTAAAAGTTAAGAGATAGTTGAATTAATAAAATGAATGAGGTTTAGTTAAAAAATAAATAAAATGAATGAAGTTTAAATTAAAATTGTTACTAAATTTTATAAAATTACAAAATTTTAATATAATAAAATAAATACTTTAATCAAAATATAGTTTGGCTATAAAATTAAGTGATAGCATACTGTATTAATTGTAACAACAATAAAATTAGAAACGCCCAAATTCGTCTATGACGGTTGACCCTATACATATATATAGAATTTGAGATTTGATACTTATATTTTAAAGTTAATTTTTTTAAATATTTTTAATTTAAAAATTCTAGTTTGATCATTATCATCATTAATAGTTTCTGTCAAATTTTATAAATTTAATATATTTATTTTCTATCAATTAAATGACACGTTATACGAGGACAAATCAATATTCTAAGTTGACAAATTTTAATAAAAAAACAGTGGTGAATGCAAAGGGTGCAAGTATACAGTGCCCTAAGCCCCAAGAATGAAAAATTACATTTCAACCCCTTTAAAAATTGTTAAATTATAAATTTATATATGATAAAATTGCACTCTTTCCCCAAATAAAAAATATGTTTAATTATTTTCCAAAAATGATGAAATCATAAAGTAATATATGATAAATTTATATTTTGACCTTTTAAATTTTTAAAATTTAATTTCTACTCATTAAAAAATTTCTAGATTCGTTCCTAACAAAAAAATACAAGTGCCATTTTTAAATAAAAGATGGACTTTTAACACCAGATTTTAACCGTAAGCTAAACTAATTGTTTGAGCAATTGAGCAAGCTGGCATCATTTTGGTAAAGACCAAAAGAGCTAAGGAAAAGATAAAGGTGAGCGCATATTGGTGGTTGATGATTTTTGGGTCATGTGGGGATATCGGGTGCCCACAACAACAAACCACCAAAGCGGGCAAAGGAAACAACATGAACTGGGCAGCATTACTCAGATCATCATGATTTTATTGCAGGCATAATTACTCGTAGTGAATACTATTGGATTGTGTCCTTTTTTCATTTTTAAAAGAGTAGTTAAGATATTATATACAAAATTAAAATATACAAATACTTGTTTATTAATTTATAATAAATTACTTTTAAGTAAATTTTGCTATACCTTTATTAAGTGACATAAATTAATGCAATTTGATTCAGTGAACTGAATAATAGTTCAATTGACTACTGTGGACATGTTCTCTAATTGTAATTGATTTTGATAACCAAAGAAATAAAATAACGACCATCATGCATGGCATGTGGTAGTCATTATCTAAATCTCTTTGCCATAATTGCAAAATCAAAAAACTAAAATAACAAAAACATATTGTTTTTATTGGATTTTTATTTAAATAATATAAAAATATTTATCAAAATAGAATACATCCCAAATTAATTACCAAAATAACATAAAATCTTAGTGTAATTGGAAGTTGCACAAACCCATAAGTTATGCTACGTCAACTTGAAAAAATAGTTATTTTAATATTTCATTTAATTTTTTATTTTTTATGATTATTAAATTTATAATTTTTTATCAAATCATTCTAAAATAAATGAAAAAGTTAATATTTATTAAGTTTTTTGACGTTACATTCATGTGGATTGTCATGTGAATATATCATCATTTAATTAATTTTTTAAAATTTAAAAAATAAAAAATATATAAAAACTATTTTAAAAATTTTAAAAATTATAAAAATATTTTTAAATTTTAAAAAATTAATTAAATACTTATGTGTCGTCTACATGACAATTCACGTGTATGTTACATTAACAAAGTTAAACGTTTGTTAACTTTTTTCTCCATTTTGAGGTGATTAGATAAAAAATACAACTTCAACAGTTAAAAGAGACAAAAAATAAATTAATAACTGATTTTTTTTTATAAAATTTGAGGGAAAAATAAAATCATATTCAAAAAAGAGAAAAAGATAAACAAAAAGCGAGTCACACTTGCACGGTTATCACGCGACTTCTTAAGATGTGTCACTCCTTTTAGCTAAATTTGAATTTATTATTATTATTATTATTATTATTATTCGATTAAAAAGCATGAAAGTATATATATATATATAAAGAAAAAATTTTGGATTAAACCGAAGTAGTTTAGGTTCCGTTTGATTTTTGAAAATATTCTCTATTTTCATTTTTAAAAAAGAATTTTTATTTTTTTAATTTTCTAAAAGTTGAAAATACATTTGACAAATAAAAATAAAAAAATGTTTTCAATAATGAAAACATGTTTGGTAACTATTTTTCTATAATAGAAACATGAGAAATAAAATAATACTTTTTACATTTATATAGAGTTGCTAGATTTAATATTTGAAAATTTGTTAAAAAAATACATTTATATGAGTTAAATACTTTTGTTTTCATCATTTTCATTTTTACAAAAGCATTTTAAATAAAAGTAATCAAAACAATTTGTTATTGTCTTCTAATTTTCAATGCTTTCATTTTCATTTCTCAAAAATCACTTTTAAAATTTTCAAACAAACACATTTCCTTCAATGTTTCCATTTTCCAAATAAAAAATAAAAATGATCTCTATTACCAAACGGGCCTTAATTTTTGCATAAGTAGTTTAATTAATTACACTTCTAATTTAGAACAAAAATAGTTATATATATATAGAAAGGCTGCTTAAAAAAACCCTTTAAAAATAAATCAATCAATCAATTAAGCCCCTCTCTTAATATTTTTTGTCTTCAACCACGATGATCGTTAAAATTAATTAGTGGATCAATAAGAATGACAATGTCAACCTTAGATTTAATCTTCAATTTTTCTAATAAAAATCATTAAAAACTTTTAAAAATTATTAAAAAAATTAAAACTTTTAAAAAATTATAAAATATATTTAAATTTTATTAAAAATGTATATAAACATATAAAAATTATTAAAAAATAAAAATTTATAAAGCTTTTGAATTTTAAACTAAAAGATTATTTAAAAAATATATAAAATTATACCAAAAAAATATTAAAAAATTATTGAAATAAAATTTAATAATTTATAAAAAATTTTGTAATTTTAGATTTTTATAATTTTTGTATCTTTATATAGAATTTTTAATAATTTTATAATAATTTGTATATTTGTTTTATAATGTCTATATTTTTTTTACAATTTTTTATACTTTTTATAATTGTTTAAGATTTTATGGTTTTTAAATAAAATTTAAAGAATTTTTATATTTTTAAATGTTTTTTTATATTTTTTATAATCTTTTACAATGTTATTTGATTTTTAATTTTTTATTTAAAATATAGATTATTAAATATGAAGTTGCTACATATTGCCATTTGATTAGCAAATTGACTAAGTTTAATAGTTAAAATGGTTAAAGTCGAAATCTGTTAATGGAAAGGTTTAATTAATATTTTTTTGGTTAACGACAATAACTCAACTATGTGCGAATTAAGTTGATGGGTTTAACTAATATTTTTTTTCTTAAAAACTTTTTATACCTTGAAGCAAATTTAGGCCTTATATTTCCAAATTTTTAAATTAAATTTTATTATTTTAATTGAAATATTTTAGTTCAATAATTAACACCATAATATATTTTGTCAAAATTATCAATTTAACGTATTTTTTTCCATCAATCATATGTCATTGCATATGAAATAAAGCAGTATAATAGACAACTTAATTCAAAAATTTTGATGAAAAATATTAATAATGTTAATGATTAGACTAAAATTTTAAATTGAAAATATAATATGGTTTCATTTATAATTTTTTAATTATAAAATTTAAATTTAAATTTATTCAAATTACAGACATGGACATCATATTTTAATGTTGTCCGAACCAAATCCCGAAGGAGTGGGAATCCAAGCTTTTTAATTTAAGCGAGTGACTATAAAAAAGGACTCGTTTATGATTTTTGCTAGTATGATTTTTAGAACGAATGTAAGTGGCTTTTGGGGTGTGCGATTTCTAATTACATTGTAGCTTTCATCTTATTCCGATATTTAATTTAGAATGTATACTATTTTGATCAACATTTTCTTTTCTTTTTATCTTATTTAAATTAAAAAAAAACTTTCCTGTGAGAAAGAAAAGGCAAAGAAATCTTTGTAAAAAGAAGGGAAAAAAACAAAGAAAAGTTAATACAAACGTCACTACCATTTACCATGCATCATTTGTGATAAAGTCTTTCAATAACAAGGTTTGACATTCATATTAATTATTATTTATGCCTACACACCTTTTAGGGAAAAAAAAGAGAAAAAAATCTCCAAATCATTCAGACTTATAAAAGCCGAGAAGATAAAAAGTGTATGTAAAGACCAAGATTGATGCTCTAAATGGTGTTTTAAAAAGGGAAATTGGGTGAACCTTAAGAAAAGTAATAAAATTAAAAACTTGGATAGGGGGAAATAGGAAAAGGAAAACATTTGGACAACACTTCAGCACCAAATGGGCGAGGTTGAAAAAACAAACAATCAAACAAAAAAACAGTTTGTGACAAATAGAATTATGGATAAGTAGGAGAATATGATGACAATGTGGTGATACAAAAGGGGAAATCAAAGAGTTCTGTAAATGGCTGATTTTTTAGCCAATTTAGTTGAATGGGGTGGGGGAATTATGCTAGCACTGCCTGCCTCTACGGCAAGGAAGTGAGCCAGCATTTAAAGTCATGGCTCTAACCATGGAAGAGGACTTGGCACCTAAGCTTGAGGCCCTGGCATAACTGGCTGAGGCTCCAGCACCTGATGGAGTGAAGTAGGCACCATTGACCAAGTGGTCACCTTCTGACCTCCAGTTCCAGTTCTTCCACTTACTTTCGGCAGTCTCCACTCTCTTGGTGACCTACTCAAGTTCAAGAAATCACAAAACGATAAACATATTTCACAGTGAGAGACTAAACTAAAAAAAGAAAAAGAGAAACTGAGACAATTAATACCTCCTTTGCAAATGGGTTCATTGGAGCTGCATATCTGTTACCTTGACTGTTGATGGTAGGATTTGCACTTCCACCAATTGCATACATTTCCCAGTGAGTGTAGTCATTGTTCACCACATGGAAATACCCATGTCTACACCTGTGCTTATTCATCAAAATCCATTTCAATTCCATATTAAGTATGTTAAATTACCTGAGAACCAAACGTAACCTACGAGATATTGGGTTAGTTTACCGTTTAGATTGAAACTACTTTTAAAAAGTTAAGTGAGGACGTTTTAAAAAGTGTTTTTTGATTATTATTAAATTTGATCATGTTTATCATTATGGGAAAAAAATGTTTTTTAAGAAAATAAAATAATAATTTTAAATATTTTTATAAAATAGAAAACTTAATAGGAGGATAAAAAGTAGCTTCATTAAAAAACACTTTTTCAAAAGTTAATTGTTAAAAATTTTGATATTTTGACTTGGGTAAAATCAAGGTAGTCGGTACCATATTGACCAGTACATGTTGTTCTTGACCAGTACATGTTGTTCTAGTCCTAAATCGGTAGCAAGTAATCTATATTCCATTCCGATCAAATTTTTGGGGCGTTTCAAATATTTCAGTGTGTTTAGGCCTGTTTTGGTTAATACAGGCTTGTCATAGTGCGTATTGGCCTGTATCGATTGGTATACGATTTAATATTTTAAACTATTTTTTAAAATTTTTCATCTTAACTATTTTAATTTTTCTATAATTATATTTAAAATTAAAAGTTATTAAACTTATATTTACATATAAATATATTTATATGAATGTAATTGAGATATATTTATATGTATATATAATTATAATATATTAGCAAAATAGTACATAATTTATTAAGAAACAAAATAATTTAGACTATAAATATATATGAAAAATATTTAAATATATATATTTTTAATTTATCAACAAACTAAAGTTGAGACTATATATGTGTGTGAGAAAATATATAAAAATATTGATAAACTCAAAATTGTAAACCAAAACATGTAGATACCGGTACATATCAGTACGAAGACAAAAATAATATATCTACTGATACGATACTGACTACCTTGATTAAAATCTCAGTTTAAAATTAAAATTTAATTTAAAAAGAGGCTTTTTTATCAAAAAAATTTATTTGAAATTATTATTTGGGTTGAAAAGTTTTTCAACCTAAATGGAAAACAAATCCATTTTCCTCTTTTACCCAAGGATTCTTGGCTTCCCTAAAGCATCTTTATACACTTAAAGTACCTTGGCATTCTTTGGATAAGTCCCTTTCCGAAATGGTTATAGGCAATAGTCACTTGCATCTGCTTATCCCTTGTGTAAGAGTCACTATGACCTAGCAACATCACCTACATTTAATAATTTCAAAACAGTTAGCACTGCCATTAATAAGAATGCTAAAACTGCAGCAAAATTACCTCATTATGGTGGGTGAAGTGGTTATTTGAGATGGTAATGGCGGTCGAGCCCATGACAGCATCAACAAGACCATCAGCACAATTAGAGAGAGAATTGTGATCAACCCAAATATGGCTAGAACCAAAGATGGAGATTGCATCACCATCAGCCATTGTCCTCCACCCAAAGTGAGACGGTGAGTTTCTCACCATAGCATTACCAGTAGGCTTACAGTCATGGATATGAAGACCATGAATAATCACATTGGTAACAAATTGGATTGTTATACACCCTCCATTAGCAATATGAACATTAGCTCCACGACCATCAATGGTCTTAAAGCTGTTCATTATCAGCTCCTGCTTCAACTTAATGACCATGTCCCTCTTAAACACGATCCAGACAGGGCGGTCCTGGATCACAGCATGACGCAATGTCCCAGGTTTGGGGTTAACAGGGTCATCATCAGTGTGGTCAGTGACGACATAGAAGCGCCCATCACGCCCACCAACTGCATTCCTTCCAAAACCAATGCCACACTCAGCTAGTCTCTTTCGGCGCTTATGCCAGTTAGGGTCACAACGCCAGCAATCATCAATGGGGTTACCGGTTCCACATGAAAAGAACCCCAACTTCCTCCTTTCGGTCAAATTGCGAATATTCCTACCATCACATTCATGCATAGAACAAAATTATTCTTAAACAATACACGGGAAAAAAATCCCACTTCGAAATATTTGAAATAATATCATATGTTTCATTTTTTTTTAAATACTTGATTTTTTTTATATTATTACACTTTAAAGAAGAATGTATTAGGGTGTAATCGAGTCGAGCCGAGCTTGAATATTATCCAGCTCGAGTTTGACTAAACATCTATTTTTAAGCTTGAGCTAAGCTAAAGATACAATCGACTACTTGAGCTCGATTAAGCTCGTTTATCGATTTTTATACTCAAGCTCGAACTCGAGCTCAGCTCAATAATTAAACTTAAAGTTAATAACAAATATTAAGGACAATAATGTAATTTAATAATATAAAAATATGAGAAACTCGATAAGACTTGTGAGTCGTTCGAGTCAAGTATTACTAAGTTCAAATGCGGCCCGATCGATAGCTCGAACTATTTGAGCTCAAGTCTGCTCGAAAATTATTAAACCGAATTCGAATTTTTTTCAAATCAAACTTAAATAGTTTACGAGTATCAGTAACTCATTTAGACCCTAATATATATCACTTTATTTATCATTGTTTGTAAACTTTGTATAGAACCTTTAATATATTGCCTATATAAATTGTTAAATTATGAGCATCTCTTAAATTTACTATAAAAGGTGTTAGTATATGATTGTCGGTGAGTGTAAATTAACCCCACTTAAGAGTGAGGACAAGTAATCAGATCCAACTAGGAGAGCTAATGAATAAAAAGTAACGTATAGTAGAATTTTTGTCAAATTGTGAGGACAAGATATGTTATTGATATATATAACGGCTAGCTTGTCCTTTGGGCTTTAGCATCTTCATTAGTTTAAAACAGGCAAAGACTAAATTATATTGAAGGGAAAAATACCCAAAGAAACGAACAAATATAGTCAGCTAGGAAAAAATCCCGTTGTAGAAATTGTCTCTTTCGAAATTATACAATTAATAATAAATTGAGAAAATGAGCGGTAAGAGTATCTCTCTACTATATTTTAGATAAATTAGCATATGTTCGTAAAATGAATGAGTAAAATAGTTCTTTTGTTAAAATTTGATATTTATATATAAAGTATCATAATAAATTTAATTCTCAATTTTTACACATTTATTTAATTTAATCTCTATTCTTTTATTGAAAATAAATTATAATTTTTTTAAACTAATAAGGCTAAATGATAAAATAGACATTAGCAACAAATTTTAATTAAGCCCTTTTAAATTTTAAAAAATCATAAAAATTATAAGTAAAATTTATTAAAAAAATTATAAATATTTTAAAATTATAAGTTTTATTAAAAATAACATAATACAAACAAGATGCAGAAAATAATGAAAACAAGAAACATAACACAACAAAAAATAAAAATAAACATGTCAAAATCTAAATAACACAAACTACTAATTTATAAAAAAAATTAATATAAAAAATAAATACTATAACAAAAAAATGACACATTCATAAGACGCGAGAACTTCCTTTGTTTCCTTATTAATTACGAGCATTTGCACTTTCCCATATGATTAAAGTAAATATAGTAAAAAGAAAACAAATATGGGGTGAAAGTAGGAAGAAGGTTTTTATATTAGGAGTTAAATAATTTTTTTATTTAAAAAATTAGTAAATTAATTTTTGTATGCTTAATTCAAGAGTAAATTAGTCATTTGTGTTAAAAAATTCTACTTTTATTGTTAAAATTTGGTGTCTAATAAAATAATTAGACAATACCTTATTCTGACATACATGACTGGTTTTCAAAAGTAAAAACAAATAGAATTTTTAACAGAAAGACCAATTTACTTTTTGGTCTAATATATGAAGATTAATTTGTTCATTTTTTAAGTAAAAGAAACAAAATACAATCTAACTCTTAATACTATATTTTTGTATTACTTTTACTTTTAGTCCATTATGTGATGATTTATGGGTTAAAGCTCTATAAAAATAAAAAAAATAAAAAAAATAAAAAAAAGGTTGTTGATTAGGAGAATTTTCTTTGAACAAGTGTGTGAAAAGAAAAATAAAATATTGTACTATCAAGTATATAGTATGTGCAATGGGGGAAAAGACAAAAAGAAATAGAAAGAGCCTTCAAACACAGATATGATGAAATTGATTTTACTTAGAATGAAAGTGAAAAACATGGTAAAAATTGTGTCATTGAATCTGCAAGTTGGCATAAATAAAGATAGAAGAGAGACTCACAAGTCAATGATGGTCTCGACCTCCATAGCAACAGCCTCTGGGTCAGCCACCGCATGCTCATTCAATGGATCAATATCTTCTAACCTGTAATTATGGGAGATTTTCATTTACTAGCGTTGATTACTAAACAAATTATTTACCTTTTTTACAGTAATGGCAAGTTTTCTAATGTAAAAGGAAGAAAGCAATTTTGTTTATGATATAAAAATAAATTCGTAATCATTAATTTGTTTTCCATTTCATCCCTTTAAATTGAATAGTATTTTTCTCTTTTATTAAAAAATAATAAATTAATCTTTATATATTAGATTAAAGAATAAATTGGTCATTTCTATTAAAAACTCTATCGATTTGTACTGTTAAAAACTGAACAATGACATATCACATGTCACATATACATCATACTGATATATAATGATAATTTTTAACGATAAAAATAAATAAAAATTTTAACAAAATGACAATTTTATTCTTTGATTTAATGTAAATTAAATTATTTCTTTTTTAGTAAAAAAATATAAAGTTTCGATGATATTTTTTCTTATGAATAAGATTCGAACGGATGGTAAAGATATATGTCTTTTTCAGGTGTGTAACACTGCACCTAATCATAAAGGCAAAAGTGAACTGTTTACCAACATTCCCGAAATCCGTTAAAGAAACATTTCGAGGGAAAAGGGAGAAAAACCGCGAGAGGATCGGATCGGCGGGAATTATTATAATGACTAAAATGTCCTTCAATTTACGATATTCTCTTTCCTTTTATAGATCGAAATTCGAAGGGGGCATTTGTAGTAAGAGGGTAATTCTCGTTAACTAACAAAAGAAAAGAAGTAACGAAATAAACGGTTGAGATCTAAGGATCTGAATCTCAACGGCTAGGATTGTTGTGTTTGGCTATAATGGATGGATAAAATGGTATCCGTTGCATTGATTCAACGGTCTAAACATGAACGAAAGTAGACAAAACTAACGGCGGAGATCATTACTTAGCTGCCATTTTTGAGTTCTTTGTGCTCTGCAGTTTCTCTGTCTCCACATTGCGGTATATATATATAGAAGGAAGAGATAAATTGATAAATTATAGAGTAATTAGAAAAAAAAGGGATTTTATAGTTGGTCATTTTCAGAGGCGAATTTGAAAAATATTCAATTCAATCTTTATTATAAAATAAGGAAACTATAAATTAATATATAATAAAATGAAAATGAAAATCATCCTATAAATAAAGAAATTGTAAATTAATATATAATAAAACTGCACTTTAATTCTCTAATAAATAGTTTAATCCATTCAAAATTGATGAAATTATAATAAATTTATATTTGTATCTAAAAAAAATTATAATTAAATTTCCACCCACGTTTAGCCTTAAGACAAGAGTGAAAACTTATTTTGTTGGTGTTAAATGAAGGTTTTGAAGAGGGTTATTGATGGAGTCGTTAAAAAATACAGCTCCAATTTGTTTTGTTGAGAACTTAAGGAAATAACGAAGAATAATGTAGCTTAAATTTCCTTGATTTTATTTCATGATATCGACATTATTTGCATTATAATCCTCTTCAAATGTAGATCTAAAATTCAAAAGAAGGGGAAAGAGAACAGAGGAAGGTTGAAAGTGAAGTAGAAAAGAGAGAGAAAGACCTGGAGGTGGTGTTGGTGGCAATTGATCCTCCAACAAGAAACAAAAAGAGAAGAGCTAAAGAAGAGAAAGCCCATTGCATAGGAACCGCCATTGCCACTTTCGATGCTTCTTCAGCACTTAAGAGCTTTCCCCCTGGTTTCTCTCTCTTATCTAAACAGACCACAGAAAGCAAAAGGAAAATGTGAGAGAGAGGGGCAGGGAGAGTCAAGAGCAAAACCTCCAAGGAAATGGCTTTTATAAAGCAACGAGTCACCCAAAATTAGAAAACCTAAAACCTTCTTTAATTCTCTCATGTTTAATAAACTGTTTTTAATATTTTAAATGTTTTGATAATCAATTTAATTTTTTATTTGATATAAAAATTTTAAAAAATATATTAAGTTGATTTTATTCTATTAAAATAATATAATATTAAACTTAAAAAATAAATAATCTTTTAAAATTAGTATTTACTTTTATTAAACAATATAATTATATTCAATACTCATATTTACTAATTTACTAAACAATTTTTTAATATAAATTTAATACTTATAAAATTTAATCATAAAAATTCAGTAATTAATTTGTTAGCACTTAAACTTTCATTTTATCAAACACATTAAATTACACATTGACTAAAATTCATAATAGTTTAAAGGCCCAAAATGAAAAACTACACTATTAATTTCTCCAACATTTACAAAAGTTTAAATTACTGTAAATGTAAAATTGTATCTCAATTCCATTTTAGAATTCAATTATAGCAAAAAAAATTTTATAATTCAACCTCTTGAAAATTGTAAGATTTTTCATTAATATAATGATGACTTAGAAAAAAAATTACTTTAGCTGCTGAATAGTTTAAGATTTATCGGTTTTTGATAAGCTAATGTGAAGTTGAATTCTCAAGTGTTTGGCGCGGTTAAAAAATGTTAACGGCGAGATATTACGGATGTACGGGGGAGCAGAATGTCAGTCTCCTGCTGATTTTGCGGTATTAATATAAAAAAGTAATGAACTAGAAATTTGGTGGCGCCAATCACGGTGTTTGAAAAAGGTGAGGAAATTTGAGGTACAAGCCTTCAAGGGGTAGGAAGTTAGATATAATAATTATTCCTTAAGGAATATTTATTACTTTGGTTAGCGTCGGATAAAATAGCAGAGATCTTGTTAGTTGAATTTTAACCTTTTTTGCTGTCTAAGAATTTAGAGGAAAATAGTAATGCAAGTAAAGAAATGAGTGGATAAAACCGTCTACTTCGACGGTGAAGTGTCACATCCTTCTCTCTATCCATCATTTCCTCGTATGGAATTATTTTCTTTTTGGTATTTCAAGTTATGACTATAAATTTACATATCCTGAGTTAAGATTACCATCTGATTTTACATTAAATGTCACCTAAATAAAAGTATTTTTATTTTTAATTATAAAAATATTAATGTAACTAATTTTTCTTTTATCATTTCAATGAGAAATTTGTTATTTTAAAAGTTTTGAATCTTATATAATTGTAATTATGGGTCTTGTACAACATTACAAGCAACAAAATTCATCCAAAATCACAACTTACTAACAACTAATCATTTTTTTATAAACAATATTACATCATACTAAAAAAGCATTACGGAGAGCAATATTTTCTATTAAGCTATCACAAAACTCGAGAAGTTTAGCTTGTAAAACTGATTAGACTCCAATGCTACGACTAAAATTAGTACTTTTTTTTAAAGAAAAAACAAACCTCAAATGAAAGTAAAAGAATAATTTGGGTAAAAGAATAATTTGGGTATATAAAACTCAATTAAATACTTCGAGAGTCCAAAAAATTAGAACTCACATTCTATGAGAAAATTTAACTAAATTCTAAACAAGACTGATACAAAAATGTATGTCTAAAAAGAACAGTCAAGGATAATATTATATATATATAATAACAATTTTAATATCAAGTATATAAGATTCAATGCTAAGTTGGAATATTGTACTAGAGGTGTTCATGGGTCGGGTTAGACTCATGCAAGGTATTTTAGATCAATTTTAAGCTCGGGTCTAGCTTTGTCCAAAAATAGTTTTATTTTTTTGTCCAAGCCTCACCTATTTTAAGAAAGGTAAACTCGGGCCTGACCCAATCAACCCATATTTCTTTTTTTATATTAGTTTTATTTAAAATAATTTTTTTAAAAAAATACAATACACTAAATGCACTAAAAACACTAAAATAAAAATTTTCTAATCCATTAAAAATATTTATATTAAAAACACTACCATAAATATAATGCCAAAAATATATGGGGTTAGAAGTAATATTTAACCAAGAAATTATCTTAGTCTAGTGGTTAAGTAATTAACACTCCCTTGAGAACCAAGATTTGAGCCACTCTTCTCATTTTCTTATTTATTGTTTTTTTCAACAATCAAGGAACAAAGTGAACTAGGATATATGTTAGTTTTGGTAAAAAAAAAATTAAGAGTGGGCAGTAACCCAAATAGTAAAGTCTTCGCATTCCTTGTAATAGCCCGTTTTCAATAGTGTTGGAAACGGTGGTTTCAGGACCACAATTCTGACCATCAAGTAAGTATTTTATTATTTATTTAATGTTTATAAAGATAGTATAAGATCGTATTAAAATTTGGTTAAGAAATTTTAATGTTTAGATAATTAATTAAATAAAAGGGATTAAATTGAAAAAGTCACAAAAGTTGGTTGCTATAAGTCAAATTATATTAAATAGCCATAAAACCAAGAATTAAAGGTTTTAGTTGGTAAATTTACCAAGTTGAAGTCTAGTGACGGTTAGTGATAGGTTTTGTGAGAAATTTGATTTAAAAACCAAGGTTATAATGATAATTTAATAAATATGTTAAAAACAAAAGATAACAAAAATGTTATCATCTTCACTTATCTTCATCATCACCGAAAATTAAAGAAAACACATAGTTAAACTTCTTTGGTTCAGCCAAGCTTGAAATCAAGTGCATGGTTTGTATTTTTCACTTGTATTAGATTTAAATGTGTTTATGAACTTTGTTGATAGATTCATGAATTTGATAACTAAGTATTTTGTTAAGTGATTTTTAGTAATTTTAACGTTTAGGGATTAAATTGTTAAAGTAGTGAATTACATGGTATTTTTGTGAAATTCTGCTAATTATGGGCTGTATAGAGACCCTAAGAAATTCGGCTAGCATGGGCGATGATTAAATATGATTTATTTGAAGGTTCCGGGTTTAGGGACTAAATTGAATAAAATGTAAAGTTTAAGGGTAATTTTATAAATTGATAATAAAAGGGCTTTTATGCATGAATGTGATAATTTAAGCTGGTTGAATCGGTTAATTGAATTAAACTTATTGTTTAGATCAAGAAACAAATCCATCGGACAAAGATTGCGAAAAAGCTAAAGTAGCAGAATAGTTGTTAGCCTTATTTTTACAATCGTTTTTGTTTAGGTAAGTTCGTAATTTAGTTAAATCATTTAGAAGTTGTTTTGTTAATTAATGCTTATATATATGTTATGATCGAGATTGTTGGTTAAAATACGAGTAAAACCATAGACGAAAGACGCTATGGCATCATGATTCAAACGTGTAAGACCATAGTTGAAAGACACTATAGCATTAAGTAGAAAATAAATAAGACTGTGGCTGAAAGATGCCATGACAACCTTCGACCATCTATTATTCAAGTATCATGTTTCGGGTGAGATATGTATCATAATTTATGAAATTGAAATGAATGCTTGATTTGTATTTGTTGATGATGAATGTTAATGCCTTGGTGTGATTATATGTTTCCTATGTATATAAACATGCTAACTAGCAATATTTCTGATGTGTTTAGAAATTGTATGATTATATGAGCATATTATAAATGGTGCGTGAATTGTCTAAGTTGATTCTTGTTCGGTAGGATATGTTTAAATTTGTACGAGCTTACTACGCATTGGTTGCTTACGTTGTTTTATTTCCTTATAGATCATTGGAAAGCTTGATCAATTAGAATCAAGTTTGAGCATATACACACTATCCATCCTTGAGCACGGTAGAAGATTTGGTCATTTTTTATGTTGGTTATAAATGGCATGTACTTAGAGCTTTTTAGTTAAATTGTTTATGTTTGTAATGTTTGAAACTTGTTTGGTACAACTTTGTAGTTATGTAAATATGTTTGGTATCTTTGTGACGTGAGTGTCAAGTCTCAATTTTAGACTCATGGATGTGATGGGCTCACATTACCACAAGGCTCAACAACAATATCAAAGGTCAAGCAAATCAAACCAAGATTTGATCAAAAACAAGATTCAAGAACGAATCTTTTTGAGGAAAGGGGGAATGATAAATGCACAGATAGAGTGAAATTTATTAAATTCCATTCACCAAAGCTATTAGTTTTCAAGTTTAGGAAATTAGCAAACTTACGATGACTTTTTGGATGAGATCCAGGAATTTCTAGGTTTAGATGTCTTCATGGTATTTAACGATCTGTCTCTTAGCTTCAAAACGCAATTTGAATCACTCAATTTTGAGTTCGGGAGCTCAAGTTATGATCATTTTAGTGAAGATTGTGCAAGCAGAATTTTTGGACGGAATTATGACAGGGATTACGAGTTTCGGGCTTTTAATTCGCGTTTAAATCATATTGGGTTTGGGTTTTGGACTTAATTTTGATTATATATGAGCTCAATATTTTATTTATTAGCTCTTGTTATTTTATTATTTTATTATTTTATTATTCTGAATTTTTAATAATTATTAAGTAGTTTATGTTATTTAAGAGTTTTACGCCAACAAGAGAGTTTAGTTTAAAACTACTTCTTGTTTAGATTAATTAGAGTTCTAGTATACTTATAAGTTTTATTTAGACTTATTTAGCTAGCCTATATATAGGCATTTGCATTCTACACAAATTATTGAATTCGTTATTATTCAACTTCTCTTTTGAGTCAATAAATTCTCTTTGAGTTTTCTTTTCAAGAATTCCTCTTGAGTTTCTTTTAGAAGAGTTTTAACAATATTTTCAGATTGTGGAGATCATATTCAAACTTTTTCTTGCCAAGTTTTCTTTCTTGGTGGGGAAATTAGAGCCATTTGAAAGGAGTTGTGGATTCTTCTTATTTCCAATGCTTCTTAGGACATCTACACACCATGTTTCTTCTTTTCCGCCTATCTTCCTTATTTTCTTCTTTATTGTGCTATTGTTCTATTTTATTTATCTTAGTTTATTTATTTCAATTGTTTTCCTTCAAGTTTTTTCTAACTTGGATTCATTTGCGTTTTAGGTTATTTCAAAATCTAAATTTCTTTCTAAACGTCTAGAGCCCTAAGTCAAGTCCGCTACTTGAACAAACTTTACGATTCGCTTCCGCATTCACCCACCTCATTCCTTATAATTTGGTATCAGGTTTGGGCATTTTAGGTGTTCCTTTTGTTTTTATAAACTTATTTCCAGGAAACAGACTCAAAAAAATTTTATCTAGAATTTTTTTGGAAAAAATATTTTTCAATGGGTAAATGTTTTTCAAACGACCTAAAATTTTACATATTGTTTCTTAACATTATTTTAGAATATAAAAAAATATTTCCCACGAAAAAAGTGATCGAAAAAGTGCAAAATAGAAAAATAGGAAAAATAAATAAAAAAATTTAATAAATATTATATGGGTTGAATTTAGTGTCGAAAATTTCCAGATCAAATATACATTATTTGAGGGGGCTCCAATTTAAATTTTGTGATTTTTGGAAATTGGAAACACCTCGAACGAAGTTTGTCAAGTTGCTTCGCAATTTTTTGGGTTTTCGGGTTTCAGCAATTTTCATTAACTCTTAGCCTTAGGTTTTCTTTTGTTCTTTCCTTTATTGTTTTTTAAAGAATTCTAACACTTCTTTGTTTCTTGTGTTAGTAGGTTAAAGAATTTTGTACATTCCTTCCTCCGTGCAACATAATTATTTGGTGTCTAGCTGATTTTGGACTCCTAGTGCTACTAGGTTTGCTTTGTTAGTTTGATTTTAATACATTCTGATTAATTGATATAAAAAATTTTAAAAGACTTACAAGATTAATTCTTACCTCATTGAGAATTTTATTTTTATTTTTGAGTGCATAATAGTGAAGTTTGCTTAATTTTTCTTTTCTTGAGTGTTGTGTTCTTTTCAGGCTTTCATAATGATTCGCAATACTATGATTAGGAAGTTGCAAAGGGGTCAGGAGGTTCAAAATGTTCGAGATAAGAAATGTGACACTATTCATAACACAATCAGCAAAAATTTGGAACATCTAAGTACCAAAATTGAATGTCGAAATTGTAATAAAGGAGATAAGATTGATCAGCCTCATCTTCGTGCAAATAATGCTCGACATGTCCTCGTGCAAATGATGAAACTTTGGTTAATAATGACCATTGAAATTTTTTTTAGATAAATCAAAGTTCTCAATTCTAGAATTTCATGAAAAGAATGATCAAGAGACTTATTGTGATAGAAAAGGTGATAATAAATTAGCTTGTCACTTCAAGGGGAAATGACCAAACGAAAAGAGGAATACGATTGAGTTATCACCTTTTGTGCAATGTTATTGGTGTAGTTCAAAAGATTGTAAGGGTTTTTAATGTCCAATTAAATATCCAAATAGAGAGAATATGATTGAGATATCATCTTTTGTGCAATGTTATTGGTATAGTTCAAAAGATCATAAGAGTTTCCAATGTCCAATTAAATATCCAACTAGAGAAGAAAGTAAGTATGAATTTGAACATTTTGTTGACTCATACTTTAGTGGAAAAGAGATTTATGATGGCGAACTTTGTGAACCAGAAAAAGATGATAGTGAAATTTTTTCTTTGAATCTATTGAGTTAGATGAGATAGAAACGTCATGTTCTTTTTTTGAAATGTATTATACTGAATTGAATATTCATAATAATTGTGAGGGGGATATGGGAAGTGACGCAGAATCATGTGAAAAGACCGAGAGAAAAGAGACATTGAGTGATAAAAATCTACTTGATGGTCCAAATTTGGTGAGTGAAAATCCATATGAGATAAAATTGAGGAGTTCTCAAGTGGAAAAAGAATATGCAAAGCAAGAAACTACCCATACAAAAGCGAGGAATGATTATGTTTTAACTAACCATAACTCAAATTTGTTTAGTGGTGTTTCTTTATTACAGGACTTCAAGGATCTGTTCACAGACTTCTAATTATATTACTCTATCATAAATAGACAATTTTACTTATGGGAGAGAGGTAAGTTGAACATTGATAATTCTTCACAAGTGCTACAAGGTAATAAAGGCAAAGGAAACATTAGAAATTAATTTAAGAAGGCATACCTTGAATGTTTTTAATAAGTATGCTACTGATTTTGTTTGTTAAAATATTTCATTACGACATGCTTTCTTATTGGTCAAGTTTCAATAAACAATGTCTGAAAGTTCAATTGATTTTATGGGTTTGTCTAGGTATGCAAAGCTTACCCTTTTTTTTTTTTTGCATTCCACAGGTTTATTAAAGAACCTTATGCATTTGATCTTTGCAACAAAATTTTCTACCTTGGACTTTAAATATGAATTTTTACATAATCTTAACCTTCTTTATTTTATAATTATGTGAAATTCTTGACTCATTGTTGGAAATTCTTATGGATGACCATGTATATTCAAAAAAAGTTACAGGTTATTTTTTACTTCAACACTCATGTGCCTAATATTTCTTTATTTAGTGTTGATGGTTTGTTTTTGAAGGCGAGATACTTGAGCCATGTTAATTTGGGAGATCAAAATCATATATTTGATCCTGAAGATAGTTTTGGCTTACAAGAAAGCTTAGGTAAGTATTTTTTTTCATTTGATTTATTCTAATCCATTTTTGTTTTGTGCAACTAAAGATTCAAGGACGAATCTTCTTAAGGAAGGGGGCAATGATACGAGTCTTAAGGCCCAATTTCAGACCCATGGATGTGATGGGCTCACACTACCTTAAGGTTCAACAACAATGTCAAAGGCCAAACAAATCAAACCAAGATTTGATCAAAGACAAGTTTCGAGGATGAATCTTTTTGAGGAAAAGAGAAATGATAGATGCACGGATGAAGTGAAATTTATTAAATTCTATTCACCAAAGCTGTCAATTTTCAAGTTTGGGAAAATAACAAATTTCAAATAGGGGTGTTTAATCGGTTAATCAACCCAAACTACCATTAACCGAATTAACCGATCCTTTTAAACCCTTAACCACTAACCAAACCAAATTTTTTTCAAAAACAATTAACCAAACCGAACTTTTTCGGTTAATTCGGTTAGTTAACTGAATTTACCGAAATTTATATTTTTTTTATTTTTGGTTAAAACAAGTATAAAACATATAAAAGATTAACCGACTTAATCAACCGATTAATTTATATTTCCAAAAAATTAATCGAACCGACCGAATACTTATATATTATAATATTATTTATTAAATTCGGTTAATTTGGTTAACTAAGCAACTTCGAATCTAATTAACCATTAACCAAACTTCCAAAAAATTATTAACTGACCCCTAACCGAATTAATTCAGTTAACTAACCGATTAACCGAATTCGGTCGGTTAACCGAATTAATTCAGTTTTACCCAAAATTTGCACACCCCTACTTTCAAAAATTTTTTGGATGGGATTCAGGCATCTCTAGGTTAAGATGTCTTCATGACATTTGAAGATCTATCTGTTAGCTTGGAAACTCACTTTGAATCACTCAAATTTGAGTTCAGGAGCTTAAGTTATGTCCATTTTAGTGAAGACTGCGTGAGTAGAATTTTTGAACGGGATTATGATGAGAATTACGAGTTTCAGGCTTTTAATTCAAGTTTAAATCATATTGGGTTTGAGTTTTGGACTTAATTTTTATTATATATTAGCTTAATATTGTATTTTTCGGCTCTTATTATTTATTATTTTATTTTTTCTGAATTTTTAATAATTATTAAGTAGTTTAAGTTATTTAAGAATTTTATGCCAACAAAAGAGTTTAGTTTAAAACTTCTTGTTTAGATTAATTAGAGTTCTAGTATACTTATGAGTTTTATTTAGACTTATTTAGCTAGCCCACATATAGGCATTTTTATTCTACACAAATCATTGAATTCGTTATTATTTAACTTCTCTTTTGAGTCAATAAATTCTTGTTGAAACCACTTTTAAATTTTGCAAAATGGGGATCGACTTTGAAAATGAAAATAGGAGTCACCACCGATCTTTTATTGAGGTGTGATCGGTTCACCATTAAAAAATGATTTTAGGTCTGCGAATTTTGAGAAAACAGGTTCGGGAGTCGGTTACGTACGAGAACGGGTTAGCACCCTCGTGACGCCCAAAATTTGTACCAAATTAATTGTTTAATGTCTTAATGTCGAAATTTTGAAAAGATTTTAAAATACGATCCTTTTATCTTGAATAAAAGAAATTGGCTGATAAAGCTCATTTATTTCAAAAAAAAAATTGTCATACTCAATAAGTTAGAGTGCAACATTTCGAATCCTCGAAGTTAAATTTGACTTTAAAAAACTATGCATTTTGAGAAAGGATATCTGATTATTTGGGCCAAATGAGTAGATCAAAACCCAGTAAGTTAGGGTTCAATTGAAGCCCAGTAAGTTAGGGCACAATTCTCTCGAGAACTTATGATCATCAGGCCTTTTGAAATTTATGAAATAGAATGATTGTTGTGCTTAAAAAAATGATTTTTACACATGTAGCATGATTGAATGGTAATATACAATGTTCAAGATAAATGGTAATCCAAACACACACACTAAAAAAACAAGTAAATAATAGGTAAATGCAAATGGCAATAATAATTTTAATCATATCTTACAAACATCAATATTAACAATTTAAAATCCAATGAATTACTAACCAATTTTCTAAAAGATACATCAAGACAATGAGAGGGAAAAATAATTAATATATCCTATACATAAAAATTATAAAATAAATTAAATACATGATTTCAAAATAAACTCGAGAAATATTAAAAGAATAGTATTTGAAATGAGTTAGGAATAGACTTAAAGTAAGAATATGCCTTTATTAGTTTGACATGATAATACATATAAAAATATAAAAATAATGATACATACATACCAATAAAAAAAGTAAGCAAAGTGCATCAGTAAATTTTAAAAGAAGTTAATTACCTATAAATAAAATAGGTTTGGAAGATATATACAAGTAATTTAAATAAAATTAAAAATAGAAAGAAAATAAGAATAATCTAAATAAAAAATAGGTGATGGATTCGAAATATTAATGCATGATGAATAAAAAAATATTAATAATAGATTAGGATAACAATTTATTATATTTTAAGCTATAATAATAGTAGATTTAAAACTATCCAATTTAAATATTGAACTAATATTTATTTCTCAAAAACAATGCACCAAAATAAGACTTATCATATTAAAAATCAAGTGCTAAACACACTAATTAAATACTAAATTAAAAAAAGATAAAATACACAAATTCAGACTAAATTGATAACTGATTAAACTCTACGGGACTAAAATAGCAATTAAACGCGAAATTTGGATGCTCAAATCCAATCAGTGAAAACGTGGATCTAAATGAAATCAAAACCAAATATGCAGTTCAAATTAAAAAAAAGAATAAAATCAAATTGAAACTATACACAACATCGAGGGACCAAAACAACAAATAAACGCACAGGTTTGGGCATTCAAATCCTACAGTGAAAACGACGTCACTTAACTAAGGACTTGGATGAAATCACAGTTAAATGCACGGTACAAATTAAAAAAGGAAGAAAACTAAATCGAAACAACACCCAGATGAAGAAGGGCACATAGTGCAAATAGACCATAGGGCATAAATGCGCGGATCCTTCCCTCGGGTCGGGTCACCGCGCGAGTCTAGTCCTCAAAATAGCGCCGTTTCAAGGCCACCATATTGGCTCCAAACGACGACGTTTTAACTCACTCAGAAACAAAAAAAACCTAAAACCTAAATCATTTCTCAAAACCTAAAGAAACTCTAAATTTTCTGCGCCGCTTTGGTGAATCGTCACTCTCAAAGCCCTCTGATTCTCGCTTCCACTCCGATGATGGCGGAGAGAGGAAGAATTCGGCCTCCAGGTATGCTCACTCTCTCTAATCCATCTTTTTTTGTTAAGAATCAAACGTCCAAAACACAAAGGAAAGGAAAAGAAACTTAAAAAAAAATAGAACCAAAAACCGAAGCAAAAGTTGAATCACCTTTTGTATTTTTTTTGAAATTTCTCTGATTTTTTTGTATTTAATATGCGTAAGTCGTTTCCAGTGTTTGTATTGGCTTCTTTATAGCCAAAATTACAGAAAATAAAAATGAAAAGAAAATCAAAAGAAAATCCCCCCAAATCCCCTCTGTTGCCCCTTTTCTGTCATTTTTTGCTACTGTGTGTTCTTTGTAGGTTGTTTGTCCTTCTTGTAGGTACGGAGCAGTGGATGTGGAGGCGTGTGAAGGCATCGCATGAGTGTGAGGAGTGGTTCGAAGGTGTGGTGGCGCACGCACGAGAGGGGAGCGTATTGGCTGCAGCATTGGTGCTAAGGCTGAATGCCTAGGGTTTCTACTTGTGGTTAATGCTAGTGGGCTTAGAGTTAGGTGATTGGGCTGATTGGGTTGGGGATATTATTGGTTATTTTGTGTTTGGGCCTTTGGGCCCTTGGCCCCAAGTTTAATGGGTTTTATTTTTATATTTGTAATTTTTGTTTGTGCTTTTGGGCCCGGGCAAATTGGACCTATTACAGCTGCCCCTCTTTGCTCATTGTCGTGTAACGAGAATAGAGCAAAGACTAAAGAGGACCAATTTTCCCTGGTTGTGTTTGGACCCTGGTGCTCTTCTTCTTCGAGTTGCCTCATTTCATCTGACTGCATCTTCAGAGGTATTGGAATTGGTACTTCGATCGACTCCACCGCCACGTCGGGGAGATAGGATTCGTAGCTTGTAGCTTTAAAAAAGATAAAAATTGCTATCTCTAGTCGGCAAGACTTGATGCGATCTGTTCTACTGCAACTTCAGAGAGATAAGATATATTACTTTAACCCGCTCCACTACAACTTCAGGGAGATAGGATTATCGACTTCAATCTACTCCATCGCAACCTTAGGGAGATAAGATTTGCTTCTTTGGTCTGCCCCACTTTGACTTCAGGGAGATAAGACTTGTTTTCTCAGTCTGCTCCACTACAACCTCAGGGAGATAAGACCTGATGCGATCCACTCTACTGCAACTTCAGAGAGATAAGATCTATTACTTTAATCCGCTCCACTAAAACTTCAAGGAGATAGGATTATCGGCTTCAATCTGTTTCCTTACACTTGAAGATAAGATTCGCCGTCTTCGATCTGCTCCGCTACTACTTAGGGAAACAAGATCTGTAATTTCCAACCTATTCTGCTGCTGACCAGGGACAGGACTTGTGGCTTAAATCTGCTTCCTTACACTTGAAGATAAGATTCACCGTCTTCAATCTGCTCTACTACTGCTTAGGGAGACAAGATCTGTAATTTTCAACCTACTCCACTGCTGACCAGGGAGATAGGACTTGTGGCTTAAATCTGCTTCCTTACACTTGAAGATAAGATTTGCCGTCTTCGATCTGCTCCGCTACTGGTTAGGGAGACAAGATTTGTAATTTCCAACCTACTCCACTGCTGACCAGGGAGATAAGACTTGTGGCTTAAATTTGCTTCCTTACACTTGAAGATAAGATTCGCTGTCTTCGATGTGCTCCACTACTACTTAGGGAGACAAGATCTGTAATTTCTAACCTACTCCACTGCTGACCAGGGAGATAAGACTTGCAATCTTCAACCTATTCCACTGCTGGTCAAGGAGCTAGGTTTGTGATTTTACCGATCTGTTCTCTAGGGAACATGACCTGTATAATTCATTTATGAACTTAATTATGCCTAATGATTAGGATGACATGATCAGAATGAATCAAATGCTCCTAACTAGACATGTGTGAATGGTGTTTGCATGAATGCAGAATTTTATTTTATCGAGAATGATCCCGCTTAGGTTGTCATTGCTCGAAGTTTATTAAGGCTTTGTCACTGAAGTGCTATAACACCTTCCTTCTCAACTGGCGTTTTCTGAAGAAACATTTAGCCAGGTTACCCCCCACTGTAAACCTCAAAGTTATATCCACTGGGGCACAAGATTTGTACTATCATTCTCCCACCGTAATCCAATGGTATGACTTTTCCTCAATCCTCTTTTATCACAATTCAAGGATATAGGATCTTAATCTTTCTGGTCCCCTTACACCATTTCCAGGATGTCGTACTAAAGACTCATGTGCAAATAGAGGCTCTCTTCTCCTAGGTAACCTCTTCCTATTGCTTGGTGATCATTGCTTGCTTGTTTATGGCATCTTGTCAATCAATGCATTTGACAACAAAATCCAAAGAGAAAATCTAAATTTAGACTCTTCCTTTTCAAATTTTCAACCTTTAAAATTGGTGTGTTCTAAACAATAGTCCTATTTCAGGTTCCTGTATTATTTAGAAACTTTTCAATGCAAAACTTCCTTTGTGAAATTTTTATTAGTCCATTGATCATTATTCCAATGCAACATGCTTGCAAAAAGGGTTATGACAATGGATAAGAATAAAGTTGGTTCTAAGCATAGCTCAAAATGAATAAATTATCAAAAACAGTAAAGAAGGATAATAAAGAAATTGATTGGGAATATATATCTTGGAAAAGAAAAAGTATTCCAAGAAAAAAAAATTCAATATAAATAATATAAGAATTGGGTGCCCCAAATATCGCAGCTTGAACTTCTCTGTCCAAATTTTCTAAAGAACATTTTGAGTTTGACATGTGTTTAGGAGATCTACAATGCTTTGTCGATGCCCCAAGATGTCACCTACCCTTTCCTGTTGATTCTGGTATAACAAGATTACCACATGCCCCAATCTGAATAAGATTTGAACCGCTCTGATCACTTCATGCCCCCATTCCAATCAATATTTAAGCCGTCCTTTTCAGGTTTTCAACTCAAATCCCCTTTGGCCTAAGGTGCCCTTTGCGGGTTTTCCCCTTAGCCTCTCCATTTTTACTTTCATTTTTCATTTTTTCATTTTTCACATTTTTTTTGAGGAATCAAGGCACCCTTTGCAGGTTTTCACCTTGGTCCTTTCTCCTTCTTAAGGTGAAGTAATGCTTGACTGAATCTGAGTTTGCAGGATTTTGTGAGTTTTTACCATCTATCCTACTCAAGATCAGAGCTCCTCTGAAAAAGACATTTGGTGTCCATTTTCCTCTAAAATCCTTTTGTGTAAGAAGGGTCTTTCTCAACATTAGGTTTCCCTTATAGAATTCTCTGAGGCGAACCTTTTGGTTGTAGGCTCGCGTCATTCGCCTTTGATACATTTGACTGTGCTGCATAGATTTTAGCCTTTTTGTTCTGATCAGATTGGATTCATTCTGCCTCATCCAACTCTTAGCTCAACTAACACCTGGAGAGAAAAGATTTCTACTGTAATGGGTAGAACTACCTCCATCTCTCAAACCAAAGAGAATGGTGTTACTCTGGTAGGAGTCTTGATAGATGTTCAACCAACAAGGAGGGCAAATGGTAATTTCTCATGCCAGTCCTCGTAAGTCTCAGTCATTTTTGCAATTCATTGTCTTGCAATACAGTGACAAACCGTGGTTTCTAATTTTGAATTGATTACAGCTCTCAACTATCGTGTTATCATTTAAGTTCAATGCATTTTCCAATACCATCGGCATATGATGACATTGACGCATGCAGTAGCCTCTATCCATTTGATGAAGTAATTAATGATCTCAATAGTGAAGCAATGCCCATTAGAAGTCTTCGATAATGGTGATGTCCATGCCCCATTTTGCTCAAAATTTGAGTCACCCGTTTCGGGTTTTCAACTCAAAACCTCCTTTGGTCACATAGCGCCCTTTGCGGGTTTTTGCCTTGGCCTCTCCTTTTCTTTTTCCTTTTTTCTTCTCTCTTTTTCATTTTCATTTTGACTTTGATTTTGATTTTTTTTATTTTGATTTTTTTTGAGATTTCTCTGAACCCATAGGATTAGGCAAGTCCTTGCTATCTCTTTTGACCAGAACCAATGTTCTTTCTTGATAAAGTTTCCCACATAAGATCTCTCACTTTCACCTTGTATGCGAAAAACCTTTTTTGGCATCAGATTACCTTCATAGAGCCTTTTGGGGTGCAACTACGACATAAAACTTTGGATCTTGCTCTTTAATCAAAGTAAAATTTAACAACATCTTGAAGGGATAGAAACTCGGCTTCAAATGGGCAAAGCTATGCTGAGTCAACTAGAGAGGCATTACCCCGACAAAGAATTGCATCGCTCATACTGCAAATTTTTGACATTGCGCTGCTGTACAGATTTCATTATCAGCGGTTAACCCGGGCATATCCTGGTATGACCATACAAAGACATCTTTGAACTCTAGAGGTCACTCAACAAGGTGTTGCTTCGTTTTTGAGGTCAGGTCAATTCTAATATTCACCAAGCCTACAATTCCTAATGATTCCTTGTGAGGCAGGGTCTGTCTATCCTCTCGTGCTACCATCCTCAACAAGTCTGGAGATAAGATACAATCCATGTCACTTTCAAAGTCATGTAATCCCTCTAAAAACATATCTCGCTCAAAAGGGATTCTAAAGTCTGTAGCAGTGTCACTCATGTCATTGATATCTGAGGACCCATAGTATGCACCAAAGAATATGCAAAAGAATGTATGAATTCATGAATAATTATTTGTACCATATGATTATGAATGAATGGATAATAATTTGGAAGAAAATTTAAAAGAATGAAAATATTGGCTCAACAATAATTGCAAAGATGTATTTCATTAAAATAACAACGTTCAAACATGAGCCTATTTCACAAAGGAATTTCTATTATTTCTAAGCTAAAAACAACAAAAATGTTCTGAACATTACTCTAGATAAGCTCTAAAAACTACAGGGATTTCTTCCGCAGTCTAATTGCTTAGAACACTCCTAGGGTTATAAGGGCGGATATCTAACAAGGTCCCTTTCCATTTGTGTCTTCAAATATGTCATTGATGTGAACACTCCTCAACTCTGTGCATATGTTTTCCTCCTCTTTAATTTCCTCACAAAGCTTCATCTCCTTGTCGTCCATCATGCCCAAGGTCTTGAATTTCACGCTCTCATGGGTCTCATACCCTTTTTCGTGATGAAACTTACAATCGTTCCTTGTCTTTCCATGGTTTCCTTCTAATCAGAAATAACTAGTCCCCTTCCTGCTCTCATGTCTACCCCATTATCATCATGATCGGGTAGTGGATTTTTTGCGCTAGACGAGTCATCAAATCTGACAACACCCATGTTAATGAGTTTTTCAACCAATTTCTTGAAAGCAATGCAATTCTCTATTGAATGCCCCGTAATTCCTGCATAGTAGTCGCATTGTGCGTTCACGTCATACCATTTGGGGTACGGGGGCTGCACAGGTTTTAAGTAGAAGGGGGCCACCACATATGCATTAAATAGGCTTTGATATAGCTCTTTGTATGACATCGGAATTGGTGTGAACTGAAGCCTTTCTATATTTGTCTTCTTTAAAGGACTCTGAGGTCTGGTGGTTTCTGTCTTTGGCCTACCCACAGTTATTTGCTTTGAGTGGCCCTTGTTATACCTGCCTACATTATCCCATTTATTTCCCTTCCTTCTTGGGGCCTTTGTAGTATCTAGGTACTCCACCCTCACCTGCTTTGTTTCAGCTGGGTTATCAAGAGCAACAGGAAAATTGTTCCTCAAATTGGATCTTATCAAACAATTCACTAGTCTCGATGTACCAGTCTGATAATGTTGGGATTTGATAGTAACTAGTGCCCCGTGTGAACGCCCATCTGGCTGGATCTGTGTACTTATCGGAGTACAATCTAGGGAATAGGCAAGATCCTCAGTATTAACCCCAAAGTGGACCACTGGGTCTTTCCTTTTTTCTAACTCTCCAGCTAACAATCGGTTGAACTGACTCGTCATAGTGCTCTGTAATTCTAGCATCTGACCTCTCATTTCCTGTTGAAATTCGATCAAATGCTCCCGCATCTGTATCTGCATTCGCTCTAATTTTTCCAACCTTTGGTCCATTTCTCTAATCTTTGCTTGGATACCGTAAGGGTGTTAGGTTGACTAGCTGAAATAAACTTATTCAATTAGACTCTTTGAATGGATTTTAATGCATGTAATGTCATGTAATGCAAATGCAAATGCATGAAATGAATGCCTAAAGAGACTTTGATTTTGATTCAATTACATTTAGAAAACTTCACTAGAAGAAAAATTCCTTTACATAAAGCAGAGGCATGTACGGCTTCGCCCTTATATTCCAAGAGACAATATCGATCTTTTCCTTCATTCGCACGTTTGAGGTAATCTCGCCAATAGATGCCATTGCTAGCTCCTTTTCTTGATCTTGGTCGCGATCCACCATCTACCCGTCTTCATAAGGCTTGTCAACTTCTTTAAGGGGTTGGAACGTCGAAGGCTCTTAGACGATTGCCTTGAATCCTCAGGCCATGAAGCAAGGTCACGAACTCTTCCATCGCTCTTCTTGTGTTTCTCAGAATATATTCAGACAGCCGTATTGTTTTCCACTTTATCAAGGAATCTTTATTTCATGACAAGCTTTCTAATTTAGTAATTGGATCTGGATCAATATCTCTTTCCTAAGATGCAAATGCAATGCAATCACAACAAGAGGGGTTAGTTCAAAATAGAAGCAAACAAGGAAAACAAAAGTACCTAGTCGGGTAACCGCTAGGGATTTGGTGGGGCTCTACCTAAGATAGGTTCCTAAGGTCTTCTACATGTAGTTTGGCTCTAAAGTCTAGGTACCCGAACCAGCAAATTCCTCGATCTTCACCCATTATAGGCTCATACAGACCAAGTTCGGTTCAGGAGAATACATTTCCCTATGGCTGCATGGAGATGAAAATCTCACGAAGACATAGGTATGGATGTATTCCGAAAGTGATCCACTATCCTGCACGAAGGTGAAAACCTCACGAAGGTGTAGCTTTTCACTCCCACTTAAAAGGGTAAGACTAAATAGTCTTTATGCAGTATGATGCGAATACCAAGAAAGCAAAGAAACAATCAAATAAAAAAACTTCAAATCATACCATCAAAAGCAAAGAAAGGATCGTAATTTTCAATTTTTGATGATAAAACAGAAAACAATCAATTTTATGGATTGACTCTCTATGGTCCCTAGTGGAGTCGCCAAGCTGTCGAAACCACTTTTAAAATTTGCAAAATGGGCATCGACTTTGAAAATGAAAATAGGAGTCACCACCGATCTTTTATTAAGGTGTGATCGGTTCACCATTAAGAAATGATTTTAGGTCTTCGAATTTTGAGAAAATAGGTTCGGGAGTCGGTTACGTACGAGAACGGGTTAGCACCCTCGTGACGCCCAAAATTGGTACCGAATTGATTGTTTAATGTCTTAATGTCGAAATTTTGAAAAGATTTTAAAATACGATCCTTTTATCTTGAATAAAATGAATTGGCTGATAAAGCTCATTTATTTCAAAAAAATAAATTGTCATACTCAATAAGTTAGAGTGCAACATTTCGAATCCTCGAAGTTAAATTAAACTTTAAAAAACTATGCATTTTGAGAAGGATATCTGATTATTTGGGCCAAATGAGTAGATCAAAACCCAGTAAGTTAGGGTTCGATTTCACCAAATTCCTAAATATCGAATATTGCCTTTATTTTAAAATCTAGATAGCAAAATGCCATATCGAGTTAGTTAGGATCCGACATTTTGTAATCTTAAATGCTTCATTTTAAAATTGTGGCTTTAATAAAATGAACACTTGATTATCTAAATTCATTGAGATGAATTGAAGCTCAGTAAGTTAGGGCACAATTCTCTCGAGAACTTATGATCATCAGGCCTTTTGAAAATTATGAAATAGAATGATTGTTGTGCTTAGAAAAACGATTTTTACACATGTAGCATGATTGAATGGTAATATACAATGTTCAAGATAAATGGTAATCCAAACACACACACTAAAAAAACAAGTAAATAATAGGTAAATGCAAATGGCAATAATAATTTTAATCATATCTTACAAACATCAATATTAACAATTTAAAATCCAATGAATTACTAACAAATTTTCTAAAAGATACATCAAGACAATGAGAGGGAAAAATAATTAATATATCCTATATATAAAAATTATAAAATAAATTAAATACATGATTTCAAAATAAACTCGAGAAATATTAAAAGAATAGTATTTGAAATAAGTTAGGAATAGACTTAAAGTAAGCAATATGCCTTTATTAGTTTGACATGATAATACATATAAAAATATAAAAATAATGATACATACATACCAATAAAAAAAAGTAAGCAAAGTGCATCAGTAAATTTTAAAAGAAGTTAATTACCTATAAATAAAATAGGTTTGGAAGATATATACAAGTAATTTAAATAACATTAAAAATAGAAAGAAAATAAGAATAATCTAAATAAAAAATAGGTGATGGATTCGAAATATTAATGCATGATGAATAAAAAAATATTAATAATAGATTAGGATAACAATTTATTATATTTTAATCTATAATAATAGTCGATTTAAAACTATCCAATTTAAATATTGAACTAATATTTATTTATCAAAAACAGTGCACCAAAATAAGACTTATCATATTAAAAATCATGTGCTAAACACACTAATTAAATACTAAATTTAAAAAGATAAAATACACAAATTCAGACTAAATTGATAACTGATTAAACTCTATGGGACTAAAATAGCAATTAAACGCGAAATTTGGATGCTCAAATCCAATCAGTGAAAATGTGGATCTAAATGAAATCAAAACCAAATATGCAGTTCAAATTAAAAAAAGAATAAAATCAAATTGAAACTATACACAACATCGAGGGACCAAAACAACAAATAAATGCATAGGTCTGGGCATTCAAATCCTGCAGTGAAAACGACGTCACTTAACTAAGGACTTGGATGAAATCGCAGTTAAATGCATGGTACAAATTAAAAAAGGAAGAAAACTGAATCGAAACAACACCCAGATGAAGAAGGGCACATAGTGCAAATAGACCATAGGGCATAAATGCGCGGATCCTTCCCTCGGGTCGCATCACTGCGCGGGTCTGGTCCTCAAAATAGAGCCGTTTCAAGGCCACCATATTGGCTCCAAACGACGACGTTTTAACTCACTCAGAAACAAACAAAAACCTAAAGCCTAAATCATTTCTCAAAACCTAAAGAAACTCTAAAGTTTCTACGTCGCTTTGGTGAATCCTCACTCTCAAGGCCCTCTGATTCTCACTTCCACTCCGATGATGGCGGAGAGAGGAAGAATTCGGCCTCCAGGTACGCTCACTCTCTCTAATCCCTCTTTTTTTTTAAGAATCAAACGTCCAAAACACAAAGGAAAGAAAAAGAAACTTAAAAAAACAGAACCAAAAATTGAAGCAAAAGTTGAATCACCTTTTTTATTTTTTTGAAATTTCTCTGAGTTTTTTTTGTATTTAATATGCGTAAGTCATTTACAATATTTGTATTGGCTTATTTATAGCCAGAATTACAGAAAATAAAAATGAAAAGAAAATCAAAAGAAAATCCCCCCAAATCCCCTCTGTTGTCCCTTTTCTGTCATTTTTTGCTGTTGTGTGTTCGTTGCAGGTTGTTTGTCCTTATTGCAGGTACGGAGCAGTGGATGTGGAGGCGTGTGAAGGCATCGTGCGAGTGTGAGGAGTGGTTCGAAGGTGTGGTGCACGCACCAGAGGGGAGCGTGCTGGCTGTGGTGCTGGTGCTAGAGCTGAATGCCTAGGGTTTCTGCTTGTGGTTAAGGCTAGTGGGCTTGGGGTTAGGTGATTGGGCTGATTGGGTTGGGGATATTTTTGGTTATTTTGTGTGTGGGCCATTGGGCCATTGGGCCCGAGTTTAATGGGTTTGGTTTTTATATTTGTAATTTTTGTTTGTGCTTTTGTGCCCGGGCAAATTGGACCTATTACAATTCTCTTTGAGTTTTCTTTTCAAGAATTCCTCTTGAGTTTCTTTTAGAAGAGTTTTAACAATCTTTTCAGATTGTGGAGATCATCTTCAAACTTTTTCTTGCCAAGTTTTCTTTCTTGGAGGGGAAATTAGAGCCGTTTGAAGGGAGTTGTGGATTCTTCTTATTTCCAATGCTTCTTAGGACATTTACACACCATGTTTCTTCTTTTCCACCTATCTTCCTTATTTTCTTCTTTGTTGTTCTATTTTTTTGTTTTACTTATCTTAGTTTATTTATTTTAATTGTTTTCCTTCAAGTTTCTTTCAGACTTGGACTCGTTTGTGTTTCAGGTTGTTTCAAAATCCAAGTCAAATTCGCGACTGCTTGAACAAACTTTATGATCCGCTTCCCCATTCATCCGGCTCATTCTTTATCACTTTGGCTTAAGTTTGTGACTGTAAATGCATTTGGTATTTTGGTTTATGCCTTATAATGATAAATTGAAATGTGGTTATATGGATGTGATGAAATGAAAGATTTGTGTATGCTAAGTACATGTTTAAGGTATTAGTTTGAGATTATAGATTGTGTATTTGTTGGATGTTTAAATTGTGGTACCAATGATGATACATTGGTTAGGCGTTTAGGTTAATTGTTTTGGTATGTTTTAGGCTTGATTGAATGTATTTTGAGGGTTTTATGAATGGTTGAAATTAGTTTGGCTTGACACCTAAGAAATGTGCATTGTTTTGGCTCGTTTTGAAAGTACAGGCTGTCACACAACCGTGTGTCTTATTGATTTTTAAGTGTAGGATTTTTTATACGGCGTTAGGCTGTTACACGGCCAGGAGACACGTTCGTGTGACCCTATTTTGAATACTTACACAGTCTAGCACACGGTTTGCGACAAGGCTGTGTGACCTTATTTCGATTTACACATGGGCTAAGGCACAACCGTGTGACCTGTATTTCGAATTGTACACTGTTTGGCCACACAACCATGTTTCTGAGCCATACAGTTTGGGCCCTGTCACATGACCTTGTGACTCCTATTTCTAAAATTTTTAAAATTTTCAATATTTTTTCTGTTTTGATTTAAATTAGTCATTGATTGTTCCTAAACTATTTTTAAATAAATAAAATAACAATGTTGAAATTTAATTTCAATACTTTGAATTTGTTAAGAAAATGAGTGTAGTAATCTGATTTAAAAATATATATATTACTAAAATATTACCAATATGGTTGTGGAAATAAAAACATGAATTTTTTTTAAAGTTTGATAAAGTAAATAATAATTATGCATATTGATTTTCAATATTATTATATGTTATATTTTTAAATCATAATTTTAGTAATCTATTAGTTATGAAATTAATTTTAATACAATGTATAATTATTAATAAATAATAGATAATATATTGTGGTTGATTTACAGATACATGCTGAAAAAAGTTTGGCCATTTATGCTGTTTTTTTTTTAAATTTATCGATATATATTATTTTTGGAGAGAGAAAATGAAAATGCGTTCTGTAGGGTACGTCCTCACGATGCATCTTTAGTCACACAGCTGAAAACATGTCCTATTATTCCCGTTTCCACTAAAACTAATAATTTGTGTTATTTGGTTAGATGGTTAAATGTTAGTGTTTTTTCCTTGAGTCTCGGGTTCGGTTCTTCTCTTTCACATTTGTATTTTTTATTTCATGTTGTCTCAAACTTTTGTTTTTTAATTAATATTTTTAACATATTAACTCTTTTGGTTAGATGGTTAGATAATTATAATTTCATCTTTGAATTTCAAGTTCAATTATTCTTATAAGCATTTTAATATGTATTTTTATTTCATGTTGTTTCAAGCTTTTTTTAATTAATATTTATAATTAATAAATTTATTGTTTTCAATTTTTTATTTTTAATTAATAACTCTTTTATTTATAAAATCAAATAATTATTGCAAATATCATTACTTTTAGTAAATATAATTTTTATATGTGTAATATTTATTTTTCAATCCATATTAAAAATCACCATGCCCACAATATAGGTGGAAAAAAATTGACATATAAATATTATATATAAACAAAAAATATATCAAAATAATTAGATGATGCTTTTTTTAAATAATTACATATTTATTATTTGATTTTATAAATAAAAGAGTTATTAATTAAAAAACTTGAAAATAACATATTTATTAATTATAAATATTAATTAAAAATAAAAATAAGAAAGTTTTAAACAAATGAAATAAAAAATACAAAAAAAAACTTACAAGAGGAGTCGAACCTAGGACTTAAAGATAAAATTATAATTATCTAACCATCTAATCAGAAAAGATAATGTATTAAAAATATAAATAAAAAATAAAAAAGCTTAAAAAAATATGAAATAAAAAATACAAATGTGAATAAGAGAGTAATCAAGTATGAGACTCAAGGACAAAAACATTAACATTTAACCATTTGACCAAAAAAGTTAATTTATTTTTTTTTTGTGAAAACGTGTCCTACAGAGAACGTTCTCATTTTATCGACAATTTTTTTTTTTAAAAAAACAGCATAGATGGACATTTTTTTCAATATATATGTAAATCAAACAAAATGTTGTATTTAAATTTCTATTAAAAGTTATAAAATTTAAATTTTTTTTTTGGAAAAAGGAAAGAACTAAAATTAAATCCAAACGGTGTGCATGTAATATGGTTTGAAAAGATGAATTAAAGAAATTAAGACTTAAAAGATATTTCAGATAGATTCCTTTGAAAGGTTAGTCTTCAACAAAATTAAGTAAATTTCGTGAAATTTTAGAAAGAGATCTTTTAGAGGAGTTGTAACCTTTCATTCCTAAAAAATAAGAAAAAAACCCGGAAAAAAACTATTTATTGTCTCATAATAAGAAACAACCAAACAAAAAATTAGTCTTACGGATCTAAAAAGTTAACAAAATTTTTCAAAAAAAAAAGTATATTTTTTCGCTCAATTGGGTACTTAAACTTTTAAAATGCATCAAAAAGGTCCTTGAACTTAAAAAAAAAAGAAAAAGCAATTAAGCCCATGTTTTTTTTCACTCAATTGGATACTTAAACTTTCAAAATGCATCAAAAAGGTCCTCAAACTTTTTAAACAAAAAGCAATTAAGCCCCTACTTTTTTTTGCACTCAATTGAGTACTTGAAGTATCAAAATGTATCAAAAAAGCCCTTTGACCATTAACTTTAAAAGTTGACTGTAAAGTTAACTTCCCCTATATTTTTCCAATTAAAGCTACCCTGTGTCACAACTACAGCATGACATGTGGCAAAAAAATTATAAAAAATAAAAATAAATAAAAAATAAAAATTATTAAACTTTAATAAAAATATAAAAATATTTAAAATTTATTAAAAATTAAAAAAATATAAAATTATAAAAAGGCTTTTTAACTATTAACTTTAACCATTGACCGTTAAAGTTAATAACCCTCATTTTTTTCCAGTTAAAGCCATCTTGTATCACAACACAACATGACATGTGGAAAAAAATGATAAAAAATAAAAATTAATAAAAGTTATAGAAAATTTATAAAATGCTTCTTTTGGTATGATAATTTTTATAATTTTTTTTATAATTTTCTTACTACTTTATAAAATTTTATAATTTTATAATTTTTAATAGATTTTTAATATTTTTTATATTTTTCATTAAAATTTAATAATTTTTATCTTTTATCTTTTTTTTGCCACGTGTCAGACTGTGGTTGTGACAAGTGGTGGCTTTAATTGTAAAAATTAGAGACAATTAACTTTAACATTCAATTGTTAAGGTTAACGGTCAAATAGCCTTTTGATGCATTTTGGTAGTTCAAACATTCAATTGAGTGCAAAAAAAAAAAGAACAAGCAAGAGCTTAATTGCTTTTTTCGAAAAAGTTTGAGGACTTTTTTTTATGCATTTTGAAAGTTCAAATACCCAAATCAATGCAAAAAAAAAACAAGAGCTTAATTTTTTTTTTTGGAAAAAGTTTGATAGCTTTTTACACTCTTAAGCCAAAAAAAAAATATAACCATTAATTTAAATGTTTATTGATTGAGTTTTTAGACTTCACACATATGATTAAGGATACAAGTGTGGGGTATAGTAACATATTAAAAAATATAAATATTTATAGTATATATCAATTTTTTAAAATTGTTTATGGAATAAAAAAAATACATTACCAATATAAAAAATACTAATCCGTATATTAATTCTACAATTTTGGTCTTATAAAAGAACTGTTACCTTTCATTTATGCAAAATAGAAAGAATCAATAATTAAAAGTTTGTAAAATTGAAAAAAAAAAACTTTGAGAGATTGGCCTACTATTTGGTAATAATGTGAAGAATTGTTTTACACGAGTTGTTTACTTGATTACGCACCAGTGTAGGTAGGTTGTTGAAAATTAGGATGACGCAATTGATTGGTTTTATTTTAATTATGTTTTCGACTGGTAATATTTTTGAAAATCTACAATTAAATATGTATTTATTGTACATTTTTTTAAGAGAGAAATTTCTTAATTTATTTCATGAATAAAATTATACGATTTGGGAAAAATAATAAACATACATTGTAGGCGGTGAAGGATAAGTTCTATCAACATAAAAAAAACTTCGACCTCAGTATCAGTAGAACATTATGACATGTTGACAAATAGCTTTGTCATAACTTATTAGAGTGATTGCGAACACTTAATATGATAAAAATCAACCTCGGATAGTCTAAAATAAAGGGTAAAAATTAACAATAAATTGAATATACACTAAATTGAAGAGGACAACAACAAATAAATTGTACATTCTTAATCAAATTGAAGAGGACAACAACAAATAAATTGTACATTCTTAATGTCGAAACCATTTTTTTTTTGTAAAAGGTTGTCGACTTTAATTTTGAAAATGAAAACGAACACGTGAGTCGCCACCAATCCTTTTTATTTAGGTGTGATCGGATCACCTCATAATTTAATCATTTTAATAAAAGTTTAAATTTACTAAAATGATAATTTTCGGTCTACAAAATCTAGAGAACGGGTTCGGGAGTTGGTTACGCACGAGGAAGGATTAGAATCCTCGATACGCCCAAAATTGGTACCTAGTTGATTACTTAATGTCTTGGTGTTGATGACTAAAAACTCGAAAAGAATTTAAAATACGATCCCTCTTTATATTGTGTTATTTTAAAATTTCTCGAATAAATCAAAATGTGTAAAATGCCTCATTATCTCGAAGTAACAAGATATCACATCCCGTAAGTTAGGACACAACACCTCGTATTTTTGAGAATAAGATTGCCTTTTATTTTTTATTTAAACCTCATTTATTTTAATTTTAAAAGGATATTCGGTTATTTAGGTTCAACGTGAGAAAAATTGAAACCCAGTAAGTTAGGGCACGACTTCTCGAATTTCCAAATACGAAATATGCCTTTATTTTTTAAAATTTTCTTTTTTTTACGAATTTGGGTAAAAATTAATGTAATATTAAAATGATATAAATTTAGTATATTTGATTATGGTAAAAAAAGCGGCTAAAACGTAAAAAAATGTCATATTTAATGAATAACGATAATGCAATGTAATTTGTAGTAATACAATAAAGCATAAAAAAATAATAACAATAGATCATGATACCAATATGTATAATAAGATAATAATAATAATAATAATAATAATAATAATAATAATAATAATAATATCTAAATTTTGAAATATTGGAAGTAGCAAATAAATAAAAGAACAAATAAAAGACACAATAAAAGAAAAGAAATAAAAAAGAAGCCGATTATAAAAATAAAATAAAAGAAATGTTAAGTAAATAAATAAATAAATAAATGAACATCAATAAGACATTTGATTAAAAAAATTTGAAACTAAATAAAGAAACAAATAAAATAAATGAAACAGTTCTTGAGAAAAAAACAAGTTAAAGAAGCAATTTGTGAATAAATGATAATAATAAAAATAACAGAAGATAAAAAACGAAATAGATAAAATATGTATACATAATGTTAAGTTTAAATATTTTAAGAGTAAAAAAAAATAGATAAAATAATACCTAATATTAAATTCAAATATTTTAAAAGTAAGAGAATGATAAATACATGAATGAATTGATAAATCAAATATAAATAATCAAATTAATCAAACAAGAATTAAATTGAAATCAAAACATAATTTAAAGGGAAAAAACAGAATAAAATAAAGCAAAGGATCAAAATATAACGCGCGCATGATATGGGGGACCAAATGGGAAATATTCCCTGCCCTCCAAAATGCATCGTTCCAAAAGGACCAAATTGAAGCAAAAATAAAATGCATGGCGAAATTAAAAGAGAATAAAAAGTGAATAGGACCGATTTGAAGCGCGCTGTACAATCGGAAGGTCTATTTGCGCAAATAGCCCATCAGTAAAAAATGAGCAGATCCCCTGGAGCGGGTCAGGTCGTGCGGGGATAGATGCTAAAATGACGCCGTTTTGGCGCCTGAAACTAGGGCCCAAAACGACGTCGTATGGTCTCTCTATAAATACCAAAAATTTAACCAAAAAAATCATTCTTTCAGCCTTTAAAAAAAACCTCTTTATTCTCCTTTCTCTCTCTAGGCTAACCTAGAAATTAACCAAGAAGGCCACAGGCGGTCAGTCGCCGCACCACCGCACCGCCGCCGTGGCCGGTGGCTGGCGGCGGGCAAAATGAGCTTTTTAGCCTCGTTTTCAATGATTTGAAAGCCAACCCCCAAAAAATCAAAAGAAAAGGTCCCTCATCCTCCCTTTTAGGTCCGATTTCGACGACAGAGGAGAGACATTCGACGACGAGCCCGCGGGACGATTCCGGTAAGGTTTTTATTCTTCTTTCTTTTTATTTTCGTAGATAAAATAAATAAAAAAATATAATAAAACTTAAATGTAAAAAAAATAAACAGAAATATCAAACGAATATCACCTTCTTAAAAATATAAGTTCAAATCTTTGATTTTTTTGTATTCAATCTTTTTTTTTGTATTCGATTTTTTTATTACATTGAATTTGTGGCTTTTATAGCCAAACGCTTTACACTGTTTGTCTCCATTTCTGCCACTGTTTCTCTGCTGTTTCTTTTGGTTTGTTTGCAGGTTTTAGCGAGGTCAACGGATATGAAGCTTTCTATTTTGGTGCAAGGTGGCCAGTCCTCGGGCGGCTCAAAGGCTAAGGCTAGGGTTTCTTTTTTTGATTTACTGAAAATGTGTAAAGTTTTGGGCCATTTGGGCCTTGTTATTTTGGGTTTGTAATTAATGATGATTTTTGTTTGTAAATCAGACTCGGGCTAAATTGGGCCTCTATAGCTGTCCCTCTTTGCTTATTGTCGTGTAACGAGAATGGAGCAAAGACCTTAAGGAGGACCAATTTTTCTTGGTCTTGTAAAATCTTGACTTCTTTGGGTGTTTTCAATTCTCCAAGTAGCCTCCTTCCAGTCCACTGTCTTGTTGCTTCAATCCACACCACTACACTTCAGAGAGATGTGACTTGTAGCTTTACTCTTCCTTATCGTAACTTCAGGGGGACAAGGTTTGTGGTTTTAGTATGTTCCACTGCAACTTCAGGGAGATAAGACTTGTCATGGTAGATTTAATCTGACCTACTACAACTTCAGAGGTATAGGATTCATCGTTTTAATCTGCTCCACTGCAACTTCAAGGAGATAGGATTAGTAACTTCAACCTGCTCTACTGCAACTTCAGGGAGATAAGGTTTGTTACTTTAACCTGCTCTACTACAACTTCAGAGAGATAAGGTTCGTGGCTTTGATCTGCTCCATTGCAACTTCAGGGAGATAAGACTTGTCATGGTAGATTTAATCCGACCTACTGCAACTTCAGAGGTAAATGATTCATCGTTTTAATCCGCTCCACTGCAACTTCAGGGAGATAGGATTAGTAGCTTCAACCTGCTCCACTGCAACTTCAGGGAGTTAAGGTTTGTTATTTTAACCTACTCTACTGCAACTTCAGAGAGATAAGGTTCTTGGCTTTGATCTGCTCTACTGCAACTTCAGGGAGATAAGATTTGTAGGCGGTCTTCAATCTGCTCCACTACAACTTCAGGGAGATAAGATTGATTTATTTTTAACCTACTCCACTGCAACTTCAGGGAGATAAGGTTTGATATGGTCTTCAATCTGTTCCACAGCGACTTTAGGGAAATAAGATTTACTATTTTCAGTCTGTTTTACTGCAACTTTAGGGTTAATCTGACCTACTGCAACTTTAGAGGTATATGATTAATCGTTTTAATCCACTCCACTCTAACTACAGGGAGATAGGATTAGTAGCTTCAACCTGCTCTACTGCAACTTCAGGGAGATAAGATTTGTCATGATGACTTCAATCCATCCTACTGCAACTTCAAGGGTATAGAATTTGTTGTTTCACTGATCTATCCTCTGGGAACATGACCTGTAGAATCCATTTTATGGGCCTATTTGTGCCTAGTGATTAGGATGTCATGATCAGAATGAATCAAATGCTCCTCATTTTTCGAGAATGATCCCTCTTTAATGCTTAGGTTGTCATTACTCGTTGTTCATCAAGGTTTTATCACTGAGGCATTACCCTGCCTTCTTGTTCATATGGTATCTTGGACAGAAAATCCAAAGAACTAGCCATAATTTAGACCATTTTTTCTGAAATGTTTCCAACCCTTAGGTTTGGTTAACTCTAAATAATAGTTCTGTTTCAGGTCTTTGTACTATTTAGAAGCTTTTGGAGTAATATGCAGAACTCCTTTTACTTGAATATTATCAATCCATTAATCGTTATTTTAATGAAAAATGCTTGAAAAAGATTATCACAATGAACAAGATAAAATTTTATTGAGAGCAAAACTCGAAATGAATAAATTAATCAATATAGCAAATTTTGCTAAGATACGAAATGAATAAGATGAAAACAAGTGCCCCAGATATCGCAGCATGAGCTTCTCTGCACAAAACTTCTCGAGGACCTTTTAAACTTGATACGTGTTTAGAAGTCCTAGAAGACTTTGTTGATGCCACAAGATGTAGCAATCCTCCTTCTTGTTAATTCAGAGAGGACAAGACTACCACATGCCCCACCTTTGATTAAAAATTTTGAATTGCCCATTCTTGGATTTTCAACTCAAAACTCATTTGGTCTCAAGGTACCCTTTGTGGGTTTTCACCTTGGCATCTCTTTTTTTTTTATTTTCTCCACCTTGGCCTCTCCTTTTTTTCTTTCTTTTCTCTTTTTTTTTATGAAATATTTTTTTGATTGAATCTGAACTCATAGGATTAGGCAGATTCTTGCCATTTATCCTAGTCAATATCGACGCTTTTCCAGATAAGGCCTTCCACATAAAGTCCTTCCCAGTTTGACATCTACTTTATTCTGAAGTCTTTTTGTAGGGGAAGGATCTTCTTCCATACTAGGTCTTCCTCATGGAATTCTTTGGGGTGAACTTTTTGGTGTGCTCGTATCCTTTGTTTTTGGTATGTTTGACCATGACGGATAACTTTGAACCTTTCTCTTCAATCAGAATTGGATCCAAAAAACTTTGAGAGAAGGAATCTCGACTTCGATGGGAAAAACCGCGATAAGCCAAAGTGAAAGGCATTGCCCGGTAAATTTTTTTTACCGCGCCATTTATTTTGGGGCAGTATGGTATTAATCTTGAACAGACTGCAAATTTTTGATATCGTGCTGTTGTTCAAATTTAGTGCATTGTCAGATATGATCCTTTTGGCATTCCATATTGACATATGATTTTATCAAGAATTTACTGACTGTCGACTTTATGACATTGGCATATGAAGCAGCTTCCACCCACTTAGTGAAGT
Source organism: Gossypium hirsutum (assembly GCF_007990345.1). Taxonomy (NCBI): domain Eukaryota; kingdom Viridiplantae; phylum Streptophyta; class Magnoliopsida; order Malvales; family Malvaceae; genus Gossypium; species Gossypium hirsutum. Next base: position 45,200,581 of record NC_053441.1, on the reverse strand, counting down.
AATCAACGACCACAAAGATGAATCGATGACCGTTAGAAGTTTTTGGTGAGATCGGCCCAATGACATCCATGCTCCACATAGAGAAAAGCTATGGATTCCATTGATTCTTTGTAAGGTAGGATTTGTTTCTTATCTTATTCTACCATCATTAACAAATTAGGAGATAAGCTACAGTCTCGGTCATCTTCAAAGTCCTGTGGTTCCTCTGGACGTATATCTTACTCAAAAGGAGATTCTGAGTCAATAGCAGTGTTATTCATATCATTGATATCTAGAGACCTGTTATAAGGACGAAAGAAGATCCAAAGAACAAAAGAATTGAAGAATATTTATCTATATAGTATGATTATGAATGAAAGGGAAACAAAAAAAGAATATTTGTTCGAAGTGAGAAACAAAGATGTATTTTATTGAAATAAAGATATTGGAAATAAGCCTATCTCACAAAAGGATTCTTATTGCTCCTAGGCTTAGAGCAATAAGCGTGTTTTGGACATTACTTTGGATCAGCTCTTAAAAATACAGGGATCTCTTCCACAGCCCTATTATTCAAAACACTCCCAAGTGTGTAAAGCAGATGCCTCATAAATTCTCTTCCCCGGCTCTCTCTTCGGATACCACATTAACGTTCAAATTCCCCAACATTTTTTTCGAGCCTTTGACTTCTTCAAGGAACTCCAAATCTTTATTATCGATTAGTACGCACTCCTGGATTTCATGGCCTTCTTCAGCATGGAACTCACAGTAGCTCCTCATCCTTTTTGGTCTATTCTCTGAATTCTGAATAATTAATCCTATGTCTATCATTTGTTTCAAAACCCATTTCAGTGGGGTTTTTACTTCTGCAACATTGGTTTTGGTTCTCTTTCCTCCATTCTCAATTATCGCGTTTACCCTTGGGTCTGGATGACTGGGTAACGAATTTCCTGCCACATTAGGTCCTGATGGATCGTTAAACTTCACGATACCCATCTTGATGAACCTTTCAACTAACTTTTTAAATGTAGTGCAGTTTTCAATTGAGTACCCTGTTATTCCCGTGTGGTATTCGCATTAGGCATTCACATCATACCATTTCGGGAACAGAGGTTGCGCGGGTTCTGAATAGAACTGTAATGGCCTAAATTCAAGGTTATCGAAATAGTGATTTCGTAGCCACAAATTCGATTTAAAAATAAATTTATTTTAATATTTTTGCATGAATATTGATATGATAGGAAAATTGTATGAAAGTATAGATAAAAGAATTTTACTGATTTAGTGGTTAGTTAGAAAAAGAAATTATTGAAGAAATTGGGTAAAAACAAGGTATTGAGACCTCAATCTCGTAAAATAGAGTCAGAAATATTTTTATAAATATTTATGAAGTGTTAGTAATATGGTATTAAAATTTCGTTAGAAAATTTTAATATTTGGGTAGTCAATTAAGTGAAAAAGACTAAATTGAAAATGTGTAAAAGTTACTAGAAGGATTAAATAGGTCAATTGTTAAATGAGGAGGGACATAAATTGAAAATAAGCCGAAAAGGAGATATTTTGGGCGGCATAAGCTGAGAAAAATCAGGAGAATTGGTGAAATAAGGGTAAAATGGGAAAATAACAAATTTTATTAACATAAAAATGGGACCAAATTGGAATATCTAGAATTCTCTTTATTTTTCTGCATTCTCATCAGCCAAAAATGTCCTAAGGGTTTATTCAAGCTCGTTCTTCATAATTTTTGCACCAAGTGAGTTAATCATTACCTTTTTCTTGTAATTTTTGTGTTTCTAAGACTTTTACAACTAGGTCCTATTACTAAATTCATTAGTTTTTGATTTTATGAATGAAATTGAAAGTTTCTATGAATATGTGCTGGAATTTTATGATGAAATAACACGAAATTGAAGCTTTAATTTGTTTATGAGATGATTTTATTAGGTAATTTCAATAGAAATTGATTTGTAGGACCTAATTGTGAAAAGGTTTGAAATTAAAGTCTAGTGCTAAAATTCTGATTTCCAAAGGTTATAAAATAGTTTAAAGTGATATAATAAAGTTTTAATTGAGAAAAATCAGCTCAATTGAGAGGTTAATTAAGCAGGGATGAAATCATCATTTATTGAAAGCCTAGGGGAAAAATGGTAATTAACATCATGAACTAAAACAATTTTGGACAGCAGCAGTAGGTTAACTTTGAAAAATCACCAAAAATTGTAGAGATCGAATTAGAGGATGAATAAAATATGAAATTAAATCTTATTGAGTCTAGTTTCTTATAAAAGAAACGGTGTAAGCAATGGAATTGTAAATCATGAGATATAATAGATTTTGTGAGACAAGATCAGAATGAATTCGGGTTCCCCTGTTCTTACTTTGGAAAATCATGAAAAATTGTAAAAAAATTATTATGAGTTATAATTTATATTCTTAGAATCTTTAATTAGTCTATTTTCAAAAAAAAAAAAAACAATTGGAAACATCATCCAAATTTTTTTACAATGAGATAATTGATTTTTAGTGAAGAGGGGTCGGAATTGTCGAATAGTGAAATAGGAGAAACTTTAAAGAATAAAATGTACTTATTGGAGTAACCAAAAAATTTTGAAAATTTTATGATAGTAATATATATGAGTCTAGTTTCGGAGAAAATTAACGGATCTTAATTTGGAGTTCCGTAGCTCAAGATGTAAATAATTTAGTGATTATGACTCAGCGAGACAGCTTTGAATGCACTATAAATAATAATGGAATTATAGAGAATGTTACATATGAACATGAAATGTATTAGATTAATGATTAAATTTATTTATTTAGATCCAAAAAATTCAAATACGAAGCTAGATCGAGGAAAATAAAAAGTTCGGGATTAGTAAATTTTTGTTTACGAACAAGTATCGAGGTAAGTTCGTGTAACTTGAATTATATTCTTAAATGCTTGAAATGTTTGTTATTGATGTGAATATGATTTGAATATTAATTGTATGAAAATTGATGAAACATTGATATATTTGATAAAAAGGGGAGAAATCCCGGTTGAATGGAAGGAAAATTCGATGGATCTTTGAAAAGGAATTGACGGTAAAAAGGATCTAGCCCGGATGGGTGATCCTATTCTGATATAGCCATCCCGAAGAATATGTGGAAAATGGATTTAGCCCGGACTGGTAATCCGAATTAGGGTCTGAATTTAGCCTGGACTGATAGTTCAGATCCAAGCTCATTAGAGTAATTGTCATTGCAGGAGATTTAGCCTGGACTGGTAATCCCGACAATACTCTATGAGTTTATATTATAGGGGATTTAGCCTGGATTGATAATCCCGCTATAAGGATGAGGTTCGCGGGACTGTGCTTTCTGAAATGGAAATGTGCGCACATGAATATGGATTGACAGACTCGGATTTGTACACTAAAGTGTACCCCTGAAAATCCATCGAATTTTCGAGAAATTCAACGAGATAAATATGGAAAAATAACAAGGAAATGAAAATCATGGTATTGATGAGCTCATCAATCATGGTATATATTATTGATACATGGACATTATTGGACTAATTTGAATGTTGAGTTTGTGCATGATAGGGGAATAATTTATTGAAAGGGGTGTATGAATGTTTATTGCATTGTATTGAAAATATTAGGTAAGTATAATTCTTGTTACATGAACTTACTAAGCACAAAGTGCTTACCCTGATTTTTCCCCCTGTTTTATAGTGTTAAGAGCTCGGAGGTCGGATTCAGTCAGGAACGTATCACACTATCAACCTAAAGATCTCGGTATACAAAGAAACTTTATTTTGGAAATCAATGGCATGCATAAGCTAATAAAGTAAATGTTAATGTGAAATGAATGTATGGTTAGCCATTAGTATGACTAACAAATTTTGGTTTTGGTATGTGATGAGGTTATCTTATGAATATGTTAAATCTATCTTGAAAATATATTGAAATGGATTGGTTGTGTTTGATTGGTCTCAGTTTAAAATTGTAGGGAAGATTAGATATTTATCAAGGGGTTATATTGAGTTCAAAAAAAAAAAAATCTAGTAATGCCTCATACTCTATTTCGACGACGAATATGAGTAGGGGGTATTAGAAGAATGGAGATATCATATGCGCATCAAATAGATTCTGAGACAGCTCTCTATATGTCATCGGGATGGGTGTGAACTGGAGTCTTTCTGTGTTTGGCCTCGAGTTGGATTCTTGCTTTGAGGTGCCTTGATAGCTAGTAGTAACGGCCCTCGGCTGGCCTACAGTGACTGATTTGGAATACCTTTTATTATACATGCTTAGGTTATTCACTTCATTTTCCTTGTTTTTTGGGGTCGATCTTTTGACGCTTTCCCTCGCATCTATCTTCCCAGTTCTTACCGCATTTTCAATCATCTCTTCGAACATTACGATATTTGAGAAGCTCATGGTAGCACTTTCCAACATATGGTTAATGAACGGGGCTTTCAGAGTGTTGGTGAAAAGTATCGTGGTTTCTTTCTCCAAAAGAGGTGGCTGGACTTGCGTTGCTACCTCTCTCCATCTTTGGGCATACTGCCTGAAGCTCTCACTTTGCTTCTTTTCCATATTCTACAGCGAGATTCTATCGAGTGCCATGTCTGCCACGTGGCCATATTGCTTCATGAAAACCTGTGCCAAGTTTTTCTATGAGTGTATTTTGGCACGACTCAATTGGTTGTATCATTTGGCTGCAGACCCAATCAGACTGTCCTGGAGGCAGTGGATTAACAATTGATTATTGTTGACTATCCTGTCATCCTTCGATAGAACATCGTGATGTGAGCTTCAAGACAACTAGTTCCGTTATACTTTTGAAATTCTGGAGTCTTGAATTTCAGCGAGAGTACTAGATCTAGGACCAAACTTAGATCCTTGGTGTCAACCCCGCAATGGTAATCAACATTCTCTATTGCTTTGAGTTTTTCTTCTAACCACCTGTACTGATCTTTGAGTTGCTTTGGCAGTTCTACCCTTACTTTTTCTATTTCTGCCATTTCGTCTAGATTAGGAACTACGGGATTGGTTGAATTATTCCCTGGATTGGAACTTGAGCCTATCGGGTAGTTCATTGGTGCCGAGGTATTGGTCTGATATTGTTGGGCTCTGTTAGTAGTGTGTGCCCCTTGTAGATGAACGTCTGGTTGGGCCTGAACGCTTATTGGGGTAAAACCTGGGGGATAGATGAGGGTTCCATTATCATCCCCACTGTTGTCTACTTGGCCTTTCCTTTTTTCAAGCCCCCTAGCTAGTAACTGCGTTAATTGGCTCATTAAATTCCTTTGGGATTCTAGCATCTAGTCCCTCATGTCTTGTTGAATTTTAGCCAGTTGTTCTCTAAACTCTTTCCATATAAAGAAAGTTTTGGGTCATTATTTTAGACACACTTGAGTTCAAAAGAAAGTTGTAGAGAGAAAGTTCTCTGAAGAGATTATTTCAGAAAATTTCTAGAGATGTTTTTTTGATTCACAGCTTGACCCAAATTTAGAGAAATTATGAAATTACCCTATTGGTAATTTTTGCGAGAAACTTTTTGATTTGAAGCGAGCCCACACTTGATAGACGTGAGCTTGAGGATAGCGGAGAGGACTATTTGGTCAAAGCGCCCATCCTAGACAAATCAAAAAGGTAAAATTTTGATTAAGTGTTTATTACGTTACATATCATAACCAAGATCTTATTTTGGAAAAATTTTTAAAACTCTATTTTCCCTAAATTTATTTTCCGCTGCGTTTTTCAAACCCATTTTTTTTCCAACAATTAGTATCATGAGCCAGGTTGTGTTCTATCTATAAGTATTAATAGATAATCAAAATAAATTCTCTTCTTCTTCAATGATTTGATTATATAGAAAATGACATTCTTTAGATCTTATGCATGTTTTGAGTTATATATGAGAATGGATGCAATATTATATATCTGTTATATAATTGTTTGTTATTGTCGAGGTTGTGGTTCTTAGGAAATAGACCGTGGACTGTCATCTCCATGTAGGGCTATTTTTTAAAATTCATAGAATTCTTGTTAGCCAGAAACAGACATAGGACTTAAATGTAATTTTTCCATAAGGAGTCTATGACGAGGAAAGGATGCGATGGCGGTTGAACACCCAAGGAACACCTTGTGGAGAAAAATCATGTAATTTTATTTTTTCATTTATCTTTTAGAAATAGAACTATGGAAACATTGGCTGAAAATTTTATTTTAATTATCTATCTCATTATATGTCTGTTTTATAATTGTTTATAATATCTATATTATGTAATGTTATAATACTTATATATATGAGATGATCCATAGTTGATCGTTTAAAAAATAAAAAGTGTGGTAATGAGAAAATACATGTGTTGTATTGTTCCGTTCACTTCTTTAGGTTATTTGATAACTATGAGAAGTGTGGTAATGAGAAGGTGCATGTCTAGGATTGACTCTAGCTAGGAAATTCTTGGTTTTTAAGTGGTCAGATTTGACTCACCTCTATTTCCTGAAACCCTATCTGGTGCACGATTCACATTCACTTCTTCGGTTTTTCCCTTAAGAGAAAAATTGTGGAGAATCAAAATTGTTTATTTTTATGATTGATTGATTATTTTGAATGAATGTAAATATTATAATATTGTTATAGCATGCCATGTATATCTTGGAAGCATGTCATTTAGATTAGGGAAAAATGCCACTAGAACTATTGTATGATCATTCTTGAAATTTGAGATAAAAAACCTTGCATATTTTTAAAATATTGAGTGGGAGAAGGTCATTGAACAAGACCTACGACCTCAATTGATGGTTCCTAAGTGATATAATGATAAAATTTTGGCCGCACCCCAAGGTAAAATTTGTCATGTGGGTTCACAAAATGAGATTTTCTTTTAAAGACAACCAGTCATGCATGAGTTTCAGAGAGATTGTCCCAAGATGACTCACAAATGAGAGCATGTTCATGATGGGTGTTGAGTCAATGGTTACACACTCAAGATCATTTCTTATCAAATAGTTTCCCAAGAAATGATATTTAAGCTAAAGACGATGGCCAAATATTAAACGATCATTAGTTTGTGTGGAGTCTTGAGAATTAAGATTCACAAGCTGATTGTATGTAATCCATGTTCTTGCTAGTTAATCATGGAACCCCAAGGCGACATGGTTGATGGGTGTGAGAATGATTGTAACAACGAAAAATTATTTTTTCAAGGTTTTAATACAAGACGCATGCATCATACTACATTCTTGATATGTTGCTAAAATAAGAAAAAAATGCTTAATACAAATATAGTAATTAGTGAATCTTTGGTTTTTTTCAATTCAAATATGTCTCATACTCCTCTTATTAACATTTTTACTGAGAATAAATTAAATGGGGATAACTTTCAAGAATGGAAATGGAACTTGCTAATAGTTCTCAACTGTGAGAAACACAAATTTGTTCTTGACGAATCATGCCCTCATGAAGATATTCTGACTCGATTGCTCAATGTTATATGTTAGCAAGAATGAGTAGTGTGTTGCAAAAGCAACACGAGAATTTTTGTATTGCCATAGAGATCATGACAAATTTGGAGGATTTGCTCGGAGGCCAAGTCTTATTGGCTCGACAATCCGCTATTACAAATTTGATGAATTCTCAATAGAAAACCGACACTCCAGTTAAAGAACATATGCTTAAGGTTATGAGATTCTTTGCAAAAATAGAGGATAATGAGACTGAACTAGATGTGAGCACTTAGATTGAAATAGTGTTCAAAATCCTTAACCAAGGAATTTGTTGGTTTTATGGCTGCTTGCAACTTGGGGAATAAGGCACTTACATTGACTCAACTTGTGATGGAATTACAATCCTATTTGTTGATGTTGAATGGTGGTAAGTCAGTTCAGGAGAAACTTGAAGTAAACTTAGTTGTAGGCCCCTCATTCTCTAAAGGGAAACAGAAGGCTAATATAAAAAAGAAACCGACTAAGTCTTCATTTCCACCTTATATGGACAGGAAGAATGCTAAGAAGTCAAAAGATCCTAAAAAAGATCAAATGTTTCTTCTGCAATAGGAAATGACATTTCAGATCAAACTATAATGAGTATTTGAATTACATAGCCGAAAACTCTTTGTGGTTGAAGGTTTCTCAGTGGAAGAATTTGAAAGTTGGGTTATTGATTCTGGAGCCACTAACCATGTGTGTGTTTCTTTACAAGGGTTTTGCAAAGTAAGAAGTCTGCGTGACAGGAGCCTTTCGTTGTGGACCGGAGATGGGATCTATGTTTCAGCCGAAATAGTGGGAGAAGTTATTTCACACTTTGATAATTTTAAGAAGATTTTTTAAAGAACTTGTTTTATATAGCTCATTTTAAGAGGAATTTAATTTTTGTAGTTGTTTATTTTATGACGATTATACCGTGACATTCAATAAAGGGATTGCTATTCAAAGAAATCATTATTTTATCTGCAATGGATGGATGAAAAACAATCTCTACTCTATTCTTCAAACTAAAATAGTGAATAAAAAATTAAAGCTTTTCACTGTAATGAGGGGTACCTATGACACTTAAGACTTGGTTATATTAACCAAGAAAGAATCACTAGACTCATGAAAGATGGTCCCTTAAGTTTGCTTAGTGAAGTTAATCTTCAACAATGTCAATCTTGCTTGAAAGGTAAAATGTCTAAGTGGTCTTTTAATGAGAAAGGTACAAGGACCAACCAACCTTTAGAACTATACTGATGTGTGTGGTCCCATGATCATCAGTGCTCGAGGAAGTTACGATTATTACGTGACTTTTATCGATGAATATTCTCAATATGGATATGTGTATCTAATGTACTGGAAAAGTGAAATGTTTGATAAATTTCGAGAGTTTTGCGCAGAAGTGGAAAAATAATTAGGTTTATCCATAAATAATATTCAATTTCACCGAGGTAGGGAATACTTGTCCAACGAGTTCTTAGGATACTTCATAGAGAATGAGATTTTATCCCAATTGACTATGCCAGACACTCCACAGTAGAATGGCGTAGCTGAGAGAAGGAACAAAACCTTGCTTGGCATGTTTCATTGAATGTTAAGCTATTCATAACTTCCTACTTCCTTCTAGGGATATGCGATACAAATGGCTTGCTATATTCTGAATGATGTGCCAACAAAGTCAGCTTGTAAGACACCTTGTGAACTATGGCATGGAAAGAAACTTGCTCTAAATCACTTTAGAATATGGGGTTGTCCAACACACGTTCTGGATAAGGATGCAAAAAAGTTGAATGCAATGACAAGATTGTGCATATTTGTAGGATATCTGAAAGAAACAAAGGGAGGATTATTCTACAATCTGAAAGATAATAGGATTAAATTTTCTAATCATGCTACTTTTCTTGAGGAAAGCTACATGGATAACTTTAAGCCTCAAAGTAAAGTGGTATTTGAGGAATTTTAGGGAGTGGTAGAACAATCACCAAGTTCAATTTCAAGAAAGTTTTAGAAAGACCTTTAAACGATCAACAACATAGGGGAATTCGTCGTAGCGGGAGAGTTTCTAAGAAACCAGACTTCTTCACCTATGATGGTAGTATTTATAATGCAGAAGCCAATCATGAGGATGATGATCACTTGCTTACGAGGAGGCTATGTAGGATGTTGATTCCAAGCTCTGGAAATAAGCCATGGATGTTGAGATGGATTCTATGAAATCCAATATGGTGTAGGAACTTGTAGACTTACCGGTTGGGATTAAACCCATAGGGTGTAAGTGGATCTACAAGAAGAAAAATTCAGAAGGCAAAGTGGAAACACACAAAGCTAGACTTTTAAAGTACTAAATTAGATCTTTTAGTGTTTATGTTAAAATTGATCTGGCACTCGCCTCCCTTGGGTATGATCCTCGAAGTACGCACCTATTTCGTTGTAAAAATATATTACAACTCGACCCATATACTTATGAATATTGCCTCGTGTTTCTATATTTTATTGTAGTATTTACATTCTGGAAGTTAGTACGTCCAAAGGCGGTTAATGGGTCTCTGGAGCTTAATGCGACCTATTAGGTATTGGCTCTATAGAATTTATCTCATTTGAGGCTTGCTGAGGAATTTTAATATTCACTCTAAAAGATGCTCTTGTGCTCACATCATTTCCTCCCTCTTCGAAAGGATTTGTCCTCAAATCGTTGCCTATATTGAAAGGAGACAAATCATAAACATTAAAACTCGCGCTAATATTATACTCACGTGAAAGATCCAACTTATAAAAGTTGTCATTGATCTTTTCTAACACTTGAAAGGGCCCATCTCCCCTTGGATGGAGTTTAGATCTTCTTTGTACAGGGAATCATTCTTTTCGCATATGCATCCAAGCCGAATCTCCGGGTTCAAACACAACCTTCTTGTGTCCTTTGTTGGCTTGCATCACATATTGTTCTATTCTCCTTTCAATGTTGTCTCGAACTTCTTATGAAGTTGTCTAACAAAATCAAATTTCTTTTTTCCATCTAGGTTAACAAACTCATTCGAAAGCAAGGGAATTAAATCCAACATAGTTAAAGGATTAAATCCATACATAATTTCAAAAGGATAAAACTTAGTTGCAGAATGCACACTCCTATTATATGCAAATTCTACATGTGGCAAACATTCTTCCCATGATTTGAAATTGCTTTGTATTATAGCTCGCAACAGGCTAGATAAAGTTCTATTTAGTACTTCAGTTTGTCCATCTATTTTTGGATGACAAGTAGTAGAAAACAAAAGTTTAGTACCTAACTTACCCCTACAAAGTCTTCCAAAAGTAGCTCAAGAACTTGGCATCTTTATTGAAAACAATGCTTCTTGGCATGACGTGAAGTCTTACAACTTCATTGAATAATAAATCAACTATGTCTAAAGCATCATCAATTTTATGACATGGAATAAAATGCGTCATTTTTTAGAATCGATCCACAACCACAAATATAAAATCCTTACCACTCCTAGTTCTAGGTAACCCTAAAACAAAGTCTATTAAAATATCGGTCCATGGTTCACTTAGGATGGGCAAAACAGCGTACAACCTATGAAGGTTAACTCGAGACTTAGCTTCTTTTTTTTACAAATAATGCATTTCTCACAAAATTGTTTGACATTTCTTCTCATACAAGGCCAAAAGAAATGCTCAAATAAAAAGTCTATGGTCTTAGACATTCCAAAATTCCTTATCAATTATTCCCCATGAGCTTCCCTAACAAGAAATTCACGTGTAGAACCCTTAGGCACACATAATTTATTTTCTCAAAACAATAATCCATCATGCTTAAACAATTTCCTAAAGGCTTCTTTTTCGCATGTAATAAACACATTATCAAAGTCAATATCATCATCATACAAATCCTTAATATATTCAAATCTAAGCAACTTCGTATCCAAAATAGACAGAAGACATACGTTCGGGATAAGGCATAGACCACAATGTTGTTATTACATTGCTTGTATTTGATGAAACAAGGAAAGGTTTCAATGAATTCGAGCCACGTGGCATGTCTATTGTTTAGCTTGTGTTGGCTCTTTAAGTACTTTTAATGATTAGTTATTGGTGTGAATCACGAATTGTTTTGGCCAAAGATAATGTTGCCATGTTTCCAATGCCCTTACCAATGCATACATATTTTTTTTGGACAAAAAGGAACAAAAGGTCGACTTCAATTAATAGCATCAACAATTACAAAATCATAGACTGCCGAAGGATAGTCCATCCCAAAATTCAAGATACAATTGTTCATAATAGCAAATTTGCTCAAAAAATTCATAGCTTTATTGCAATTGTGATTCACCCATTTGAATTTCACTTTTTTAAGAATTTCCTTAGAATTGAACAACTTATTAATCCTCTGTCCCATAATAATCTACCCCCCAATTCCTTATTCTGTTAGCCAAACTTGCGCAGTCGATTTTGAAAATAATAATGGCAGTGTGCATAGAGCTGACCACTTTAATGCTCTCTTCAAATACGTGTAATTCTACCCACTCACCCTACATATTCTCCACTCTAAAACCATAGCTGCCCCCAACAACAAAGCCCTCATCATCATGTGCAAGGACACCAAAGCCAATTTTGTCGTTACTCATAACTACGTCGAAGTTCCCTTTGACTTTATCGATAAGAGGTTTCTCCCATTTCTTCTCCACCACTTGAGGCAGTAAAATAGGTTTGTTCATCATATTATGGATGCGAAACTCCTTGCTAAAGATTTTAGCCCTCTTTCAAATAACCCAGGCAACTTCCTCTTTACCCCTGAACAACATATTATTTCTATTGTTCCAACTGTTTTATAAGATAATAATGAATTTGGGCATGGCTTTTTTTGTCTAGGATCCTCATTGCTTCTTCCAACCAGTCTATACAACAAGTAAAATTGTTATCAATAAGTCTTCTATTAAGACCCCCAGCGGCAAGAACAACCCTAGCTTTTGGATAGTCCTTAAAGACATGAACAAGGGTTTGTCTTTTTTCACCACACTTGAAACACTCTCTATCAGCAAGTTGGCACATCAAGGCTATCTTGTATTTCATAGGGAGGAGATCGTGACCCCACCTCCAAGTAAACACTTTTATTTTTGGGAGAGTTTTAAGTTTCCAAATCATTCTCCAAAAAAATCTATGATGACCCATGCCAATTTTTTTGAGAAGGAGCCACGAGTAAGCGGTTTTCAAAGAATAATATCCATGAGGGTTTTGGAACCAGATTAAGCTATCGTCCAATCCATTGGGGAAGAAAGGCAGATTGCAAATTTGATTATCCATGTAGCTACCGTAAATTTCATTAACTTTGGTAACCTTTTAACTCATGTTCTCCTTATCCCACAACTCATGCACCTTCCTCTCATGCACAATCTGACCAGCATAAATCCAGTCGTCGTTGAGGCCTTCGATACCCCAATTATCCTTATAAATGTCAATATTACCACCGTTCCCTATTTTCCAACCAAAACTGTCTTCAAGAATTCTCGCCGCTATAGTAATGCTATTCCAAGTAAAAGATGGTTTGTCAACCTTTTTATGCTGAAAAATGTCATACTCGGGGAAGTACTTAGCGCTATGAACCTCATAGCATAGGGTGTCCTTGTTCTTGAGAAGCCTCTACACCTGTCTGCTGAGAAGAGCAATGTTGAAAACCTGAATATCTCTAAAACCCAACCTTCCCATGCCTTTCGGCATGCACACTTTCTTCCAGTCGAGCATAAATCAACCTCGTCCTTTATCTTTGCGCGTCCACCACATTCTTAGCATCATTGCTTGCATCTCCTCAACTGTACCCCTAAGTGCAAGAAACACAAAAAAAACGTAAGTTGGCAGGGATTGTAAATAGATTTAATAAAAATTTCTCTCCTTCCAAAGGAGAGGAGCCTTTTAGAGAACTATTGATTCTGCATGAGAATTGGTCAATAATGCTTGTAAATGCCTTTAACTTTTTCTTTCCAACGTGGAGGGGGAGCCCGAGATAATTGTCTAAGCTTTCCACCACCTTCATGCACAACATATTACCCAACACCCGTCTTTGGTCCATGGGGGTTTTCGGGCTAAATAAGACCATTGACTTTTCCAAGTTCACTTGTTGGCCCGACACATGCATGAAGTCTTTGATGATTCTCATAAAATCATCTCCTTCCTTTTTGTTGTTCCTTATAAAAATAAGAGCATCATTAGCAAGAAATAAGTGATTAACACGAGGGCCATTTCGGCTGGCCCTAATGCATCTAATGAGGTTTTCATCTTGTGCCATTCTTTAGAATGCTTCCATACAAAATAAGTAAAGATAAGGAGAGAGGGGTCCCCTTTGTCGAAGATCCCACTCGGGAATAATAGTTTTCGAGAGCGTCGTATTACGCTTCACCACATATTTCACTTTTTTAACGCATCGCATAACTTTATCGATCTAAGCATCCTCAAAGACCATCCTCTTCATCACTTTTTCAAGGAAAGTCCACTCCACCTAATCATATGCTTTGCTTATGTCAAACTTGATAACTAGCCCTTTGTTAGGACAATTTTTTGAGCTTTGGAGATAGTGCAGCATCTCATGGGCAATAAGTATATTATCATGTATCATCCGGCTTGAGATAAAGGCACTTTGGTTCTGACTAATACACCAAAGGAGAGTAGTCTTCAATCAGTTCGCTAATACCTTTTTAATAATCTTGTAGATCACTCCGCATAAACTTATAGGTCTAAAGTTAGTCATATCCACAGGTTCTTTGATTTTAGGTATAAGCACAATAATCATATGATTAATATAAGATATATCTTTGTTACCATTTAAAGTTTCATGACAAAACTTAAGGACGTCTTTCCCCACAACCTCTCAATTCTCTTTAAAGAAAATACTCGAGAGACTATCAATCCCCGGGGCTTTGCACGGATCCATTTTGTTAAAAGCAACCATGATTTCCTCGTCTGTGAAGTGCTTAGCTAGGTTAGAATTCATATCTTGAGTGACCTTATGAATGTTATTGATGTAATTATCCACATTTAAAGGCTCATTAGACTTAAATATCTTGCTAAAGTAACCCTCAGCAACTTTACTAATATCATGGGTGTTCGTAACCTATGTACCATTGTCATCCTTGAGCCTATCAATTCTGTTCTTATTGGTTCTGCGAGTAACTTTGACGTGGAAGTATCTAGTATTTCTATCTCCTTCCTTGAGCCAATTAATCCGAGATCTCTGTGCCCAGTATTTTTCTTCTTTGTCATAAAGGTACCCTAACCTGATCCGAGTGGCTCTCCATCTATTTGCATTCGACTTAGCATAGGGGACATCAATAATCTTATCATGTTTATCGTCAATCTTCTAATGTTGTTGACCATATTCCTGTACTTATTATGCTGCCATGGACCAAGGCTCACTACACCAAAATAGGCTTTTAGCGATGTTTTCAGTGGCGTTTGGATAAAAAATGCCGCTAAAAGATCAATCATTAGCAGCGCTTTATGGAAAATGCCACTGAAAATAAACATTAGCAGCGTTTTCCAGGAAGCGCCGCAAAAAACCTAAGTCCAACGACGCCGTTTTTCAAGCTTTTGGGGATTTAGCAGCGTTTTTTAAGGAAGCGCCGCTAATGCTCAGGGTTTTAGCGGCATTTTTGAGAAAGCGCCGCAAAAAAAACTAAGCCCAAAGATGCCATTTTCTGAGCTTTTGAGGATTTAGCGACGTTTTTAAGAAAGCGCCGCTAATGCTCAGGGCTTTAGCGGCATTTTTGAAAAAGCGCTGCAAAAAAACCTAAGCCCAACAATGCCGTTTTCTGAGCTTTTGGGGATTTAGCGGCGTTTTTAAGAAAGCCACACTAATGCTCAAGGCTTTAGCGGCGTTTTTGGGAAAGCACAGCAAAAAAAACTATGCCCAACGGTGCCGTTTTCTGAGCTTTCAGGGATTTAGCGGCGTTTTTAAGAAAGCGCCACTAATGCTTAGGGCTTTAGCGGTGTTTTTGAGAAAGCGCCGTAAAAAAACCTAAGCCCAACGACGCTGTTTTCTGAGCTTTTAGGGATTTAGCGGCGTTTTTAAGAAAGCGCCGCTAATGCTCAGGGCATTAGCGGCATTTTTTGAAAGTGCTGCAAAAAAACCTAAGCCCAACGACGCCGTTTTCTGAGGTTTTGGGGATTTAGCGGTGTTTTTAGGAAAGCGTTGCTAATGCTCAGGGCTTTAGCGGTGTTTTTGAGAAAGCGCCGCAAAAAACCTAAGCCCAGTGATGTCGTTTTTTGAGCTTTTGGGGATTTAGCGGCATTTTTAATAAAGCGCCGCTAATGCTTAGAGCATTAGCAGCATTTTTGGGAAAGTGCCGTAAAAAAACCTAAGCCTAACGACGCCGTTTTCTGAGCTTTTAGGGATTTAGCGGTATTTTTTAATAAAGCACCGCTAAGCTGCTTTAGCGGCATTTTTGAGAAAGTGCCGCTAATGCTCAGGGATTTAAAATAATTTAAAATATTTGTTAAAAATGGAAAAATTAAAATACTATTATTTAAAATAATTTTAAAGTTTTTTGGATACATTATTGATTTTTTTAGTTTATATATTAAATAATTTCTTATATAATTGTAAAAGAGATAGTATTAATTTTAAAATATTGAATTAATTATCACTATAGTTTAGGGTATATGGTTTAGAGTTTAAGGTTTAGGTGTTACCATTTTAAGGTTTATGGATTATAGGTTTAGGGGTTATGGTTTATTGTTTAAAGGTTGGGGTTTAAGGTTTAAAGGTTATGTGTTAAGGGTTTATGGGTTTAGGGTTTAAGTTTATGGTTTAGGGTTTAGATTAACTAGTGTTTTCTAATTATATATTAATTAATTTCTTATATAATTGTAAAAGAGATAATATTAATTTGGTTCTTCAAAATCGTGTGAAGATTTGGTTCTTCAAAATTGATATAAGCTATATCCAAGGATATCCCCATCTTATCCCATCCTGGTTCAGTATTTTTAGTGCTCGGTTCAGTTTTTTTATCCAGTTCAGTTTTTTGCGTGTTTTGCCTTGCCCCCACCATGATCAAATAATTATATATGGATTCAAGGATTATGGTTTAAGGGTTAGGGTTTAAGGTTTAAGGTTAGTAGTTAAGGGTTAAGAGTTAGGGATTTAGGGGTTAGGATTTAGGGATTAAGGGTCGGGTTAGGGTTTAGATTAATTAGTTTTTTTAATTTTTATATTAAATATGTTTTTATATAATTGTAAAAGGGATAATAATAATTTTAATATATTAAAATTATGAGTATAGTTTATATTATTTAAGAGATATATAATAGATAGACTTTATGTATATTGAATGACTAATTTAGGGTTTAAGGTTTATTTGAGATTTATTAAATGATACAATTTTATACAATTAATTAATACTTTTATATTTAAAAATATTTAATCTAAACCATTTTATATATTTGATATGGATATATAGGTAATTATTTAATTTGGATAGGACCAAATTATAAGAAAAAATACAAAAATAAAAATGAAATAAAAATGATATGGGTATATAGGTAATTATTTAATTTAGATAATTCTAACTTAATAATTAATTACAGTCATTTTATCATTTTTTTCTTATTAAAATGTTATTTTGTTCAAAATAAAATATTTTTTGCGGCGTTTTTATAAAAAACGTGTTTGATGACCACGTCGGTATCATTCTTCCAAAGCATCACCAGACCACCACTATGCCCCTCCGCGCTAACTGGCATGCAACCTTCCATCCTACAAATGTTTCTTATTCGAGTAAAGTTGTTAGATAAAATTTTAGTTTCACATAAAAATACAATATTTGGGTTGTTAGCAATGATGAGTTGCTTGAGTTCCTAAACTATCGCAGGGTTCCCCAATCCTCAACAGTTCTAGCACAAAAGCTTCATAGGTGAAAGACATTCCAACAACCTCCTTCGAACCATTGTTGATGGGCTTTCTTCATGGTGCTCCCCATTACTTCCTTTTAGCGTTTTTATTTTACATTTTGTTCTCCCCCTACCTTCTCGTGCTAATTTGGTGGACCTTTTCTCCATAAGTGAAAATGATGCCAAATCCTCCTCCCATTCTCTTGCTTATTCTTTCCCTTTTTGTTTTGTAGTCTCGTTATCATCTATTGTCCCCTCCTTGCTTCCCTTCTCCCCCTCTTTTGAAGTTGTTCGATTGTTCAATATTTCACTCCCATTTCTCCAGCTTCCTTTGTCTTCATTTGGGCCCCCTACTTGAACCTTAAGCCAGTTGCCATACTGGAAGCTATGGTTACTCATACTGAGGCATTCATCTTTCTTATCACATTTTTGGGTGGAGTGTCCAATAATGCCACAAATGTAGCAAAAAAAAGGAGTCTCTCGTACTTGAGTGTGCATATGATTCGTTTTCATCCCTCCTAACCAAATGAATAATCCTACGTAGAGGGTGTGATACATCGATTTTAATTTTTAATTTTTAATCTTATAAACTCCATCCACTCTCCTTTTCTATCTCTCCAGTTTATAGCCATCACATCCCGGATAGCTTTTCCCACTTCCCACTTCAATAGCCATTTGTCTGTCCATTTGTTCTAGAGGTATATTGAAAATTCTTATCTAGAAAGGATTAATATTGAAATCATACCTGTTGAGTTCCTATACCTTAATGAAAGGCAGCATCACAAATAAACATTGGTTGAATAACCATGGCATCATGCTCATTATTGTCATTCTAACCTCAATGCTTTCGAATTTCACTAAGAAAACTTCTTCATTAAGAGCAACAAAACAGACTTCATCGTTGGTGAACCATATTGATTTTAGGACTTTGTACATAACTTCCCTGTTTACTTTTTCCTTTGCTATAATCTTTCCCACTTCCCAAGCTTCATAACCCTGTAAATTATCATTGTTCTATTTTGTACTTATCACCCTATTCGACTCCTCTTTAGAGAAATGCAGCTCTCCAGCATCTTGTTAATGTCCTCCGACATTCTTGGGGAAGAATAGCGAGATGAGACTATCACCCAGAAAAATGAAACAAAGACCACACCCCCAATGGATAAAAATTCTTATAAAGAACCAAAATAAACCAAAAAGGAATATAAAAAAACCAAATAAGAAAGCCAAAAAATGGAAAGAAGCAAAAATGATCTAAACTCTAAAACCAAACAAGAAACTAGGAGATAGAATTAACAACTCGTTTTTAGTGAAACCGAAATAGTGGTTTTTGGGACTACAAATCCGAATTCAAAAAATTTATTTTATTATTATTTTATTGGCTACAACATGATAGTAGTATCATATAAAAATTTTGGTAAGAAATTTTATCGTTTACAGCTCCATTTGATAAAAATGACTAAATCGTGTAAAGTGTAAATGTTGAGTTCTAGTAGCTAAAGGTATTAATTAGGTATAGAACCTTAAATTATGAGTCTTTAAATGATAATTAGACCATAAATAGTGATAGTGGATGTACATGGCTTGGAATTTGTGTAAATTTTAATGTTTTTAAAGGTTAAATTAGTAAGTAGGTAAATAAATGATAAATTAAATAAAACTAAATTAAGGTATCATCTTTTACTTCTTTATTCAACTAAAAATTAAGTGAGAAAGGAAGCCGTGGAAGCTTGAAGTTTTGGCAACCCTAATTATCTTGCATTGTAAGTGATTTTTGTCTCGTTTTTTTATGATTTTTATGTTTTTAGGATCATTGTAGCTTAATCTAGCTAGCCCAAGGATTAATTTTTGAAACTATTAAACTATTGGGGCTTTTCCATTATTGAATATCCATGAGTTTTGATGAGTTATGGAAGAAAATGGATGGTCATTGTTAAATAAACAACTTTTGTTAAGAGATTTTTGATAAAATTGTCAAATAGGGACTGAATAGAAAAAAAAATTTACTTGGTAAAATTGTGAAATAAATGAAATATAGGGCTTGCTAGGGATCTAATTGATATTCGGCTATAGTGGGTTGTGGTGAAATTACATAAATTTCCACTTTTATGAGATAGGTTCTAAATTGCAAGAAATTAAAAGTATGAGGGAAAATGGTAATTTTTCCAAAATATGGGTTTGGGTTAAATTGAATAAAATACATATTAAATTGAGCTAAATTTATCCGTATAGATCAAGACAAACCTCGTACTGCTTTAGATCGAGGCAAAGAGAAAGTCTCAGATTAATCGCCTCCGTATCTACGTATACTCATCGAGGTAAGTTTGTGTGATTAAATTGTGTTTACATGTTTTACATTGAATTATGTATGAATTGTGAATTGCCACATGTATACACAGTTGTATATCCAACGACGTACGATAGTTACCGAGCCTCGTTTGAACCTTAAGAATTTGTAGGATACAAATGACATGTCATTACAGTTTACATGATTTGGGTGTTGGTCCTGAATGTCCTACCGATGGTTGAGGTCTAGCATGTGTTGCGAATACTCCACAGCTCGTGTGAGCAGCATTGTGTAGCAACGTTCAACACTATTTCCATGCAAGAAGAGGGTTCATGCAAAGAAACACGTATTTAGCAAGAAAAGTTAAAAAGGAACGAAATTACCCAAGGTGAAAAATGACAAATTTCACCGAACCACGAGGCCATCGATCCTTGAAAGCACTCCCACCACAAAATTAAAGCAGCTCCTACCTCAAGATTTGATGCAATGTCTACATCCACGTTAATTCCACCGTACGGCCCTCGGATTTGACACCCCTCGACTATGAGGAAACCCTTAGTCAGGAGAAACAAAGCCACCACCACTGCCCAATTATTAAAACAAAGAATAAACGCAAACTCTCAACCCAAAAAAACAAGAACAGAAATCGCACCAATCTTGGAGAAAAAAAACTACCAAGTAACATTCTCTTCTACCAGAAGACTACCAACGCATACATCTACTTGTCATACGTAGGGTAGTTTAGGGTTGCTCCATTCAGTTTCTTGCTAAAATAAGCAATAGGACGCCCTTCTTGCATCAAAACAGGTCCAATACATATTTTTGAGGCATCACATTCAATTTCAAAGGTTTTAGTAAAATCGGGTAAAGCTAGCAAATGAGCATTGGTCAATTTTTCTTTAACCAAATTAAATGCCTTTTCTTGTTTATCACCCCATTTGAACTCAACATTCTTTTTAACAATTTCAGTCAAGGGTGCAGCTAAGCTACCAAAATCTTTCACAAACCTTTGGTAGAAGCTAGCCAAACCATGGAAACTTCTAACATTACTTACACTTGTAGGCCTCGACCAATCTTGGATGGCCTTTACCTTCTCTTCGTCCACCTCAATCCCTTTGGAGCTAACTACAAAACCAAGAAATATATGTTTATATGTATAGAAGGAACACTTTTTGAAGTTAGGAAACAATTTTTCCTTTCTTACAACCTTTAAAACAAGTTTTAGATGCTCAAGATGCTCATCTATACTCTTGCTATAGATTAAAATGTCATCAAAATATACAACACAAATCTTTTCAATAAAAGCTCGTAAAACATGGTTCATCAATCTCATAAAGGTACTCAGTGTATTGGTTAAACCAAACAACATCACTAACCATTCCTAGAAACCATGTTTTATTTTGAAGACAGTTTTCCACTCATCACCTTCTCTTATCCGAATTTGGTGATATCTGCTTTTAAGATCGATCTTAGTAAAAACACATGAACCATGCAAGTCATCTAATCTAGGAATTGGATGTTTATGTTTTAAAATGATTTTACTGATGGCTCAACTATCCACACATATTCTCTATATTCCATTCTTCTTTGGAACAAGCAAGACTGGAACTGTACAAGGACTTAGGCTTTCATACACTTACCCTTTCTCTATGAGCTCTCTGATTTGTCATTGTAATTATTTTGTTTCCTCTAAATTACTCTTATAAGCAAGGCAATTTGGAATCGTGGATCCAGAAATGAAATTAATTTGGTGTTCTCCCTTAAGTGTTGGCAACCCATTGGGCACCTTATCGGGGAGGACATCTTCAAAATCCTGCAATAGAGAAACAACATAACTAGGCATGGAATCATTAAGTTTGTTAGTACTAAAACAAGTCTCCTTATACAAAAGTACAAGCAAAGGCTGATTTTCCACCAAGGCTTTTTTGATCTCTCTCCCATTTGCAAAGATGTTCAATTTGTCCCTCTATTTTCTTTTATCTCAACAACCTTTTTTCTCTTTCTTTTTTCCTATTCCTTTCTTTTCTCTTTCTCTTTCTTGTCTCTTAAACTCTCTTATTTAATCATTCTCACTCTCTTTCTTTAACCTTGTTTGATCTCTATATATTTTCTTGGGAGTTAAAGACACCAGAGTGATGGTCTTCTTATGGAATTCGAAAGAATATCGATTAGAATGACCATCATAAATGGCACGTCAATCAAATTGTCACGACCCTCCCAATAGGATGTGTCTAGCTTGCATGGGCATCACGTCGCATAGAATCTCATCTTTGTATTTTTTGATGGAGAACGTAACCATTACTTGCTTGGTGACCTTAACTTTTCTGCAACCATTCGACCATTGAAGCTTGTATGGTTGAGGATGTTTCAACGTCGACAAGCTCGATTTCTCTACCATAATAGTGCTCGTTTTGTTGGTATAGCTTCCCTCATCAATGATCAAGCTGCAAACTTCTTGTTAATGTGATACCGTGTATGGAATAAGTTTTCACGTTAAAGGTCTTCATATTTGACTTGCACACTTAAGGCTTTCCTCGTAATCAAAAGATCTCGTGACATGATTTCTTTTTCTACAAAGAAAACAGATTAGTTTATTCACTCCTTCATTTGTTTCTTTCAATTTTGACAAAAACACTCACTCTCGTGTTTCACTTAAATTAAGCTTATACCCTTTTTTTCTGTTATCACTCACTCTTACCTTTTTACCTATCGTAGTTTTCTCTTGTAGTTCTTTATCAAACTTTGTTTGAATCCAAACAAGATTTTCTCTTGTAGCAAAAGGAATGGTTTGACAAATGGTTTTGAAAGAAACTGAGGAGAAAAAAAGATTTCAAGATGAGATAACACAGTTGGAGACGAAAAACTTTAGCAAAACAAAAGAATATGTCAACTGAGACTTTTCAACTTTGATTTATATATATAAATCCAAACCTTTTTTCTTAACTTCGAATTCTTCCTCTTCTTTTCTTTTAACATTAAAAAGTAAAGATCAATGAAACCTGAATTAAATTCTAAAGCTTTGATTCCAAATGATGTAATCTTCTAATCGTGTTGAACTTGGAAGAGCAACAATACCCAAACTCAAATTATTAGAGCACAGTTTTTTGCATGATCGTCTAAAACAAGTTTGAAATAAATAAATAAAAAGACGTTGACCCAATAACTATATCAAGAAAGGAACTGAAGGTATAAGGAACTTGACTGAATTTCTATAACAAGTTATGAACCAATGGTATAAAAAGGACCCCGACCCAGTATCTAAAAAGATAAGAACCGAAGGTATAAGGTAGTTGCCATACTCAAGATAGGTAGAAGGTGAGTGATAATATTAGAGGGAGTGAACACTACAAGAAACATTTTTTGATAAGTTTAGATAAAGTTCTTTAAGAACTAAAGAGATAACTTTAATAAATTTTCATTAGCCTTTTACATAAGCCTAAGGCCTAATTTTTATACTTGGATCAAATCCCACAAGAATGGGAATGGGCAATTTGACCATTAATGGGTTACGTGAATCAAACCAATACATGAATCTAGCTAGTATTCAATTAATTGTCGAAAAGTCACATTCATCCTCTTTTAGCAGTCCATGCATGTATTTTGGGTTGATGGAAAGTCTTTCATGAATGTACATGTTCCCCTCATTGTCGTCCATTCAATGTACCATGTGTATTTAATTTGAACATTCATGTAATGTACTTGTAAATGACCATTCGACCATGCATGGATGTTCCTTGTGTGGCTAGCCATGGGGATGTACTTCTAGGATGTTGCAAGGACTTTAATCCTTGATGGATCCAAAATTGGGAGGAACTTTTCACCCTCGGTCCAAACTTTTTGAACTAGTCCAATAAGGGCTTCCTCAAGTCTTTTAGCCCTAGCTCTATTAACCTGTACAGTGGGTATCTGTATGAGGTCATTTAAGCTTGCATGTGGACCACTAGGTACTGGCTCTATAAGTTAGTATTTAGTAGCTAGATGCATTTTTTAGCTTGTTTTAATGTTTTTTCGAATGTTAGGGTGCGTTTGTTTGGTAGTAAAATGGTTTTCGAAAAATGTTTTCATCATTTTACGGTGTTTGTTTGATAGAAAATAAATTTCTACAGTAAAACATTCTCCAAAACACAGGTAAATATCTTCCTTCATTTTGGAAAATGTCTTATTGATTTTATTTCTGTACGACATTTTCCTTTCTCTTAACTTTTATCACAGTGACTAAATAATCATTCTCCCTTCCTCTCTTTCCGCCAACCTCCACTTCTCATTCTTATCTGATACGAGTCTCAAAGGCCCAACCCAAGAACGTGATGGGCTCAAATTGCCACAAGGCCCAATAACGAGATCAAAGGCCCGACAAATGCGGTCCAAACTAAATGGGACCATTCAAGAGTTTGTTAGTAAGGCCTTAGATGCATACACGAGAGAACAAGAAAATCAATATTCACTTTCTTGTTTTCAAGAAAATCAAGAAACCGAATCTTGGCCCAATTTTGCTGTTCGAAGAGATTTCAAGAATCAAGAAAATCAAGATTTCAAATCTTAGAAATCTTGGTCCAAGAAACCAAATCTTGCAGCCAAAACGCATTGGATCTCCGTTACGAGCGTCAGCGACCCAATTTCAGAAGGAGATGGATCACGAGCCCAAATTCTAGAAGGCGAGGCCCAATAACCAAATTCCAGCCCAATTAAGAAATTCCTTCATACTTAGTTGAAAATCAGGCCAAAATGTCAAAGGGCCCAATTTGTAAACATTTTACTTGTGTAATTTAATTTTTTAAATTTTAGGAACACTACATGTAAAATTCGGCCCAAAACAGCCCATATGAGTGCATGGCCGAATTTTCCCTTTTTATTTTATTAATTAGGTTTAATTTTTATTAGTTACTTGTGAGATTAGGACTAGTTGAGGCCTATTTAAAGGCATGGCCGGCCACCCTTTGTACAACACACTTAGAATTATTCTTAAATTTCAGATTTGTTGAGAGCAGAATTTTCTTTGAGTTTTCTCCAAGATTTCTCTCTTGAGTTTTCTTTAGAAGTTGTTTTAATAATCTTTTGATTGTGGGAGCCATCTTCAACCTTCTTCTTGCCATCGATATTCTTTGGAGGGGAGATTAGAGCCGTTTGAAGAGATTTGTGAAGTCTTTCAGGATTTCAACTATCTTTAGGACTTATATTTTATTTCTTGCTGTTTCGTTTTCTTTATTTAATTTCTCTTCTGTCGATTCTTTATCTCATTTGTTTTTTGTTCTTCTTGTGTTTTTCCAGCCATATTCAACTCAAAGAATCGATTTAAATCATCATTCATTGGCAGCAAGGAGTCGTTCTCAAAATCCCCAAAATTTAGGGTTTGGCTGATTGGGTCATAATCTGTTTGGAGTTCTTTTGGTTGCTGAAATTTGGGCAATTCATCTTGGGTGTTCAATTGGACTGAATCGCATTTTAAATTCACTTCTTGAATCGTTCAATTTCATCAATTTCTTTCTTTTCTTTTTGCCGCCCCAAATTCCTATTCTTCCATTAAAAATCTAATTGTTTTAATTTACTTACTGTTTTGGTGTTCTTGGGCAGATTCGGCTTGTGGAATTTCACTATTGGAGTTCGATTTCATCTTCTTGAACTTCGAAGACATCTATTCATTCGTTCTTTGTTCCTTGCTGTTCATTTAATTGAATTTGGGAATTTAATTACAGATCTGATTTGTTTTAATTCGATTCTTTGTTTTTGTTTTCAGATCTGTTCGTCTAGAGCCTCGTAGGAGTTTCCTCGTGACTTGGCAACTCGATCTTGGTCCGCACGCGTCCCTATATCATTATCTTTGTTCGTTGGCCTCACCTCCTCATCTCTGCCTCGTCATCTCTGTCGGTCGACTGTTGTCTTTACCAAGTCTACATTTTAAGGAAACCCTAAAAATTTGGCTTTCTAATCCTATCAAGGTACATCACTATCTTCTTCTCATCAAGGTTGCTTCATTCAAAATGGGTTTGTTTAATTTTTAAGTGAATTTACTGAATTTTAGAAAAAGCTGTAAAAAACTAATCTAGTAAATTTCTTTTTGGTTGAAGAGGAATTTCATAGCATTTCTCGTGATGGATATCAACCAGTTTTTCCTTCTTCTTTTTTTCCTTTTTTTTCCTTTGCAATCTCCCTTACTCTTTCCCTCAGCCACATTAGTAGCAAAGTTTATAAATTTATCATAATCTTCCCCTAAATTGCAGCTAAAATGAAAAGCACTATAGGACTCAATCTAGCCATTTAGGTATCTGTCGCGTGTAAATATGCAAGTATACACGTCAAATCAAGAAATAAAGTGATGAGTGAGTATCATCTCCACAAGGATTAGAATTGACTGAAATAATTAGTTATGCTATTACTATGAAACTGACTAATTGAATGAGCAAAAGGGATAGGTGAATAATTGCTAAAGAGATGAAATGAAAGATTAAGAAAATTAATTATGACTAAAATATGGTATGGCAATTAAAATGTCGTGGCAATTCTCAAATAGTAAGTGGGAAAAAGTTTGTACTATTGAATGATAAAGGCTGGAATTATTTGGGTTTATTTCTTTAACATAATAATGCCATGGCAAAATCTTGACCATTCTATTGCTCAAGGAATCATGGCCGCAGTCTGCTTCTTTCGAAAAATAGACTTTGAGATATCGTTTTGAGTTTTTGTATGTCTACATACTCAAGAATGATATCTAGATTATTCTCCCTTTCCCTGTACAGATTGTAACTTCTATGTCTAGAGTGCTAAACTATTCTTTCAAATACTTGCCTATATCAACTGATTATAATCCAATCTAATTTATCTTTTCAGAATTAAATCAAATCTAATAACATGCTACACAGTTATCTATGTCTAGAGCTTGCATGCATGTATTAAAAATAATCACAAATTGAATGAAAAAGTATTCAACTCAAAATCAAACCACGGGCATTAAAAGTTAATAAAAAATCACCCAGAATAATTCCAACCCAAAGAAAATTAGTTCATCGGTTGAACATTAGAAATCATAACAGAACCATTCAACATCATTGTTTAAATTCATGAATCACAAATTTAAATCAGAAAATAAAGGCAGAACTACATGAAGCTTTTGCTACTCTAGCTTTCACTCTGATAATAAAATTTGATGCAAAACCCATGGCAGGTTTCTCTTCCCCTTCCTTGCGTCTGTAATTCTTCTACTCTTTAAGCTGCTACCCTTTTCACTTTTCCTCTCAGAATACACGAGAATCTGATGTAGAGAGATAGAAACTATTATTCACTCTTTTTCTCTCTCTCTGATCCCCCTTTTTCTCTTTTCTTCTTTTCTTATTTATAGGGTAGGTCCCTCCCTCTTAGTACACACCTTTTGCTTCCTCTTTTTCAGGGTGATTAATCTGGTACAACTACAGTTGGCTGAGAGTGATGTGGACTGAGCGTTGTGTCATCTTCTTGGAATTGCCATGACATTCGTGCTGGCAACCTAACCAACATTTTGTCATGAAAATATTTCACTTCCTTCATTTTCCTATCATTTTTCTCTTCTCTTTTTCACCTTGCACCTACTACCAACCACAAACAACACCTTATTCCCCAATAATAGAAGTAACATATAATAACATGTATAGCACAACCTAAGCTTTGTTATGTAATGTCCTAAAAATATCTAAAAAGGCAAACATATTTACTTAATTACATACGTAATCCAATCTAGAGGCTTGAAATATAACTCTTTCCAAGAGTTATCAGTATCCGAATATGTTGAAATTTTGATTCTTTCTTCAATTAGGTGTTCATGAAAATGCTTATGACAAGTTTGATTTTTCAGTAAAATAGAACTTACCCTTTAATTTTTGTTTCCTTTTCTTATTATCTGATTGAGATTCTCTTGTGTGGGTACACCGAATATTATACTGTATATATATATTAATTGTATATATCTTGTTTAAGATATGAGGTTGTCTTATTTATTTATTTATTTGGCAACATGGGAAACTTCTTCTCTAATTGGGATGTTAAAGAACTTAAACAAATTACATTATTGAAGAGCAACAAAGGAAGGCATATCACATTCTTTAAAGCATGCCTGTATATCAATCATGGATGATTGAATTGAGTGTTTTACTTCTATTATTGAATTATTATTATTGTTTCCTGATTCTCTTGCTATAATCAAATAAATAGTTGTTATTTTAGTTTATACAAGAATTTGCCTACTCACTTATTGTCATGGTGTCTTTAAAAAATTTATTTATTTCATTCTTTTGAATATTCAATGATTTGATCATCTCTTTTTTTCACAAAGTTTACAATTTAAATTTCTAACAAGTAAAAGTTCCTATTTGAAACTATTAACCATCCTTGGTAGGGAATATGTTTTTGAAAGACTGTAACAGAGCTCCAAATTACACAGCTTCTTCAAATGCTTGTAAAAATATGGTTGGCTTGTGCCTAAAAGGTGTACATGTAGGTAAGGTTTTCTTTCTTTGTTTAAATTTTAGAATAACATCTTTAGTATTTCAAATAGATTATAAATAATGTTTTTCTTTTGTGAGAAACATTAAGAATTGATCATGTGATTAATTTGCAACAATGTAGTTATTCTTTTGTAAAAAGGGTATGGACATTGCTACTTTCTATGAGGTTTATTATGCTAATGTAAGGATCAAAATGTTAAGGGCACAATTCTAGTTGGATTCACATTTAAATCAAATGGAGAGGTTAGTAGTCATCTTTCAAAGGATATGATGTTCAATCAATTTTTTACAGGACTGAAATCAATTTAATGGTGATATTTTTGCCTACTATTTAGGTGAAGTTGACATATTGGTGTTCATTGAAGGCCTGTTGCAACATTAATCCAAGGGCAAGTTGAAAAAGAAAATGGTAGAATAAAGGTTGGTTTGGTGATATTAAATTAGCTATTAACTTGAAGAGAAAAGATTAGGTAAAGTTAGTGTTTACGATTTGTTAGAATTGTACTTATTGTTATTTTCCATAGAAGAAAGCACTAACTCCCATTCTTCTATTTTTTACCAGCATATAAATAGATAAGAATTTGCATCTAGAAAGCCTGCAAAGGCATTGGAAGAGGATGCTTTTAAGTGAGTCTTGCACCACTGTGATGGTCCTAAGTTCCATCTTAAGCTTTTAGTTTTTCAAGTATCGTGATTAATCTATTTTATGCAAGTTTCTTTTTCTAATTAAATTCTTTTAAAGGTGGCTCATGAGTTTCATGTCATATGTTTCCAGAATTTGGGTCTAATAGACCTTGGTGAACAAGCAGGCTCCCCCAAAACAAAATGCTAGCTGAGTGCAAATGTAGTAGTGGGATTTGAGGTGCAGATTTCTGAAGATTTTCCATAAAGTACAAGTTGTGATTGTTAAGTCTAGTTAGTGAGTAGTGTTGGGGAAAAGTAGGAAATGACATTAACCATTGTGTAAGATGCATTGCACTACTGTTGCATTATAATCTATGAATTAAAATCCTTTAAATAGATTTGCAAGATGTCAAAGACAATGTATGACTGTTAATATTCTAGCTTAATAATTGAGCAATATTATATATTTCATTTGATGTATTTATTTTTAAATAAATCATTATATTATATGCAAAAAATAATGTAAAATATAAATTTATAGATATAAAAAAAACCAAATTAAACAATGAAAAGATAAAATCTCAAATGTATGTTTATTTCATTGAAAACAATTTTTATGAAATATTTTCAGGAAATCTACCAAACAACAGAAAATATTTTACACAGATTCATCCAAACACTAGAAAATATTAGCTTTTCCATAAACATAAGTCATTTTCTAGAAACCATTTTCAGTGAAACAAACAGAGCCTAAGAGATTGAAGTGTGAATTAAGCTGACAGTTTATAAAAAAAATTTTAAAAAATACAAGTATCCAAATTGAGTGAAATTCTATTTTTAATTTATTTTAAAATTTTATGATATACGAATATAAATTTTATATTAAAAATAGAAAAATTACTTAAAATTTTCATATAAAAATATTTTTCAAAAAATATTATATATGTTATAAAATAAAGAGAGATAGAGAGACTAAAGAACAAATAAAATATGGGAAGCAATAGAGAATGTATTTTATTTATCAATGGGATGATTACAATACTTCATCGGAATCTCTATTTATAGGCATAAGAAGTATAAAAGAAGTCGAGATCTAATTCTAATAACTATTAGAATTTAAAGTACATCAAAATTTTATCTTAATCATGATGGACATCCACTTAATAAGATATTCATAACACTCCCTATTGGATGTCCATTGGTAGATAATGTGCCTCGTTAAAACATTATTAGGAAAAACCCTGTGGGATAAAAACCTAATGAAGGAAAAAGAGTACACAATATTCCATTACAAGCTACCTCATTAAAAGCCTTTACCAAGAAAACCCAATGGGATAAAACCTTGGTTAAAGGAAAAGAGTACAACTTGTTTTAGACTCCCTCTAATGGCAACATTACATTACATCTTTGAGTTGATGCATTCCAATATTGTGTAATAGTCTTTCAAATGTTGAAGTTGGCAATGCCTTAGTGAAAAGATCTACTAAATTATCACTAGAACGAATTTGTTGAACATTTATATCACCTCTTTTCTCAAGATCATGGGTGAAGAATAATTTTTTTGAAATATGTTTCGTTCTATCACTTTTGATGTAACCACCCTTCAATTGAGTTATACATGCTGCTTTATCTTTATATAAGATAGCTGGCATCTTTTCTTGTAAAGGTAAATTCCATATCTTCTGGATATGTTGGGTCAATAACCTTAGCCAAACACACTTTTGACTTGCTTCATGCATTGCAATTATTTCTGCATGATTTGAAGAAGCGGCAGGTAATGTTTGATTTGTTGAGTGCCATGATATGGTAGTATCCCCACATGTAAATAAATATTCTGTTTGAGATAAACCTTTATGTGGATTTGATAAGTATCCAGCATCAGCATAGCCAACTAATAGGGATTTTGAATCATTTGAATAATATAACCCCATATCATTGGTCTCTCTAAGATATCTAAATACATGCTTAATTCCATTCCAATGTCTACGCATTGGAAAAGAACTAAATCTTGCTAACAAGTTTACAGTGAATCCTATATCAGGTCTTGTGTTGTTTGCAAGATACATCAATGCCCCTATGCCACTTAGATATAGTACTTCATGACCAAGAAACTCTTCATCATTCTCGCAAGGACGTAATTGATCTTTATTCACATATAATAATCGTACAACCATTGGAGGACTCTGTAACAGCCCATTTTTCAATGGTGACAGAACAGTGGTTCGGGACCACAAATTTTCGTCAAGTCAACTCGTAAATTTTATTTATAGAATATTTAAAAAGTCATTAGGGTATTATTAAAATTTGGTTAAGATATTTTAATGTTTAGATTGTTAATTTAGGAAAAAGGACTAAATTGTAAAATGTGCAAAACATAGTAATTAATGCATTTAGATGATTAAATAGCTCAATAATTAAATGAGGAAGGATTTAAGTGGTAATTTAGCCTTATTTAATATGTTGGAGGGCAATATGGATGAAAATTATAAAATAATATATGATTTAATGGCAAAATGGTAAATATTGTAAAAATTAAAACAAAATTAAAAGAAGTAAAATACATTTTCTTCTTCATTTTCACTTCATCTTGCTAAAATCACCATGGAAGCCTAGGTTGGAGGTTTTGAAATTATTGTCTCTTACATGTAAGTTCATTTTGAGTCACTTTTTTTGTAATTTTTATGTTTTTGAGATCGTTACAACAAGGTCCAGCTAGCCCGTGCCTTTGTTTTTGAATCTGTTAAAAATTTTGGAAGTTACTATTGATGAATCTTGAAGGTTTTTTTATGATAATTATGTATTTGAAGATTTGATTGTGTTATTTGGTGATTTTGTGAAGTAATTTTTGTTAGGTTTTGATTTAAGGATTAAATTATTAAAATGTCAAAATTTTAGGGTTTGATAGTGGATTTGATGTTTAGTAAGGACTATTTAAGGGCCTATATATTTAGATGAAATGTTGACTTGAGAAAAATGGTTAATTTGATGATTTTTGAGTTAAATGATTAAATTGAAAAAGTTGTAAAAGTTTGAGGTAGTTGTGTAATTTCAAAAAATAAAAGGGTATAAAATGTAAGGTGAATTGAATGGTGAAATTTAAGATGATAGTTGAGAAATTTTATATTTTAGGTCAAGACCTTGCTGATACACGTGGAAAAAGAAAAATCACGAATTGACCCTTAAACTTCTGCAACTACTACAATTCAATTCAGGTAAGTTCATACGGTCTAAAATTTAGCATCTATATGGAATGTTGGATGATATAAAATGGTAATGTTGGATGATATAAAATGGTATAGTAGATATAATTGTTTATAGACGATGTAAGGTTATTTGAGAAATGTTATTGAATTTCAATATTTGGATCGGATTGAATGCGTGATAGAGTACTTTCGAGATATGTTGTGTTATGGGGGGATTGGAGTGGAGATTGTTGTGGAGGGATATATATGTTTCTTGAGTAGACTGAGGTTCAACATTTTTTGCAAACTCTCGTGTCATACTGTAACACCTCTTACACGTGTTCATCGCCGAAACAGGGTAAAAAGTATTATCAAATATAAAATACATATTTTCATACAATCGGAGTTTTTTTATTATAAAATTTTTGACATAATCCCTTTTACAAATGTCTAATCCCTCCTGCAAATTTTCAAAATGCAATCTCAAACCAATTTAACATTTCAACTAATCCAACTATATACTTAAACATAATTAAATCATTCACAACATTCAAAGTAACCTCGCTAGCATTTAAAAAAAAACAACCTATCAATTAATATACATTAACATCTTAAGCTAAGTAGTAATTAGTATATATATACATCACATTAACATTAAGTCTTCTATACATGCCATAATTCAGAAATATTGGTTTCAAAATACCAAAAGATGTAGATAGTGTGAATGATCCCCGACTCTGTCCGAATTCCGAGATGATTTATAACACTGTAAAATAAGAAAAAAGAAAGAGAAGTAAGCATATAGCTTAGTAAGTACGTATGTAATTGATAAACAAATTTAAAACATGTTTCCATAGATAACATAATTTTAATCAACCATAAATTTGATATTTATTCAAACTCCAGCAAACTATTTTTCTGCGTCGCAGTCACTAAATTATTTTTATCCGAAGCTACAGAACTCCAAATTAAGTTCCGTAAATTTTCTCTGAAACTAGACTCATATACCGTCTTATCATAAAATTTTCAGAATTTTTGACTCAGCCAATTAGTACAGTTTATTCTTTAAAGTCACCCCTGTTTCACTGCTCAACATCTCTGACCTCTCTTCACTAAAAATGAATTATCTCACTGTTTCAATTTCACTCATTTACATAACATTACATCAATTTATTTTGTAAGCACAGTACGAAACTTCATCACTCCAGTTACTCTTTAGCAAATTTTCACACTTCAATCACATACTCATATCTGTTTATCAATACTCATATCCCGTTGAACCCGTCGGTATAATAGCGAATATTCGGTGGTTTGCACATAGTACCACCCGTGTAATTATTATCATTCGATACATGTAGTAGCCTTCACATAGTACTACACACGTGATCAAACTTTTCGGTTCACGTAGTAGCCTGCACATAGTACTACACACGTGACCAAAACCTTCCGGTACACATAGTAGCCTGCACATAGTACTACACATGTGACCATTATCTATCGATACACGTAGTAGCCTGCACTTAGTACTACACACATGTTTATAGGCACTTTATTCAAGCCTTTCTCATTCCAACAGTCCCACAGAGATTCTTACTTTTCAAGGATTTACAATTTATCCATACACAAATCACAATTTCAATATTTCAGTCCAATCCCATAACAAATTTAATAATTCAATTCAACTACTTCACTTATTACTTGTCAATGATATATCCACAATTCAAGCAGATTTTAATCGATTCAACTATAAATTCTAAATTTCTAATTGTTATATAACTATTTCATATTCAACCATTTCTCATATATTATAACAAAATATCAGAAATAGTTATAAACAATGTATTAATTACATATTACTTACCTCGGTGCAAAATTTAGGAATTTTGCAATTCAATCCACAATCTTTTCCTTTCCCTTATCGAGGTTGATTCCACGTCTTTCTTGATCTATAATAGAAAATTTAGCTTGTTTAATATTCACATTTATCAAAATAATCCTCGACTCAACTTTTGACAAAATTACAATTTTGTCCCTAAACTTTTGCATATTTACATTTTGCCCCAAAGTTTGGAAATTAAATTTTATTCCTTATTCTTATGTTTTATAACATTCTGAACACTTTTTCCTTCTATGTCAACATCAAATTATCGCTCTAACTCTTACTTATGAACATTAAATATTTTTACCGATTACGTTATTTTGCTCGGTTTCACATAAAATCAACTAGCAAAAGTTGTTTAACATAAATTCTAGCTTCATATTCTTCCATAAAGATCAAAATACATACATTTCACACATGGGTAATTTTTTTCAAATTTCAACCCTAGCTCAAAATAACCGTAGAAATAGATAAACTCAGCTACGAGAATCTAAAAAATGCAAAGAATATTAAAAACGGGGCTCAAAAGTACTTACAATCAAGCTTGAAAGTGGCCAAAACCCTAGCTATGGAGTCCTTCAAGTTTCAACAGCAAGCAAATATGATAACACCATTTTTTACATCTTTTTCCCATTTTAATTCTATTTATTTACTAAATGACCGAAATGCCCTTACTTAAAAAAATCCTATTTCACTTATTTCTTGTCCATTTTTGTCCATCACTAACTAATGGTCTAATTACCACATAAGGACCCCTAATTTATAATTCCATAACAATTAAATACATTTACCAAATAAAACTCAACTTTTGCACTTTTTACAATTTAGTCCTTTTGACTAAATTGAGTGCCCAAACGTCAAAATTTTCGAACGAAATTTTCACGAAATCTTTTCGAGAAATTGTAGACCATAAAATTATAGTAAAAATAAATTTTTCCTCTTCAAATTTGTGGTCTCAAAACCACTACTCTGACCAAGCCCTAAATCGGGCTGTTAATGTCATTTTGAATAGGTATTTCGCATGCTTTGAGCTTGTTTAATGTCATTTTGAATAGGTATTTTGGCTGGTAAATGGATTACTTAGGGTCCAAGTAAGCTTGAAATAGTAAACTTGTCATTTAAGGTTGATTAAATGCTAAAGTTACATATTTTATGTAATTAAATTGGTTAATTTATGAGAGTGCACTACTAATTTTTCCATGTTTATATTGAATTTTGTGCAGGGATGCAATTTGGGGCTAAATAGAAGAAAAAGGAAATAATTGGGCTAGATTGAAGAAAGAAGCAAAGAAGGAGGGCCAAAGCAGAATTTTTCCAAGATTAATTAGCTGAAATTTTTGTTGACTTAGTGGGAGATTATGTTGGGATTTTTTTTGTATATCATGAAATATTTTTCCCTAATTTTCTATGACTAGTTGGCTCCTAATTTAGTAAAGCCAGTAGTATAAATAGAGGCTACATTGTTCATTTATTAATCAAGTCTTAAATCAAGTCATAAATCAACTTTCATCTTTGAATTCAATATTTTCTTCACATAGCATTTGTTGTTTTTAGTTTCTTTTTCTTCAATTTTTTTAATTCCTAGTTAGCCACCTACTTAAACCATTTGTAATTCCTTTTTCAAATTCCTTTTTTTTTATTTCTAGTAGCCAACCATCCAATTTAATATATATTACTAAATTTCTAGCGTCCATATTTAACCACGCCTCCCATCCTTTTCACCCATTTTACCTTATTTAATTTATCCAATTTCAATAAGCCCCACCCCTTAGTTAACTAAATCCATTTTCAGCTTTAGGCCGGAATTAGCCTCGCCAAAACCCGTGAGTTATGAACTCGAGCAATTTAACTCCTAAATTCCAGTACTTATTATTTCTCCGGATTAAGAGTATGACTTCGACAACTCAAAGTCAAATCAACACTAAGTCAAAAAAAAGACGTTGTTTGATTTAGTGTGGTTAGACGTACAGTTGGAATTCCGAAAGGATCGATTCTAATATATTTTCTATGAACATATTGGCGTGCCAAGTGGAGATTGTTGTTTGGTTCCGTCAAGGGAAGTAGTAACCGGATTTAAATGTCCCACGCAGTGGAGAACATTGGTTCGAGCTAGGCTCTTCTAGAACGCAAAGCTACTGGAGTTTTAAATCACGAACGTTTCGTTGATTGTTCGATCGGTAAGGGTTAGTTATTGGACGTTCCATAACTAATTTACACAAGGAAGAGTTGGTGTCCGAGGCGTCCTTGGTAGCTATAACTAGCTTATTGGAATAGAGAAGTTCATCTAATTTCGAGGATCGGTTCAAGACGAGGAAAAATCCGTGCCTGAAGCTGAGCTAAGTTTAATTAATTTTTCTTCATATTTATTTAACTTTTTTTATTATTCTGTTTTCAACTTTTACTTTTTACGTTATTTTTCTGTTTATTTCAGGTTTTCAAATTTTATCCCCCCAAACTTCTTGGGCACGACAACTGCCCCGACATAAATCTAGTCAAGAGAGGAACAATTTGTAGTAAACCCAGTCATTGAGGGATCGAACCTACTCCCTATACTGATTAAATTGGAAATTAGGCGTAGGTTTATATATGTGGATTCGACACCCATCAGTTTTGGTGCCGTTGTCGGGGACTGACAACACTTACAAATTGTTTAAATCATCTTCATGACCAGATCTTCATCCAAAGATCTCGAATACGACCCAGAGATCGAGAAATCAGCACGAGCACAACGAAAAGAGACAGAAGCTTTTAAACGTGCAAGTAAAACAGAAGTTGAGCTAGGACAAGGGATCCTAGAATCCGACGTCAAAAAGTTGAGACAAGCAATTCGTGCAGAGGCAATTCGACATGGGAAACAAGTCGAAGTGGTCGAACCTGAGACCGAACCACTTTTTGAAACAAAATAAGCAGAAGTCATTGAACTAGAAAGGATGGCGAACTGAACCATTCGTCAACTAGCCGCTGCTTCCAGCGAGCAAACACCATTATGCATCAACTATCCAGCCGGAGAAACCACATTCGAGTTGAAGTTAGGCCTTATTCACCTTTAACCCACTTTTCGAGGCTTGAAGAACGAAAATCCACATACCCACTTGAGAGAATTCTACACGGTCTGCTTAAGCATGAAACCACAGGGAGTAACCGAAGATGAAATCAAACTTCGGGCATTTCCTTTTTCTTTAGTTGATACAGCAATAGAATGCTTATTTTACTTACCCCCGGTTCTATTACAACGTGGGATGACTTATCTCGTGTTTTTCTTGACAGATTTTTCCCAGCATCATGAGCAGCTGAACTTAGGAGAGACATAGTGGGAATTCGCCAAATGGAGAGTGAATCGCTCTACGACTATTGGGAGCAATACAAAAAACTGTGTGCAAGTTGTCCTCAACACGGTTTGACTGAACAATCACTTCTTCAATATTTCTACGAGGGTTTGCTCCCTATGGAAATGAAGATGATTGACGCTGCTAGTGGAGGGGATCTTGTCAATATGACTCCTCAAAGGGCAAGAGAACTGATATCCACCATGGCAGTAAATTCTCAACAGTATCGGTTGAATTCAAAACCCACAAGATGGGTTAATGGGGTAAACATTTCATCCTTAGAAGATAAGTTGGATAAGCTTACTAATATTATTCAATCTATGCTTACAGAAAAGAAGAATCTTACCCAACTGTGTGGAATATGTACTACGTCTGAACATCCGACGGATTTGTGCCCAATCCTTAACTAAAATTCAACGGCACATGTCGATGCTGTCAGAGGTTTTCCGGGACCTCCGCAAAGACGCTATGATCCTTTCTCCAACACCTACAATCCTGGGTGGAAGGATCATCCCAACTTGAATTACGGATCTAATCCGCGATATAATCCATCATACCAACTGAGACCTCTGCAACCACCGCAACCGCCACCCAAGCTGAGCACATCTCTAGAAGCTATTATGGAGAGACTTGCTGTCGATGCTGCAAAATACCAACAAATGACAGACGCATCAATACAAGAGTTTTGGAAAAGTTTCAGAAACAGTTCCAGACAAAAGTCATGGGCAAGACAAGGAACGGGAAAAGAAGATTTCTAATCCAAAAGTCAGACCGGAATCATAAATTAAGAAACCAGTCGTGATGCCACCTCCTTTTCCAGGGAGACTCGCAAAGGATAAGAAAGAGAAGGAGGAAAAAGAAATCCTCGAAACATTCAGGAAGGTGGAGGTAAATATCCCTTTGCTCGACGCTATCAAACAAATCCATCGCTATGCAAAATTTCTCAAAGAATTGTGTACTAGCAAGAGGAGGTTACTAGGTAACGAAAGAGTAAATGTAGGAGAAAATGTCTCCACAGTACTGCAAAAGAAAGTTCCGCCCAAATGCAAGGACCAAGGTATGTTTGTTATTTCCTGTGAGATAGGTAATGTAGGCATTAAGAAATCCATATGTGATTTAGGGGCTTCCATTAATGTTATGCCTTATCCTATTTATAAATTGATTAACGCTGGTCCTTTAAAAGAGAAAGGAGTAATTATTCAGTTGGCGGACAGGTTAGTCGTCTATCCCGAAGGGTTGCTTGAAGACATCCTTGTTAAAGTTAACAAATTAGTTTTCCCTGTAGATTTCTACATTATTAATATGGAAGACGATAACTCAAATAATTTGTCTGACAGTTTGCTTGGAAGGCCGTTTCTAAGTACCGCAAGCGCAAAAATTGATGTTCGGAGCGGAACACTGACAATGGAGTTTGACGGCGAAATCGTGAAATTCAATGTCTACGAAGCTATGAGTCATCCTAACTCACTATCAAATATTTCTAGCATCGATAGTATAGATTGTTTAACTCAATCTTATTTTGAATATCATGACTATGATTAGTTGGAAACTGCCCTTTACAGAAGCATGGACATGGATGTTTTAAGTCGTCTCGAGGAATTATCAATTATAGGAGATCCGTTGCGAGAAGTTGACACTTGGAGACGCGACCATCGTTGACGAATCGAGGTAACCAACTTGAACTATTACGTTTTTAAACTAAAATGTTGCCTTCGGTTTTAGAGCCACGAACCTCGGAGCTTAAAGCATTACCAGACCACCTCAAGTACGTCTTTTTGGGAGAAAAGGACACCTTACCGGTAATAGTCTAGTTTGAGTTCTGAGAGATTATAAGGAAGCTATTGGTTGGACAATAGCCGACATAAAAGGGTTAAGTCCATCTACCTGTATGCATAGAATTTCCATCGAAGATAACACAAAACCAAAGAGAGATGCTCAGGGGCACCTTAACCCATCCATGATGGAGGTAGTAAAGAAGGAAATCCAGAAACTGTTGGATGCTAGAATGATATACCCGATCTTCGACAGTGAGTGGGTTAGCCCAGTTCATGTCGTGCCTAAGAAAACTGGCGTGACAGTGGTGAAAAATTTGTCAGGAGAGCTAGTTCCTACCCGAGTCCAGAATGGATGGAGGGTTTGCATCGATTACAGGAAGTTGAATGCAGCTACTCGGAAAGACCTTTTTCCACTTCCCTTCATCGATCAAATGCTCGAGCGATTAACTGGTAAGACCCATTATTATTGTCTCAATGGATATTCAGGATTTTTCCAAATTCCGGTAGCATCTGAAGATCAAGACAAAACAACTTTCACGTGCCCCTTTGGAACGTTTGCGTATAGACGAATGCCGTTTAGATTCTGTAATGCTCCGACCACTTTTCAGAGATGTATGGTGAGCATATTCTCCGATTATGTCGAGAAAATCATTGAAGTCTTCATGGATGACTTCACGGTGTACGGTAACTCCTTTAATAAATGTCTCGATAATCTTGCGAAGATATTACAAAGATGCCTAGAATTTAATCTTGTTTTAAATTATGAAAAATGCCACTTCATGGTTGACAAAGGATTAATTTTGGGTCATATAGTTTCCTCAGAAGGTATTGAGGTCGATAAAGCAAAAACGGATATTATTGACTTATTACCTTACCCCACATCTGTGAGGGGAGTACGTTCGTTTCTTGGCCATGCAGGATTTTACAGACGATTCATAAAAGACTTCTCGAAGATAGCGCAACCACTTTCCAGTCTATTACAAAAGGATAAAGAATTTGAATTTGACCAAACTTGTAAAGATGCATTTGACTTGCTGAAGCAGATATTGGTCTCCGCTCCCGTAGTACAACCACCAAATTGGAACTTCCTGTTCGAAATCATGTGTGATGCAAGTGATCGAAGTGTGGGAGCTATTCTTGGCCAAAGAATAAGGAAAGAACCTCATGTTATCTACTATGCTTCGAAGACGTTGGATAATGCCCAAAGCAATTACACAACCACTGAGAAAGATTATTAGCTGTTGTGTTTGCTTTAGATAAGTTTAGATCTTACCTGTTGGGAAATAAAGTGATTATCTTTTCTGATCATGCAGCTTTGAAATATTTGATAGGGAAGAAGGAGGCAAAACCTCGACTGATCAGGTGGATTCTGCTCCTACAAGAGTTTGATTTTGAAATCCGGTATAAAAAGGGATGCGAAAACTTGGTAGCTGACCATCTGAGCCGATTGCCGATTCTAGTGGATGACACACCATTGAAAGACAACTTCCCAGATGAAAACCTATTTTCAGCAAATGCGATTCATCCTTGGTACGCATACATAGTAAATTACCTCGTAACAGGTACTACACCTTCAGAATTACCAAGGTCTAAAAAAGATAAGATCAAAAAGGATGCTCGATATTACATTTGGGACGATCCTTACATTTGGAAGCATTGCTCCGATCAGGTAATTCGACGGTGTGTAGCAGAAACAGAGGTATAGTCTATCTTAACTTTTTGTCATTCTTATGCATGTGGAGGACACTTTGGACCTAAACGCACCTCACATAAAGTCCTTGAGTGTGGACTATTTTGGCCAAGTATATTTCATGACACCTTCTTATTCTGTAAGACCTGTGAAAGATGCCAAAAAGTCGGTAATCTTAGCTGTCGAAATGAGATGCCCCTTACTCCCATCCATATTTGCGAAATTTTCAATGTGTGGGGCATTGATTTTATGGGTCCTTTTATTTCTTCTTTTGGTAATTTCTATATACTCTTAACTGTTGATTACGTTTCTAAGTGGATAAAGGCAAAGGCTACTCGCAATGATAATGCTAAGACTGTGGTTGACTTTCTTAAAAGTTCTATCTTTTCCAGGTATGGGACTCCACGAGCATTAATCAGTGACAGAGGAACTTATTTTTGCAACAAGCTCGTAAGTGCACTTATGGAGAAATATGGAGTGACTCAACGAATTGCCACTGCCTACCATCCACAAACAAATGGGCAAGTCGAAGTGTCAAACCGTGAAATAAAGTCCATCTTGGAGAAGACTGTTAAACCTAACAGAAAGGATTGGAGCTTGAGACTAAATGACACACTTTGGGCTTATAGGACAGCTTACAAGGGACCAATAGGCATGTCACCTTATCGACTTATTTTTGGTAAACCGTGCCATCTCCCTTCCGAATTAGAGCAGAAGGCATTTTAGGCAGTTAAACAATGTAATATGGAGATGGAGACTGCAGGAAGAGCTCGAAAGTTGGACATTTAGGAACTCGAGGAAATTAGGAACGATGCATATGAAAATGCTCGAGTGTATAAAGAAAAAACCAAAGGCATTCCACGATAAGATGATCACTAGGAAGCAGTTTTCAATAGGACAAAAAGTTCTCTTATACGACTCCACCTTAAAAACTTTCGCTGGTAAGCTTCGATCCAAGTGGATAGGTACATTCATTATAACTAATTTATACTCGAATGGTGCAATGGAAATTCAAAGCGAAGAAACACGGAAGTGCTTTAAGGTGAATAGTCAACGACTGAAACCCTTCTATGAGAATTTTCAAATGCATACAGTTGAGGAGATTGTTCTCGAGGAGCCCAGAACTTGAATACCAGGTCGTCGAGCTAACGAGGTTAAACAAAGCGTTGTTGGGAGGCAATCCAAATTTTTCCTTAATGCAAATAAATTTTTGGACAGTAAAATGGAAGTGAAAATACATGTCAAGGATCGGTTTTGTCTAGGGAAAGACTTGGTACTTAAGAATTTTCATTGTGACTCACCTCTCTTTCCTGGGAACTTACCTGGTGCATTTATCGCGACTATTTTACTAAATCCCATAATTTTGGTTTTTAATAAATTATTTCTCGAATATTTAAGCATAGCATTAGCAAAGCTATATTTCGAGAAATGCACGTTTTAATTTTAATTTTAATTTTTTTATTTTTATTTTGCAGGGAAACATTCCAAGACGAAATTAAATTCCACATGTCAACCCACAAAATTCTTTTATTTTAGCCAAGGCCCACTCTACCTACCCACCATTTAAACCAATCCAATACCCAAACTAACCCATTCACCAAAACCCAAACCCATCATACCTACCCAAAATCAAAAAAATCAAAAATTAAAACCCAAAATTTTCCCCCTAACCATCCAACCCTTTTTCAAATAAAAAAAAAACCCATCAAGCTTTCACCTATCACATCTATCTTTTCACCTAGAAAACTACAACTCCACTACCCCATATTAACTCACCATTTCCCCCCAACCGTCCACTCCTTTCAAATAAATAAAAAAAGTTTCACCCATCAAATCCTAACCTTTCACCTATCACATCCTAGCTTTCTTTTCACCCTAAAAAAACACACAACCCAATTACCCTCTATTTGACCGACCAAAGAAAGAAAGAAAAAACACAAACTAAAAATCTTTCTCAAATTCTACCTTCTTTCTTTTGTTTCCCTTTCTTTCTCACCTTCAACACCATAACTCCAAACAGCCCTCCAAGAAAGCCATTACACCACCCCACCATGGTCCGTACATACGAACGCGAGGCGCATGAACCACCGTCCACAATAAATCGACGACGAAACCAGTTCACCGCTCCTCCCTTTGTCACCATCGACTCCGACGAATCTCCTCTATCTCTGCCATCGCAACTGCACCGCCCAAGAATAAACCGCAGCCCAACTCTGATCGCTGTGGTCTACCCACCCCATGAGTCGCCCATTTCGGCCGATCATCCCTCAAGCAACCCGATCGAACCACCAAATTCATTTGACAGCCAAGACCACCCATCTCCCTAACCAAATGTTCATGCACGTCAACCAACACAACTGGGACCTTCGAGAAGAACTCTGCGACTGAACGATGGTGCTAACCAACATTCAACGCAAAGATGAACCCGAGGCTGCCAACAACCACCTTTGACCTGTTCATCAACTCCAATGGCAGACGATGCCGAAAATGACAAAGTTGAGACGGACCAACATGACACTGACTTTTGCCCACGAGAGCGCGGCCAGTTTCGACAAGGAAGAGGATTCATGCCCCTGGAGAATAGATTCAACGGGAATCTTACGTTCACGAGCCCAACACACCAAGCACAATTTGAACAAATTCAACGTCATCCTCTTCCGGTATGTAAGCACGTAGACCCATTCTCATTATATTCTTTAGAAATTAAAGAATCTGTTAATCAATATTTTGATGCTATTGGGTGGACCGATTTTGCTGCCATTGATGAACCTGCATATTATGAATTGGTTTTTGAATTTTATTCCACGTTCTACTTCAACCGCTCTACTAACACTGTAGACGTGCCTAGTGCTGTCACTTTTCGTTTGCTAGGTTTGCATTATAATCTATCTATTTCTGAGTTTAATGTTGCTTTGGGTTTTGTTAGTGAGGACTATTTAGAAACTGATGACTATTATGACTCCTTTCTCGACATACCACCTGACTTTGATGCTAATGAAGCCTTAGCATTGTGAACTGAAATGAGACAAATTTCGTACGATCCAAAACGTTGCAAGGACATAGGAATTCATAGTCCTGCACTTCGATATATACACCGATTCCTTGCCTTCAATTTTTCGGGACGAAATGATGCATCTGCTCTTTAACTAGGACTGAATTATTTTTTCTATGGTGCATGCATTCGAGAAGAAAGGTAAATTTAGGATATTGGTTTGCTATACAGTTTCTTCATGTTTTGCGGTCGAATTGGCCACTAATTTTGGGTACTTATATCACCCGTTTAGCCTCTAATTTGAATCCATCAACTATCAATTTTAGTTCTTTAAATTTGGCGTACAAAATGAACTTATTGGATATGTACTACTTGGATTCTATGGGGTTACTTGCCTGTACCCCTTCTTCTTTTTATTTTATTCCTCCAGGTACGAGAACAGATCGGTCGAATAGAGTGTTCCGACGTAGACACCAGTATGGAACGGAAACCCCACACTCTGTCAACTCTCGTTTGACCCGAATCGAGGAAGGACTCGAATCTTTACGCACTTTAGTGACAGACGTTCTCACACACCTACGAGACCACTCTCCACGACGTTGAAAAACATGGGGAGTTTATTTTTTCTCTCTTTCTCCTACTTATCTTTACTTTTATTCTTTGAATTACATTGGGACAATGTAAAATAAGTTGGGGGAGGGAAACATAAATTGGTTCTAATTTGCTTATCTGTCATCTCTATTTTTGCATGTTTTCGGTAAAAGGTAAAATTTTTCTTTTGATGGTACACTTATGGTTTGACCTATTTAGCTATTTAATTTTTTTACACATGAAACTTTTCAATAACCTAGACTTAGTGGGTAAGAAATTTTTGGGAATTATGAGTTTGCTTGACTGCTTACCTTTTATCATATGTCAAATCTTTACAAAAAAAGAATAAAAATAATAATACTCCTCTGATACGAATGTTAAGAGTGAGAAATTGGGGCTGTACATCGGGCTGAGTAATCGGAACGTTGTGCTTGAGTTGTCATCACATCTCGCATAAAAAGGTTCGTGTGGCTGTCCAATTTCTTTGCACTCACTCCGCTAACAAATTATCATGAGTAGGGCGAAATAACCCATTTAAAGACGTCCGAATTGAGTAACCGGAACATGGTGCTTAGGTTGTCATTATGTCTCGCGTAAAAAAAT
Source organism: Gossypium hirsutum (assembly GCF_007990345.1). Classification (NCBI taxonomy): domain Eukaryota; kingdom Viridiplantae; phylum Streptophyta; class Magnoliopsida; order Malvales; family Malvaceae; genus Gossypium; species Gossypium hirsutum. The sequence goes on along the minus strand of NC_053441.1, from coordinate 45,155,840 downwards.
TCAAAAATGTCCTAAGTACAAAAATAAATAAATAAATGAAAGGTAAGTCTATCTCTAATAAATTCTGAAATAGATTTACTTACTCCTTAGGCTAGGTTATTTGAGATGTTAATGTGCTAGGATTAAATTGTTGAATTTGCAAACCATGGTGGTCAAGTCCTATTTTGGAGAAAATTTTTCCTTTTGCAGATACATGCATAATGCTCGAGGACTAGCATGAACTAAGTAGGGAGGATTTGATTAAATGCTAAAGTTAAATATTTTATGTAATTAAATTGGTTAATTTATGAGAGTTCACCACTAATTTTTCCATGTTTATATTGAATTTTGTGCAGGGATGCAATTTGGGGCTAAATAGAAGAAAAAGGAAACAATTGGGCTAGATTGAAGAAAGAAGCAAAGAAGGAAGGCCAAAGCAGAATATTTCCAAGATTAATTAGCTGAAATTTTTGTTGACTTAGTGGGAGATTATGTTGGGATTTTTTTTGTATATTATGGAATATTTTTCCTTAATTTTCTAATGACTAGTTGGCTCCTAATTTAGTAAAGCCACTAGTATAAATAGAGGCTACATTGTTCATTTATTCATCACGTCTTGAATCAAGTCATAAATCAACTTTCATCTTTGAATTCAATATTTTCTTCACGTAGCATTTGTTGTTTTTAGTTTCTTTTTCTTCAATTTTTTTAATTCCTAGTTAGCCACCTACTTAAACCATTTGTAATTCCTTTTTCAATTTTTTTTTATTTCCAGTAGCCAACCATCCATTTTAATATATATTACTAAATTTCTAGCCTCCATATTTAACCACGCCTCCCATCCTTTTCACCCATTTTACCTTATTTAATTTATTCAATTTCAATATGCCCCACACCTTAGTTAACTAAATCCATTTTCAACTTTAGGCCGGAATTAGCCTCGTCAAAACCCGTGAGTTACAAACCCGAGCAATTTAACTTCTAAATTCCAGTACTTATTATTTCTCTAGATTAAGAGTATGACTTCGTCAACTTATAAAGTCAGATCAACACTAAGTCAAAAAAGACGTCGTTTGATTTAGTGTGGTTAGACGTACAGTTGGAATTCTGAAAGGATCGATTCTAATCGGTTTTTTGTGAAAACATTGGCGTGCCAAGTGGAGATTGTTGTTTGGTTCCGTCAAGGGAAGTAGTAACCGGATTTAAATGTCCCTCGCGGTTGAGGACATTGGTTCGAGCTAGGCTCTTCTAGAACGCAAAGCTGTCAGAGTTCTAAATCACGAACGTTTCGTTGCTTGTTCGATCGGTAAGGGTTAGTTATTGGACGCTCCATAACTAATTTACACAAGGAAGAGTTGGTGTCTGAGGCGTCCTTGGTAGCTATAACTAGCTTATTGGAAAAGAGAAGTTCATCTAATTTCAAGGATTGGTTCAAGACGAGAAAAAATCCGTGCCTAAAGCTGAGCTAAGTTTAATTAATTTTTCTTTATATTTATTTAACTATTTTTATTATTCTGTTTTCAACTTTTACTTTTTACATTATTTTTCTGTTTATTTCAGGTTTTCAAATTTTATCCCCCCGAACTTCTTGGGCACGACAACTGCCCCGACATAAATCTGGTCAAGAGAAGAACAATTTACAGTAAACCCAGTCTCTGAGGGATCGACCCTACTTCCTATACTGCTTAAATTGCAAATTTGGTTTAGGTTTATATTGGTGGATTCGACACCCATCAAAGGTTCATTTGGGTCCACAAGACCTAAGACATGGGCGTGTGACTCAGTCGTGTGAGACATATGGCCATGCGACACGACCGTGTGACATCTAGGAATTTATTTAGGGTTCAAGTTTGTGAGTTACACGGCCTGGCACACGGGCGTATGACGCAACTGTGTAACCCTACTCAGAGAGTTTCATGGGTGAGGACACAGGCTGGGCACGGCCGTGTGTCCCTAGTTCGATTGTTACACAGCCTGAGACACATGTGTGTGTCTCAGCCGTATGAGGCACACGATCGTGTGAACCCTATTTTGTAAATTTTGCATATTTTTGCTAAACTTTCAAACCTCTTTAAAATTGGTTCCAAATTGATTCTATGTTATTTTTAGATCCTCAAGGGTCGATTTAAGGACGTTATGCATGAATATGAATGGTTTGTGATGTGATTATATTATTTATTGATAAAATGTTTAAATGTTTTTTATTGTTTTGTAATACTCTGCAACCCTAATCTGGCAACAGAGATGAGTTAAGGGTGTTACATACTTACTGGGTGTGTTTTATCCATGTAAAATTTATTTAATATCTTTTTCGTATAAGTTGATTGATGAACATGAATTTCATCTTTTAAATGCTCGATTTGTACGCCAAGACAAAACTTTATTTTTCCAAGATCTTTCATCTCAAATTCTTTCTTTAAACAATTTATTGTATTTTGAAGCTCTTCAGGAGTTCCAATAATATTTAGATCATCAACATAAACAGCAATTATCACAAAATCTGATCCAAACCTTTTTTATAAAGAAACATGGACAAATTCAATCGTTTTTGTAACATTATTTTAACAAGTATTCACTAAGATGATTGTACCACATACGTCTAGATTATTTTAATCCGTATAAACTTTTCTTTAATCTGATCGAGCAATTTTCCAAGAAACTTTATATCGTTCTGGGATTTTAAATCCTTCAGGGATTTTTATATAAATTTCACTATCAAATGTACCATATAAATCGGCTGTAACAACATCCATTAGATGCATGTCAAGTTTTTCATGTACTACCAAACTAATAAGATATCTAAATGTGATTGCATCCACCACAGGAGAATATGACTCTTCATAATCAATGTCGGGCCTTTGCAAAAATCCTTGTGCTACAAGTTGTGCTTTATATCTTACGACTTCATTTTTTCATTTCATTTTTGCTCAAATACCCATTTATATCTTATCAACTTTACACCTTTAGGTGTTTGACAATAGGTTCAAAAACTTCACGTTTAGAAAGTTAATTCAATTTTGCTTGAATTGCATCTTTCCATTTTGATCAATCTTTTCTATTTTTACATTCCTCAATAGATTTAGGCTCAGGATCCTCATTTTCTTTTATTATTTCAATAGCAATATTATAAGCAAAAATTGTTTTCAACAGCTATTTTTTTTTTGGTTCCATATTTTTCTAGTATTGACATAACTTATAAAGATTTCTTTATTTTCATCATTTTCATATTCACTTTTAGGTACCTAAATCTCTTCTTGAGTTTTATAATTAATTATGTCATGGGTCTCTTTAGGAACCTCCGCTTCCACTATATGACCATCTTAAATACTTGCCCCTTTTTTTTAAAGAGGATTTTTATCTTTAGAACTGACCGATCTTCCACGCTTTAGGCATGGATTACTTTCTTTTACACTAACATTTTGCCCTATTAGGACATCAATTCGTATTGGAGCATTTTCAGTTGGTGTGTGAGATTTAATGAATCTGATAGTTGATTTGTAAAATGAATTATCTATTGAACTTCTGTTTCACATTGCTTTGTATAAGGATATTAGACATTGATAATTTTTTCAAGTACTTTATTAATCCAACTTTTTATTCTCTCCCCCTAATGTTGGGAAAACTAACAACTCATGTAATAACTAAATCTTAAATTAATAGCTCAAAAATATTATAAGGAGACTCATATATATATACATTCTCAATCTCTTATGATGACCCACCTTTGTGCATTGTGGTGGAGCAGTTTGAACATATACCACACATCCAAAAATTGTAAGATGGGAAATATTTGACTATTGACCAAAAATCAATTATAATGGGGAATGTTTATAATTTATTGGCTTGATGCGTACAACATGTAAATTAAAACAACCTCATCCTGAAATAGAAAGTTTTGTTCTTATAAGTAATGGTTTAGCTATTAGTTGGAGGCATTTGATAAATGATTCAACTATATCGTTTTATGTGTGAACATGAGCTACAGGATGTTCAACTTTTATCTCGATGCATACAATAATTATTGAAAGCTTGGGACATAAACTCACCAACATAAGCAAGATGAATTATTTTAATTGTATAATTTGAAACTAATCATTTAAACAAGCAATCTTGCAAATGAGAGGTTGTGACATAATAACGCATGTGATTATTTTGTAGATGCATCTACCAAAATCATATAATGTCAAAATCATCCACATAGTGGATGAATGGACCCATATTCATTTCAGAAATGCAAAACATTAAATCTCAACTTTAACTAGTGAGTTTGTAATAATGAATTATCATTGAGAACAAGTAGCACATGAGAAATCTTTAAATTAAAGAATCTTCTGGTTCTTTAATAAATGTGTTTATTAATTCTGAATTAATTTTTGCATCATATATAATCCAGGATGGTCTAACTGGTCACGCCAAATGGTAAATGTATTTGCATCATAAACTTCTAGTTTGCTTAATCATGTTTTTCAATTGTACTAATAATGTAAATATAAATTTTGACAATTAATAATTTTATCGTTATTCTTTTTATTTTGTAGTCACATATAAACAATATTGTGAAATTTAATATAAACAATATTGTGAAATTTACTTTTGGAAATGTCTAGATCAATGTGAAGTCCATAATGTTATTAACTCAATAAAAGAAATATAATTTGCAAACAATTATTTACAATATTCACTTCAGGGAATATGCCGAAATCTTCAAATATTTTGACCATAATTTTCTTGTTTTTCATTATTATTATTTTTCTAATGGTTAGAAATATCACTATTATAATCACCTTGATAATGGTTATTAGTACGTTTCCAACCACATCCTCAATTACAACAACAATCATGATCTTTTTATTTTTATTTATCATAATTGTTATGTACTGCTACATTCACTTCAGGGAATGAAGCAAAACTAGTGGGAAGAATTTCATAGTTTTTCATTAGTAACTTATTATTTTTCTTAGCCACTAGAAGGTATGAGATCGTTTGAAAATACTTTTAAAGTCATTTTCACAATATTGCTACTACAGGAGCACATTAGATATTTCAATCATATAATGTAATGTATTCCTTCGGGGAATATATATAATACAAATATATGAGTATCTCATGTTATTTCTATATACGGTTTTAATGTAAAACACATGAAGGTTTTATTCAAAATATATCTTCTTGATATAAAAAATAATATTATATTTTACAAAATTTTGCATCATAAAGAGGTAAAATATTAGCTCTTAAATAGCTCTTTTTTTACAGTTTGATGCAATATTAACTCTTTAGGAGCATATAATCATTTTATTATATAACCTTAATGAATGCTTAATTTATTTTAAATAATATACAATTTTGCAATTCTTTTGAGCATGAATGATAAAAAAATTTCTGATCTTCTAAAATTTTATTTATTCATATAAAATGAATAGGCATAAATAAAACATATATTAAACATAACAAATAATAATTTCATGTTACTAATAAATCATTGTGGTTAGATAGTATATATTTTTATATATTAGAACACAACAAAATACAAAATATTATAATATCATAACATAAAGATTTTCTAACCTCCACCTCTTATGACATAATTTCATTTCAAATTTTACAATGATATGAAATTATAACAGACAGGGTGAATATCCCAAAGTTCATGACAAGTAAGTATTTTTACTCACATTCCATAATAATCATATATTATAATCAAAATCAAAATTAAACCAATCAATTCTATTAAAAAATATTTATCTCCACATAAAAATCCCAATAACTAAATGCGTGAAGGATTTTATAAATTGATAGAGATGCGGATAGTAAATTATATAAATTGAAATTTTTAATAGAAATCAAATCAAAATTCAAAAGAAGTTGATTAGATTGACTTATGTTACCATGAATGAGATAAACATCCTTTGTAATGAAGAGAAAGAGATCATCCCCAAGTAAATATAAAAAAAAACAAACTTTGAGAGTGGATCTTATTTCTCAATTTCATATAGACAATGATATTAAATCTTTCACCATCCTTAAAAACAAAAAAGTAAAATAAGTTAATCAAAAAAATGATAATGTATAATGAAAAAAGAATAAAAAATAATAATCAGATATGAAACATTAAATAAAATAAACTTCCTATAAAAATTTTGCATCTTGCCGTCAAAGATATTGGAAATCATGGAGGATAAATTTGATCACCGATAAAAGGAACTGTTTCTTTGAGCAAGATCGTGCTGATAACGTGTTATAAAATAAAGAGGAATAGAGAGACTAAAGAACAAAGAAAATATGAGAAGCAATAGAGAATGTATTTTATTGATCAATGAGATGATTACAATGCTTCATCAAAGACTCTATTTATAGGCATAAGAAGTATAAAATAAGTAGAGATCTAATTCTAATAACTATTAGAATTTAAAGTACATCAAAACTTTATCTTGATCATGATGGACATCCAATTAAAAAGATATTCATAACAATATAAAAGTTATCAAGTATATTTTATTTACTATTTTTCTGCCAATAGTTATAAAAGATATTTTGAAAATTTTTTCTATAAGGTTAAAAAATCATAAAATAAAAATAATTTTATTAAAATAAATTAAAAAACCCAAAAATAAAAATTAGTAAAAAATCAAAAATTGAAAACCTAATAAATTGAAAACCCAAAAATAAACCAACATAAACCAATAAGTTGAAAACCTAATTACCAAACACTGTTCATTGAAAGATTTGATTGATGTTTCATAGCATTATCATGGCCCAACTAAAAAACAGAAAACAGAAATTTCCCGCTAACCCCACTCCATACTACTAGAAAAAGAAACTGACGCTTTGAATTCTCTGCAAATCCTATTAAATATGGACGAAACAAAACCAACAATAACAAAACCAAGAAGAAAAGTCAGCAAAAGGAAACCCCCTACTGATCTCACCAATACAATCCCATCCTCTTTTCCTTCTTCACAATCCTCCTCTGTTTCTATCAAAACCCAAATCAAATCTTCGCGCCCTTCAGATCTTAAATCCCCTCCTAGCAACCCCAATACTAGCACTAAGCGCACCTCTAAGCTTACTGCCACTGACTCCACCAAAAATATACATAATGATAACAATGACAAGAAGAAAAATGAAAATTGTCCGAGTGACAAGGCAAATCCTAGCTCCAAGCCGTCTCCGCCATCAAAAACACCTTCCATTTCGGGTAATTTTGATAGATCTCGCTTATTTCTGGCTTTTGGTTGGATTTTTTAAAGTGAGATTTGATATTTGGGTTTATGGATTGTCTAGGGTTTTTACTTCTTGAATTTGGGTTTTTGGGTTCTGGAGAATGTTATTTTTTGTTTTAATGCTAGTAAATTGATAACATTTTGGGACAATAGAAATTTTTTGGTTCAGTTTGAGCTATATAGATTTTCTTCTAAGATAAATCTATAGATATTTTAGTTAAAATGCACTCTGTGCTGTGGAATTATGTGAAGTTATCTGGACTCTCTGTGAATTCGGTTAATGTTACTGATCTATGGAAGTGCTCAATTTTAGAAATTATATTTGAAATGCATTCTATGATGTGGAACTGTGATACGAGTCACAAAAGCCCAACCCAAGCTCAAGAATGTGATGGGCTCAAATTACCACAAGGCCCAATAACGAGGTCAAAGGCCAGACAAATGTGTTCCAAACTAAATGGGACCATTCAGGAATTTGTTAGCAAGGCCTTAGATGCATACATGAAAGAAAGAGAAAATCAAGATTCACTTTCTTGTTTTCAAGAAAATCAAGAAACTGAATCTTGGCCCAATTTTGCTATTTGGAGCGATTTCAAGAATCAATAAAATCAAGATTTCAAATCTTGGTAATCTTGGTCCAAGAAACCGAATCTTGCAGCCAAAGCGTATTGGACCTCCGTTACGAGCATCAACAAACCAATTTCAGGAGGAGATGGACTACAAGCCCAAGTTCTTGAAGGCGAGGCCCATTAAGACAATTCCAAATCGAATCAAGAAGTCAAACCATACTTAGTTGAAAATCAGGCCAAATTGTTAAAGTGGCCCAATTTGTAATAATTTTAATTATTTGAATATCTAGTTTAATTTTTAGACTTTAAGACTTTTATTTGTCAAAATTCGGCCCAAGCAGCCCATTAAAAATGCCTTGGTCGAATTTCTCTCTTATTTTAATTAATTAGGTTTTTTTAGTTTTCCTAATGAGATTAGGAAATAGATTGAAGGCCTATTAATAGGCATGGCCGACCACCCTTGTAGACACATTACAATTACATTGAAAATTTCAGATTTGCTTTGAGTGAAAATTCTCTTTGAGTTCTTGAAGAATTTTCTCTTGAGTTTTCTTTAGAAGTAGTTTTAACAATCTTTTTGATTGTGGGAGCCATCTTCAGCCTTCTTCTTGCCATTGTTCTTCATTGGAGGGGAGATTAGAGCTGTTTGAAGGGAGTTGTGAAATCTTTATCGATTTCAAAGCTTCTTAGGACTTTTCTTTATTCTTTTGTTGTTCATTCTTCTTTATTAAATTCTGCTTGTGCCGTTTTGTTGAATAATTTGGGATTAATTGTTCTTGTTTCGTTTCAGCCATTCCAAACTTCAAGATCTGCTTTGACACTTCCTTGGACATAAAGAAACATTTTTGATTTGCAAAAATCCCCCTTTTCTTACCGTCCAATCCCTAGAACTAGTGTCCATTGATTTCGCAATCTGTTTTTAATTTTGTTGTTGTTTTGTGTTCTTTGATAGTTTCAGCTGATTGGAAGTTAATCTTGGGGCTTAATTTCGTGTTCTTGGCTTCCAAGAACATCTATTCATAAGTGTTTTGATTCTTGTTTGTTCTTTATTGATTTGGGGATTTTTAGTTTCCAGATCTAATTGATTCTAATTAAGTTTTGTTGTTTCGTTTCAGATCCAAACGTTTAGAGTTTTCGTAGGAGTTTCCTGTGACTTGACAAATCTATCTTGGTTCACGCACAACTCTCTATCATTTGGTTTCAGATGTTGGGCCTTTTGGGTGTTCTTGGTTGATTTCTAAAATGATATCTATTTTTTAAACTACAAACAACAATTTTACCTAGAAAAAGTTTTCGAAAAAAATTCATTTGAGTGGGTAAACGTTGTCTGATTGATATGAAATTTTACATACATATTTTTGGAACTGTGATTGAATATAAAAAATATTTCCCGCAAAAAATTTAGTCAAAAAAGTCAAGAAAAATGAAAAATACGAAATCCAATAAAAATTTAAAAAAAGATTCAGCGGGTTGATTTTGGTGCCCAAACTTTCCAGATCAAAAATTCAATATTTAAGGACATTCCAAATTTAATTTCGTGATTTGTGAAGATCGGGAACACCTCGAACGAAGTTGTCAAGTTACTCCGCAGTTTTTCGGGTTTTCTGGTTTCGGCAATTTTTATTGATTCTTAGCTATAGGTTTTCATTTGTTTGCCTTTATTCTCCCTTTACACTATCTAACACCTTATTGTTTCTTGTGTTAGTAGGATTTTTGAAGTGTGCACAATTCTTCCTCGGTGCGACACAAATCAGTTGGTGTCACGTCAGTTTTTTGGCATCCTAGTGCAAATTAGGATTCTTTGGTAGTTCGGTTCATACACGTTCTAATTGGTTGATATAGACTCTACTAAAGAACTCACAAGACTGTATTCTACCTCATTGAGAATTTGATTTTTTCTTTTTGAGTGATTAACGGTGAGGTTTGCTAACTTTTCTTTTTGAGTGTTGAGTGTTTATTTTGCAGGTTTTTGAAAATGTTTAAGGTTGGTTAAGGTGATAATGATCATAATGATGTCTATGACACATTTACAAAATTCCAACAATAGTTAGACGAACAGGCAGTCTTACTCAGAACTTTGAGTGCTACTTTAAATGAGGTACGATTGAATCAAGAACCTCAATATCGAGATCCAATTAAAGAAGATATGGATAACCAGCCTCCTGCTCATCGGCACGGTCCTCGACGTGTCCCTAAAACTGACTCTGATTTTCATGATCGTGGGCAACCCTCTTTGGCAAAATCGAAGCTCACAATTCCCTAATTTTGTGGTAAGAATGGTCCAGAAGCTTATTGTGAATGGGAATCTAAAATTGAACTTATGTTTCGATATTATAAATGTTCGGATGATGAAAAGGTAGCATTAGCAATGCTGGAATTTTCAGATTATGCATTAAGTTGGTGGACTCAACTTAGGGTAAATCGTCATCGGAATTATGAATGTGAGATTTCGACATGGGATGAGTTGAAACAAATTATGCGTAAAAGATATATTCCACCTCACTACTATAGAGAGATTAAAACAAAGCTTAGAAGACTTGTTCAAGGTAGTAGGACGGTGGATGAATATTTTAAGAAAATAGAGATGCTCATTCAGAGAGCTAATGTGGAGGAGGATGAGGAAAAAACTATGGTTCGATTTGTTGATGGTTTGAACAGGCCGATAGCTAATACATTGAGGCTACAAACTTACATTGATTTGGAAGAAGCAGTTCATAAAGCCATTGAGATTGAGAAACAATTAAAGGAACAAAGGTTTGGTTCCTTCTCTACTTCACAATATTACCGAGGTAACAATTCCAATTCAGATTTCAAAAGTTCAAAATCACCTTTTGTTACTAATAAGTCTTCTTTGAGTAATTGAAGTAAGCAGTCGGATTGGAAAAAAGGGGCTCCTGTTAAAACGCAAACACCTTCTAAGTAGCCCAATTTAGGTGATTCGAGTGTGAAGAGGACTCGTGAGATTGAATGCTTTAAGTGCAAAGGGCGTGGTCATTATAGTAGGGAATGCCCTAACACGAGATTACTTCTTCTGAAAGATAATGGTGAGTACACTTCCGACTCTGATAAAACAAATCCAGATATGCCAGAACTTGTGGATGACAGTGATAATGGCGAAGAGTTGGCTGAACCACCAAATGAAGGGGACTTTGCTGATTTTCAATGCCTTGTAGTTCACCGAACCCTTAACATTCAGATGAAAGATGATGATAACCAAATGACCAATATTTTCCATTCTCGGTGTTTTATTAAAGGTAACTTATGTTCACTCATTATTGATAGTGGGAGTTGCTCGAATGTAGTAAGTAGCTATTTGGTGGATTCTTTAAAGTTACCTTGTACCATACACCCTAAGCCATATCACCTTCAGTGGCTTAATGAATACTCCGAATTTAAAGTTACGAAATAGTCCTTGGTCACTTTTAAGCTCGGGAATTATGAGGATGAAGTATGGTGTGATGTGGTCCCAATGATGTGGCACACTTGCTCCTTGGACGACCTTGGCAATTTGATCGCGATTTTACACACCAAGGTAAGCTTAATCGATACTCTCTTATGTTTAAAGGTAGAAAATTCACTTTTGCTCCTTTAAATCCCACTGATGTATATAAAGATCAATTAAACATGATGAAATTTTGTGAGGGGGTAAGAGAGAAAGGACAAGTACAAAAGATAGAGAGAAAAGAGGCTAGTAGTGAAAAAGTCAAACTTTAAAAAGCCCAAAGGTAAGTGAATCCACAAGTGGTAAAATGAGAGAAAAAAAAATTTGGCAACAAAAAAGATGTGAGGAGAGCCCTACTCAATAAACAGCCTTGTATCCTTGTGAGGTTTAGGCAAAATTATTTATCTTTATCTAACATTAACGAATATTTACCTAGTGTGTTTCAGTCTCTTTTGCAAGATTATGAGGATGTTTTTAGCGAGCCCCTAAAGGTTTACCACCTTTATGAGGGATAGAACATCAAATTGACTTAGTACCCGGAGCTTCAATACCAAATCGACCAGCCTATAGATGCAATCCCGAGGAGACAAAGGAATTGCAAAAGCAAGTTGAGGAATTACTGGACAAAGGGTACATTCGTGAGAGCCTAAGCCCTTGTGCCGTTCTTGTTTTATTGGTACCAAAGAAAGATGGTACGTATCGAATGTGTGTTGATTGCTGCCCAATCAACAAAATAACGGTAAAGTATCGACATCCAATTCCTAGACTTGATGATATGCTTGATGAATTACATGGCTCAATCATATTTACTAAAATTGATTTAAAAAGGGTTATCATCAAATTCGAATGAGGGAAGGGGATGAATGGAAAACAGCCTTTAAAACAAAATTTGGACTGTATGAATGGTTATTTATGCCTTTTGGCCTTACTAATGCACCTAGTACATTTATGAGATTAATGAATCACGTTTTAAGGCTTCACTTGGGTAAATTTGTAGTAGTTTACTTTGATGATATTTTAATTTACTCCCAGACATTAGATGATCATGTTTTCCATGTTAGAACCGTTTTGGATATTTTGAGAGCTGAAAAATTGTTTGCCAACCTTGATAAATGCACATTCTGTTGTGATAAGCTAATATTCTTAGGTTTCATAGTTAGTGCTCAAGGTATTCATGTCGATGAGGACAAAGTCAAGGCAATCAAGGAGTGGCCGACTCCTAAATCGGTAACTGAGGTGAGATCTTTCCATGGTTTAGCTAGTTTTTATAGACGATTTGTGAAAGATTTCTCTACTATTGTGCCTCATTAACAGAGGTTATAAAGAAATCCATGGGTTTTAAATGGGGTGAAACCCAAGAAAAGGCTTTTCAGACCCTAAAAGCTAAGTTATGTTCTGCTCCTCTTCTTAAATTACCTGATTTTACTAATACTTTTGAACTTGAGTGTGAAGCTTCAGGAATTGGAATTGGCGCCGTTTGAATGCAAGATAAGCAACCAATTGCTTATTTTAGTGAGAAATTGAACGGTGCACAATTAAACTACTCAACTTATGACAAAGAACTATTGGCATTGGTTCGTGCACTTCAAGTATGAGAACATTATTTACCGCCTAATGAGTTTGTGATACACACAAATCATGAATCCCTTAAATGGTTAAAGGGACAAAGTAAGTTGAGTAAACGGCATGCCCGATGGGTAGAATTCATTGAAACATTCCCTTATGTGATAAAATATAAAGCAGGTAAAGATAATGTAGTTGCAGATGCTTTGTCTAGAGGATATACTTTAATAACTACATTGAATGCTAAAGTCTTAGGGTTTGAACACATTAAGGAGTTATATGATGATGATGCTGATTTCGGTCATATCTATAAGAATTGTGGACATACTACTTTTGAAAAGTTTTATCTTGTAGATGGCTTTCTTTTTCGTATAAACAGGTTATGCATACCAAAGTGTTCCATGAGAGAGTTATTGATTCATGAGGCCCGTAGTGGAGGTTTAATGGGACATTTTGGAGTGACCAAAACACTAGACATCTTGCAAGAACACTTCCATTGGCCACATATGAAGAAGGACGTCGAAAAGGTATTTTCCAAGTGCATTACATGTAAACAAGCAAAATCTAAGGTAATGCCTCATGGCCTTTACACTCCTTTACCAATTCCTACTTCACCTTGGGTAGATTTATCCATGGATTTGATTCTAGGTTTGCCTCGAACTAAGAAAGGAAGAGATAGTATATTTGTTTTTGTTGACAGGTTTTCAAAGATGGCACATTTTATTCCTTGTCACAAAAGAGATGATGCTACACATGTGGCAGACTTATTCCTTAAAGAGGTGGTAAGATTTCATGGAATCCCTAAAACAATTGTTTCTGACAAAGATGTCAAATTCCTTAGCCACTTTTGGAAGGTATTGTGGGGTAAGCTTGGTACGAAATTACTTTATTCCACTACATGTCACCCCCAAACTGATGGCCAAACTAAAGTAGTTAATCGTATCTTAGGGACATTATTACGATCTGTTGTGGGAAAGAACATTAGAAATTGGGAAGAATGCCTACCATTTTTTCAATTTGCATATAATAGATCTATTCATTCTACAACTGGTTATTCTCCATTTGAACTTGTTTATGGATTTAACCCACTAACAGTACTTGATCTTGCGCCATTACCGCTTGAACACATTGTTAATCTAGATGGCGAACAGAAAGCTGAGTTGGTGAAATCCTTACATGAGAAGGCTAGGCAACGAATAGCCAAAACAAATGATGCCAACACCAACAAAGCAAACAAGGGGCGCAAACGGGTTATCCTAGAACCCGGAGGTTGGGTTTGGGTCCATATGAGGAAAGAACGATTTCTTACAAAAAGAAAGTCCAAGTTGGACCCAAGGGGCGATTGGCCTTTCCAAGTACTCGAGTGGATCAACGATAATGCTTGTAAAATTGATCAACCTGGTGAGTACAATGTAAGTTCTACTTTTAATGTGGCTGACTTGTCCCCATTTGATTTTTCAAATTCGAGGTCGAATCTTTTTGAGGAAGGGGGGAATGATACGAGTCACAAAGGCCCAACCCAAGCTTAAGAACGTGATGGGCTCAAATTACCACAAGGCCCAATAACGAGGTTAAAGGCCAAACAAATGCGTTCCAAACTAAATGGGATCATTCAAGAATTTGTTAGCAAGGCCTTAGATGCGTACACGAAATAAAGAGAAAATCAAGATTCACTTTCTTATTTTCAAGAAAATTAAGAAACCGAATCTTGGCCCAATTTTGCTGTTTGGAGCGATTTCAAGAATCAAGAAAATCAAGATTTCAAATCTTGGTAATCTTGGTCCAAGAAATCGAATCTTGTAGGCAAAGCGCATTAGATCTCCGTTACGAGCATAAACGAACCAATTTTGGGAGGAGATGGACTACAAGCCCAAGTTCTTAAAGGCGAGGCCCATTAAGACGATTCCAAGCCCAATTAAGAAGTCAAACTATACTTAGTTTAAAATCAGGCCAAATTGTTAAAGTGGCCCAATTTGTAATAATTTTAATTATTTGAATATCTAGTTTAATTTTTAGACTTTAAGAATTTTATTTGTCAGAATTCGGCCCAAGCAGCCCATTAAAAATGCCTTGGCCAAATTTCCCTCTTATTTTATTTTAATTATTTGAATATCTAGTTTAATTTTTAGACTTTAAGAATTTTATTTGTCAAAATTCGGCCCAAGCAGCCCATTAAAAATGCCTTGGCCGAATTTCCCTCTTATTTTAATTAATTAGGTTTTTTTTTTAGTTTTCCTAATGAGATTAGGAAATAGATTGAAGGCCTATTAATAGGCATGGCCGGCCACCCTTGTAGACACATTACAATTACATTGAAAATTTCAAATTTGCTTTGAGTGAAAATTCTCTTTGAGTTCTTCAAGAATTTTCTCTTGAATTTTCTTTAGAAGTAGTGTTAATAATCTTTTTGATTGTGGGAGCCATCTTCAGCCTTCTTCTTGCCATTGTTCTTCATTGGAGGGGAGATTAGAGCCGTTTGAAGGGAGTTGTGAAATCCTTATCGATTTCAAGGCTTCTTAGGACTTTTCTTTATTCTTTTGTTGTTCATTCTTCTTTATTAAATTCTGCTTGTGCCGTTTTGTTGAATAATTTGGGATTAATTGTTCTTGTTTTGTTTCAGCCATTCCAAACTTCAAGATCTGATTCGACACTTCCTTGGACATAAAGAAACGTTTTTGATTCGCAAAAATCCCCCTTTTCTTACCGTCCAATCCCTAGAACTAGTGTCCATTGATTTCGCAATCTGTTTTTAATTTAGTTGCTGTTTTGTGTTCTTTGATAGTTTCGGCTGATTGAAAGTTAATCTTGGGGCTTAATTTCGTGTTCTTGGCTTCCAAGAACATCTATTCATAAGTGTTTTGATTCTTGGCTGTTCTTTATTGATTTGGGGATTTTTAGTTTCCAGATCTAATTGATTCTAATTAAGTTTTGCTGTTTCGTTTCAGATCTAAATGTTTAGAGTTTTCGTAGGAGTTTTCCATGACTTGACAACTCGATCTTGGTCCGCGCGGAACCCTCTAAAACTGTCTTCTCAACCTCTTTTTTGTCCCTAGTTTTCTGGATTGTGCATTTATGTTGGGCCGAACGGATTGTACATTATAGCTTTGATCTTATGTATTTGTGATTGTGCAGATTTTGAGCCTCGTACAGTTTACAGGAGACGCACTACTGAGAAAAAGAAGAGCGAAGGGAAGGAAGTTGCGGAGCCTTTGAGTAGTATTTTTGAAACGAGGACTCCCAGCTTAAGGTGGTTTTCTTTTGATAAGTTTCTGAATTTATTGTTGGTTTTGATAGTTGGTCTTTGGATAAATTTTATAGTCTTTGATGACTTTAGAAGGCAAAGGATACTCAAAATGTGCATGGTATGTTAGACATCGATGCAGTGAAATGGGATTTCATTGTTGTAATGTTGTCACTTATATGTAATTGATACGAGTCACAAAGGCCTTAGATGCGTATACGAAGGAACAAGAAAATCAAGATTCACTTTCTTGTTTTCAAGAAAATCAAGAAACCGAATCTTGGTCCAATTTTGTTGTTTTGAGCGATTTCAAGAATCAAGAAAATCAAGATTTCAAATCTTGGAAATCTTGGTCCAAGAAACCGAATCTTGTAACTAAGGCACATTGGATCTCGTTTACAAGCATCAACGAACCAATTTCGGGAGAGAACGGATTAAAAGCCCAAGTTCTTGAAGACACGGCCCAATAAGATGTTCCAAGCCCAACCAAGAAGCTTAAACTAGACTTAGTTGAAAATCAGGCCAAATTGTCAAAGTGGCCCAATTTGTTAAGTTTTAATTTTTTGACTTTATGAATAACTTTCTATGTAAAAATTCAGTCCAAAAGGCCCATTTAAAAGCCTTGGACGAAATTCCTTTGAAAGTCAACAATTAGGTTTTTGTTAGTTTTCCTAGTAAGGCTAGGAAAGTAGTTCGGAGGCCTATATATATGGCTTGGCCAGCCACCCTACATGACACATCACAATTACATTGAAAATTTCAGATTTGTTTTGAGTGAAAATTCTCTTTGAGTTCTTCAAGAATTTTCTCTTGAGTTTTCTTTAGAAGTAGTTTTAACAATCTTTTTGATTGTGGGAGCCATCTTCAGCCTTCTTCTTACCATTGATCTTCATTGGAGGGGAGATTAAAGCCGTTTGAAGGGAGTTGTGAAATCTTTCGGGATTTCAAGGCTTCTTAGGACTTTTCTTTATTCTTTAGCTGTTCATTCTTCTTTATTAAATTCTGCTTGTGTCGTTTTCTTTATCTAACTTATTTCAATTCTTTTATTGTGTTTCCAGCCAACTTCAACCTTAAAGAAATCGATCAGCACTCTTCTTGGCAGCAAGAAAACATTCTTCAATCATCCTTTTCCTTTGATCTTGCCGTCCAAACAACCTATCCTCATTCTATTTCAATTTTTGGGTTGTTGTGATATGTTGCGTTTTAATTTTCTATCTCGTGTTCAATTGATAGATTCGGCAGATTGGAGTCTTCTTTGGGGTTCAATTACGTGTTCTTGATTCTCAAGAATCCTTATTAATACTTATTTCGAGTCTAAATTTGATTCTTTGCTGATTTGTGGATTTTATTTCAGATCTGGAAATTCAAAGATCTAATCTTTTATTTTTTACTGTTTCGTTTCAGATCTAATTGTTTCGAGTTTTTGTAAGAGTTTTCTCGTGACTTGACAACTCAATCTTGGTCCGCGCGCAATCCTCTATCAGTAATTGTAAAGTATTAAATAGATGATGGAAGTGATATCTTTTGATCTCAACCCTTTTGGTGGTTAGCTTTCAGGCAACGGCTATAAGATTATGACTCCAATATTTTGATCAATAAAATGTACCAAATAGTTGGACATTTGATACCTTGGCCATATATTCGGATATTAGATAGTAGAAAGAAAACAGCCTGAAGTAACTGTTAAATTGATTACAATGGTCTTTTTGTATTCATTTTCATTCATATATCCTCCACTTCTCCTGCGTAATTGAGTCTTGAAGGAGACAAGTGTAATGAGACTAAAAGACTGTTGTTCCCTCTTAAGAATTTAGTTTTAGATTTCTGTGTTTTGTCATGTTTTTAACATCTGTTTCCAATTAAGTCATGATACTTTCTGATCCGAGTTTCTTTCACAACTCAGAAAGTGGCTTTTCACCGCAAAGTCTGGGACATAAAAGTGGCTTTTCCTTGAATTGTAGTATGTCATATTTAGGTATTGAAGAATTCGGTCTTGTATATTCAGATGTTTAGTCTTCTTTATGCTTTTTTTATTCTTACTATCTGCCGTCAATATTAATCACTCTACTTGTTCCGTGTTTCATTAATTTAGAAGATATCTGTTGTTTACTGTTTTTCAAATTATGATGAGTCCTTCATTAGCGTTGCTTCTCCTTCTCTTTAATATAGGAAAAAGAAGGATGGAGATGGTGATATTGGTATCTCCAAATCATGTCCAATGCCACATAAAAAGGTTCACTTAAAACTTCTCCTAATATTTTCATTTGATTTGTGTTGAATGGAAATTGCGCTACTGATCTTTCGTTTGGGATTACTTGGTCTTCATTAAGACAATTTAAAAAACTTTGTAGCTTAAAAATAATTCAGATTTTCATTTATAAAATCCGGTAATCTGATCTAAATTTACTTGGTCTATGCTATGTAAACTTGTCATCTATTTCTACAAGATTTGAGGCAATACTTCAAGGCATTTAGACCAATCTTGGTTTTCTCACAGAGCTATAGAGTGGAATTTAACCTAAATCGGGCTGAAGCATCTTTCAGGAAGCAAACCAGCCATATCCTGCAACTTTACTCTGCACAAACAACAATATATTATCAGTATTAATTATTATGTTTTGATGTTTGCTTTTGCACTAACTCATATCACTTGCGTTTGTCCCTTATAAGCTTTTTTTTCCTACTTAAGCATATGCATCCTTAAAGATAATGTGATTAATATGTCTTGAACTAAGCTTATTGGTTTGCAATGTCTCCACAGAAGCAACACCGAGACAAGGCTGAGATAAATGTTTCTAAGCATGAATTGCCCCAAGATTTCATCAACAAACAAAGAGCATACTTTGCGTAGGTTGATGCATTTGAACTGGAAGAGGAGGTCACATCAGGTAACGAGTCGAACTAGATTAAAAAAGGTATAGAACTGAATGATTTAGGATAATGCAATTAAGATGATCTAACCCTGTAAAACTCTCTCTGTATAGTTACCAAAAGAACCATCTTACCTTAGCTATATCATCCCCACGAGTCTTGTTTACAGTAGTTTTATATTGTATTTCGCATTTCTATGTTTAGCAAAAGGCTATTTGATTCCTTGGCAATTTTTGAATTATTGAAATCATGTTATTGAGGAACTGCTTGTCAAATATGTGTTGACCAAAATGTTTTTGGTTTATAGGAGGGGCTGATTAGTTTGACCTGTCGAAAGACCGTGTTAGGTTTCTGAATTACAAGATATTATCTATTTTGATTCGATCAATTTTTTCAACATATATAGCATCAGAAGTAACCGGAAATAAGGTGTGGTCAAGTCCTAATAATGTGACAAGAAATGGGATGGTGAATACTCTAAATTTGTGTGTTGAGACATGGAAATGTAGCCATTCCATTGCTTTAGTTTCTACCAATGAAACACTTAGAGTGGTGTGTAGTTCAAATTATTTTTTCTTTGCACTCTCAACTCACTGGAGCCTTAATGAAATTTAAAGAGCCTTGCCCCTTGCCCATCGTTTGATGGGCTTCAAAGTTTCTTTTTTAAAATCTAAGTCTAGGTTGATCAATTTTTTTATTCGGAGGATCGGGCTTGAATTGGTCCAAAAGCTTTTATTATTGTTTAAAACATTATTTTATATTAATATTTATATTTCATAATTAATTCTAAATAACTTTTTTCTTATTATTAAAATGCTTTTTAAGTTTGGCTTTAATGAGTTGAGTTGGGTTCGGTTCGTTTTAATTAGGGGTGAGTATTCGATCGAGTCGAGTCGAACCGAGTCAAAAAATTTCAAGTTAGTCGAGTTGATGAATTCTATTTTAGCAATTGAACTCAATTTGAATTTTTTTTAATCGAGTCAAAATTTCGAGTCGAGTTGAGTTAACGAATCTTATTATTTATACTTAATATTACATGTACATGGGCTGATTATTTAACTAGTAGACGAAGTACAAACTTTTAGATTAATTTTGAGTAAAAGAAAAAGGGAAAGTGGGGCAATTCGGGAAGGAAAGTAAGGCTACTAGGTAAACATTTATTAAAACGATGTAGTTCTACCTTTTCTTATTTAGATTTTTGAATAATTCAAATTAAGTGTGAGCGTTCGGTCGAATCGAGTGAAATTGTCCGAGTTAAATTAAAAAAATTAACAATGTCAAATTAAAATCTTGTTACAATATAACTATTTTCATGTTAGAGCACATAAATTTGAAAATATATATATTTGAAAACTTTTTTAAAGCATAATAATAATAATAATAATAATTTAGTATGATAAACTTAAATCATTAATCACTTATTTAGATTCTAAAATTATTATTTTATAAAAGTTTAAAATTTTAAAATTTGAACTTTTTTTATATATTTTATATTTTTTAAAAAAAATATAATTTTTTAAAAATAAAAATTTTAGAATTTTTATAAATATTTTAAATTTTAAAAATTATTTTAAATTTTTGAAAATTATTTTGATTATTTTGTAATTTTTGTTAAGAGAGTCCAATTTGTTCATTTTCAAAATTGATAAGGACCAGAAGGGTATTTATACTAATTTGTTATTCGAATTATTCGAGTTATTCAAATTGTAAAAATTCAACTCAACTCGAACTCAAAATCTGAAATTTATTATTCGAGTTGACTCGAATAATTCGAATAACTCGATTCGATTAACTCGAAATTTGAAATTTTTTCGATTTTTTCGAATCGAATTGAATTGAATTTTGCTCACCCCTAGTTTTAATACATGGTATCAGTCTTATATTGTTTACATATAGTTCAACCTTGACTTTGCTCAAAATGTGAGTTTAAAATTTCGCGCAAGAATATTCATATTTGTAAATGGTTGGACTAAGTACATAAAAAATTCTTAAACTATTACTTTTATTTTAAATTAGTCTTTAAACTTTAAATGTTTTAATTACATCTCCAAATTATTGATGTTCTATCAATTATTTTATTTTGAAACCATTAATTTAACTATTAAATAATGCGTAAAATCTTATGTAACATAATTTAACATGAAAATTGTAAAGAAAATAAAATGGTTAAATCACTATTTGGAGTTAGAACTTGGTAATTTTTTCTAGGGTAAACTACAAAAAAATAGTCACTTTTGTTTGCCTTAGATTACATTTTAGTCACTTATGTTTGAAATGCTACGTTTTAATCACTTACGCTATTGTTTTGTTACGAAGTGGTTACTCTACCGTTAAGCTCTGTTACCTCCCTAACGACAATCTTACGTGGCAGTCCAAATGGGTTTTAAATGTCAACTTGGATGCCCTACATGTTAGTCCAAATTAAATTTATTTAATTAAAAATCTATTTTCATCTCAACTGGACATCCAAGTTGGCATTTAAAACCTATTTAGACTGCCATGTAGGACTGTCGTTAGGGAGGTAACGGAGCTTAACGGTAGAGTGACCACTCCGTAACAAAACGATAACGTAAGTGACTAAAACGTAACATTTCAAACATAAGTAACTAAAATGTAATCTGAAGCAAACAAAAGTGACTATTTTTGTAGTTTATCCTTTTTTCTATATTGAGGTTTGAATTTTTTTTTGTCTAAGTTAGGTTTTGAACTTGGCAATTATTTTCACATTGAGACTTGTACTAGGCAAATTGTTCTCATATTGGAGCTTGAACTTACAATTGTTCTCACATTGAAGTCTTAACTTGGTTTTCAAGGAATATCTTGGACAAAAAAAAGTTCAAACCTTAATGTAAGAACAATTGCCAAGTTCAGGGCCTAACCTGGACTAAAAAAAGTTCAAGCCTCAATGTGGAAATAATTGTCAAGTTTAGAGCCTAACTTGGACTAGTAAAAAATTCAGGCCTCAAATGTGATTTAACTCAGAATAAAATAATGTCGAATAACTTTAAAAATTAAACATAAAGTAAAATCGCAAAAAGAGAGACTGAATGACAATTTCTATAAAAGTTTCGAAAACCTCAAACCAAGGGTTTTATAATATTCATTTTAAATTTTGTAACATAAGATTTGACATCTCATTTAATAGTTAAATTTAGGGGTGAGTATTCGATCAAATCGAGTGAAAAATTTTGAGTTGACGAGTCCTATTTTATCATTTAACTCAATTTGATATTTTTTCGAAATGACTCAAGTGAAATGAAAATTGAGTCAAGTGAAATTGTTCGAGTTAAATGAAAAAACTAAATATGTTAAATTAAAATCTTGTTACAATATAACTAATCCCATGTTAAAGCACATAAATTTGAAACCATATATATTTGAAAAATTTTCAAAGTAAAATAATAAAAAATACTTTAGTATGATAAACTTGAATCATTAATTAACTTATTTATATTCTCAAAATTATTATTTTAGAAAATGTTTAATTTTTTAATTATATATTTTAGATTTTTTTTGAAATTTTATAATTTTAAAAAAATATATAAATTTTGGAATTTTTATAAATATTTTGAATTTTTGAAAATTATGTTGAAATTTTTTTGTAATTTTTGATGAGAGAGATCAATTTGGTCATTTTTAAACTTGATATGGACCAAAATGGTATTTACACCAATATGTTATTCGAATTATTTGAGTTGTAAAGTTCAACTCGATTTGAACTCGAATTACTTAATTGAGTTAACTCGAATAATTCAAATAACTCGATTCAATTAACTCGAAATTCAAATATTTTTTTTGACATTTTCAAATCGAATAAAGTTTTGTTCACCTCTAGTTAAATTAATGATTTTAGTAATAAAAGGACCTATAAAATCGATATTTTGAGGATATAATTAGAATTTTTTAAATTTTCTAGCCTAATTTAGAATGAAAATAATAGTTTAAGGATATTTAATGAAATTAACTCTAAATGGTTAATCAAATACTGTTTAGGTTTGACCATGTTTTTATTCTTTAAAATATTATAATTTTTATTTAATATTGTGTAATTATATATACTTTCTACTAATATTATATATTCTTATTCTTTTATTAAAATTTTAAACTTAAATAATTTACATATTTTTAATATTTGCATTATAGTACGTACAATATATTTAATTTTTATATAAAATAAATTACATCATGAAATAAATGAGAAGATGATATATTATAAATTTAAAAACAGATTGGGGTTAGGTTAAGATCAGACTTTGAATATTTGAATTTGAGCTCGACCTAATTCTAAATTGGTTAATTTCTTGCACAAGTTCATATTTTAGATTCAATATTTTATTTAATCTCTCTTAATTTTTAATAAAATTTTCAAGTGTAAATGAATAGTTCAATCCTTCAACAAGTTTAATATGATTTTAGCCCTTGGAAGTTTCCAATTAAACTAAGTCAAGAGATATACTAATCTAATAGTTTTGGACATGCTATATAATTGTATGATATGACCAATATGAAATAATATGATACATTATGAATATAAAAATATATTAAAATTTACCCAATACATGTTATTAGCATATTAAATTTATATGAATATAGACATGTTTAGATTCGTCTATTAATACAAGTTGTCTTTTCGTACTATGATCCGACCACATAATACCTCTTAGTATTAGTTAAACGTTAGACAACCAATGAGTAACATTTGCTTCCATTTTGTTTTGTGTGCAAAAATCATGTGTGGACAATATATAAAGTATTAATGTAATTCATGAATAATTTTATTAATTAATCTGTTCGAAAAAAATTACAAGTGTACTTAGACGAAAATATCACACTCAGGGCACCAGATCAAACACCTTATATTGGGAGCAAATCTCCCGATAGCCTTATGAGGTTTTCCTCTAACATACATGATGCGAGCATCAAGACCCAATCAAGGGAGCATGGACATGATGGGCTAACTCTACCTCAAGACCCTATTACAAGATCGAAAGCTAAGCAAATCAAGTCCAGATTAAATGTAGTAGTCCAAGAGTTTGTGACGAAAGCCCTACAAACTTATTCAAAGGAAAAAGAAGATCAAGATTCACTTTCTTAGCCCAATTCCATCATATATGAAGATCCAAGAGTTCAAAGAAAACAAGATTCTGAATCTTGGTCTAAGAAACCACATTTTGGAGTTGGAACGAAATGGATCACACTGATAAGCTTAAACGAACCCAATCTTGCAATGAATGGATCCATCATGTAAAATCAACCCATGGGGATGTCCATAAACCCATCTTGAAATTTCAACTAGAGTCTATTTGGATCACTTTAGGACTTAGTTTATTTTTTAGTTTTAGTTTGATCTAATCTGTTAAGGCTCAATTAATAAGCTTAGTTAAACCAAGTTGTCTTCCACAATTTTAGGGATTTGTTTCTCTTTTATCCAACCTCTTTGTAGTATAAAAAGGAGTGCTATCCACCATCTTTAGAACACACTGTGAGTTTTTTATTAATAAAAAAATACTCTTTGAGATTCTTTTTGCAAGATTTGTTTCTTGTCTGTTTTAGAAGTTGTTCAACACAATCTTCTTAAATTGTTGGGGATCGTCTTCTTGCTTCGACTTGCCAAGAGTTCTTTCTTGAAGGGCGGATTAAAACCGTTTAAAGGGAGTTGTTGGATCTCTTGTTCCAAAGGCTTCTTAGGGCGTCTATTCAATCATCCATACTCTATTGTCCATCTTCAATTTCATCCACCCATCATCTTTTTCATCTCTTCTTTAGTTTCACTTTTTTTTTATTTATTTGCTTTCTTGAATCTAATCACTTCAAGTTCTTATTTTTTTTAGGTTCAAGAATCTAAAAATACATTTGGTATTAAGGCTACAATTTTCCATTCAAGTCAGTCTAGCACCTTAAGTCAAATCTGCAACTTGAAAGCTTTTCAATCCTAATCTGCTACCTATATCATTTGCTATAGTTTCTTAAGCGTTTTAGGTGTTCTTTGTGTTCTTATCAACTGATTTCCAGTAAACAGCTTCGAAATATTTTTTTTTACCCAAAAATTTTTTGAAAACAATATTTTTCAGTGGGTAAACATTTTCCAAATGTTTTGAAATTTTATATGTTGATTCTTGGAACTCTCTTAGAATATTAAAAAATATTTCCCAAAAAAAGTGATTGAAAAACTGGAAAAAATAGAAAAATACGAAAAATAAAGAAAAATAAAAAATTTCTGTGGGTTAAATTTTGTATTGGAATTTTCCAGACTAGATCTACATTAGTTGAGGAGGCTTCAGTCTAAATTTTGTGATTTTTGGAAATTAGGACCACCTTGAACAAAGTTTGTCAAGTCGCTCCGCAAATTTTCGGGTTTTATGCTATTTTTTTACTCTTAACAGTAGGATTTCCTTTGTTTTTGCTTTTATTGTTCCTTTAAAATTTCTAACACTTTCTTGTTTTTTGTGTTAGTAGGATTTACAAATTTTCACATTCTTTCATCCGTGCAACAAACTTCATTGGTGTTTAGCCCTTTCTTGGACTCTTAGTGCCTAGGATTGCTTTTGTTAGTGCACGATCTTAATCAATTAGAAACTGTTGTTGTTAAGACGACTTTAAAACTTACAAGATTGATATCTTGCCTCATTGAGTATATGTTTTCTTTTTGAAAGTTAACGGTGAGGTCTACTTTATATACTTCTTTCTTGTGAGTGTTAATTTTCTTTCCCAGCAATTCCACAATGACTCATGACATTCGTAGCCGTAAAAACAATGATGAGATACCATCTGATGACAAACAAGAAGGGTGAAAAGAAAATGGCTAAAGGCAAAAAAAAGTAATTATTATACCTAGATTTGCTAGGTATGGGAGACACAAAAATAGGGAAAATGAGGGATTTTTGCAAAATCTAGCTATTTTGCAAGGGAAAGGATTCAAAATTGGGACATTGATCTAATTTTCATGCTTCTTTATTTCCTTTTAACAACTAGGATATTTACTCATCTTTGGAATAATTTCACAAAACTTTTAAGCTAAACTTTGGGATGTTACAGGTTGTTTAGTACAGGATCTAACACCTTTTCTGTGGGCAATAGGTTTATTTAAATCATTAGGGGGTAACTCACCAGAAGAGGAAGATTCTTGGCATATATTAGGTTGCATGATGGTTTCTTCTATTCTAAGCCTTCCTGAATACTTCTTTAAATCTGGTTTGTCCAAATGCCAATAATCTCCTTCTTAACAGTAGTCTCCCCTTGAGTAGTAGCTTCCTCTTGAACAATGGTGTTTTTTGAATAGTAGTCTCCCCCTGAATAGTAGCCTCTCCTTGAACAATGGTGTTTTTTGGAATAAGGTTTTCAATAGTTATTGAGCTTGGTATAACTTCTTCTCTCTCATTGTTCTCCCCTAGAAGAGGTGATTGAGTTGTACCATAATAGGGCTCAGTTTCTCTAAATGTAACATCCATACTAATGAAAGTTATTTGTGAAGAAGGATGATAACACTTGAATCTTTTCTGTGTTGGAGAATACCAAATGAACATGCATTTAAGGGCTCGTGGATCTAATTCGCTTGCTTTCCAATCATGGACATAATAAATACATCCAAATATCCTAGAAGGAATAGTATAATTGTTTTTACCTTGTAAAGTTTCCAAGGGACTTTTGAAATTAAGGAATTTAAGTGGCATTTTGTTAATAAGGTAGGCAGCTACAAGAATTACATCCACCCAGAATGGTTTTGGAAGGTTCATTGAAAACATAAGAGATCTGGGGACTTCTAGCAAATGCATGTTTCTCATTTCAACAATCCCATTCTGTGAACTAGTACTAGGACAAGTTGTTTGAAGAATTATCCCATAAGACTCCAATAGGCATGATGTAACACCCCGAACCCGTGTTCGTCATCGGATTAGGGTTAAGAGGCATTACTAATCAAAACACAACTCAGGACAAACATTCAGTATAAATCAATAATTTTAAACGGTCACATTTAACATTCTAAATTTTATATTAATATAAGCATAATTTATAAATTATACTATGACCATTTAAAACAAAACATAACATTTCAATCCAACTAAACCATAAGAAAATAAGCGATTCTCGTATAGCTATTCATTACATATACTGTACATCAAAGTACAAAAATATTATCTAGCCTATACATGCCATAAGCTAAAATCTAAACATTTCATTACCGAGACAGTAGATAAGTGATGATTTTTCTAGCGATCCCCGAGCTTGTAGATTGATCTTTAAATCTATAAAACAAGAGGACATAAACAAACAAAGTAAGCTTTTATAGCTTAGTAAGTCTATAGCATAACTAAATATTTATATAAAAAGAACATAACTCTTTAGTTTATTACACTAAGATTTCAATACATTTGCTGAACTCAAACCATTTTATTTATGGTCAAATATATGTACCTGTCGAATGCGAACAAATGAATATATATATAATTGAGAAAATATATATTTGCCATACACATATCATAACCGATTATATAAGTATGCTCATAATAAACTTAAACCAAATACAAATCTAATGTATATGAAAGAATGCAACCATTTCCATCAAATTCTTATACGCACAGATATACACATCTCGAATGCATATGTAGTTACTTATCAAATATATATTTATATACCAAATACTCATACATACACATTTATCAACTACATAATCCAAAAGCTTGTATGCATATTTTGTTAATGCATAGACTAAATATCTATATAACTTCATTAAACACACTTAGCCGAATGTATATATATATCAATTAAGAATAACCAAAATCATGTAATCGTACACTTAATCACATACTTAAACACAAATTCACCGGCACTTAGCCTGCTAGGCATAAAGCCTAAAAATCTCAATTTCCCATATACAAAATAATTCCACAAATATTTATTAACAGCAAACACATATTCACCGTAGTCCATGCTCAAACATAAATGAGTTTGCAAATCATATTTTCAATCCAATTCAAGTACTCATAACTTATAATCGTATAAATATATATTCGAACCTCATTTATAAAAAACATAAACTTTTATGTCTTTAATTCAATCTAAAAACTTGTACACAAATATACATATAGATATATTCAAATTCCCGTATACATGTTCAACATTTATACCTTTTAAATAAAAATTAAAAGCCTATACAAATATGTTTATTTATATTCGAACCTATATGAATTTATATATATACACATTCTTGCCTTTACCTAAGTTCACAACTTATTCATGTATATATAAATATACTTAACTAAATTTAATACAAATAATTTACATGTACTTATGTATACACACCTATTAGAACATAACATATATATAATTTTATATCTATGCTCAATATGAAAACATATTTATGTACATCCATACATATTCAAAACTATACATACATGCTTAAAATTCATATCATTTAATATAATCAATACTTAATTATATATATAAATGTTCCATCTCACATATAATCACCTTATTTAAAAAAATTACCTATACAATTACAATATACATATCACTAATCAAACCCAAAGTTTTTACATATATATATGTATATTCGAAAACCCATTTATACATGAATATAATACGTACCTTAAATCAAAGCAAGAATTTATACATGTATTTATTTTCTCATATTCGAATCTTATGTGTATATATATATAACCTTCATACAATCAATTAAATTCAGAACATATTCATATAGATACATATATAAATATTAATACATTATATATTTATATATATATGCTTTTATAGCATTCCTACTTTAACTTAATTCAAAAAATTATATAAGCATATATATATTTGAACACTTTATACACATATATATACCATTTATAATTCTAATTTATTCTATCAAATTACATCAAATTAAAGCTCAACAACAACTACAATCGATATACATACATATATACTAATTTAATAACATTAAATAGCTAATAGACTTATCTCGGACAGTGAAAAATTAAAATATGATAATTAGTCGACGATTTTGGTTTTTTCCCGATCTAACTCCGATTTCTTTGGTTCTTGATCTTTAATTAAGCTTGACCATGGTCGAATATCACAAGCTTTAAACTTTCTTTTTCTTTTCTAGTTTGGATGGAAGAAAGATAAGTATGGCTTTATAAATTTTATGTTTGTTTATTTATTTATTTATTATAAATACATTATAATATAATATATATTATAACCTTTATAAAATATAAATAATATAAAAAAAACTATACATTATACTCATAATGCCGTCCACTATCTTTTTAATGGTCAAATTGCACCTTAAAACCTCCATATTAAAAGAACAACTACTATTCGGCCCTTTTAGAAATAACCACTAAAATTTTATTTTACGCGATTAAGCCCTTTTATTAAATTGAGCACTCAAACGATCAAATTTTCATACGAAATTTTCACACATAGTAATTCACATACTGCAAATGCCAAAAATAATTTTAAAATATTTTTTTGACTCAGATTTGTGGTCCCAAAATCACTTTGTCCGATTAGGGTCAAAATCGAGTTGTTACAACTCTCCCCCCTTAGGAATTTTCGTCCTCAAAAATCTTACCGGTGAATAGGTTTGGGTAACGTTCTTTCATTGCATCCTCTGGTTCCCAAGTCGCTTCTTCAACTCTGTGTTTATGCCACAGTGCTTGAACTAATGGAATTCTCTTGTTTCGTAACTCTTTAACTTCACGAGCCAAAATACGAGCCAAAATGTGAAGGATCAGATCTGTATCTACGAAACATCAAAACATGGAATACATTGTGAATCTTTTCTAGTTCAGGTGGCAACAACAATTTATAAGCGACTGGCCCGATACGTTCAACAATCTCATATGGTCCAATGAATCTCGGGCTCAATTTACCTTTACGACCAAATCTGAATATCTTCTTCCACTGTGAGACTTTAAAAAATACTTTGTCCCCAATTTGAAACTCTATATCTTTTCTTTTCAAATCTGCATATGATTTCTGACGATTCGGTGCTGCTTTCAAACTATCTCGAATTTCTTTTACTCTCTACTCAGTTTCTTTAATCAAGTCAACCCCATGTATCTTATTCTCGCTAAGCTCGATCCAATACAATGGTGTACGTCATTTACGACCGTATAAAGCCTCGTAGGGTGCCATTTTAATACTAAACTGAAAACTATTATTATATGCAAATTCAATCAAAGACAAGTATCGTTCCCATGTACCTTCAAACTTGAGAATGCAACATCTCAACATATCCTCAAGTATCTGAATGATTCGTTCAGATAGGCCATCTGTTTGAAGGTGAAAAGTTGTGCTAAAGTGTAGTTCGTTCCCAAAGCATCTTGCAGTTTCTTCCAAAATCGCGATGTAAATATCGGATCTTCATCCGAAACTATAGAAATAGGTACACCATGTAACCTCACAATCTGTGAAATATACATCTCAGCTAGCTTATCAAGTGAATAATATATGTACCTGTCGAATGTGAACAAATGAATATATATATATAATTGAGCAAATATATATTTGCCATACACATATCATAACCGATTGTATAAGTATACTCATAATAAACTTAAATCAAATACAAATCTAATGTTTATGAAAGAATGCAACCATTTCCATCAAATTCTTATACGCACAGATATACACATCTCGAATGCATATGTAGTTACTTATCAGATATATATTTATATACCAAATACTCATACATACACATTTATCAACTACATAATCCAAAAGCTTGTACGCATATTTTGTTAATGCATAGACTGAATATCTATAAAACTTCATTAAACACACTTAGCCGAATGTGTATATATATCAATTAAGAATAACCAAAATCATGTAATCCTACACTTAATCACATGCTTAAAAATAGATTCACCGGCACTTAGCCTGCTAGGCATAAAGCTTGAAAATCTCAATTTCTCATATATAGAATAATTACTCAAATGTTTATTAACAGCAAACACATATTCACCGTAGTCCATTCTCAAGCATAAATGAGTTTGCAAATCATATTTTCAATCCAATTCAAGTACTCATAACTTATAATCATATAAATATTTATTCGAACCTCATTTATAGAAAACATAAACTTTTATGTCTTTAATTCAATCTAAAAACTTGTACACAAATATACATATAGATATATTCAAACTCGCGTATACATGTTTAACATTTATACCTTTTAAATAAAAATTAAAAGCCTATACAAGTATATTTATTTATATTCGAACCTATATGAATTTATATATAATCACATTCTTGCCTTTACTAGGTTTACAACTTATTCATGTATATGTAAATATACTTAACTAAATTTAATACAAATAATTTACATGTACTTATGTGTACACACCAATTCGAACATAACATATATATAATTTTATATCTAAGCTCAATATGGAAACATATTTATGTACATCCATACATATTCAAAACTATACATACATGCTTAACATTCATATCTTATAATATAATCAATACTTAATTATATATATATTCCATCTCACATATAATCACCTTATTTAAAAAAAATTACCTATACAATTACAATATACATATCACTAATCAAACCCAAAGTTTTCACATATATATGTATATTCAAAAACCCAAGTATACATGAGTATAATATGTACCTTTAATCAAAGCAAGAATTTATACATATATTTATTTTCTCATATTCGAATCTTATGTGTATATATATAACCTTCATACAATCAATTAAATTCAGAACATATTCATATAAATACATATATAAATATTAATACATTATATATTTATATATATATATGCTTTTATAGCATTCCTACTTTAACTTAATTCAAAAATTTATATAAGCATATATATATTTGAACACTTTATACACATATATATACCATTTATAATTCTAATTTATTCAATCAAACTACTTCAAATTAAAGCTCAACAACAACTACAATCGATATACATACATATATACTAATTTAATAACATTAAATAGCTAATAGACTTATCTTGGACAATGAAAAATTGAAATCGGATAATTAGTCGATGATTTTTGTTTTTCCCCGATCTAGGTCCGATTTCTTTAGTTCTTAATCTTTAATTAAGCTTGACCATGGCCGAATATCACAAGCTTTAAACTTTCTTTTTCTTTTCTAGTTTTGATGGAAGAAAGATAAGTATGGATTTATAAATTTTATGTTTGTTTATTTATTTATTTATTATAAATATATTATAATATAATATATATTATAACCTTTATAAAATATAAATAATATAAAAAAACTACACATTATACTCATAATGTCGTCCACTATCTTTTTAATGGTCAAGTTGCAACTTAGAACCTCCATATTAAAAGAACAACCACTATTCGGCCCTTTTAGAAATAACCACTAAATTTTCATTTTACGCGATTAAGCCCTTTTATTAAATTGAGCACTCAAATAATCAAATTTTCAGACGAAATTTTCACAAATAGTAATTCACATACTGAAAATGTCAAAAATAATTTTAAAATATTTTTTTGACTCAAATTTGTGGTCCCGAAACAACTTTTTCTGATTAGGGTCAAAATCGAGTTGTTACACATGAAAATTGTAATCTGTACCATTGTCAATTCTAAAAAAACTGTATCTTAGCATCAAATTGAGTACACACCATTTTATGAAAAGATTGGAAGCATTTAAACATATCATTTCTGAATTTTACCAAAAACACCAAAGTCATCCTAATGCAGCAATTAATAAAAGTAACAAACCATCGGTTACTAGATAATGGCATATGTCAATTTGGTCCCGAAACATCAAAATGAATAGTCATAAAAGGAGTATCACTTCTATTATTTCTCAAAGGAAAAGAATTTTTAGTGTGTTTAGCAAACTCACAAGCTTCACAAAAAAATGAATCAAACCAAGTCTTTGAAAATAATCTGAGATATAACTTTTCCATAATGAAAAATGATGGGTGTCCTAATCACTTATGCCACTACATTATGTTTTGGTTGATAACCTTATTACCTCCAAAAAAGGCTTGAACAGATTTACTACTGCTCTCCAACATATATAAGGTATCAGGTAATCTACCATTGTTAATCTTCTTCCTTGTTTGAAGGTCCTGGAATACAAAATGATCATGAAAAAACTTAATTTTTTAGTTTAATGTATTTGTGATGACACTAACACATAAAAGGTTAACCGAAAAACGTGGAACATGTAGTACAGAGGATAGTTTAATATTGGGTGTATTTGACAGAACATGATCTAGTTAGAGGAGTAGTTTAAAAAGAGTATTAAAGGCATTACTTGATTTACAAAATTGGATGTTGGATTCGAGGGGTTACCATAAATAATATTTTTTTTAATTTCTCCATTTTTTTGTCTAAAAAAAATACACCACAAGAGCCAATAATAGCAATGAAGACTAGATAAACACCAACAAAGCCAATGGTGGTGGTCGGAGAATCAAACTCAACAGATGCGAGTTGCACGCGCCGACATGTGAGCAAGTATGCTGAAGTTGTGGGTGTTGCATGAGAGTCGCGTGCAGGGAGTTTGGTTACTAGATTTTGAAGTTTCGTTAGAGATGAGACTGTTGTTGCAATTGCAAAAAACCTTATCTTCCATGTCAAGAAAAAACACTTTAAAATCAATTATCACTTTGTGAGAGAAGTTGAACAAATGAATGAAGTGAAGCAGGTTCATTGCAGTTCTAAAGATCAACTTGCAAACATCTTGACCAAGTCTTTTGGAGCTAACAAATTTGAGAACTTAAGGAACAATATTGGTGTTTGTGTAATAGAGGCTAAGGAGGAGTGTTGAATGATGGCCAACTTTGTTGGTGCAACTTGGTTACATGTTTATTTGGTTTTGTTTCAATGTATTTTAATTCTGCTTAAGTTTGAACTAACGTTGTAACAATCCGTTTTTTAGTGGTGTCAGAAATAGTGGTTTTGGGGCCACAAATTCGACGAGTAAGTTCGTAAATATTATTATTTAATATTTACGAGTCAAATATGGTTTTAAAAAGGTTTTTGATGTGGTAATTTAAGTTATATAAATGATTAATTAAGTTCAAGTGGTAAGACCCTAAAGTCAAGTGGTTTTACAAAAAAGGTATTAGGACCTCGTTTCCATAAACTGAGCCATAAATATTTTTATAAATATTTAAGGGGTTTCATTAAGGTTGTATTAAAGTTTCGTTAAGAAATTTTAATGTTTCGATAGTTAATTAATTAAAAAGGACTAAACTGAAAAGGTGTAAAATTTAGTGAATCTTGAATTTCCATCGATTTGATAGTTAATTTTGTAATAAAAAGGGGCTTAAATAATAATTAGCCCATTTTTATATTAATGGACCATAATGGGTTTTTAAATTGTGGTTTTAAACAGTTTTAATTAAGGGTAATTAGGTAATTTAGTAAATAAATTAAAGTTTAATAAATCAAAAGCCAAATTCATCATCTTTTTCATTTCTTGCCAAAAACCTAAGGCAATTTTCACCATTTTTGGAAGCTTCCCATTCGGCTAGGATTGGAATCTTGCATGTAAGTTCGTTTCAATTTCGTTTATTATAATTTTTATGTTTTTGAGATTGTTGCAACTAGGTTCAGCTAGCCCGTACCTCCGTTTTTTATTCTGTTAAAAATTTTGAATGTTTCCATTGATGAATTTTTTTTATTTTAGATGTTAATGGATGAATTTGAAGTATTATTTGATATTTAAAAGTATTTTGTTAAGTGATTTTGATGAATTTATCAATTAGGGACTAAATTATTAAAATAGTAAAATTTTAAGGATTTGTTATGAAATTGTTACATAAATGGGCTGAATTGGATGCCATCAATATTTTGCTATTATTAATTTGTAATAAAAATGGTTAATTTTCATGTTTTAGGCTCAGGGACTAAATTGAATAAAAACGAAAAGTTGAGGGAAATTTTGTAAAAATTCAAAAATGACTAAATTACATAAAATAAATTCTCGTACTATTTAAATGAATAAATTGAATGAATTTATTAATTTAGATCAAGATCGAGTGGAAAATCGAGGAAAATGGAAAATTACCAAAAAGCCCTTGTACTTTGATATTTCTGCAATTTAGTCAAGTAAGTTCGTTATATGATTATTCTTAATTGTATTGAATATTTCATACTATTTCATTATTTGTTAAATCTTAAATGTCATTTTGCTATGTTTTAAGAAATTGAAACATAACATTAATTCGGGCTTTGTGCCGGTGTAATTCGGGCTTCGTGCCTAGCAAGCTTTGTGCCGGTGATATTCGGGCTTTGACCCTAGCAGGCTTTGTGCTAGTGATATTCGGGCTTTGTGCTTATCAGGCTTTGTGCCGGTGATATTTGAGCTTTGTTCCTAGTAGGCTTTGTGTCTAGTAGGCTTTGTGCCGGTGATATTTGGGCTCTGTGCTTAGTAGGCTTTGTATTGGTGTAATTGTATCAGGTCTCAAGCCTAGCAGGCTTTTTTTTGGTAGGTTATATGGATAACTGGTACGATAAATATTGTTTCAATTATCTGATGTTGTTCTATTTGGTTTAATTAGCATGAAAAGGGAAAAGTAAGATATGTGCCTTAAATGAACTATGTCATGAAATTATGAAAAGGATTGAAATGGTAAGTTTATAATTGGAATCTAAATAGAATGGTTTATAATCTTATGAAAAGATTGATGATTATGTATTACGACTTATAAATCCCAGTATGTTATATATGAAAAGTATATATGATCTTATTATACTCAATTGTGAGTTGAATGGTGTTTAATAGGTTTACACTAAGTTTAAAGTATTAGTGTTGGATCATGTTTAATCTATGTATTGTAGTATTGAAGTGATAAGTTATGTTTCTTGTTCTACGAGCTTATTAAGCATTCATTGCTTACGCAGTTGTCTTTCTCTTACTTTATAGATTATCAGAAGCTCGATCGGGTTGGAAGCTCATCGGAGATCTATCACACTGTCCAGTGATTATGTTGGTAGATTATGATGTTTTGATCAAGGTTATCATGGCATGTATAGGTGGATTTGTGTATAAATAATCTAATGGTTGTTTTGGTATGTATAAGTATCATTATGGTTAATGTACTTATAGTATATCGATGGTTGGTGTTAATATGGTTAAGTTGATGCACGATTTTATGACCAAAGAGGTAAGTTTGGCATGTTTGCAATATGGTTAATTAAGGTATGCTTGAATATGAAATTTAGTTAATTGTGTTTGTATGAAAAATGACCAATTGGGTATATGTTAGTGTAGTTCAATGTGGTCGATTATGGTATAACTTGGTATGGAATGAAGCTAAAAATATATGGATGAGTTATGATCAAATATGTATAAGTTTAGGTATATATGTGTTTGAGATGCATGAGAATAATGATTCAAATGGTAAGTTATATTGACATAGTATAAGTCAATTATGGTATGTTTTAAAAAAGATAGCAAGGGGACCAATTATGCATATGTTTGGTTAAGTTGAACGCTTGCTTTTGAGGTGCCTTATATGGCATATTGGTTCAATGAAAATTGGTCATTCGAATTGGTCTTATTATGCATGTTTTAGGTATGTTTTAATGCTTGATTGTGTGTGCAAATGACTTGTAGGTGTGTACTTGAATTGGGTGAAAGAAATGGCTTGAATTTGGCCTATTTCTTGTCCACACGGCCTAAGACTCGGGTGTGTGTCTCAGTCGTATGTGACACACAGCCATGCAATACAGTTGTGTGTCCCCTGTAAGTTTCAAAGAGTAGCAAGTCAGGCAATTACACGGCCTGGCCACACGGTCATGTGACCCCTGCAATTTAAATTTTTCTAAGTTTTTCCTTAAGGTTTCATATGTTTCTGATTTAGTCTTGAATCATTTTAAAGTGTTTCTAAAGCCTCGAGGGCTTAAATAAGGGACGTTATGAATATTTTTGAATGAAATAAGAATATGTATTGCATTGATGTATGAATTAAATAGTTTACTATTCTGTTTGTTCAGTAATGCTATGCAACCCTGTTCCTGCGACGGATACGGGTTAGGGGTGTTACAAAGGCACTGATATTGTAAGTGTTGATTTAACATGTTTAGTTGTATTAACTTTAGTTCAAGTTATGTATTTGCAAGTTACATGAAAGGTTAGTGGTACTAGTTGGAATTTGGTAAAGTTTTTGACCTAAAACTTTTAATGTTTTCTTATGGAAATGCAATCAAACTTGTTTTGCTTCTTCTCTATTTTTCTCTCTCTTTGAAACACCAAAAAATTAAATCATGGAGAAACATTTGAAGCTTCATATCGAACAATATCAAAAGGTAGGACTTGGCCTAAACTCACTCCAGCTAAAAGAAAAGACAAGACAAGACAAAGTGATTACAAGTATAGGTAAAAGCGCAAGGTATAAGATAATCGAATTGTCTTTCTCTCTAGAATTTAGCCTTTAACGTAATTCGTTACAATTAAAATATTTACTTTAAATGCCCTTTTTAACCAATCATATTGATATGATCATTTTTTTATGCTAGAGAGGGTGTTTTAAGAAAAAATAGCTTGTCAAGTGGTGTTAATTGGAATTAACTAATGGAATTATTAAATTACAAGACAAAATTATGTAAATTGATTTCTTAGATTCGTCTTGTTTGATATTAACATTTTTTGGTGTAGGTAACAGTAGATGAACAAATTCGTGAGATGAAATGCTTAAAAGAGGAAATTCAACGGTTCAATGTTGAGAATGGTATGTTGAAAGAACAAGTTGGATCGCTACTCTTTAATATGCAATTCCAAGCAATAGCTCAATAGAAACAAAATGGTTACATTACCCAGTCAACCAACAAGCAGCTTCACCCTCAAATTGTTATAGCCTATGGAACAAACTCTGAATCTGTTGACAAGGTATGGCATATTAATTGTTCTACATGTATGAAAAATCTAATGCATGAACTGGAATTTATGTTTAGAATTCAATACCTTGGATTAACCCATATTAAGTTTCTAATAAATCTTCAAATTCTAGAATCCTGATTTGTTTTCCCTCACAATTCATTGCCTCAACTCTACAATTTGGAGATGAATGAGATGCAAAATTTGCAAGGAACAATTCTTGTAAATGTAGTTGATGGTAATGATGGTATAACAAAAAATAAGACAAGTTTTGAAGCTGGAACATGCAGTAATAATGAAGCAACCATTACCGACATTCTTATGAAACTTGAAGCTGATGATAAGAGCAAAGTGAAGTTCTCTCACTTCACTGGCTTACATGGTGAGCGCATAGTTGTAGGCAAATATAGTTTGGCACCAACCCTACTTACGATTGTAAACAACATCATCAAAGTCTATGGTAATTTTTCAGCAAAAAGTAAGATGAACCCTAGTACTATCGAGACCGTTTATATCATGTTTTGTGCTTTTGTCAAAGAGATAACAAATCTACGGCATGAGCAAGTCACCGAGGGTCTGATGTTGAAGTGGAGGGATGCAATCAAAAATGTTTTACGCATCAATTTCAAGGTGGATTTTGCGATGGAACATTTGAAGAAAATTTCTTGTGCATACATTAGTTCAATGGAACGTCAAAAACTAGAAAATGTGGGATTGAGGATATCCAAGTTAGAGGCTAAGTTGAGTGCTATGAAAGTGGAACATGCAAAGATAAGTGAGCGGTCCAAGGTGTTTATTGATGCTGCAGAAGAGTTTAACTGGAACCCTGTCCGCTTTGGTATGTTTAAAAGACCTGGCCAGATCAACGTTGAGCTAGAGCAAACAAATGAGTCAGATTCAAGTATCTTAATACTTTGATTTGAGTAACTATCAAGTCCAATCGAGATTTGTTCTTTCTTAATATATATTTGTAACACCCCACACCCAGCCTAGACGTTATGGTCGGATTATGAAGGTTACTACTTTCATAAAAACATTGTCTATTAACTTACATGAAAACTTAGTTTTATTTCTAGAGTAATAAAGTCATTTAATTTAATTTATCAAAAACACAAGTCTTCAGAAGGGCGTGTGTGAGGACTTTGACAGAAACCTTTTTTTATTAATTTTATAAAAACAATACAAAATTATTTAACCAACCGAGTTGTAAAACGTTGTAATAAATTTCAAAACCTTGCAGCGAAAAAATACTTTAAAAATTATTATCTCTTAAAACCATAGGATTCAACCAGTTATGTCATCTTGGGTGAGTTTATGAGTTATAAATAGTACGTCCACAAAAATAAATACCAAAACCAAAATTTAATGTTCCAAAACAAATTAAAATCTGAAAGACCGTAAAGTTTGATATTAAAATCCAAAATATACTTAAATCACATTGTGAGAACCAAGCTCCAAAATCAGCGCCAGTCTTAAGTCTAAAGGTCACCTGAAACATATTAAACAAACTAGTGAGCTACAAGCCTAGTGTGTGACTCAGCCCACACATAATATTTTTTTTCCTTATAACATACACAAATGTAAATACCAACACAGAATTTTACTTATATTGTACGCATCTTACTAGAAACATTTATCAGATCAGAATGTCATATTTTCATAATCATATATCATAATAGAATTCATAATTTTAGAGTAAAAAATCTCAAACACATTCTCTTATACAGAATCAGATGTATTTCATCATCGGATACAAACGCACATTTAGATTTAGACACATAATCATATTCAGATATAAATCCAAATGTAAATTCTGATACAGATGCAATCATAGATCCTAACCCTATCCGCTACACACTAATTCGGTCCAACCAATCACACTAGGTTGTGATGGTATGCCACTCATAATAGTGTAGCTGAGCTGCCAGACAGGTATTGTTATTTAACCACCAAAATTGTAGTAAAACTGCCAGAAACCACTTCCTCCATCATATCCAAAACCCACCCAATGCACATGCACAACTATAATAACATACGTACATATCACATAAATGGTACGACATGCATACCTAATCATATTTCTTATAGATCCTACATATCGAATTGCTTATACTAAAGTTATTCTACATACAAATGTCATACATATTTTTACACATAAATGTGCTTTCAAAGTTATGAAAACACAGATCATATATAGGTTTTTTACTTACCTTAGTCATATCACATACTTACAGATATCACATTTTGACGGTTCATAGTGTTAATTGGGAGCTTAGGAATAACCTAAACTCCTATCCTAAGTTCCAAGTGTAATCTTTCTATTTCCCTTGTTTTATTTTGGTGAAATGTATGATTATGTGAATAATTATGGATTGATTATTACAATACGACATTGTGTCTTGAGACATGTGTGATGACTATTGTGAATTGTGTTGAGTTGTGAGCATGATACACATGTCAAATGACAGTGATAATGATATGCTAATAATGCAAATATGAAGCGGAAGTGAGCGGAATTTCAGTAAGTACATATGTGTTGAATTGTGGAATATGATATTATTATGATAGGTAATATGTGAGAATACTTGTATGTGTTATATGATGTACTAATTTTAATGCACACATATGTGGTAAGATATGTGATGGCTCAATAAGCATTGTCGTGGCACTTAAAGTGCAATTAAATTTGAATCCGATAAGCATGCATTGTGTACAAGTTTGTGATGTAAATTGATGAATATGAATAAAGATGATGTGCATTAAATTTGTAATTAAAATTGTGTAATTGTGGATATTTTGGCCTTATGATCTCTTGAAACCGTTGGATATAGTTGGCATGCCATAGAATTGTGAGTACTCTCCCTTGTGTTTTGTGATTTGGACATTGAGGCCCGGAGACAGTTTGGAAAGATAAGGGAATGTGAGCCAAGCTCTATTCACCGGGATATGTTGGTGTGTTGAAGAGTGTTAGCTAAATGCTACATTTTTTGGATAACTTCGACTCTAAGAGACTTTTAGTGTGTTGGAGATCCGTGTATACGATGTGTTGTGATGGAACCCACTTTTATGTTTCATAGCCTCAAGTGCCAAATTATCGTTTAAATGTGACCTTATATATTATGAAAATACGATGCGAGATGGATGCATAAACAAGTGAATAATATGCTAAATGAGTTTATTTAAGTTTCATAAAGATGTTAGTATGTTCTCATAGTATTTGTTTATGTAATTGTGGTTTGGGTATTTTTCATTTAACTTGTGAATGCATGTGAATATATAAGCTAGACTTGTGAGTTATTAAAGCATGTATTGTTGTTTAGTCTTGATGAATTATTGTTAAATGAATTATATATATAGTAGGAAGTTAGTAATGTAGTTTGGTATTGATATCATATCACGAGTATCAATACTCGAGGTAATAAAACCGATACATTTTGAAATGTATCAATATTTTCTTATGTTTTGATTATAGACGGGAAACAAAATGTTGTTTTGGTACTGATTTTTCAAGCGGTATCAATACCATATATGGAAATTATCGATACCATTGAATGAGTATCAATACTTACGTGAATAACTCAAAATTTTCTGTATAATGGTTTAAAAGCATGTTTAGCTATGTTTTAAGTTTGCTTGATGATTGTTCAGCATGATTTTATGATGATCAGAATATGTATGACTTAAAAATTTTTATAAATGCTAAAATGGAAGATGTTTGCTTAATAATAAGATAATTTGTGTTGCGCATGATGTGTGACGGTGGTGTGGCGTCCTAATATTCAGGCTCAGCGACTGGGTAGGGTATAGGGTGTTAAATTGAGACATTTCCATATGTTACTGATAGTACAAGAAAGAACATATGTTTTCTCCCTACTTATTGGTTAATTTGTCCCCATTTAGTTATCTTTAGAACATATTTTAGCATTTTCAATTCAGTAAACTGCATTTTATAACTCAGTGGATCTTAGCTTATTTATCCTTACTTTTGTCATGTTTTGGTACTGATGTCGCTGCATGAGTATTTCCAGATTGCGCCTAGAATTGTTGTCGCACCTAACAGCTGTCTGGATAAGAACAAAAATGTGTGAGCTGTCCAATCTGGTACAACCAACTTGTATGTACAAGGGCAGCATGATTCTGATGAAAGTACACCTGTGCTATTTGGATAAATATTAATATTCATGTGAAAACAAAAAAAAAGGGAGGCATTTTTTGGGGTATTATCTTATTCAACCTATCTTCTGCAGCTTTTGGCTATGGTGGCATAAGTCTCCTATGGGTGAACCAACGTGAAAGGGACGCAGATCAACTCCTGATGAGGAGCCCTGAGTATTCTCCACTTGTTTCTTTAATATATTTTTTCTAAACGATGGAGATTACTTTTTGTTTCATGTTTGTATGGAAGTACACATGATTTTTGGGTTGAATGTTATTTTATTCAATCTTGCTTCTATTGTTTAATATTTAGGCTTGAATGTTTTTAACATAGAAGTGTTATTGCAGTCTCTGACACTGGAAAGTGCAGGGACAGTTAAAGCTAACAAGCATGACAATAAAAGTTGCTTGAGGATTAGAGGAATTTAATCCACTTGTTCTTAATAGTGTTCCATTGCCATTATCGGAAGGTGTGGTTAATGTGCATTTTTAAGTCTTAAATTAAATATAGAAGTTAAGCTTGGTAAGATATTCATTGCAATTTAATGCATTGACAATCACCTATCCTTTTATACCTTGAAAGCACTTAGTATTCTATTGAATATTCACGTTGGGGATCCCAGTTTATCAGTATCATATTTTATCTTATTGTTTTCAAGTTATTGCTTCGACAAATACTCTCACAATTTATCTTGTTTCTATCTATTTATTGCACTGACATTGATAGACAAAAGACAACCAACCTTATGGGATCAATATCCGACTGACTCATATCTATCTATTATACTTGCATCGACACTGTACGCTTGCAGATTATTACTGTAACGTTAAACAGTCGATGTCTTGGTGTCATTGCTGGGGATGGCATTTCTTTGATATATTTTTTTTTGCACTTTGTTTTTTTATTATATAATATTTAGTTGTCACTAACTTGTTTTCTTTTTGCCGCTCACATTTTATTTTAGGTGTTTGATGACCCAAAGCAATTCAGAGTTTATTTCTGATTTTGATCTAGAAATTGAAAGAATCTTTCAGATGAGACTTCAAGAACAAAGGAATATGGCTTTACCAAGAAACAATGAAGCCAGACCCCAAGTGCAGCACCAAAATGCTAATGACCCACCGTTGCCACAAGATGCTCAAATACAAAACAAGACTATACGAGACTTTGTAGTACCTGTGTTGTTAGGCTAGCAATCCAAGATGGGAATTTTAAACTCAAGCCAGAAATGTTTCAAATGTTGAATACTAATGGGCAATATGTTGGTGTTCTTGATGACGCTTTAAAGATGCATTTATTTCCTTATTCCTCACAGGGAAGAGCTCATACTTGGTTCCTTGGGCTACCTACTGGATCAATTACTTCTTGGAATGCACTAGCAACACAGTTTGTTTTACACTTTAACCCACTGACAATGAATGCTTGTCTCCAAAACGATATTACAACTTATCATCAGTTGGATGGTGAGAATATTCACACTAGATGGGAATGTTATAAATCTTTGCTTCGATGTTGCCCCATGCACGATGATGCAATCGAGCCCCATGAGCTATCAAGTGCAAACGATGTCTCCCTCGAGCTGCCCAAAGGACCTATTACCCGAGCTTGGGCTAAGAAGTTTAAAGATGC
Source organism: Gossypium hirsutum (assembly GCF_007990345.1). Taxonomy (NCBI): domain Eukaryota; kingdom Viridiplantae; phylum Streptophyta; class Magnoliopsida; order Malvales; family Malvaceae; genus Gossypium; species Gossypium hirsutum. Next base: position 45,112,328 of record NC_053441.1, on the reverse strand, counting down.
AATTTCAGCTTTGGTTGATCGGGTTTGGGGTGAATCCGTGGCCGGTCTATTTGAAAGCTCATAGACCAACAAGATGAGCAAACCGTGCACTCTACTTAAAGCTCTTCAAGTTTAAATTTTAGCTCAATGAGCTTGTTTTGACTTTATATTTATTTTTGCTGGAATAGTTATTTAATTTGTCATAAGTCCAAGTATTTAAGTTATTAATTCTGGTCAAATAATAATTAGATATTATTAAATATGTCCTAATTAGTTTAGGAGTTTTAAATATGTCCTAATTAGTTCAAGTGTTTTAAATATGTCCTAAACTAATACATGATTAAATGTGCAGATTTTTACAAGTATTTGCTGCCGAATTTAATTTGTTTTATACATGATTAATTTGCTGTTTTAATTTGGTGCAGGAATTTACCTTGGACGGCAAAGGTGCATGCATCTTAGATTCATTGCATTTGGCCGATTCATGCATGGCAACCCAAATGAATGTTCAACCGAATGTTCCATTTTCTTTTAAACATCTACATGTAGCTCATTTTAAGTGTTCACATGAGGGACTATTCAGCTGATGATGTTCACACACATTTGACTCTTCAAAACTGACTTTTCACACTTGGTGACTGTCCATCAACCCTCTTCAATGTTCCTATCTTTTCAGCCAACAAGTGCCAATTTAAGGAGTAATTTAAAGGCCTGGCCGAATCTAGACATGGCCATTTGACTACTGGTGCTTTCATCTCTACAAGGTTCATTTGCTTAATGCCTAAGTTGCCCATTGGAGCTCCCATTCAGCCGAATCTTTCTAGGGACTTAATTCTGGATCTTTCTTGATTTTTCTTAGCTATTAAGCATGACTATTCGGCTAGCTTATGCAACACTATAAATATTTGCTTGTTAATTTGTAAAAGGACTTTTGCCATTTTGATTATTGAATTAAGTGTTTTTGTGAGGAATTCTTCTCTCAATTTCGTCCAAAGACTTAGTTGGCTTATCTACTAGTTAGTGGCGTCAACCTTTGTTCTTTGCAACCCGAACTTATCACTTTCAACCAAAGTGTGGCGTTCAACTATACCGAGGTTCCTATCTTCAATAGGTAGCGGGTCGAGGTTAATTCTTTCTATTTCACTACCGAACCATCTTAAAAGCATATAGGAAACGGGTCAACACTCAACTACATTTAGTGTTGGTTCTTTCTTGTTTTTAAGCCAATCATTCCATATACCCTTAAAATCGAATCATCACCTATCCAAATTCGTTATTTCTTTCTTAGCCGAAATACCTTACAAATCACTTTCTTTAATCTCAATTGAACCTCAAATAACTTCATTGATCAAGTAGAACGAATTGACTCAAGAAGAACAAAACTCCATCGTTTGGACGATCGGGCAACAAAAGCGATTCAACTCATTAAACCGAGGCTGGTTTGCATCACACGACATTCAACAAGAAATACAAATTGAAATTTTCTATAATAGGCTGAATTCACACACGATGAATCTTGTTGACGCATTAGCCAATGGTCCTTTGCTGGGTTTCACTTATAATGATGCTATTGGAATTCTTGAGAGAATTGCTCAGAATGATTATCAATATCCTATCGCTAGAGTTGTACAAGGAAAAGCTACTCCGGGAGTTATTGAATTGGACACAATATCTGCACTTAGTGCTCAAGTTTCTTCTCTTGTAAATATGATAAAAAATATGCAAGGGACTAGTGACGTTGCACCTATACAAGTCACTCAACTAGTTGATGTTCCTACCTTTTGTTGTGAGATTTGCAGGGACAACCATAGCTATGAAGATTGTCCACGACATGCAGAGAATTTCTTTTATGTCAGTAACATCCATAACAATTCTTATGGCAACTCTTATAATAATTTTGCACGTAATCAACAATCTTAGGAAACTCAGACTGCTGGACAAAATGTAGCGACATCAGTACCAAAACATGACAAAATTAATGATAAATAGGCAAAGATCCACTGAGTTATAAAATGCAATTTACTGAAATAAAAATGCTAAAATATATGCTAAAGATAACTAAATGCGGACAAATTAACCAATAAGTATGAAGAAAACATATGCTCTTTCTAGTACTATCACACCCCCAAACTTGAGTTTTTACTTGTCCTCAAGTAAAATGGAAACTAGCAAGGCTACACAAGAATTCACTAAGGAAAATGATCATTCTAGCAACTTGAATCACCTAAAATCCCAATGAATGAGTCACATTCAGATCACAGAATATTGCACCGACAATACATAAGTATGAATGAATAAGATTGCAACTTCATCAAAACCAGCATCATGCTTCAATCCTAAATTCTATCTACCAATACAACATTTATTGTACAATACTAAGTATTTATGAAGATCATAAATATATGTATTTCATTTTTTTTACAGAATAATTAGGTACCATTGTCAATGCACTTGGGTTTTATTGTCAACACAGTTCGTACTATTTTACAGTCACTTATGACTCATCAAGAATGAGGGCATATCAAAAATTTTAGATCCCACCGTTTGATAAAAAGTGACCTAACCAGAACCTTAGAAGTGATCTGAGGACCGTGCGAAGCCCAAAGAAAAGAAGATAAAGTGCTCCAAAGACAAAAAGCGCAAGAAGGAGGAGAAAATGAGGAGGAAGAAGAAACATCATGCAGCCACATCTGTGGCTGAGGAAATTTGAATTAGTTTTTTAAGTTTTTTTAGCTGTAGCGTTCATGCATTGTACATAGTTGTAATTTTTATTTTGTTAGTGCACATTGTTGTTGCATTCCTATTGTCATTGCATTTTAATTTTAGTGCATAGAGGACAATGTTAAAGAGACTCCAAAGTGGGTGTATTGTGAAATGTTAAAGAGGGAACACTCCAATGCAAGCATTAGAAAAATGAATTTGGCCCAAGACTGTCACTGCATGAGTGTGTGTCGGTGCAATTACGTACTCCCTGAGGGGTTGTTACACTCCATCGTTACTTCTCAAGACCAAGGGTACCGTAATGCAACGATTTCCCTTATTTATAAAAAAAAAGAAAGACATATTTATGATCTTCATAGATACCTAGTATTGTACAATAAATGTTGTATTGGTATATAGAATTTAGGATTTGAAGCATGATGCTGGTTTTGATAAAGTTGCAATCTTATTCATTCATACTTATGTATTATCGATGCAATATTATATCATCTGAATGTGACTCATTCATTGGGATTTTAGGTGATTCAAGTAGCTAGAATGATCATTTGCCTTAGTGAATTCTTGTGTAGCCCTACTAGTTTCCGTTTCACTTGAGGACAAGCAAAAACTCAAGTTTAGGGGTGTGATAGTACTAGAAAGAATATATTTTTTCTCCCTACTTATTGGTTAATTTGTCTCCATTTAGTTATCTTTAGCACATATTTTAGCTTTGTTAGTTTAGTAAACTGCATTTTATAACTCAGTGGATTTTAGCCTATTTATCCTTAATTTTGTCATGTTTTGGTATTGATATCACTGCATGAGTATTTCCAGATTGTGCCCAGAATTGTTGCCACATCTAATAGTTGTCCGAATAAGAACAAAAATGTATGAGTTGTCCAGTCTTGTACAACCAACTTGTACGTTCAGAGGTAGCATAATTCTGATGAAATGGCACCTTGCTATTTGGATAAATATTAATATTCACATGAAAAGGAGAAAAATGAGGCTTTTTAGGGGGTATTATCTTCTTCAACTCATCTTTTGAAGCTTTTCGGCTACGGCAACATAAGTCTTCTATGGGTGAACCAGCGTGAAAGGGACGCAGATTAGCTCCTGACGAGGAGCCCTGAGTGCGACACAAGAGGGAATGGAGAGATTCATGTCGAGATTGTCTAGGAATAGTATTCTCCACTTGATTATTTAATATTTATTTTCTAAACGATGGTGATTTCTTTCTATTTCATGTTTGTATGGAAGTACACATGATTTTTGGGTTAAATGTTATTTTATTCAATATTGCTTCTACTGTTTAATATTTGTGTTTGAATTTTTTTAGTATGGATGTATTATTGCAGTCACTGACACCGGAAAGTGCAGTGATAGTTCAAGCTAACAATAATGACAACGGAAGTTGCTTGAGGATTAGAGGAATTTAATCCACTTGTTCTTAATAGTGTTCTATTGCCATCATCGAAAGGTGTGGTTAATGTTCTTGTTTATGTCTTATATTAAATATAGAAGTTAATCTTGGTAAGATATTGATTTCAATTTAATGCATTGACAATTACCTATCCTTTTATACCTTGTAAGAACTTAGTATTCTGTTGAATATTCACGTTGGGGATCCTAGTTTATCATTATCATATTTTATCTTATTGTTTTCAAGTTATTGCATTAAAAACTACTCTTACAATTTATCTCGTTTCTATCTATTTATTACATTGACATTAATAGAAAAAAGACAACCATCCTCGTGGGATCAATATCCGATAGACTCATATCTATCTACTATACTTGCATCGACAGTGTATGCTTGCACATTATTGCTATGACGTTAAACAGCCTATCAGTTACTAAGTACAAACATGGTAAGGATAATGTTGTTGCTGATGCTTTATCTCATCGATATTCTTTAATCATTACATTGAATGCTAATATCTTGGGGTTTAAACACATCAAGGATTTGCATTTGAATGATTCTTATTTTTCATATATTTATAGTACTTGTGGGAATGACGCCATTGACAAATTTTATGTTGTAGATGGTTTCTTGTTTCGATTAAACAGGTTATGTGTGTCTCAATGTTCCATGCAGGAATTGTTGATTCGTGAGGCACATAGTGAAGGATTAATGGGACACTTTGGTGTCACCAAAACCTTCTACACATTGGGTAGATTTATCTATTAATTTTATACTTGGTTTGTAACACCCTAAAATTTGGGGGTTAGAAGTTTTGAGATTTGTGTTTAGGGTCAGTGAGTAGGATGAGCAATTGGGTTGATTTCCACGTTTTAATGTCAAAATGAGTATGCTAGTTTGGTGATTGGATGTGTGTTAGTTTAACTCTCGGTTTTGGGTTTGGATCTTCATGTGTGTTTTAGGAATTAATTTTATTTGAATTTTGTTTTTAATTTTTACTATATATTTATTTATGTTATTTATTTTATTGTATTTTTATTTTTGAAAAAATGAAGCTATTTTTAAAATTCTTTTGCACGTTCTCTTTCCCCATTTTTTTGTTTCCTCTCTTTTTCCACGTTATAGTGATATTTTTTTTGGTTTTTCTCCCTTTATCTCTTTCACTATTGGCGAATTAATTATTGTCGTATTTTTGTTCTCCAAATGAATTCTGGGTATTAGTATCAATGTTGTTGGCTAATTTTCCTTTTGTGTTACATTTGGTTAGGTGTGAAATTGGGTTTCCGAACAGTTTGGTGGAGTGAATCAAGTAGTTCTCGATGCTTGTTATCGCGTTCTAAGGTGTGTGTTTTGAAACTATTCAATTTCGATATTGAATTGCTATTGGATTCTATGGAATTCGGAAACCTCTTGTAGGTTCTTGAAACTGTTGATTTTGGGTATTGGATTGCATGTTATTCTGTAAATTCTAGTATAGTTCTGAGTTACCAAAGGTTGGGGGCCATTTTGATGTCAAAACCATGAGTTTTAGCCTGTTTTAGTGTGGTTTCATGACCACACAGATGGCCATACGAGTGTGTGCCGCACATAGGCGGTCCACACGGCCATGTGAAATTAGAAATTAGGGTCTCTGGTAGATTTGTGGTGCCACACGATCGTCTGGCTACAATTTGGGGATTTTTCGATTCTCACAGGGGTGTATGCCTTGGTCACACAGTCGTGTCCTTTAGACACACAGCCGTGTCTACTCTGCACTTAATTTTGGCATTTTTGGAGAGTGAGTTACATGACTTACACTCACAGGCATGTGTCCCCTTGACACAGGCGTGTGTAGCTTCCACATAGGTGTGTAAGCTTTCACATGGCCTAGGCACTTCCACAAGACCGGGGCATACGACTGTGTTGCCCTGCTTCGTCAATTTTAGTTTTGAGTAGGATTGTGACTGTTTCGTGTTCCTGTGTGTTCCAACCTTTGGCTAGGCCTTAGCAAAACTAGTTGAGACTCTATTTGGCACGAATTTATGTGTTAATTATTAGCATAGCACTCATTTAATGACTTGCCTAAGTGATATTACGTAGTAGTAAGGCAAGTCACTTAATGACTTTCCTAAACTGAATTTGGTCATTCGATTATGTGCATTTCTAATTCTGTATGACTAAAGTATAACTGTTCGCAAGATGTGTGTATTGTTTCTGTAAGTTAGTTAATAATCTGTTTGCATGCGAGCAATCACATAAAATTTCTATTTCTTTATGTTTTTCTTTAAATGGGGTGCATTTTTGCATTTGCATTAAAATTTTGGGTTTGGTTGCAAAGAGAACGAAGTCTGATATGTTCTATTTTGGTAGTTTTAACCGCAACTCATCAGTACAGCAGTTTACCGCACTGTTCTAAATAGTCAGCTCTGATGCATATTATTATCTAAGTGGCCCAATTGACATATGTGGTGTGTAGGGTTGGATGGGCCTTTTGAGGTCCTATGTGGTGTGCATGGTTGGTTCAGCTTCTTATAGCTCATTCGTGGTGTGAACGGGGGGCGGAGAGGCATTTGGCTAGATGGGTGGGATTATTTTCTGACTTGTTACATATCATTTGCATCTATTTACATGTTGTTTGTTTGAACGTTGGGGTGCATGTACTGTTTTGTATCCATTAAAGTACTTAGTCTTGTATGGTTAAGTATTGTGTGTGATTGGGATTTTGTAAACGCGGCTTGTAGATTTTGTATCCGTATTTTTTATTTTTGATCGGTTATTCAGGTAATGTTTTGAGAGCATTCTGGTTTGTTTATTCGTTTTTTGCTTCTTACGTTTAGTTTCGGACTCACATTGAGCTTGTGTAGCTCACCATGTAACACCCCGAACCCGAGACCGACACCGGAGTCGGACACGAGATGTTAACAAACTTTGAAAAATTTTTCCAGACACTGCCCAGTCTGAGTACTAGTCGCTTCAAAAATCATATCTTGAGTTTCACAACTCAAAAATCAGTTTTGTGATTTTTTCCTGAAACTAGACTCATGTCCCCACCTATGGATTTTTTTCTAGAATTTTTGGTCGGGCCAATTAGTACAGTTTATTAGTCAAAGTCTCCCATGTTACAGGGGTCGACTACACTGACCTTTTCCCATTACGACTGGGATATCTCTCTGCACAGAGCTTCAATACTGATGCCGTTTGTTTCTATGGAAACTATACTCAGATAGGAATCCATACATATATGGTATGACCCCTAATTATCTCTGGTCAATTTATAGTGAATTTCCAAAGGCGGAACAGTGAATCCAGAAACTGTTCTGGCCCTGTTCCACAAGAACCCGAATATCTCTTTCTGTACTGTTCCTATAATTGTTTCGTTACTTCCATATGAAAGTAGATTCATCAAGGTTCGATTACATAATTTATTCACTATTTAATTCCACTCCTACGAATTCTTGTGATTTTTCCAATCCACACCACTGCTGCTATCAGCTTCTGTTTTCAAAGTGAACCTTACCTAATTTGGGGTTTCATGGACCAACTAGGGCCTTGTCATACATAAGCCCACATATGATCATACTTAGCCATTCTAGTGGCTGATCATTTGCTCAACACTTCCATTCCAACATAGTTACATCATGAAACCATCTATACATTCATAAATACGAATGGTCTAATGCCATACTCCACTTCTACAAGCCATTTTCGCATGGCTGTACACTTATACATTTCATAAAGTACTCGAAAGACAACAATGGGTAGTCCTATACATGCCATAACAAAATTCAACCAAAATAGTACCCAAAAGAGCCTTTGATAGTGTGGGCGACTTCGACTTCAAGATCCCGAGTCCGATAGCTGGAGAACCAAAAATCTATAAAACAGAGGAGCAATGTAACGAGTAAGCAATTTATGCTTAGTAAGTTTGAGCAAGGAATTCCAGCATAAACAAAGAATATCACACATTTAGCTAAACGGAATATTTCATAATACGCAATTTATCAATATTAAACTTGCTTCACAACATTAACAACCCTTATGCACATACACAATAGACTAACTTAGCCGAAGGCCGATAGCTCGTTTATCAACTGAGCGAACATTTATTTGTAAGGGCTCGATTTAATTCAATACATACGTAACATATCCCCATATTGGGATGTTTTTCGAGTATTCGCTGGAATTTTACAGCAAGCTCATTCATTACCAAATCACGTACCTTCGGGATTTAACCGGATATAGCTCCTCGTTCAAATGCCTTCGGGACATAGCCCGGATTTAGTAACTCACACAATGCCTTCGGGACATAACCCGGATTTAACAACTCACACGAATGCCTTCGGGACTTAACCCGACTTTAATAACTCGCACGAATGCCTTCGGGACTTAACCCGGATTTAGTATCTCGCACAAATGCCTTCGGATCTTAGTCCGGATATATTCGCTTAGCACAAAGCCTTCGGGACTTAGCCCGGACAGCATTCAATTAATCATGCACATCTCACAATAATTCATGGCACATTCATATTTCATTTTCGTTTACGAAACTCAAACACAAGGCACATATTGTCCTTGCACATTCGGCTCAATAGCCACACATAGAGCATGATTTAATCACATCGAAATTTAAGCTCTCTTACTCAAGAACTTACCTCGGGTGTTGTCGAACGATTCCGCTAGCTATTCAACCACTTTTTCCTTCCCTTTATCGGTTTTATTTCCCCTTTTCTCTTGAGCTTAATCAAACAAATAAATTGATTTCATCATTTAGGCATCAAAAGATGAACACAAGGCACTTAGCCCATATTTATACATTAGACATTAAAGTCTCATACATGCAAACATCATGCATCAACACAACATATTAGCTAATTTCTTTACCCTTGGCCGAATATGCATGTCCATTTTTGGGGTCGATTTCAACACTTAATACACACATATACACACTAGTAAAGCATCCTCCCCCTTTTCATCAATTTAACACATGCATTGCTCATTAACATGCAAAGTTACATTCAGCCTTAGCACACATCTTGCTAGCCGATTCTTCTCCATTTAACAACCAATGCACATATGTGCTCACACAAAAAAATGCTAAAAAGGAGGTTCAAGAATCATCAAGCCATCATCACATGCATCATTAACAAGCTTCATATTTTGCATGCAATGGCATTAACACCACCTCCACCTAGGCCGAATCTTAACTCATCCTCATGCCTCATCACCACAACATCAAACATCAACCAAGAATGATTCATCCATGGTCAAGTGCCATTTCCATCACATAGCAAGATTTAGACCATGGGTTAGGTAGAACTCAAGCTAACAACTAAAACATGCATGCCTCTCATGGAACATCATCAAACATACCTTAGCCTAGCTACATGCATGGCCGAATCTCTTCACCTTTCTTCTTCTTTCCTCCTTAAAATTTTTGGCCAAGGATGAACCAAAGGATGAGAAAATTTTTCTTTGTTTTTCTTTCTAGTTTTTGGCAAGCATGAAGATGAGAAAAGGATGAACCAAAATCCCCCCCTTTCTCTTCTTTAGCTCACGGCAATGGGGGGACAAACACTACACACACATTTTTTTTTCTTTTGTTTTCCATTTCTTTATTACCCATACTCCTTATTTTATTCTTCCACTAACAAAACATGTTTCATGACATGTTTTACCCATCCTTCCTTGTCATGGCCGGCCACTACTCATTAGGGGGGGAATTTGACATGCAAGTCCCCCCTTTGTCCACATGCACTAATAGGTCCTCACACATTGACTTATCACATTTTAGAATTTTCTCACATAAGTCCTATTGACTAAATTCACATGAAATCAACCAAATTGAAGCTTGAAATTTTCACACATTCATAATTACATATTCTACACAATAAGTATCACATTCAAACATTTCGGTGACTCGGTTTAGCAGTCCCGAAACCACTTCCCGACTAGGGTCAACTTTGGGCTGTCACATCACCCTTTAGTTTTGTCTTTTTTTTCGTACTCTCGTAATCTGAAGTTAGAGTCGACATATCGGAGGTCTTGGACAGTTGTATTTAAAAGCAAGTTAATAAGTCTTCTTTCAGTTCCTGTTTTGAAGTGTAAGAACTATGGTTTAAGTTTAATTTCAAACTTTATAAATTTTAACCTTGGACTATTTTTGTAAAGTACCATTTTGAAGAAACTTTGAAAACTATAGAATTATAACTCTGAATGTTTTTTGTCGTAATCTGAAGTTTTCTGTTTAATTCAGAAATAATTGAACGGTTTAGCGAGAATCAAGCTAAACCATGTTGAAATGAGACTTCAGCAACGTGTTTTGTAAAATTGTTTCTAGATCATTTCGGTGATCAATGTAACCTCTGAGATTCGGTCAAAACTTCTGGGCCAGGTTTAAGGGTGTTACATTTAGTGGTATCAGAGCCAGGTTTACAAAAATTCGGTGTGTGTTTTTACGTATTCGTGTGTACACGTGGTTGTTTTTAAATTTTTTTGAGAAACTTTACCACAATAATTTGAAATGATTTGTGTTTTGGAAACGTTTTACGAAAATAAAATGTCTGAGACTCCGATGCTGGTCCAAGTGGAAATTCAAAACTGTAAAATTAGAAATGTAGATTTTTGCATTTATTTTTGCACTAAAATAGTTTTGGACAGCAGCAGTAGGTTAAACTTGAAAAATCACCATAAATTGTGGAAATAGAATTAGAGTATGAATAAAACATGGAAATAAATCTTATTGTGTCTCGTTTCTCATAAAAGAAACGGTGTAAGTAATGGAATTGTAAATCATGAGATATAATCAATTTTGTGAGACAAGGTCAGAATGAATTTGGGTTCCCCTATTCTGAATTGGAAAAATCATTAAAAATTGTAAAAACATAATTTTTGGTTATAATTTACATGTTTAAAATCCTTAATGAGTCTTTTTTCAATAGAAACAAACAGGAACATCATATGAATTATGTACAAAGAGATAATTAATTTTTAGTGAAGAGGGGTCAGAACTGTCAAATAGTGAAATAGGGGAAATTTAAAGAATAAATTGTACTTATTCGCTAAAGAAAATATTCTAAAAATTTTATGGTAAGAATATATGTGAGTATAGTTTTAGAGAAAATTTACAGATCTTAATTTGGAGTTCTATAGCTTAAGATATAATTAATTTAGTGACTATGACTTAAGTGAACAGCTTGTTATGAGTAAACAAGTTAATAGTGGTAATATGTACATATCAAGGATGTGGAACGGAGTGGAGGAGGAGGAAAAATATACGTGAATATTCATCTAATATGAGTTTATTTTAAAATAGCTAATTTACATGTTTTAGGTTTAGGGACTAAATTGAATAAAAGTAAAATTTTAAGGGTAATTTTGTAAAAATGTCAAAAAGTGACAAAATTGCATGAAATGAATTGTTTTATTATTTAAATTTATAAATTGAATGAAATATTAATATATATCAAGATTGGGTGGAAATTCGAGGAAAATAAAAAATTACCAAAATATCCCTAAATTTTGGTATTTCTGCAATTGAGCCTGGTAAGTTCGTGTAACTTGAATTATATTCTTAGATGATTGAAATATATAATTTGGATTGAGAAATTGATTTGAATTGTGAACATGAGAAATTGTGAATTGAATGAAATGGAAATGAATCTTTGAATTACATGAGTAAATATTGGGTCTCGTAGGCCCTATTTGTTATGAATATAATATTTCGAGTATATGTTGTAAAGAATTATAAAAACACGTTAAAAATTTTAAAGTTTTAATTTGGATGAAATTTTTTAACTCGATTTAATACGTATGCAAATGTATGTCTTCTAGTAATGCCTCGTACCCTATTCCGGTGTCGAATACGGGTAAGGGGTGTTACAATGTGACATCGCCAGATTCGGTCATAACATTTAGACCGAGTTTGGGGTGTTATAATGATAAACTATTTTGAACTTAAGAACCGTGGTTTAAGTTTAATTTCGGACTTTATAAATTTTAACCTTGGACTATTTTTGTAAAGTACCATTTTGAAGAAACTTTGAAAACTATAGAATTATAACTCTGAATGTTTTTTGTCGTAATCTAAAGTTTTCTGTTTAATTCAGAAATAATTGAACGGTTTAGCGAGAATCAAGCTAAACCATGTTGAAATGAGACTTCAGCAACGTGTTTTGTAAAATTGTTTCTAGATCATTTCGGTGATCAATGTAACCTCTGAGATTCGGTCAAAACTTCTGGGCCAGGTTTAAGGGTGTTACATTTAGTGGTATCAGAGCCAGGTTTACAAAAATTCGGTGTGTGTTTTTACGTATTCGTGTGTACACGTGGTTGTTTTTAAATTTTTTGGAGAAACTTTACCACAATAATTTGAAATGATTTGTGTTTTGGAAACGTTTTACGAAAATAAAATGTCTGAGACTCCGATGCTGGTCCAAGTGGAAATTCAAAACTGTAAAATTAGAAATGTAGATTTTTGCATTTATTTTTGCACTAAAATAGTTTTGGACAGCAGCAGTAGGTTAAACTTGAAAATCACCATAAATTGTGGAAATAGAATTAGAGTATGAATAAAACATGGAAATAAATCTTATTGTGTCTAGCTTCTCATAAAAGAAACGGTGTAAGTAATGGAATTGTAAATCATGAGATATAATAAATTTTGTGAGACAAGGTCAGAATGAATTTGGGTTCCCCTATTCTGAATTGGAAAAATCATTAAAAATTGTAAAAACATAATTTTTGGTTATAATTTACATGTTTAAAATCCTTAATGAGTCTTTTTTCAATAGAAACAAACAGGAACATCATATGAATTATGTACAAAGAGATAATTAATTTTTAGTGAAGAGGGGTCAGAACTGTCAAATAGTGAAATAGGGGAAATTTAAAGAATAAACTGTACTTATTCGCTAAAGAAAATATTCTAAAAATTTTATGGTAAGAATATATGTGAGTATAGTTTTAGAGAAAATTTACAGATCTTAATTTGGAGTTCTATAGCTTAAGATATAATTAATTTAGTGACTATGACTTAAGTGAACAGCTTGTTATGAGTAAACAAGTTAATAGTGGTAATATGTACATATCAAGGATGTGGAATGGAGTGGAGGAGGAGGAAAAATATACGTGAATATTCATCTAATATGAGTTTATTTTAAAATAGCTAATTTACATGTTTTAGGTTTAGGGACTAAATTGAATAAAAGTAAAATTTTAAGGGTAATTTTGTAAAAATGTCAAAAAGTGACAAAATTGCATGAAATGAATTGTTTTATTATTTAAATTTATAAATTGAATGAAATATTAATATATATCAAGATTGGGTGGAAATTCGAGGAAAATAAAAAATTACCAAAATATCCCTAAATTTTGGTATTTCTGTAATTGAGCCTGGTAAGTTCGTGTAACTTGAATTATATTCTTAGATGATTGAAATATATAATTTGGATTGAGAAATTGATTTGAATTGTGAACATGAGAAATTGTGAATTCAATGAAATGGAAATGAATCTTTGAATTACATGAGTAAATATTGGGTCTCGTAGGCCCTATTTGTTATGAATATAATATTTCGAGTATATGTTGTAAAGAATTATAAAAACACGTTAAAAATTTTAAAGTTTTAATTCGGATGAAATTTTTTAACTCGGTTTAATACGTATGCAAATGTATGTCTTCTAGTAATGCCTCGTACCCTATTCCGGTGTCGAATACGGGTAAGGGGTGTTACAATGTGACATCGCCAGATTCGGTCATAACGTTTAGACCGAGTTTGGGGTGTTATAATGATAAACTATTTTGAACTTAAGAACCGTGGTTTAAGTTTAATTTCGGACTTTATAAATTTTAACCTTAGACTATTTTTGTAAAGTACCATTTTGAAGAAACTTTGAAAACTATAGAATTATAACTCTGAATGTTTTTTGTCGTAATCTGAAGTTTTCTGTTTAATTCAGAAATAATTGAACGGTTTAGCGAGAATCAAGCTAAACCATGTTGAAATGAGACTTCAGCAACGTGTTTTGTAAAATTGTTTCTAGATCATTTCGGTGATCAATGTAACCTCTGAGATTCGGTCAAAACTTCTGGGCCAGGTTTAAGGGTGTTACATTTAGTGGTATCAGAGCCAGGTTTACAAAAATTCGGAGTGTGTTTTTATATATTCGTGTGTACACGTGGTTGTTTTTAAATTTTTTTGAGAAACTTTACCACAATAATTTGAAATGATTTGTGTTTTGGAAACGTTTTACGAAAATAAAATGTCTGAGACTCCGATGCTGGTCCAAGTGGAAATTCAAAACTGTAAAATTAGAAATGTAGATTTTTGCATTTATTTTTGCACTAAAATAGTTTTGGACAGCAGCAGTAGGTTAAACTTGAAAAATCACCATAAATTGTGGAAATAGAATTAGAGTATGAATAAAACATGGAAATAAATCTTATTGTGTCTAGCTTCTCATAAAAGAAACGGTGTAAGTAATGGAATTGTAAATCATAAGATATAATAAATTTTGTGAGACAAGGTCAGAATGAATTTGGGTTCCCCTATTCTGAATTGGAAAAATCATTAAAAATTGTAAAAACATAATTTTTGGTTATAATTTACATGTTTAAAATCCTTAATGAGTCTTTTTTCAATAGAAACAAACAGGAACATCATATGAATTATGTACAAAGAGATAATTAATTTTTAGTGAAGAGGGGTCAGAACTGTCAAATAGTGAAATAGGGGAAATTTAAAGAATAAACTGTACTTATTCGCTAAAGAAAATATTCTAAAAATTTTATGGTAAGAATATATGTGAGTATAGTTTTAGAGAAAATTTACAGATCTTAATTTGGAGTTCTATAGCTTAAGATATAATTAATTTAGTGACTATGACTTAAGTGAACAGCTTGTTATGAGTAAACAAGTTAATAGTGGTAATATGTACATATCAAGGATGTGGAATGGAGTGGAGGAGGAGGAAAAATATACGTGAATATTCATCTAATATGAGTTTATTTTAAAATAGCTAATTTACATGTTTTAGGTTTAGGGACTAAATTGAATAAAAGTAAAATTTTAAGGGTAATTTTGTAAAAATGTCAAAAAGTGACAAAATTGCATGAAATGAATTGTTTTATTATTTAAATTTATAAATTGAATGAAATATTAATATATATCAAGATTGGGTGGAAATTCGAGGAAAATAAAAAATTACCAAAATATCCCTAAATTTTGGTATTTCTGTAATTGAGCCTGGTAAGTTCGTGTAACTTGAATTATATTCTTAGATGATTGAAATATATAATTTGGATTGAGAAATTGATTTGAATTGTGAACATGAGAAATTGTGAATTCAATGAAATGGAAATGAATCTTTGAATTACATGAGTAAATATTGGGTCTCGTAGGCCCTATTTGTTATGAATATAATATTTCGAGTATATGTTGTAAAGAATTATAAAAACACGTTAAAAATTTTAAAGTTTTAATTCGGATGAAATTTTTTAACTCGGTTTAATACGTATGCAAATGTATGTCTTCTAGTAATGCCTCGTACCCTATTCCGGTGTCGAATACGGGTAAGGGGTGTTACAATGTGACATCGCCAGATTCGGTCATAACGTTTAGACCGAGTTTGGGGTGTTATAATGATAAACTATTTTGAACTTAAGAACCGTGGTTTAAGTTTAATTTCGGACTTTATAAATTTTAACCTTGGACTATTTTTCTAAAGTACCATTTTGACTAAACTTTGAAAACTATAGAATTATAAGTCCGAACATTTTTTGTCGTAATCTGAAGTTCTCTATTTAATCCAAAAATAATTGAATGGTTTAGCTAGAATCAAGCTAAACCATGTTGAAATGAGACTTTAGAAACGTGTTATGTGAAATTGCTTCCAGATCACTTCGGTGATTAATGTAACCTCCGAGATCCGGTCAAAACTTCTGACCCGAATTTTGGGGTTTTACATGGTTTACCACGAACTAAAATAGGTTGAGATAGTATCTTTGTCATAGTTGATAGGTTTTCAAAGATGGCTCACTCTATCGCTTGTCACAAAACAGATGATGTTACACACGTGGCTAACTTGTTCTTCAAAGAGGTTGTGTGCCTACATGGTATACCTTACATCATTGTCTTTGATCGAGATGTAAAGTTCCTAAGTCACTTTTGGAAAGTATTATGGGATAAGTTTGGAACTAAATTACTATACTCTACGACTTGTCACCCCTAAACTGATAGCCAAACTAAGGTGGTCAATCAGGTCTTAGGTGCTTTACTTAGAGCCATTGTGGGTAAGAATATTAAAAATTTGGAGGAGTGTTTACCATTTGTTGAGTTTTCTTATAATAGATCTTCATTCTACTACCGGTTATTCTCCTTTTAAAATTGTTTATGGTTTTAACCCACTTACTGTACTCGATCTTGTGTCTTTGCCCATTGATGAGGTTTCTAGCTTAGATGGTATAAAGAAAGAGGAGTTGGTAAGAATTATCCATGAGAAAGAAACACAATGAATTGAAAAGACAAATTTTACCAATGCTACCGAAGTTAGTAGGGGGCGCAAGCAAGTTGTGTTTGAATCTAGTGATTAAGTTTGGTCCATATGTGAACAAAAGGTTTCCAAGTAAAAGAAGGACTAAGTTGGACCCATGAGGAGATGAACCTTTCCAAGTGCTTGAATGTATCAATGAAAATGCATATTGCATTGATTTGCTCGGTAAGTATACTGTTAGTTCTTCATTTAATGTGGCTGATCTCTCTCCCTTTGATGCTTCAGATTCGGGGATGAATCCTTTCGAGGAAGGGAGGAATGATGCAAGAATCAAGGTCTAATCAAGGGAGCACGGACATGATGGGATGACTTTACCTCAAGGCCTTATTACACAATCGAAGCTAAGCAAATCAAGTCCAGATTGAATGTAGTAGTCCAAGAGCTTGTGACGAAAACCCTACAAGCTTATTCAAAGGAAAAAAGGATATCAATATTCACTTTCTTGGCCCAATTCCATCATATATATGAAGATCCAAGAGCTTAAAGAAAACAATATTTTGAATCTTGGTTTAAGAAACCACATTTTGGGGTTGGAACAAAATGGATCACACTGATGAGTTTAAACAAGCCCAATCTTGCAACGAACGGATCTAACATGCAAAATCAACCTATGGGGATGTCCGTAAAGCCATCTTGAAATTTCAACTATAGTCTAATTGGATCACTTTAGGACTTAGTTTACTTTTCAGTTTTAGTTTGGCCCAATCTGTTAATGGCCCAATTAATAAGCTTAGTCAAGTCAAGTTGTCTTCCAAAATTTTTAGGGATTGGTTTCTCTTTTATCCAACCTCCTTGTAGTATAAAAAAGAGTGTTATCCATCATCTTTAGGACACATTGTGTTTTTGATTAATAAAAAAAATACTCTTTAAGTTTCTTTTTGTAAGATTTGTTTCTTGTCTGCTTTAGAAGTTGTTCAACACAATCTTTTTAGATTGTTGAGGATCGTCTTCAAGTTTTGACTTGCCAAGAATTTTTTTCTTGGAGGGGAGATTAGAACCGATTGAAGGGAGTTGTTGAATCTCTTATTCCAAGGGCTTCTTAGGGCGTCTATTCAATCATCCATACTCCATCTTCCATTTTCAATTTCATCCATCCATCATCTTTTTTCATCTCTTCTTTAGTTTTACTTGTTGTTTATTTGATTTATTTTCTTTCTCGAATCTAATCACTTCAAGTTTTTATTTTTTATTTTTTTTTAGGTTCAAGAATTTGAAAATACATTTGGTATTAAGGCTACAATTTTCCATTCAAGTCAGTCTAGCGCCTTAAGTTAAATCTGCAACTTGAAAGCTTTTCTATCCTAATCCGCTACTTATATCAATACAGAGCCTCCTTGAGCACTTAGTTGGCAGCTCTTAATGGTGGATCCTTAATCGTGATCTATGGATAATTTGTTTTCTCTTGCCTATTTATAAGGTTTTATTGGCATGTCATTTCCTATGTCTGATTCTTACTTGGTAACCACCCGTATGCCCTACCGACTTCTATGGTTACTGTTGGGCAGGCTTTTCCCATTTCTATTGATTTTGTTCCTTTTTGACAGTTTCCTCAATTCTGTTGGTTAGCTATTGCCTGCGAAGACTTGTAATTCTCCTTGTTTATGTGACTTTCCATATTCACAGTCTTGGTGAAGTACCTGCATTTATCATCCCGACGGACTATCCTATGTTTAATTTCTTGCCAAACTCACTATACTGCTAGCCAAGCTATGGTATTATGCAATATACCCCATGTTTAACATCTTGGCGAACTACCTTGAGTTTACAGTCTTGACGAACTGCCCCGCTTTTATTGTCCCAACAAACTCTCTCTATGTTGTCATAGTCAAGTGACTTACACACTTTACCCTATGTTTAATGTCTTGGCGGGCTTTCTTGTGTTTACTATCTTAACAGAATTTCCTATGTTTACTATCCTGGTGAGCTCCTTTGGTTGCCATAGTGGAGCCTTGGTCTTACATCTTGAACCTCTTTGAGGTGTCACCTTGAAAGACCTTATCGCCGTCACCGAGTCGCCACATAGAGTCTACTAACCATCGTTATGATGTTGCTCTATGGAACCTAATAACCATCGATATTTATTCATCTCATATCTAACCTTGATGGTTGAACAATGAAGTGTCTCCCTCGCAAGGCCCAGATCTTCGCACATCACGGTTTACACTTAACAACCCTCTATGGCGGTATCTTACCGGAATTTGATTTCCCTACTCATCCGCCCATACCTTCAATTCATCATTTCTATCTTGATGCTCAAACATCGCAGTGTTTCCTCCGCAAGGTCCGAAGCTTCGCACATCATGGTTTGCACCCAACAACACCTTATGACGGTATCTAATAGAAATTTCCATTCCTATATCCTAGCTTCATCTATCCCATTGATACTTTCCCTCTGTACTTCACAATTTCTAAGCACGCAAGCACATGCATATATGAGCACGAAAACATAATAACATAGACCTCGGCAAACTTAGTTATGTATTACCATAACCATTTTAAGCATACTGACACACTTCTAGATACTCAATACCTACTCAACTATGTGCATACATAGCACTCTCAACCAACAGAGATCATAGAACTCATTTTAGACTCGACCTAGATTCATGCCAGTCATACTATATCCTAAAAAGAATTTAGAAACTCACCTGATGCTTCTTCGCCTTACCACCTTAGCTTTTCCGAATGCCAAAGCTTTCATTCTCCTGATAGCTAAGCATAACAACCAAAGCCTTGAGTTAATCTCAGCATTTTTAGATTAAAACTCAATTTTCCAGAAATATGCAGAACCCCTAAAAGGGTTTCTAAAAATCTTTAACTTCATTTTCTTAATCTTACGTATACAAAATGACTAAGAATCTTACCAGCTTGCTGGATTATGTATGTTTTCTACTCAAACCTCATGATCACCACTCCACGTAGAGCTTCACATAACTATCTCTTTTTCAAAAAAAATACAAGGAAAAAGATAAAGAGGATGAGAGAATGAAACATAATTTAGAAGAATTTTCCCTGGGATTTTACTTCTCGACTATTTATAGCCCTTCACATACTATCTTCAACCATATAGAAACCATCCATTGATAATCATTTTGTCTCCAACAAGGAACCAACTAGTTTTATCCAACTGAACCAGAATTAGATCTCAACCACATCCAAAATCAGTCACTAAGTTTTCCTTATTTTTCAATAATGGCTACTATGTGTGATAGAGGCATGATGGGATCACCTCGCAAGGTGGTAATGTGTGATGGGATCACCTAACGAGATGGTAAGGCACAGTGGGGTTACCTCATGAGGTGGTGAGGTGTGATGGGATCACTTAGTGAGATGGTAAGGCGTGGTGGGATCACTTAGCGAGATGGTGTGGCATGGTGAGATCGCCTCGTGAGATGGTGAGGCGTGATGGGATCACCTCGTGAGTTTACCCTTATCGCTAGTGTATGTGGAATGCTCACACGTGAGATGTATTGCGAGGTGGGTTAGATTCTTGGTCACAAGGACGAGTCTAATTTCTGCTTGTAAAGTATTCTATAACAATTTTTCCCTCATTTTATTAAAGAAGAGCTATAAAGTGACTTTTGTAAGATAGACTTACACGCGTGAATCGTGTAGTTGGGTACTTGTTACATTAGTTTTGTAACAATCTATTATCAGTGAAATCGGAACAATATTTTCGAGACCACAAATTTGATGTTGAAATATTTATTTTATTAATATCTTAAGGTTATGTTAGTAGTATCGTATGAAATTTTTTAACAAATTTTAACGTTTGCATGCTTAATTTGATAAAAAGGAGTAAATCGTGTAAAGTGCATAAGTTGAGTTCTATAAGTCAAAGGGATTAAATAGCTATGAAATTAATTAGTAAAGGGGTTTATGTTGTAAATATACCAATGTTGCTTTGAGTGGAAAATTATGGACATCATTAATGTGATTAATTAAGGTTATATAAGAAATTTAATAATTAAAAATCAAAAGAAGTAAAACAAAACCAAATTCTTTTTGTTCATCTTCTTCTTGCCGAAATTATAAAGAAGAAACACCACCATTTTTGAGCTTCAACATTCGGCCATATCTCTCTTGTGCATGTAAAAGCATTTTTATTTCGTTTTTAATGATTTCTATGTTTTTGGAGTTGTTGTAGCTTAATCTAGCTAGCCCAGTGTCTAATTTGCAAAACTGTTAA
The DNA here is from genome assembly GCF_007990345.1 of Gossypium hirsutum. Lineage (NCBI taxonomy): Eukaryota > Viridiplantae > Streptophyta > Magnoliopsida > Malvales > Malvaceae > Gossypium > Gossypium hirsutum. The sequence goes on along the minus strand of NC_053441.1, from coordinate 45,091,510 downwards.
AAGTTTAGGGTTTTACCATGAATATATGTTAGTTTTTTTTATGTTTGATGGATGAAAATGAATTTTTGATGATAGTTGAACAACTTTTGTAAAGGAAATTTTGATAAATTTATCAATTAGGGATTAAATTGAAAAATAGAAAATATCCATGGTGAAATTGCAAAATAAATGGAATTTAGGGCTTGCTAGGGGCCTAAGTAAAATTTGGCTATAGTGGGTTGGTACCAAATTTCATGAATTTCATTTTATAAGATTAAGGACTAAATTGTAATGAATTCAAATTTATAGGGGCAAAAGTGTTTTGCCAAAATATGATTTTTTGATTGAATTGAATAGAATGAACTTTGAATGTGTTAAATTTGATTATTTAGATCAAGAAAAGCAACATACGGATTTAGATCGGGGAAAGTAAAAAGTGTTGGATTAATCGATCGTATTTCTTCGTTTGCGATTGAGGTAAGTTCGTACATTTAATTAAAGTTGTATTATGCTCGATTTACATGCTTTTATGATATATTATGGTATTATGTCTCTACAAAAATCCAACGAAGTTTCAGTGGCTTTCAGATCCCATTTGAACTTTAGGAATATATAGGATACAAATGACATATCATTAGGGGTTACTGTATTTCGGGTGCTAGTCTTGTACGTCCTACTGATGGCTGAGTTATCGTCATGTGTTGCGGTTACTTGAAAGCTTGTGTGAGCAGCACTGCGTAGCTACGTCCTGACTGATAGCTTGGGTGAGTAGAGCCATTTATTGCTCGAGAGAGAGCATTTATATGAGATAAGAGAAAGTAATGGTTTCGACCATATTTTAGCACATAGTATGTGAGATTCCCGCGTATCCGATATTATTCTAGTGGTTCAACGAGTACACAAAAGGGAAGAATTGATAAATATTTTGTTAAGTAATGCTATGAAAGTATGAAACATGTATGAAATGATGATGCTTTAAATATGTTTAGCCATGTTCATGAAAGTATGAATGCATATAAGTTATCTGCATAAAAGCTATTATATTTTGTAAGGAGTTGGTAAGTTACGTGATTATCTAACTTGAAAGGTTGTTGTTGCTTAGGCTTCGTGTCATTTCTTTTATGTTTTTAGATAATCGGAAACTCGTTTGGTTTGGAAGCTTGTCGAAGATCCATCACACTATCCAATAGTTATATCAGTAAATTTTGATGATTTTGAGTCATGGTTATAATGGCATGTATAGGTGTTTTTGATTGATGAAATTAGCCATTGTGTGTGGCTTATATATATGTTATTTTGGTTAATGATATAATTGATATGTTATCATGTATATATATGGTATTTAAAGTGGTTGTCATCTCGACATCTATGTACATAGTGATGGTAGTTGAATGGATGAACATTAAGGTATGCTATGAGATGTTGTTTTGGTATGATATAGATAGTTCCTTGAAGTGTTAATGGTTAGTTTCGATAGCCTTGAATGTATATTGGCATTTGATATAGTTATTAAGATTAATGGTATATATAGAAATGGTCATAATGGTATTTGTTGTGCATGTATTTGGTATATGAACATTATGGCAAATGTGGCATTGAAGTGTTTAATAGGTTGATTGTATCATGAAAGAATTTGGTAGGTATTTAGTCAAGTTTGATTGTTGAGATTGAGGTGTCATATTGGCATATTGGTTGAATGGTTAGTTTCTATAATGTTTAAGCTTGTATATAAATATATTAGGTGTTTTGAGTGCATGATTGTAGGTGCAATGGGGTTATGCAAGTGACTAGATTTTAGGTGAGAAAAATGGCTTGGAAATGACCTACTTTTCATCCACATGGCAAGAGGCACAAGCATGTGTCTCAGCCGTGTGTGACACAGGGCCAGGTGACACAGTCGTGTGTCCCCACACGGACACGAACATGGGCTGGGACACCGCCGTGTGTCCCTAATTCGAATGTCCACATGACCCAAGATACGGGTGAGTCTCTTGGACGTGTGACCCCTGCATTTTGAAAACTTTTATCTTTTTTTTGAAAAATTTCAAAAGTTTCTGATTTAGTCCCAATTCATTTCTACTATCTTGTTAGGGCCTCGAGGGCTCATAAAAGGAATCTTATGTATAATTTTGGATGATATTGCTATGAAGTATGTTGTGATTTGTTAATGGTAATAAAATGTTCATTGTATGATGTTGTCTTATGGTAATACTCCGTAGCTCTAATTCGGCGACGGATATGGGCTAGGGGTGTTACATTTATTGGTATCAGAGCTACAGTTTAGCCGATTCTCAGACTAAACATAGCGTTTGTGAGTCTAGAATGTCATTATATAACCTGTGATAATGTGATAGCTCTTGAGACATTTTGAAATATGTTTTCATATAGTAATGAATTCCAACCGAGCCAACTCTGATGAAGTAGAAAGCAACGCGCAAGCCTTTGTTCACAGAGCAGCGTCGAGTGGTTCAAGTCCCGTATCTAAGGGCCGAGGAGGAGAGGCTAAGGAAGCCTTCTTCCAAATGATTAACGAGTGGTTCATTGAGTTTATTCAAAAGAATCCGACTACTCAACGACTTCCAACCCCACCTATTCCCCAACCGGTCCCCGTTATTCCTTAAGGTTTGGAACCTTTACGTGTGAATAAGCCATATGTTGATAAAATTCGCAAATATGGCACCGAAACATTTAGGGCTACAGTTGAAAATGATCCTGAGTGAGCAAAATTTTTGTTAGAGAATACAATCTGAGTTTTTCATGAGCTATTCACCAGCCGAATGTGTTAAATGTGTCGTATCTCTATTGAAAGATTTAGCCTCTCAATGGCTGAATACGTTGGTCTCTGTTGTGCCAAGAGAATGGGTAGAATTATTTCAAACTGAGTTCAGAAAGAAATATATAAGTCAAAGGTTTCTCGATAAAAAGTGTAAAGCATTTCTTAAGCTTAAACAGGGTCGTATGATAGTATCCGAATATGAAAGAGAATTCGTCAAATTGAGCAAGTATGCCCAATAATGTATTCCAACCAAGGTTCCTATGTGTAAACGGTTTGAAGATAGGTTAAACGAAGACATAAAGCTTCTAGTCGGGATTCTCGAGCTGAAATAATTCGTTGTTTTAGTGGACAGAGCACATAAAGTCGATGAGCTTAGTAAAGAGAAAAGAAAAGCTAATTTTGAAGCTAGAGATTCAAGAAAGATATTAACTGGGAAGTTGTATTAGTCATCGTCAAAGAGATCAAAAGAATATCATAATCATTCGACTACTTCAGTGGGATATCCTAGCAGAGATCAGGGTAAACAACAAGTGAGTTCTAAAGTCAAGATACATTAGTTGCGAACGTTGGTAGTGTTAAAGCCAACAAGCCTGATTGTCAGTGTTGTGGATGATGACACTTTGGTGAGTGCCGGATGAAACACGAAGCTTCTTTCAGATGTGGTTCGCAAAAACACTTTATTTGGGATTGTCCTGGGTTACTTAAAAAAGACAAGATTCAAACTGCCCGACCGAGTAATATAGCTACGAGAGGGAGACCTCCAAAGAACCCTAGAAATATGGATAATAGCCATAATGCGACTAAAAACTCTGCTATGAGGTTTGAGGCACGAGCACCATCTAGAGCCTATGCGATCCGTGAGTGAGAGGAAGCTTCTACTTTAGATGTTATTACAGGTACTTTTTCTATCTTTGACACTAAAGTTACTGCTTTGATTGATCCTGGATCAACTTATTCGTATGTATGCATGAATCTAGTGTCAAGTAAGAGTTTACCTGTTGAGTCCATTGAATTTGTGGTTAAAGTATTGAGCCCCCTAGGTCAGTATGTGTTAGTTGATAAAGTCTGCAAGAATTGTTCTTTGATGATTCGGGGTTATAAATTTATGGCCGATTTAATGCTATTGTTATTTGATGAATTTGACGTGATTCTGGGTATGAATTGGCTGACTCTGCCTGATGCTATTGTGAATTGTAGACAAAAACTTATTGTATTAAAATGTCAAAGTGTTGAAAAGCTTCAAATTGAATCGGATAGTTTGAGCGTGTTGCCTATGGTTATTTCGGCTATGTCAGCACAAAGACACGTGAGAAAAGGTTGTGACGCTTACCTTGCATATGTACTGGATTATAAAGTTAAGTTGAAACTTTAATTAGTGCCAATGGTTAGTGAGTATCTTGATGTGTTTCTAGAGGAATTACCCAGATTACCACCGATCAGAGAAGTCGAATTTGCATTGAGTTAGTATCAGGAACATCACCGATATCAATAGCACCATATAGAATGGCTCCTATAGGGTTGAAAAGTTGGAAGCACAATTACAAAAGTTGACAGATAGAGGTTTTGCTCGACCTAGTTTTTCACCTTGGGGTGCACCGATTATGTTTGTTAAGAAAAAGAATGGATCAATGAGATTGTGTATTGACTACGTTTGCTCAACAAGGTTACGATTAAGAATAAGTATTTTTTTGTCGCGAATTGATGATTTATTTGATTAGTTGAAAGGTGCAACGGTATTATCAAAGATTGATCTATGTTCTGGTTATTATAAGCTGCGAGTTAAAGATTCGGATGTGCCAAAAACTGCATTCAGGACCAGGTATGGACACTATGAATTTCCTGTGATGCCATTTGGTTTAACTAATGTACCTATAGTATTTATGGATTTGATGAACAAAATCTTTAGACCATACCTAGACCATTTTGTTTTGGTTTTTATTGATGATATTTTGATTTACTCTCGAGATGAGTCTAAACATGCCGAGCATTTGAGAATTGTATTGCAGACCCTGCGTGAAAAGTATTTTTTGCCAAGTTTAGCAAATGTGAATTTTGGCTTCGGAAAGTTGGTTTTCTGGGACATATCGTATCAACTAGAGGCATTAGAGTTGACTCAAGTAACATTTCAGCAGTTATTGATTAAAAACTTCCAAGAAATGTGTTTGAAGTTAGAAGCTTTCTAGGATTAGGTAGTTATTCCCGAAGATTTTTCAAGGGGTTCTCTATGATTGCTACACCAATCACGAGACTTCTACAAAACGATGTGAAGTTCGAGTGGTCTGAGAAATGGTAGCAAAGTTTTCATCAGTTGAAAGCAGTATTGACTGAGGCACCAATTCTAGTTCAGCCCAAATCGAGTAAAGAATTTGTGATCTTCAGGGATGCATCTTTATATGGTTTAGGTTGTGTTTTAATGCAAGAAGGCAAAGTGATAGTTTATGCTTCTAGACAGTTAAAGCCACACGAAATAAATTATCCGACACATGATTTAGAACTAGCAGCTATTGTATTCACGTTAAAGATTTGGCGACTAGCTTTGCCAACAGAGTTAGAAAAGATTCACAATGTGTTTCACATATCTATGTTACGACGATACCGATCAGACCCTTCACATGTCATATCACCAGCTGGTGTCGAGATTCAACCAGATATGTCATATAGCGAAGAACATATCAGGATTTTAGCTCGACAGGTTAAAGAATTAAGAAATAAGACCATAGCTTTAGTAAAGTTTCTTTAGCAACATCATGGTATTAAGGAGGCCACCTAGGAACCTGAGGAAGCTATGAGGAAGCAAAATCTGACCATTTTTTCTGATAAGATTTTCGGGGACGAAAATTCCTTTAGGGGAGAGTTGTAACAACTCGTTTTTAGTGAAATCAGAATAGTGGTTTTAAGACCACAAATATGACATCAAAATAATTATTTTATTAATATTTTAAGGTCTACAGCAAGTTAGTAGTATCGTATGAAAATTTCGTTTAGAAATTTTATTGTTTTCATGCTTAATTTGATAAAAAGGATAAAATCGCACAAAGTGCATAAGTTGAGTTCTATAGGTCAAAAGGATTAAATAGCTATGAAATTAACTAGTAAAGGGGTTTACGTTGTAAACATGTCAATATTACTTTGAGTGGACAATTATGGACATCATTAATGCGATTAATTAATGTTATATAAGTAATTTAATAATTAAAAATAAAAATAAGTAAAACAAAACCAAATTCTTTTTGTTCATCTTCTTCTTGCCGAAATTTTAAAGAAGAAACATCACCATTTTTGAGCTTCAACATTCGGCCATATCTCTCTTGTGCATGTAAGTGCATTTTTGTTCCGTTTTTAATTATTTCTATGTTTTTAGAGTTGTTGTAGCTTAATCTAGCTAGCTTGGGGAATAATTTGCAAAACTGTTAAAAGTCTAGGGTTTTACCATGAATTTATATTAGTTGGTTTTGATGTTTGATGGATAAAAATGAATGTTTGATGATAGTTGAACAACTTTTGTAAAGGAAATTTTGATAAATTTATCGATCAGGGATTAAATTGTAAAATAGAAAATATTCATGGTGAAATCGTGAAATAAATGGAATGTAGGGCTTGCTAGGGGCCTAAGTAAAATTCGGCTATAGTGGGTTGGTACCAAATTTCATGAATTTCATTTTATAAGCTTCAGGACTAAATTGTAATGAATTTAAAATTATAGGGGCAAAAGCATAAATTTTCCAAAATATGATTTTTGGATTGAATTGAATAGAATGAACTTTGAATGTGTTAAATTTGATTATTTAGATCAAGAAAAGCAACGTACAGATTTAGACGGGAAAAGGAAAAGGTGTTAGATTAATCAATCGTATTTTTTCAATTGCGATCGAGGTAAGTTCGTACATTTAATTAATTTTTTATTATGATTTATTTACATGCTTTTTTGACATATTATGGTATCATGTCTCTACGAAAAAATCCAATGAAGTTTTGGTGACTTTCAGATCCCATTTGAACCTTAGGAATATATAGGATACAAATGACATGTCATTAGGGGTTACCGTGTTTCGGGTGCTGGTCTTGTACCTCATACCAGCGGCTGAGTTTCTGGCATGTGTTGTGGTTACTTGACAGCTTCTGTGAGTAACATCACGTAGTTACGTCCTGACTGACAGCTTGTGTGAGCAGACTCACTTATGGCTCGAGCAAGAGCATTTATATAAGATAAGAGAAAGTAATGGTTTCGACAATATGTTATCACATAGTGTGCGAGATTCCCATGTATCTGATATTATTCTAGTGGTTCAATGGGTATACAAAAGGGAAAAATCCATAGATATTTTCATAAGTAATGCTATGAAAGTATGAAACATGTATGAAATGGTGATGCTTTAAATATGCTTAGCCATATTCATGAAAGTATGAATGCTTATAAGTTATGTGCATAAAAGCTATTATGTTTTGCAAGGAGTTGTTAAGTTACGTGATTATCTAACTTGAAAGGTTTTTGTTGCTTAGGCTTGTGCCAAGCTATGTTAGATTATCTCATAAATTGCTCTTGAGATTATATATATATTGAAATGGTAAGCTTTGTTTTTGAATTACGAACTTACTAAGCATTATATGCTTACTTCGTGTCATTTCTTTTATGTTTTAGATAATCGGAAGCTCGTTCGGTTTGGAAGCTTGTCGAAGATCCATCACACTATCCATTAGTTATATTAGTAAATTTTGATGATTTTAAGTCATGGTTATAATGACATATATAGGTGTCTTTGTTTGACGAAATTAGCCATTGTGTGTTACTTGTATATATGTTATTTTAGTTAATGATATAATTGATTTGTTATCATGTATATATATGGTACTTAAAGTGGTTGTCATCTTAGCATCTAAGTACATAGTGATGGTAGTTGAATGGATGAACATTAAGGTATGCTATGAGATGTTATTTTGGTATGACATAGATAGTGCCTTGAAGTATTAATGGTTAGTTTTGGTAGCCTTGAATGTATATTGGCATTTGATATAGTTATTAAGCTAATGGTATATATAAAAATGATCATAATGGTATTTGTTGTGCATATATTTGGTATATGAACATTATGGCAAATGTGGCATTGAAGTGTTCAATAGGTTGATTGTATCATGAATTAATTTGGTTGGTGTTTAGTCAAGTTTGATTGTTGAGATTGAGGTGCCATATTGGCATATTGGTTGAATGGTTAGTTTCTATAAACTTTAAGCTTGTATATGCATATATTAGGTGTTTTGAGTGCATGATTTTAGGAGCAATGGGGTTGCGCAAGTGACTAGATTTTGAGTGAGAAAAATGGCTTGAAATGGCCTATTTTTCATCCACACGGCCAGAGACACGGGCGCGTGTCTCAGCCATGTGTGACACACGGCTAGGTGACATGGTCATGTGTGACACACGGCTATAGCTTTAAAAGGGTTGCAAGTCAGGCTGTTAAACGGCCTAGCACATGGCCTGGCACACGGGCATGCGGCTTTGCCGTGTGACCCAAGTTAGAGAGTTACGCGGGCACAGACACAGATTGGGACACTGCCATGTGTCCTTACTTCGAATGTCCACATGGCCTAAGACACGGGCGTGTCACGGCCTAGCCACATGGCTGTGTGACCCCTGCAGTTTGAAAATTTTATCTGTTTCTGAAAATTGTATAAGTTTCTGATTTAGATTCGATTTATTTCTAATGTGTTTTTAGGGCCTCGAGGACTCATAAAAGGGATTGTATGTATGATTTTGGATGATATTTCTATGAATTATTTTGTGATTTGTTTGTGGTAATAAAATGTTCATTGTATGATGTTGTTTTTCGGTAATACTCTATCGCCCTAATCCAACGACGAATATGGGCTAGAGGTGCTACAAGTTTTAATTGCAAACTTACTAAGTAAGCTTTATTGTGTGATTGGTGAATCATTATTAACTTTGAGTTTGCAAAGAATTTTTAGTATCACACAACTATATGAAACTTAAATTTTCGAAGTAGAACTGGTGGTTTATATCGATGAGGCGTATGGCAAAAGTATGACAAAGCATTTGACATCACATAACTTAAAAATTGAAACTTATTTTAGCAAGTAACGTTAGGAGAATTTGTGATGTAGATTGGTGGGTAATGGAATTGGCGAGTAGTGAGGAGGATCCGATCTTAAATCGGTGGATAGCAAGATTGCAAAACTCCTGTAAGTAAAAGTGTAACACCCCTAACCCGTATCCGTCGCCGAACTAGGGTTATTAGGTATTACCGGACATAACATAACTTAGAATAGTCATAGATTTTTTTTATGCTCCATAGCTGAACACATATTAAAACCAAACAAATAAACCAAACATATTTATTATCTATAATTCTTAGCCGAATTCATCCTTAACATGGTCAAATATTTATTAACATTTTAATAAAACATAACAACCAAATTAATTATACACTTCACGATATAAATTTTTAAGTATATTATATGTCATGACCAAATTATTATAATTCTAACATAATGAGCACATGATTAAATCTAATATTACATAAAATTTCCATACACATGTACTATTGTTCATAAATACAAAACTCAAATCAACCTATGCATAAACCATCATATCATAGCCAATTAGATTACATATATATGTTATATTTATCACTTCCAACTTATACATAATCAACATAATTCACTACATACACATTCAGCATGTACTTTACCTTATAATCAAGTCAACCATCCTAGCATCGTATGTTATATCCGTAATCCAAATAATTAAGCCGAACATACAATTTACTTAATCATCTCAATCCAATATGTCAAAAACAATAAAACCAAATATAACCTTTCAATAATCATACCATAGTCGAATATATGACATACCAAAATCCAACAAACCATGCACAAAATAACATGAACATATACGACATCTTAGACCATTAAAGCATATGCATTAATACCAAATTCAAACCAAAAGAGATAAGCCATTTTCGCATGGCTATTAATTACACCTATATACATTGGTTCCAAAATCAACATTTCAACTATGCTATACATGTCATTTATTCGAAAGACAACTTAGTAAAGTACCAAAATATAGGCAATAGTGTGACAAGCTTCACAGATGATCCCCGAACACGTAGCGATCACCAAAATCTATACATCAAAACAATTATCCATCACATTGTAAGCTAATTTAGCTTAGTAAGTTACAAACAAATAAACTCTACAATTTAACTTGATAACTCGAATAATATTTAACCAATTCATACTATCAAATCATCTTACCTCTAACTTACCATGTCATAAGACAATTATTAACTTAATACTATGATTCAACTAAAATCAATATAATTACTCAACCATAAACATTTCTTCAAATTTAAATACAAGGCCAAATACATTATGGCATTTCATCATCATGTAATATAAAGAATCATCTTATATATTTGATTCCAAATATAATCACCACATAGGTTTAATACTTACAAAAGCTCCACTTCGACTACAACCATAACTGTTATTACTCAAGAACTCCAAGTATTTACTCATTTTACTAATCATGATTACTCAATAAATCGTACACTCAGTGCTAATAGTTATTCGAAAATATTTAACAAGTTCGCACACTTAGTGCTTAATATTCAAACTCACACACTTAGTGCTTTACAATTAAACTCGCACACTTAGTGCCAATCTCATTATCATAAATTTTTATACCTGCACACTTAGTGCCGAAAGTCAACAACTCAATACATCTTATTTCAATAATTTTATCACTACATGTATATATATACATATATATACCATTCAGTCCAGTGTAATTATTTAGATACTAAGGTGATTTAAAACGATACAAAATATATGATTAATAACTTACCTCGGATGTCGTCGACTAATAGATCGGCTACTCAACTACGTTCAATTTCCCCCAATCTAAATCCGATTTCTTGGTTTCTTGATCTAAACATATTCAAATAAATCTCATTTAAACATATTTTCATTCAATTTAATCTAAGAACACATAAATGGGAAAAGTACATTTTTACCCCTAATATTTCACATTTTCACAATTTAGCCCCTATTGCACAAAGCACAAAATACACAAGATTTGGCCACACTCCCTAAGGGCCGAATCTTCCTAGTATCCATACAAGTCCATAAATTTCATTTATTTCATATTTTAGTCCTTTAAAAATTTGTTTTTTTGCAATTTAACCCTAATTACGCAAAATCATCAAGACTCCAATACAAAACATATTAATCTAAAACATATCTTTAATATTTCATCATCAAACACCACAAACAGATATATATTCATCAATGGAATAACTTAAAAGCATCATAAATTTCAAAAATTCAAGCATGAGTTTTGTAGTACTCAAAGCAATGATCTCAAAAACGTAAAAATTATCAAAAACCGAATAAAGAACTAACCTTAATCAAGTTCCTTCCAATGGCCGAATGTTTAAATTGAAAGAACAAGGATTTCTTTTCTATTTTTTTGGTGGAGAAAGTGATGATAATGGCTTTCTCTTTTTTTATTTTTTATTTTTTATATAACATATATAAATTTCATTTTACTAATTTAACCTTAATAATAAAATATATAAAACATATACTTCATGGCATTTAAGTCTTTATGCCGTCCACTATCCCTTTAATGGGCTAATTGCCCTTTAAGAACTTCAAGTTAAAAAAATATCAAATAGATATTTTACACTTTAACTAGCAACTTTCATATTTAATGAAATTTAGTACTTTAATCAAATTTGAACACACAAATGGCAAAATTAATTCACGAAAATTTCACACAATAAAATTTAAATATCATAGACACGGAAAATAATATTAAAATATTTTTTTGGACTCAAATTTGTGGTCCCAAAACCACTATTCTGATTAGGGTCAAAATCGGGTTGTTACAACTCTCCCCCCTTAGGGATTTTTGTCCCTGAAAATCTTACGGGTAAATAGGATGGGATGACGTTCTTTCATCGAATCTTCTAATTCCCAAGTTGCTTCTTCAACCCCATGTTTTTGCCACAATATTTTAACCAAAGGAATTTTATTATTTCTCAATTCTTTTATTTCATGAGCCAGGATACAAATCGGTCCTCTTCATATGTCATATCAGGCTGAATCTCCACTTCTGTCAGACTAATCACATGTGACGGATCAGATCGATAGCTACGATGCATCGAAACATGAAATACATTATGGATCTTTTCCAGTTCAGGTGGTAACTGTAATCTATAGGCAACCGGCCCTATACATTCTATAATCTCATACGGCCCAATGAATCCCGGACTCAATTTTCCTTTACGACCAAATCTGAGTACTTTCTTCCATGGTGAAACTTTTAAAAACACTTTGTCTCTGACTTGAAACTCTAGATCTTTACATTTCAAATCCGCGTATGATTTCTGACGGTCTGATGCTGCTTTCAAGTTTTCACTGATAACCTTTACTTTCTGTTCAGTTTTTTTTATCAAATCAACCCCATGTATCTTATTTTCTTTGAGCTCCGTCCAATACAACGGTGTACGACATTTACGTCCGTATAAAGCCTCGTAAGGTGCCATTTTGATACTAGATTGAAAGCTATTATTATAAGCAAATTCAATCAAAGACAAGTATCATTCCCACGTACCTTGAAACTCGAGAACACAACATCTCAACATATCCTCAAGTATTTGAATGATTCGTTCAGATTGACCATCTGTTTGGGGATGTCTGAAACAATAGACAATGGCACAACGTGCAATCTCACAATTCCAAAAATATAAAGCTCGGCTAATTTATCAAGTGGATAATCAGATCGTACCGAAATAAAATGGGCAGATTTCGTCAATCGATCTACTATTACCCAAATTGCATCTCTCTTTCTCAGAGTCAAAGGTAACCCAGAAACAAAATCTATCATCACTCTATCTCATTTCCATTCGGGAATCAAAATCAGTTGTAGCAAACCAAATGGAACCTGATGTTCAGCTTTTACTTGTTGACAGACTAAACATTTCGAAACAAAGTCAGAAATGTCTCGTTTCATTCCAAACCACCAGTAGTGTTGCTTCAAATCATGATACATCTTTATACTTCCGGGATGAACAGATACGATTATTATGAGCTTCTTTCAGAATCAACTGCAATAGATCTGGATTTCTCAACATAAATTCGATCTCAAAATCTCAAGCAATCATTATCATCAATTCGAAATTCAGAATTAGAATTTGAATCACACTGAGTTCGTTTTGCTAGCATATCACTATTAATCTTTGGTGCAACACATATTTGTTGTAAAAACAACGGTTTCACTTTCAATTCTATCAAAACTGAACTATCTTCAAACAGATCTAAATGAGCATTCATAGCACATAATGCGAACAATGATTTTCGACTCAACGCATCAGCAACAATATTTGCTTTACCCGGATGATAATCTATCACAAGTTCATAGTCTTTCAACAGCTCTAACCATCTTCTCTGTCGTAAATTCAAATCTTTTTGAGTCATCAAGTACTTCAAACTTTTATGATCTAAAAACAAATGGCATTTTCACCGTATAGATAATGACGCCAAATTTTTAATGCAAAAATAATTACAGCTAGCTCAAGGTCGTGTGTCGGAGAATTCTTTTCGTGCGACTTCAATTGTCTCGAAGCATAAGCTATAACTTTGCCTTCCTGCAGCAAAATACATCCCAGACCATTCAATAAGGCATCACTATAAATGAAAAATTCTTTACCCGATTCAGGCTGAATAAACACTAGAGCTTCGGTCAAAAGAGCTTTCAACTGATCAAAACTTTTATGACTTTTTCTGACCACTCAAATTTAACATCTTTTTGTAGTAACTTTGTCATCTTAGTTGCCATCATAGAAATTCCTTTTACAAACCGTGTATAATAACATGCAAGTCCCAGAAAGCTTCGAACTTCAGAGACATTCTTCGGAGGTTTCCAGTCCAATATAGCTGAAATCTTGCTCGGATCAACTCGAATACCCGATGTTGACACAACATGGCCCAGAAAACTAACTTCACGTAACCAGAATTCACATTTACTAAACTTTGCATAGAGCTGTTTATCTCGTAAAGCCTGTAATACAAGTCTCAGATGCTCGGCATGCTCGGTTTCATCACCAGAGTATATCAGAATATCATCAATAAATACAAGTCTGTAATTCAAGTATGGGTTTTGTAGTACTCAAAGCAATGATCTCAAAACGTAAAATTTATCAAAAACCAAACAAAGAACTAACCTTAATCAAGTTCCTATCAATGGCCGAATGTTTAACTTGAAAGAACAAGGGTTTCTTTTCTATTGTTTCGGTGGAGAAAGTGATGATAATGGCTTTCTCTCTTTTTTTTTTTTGATATAACATATATAAATTTCATTTTACTAATTTAACCTTAATAATAAAATATATAAAACATATACTTCATGGCATTTAAGTCTTTATGCCGTCCACTATCCCTTTAATGGGCTAATTGCCCTTTAATATCTTCAAGTTAAAAAAACACTATCAAATAGGTATTTTACACTTTAACTAGCAACTTTCACACTTTATATGAAATTTAGTACTTTTATCAAATTTGAACACACAAATGGAAAAATTAATTCACGAAAATTTCACACAATAAAATTTAAATATCATAGACACGAAAAATAATATTAAAATATTTTTTGGACTCATATTTGTGGTCTCGAAACCACTATTCCGATTAGAGTCAAAATCGGGCTGTTACAAAAAGATTGCAATCCTAGATCGGCTAGCTACAAGATTATGAAAATCTTGTAAGCAAAAGGTTGCGATCTTAAATCGTAAGCCGCAAGATTCTGAAAACCTTGTAAGTATAGGTTGCGATCATAAATTGACAAACTGCAAGATTCCAAAAATCTTGTAAAAGGTCACGATCACAAATCGACGAACCACAATATTTTGAAAATCTTGTTAGTAGGAAGTCTCGATTGTAAATCGATGAACCGTAAGAGTCTGAAAATATTTTAAGTAGGAGGTTGTGATAGTAAATAGACAAACCGCAGGATGCTAGTGCTATCAGCTAACTTGAAACTATAATAAATGATGAAAACAAGCCAGATTCATTTAATTAATTTATAGTGCTTACACATAGTATTTCTTTAGATGACGAGCATTCCAAGTGCGAGAATGTATCTAAAGGAAATGAATTCAGGAAAATTAACTAATTGAAACTAAGATAAAGATAAACCGAATATCACATAATGAAATTGTGAAATACCTTGCTATTTTGTGATGTGCTTTGGCTAACTCCTTTTTTCTCATTTCTCTACTCTCTCCTTATAGAGCTCCAACGATTGGGGTCATCCATATTTGTTCCTATTTTATATTACGTACTTGTTACTTACCTAACTTGCCTATCCTCTTGGTGAAAAGAACTACGAGTTGACCTTTTTATTTCTTCCACTTCTGTGAACTCTTGAGCCTTTTCATAGAGGTCTGACAGGTTTTGTGGCTTGTTATCTATGAATGAATACTGAACATGCTTATTCAACACTCCCATGATAAAAGCATCAATGGCACATGATAAATGTGGTGCCCCAAACCTGGCCAGGATAGCCTGACCTAAATTTCGAACGCCACATTAGATACCGTAGTGACATTCCATTTAAACCACCACAAAACACACCAACTGGCCAATCACACCATACAATTAATCATGGAATATTTAATAAAAACCTAATATCATGCTTCCATTGCGCTACTTTGATCAACAATCAACAAAAAGTGTAATTCACAATTTAATATTTAACAAACAATTACCTTGAAAAATTTTAATTAAACATACATGCATGCAGTAGGGTATTTTTAAAAGGGCTATATTTGTAGGGACTTGAAAAACCATTTTGTTTAAAAACATATAATTAGATTTAAATCGTAATATAGTAAAATATCGAAAAAACTCAATTTCATAAGGTTTGAAAATAGTATTGTAGATTTATACGTATAAGTATTGTTTCTGAAGATCAATTAAAACATTACACACAATTTTATAAAATTTTCCATTTAATTAGTTCGTAGGCAGCTAACAATTTACGCAATTAGTCCAATTTTACATTCATGCATACGAAACATTCAATTGTTTTCTTAAACACACCTTTAACATCTACGTCTTACCTTAATGTCCAATGACTCTTCCATCTGCACTTACGAGTTAGTCAATAAATTAATCAAAGCATTCATCAAGCAATCATAATCTACCATTCAATCATCTATCAAAAGCATTAGTAAAATTTCCAAATTAAACCAATTAAAAATTCCATAATGTCTAATTACAACCCAACAATTATACCTAAGTCTAATTCTAAATCCCATAATTTGGTCCCCCATTGTTTTCCTCATTGGGTTTGGGAACACAATGACATACTCAAGTATAACCTCGATTTGGATCACTTGGATGACTCACTCCCACACCTCTTCACAAGTTAAGTTACTGCAATATTATAAAAGAGTGGGTGAGCTTAGAAAGCTCAGTGAGTGCTCAAACATACTAGAAATAAACACATCAATCAGGTTAGGTGAAATAAACATACTTAAGTGATTCACTTTTTATCGCAACTCACACAAGATAACAGTTTACAAAAATTAATCGTTCACATAGAATAGATAGTTCGTATAAAATAACAGTTCATTCAATATAATAATCCATTCATACCACATTTTAACTCATATATCTCAAATAATGATAAATTGGCATTTTTGTGATTATGAAACATATAGGGGACTCTATCACCACTTATAAGTGGACTCTATCACCATACATTGGATAAACGGATCTCCTTATAATGCCTAACTTTTGGACTTAAAGAGCCCTACGCTGTCTTCGATATAAGTGTAGCACGAATTCTCACACTTCCCAACACTCTCAAATCATAGATCCCTGCACTGTCTTCGTTGAATGGAGCTATGCTCAACATTCTCTTATCTCTCCAACACTATCTCCAGGCACAATGCCCATCGCAATAATGAGAGTGAGTACTCACAATCCTATGGCATGCCAACTATATCCAATGGTTCCATAAGGTCACAATGCCAACATATCTCTTTATCACATTCACAATATTCAGTATAATAGGTCTCACAATTAAGCAAAGCTCACACAATATAACATAGTTCGCAATTCAAAATTCGCAATAGAGCATTGTTCGCAAATAATATAACTTTCATGCAACATATATTACACACATAACACAGTTCACATATAATTCATGACATAGCTCACATAAATCATTGTTCGCATATTTTAGTTAGCATAGGGCACGTAATAGCTTAGCTTCCATACAATACAACTCAAAATCTCATAATACACAATTTGACAAATTAATGAAGTTCGCCATATTAATACAGATCACCAAATTAACACAGTTTGCCATAATAATATAATTCATCAAGTTAACATGGTTCACTATATAACACAATACACAAATATAATTGGCTCGCACTACAGTTGAGCTCGCATTTAGCATTTCACGATAATATAATTTTGCACTAATCAAAGCTCACAATATCGTAAAACTCATAATTCCCTTACGAGTTCGTGCATGCATAAATGTACATTATTAATAAAATTTGCATTATTATAGAAGTCCACATTATATTATTGATTATTATTCTTATATTTGTTCACAAGCATTACAAAACCATATACGAATATATTATATATATACATACCTATTTAGTGGCCTTTGTCTTGTCAAATTTTAGCATACATTAAAAGTCTCATATATATTTATATATATTAGATAATACAAAACCTATAACGCATACATATTATATATAATAAAACCTACACATATATATTATATGTAGCAAAACCACGCATATATATATATGTACTGTGTATATAGTAGACCCACACATATATATTATACATATAACACCCATGCACCCAAATATATATTATATATAACACCCATGCACGCATATATATATATTAAAAACCTCACTCATATATATTATATATAACACCAAAACCCATATATATTATATATAAATAACAAAACTCATGCACGTATCTATTATATATATACACGTACCTTTTAGTACTTCAACTCACCTTTAATATTTAGCTCACACACAAACACAATAATTAGATGCACAATTCACACACACTTACCACAACAACTACATGCTATATAGCTATGGCCTACCTATTTTATTCTTATAACTACATGCACATTTGGCTCACTTTTCTCATATCGAAAATTTAACTAGTTTTGTCGAAATAGGTGTTTAACCACTCAAATCTCATTTCTAAGCTTGAATTTTGATTCTAATATTCCTAAATACCATCTTATTTCTCTTTTAAACCTTTAATTCTATCTAATCTCACGAATTTAAAATTTCTAAAAAAACAAGCTTGTATGAACACACAAAAGGGGGAAATTCGAAATTCATTAAAATTGGATATCAATCTATCAAATTGAGTTCAAATACCTTCTATTTAGTTAAAAATAGATTAAAAATAAATTAAAAATAGTAAGTATACTCGTTATTTTGGATTTCACCATCACTGAAATTTGATTAAAAAGCTTTAAATCTTAAAAACTCTCAACACACTCAGTTAAATTCCAAATTAGAAAAACATCAACCTTAATCTAATCATAATAAGTCAAGACATTACCTCAATTTGAAGAAAACACGTTGTTGATCTAATTCGAAGTTGAATATGAGAAGAATAGTTACGAATTTGATGAGAATTTAATGATTTTTCTTTAAAATTGGAAGGTGTTGAGGTGTTTGGATAGCTAGGAAATCACCAAGGATAAGTTAATTTTGAGAGAAAATATCATATTTGAATTTGGAAATTTTTTTGAATGTGAAACTAAATGGGAGGGAATGAGACATGGGGGTTTTTAAAAAGGAGAAGATGAACAATTTTTTTTAAATAAGGGGAAATTGCCTTTTAAAAACTCTTAATTTTCCTTTTTTTTCAAATTAGTCCTTAGTTTAATTAAAACACATTTTTCTCAATTATTTTCAAACCTGATTTTATTCTTAAAATTTTTTTTAAGTTATTTAATAATCGACCACCTAATCCAAATTTTCACCACTCAATTTTAGACCCAATAATTATTTTAATATTTTATTATTACCATTATTATTTTATTAATCATTTTATCCTATTTTAATTTCTATGATATTAAACCCAATTTTTCTCTCGAGCCCACAATCTAATACCCAATTCTACTAGCTCGGTTTTTAGGATGTGAAAATTCAACGCTCCCATGATAAAAGCATCAATGGCCCACTTATCTTCCAGGTTTTTTGTATTCAAGGTTGCTGCATGAAAATGCTTTAGGTACTCCTGCAAGAACTTTCATTCCCTCTGCTTGACTAACATTAAGCCTATTAGCATGCTCATGATTGTCCCATGAGCGCGAAATCTTCCCAAGAACATCTATCCTAGCTGCGTGAAGCTCCTAACAGAACCTTACGACAAAGATAGATACCGATCTTTAACACTTCCTCTCAAAGTCGTAGAAAAAGCCTTGCACTTCACATATCCGAAGCTTCTAAGACATTCATATAGTCATTGTACTACATTAAATGCGCTCGTGGATCCCTTCTTCCCTTAAAAATTTCCTTTGGCATCTTAAATTCTGGGAGTAAACTTGTGGTTGCAATTTCTGGAGCCAAAAGATTGTTGGAACAAAAAAAAATCCAATCCATATCTTGGATAGCCAGTTGTTAAGCCTAGACATCCCAATGCAAAGCATCCACCTCACGTGGCCACGACCTTACATGCCTTCCATAGCCCTGCTCTTGCAGAGGCACGACGTTATCATGATGGTTTGAATGATCCGATTGCATCTTTTGTATTATCTCTTCATTCCACCTGATGGAAAAGTTGTTGCTGCTCATATCTGGTGTTTTGATAGGCTGTAATAACAGATTTTGCCCGGGCCTAAAATGGCCCAAACCCGAAATACAACAAGGGCCCAAAGCACGGTGGCCCAATTATGTGTGGTCCAAATGCCCAAAACGATAGCCAGAAACCCTAGGGGTTCTAGGGAAATCCTCAAGTGCTGCAACCACGAATCTTAGCCCCGATCTTCACCTGTACAACAAGGAAAGAAAGCAAAACAGTATCTGGAAGGAAATCAAGAGATTGAGAATCAAATCAATGTAAACAAGATTTTATTTCTATATTTTTTATATATTATGGCTATATAAAGCCATTGGCGATACTGTAATAAGGGATTCAGAAATCAATAAAAAAAACACAAATAGCTTCACAAACAACCGAATACTAAGAGAATCCAAAAACCAATCAAGTGATCAAAAGGTTGATATTTCTTTGTTTTCTTATCTACTTTTTTTTACTTACTAAAGCAAATCGAAAAAGAAGGTAAAATACTCACCACGATTTGCTTCTGAAACGCTACGGGCGATTGAGGTAACCGTCTCCGAGAATAGACGGTCGGAAGCCGAATAGTTTATTGAGATTTGGGCCCTCTCTGTCAAGATTTTGGCAATTTTGGGGCTAGATTCGGTTTTAAGGGCTTTGGAAGGGTCAGATCTGAAATTTTCGGCTCTCCAACCACCGCATACGGCGGCGCCGCCGCCGGTGGCCGGTGGCCGACGCGGTGGCCGACGGCCAGACCTCTGGCAGGACGAACTGAAAGGGGAGAGAGCTTCTGAAAGTTTTTTTTTTGTTTTTTTAAGAAATGGGTTTCAAATGAATTTTTTTTGTAAAATTGGTGGTATTTATAGGGCACTAAAACGGCGTCGTTTTGGAAAACCTCCAGACACCCAAAACGGCGTCGTTTTGAGTACACAACCCGACTCCGACCCAATCCACTTTAGGATCCGCGTGTTTTTGAACAGAGGGGAAAATTGCGCTTTTAGCCCCTCCGCCTTTTAACATATTTCCAATTAAGTATTTTTGTTTTTTAATTCGGCCTTTAATTTATTTTAAATTCCAATTTAATCCTTTTGAACGGCACCGTTTTAAAGGAGAAGGGAAAATTGCCCTTCCAGCCCCTCTATGTAATTCGCGCGTTCAATTTGGTCCTCCAGACTTTATTTATTTGCAGATTCACCCCTATTTTTTTACTTGCGACCCAATTTAGTCCTTTTTTCCATATTTTTCTTAAAATCAGTATTTCTGATAATTTTTTTATGAAATTATTATTATATATATATAAATATGTTTCTTTTGTATGTATTTATACATTAAAAAAACTAATATTTTTCGTATATTTATAGACACATGTTTTATTTAATTAATTTTGATATTATTTTAATTATTTTTAAACTTAGATATTTTTATGGGTACATGTATACATTTTTTTGTTTATTTCAATCATTTGTCTATTAATTTAGGTTTACACATTTTTTTATTATTATCTTGCCCATTTATTTGATATTTTGCATGCCATTATTTTATTCATTTGTTCATATATTTGCATTATTTCTATGCTATCGTAGTATTTATTATTGCATTATATATTTAATGTAGCATAACATTACATTTTTTACTCGATTTTTAAAATCAAACTTTTTCAAAATAGGGATAATGCATGTATTTAGGATTTTCAAGAAAATTGAGCCCTAACGTATTGGGTTCCGATTTTCTTCGTTAAATCTAACATTCGAGCATTCTTCTTTAATAAAAAATAAGAGTTCATTATTGGGAATTCAACACGTTGTGTCCTAACGTATTGGATGTGACACATTAATTTCTCGAAATGAAGATTTTTCCTAAAAAATAATAAAGGAAATATTCCGAGTTTGGGATTTTAAAGGAATTGTGCCCTAACGTATTGGGCCGCGATTTCTTAAATCTTGGATAAATGGATATTCTTTTAATTTTTTTATACGAGTATTCTGACCTAATTGATTTTGGAGAAAATTAGAATGTTGTGCCCTAACGCATTGGGTGTGGCATTTTTGCTTCTCTAAATTGAGAAGGGTCTTAATACGCAACGTTTTAAGTTTTTTAAAGATTATATTTTTTTCGTTAAGACATTAATTAATTAATTAATTAGGTACCAATTTCGGGCGTTACGAGGGTGCTAATCCTTCCTTGTACATAACTGACTCCCGGACCCGTTTTTTTAACTCGTAGACCAAAGCTATTTTTTAGGTGATCCAATCACACCTCAATAAAAGATTGGTGACGACTCCCAATTTTCATTTTTTAAAGTCGACAACCTAAAATTTTTGTTTTTTTTCAAAAAACGGTTTCGACAGCTTGGCGACTCCAATGGGGAATTTTTTTAAAAAATAAGAGAGTCGAGCCACAAAGTTGATTAATTGTTGTCTTAGGGTCGAGAAAATATTTTTTTTAAAAACAACTCATGACATCCTTTTGCATTCATTATCCTCGTGTTTAAATATTGTTTGCATTTTACATTTCATGAGTTGAACAATTTTACCCTTTTAAGTGGGAGTGAGAAGCTATGCCTTCGTGAGGTTTTCACCTCCGTATAGGATAGTGGATCGCTTTCGGGATACATCAGTACCTATGCCTTCGTGAGATTTTCATCTCCGTATAGTCATAGGGAAAACGTGTCCCCCTGAACCGAACTTGATCTATATGAGCCTATAATGGGTGAGGATCAAGGAATCTGCTGGTTCGGGTACCTTTACTTTAGAGCCAAACCGCATATAATGAGCCTTAGAAGCTTGCCTTAGGTAGAACTACACTAAACCTAGTAGATGTCCTAATAGACGTTTTACTCTTCCTTGATTATATGCTTGTATTGGATACTGACTCTTGTGTTTTATTTTGTTTTCATGACATGGAATTTCATTTCATCATAAAAGGCGTCAGTTCAGATTCGGTTGCTAGATAGAAAGCTTAACATGGAAAAAGGGTTTCTTGATAAAGTGGAAGACAATACAGCTGTCTGAACTTGGTCTGAAACAACGTAGCAAGAAAACGGTGATAGCCTGGCCGATGGGTATATATCGGAATTATGGGATTTTACTCGCATCAGTGTGGCTCAAAATAATTTGCAGGAGTTGAAAGAAATTTGGGATCAGTGGAATAATGAGGTTAGGCAGTCATTTTAAGACAATTATGGGGACTTGCCTTATTTGCTTGATGTGGAGATAGACAAACATTTGTTTCGAGCCCTCGCCCAGTTTTGGAATCCTGCTTACAGTTGCTTCACGTTTGGGAATGTCGATTTGATACCTACGATAGAGGAGTATGTGGCTTTACCCCGATGTTCAAAGTTTCAAGTGGATAGGGTCTACTCGAGAGTGGTGAATGTGCCAACCTTTTCAAAGAAGCTGATAGGAATAATAGGGATGAGCGAGCAGTGGGTCGCTACACGAGTTAAGCAAAAGGGGGATAGCAAGTGCATTCCTTGGAGGAGCTTGAAGGATGCAATCCTCACCCACCCAGACATAAGAAAGAGGTTAGATATCTTCGCTTTAAGTATATACGGCTTGGTTGTCTTCCCTAAAGCCTTGGGGCATGTAGACGAAGCAGTCACCGATTTATTTGATCGGCTTGATAAGAGGGTTACACCGATTCCGGTATTTTTGGTGGAAACCTTCAGGTCATTGAGTGCATGCCAAAAGACGAGTGAGGGTAGATTTATCGGATGTGCGCAGCTTCTACTCGCATGGTTTCATAGTCACTTTTGGAAGGTGGATAAAGTTTCGTATCGAGCTTTCTCTGAAAATTATTCACCACTAAAGGAGATAGTCGCTACGCCGAGGAAAGATGACATTTCAGAGGAAAAATGGATGGTCATTCTTCAAAATCTTCAAGAGGAAGATGTTGAGTGGAGAGCTCCTTGGTTACTACCAGATGAGATCCTATATAGGTGTGGAAATTTCGATTGGGTACCTTTATTGGGTATTTGGGGAGCTATCGGATATGCCCCATTATTGGTGATAAGGCAATATAGGTCAAGGCAGTTTATACCTGCGACTCAAGGGATAGCTGATTGTGAATTTTCATACAAAGATGATGGTTATAGAAAGAAGATTCAAGAAATGTCCAATGCGTGGAAACAGACTCGCCGAATGAAGAGGTTAGCTGTGGGGCCAATGACAACTCCTGAGTATTATGGATGGTGGGCTAGGAGGATTAATGATAACACACCCAAGATAAATCATGGTGACGGCCAGTCAATAGAAGAGCATTTGCGAGTCATCCCTTCGGAATTGGAAATGGTAAGACAAGATTTTGAGAGAAAGAACGCGGATTTGGAGAAAAGGATAGAGCAAATGGAGACGAAAAAGACGAACTTGATATTGGACATGGACATTCAGAAGCTTGAGAATAAGAGGTTGAAGAAAGAGAAAAATAAGGTTGATGAGGAACTGGGCAGTCTAAAGACAGATTATAAAAAGTTGCGTTTGTCAATAAGAACTGCTGGGCTGGGAAAGACGTCAGAACAGTGGCGAGCAAAAATCCAAGAAGAAAAGGACAAGGCTGATAGATGGAACAGAGGTTTCAAGAGATGCAAAGGTGAAATGAGGCTTTAAAAAGAGTTTGTCAGAAAGCCAGAAGGAAAAGGGCGAGTTAAAGGATAGGGTGATTGTGTTGGAAAGATCTCTTCGTCAGTATCGAAGCCGAAACTCTACGATAGAGTTGAAAGCAAGCTTGAGCAAGATTGACGAAATGAAGAAAAGAATCGAAGAGCTAGAAACGGTGCTGCAAAATTGTGAAGTTCAGATCAAGCACTTGAAAGCAAACGAAAGTCGTAATAATGAACAGCTTCACCACTTTCAGAGTCAAGTTAGAAGCAGAGATCATCTTATCGAGGAAGTTGTGGTCCAGATTCGAGAAGTAGCTGATCATATACAAACTTTAGCAGTACAGGCTGACACGCTGAGTGTGAAGTACGAATTAAAATCGGATCGGGGGCAAGAATTAGCTTTGTTACTTAGAAATATTAGAGTTCTAGGTACTAGGGCAAAGTCCTATTTGTAATTCGCTTTATGTAAAGAAATTTACTTTCTAGCAAGGTTTTCTTATATGGAATTGAATCAAAATTGATGTCTTTTTTGCATTCATGCATTGCATCACTTCATATGCATTTAAAAAACGTTAAAAGATTCTAATTAGTTTACATCATTCCTCAGTTAATCTGGAAACCAATCAACCTACCCAGCACCACTACGGTACTCGATCGAAAACTAGAGACATGACCCAAAGGCTAGAACAGTTCCAGAAGGAAATGCAAGAGCAAATGAATGAGCAACTTGAGAAGATTCAACAAAAGATGATGGATAAAATAATGGAATCTCAGGGGGGTATGATGGCTAAGTTGACTCAGTTACTGACTGGAGGAGTTGACAAAGGGAAGGGCTCGGTGCTCAACATTGAATAAGGAGATAACGAGGGACCTGTATATTCCTCAGGACTTACTTCTTAACGAGCGGGGATATATCCACGCAAATCCTCCATCACTATCAAGCCCCAAGACGGTACTGAAACACCAATAAACTTTCAAGCTAGATTAGGCTCCAATCCTGGAGACAATCTTGCTAATCCTGTTATCCCTGACTTCGACTAGACAATCGAGAAAATGAATGGTGAATTACCGAAACAGCTCGAGGAAAAGTATAAATGGCTGGAGGAAAAACTTAGAGCGATGGAAGGTACTGAGAGCTACTATGGAATTGATGCTAGAGAATTGAGTTTGGTTCCAGGGTTGGTACTTCCTCACAAGTTCAAAATGCCAGAGTTCGAGAAGTACAACGGGACTAGTAGCCCCGAAGCCCATATTACTATGTTCTGCAGGAGGATGACTGGATATGTTAATAATGACCAATTGCTGATACATTGTTTTCAGGATAGCCTCACAGGGGCTGCATCCAAATGGTACAATCAACTGAGTCGTACCCAGATTAATTCATGGAGAGACCTAGCACAGGCATTTTTAAAATAGTACAGCCATGTGACTGACATGGTACCTGATAGAATTACTCTGCAGAACATGGAGAAAAAGCCTGGTGAAAGTTTCAGGCAGTACGCACAGAGATGGAGGGAGGTTGCTGTCCAAGTTCAGCCATCTCTTCTAGAAAGAGAGATGATGATGATTTTCGTCAACACATTGAAGGCACCATTTATTACACATATGTTAGGAAGCGCTACTAAAAGTTTTTCCGACATAGTTATGAATGGCGAGATGATAGAAAACGCTATCAGAAGTGGGAAAATAGATGCTGGAGAAAGTAGTAGAAGGGCGGCCTCGAAGAAGAAAGAGAACGAGGTCAACAACACAAGTTCATATTCGAAGACAGTTACAGTGAATCAGCCGGGAAAAGTGGCTGTTAATCAACAAGGATCATCAAAGCAGAGATCTGATACAAGACAAAATACAGAGAAAATTCAATTTATGCCAATTCCAATGACGTATAGGGACCTATATCAGAATCTATTCAATGCACACGTGGTTGCCCCTTTCCACTTGAAACCTCTGCAGCCTCCATACCCCAAGTGGTACGATGCAAATGCACGGTGCGACTATCACGCGAGAATTGAGGGGCATTCTATAGAACATTGTACGGCGTTCAGAAAGTTGGTGGAAAGACTTATAAGCTTGGGCGTGGTTAAATTAGATGATTCACCCAATACAGAAAATTCGTTACCTAATCATAACGGAGTGAACATGGTAGGTGGGAGCATGGGTAGAAAGATTAAGGAAGACATATCAAAGGTGAAAATTCCTTTGAGGTGGGTCTGGAAAAATATGGTAAGAAGGGGATTGATCATCCCGAGTTCAGAGAGAAGCTTCGAAAGGGTGGAAAATTACTGTGAGTTCAATCACGAGGAGGGACATGAAATCCAGGAATGCACAGATTTTAGAGCCTTAGTTCAAGACCTGGTGGATAATAAGGAGATGGAATTTTATGAAGAAGTTAAGGAGGAGTGGAGCATTTGTACATCAGAGGCTTCGAAGGTTCCAATAGTGGTGCAGCCTGTGGTCATTATTTCGCGACCCAAGAAGGATGAGGTGAGAACACCAGCAATGCCAAGGGTTATAATAGAGAATCCAAAAATCAATCAAGAGATCAAAAGGTTGATATTTCTTCGTTTTCTTATCTACTTTTTTTTACTTACTAAAGCAAATCGAAATAGAAGGTAAAATACTCACCACGATTTGCTTCTGAAATGTCACGGGCGATTGAGGTAACCGTCTCCGAGGATAGACGGTCGGAAGCCAAATAGTTTATTGAGATTTGGGCCCTCTCCATCAAGATTTTGGCAATTTTGGGGCTAGATTCGGTTTTAAGGGCTTTGGAAGGGTCAGATCTGAAATTTTTGGCTCTCCGACCACCGCATACGGTGGCGCCGCCGCCGGTGGCTGGTGGTCGGCGTGGTGGCTGACAGCCGGACCTCTGGTCAGATGAACTGAAAGGGGAGAGAGCTCCTGAAAGTTTTTTTTTTGTTTTTTTCAAAAATGGGTTTCAAATGAATTTTTTTTTTGGAAAATTGGTGGTATTTATAGGGCACCAAAACGGCGTCGTTTTGGAAAGCCCCCAGACCCCCAAAACAGCATTGTTTTGAGTACACGACCCAACTCCGACCCGATCCACTTTAGGATCCGCGTGTTTTTGAGCGGAGGGGCAAATTGCGCTTTTAGCCCCTCTGCCTTTTAACATATTTCCAATTAAGTATTTTTGTTTTTTAATTCGGCCTTTAATTTATTTTAAATTCCAATTTAATCCTTTTGAACGGCGCCGTTTTAGAGGAGAAGGGAAAATTGCCCTTCCAGCCCCTCTATGTAATTCGCGCGTTCAATTTGGTCCTCCAGACTTTATTTATTTGCAGATTCACCCCTATTTTTTTACTTGCGACCCAATTTAGTCCTTTTTTCCATATTTTTCTTAAAATCAGTATTTCTGATAATTTTTTTATGAAATTATTATTATATATATAAATATGTTTCTTTTGTATGTATTTATACCTTAAAAAACTAATATTTTTCGTATATTTATAGACAAATGTTTTATTTAATTAATTTTGATATTATTTTAAGTATTTTTAAACTTATATATTTGTATGGGTACATGTGTACATTTTTTTGTTTATTTCAATCATTTGTCTATTAATTTAGGTTTACACATTTTTTTTATTATTATCTTGCCCATTTATTTGATATTTTGCATGCCATTATTTTATTCATTTGTTCATATATTTGCATTATTTCTATGCTATCGTAGTATTTATTATTGCATTATATATTTAATGTAGCATAACATTACATTTTTTTACTCGATTTTTAAAATCAAACTTTTTCAAAATAGGGATAATGCTTGTATTTAGGATTTTCAAGAAAATTGAGCCCTAACGTATTGGGTTCCGATTTTCTTCGTTAAATCTAACATTCGAGCATTCTTCTTTAATAAAAAATAAGAGTTCATTATTGGGAATTCAACACGTTGTGTCCTAACGTATTGGATGTGACGCATTGATTTCTCGAAATGAAGATTTTTCTAAAAATTAATAAAGGAAATATTCCGAGTTTGGGATTTTAAAGGAATTGTGCCCTAACGTATTGAGCCGCGATTTCTTAAATCTTGGATAAATGGATATTCTTTTAATTTTTTTATTCGAGTACTCTGACCTAATTCATTTTGGAAGAAATTAGAATGTTGCGCCCTAACGCATTGGGTGTGGCATTTTTGCTTCTCTAAATTGAGAAGGGTCTTAATACGCAACGTTTTAAGTTTTTTAAAGATTATATTTTTTTCCTTAAGACACTAATTAATTAATTAGGTACCAATTTTGGGCGTTACGAGGGTGCTAATCCTTCCTTGTACGTAACTGACTCCCGAACCCATTTTTTAACTCGTAGACCAAAACCGTTTTTTAGGTGATCCAATCACACCTCAATAAAAGATTGGTGGCGACTCCTAATTTTCATTTTTTAAAGTCGACAACCTAAAATTTTTATTTTTTTCAAAAAACGGTTTCGACATAGGCATCACAATCACTGGTTACTTTCCATCCCTTGACTCTATATTTAAAAATATGATCGCAGTAAAAAAAAAGATATGATCTACTTTTTAATTAGAGTGATAACAAATGTATGTAAAATATAGTAAAAAATGGTAAGTAGACCTCTCTAGTCCCTTTCAATTGAAAAAATGAGCAAATTGGTCCATTTCAAAAAATTAAAGCAATTTAATCCTTGTCAATTTCGAAATTGAGCAACTAAGGACAATTAATCATGATGTTAATGTTTTCCATCAATTGCACATGATTTTGATTGGTCTAATAACAAAGTTATCCTGTAACATTTGTATAAATGTGTAAATGTTGTGGTTGAATTTGTTGAATTTTTTAGAATTAAGGTTAAAATGACAATATATAAACATTAAAGGCTAAATTTTTTTTATATCAATCAAAATCATATACAATTGATAGAAGACATTATATCACCATGATTAATTATCTTTAGTTATTCACTTTTAAAATTGACAGAGATTAAATTGTTTTAATTTTTTTGAAAGTCACCAATTTTCTCAATTTTGAAATTGAAAGGGACTGGAGAAATCATTTTACCAAAATAATTTAAAAATAAATATATAAATGAAATGAGATAATGACAAAATTCAAACTCTACTAGTGAAATTTAAAAAAAAGTATTAGACATTTACTAAATACTCACTTTTTAAAAAAAAATACAAATCCTAATTAATGGACTAGCCATTACTGATATACTTTCCATTCGTTTAAACGCGATTTATCATTAAATTGGATTTTAAAAACCCAATGTTTTAAACCGCAATAGTGTTTAATTTACCAAGAAATAGTGATAGTGTATACAAAATAGATATGAATTTATTGTAATATTCACAAGTGTTTACAAATACCACATATTATGAATTTATTTACTATTAATTATGTATGATGTAGTGTTTTGTCATAAATGTCACGTTATTTGATTCACAACATCAAAGAGGTATCACACTTAAATAATCTATTACATATTATTATTACTATTAATATTACAATTAAAATATATAAGTCTTTGTATTCTTTGTATATTTAGAATTTAGTCTCTATACTTTTATTTTCAAATATTGAATCCCTCTACTTTTTAGATTTTAAAATTTAAGTCTAATTGGTTAAAATTCTTTTGTTAAATTAATTGATGTGACATTTTGAAATTAAAAAAAAAACTAACTTAATATATATGTAACTAAAAATAAATTGACATTTTGTAATTAATCTAAATTTAGCATAAAAATTTTAACATTCATAATAAGATTTGAATTTTAAAATTTTAAAAATAGAACTAAATCCCTTCAAATAAAAATAGAGAAACTGCAATACACCGTCAAATAAATATGTACCTGAATATAAAATAATAATATTTTTTTATACATGTTATATATTTCTATTAAATATTTATTCTAACTATAATTTTACTTTATATTTCAGGGAAAATGTTACTCGGGAAGAAAATTAAAGATTTTTAAATAATTACAAATCAAGTTAGATTTCAATTTTAAAATTTTTTAATTTCATGTCATTTTATTTTTTGTGCAACTACTCATTTCTTTTCCATATATTAAAAACCTCCTTTCATTGTTTTATAAATTATTTTCAACACTCACAGATGACATATATATTCTCCATCACTACTTATTTATTTACATAGTCCAAGTATCACACCATAATAACTTCATTCATAAACATTAAAGAATGTATTATCTTTGCAATATTACAATTATATAATATCTCATTAAAATTATACACTCAATTAATCTATACATCGCAAGAAAATATAAATTAATTAAAAACTATTTAATATTATATAAAAAATTTCATCATTACAAACATATGAGCATTCATTCCAAATCAAATCTTGTATTTCCATTATACTCTAATATATTGGCTTATTATGATTTAAATAAATAATGTAAACCCTAATTAAAAACCAAAATTTGAATGAATGCTGGTTTACTATAACATTGTAAACCCTATTTAACATAACATTCATTTTATGTGTTGTATTCAATTTAAATGAATTTAACTATATATGGTAAAAGCTTATCAGCAATTAATCAAAACGTAGTTGTTGCTTCTGTAGTAAACAATGGATCCATATATATATATATATATATATATATTAGGTTGTGCTGAAATGAGTAATGTGAGGCGTCCTTTCGAATATAATTTGCCGAGTATTTTAATAATTCAAGACACTGTAATTAGGTTGATAAATTAATGCACCATGAATTAATTTACAAACCTACTTAGTTATTGGATAAAAAAACATACATAGTTAAAACAATAATTTATTATGTAAAAAATAGCTTTTTTATTAATTTATAAACATGGATAATTAAAACAATTGAAATAATTGAATAATACAGTAATTTTATATATTCATTTGGAAAAGGAAATAGTAATTCATATAATTGAATGAAATCATTGACTATGACTAATCATTTTTAAAAGGCAATTTTAGAAAAGAATTTTAAACTGAATTGAAAATTTTAACATAATTATTTAGGGTTTTCAACATTTAAATAAAAATTATGAAAACTATGGATGTTGATCAAAATTAAGATAAATTTTGATGTACCTTAAATTTTAATAGTAACTAGAAATAGAGTTATATTTTATTTATATTTCTTATGCCTATAAATAGAGGCTTTAAAGAAGCTTTGTAAATATTCTGATTGATCAATAAAATACTCTTTCGTTTTATTTGTTCTTTAATTAATTACAGATATAAAATAAACTTTAAAAAGTGTGATTTATAATAGATTTCTAAAATGATTTAATTTCCTAATGTATTTCTTAATTAAGTAAATTTAATTAGATATAAATAATGATGACAAATGATAAATTTAAGTTTATCTAAAATTTCTGCTTCTACAATATAATATATAATTTATTAAAAAACTATACATTAGACTATTAAAATATACCTGTCAAAAATATTTAAGACATCAATAAACTCAAAAGAATATATCAAAATATACAAGAGCACTGATAGATACCAATATCATAAAAATATATGACAATATCTTTTATCGGAATGCAATAAAACAAAATTCCAACCTTTAAGCTAATCCGATCATAAATAATGATTTCTTTAATCGTACAGCAATTTTAGTAATTAGTTTTATAATCTTAAAATTAAACATTAATTTCAAAGTTTTACATGAATAACCCACTAATCTAATTTTATATATATAGATAGACTTCTCAAAACCCCGAAACTTTTCAAAGGATCAAAATTGATGTATTCCCCCTAATTATTAGAGTTTTGGTTGTTAATCACATCAAAGGTCTTTGATTTTATAGATAATTTATTGGAAATATACTTGCATCTAATCGAATGAAATTTTCTATAGTTGATTTGTTGTTCTCCTCAATATGATGAAAATTGTTTTAATATGATTGTATAAATGAACTGAATTAAAATTAAAATTACAATTTATTATGGGGGAAATTCATGTGCTTTATTGTACAGTTTACATAATTTTTAGAATTTGAATTCCGTAATTCATTGTTAAGAAATAGTTAGATAGAAAGATATAGAAAAGAAAACTCACACCAAATGGATAACAAGTTAACCTAATTTATTGGAAGGCAAGAAGGTCATTGAGTGGACTATTAGATGAAGATTTCCACTGACTTTTCGAAGAATTGAAGCCAAGAATAGTTTCATTAGTTAAGATATTGAATCTTCATTAAGTATTTCTTAGACTTAAATAATCATATTTTGACCTAACCAACATTACTAACCTTCCCTTGATAGCAAATACAATTTGTTTCTAGTTAAGGATTAGCTATAAATATTTTTGGTAGGCACAATATACATAATCTCTAAAATGTGATGTTGCTAATTTCTTTAGGTTATTATGAGTTCTTGGAAACAATGATTTTACTAAACGAAGATGGAGATGGTGATGATTCTCGATTTTTGAGGATCGAAACACCAAAAAAGTGAGGTTTGAGGATGTTTCGGATGCACCTGAGGTGGACATGGCAATGGATCTTGATCCATCTCCGAAAATATCTATGTCATGGAAGGACAAACTTCTAGGGGTAGGATCAACTAGTTCTGACAAGGAATTCATGGAATCTAATGGTGGAAGAGATGAAGATCTTATTTTATTAGAAGATAATGTAATAAGAACCACCGTTAATGGGATCCGGGCAATAGATTTCTCAGACCAAGTCAAGCAGATTGTAACACTCCAAATCCGGCCTAGAAGTTAAGGTCGGATTATAGAGGTTACAACACTCATAAAAACATTCTGGATTAATTTACGCAAAAACTTAGTTTTAATTCCAGAGCAATAAAGTTATTAATTTATCTAAAACACAAGTTTTCAGAAGAACGCATGTAAGCACTTAGACGAAAATCTTGTTTTATTAATTTTATAAAAGCAATCCCGAATGTTTAACCGATTGAGTTGTAAAAAGTCGTAATTAATTTAAAAACCTTGTAGCGGAAAAATACTTTTAAAATTCTTATCTCTTAAAATCATAAGATCCATTAGTTATGTCGTCTTGGGTGAGTTTACTAGTTTTAAATAAAACATCCATGAAAACAAATACCAAAACAAATTAAATTTCAAAGACCGTAAAGTCTAAAATTAAAAACCAAATCAACTTATACCAAATTGTGTGAACTGAGCTCCGGAGTCACCACCAAGTCCTAAGTCAGAAGTACACCTGAAATGAATCTAACAGATGAGTAAGCTAGAAGCCTAGTGTGTGACTCGGCCCACAAACAGATGTACATAAATAACAGTCACATTATCAGTTACAGATTTAACATATACTCATATACAAAATCAGATATATATTTTTATAATCAAATACAAATGCAAACACCAATATCGAAACATATTCTTACTCATAACGTACACATATTCAAATAACATATCAAAATGTCACAATAGATCTAGACACATTTATCGTGTCGGACAATCATAATTTTTAGAATTATATATATCGAATCATAATTTCATATCAGAACAGAACAAATCTTACCCCCCATCCATTGCACACCAACTCCATCCAACCAATCACACCAAATAGGACTACAAGAGTCCATCCATCCAATCACACCGGGTCATGGTGGTATGCCACTCATAATGATGCAGCTGAGCTGCTAGATAGATATTGCGGTTTAACAGCCAAAATTGCAATAATACTGCCAAAAAACACTTCCTCCATCATATCAAAACCCATCCCGGTGCAAATGCAAAATCATATTAACTTACATACATAACATATAGGCGGTATGCCATGCATACCTAAACACATATTTTACTGAGCATAACACAACACATAACTTATATAGATTGTATCATATCTTATTTCTTATACTAACAGTTATTCCATATAAATATGTCATGCGTAATCAAACACATAATTACGTTTTTAGAGTTACCAGAATAGAGATCGTATTTATATTTTTCATGTACCTTAACCATATTATGTACTAACACATATTGACAACTGTCACATCTCGGGTCTTATATAAGTCAAACAAATCCCACGAAAGATCTAATTACACATTTCTATGTCAAATGGGCCTAAATGAAACTTTTTTAAACAATGGGCCCACATTGCCTAATTGGCCAGCCCATGTGGTCCACACGGCCTACCTAACCAGCCCATGTGCCCCACACGACCTACCCAAGTTGCCTGTGTAATCGCACACGGCCAACCACATGCCTATGTAGCGCACACGACCACATGATGCAAACTGCCACTGCACCAGAACAGGCTTTTAGCGGCATTTTTAGTGGCATTTGGATAAAAAATGGCGCTAAAGATCGAGCATTAGCAGAGCTTTTTGGAAAACGCCGCTAAAGATCGAGCATTAGCGGCGTTTTATGAAAAACGCCGCTAAAAATAAGCATTAGCTGCTGCGTTTTCCAGAAAGCGCCTCAAAAAACTTAAGCCCAACGACGCCATTTTCTGAGCTTTCGGGTGCTTTAGCGATGTTTTTGAGAAAGCGCCGCTAATGCTCAGGGCTTTAGCGGCGTTTTTGAGAAAGCGCCGCTAATGCTTAGGGCTTTAGCGGCGTTTTTGAGAAAGCACCGCTAATGCTCATGGCTTTAGCGGCATTTTTGACAAAGCGACGCTAATGCTAATGGCTTTAGCAGCGTTTTTGAGGAAGCACCTCTAATGCTCAGGGCTTTAGCAGCGTTTTTGAGAAAGCGCCGCGAATTCTCTTTTTTAGCGGCGTTTTCTAAAAAGCGCCGCTAATTCTTAGGGATTTAAAATAATTTAAATATTTGTTAAAAATGGAAAATTTAAAATACAATTATTTAAAATAATTTTAAAGTTTCTTGGATACATTACTGATTTTTTTAATTTATATATTAAATAATTTCTTATATAATCGTAAAAGAGATAGTATTAATTTTAAAATATTGAATTAATTATCACTATAGTTTAGGGTTTTTAGTTTAGGGTATATGGTTTAGAGTTTAAGATTTAGGTGTTACCATTTTAAGGTATATGAATTATGGGTTTAGGGGTTATGGTTTATGG
Source organism: Gossypium hirsutum (assembly GCF_007990345.1). Taxonomy (NCBI): domain Eukaryota; kingdom Viridiplantae; phylum Streptophyta; class Magnoliopsida; order Malvales; family Malvaceae; genus Gossypium; species Gossypium hirsutum. The sequence goes on along the minus strand of NC_053441.1, from coordinate 45,056,268 downwards.
TTTAAAGGCTAGGGTTTAAGGTTTAGTTACGTGTTAAGGGTTTTTGGTTTTAGGGTTTATGGTTTAGGGTTTAGATTAACTAGTGTTTTCTAATTTATATATTAATTAATTTCTTATATAATTGTAAAAGAGATAATATTAATTTGGTTCTTCAAAATCGATATAAGCTATATCCAAGGATATCCCTATCTTATCCCATCCCGATTCAGTATTTTTAGTGCTCGGTTCAGTTTTTTATCCAGTTCAGTTTTTTGCGTGTTTTGCCTTGCCCCCGCCGTGATCAAATAATTATATATGGATTTAGGGATTATGGATTAGGCATTATGGTTTAAGGGTTGGGATTTAAGGTTTAGAGGTCAGGAGTTAGGGGTTAGGGGGTTAAGAGTTAGGGGTTTAGGGATTCAAGGGTCGGGTTAGGGTTTAGGGTTTAGATTAATTAGTTTTTTATTTATATATTAAATATGTTCTTATATAATTGTAAAAGAGATAATAATAAATTTAATATATTAAAATTATGAGTATAGTTTATATTATTTAAGTGATATATAATAGATAGACTTTATGTATATTGAATGGCTAATTTAGGGTTTAATGTTTATTTGAGATTAGTTAAATGATACAATGTTATACAATTAATTAATACTTTTATATTTAAAAATATTTAATCTAAACCATTTGATATATTTGATATGAATATATAGGTAATTATTATTTTTTAAATAATATGAAGAGACACCTAAAAGCTTACTATAATTGTAAAAGAGATAGTATTAATTTTAAAATATTGAATTAATTATGATTATAGTTTAGGGTTTATAATTTATGGTATATGGTGTAGGGTTTAAGGTTTAAGAGTTACTATTTTAAGGTTTATGGATTATGGGTTTAAGGATTACGGTTTATGGTTTATTGTTTAAGGGTTGAGATTTAAGGTTTAGGGGTTAAGGGTTTAGGGGTTATGTTTTATGATTTACGGTTTAAGGGATAAGGGTTTAGGGTTTAGATTAATTAGTGTTTTTTAATTATATATTAAATAATTTCTTATATAATTGTAAAAGAGATCATATTAATTTTAATATATTAAAATTATGATTATAGTTTAAATTATTTAAGAGATAATCGATAAACTTTATATATATTAAATGGTTTAGGATTTAAGGTTTACTTGAGATTTGTTAAATGATGAAATTTTATACAATCAATTAATGCTTTTATATTTAAAATAGTTAATCTAAACCATTTGATATATTTAAATATTTGATTTAAAAAAAACATTGATAAATAAATAAAAAAAGTAACAGATTGATATGGATAGGTAACTATCTATTTTGGATAGGACCAAATTATAACAAATAAAAATGAAATACAAAAACTAAAAATTATAATTTTATCTAATTCTTTTAAATATTACTTAAAATTTTTTTTAAAAAATATTTATTTAAAATTTATATGAAAGATAAAATAATTTAATATAAAAAATTGTAAAAATGTTGAGTTTTAACGGCATTTTTGCAAAAGGTAAACAATAGTGGCGTTTTTGCTGAAAATGACACAAAAAAAGTTGAGCAATAGTGGCGTTTTTATTCCAGACGCCGCTAAAAGTCGAGCAATGATATTTTTGTTTCAAACGCCACAAATATTTATTTGCAAAACGGCGGCGTTTTGTAATTATATTTTTTTAAATGAAAATCTTTCTTTTTTTTTCCTTCTTTTTCCCAAAATCGATCCCCCCAATTTTTCCCCCCCAATTTCCCCAAATCGGCAGCCCTTTGCAGCCCATACCAGCTAATTTTGTTCTTTCTTCTTCCTGATTTTTTATTTTCTCGGTTGTGGCAGTAGTTTTTTTTTTGAACGATTTCACGATTTCGCGATTTTTTATTTGGGTTTTTATTTGTCGAGAACTTTCTTTGGTTTCTCCATTAAAAATTGTTATCTTCTCTTTTTTTTTTACCCTTTTCATTTTCATCGTATCCATTTGTCTGTCATCATGCACCTATTTTCCATCTTAGCTAAGACGGTAAGTTCTTATACATTTGCTCTTTCTTTTTCCTCATTTGGATTTTGGTTAAATGGAAAGTGTAGGAAAAAAGTAGCTGAAAGTTCTGGGTTTTGCTTGGTTGATTTTCTTTTTGTTTCACATTTTCTTACTGACAAAACAAAGGGTAAAGGTAGAAAGTTATTTTCCAGTATCTATGAGGATTTGCATATACAATTTACTTAAGTATTTTTCTCCTTTTTCTTCTTCTTATTATTATTTAGGCTGCGATGCCGGTTTTTTTTTGTGGAAATTTGGATTTGAATACTGTATTTTAGATTTCTAAAGTTTCTTTTAGTAGTGTAAATCTGCAATTCGTTGTGATGTTTGGATCGGGACCGGGGACGAATTTCATGTTTGCTTCAATATCTTGCAGATTTGGGATGTTCTTTCAAACAAAGAAGTGATAGATATTATAGAATCTGCCCCAGCTTGTTCGTCTGCTGGTCGAACCTTGGTTCAAACAACAGTTCGAGCATGGAGATACAAGTATCCGACTTCAAAAGTTGATGACTATGCTGTTGTAATAATAAGGTTTTCTGTTGCAACGCATGAATTATGAAAGGTAGAGAAAGATGAGAAAATTATGACTGTGATGTGATGTTGTATTAGTTAAAAAATGGGATTTCTTGGAAATTTTCTGGTTAAGTGGGATCTTGATTGCATCTTGTGATTTTGGTTAGAGTTTGCTAGAATTTTGGTTTAGTGTCGTGTGGAAATATTAATCCAACATAGTACTCTCTGAGTCTGTCTTACATGAAACTTAAAAGATGAGAAAAGAAAAGAAAAGAAACTCTTAATTATTGTTGTTGTTCTCGAGTAGCAACAATTATTTCTATTGTTCTTGATTAGCAAAAAAAGGTGGTTAATGATCTGAATTTATGTTTCTCAACTACTGAAATGGATGAAGAAATAGAAGAAAATATAAATTCTAGGTTTAAGAGCTAAAAGCTCCTTGAATATCCGGAGTTGATTGCTTCACGTAATCTATATCTTTTACTTGCTGTATAGTTTCTAAATTTTAAACTCCTAGTATGATGGTGGACTCTGTTTAAATAGTATATGATTTATTGCAGAACAAATTAAGACTAGATTAACATCAAAATTTATGTAATGTCAGCTTAAATATTCAGAAGACTTCTAAAATTGAACTAAAGCTCGGTAAAAATGGGATCTACCTTCTACCTACAAACATAAAATTAGTATTGTTCAATTAGTAGAAGTATACAAGTTTCATAAAATTCCTCGTCCATGGACATGTGCTAAATTAAAGGCTTCAGCATTTTATCTTCCTTTTCTACCTTGTTTTAAGATTCTTTGTTGCACTTAACGGCATGAAACCTTGCATTAGTAATTGTCATTGTTCATGGGTTAGAAAGACAAGTGCCAAAATAGGCTTTGAGAAGTTTTAAACTATGATACAAATATGATTAGGTTTATATGCATATAAATAGCATTCAGATAGGCTTCAGAAGAACAAATAGCAAAAAGTCTTAACAAGGTTGCAATGTCTCTGCTGATTGTTCTGTGGTGGATTATATGATAGGAAGTTGACGACAGTTGCATATGTTTAATATTTGAATACTCCTTTTTTCATCGAAGATGTTAGTATCTTGATTTCTGTTTTCTTTTTCTAATATTTCATTGTTATCTATTACAGGATCAGATGCAATGGATTATTTCTTCCCCACCCCCTTTTTTATGATTTAAATTTCAGCCATGGTAGAAGGTTCATCGAATTGGGCACTACCACTCTAGGAATTTACTATTTTTTAATTAAGAAAATATGATCTCTTGATTTATGGTACAAGAAATGGTTTCTTAATTTTAATTTCATTGTTTTTGGATATTGACATTTTTGGTTCTAATGAGTATAAATATCATAGGAACTGGAATAAGTTGAGCAGTTACGTGGACTGCCATCAATATGCCCAACTCCAATATGCCATCAATATTGTTTTTCGTGTTCCAATGTTTGGAAGCCGAGTATTGGATTATAGCTTGACTTTTATAAATTATATGACAAAATAATGTTTCTGGTGCATATTTTGGATCTCAAGCACTTTGGTGTGAAGTGCATTCATACAATAAGATTTCAGTTTAAATCTGAATGCAATTGTTTATTATTGTTAACACATATGTCTTGTTTTTCCGTGAACAGCATGGGAGCTTTTCATCTTAGTGCGGGAACTAAAGGTATATAAATAGATTTCTGTCGTTCATAGCTCCATTGATTGGTGTAGTTTCTCGTTCTGTCTGCTAAACTTGCATATTCCTTTGTTCTCTTCAAAACTTTAGGAGAACGATATAGTTTACCTAATTCACGGGTAATGATACATCAGCCTCTTGGTAGAGCTGAAGAAGGTCAAACTGATATTGATATTCAAGTATTATGCTTTTTTACTCAACCAGCCTTGTGTTTAAATTTTGTACTTCCTTCCTTACCCTCTGTATGAATATTAAACATGATTCTCAGGCAAATGAAATGCTGCATCATAAGGCTGACTTAAATTTAAACATTTTCCTGACACACGCTGCATTATTGTTGAAGTCAGCATGTTTTGTTTTGTTTTGTTTTGTTTTTGCCATTACAGCTGTTGTAGTTATGTAAAGAGAATGGGGCCTGCCAATAATAATGAGCATGTAGGCACTAAATCTGTAGTTCAAATTCGAAGCCATGCTCAAAAGTTTTTCTCTAAGTCTCATTGCATTGAGTTCATTACAAGATTTCCTTGATTAAGTAGATGTATTATATCTTTTATTACCAAGATTTACTTGATTAAGAAAAAGCATTGTATTTTTTATTACCTTGCAATGTGTATAGTCATAGGCAGGTTCAACTAGTCAGTCTATTTCTCATATGTATTATTTATTTTAATTTTAATTCTATTTTTTTACTTTAATATTTACGACAACTTAAGTTCTAATTTTTGGATTTTAATTGTGTTATTAATTTATTATTTTAAATTCTAAAACTAAATTCATTAATTTTTATATTTAGTTTTAAAGTTAAAATTTTCATAGAAAATTTAATTTAAATAATATTCTTTATTTATCCTTAAAAGTATATCTAAAGTTCAAATTTAAAAAATAAAACATAATATAATATTTATCATAAAAATAAATATTATTTGATTAAAATAAATTTTTAAATGTTATGTTTTTAGTGGCGTTTTTGAGACCTTTAGCGACGTTTGTGGGAAAAGCGCCGTTAAAGGTCTTGATTTTTAGCGGCGTTTGCGAAAAAATGCCGCTAAAGGTCTTGATCTTTAGCGGCGTTTTCGAAAAAAGCGTCGCTAAAGGTCCTGATTTAAAGCGGCGTTTGTAAAAAAATGCCGCTAAAGGCCTTGACCTATAGCGGCGTTTGTGGGAAAAGTGTCGCTAAAGGTTCTAACCTATGGCGACGTTTGTGGAGAAAGCGCCGCTAAAGGTCATGATCTATAGTAGCGTTTATTTCTAAAAACGCCGCAAACGTTTGCGGCGTTGACAACAGTGGCATTTTTTGCGGCGCTTTTAAAAACACCGCAAATACTTTTAGTGGTGCTTTAAAGGCATAAAAACGTCGCTAAAAACCTGTTTTGGTGTAGTGTGCAGTTCGGAAACAACTTTATTTTTTTTTTCAGATTTTTTTGAGTTTGAATCAATGTTTTTGGGTTAGAAACACACACCTAAGTTGGTTTTGATGAAGATTCACGAACGAACAACCCCGTAACCTAAACCGACATCTCACACAAATTAATTAAAACTATTCCTTCTAACTCGATTGACCAAATCGGTACATCCATCATCAAAGGAACCTTATTTACAGAACAAAACAACCCCTACAACAACAAAACTACTTACCCTCGTATGAATTAGCAACTTAAAAAGGGAATTTATTTTGCCAGAGGATCGATTGTCTCACGATCTTCTCCTAATTGCACCAAATCACATAGACCTACATTACCATCACCTTCTCCATAAATAACTCAATAAACACGAAATAAACATTATTTAAAAGAAACTAGAACCTTACCCTACACCTCAAAAGCATCGCATTCGGATCAAAAGAGAAGGAAATACAAAGAAAGGCTTTGCACGATAGCCATCTTCGGGAAGAAATATAAATTTGCAAAAGACATTTTGAAAACCAAAAACAAATATAAATGGTAGAAAGAAAGAAAAATTAAAAACAAAAGGAATAAAGAAAAAGAAAGAAAGAAAAACAAAAACAAAAAGAATAAAGAAAAAGAAAGTGGGAACGTGGGCACAGAATTCGAGAAAATTTAGGGAAAACAAATAAATTTTTATTATATTAATATTATTTTTTAAGAGAACAAAATAAAATGAAAAATTAAAACAAATGTAAACTACCCACAACTCCACTATCTAATTCTTATCCAAACAAATTTTCCTTCAAAATTTAAAACAAAAACATAATTTTCATTTTGTACATATAAGGATTCAAACACAAGGCCAAAAGGTAAGTTTACTCCTTACCACTAAAACAGTAGGTTCATTCTTATTATCAATTGAGTGAAAATATTATTTATGTCAGATGGCTAAGGATAAGGGTTACAACAAAATTACTAAAAGTTCAAGGAAAGTGATTTGAACACAAGACCTTTTACCCATACACCCTACACTTAACAATTGAACCAGATCACTTCACATTTCAAAATTTTCACAATAATAACTCAAAATCAAGACGTGACCACTCTTGGTATTACTAACCCAATTTCATTTAACCCAATTTTCGAGATGTGACACAGATTCTCTATAAGGAAATGGTGACAATGGTAGTACTGAAGCTACTGGGTCGGAGCATTAGCTATGGTGCTCTTCACAATAGGATCAATAACATATGTAAGCCGATAAAACCCTTTCAACTAATGGACATGGAAAATGGATATTATTTGGCAAAATTCCAGAATATTAAAGATTATGAGAAAGTTTTGACTCAAGGGTCATGGAGTATTTACAGGCAGTACCTGACTATTCAGCTGTGGACCAAAGATTTTTCTCCGCTTCAACCATATCCAAGTGTGGTAATGGCATGGATTAGTTTATCGAGACTATCGAGGTTTATGTACAAAAGAAGGATGCTTGAGGCGATCGAAGGCATGGTAGTTAAGATTGCTAAACTCGATTTTAATACTGACAGCAGAGGACCATGGGACGTTTTGCCAGAATGGAAGTCTTCGTTAATCTCGATGGGCCTCTCGTATCCCAGGTGCTGGTGAATAGCGAAATCCAATGGGTGGAATACAGGGCTTTACCGACAATATGCTTCTCATGTGGTACGTACAGGCACGTTAAATAGATGTGCCCTTCATCAATCATGGACCATGCTAATGATAATGCAAAAGAGATGGTGAATAGTAAACCAAGAAAAACTGCAATCGGTACTAGAAAAGTGTTTGAAACGGCATATAGGCCGTGGATGTTAGTGGAGCAAAAATCATGACGGGGTAGGAGCGATTCACGAGGTTACAAGGACAAGGGTATAGAAAAGGAAAGATCAGGCTCAATATTTGCAGCCCTTAATGGAGTAGGAGAAGTAACTGTCGTTAAAGGTGGGATTGTTGAGAAAATTATGGAAAAAACGGATAAAAAAATAAGGGTTCAGGCGCAACTCTTAAAGAAATTAGGGCTAAGGAAATTTCAAAAGTTTTAAGCGTAAGGCCTGGGTCAGGACAAAATATAGATGAGGGCTTTAAGGCCTAAATGATATTTGCAACTGCTGACGAGATGGGGGCTGTTGAAAGATTAAATTCGGGCCAATGAGCAATTGGAATTTTGGAAAAAAATTTAGGGGAAAGGCCGGTGTAGCTTGTGGGCCCAAAGGATTTAAATATTGGACCAGTTGATGATGGGTACTTTAATCCCGCACGGTTGTAGGCCTCTTCAACAGGTGATCGGGAATTATTTTAAATAAGCCCTTAGATTTGGGGGCTCATGGCAGTCAAAGCAATAGGCCTGTGGGAAAGTGGGCCACTCCAGCAGTGCAACCAAAACCATAACTTGGTGGGGAGTGTTTTCATGCATCGAACCAACACGTTAAAAAATTTTCTACTTTACCTACTGCAGATGTATTTACGCCAGGAATTGAGACACCCAAGCAAGCCAGTAAATTTGATGAAATCAAAGCACACTTCAACCCAACGTTCGTAGGTCCCGAGGGGGTTGAAGTCTACTTGTGTAAGGCCTTGAAAATAGGTTTAGGTAAATTTATCGGTTCTGAGTGAAAATCAGGAGTTAATCGAATTTATTAGTAATTTTTTTAAATTTAGTTAGCTTAATTTTTTATTTAAAAAATCGATAAATGATATTTCAGAAAATAAAAATATATTTAGAAAATTTAATTTTATGATTTTAAATAATTTTTGGGTAAAATAAATATTTTGGGTCTAATTAGAATTGAAAAATAAATTAAAATGGGGGTTTAATTGAGAGAATTTAAAATATTAACTAAATAGGACCATTTTGCAAAACGAGGGAAATGTAAGAGTGGTTTTATAGCAAATTATCCCTATTTTTAGAATTTTGGTGGTAAATAAGTATTTTGTAAAATAAGGGAAACGAGGGAGTGGCCTGATGGCAATTTCCCCAATTTATGAAAATCAGGTGGGGATTTTTAGTTTTAAAAACACTGCAACTATCTCACTTTGCACACCATTTTCACTCGAATTAAGAGTTTTCTCTCTCGTCTTTTTGCTCATTTTCATAGACAGCACATTAGAGAACAGATCTAAACTTTTACTCTCTCAAAATTCGCTCCAAAAACTCCATAAAAGTTTTCCAAAGAGTAGCAAAAGTCATCCGAAATTTCTTCAAGGATCTTGATTCAATCTTCTAAATTGATGATTTGAGATCAATTGAAGGTAATTCTTAACTCTAAATTCATTTTTAAGTTATGTTCAATCATTATTTGCTATTTAAGTTGATTAAAATGCATGTTAAAGTTTTGATTTCTTCTTTCTTGAACATGGACCTCAACAATGGTGAATCCCTGATTTTGAGTTGGAATCCAAGTTTTAATGTATGTCTAAGCTCAAAATATGTTTATTAAGAGGTTTTTAATCATAAAACAAGATATCAAACTCGTTTGGCTAATCAATTTCGACAAATTTATTTGGTTTTTAATCCACATGATGATGCTCATACGGCTCAAGTTGAGCACTTTATGTCTAAGATGATTGGGGCATTGCAGCATATCGCTGGTGCCAATACTGCTCCTATTCATTAGGGATTACCATTAGAGCATTTGTGAGCTCTAGGTGGCAAGAAATTTCAAGGAGTTAGGGCTGGAGACTCTACTCATGCCGAATACTGAGTGGAAGGAGCTACCCCTATCCTTGGTCAAATGGGCTATTCTGACGAGGATAAGCTTGGGTGCGCCATGTCGTTACTTGTTGAAGAGGCTCATTGCTGGTGGATGACAGTTGAGCGTGGTACTACATCGTAGAGAGTGAATTGGGACTTTTTCCTGGAGTTTTTTTGGAGGAAGTTCATAGGAGAGCAATATCTGGAGGCGAGGAGACACGAGTTCATGGATTTAATCCAGGGTACTTGTGCTTTTGAGCTAGTATGAGGCAAAGTTCATGCATTTGAGCCAATATGCACTTGAGTTGGTGGCTCATGAGGTGAGTCGTTGTAAGAGGTTCAGGTTTGGATTGAACCGGGATATTAAGTTTTATTTTTTGCACAGTCTGCTAAGGTCTTTGATGAGTTGGTTGAGAAGGCTTGTGCTTTAAAGGAGGCTTTCGAGAAGGAGCCCAAAGCTATTACCGCTGGTACTGCTAAGAGGTCGTCTGAGCCTGTTAGTGGATCTTGTCAAAAGGGTAATAGAGGTCATTTTGGAAGGTCTGGACGACAAGTTAGTGTAGGCCAGGGTCAAGTTAGGCAAGCCGCAAGAGTTGAGACTGGTACGGGTGATCACGGACGTACTATGTGGATGTTGTGTAAGTATTGTAACTGTAACACCCCGAACCCGAGACCGTCACCGGAGTCGAACACGAGGTGTTAGCAGACTTTAACCACTTATAAAAAAAAATTTCCCAGACACTGCCAATCTGCGTACTAGTCGCTTTAAAAATCATATCTTGAGTTTCACAACTTGAAAATCAGTTTCGTAATTTTTCCCTGAAACTAGACTCATATGCCCATCTACATATTTTTTTCTAGAATTTTTTGTCAGGCCAATTAGTACAGTTTATTAGTCAAAGTCTCCCATGTTACAGGGATCGACTACACTGACCTTTGCGCATTACGACTTGGATATCTCCCTGCACAGGGCTTCAATACTGATTCCGTTTGTTTCTATAGAAACTAGACTCAGAGAGGAATCCATACATATATGGCATGACTCATAATTATCTCTGGTTAATTTATAATGAATTTCCAAAGTCGGAACAGGGAATCCAGAAACCGTTCTGGCCCTTTCTCACGAGAACCTGAATATCTCTTAACATACTGTCCATATGATCATTTCGTTACTTTCCTATGAAAATAGATTCATCAAGGTTCGTTTACATAATTTATTCACTATTTAATTCCAATCCTACTATTTTTAGTGATTTTCCAAATCTACATCACTGCTGCTGCCAGCATCTGCCTTTAAGGTAGACTTTACCTATTTCATAGTTTCCATGATTCAACTAGCCCTTTTAGCATAAATAGCACAAATCATGATAGCGATTAACCATTCCATACCAAATGATTATAACATTATGCTCAAACATATATAAGCCATTTTCGCATGGCTATATACATTAACCAAAATATTCTTCCGCCACTAGTCTATTTTATACATGCCATAAGACAATCCGAAACATAGCAGTACCAAACAGTGGATAGTGATAGTGTGACTAGTTGCTGACGATCCCCGAGCCTGTAGCTTCGCAATGAGATCTATAAAACAGAGGAAACAGAGTAAACGGAGTAAGCATTACAATGCTTAGTAAGTTTTAAGTAGTGTCAACAGATAACAATCAAATTATAACATAGTTGTTCGTATTTTTATTTCACTCTTCCTTCGGGCATACCATCCCTTTACCGAATCTGCACATCTCATCATATACAATAGGCAGATAAACTTTCACATAAAAGTGAGCTCATGTGACATAGATATATCGTATGATTTCACATCACCTCTCACACTGATCCGATGTCACATAATCATAGGAATAGTCTCATAGATTGCTTTCGTATGCATCACATAACTACCTTATGATTTAGTGCAAATTAAGCTCACATATAAACTTGAAGTACATACCTGTTTAACCTTTCGCATTGAATATATTTATAAGCAATTCTTATTACGAAGTCTTACCCGGACATAATCTCCACACGAAGTTATCGGGTCTTACCCGGACAAAATCCCCACACGTAGTCATCGGGTCTTTAGAGCTCGGATATAGTCTAAGCACGAAGCTTAAGGACATTAATCAGTGATAATATTCTCGCATAAAGCCTGTGGGGTTTTAACCCGGATATAGTACTGACACAAATGCCTTTCGGGACTTATCACATTTATGCACTTTCACATCCATTACGTTGGCCACTCGGCCCTGTCACATATATACACTTTCACATTCATTACATCGGCCATTAGGCCTTATCACATATATACACTTTCACATTCATCGCATCGGCCATTAGGCCTTATCACATATATACACTTTCACATTCATCACATCGGCCATTAGGCCTTATTACATATATACACTTTCACATTCATCACGTCGGCTATTAGGCATTATCACACATATACACTTTCACATTCATCACGTCGGCTATTAGGCCTTATCACACATATACACTTTCACATTCATCACATCGGCTATTAGGCCTTATTACATATATACATACACTTTCACATTCATCACATCGGCTATTAGGCCTTATCACACATATACACTTTCACATTTATCACGTCGGCTATTAGGCCTTATCACACATATACACTTTCACATTCATCACATCGGCTATTAGGCCTTATTACATATATACATATACTTTCACATTCATCACATCGGCCATTAGGCCTTATCACATATATACATACACTTTCACATTCATCACATCGGCCATTAGGCCTTATTACATATATACACTTTCACATTCATCACATCGGCTATTAGGCCTTATCACACATATACACTCTCTTGGCTGAATCTACATCTATCATTTTCCAATATCACAATTTAGAATTCACGTATGGGTTTAATCGATAGCTTATGAGCAACTAGAACAAGTTTATCAAGGTTTACAACACAATCTCAAATTCAGCACAAGCTGTTTTTCCTGAGCAATAGTCACTAAATCATTTATAACTGGAGCTACAAAACTCCAAATCACTTTCCGTTAATTTTTCCTGAATATAGACTCGTATATCTTCCATCCATAAAATTTCCAGAATTTTAGGTTTGGCCAATCAATACCAGATTTTTCTTAAAGTTCCCCTGTTCCACTGTTTGACTAATCTGACCACTCTTCACTACGAATCAAATTTCTCATTTTACAGAATTCAAAATGTGTTGTATTTGATTTTATTTGAAACTAGACTCATTAAGGAGTCTAAGCATATAAAGTTTATCTTATAACCATTTTTGTACAATTTATAATGATTTTCTAAAAACAGAACAGGGGATTTCGGAGTCATTCTGACACCGTCTCACACAACTTTAAATATCTCATTATCGGAAATTCCTTTGCTTACACGGTTTCTTTTATAAGAAACTAGACTCATTAAGCTTTAATTTCATGTCTCATTCAGCCTCTAATTCAAGTCCATAAATTTATGGTGATTTTCTAAAGTCACGTTACTGCTGCTGTCCGAAGCAGACTATTTCAAATTACCTTTAAATTCCCAAGCTCAAACACTTAAGAACTTACCATTTGAGCTTAGAACATATCATGGCCACATCATATCTTATTAAATCAGCTCATCATGTCCTATTATAATTGAATTTACTCAACGTTTAAACACTTAAGACTTACCTCGGAAGTTGCCGAACGATTACGACGGCTCTTCGATCACTTTTTTCCTTTCCCTTATCCAACTTTGATCCTCTAGGCTCTTGAGCTAAATCAAAAAAATTTACTTCTCAATCAAACACATATATATGGCAACCATATACATTTCAAAAACCAATTCGTTCGTATCATTTGTCCATATATTAGCTTTTAGCATATTTGGTCATTAGAGTGACCTATTTAACTTTCAAGCATTCATTTCTAATTTTAATTAAACAATGCCGAATGCCATTAGCTACTAATGCCACACACACACATGTGCATAAAATTCACCCATACATAACCTCTAGCTCATTCGGTCATTCATCTCTCAAACCTATCAAAGTTTCATGTCAAACTTCCCTGGCCGAATACACATATAAGCACATAATGCACATTTAGAATTTTTTTATTTACTTCATGATACATTCGGCCTTGGCAACAATTTCATTAGAAATCCTTATTAGCCACTTCATCAATCAATTATATCATCTACTTAATATTTCATAACTTATCATGCTAGCTGAATATTATTTATTCAAGTTCATCATCTTCATATTCGGCATTAGCATCAAATATAATAGCCCATTTCTCCCCACTTTGAATTTATGCATCCATTTAATCATAGTTTGTTTAAGCACTCATACAACAAGATTCATCCAATTTAACAAGAAACAAAAACTTTATTCCTCCATAGCTACAATGGCCGAAAGATCTAGACATCTCAATACCGAAATTTCTAACATGGGTTGCCTAAAGAATTTGGTAGGGAGTTCAAATTTATCTAGCATTTCAAGTAATTTAACACATCCATATAGCTAACATGCTAGTAGTATCAAGGCATCAACTAAAATTTTGAAGCCTCTTAGCCGAATCCTAACTCTCCAACAACTCTAATTTCATCCATGAGATAAATAGAAGTAGGCTAACCCTCCAAAGGATGTGTAAACCTCCAAAAGCAACATTGAACATACCTTAATCTCAAGAACCACCTTGGCCGAACTTCCCCTCTTCTTCTTCCTTCCATTCGGCCATGTTGAACAACAAAGGAAGAATTTTGTTTTTCCTCCCCTTTCTCTAGTCACGGCAATGGGGAGTAAGGGGGAGACAACTTTGGTTTCTCCTCCCACTCCCCTCATATTTTATTATTCTTCCCACACATATTAGCATAAAATGTCTTTAATATGTTTTTTTTAATACTTATTTCCTATTATAAAACCATGTAGTCATTATAATATTAATACAAAATGCATATGCTTTGTATCCCATACCCTCATGGCCGGCCACTTCCTCTAAAGTGGGGAATTTGACATGCAAACCCATCATTTCACAACATGCATTATTAGGCCACTTTACATTTGCCTAGCACATTTCCAAATTTTCTCACATAAGTCCTATTTGATAAAATTCACTTACCATTAACAAAATTCAAACATGAAATTTTCACACATGCATATGTACATATAATGAGCATCAACTATGACGGTTAATTATCTTTATGACTCGGTTTAGTGGTCCCGAAACCACTTTCCGACTAGGGTCACTTTAGGGGTGTCACAGTAACCGTCGACATCCAAAAGAGTGTTGGAGGATGACTGATGCCTATTTTGCTTGCAGATTGATAGAGTACCGTGTTAGTAGTTGTCCTAGGAGAGCAGTTGTGGTTAAAGACCAACCTTCTATCGTTGCTGCTGCACCTACTCCAGCTCGAGGGAGGGGCCGTGACAGAGGTGATGGTGGTAGAGGAGTTGGTTAGCGCGGAGCTACTCGAGGTGGAAATGGAGGTCTAGCTAGAGTTTATACAGTTAGAGAGCCCCAGACTAGGGAGGCCACGGATGTCATCGTAGGTACTTTCATGCTACAGACTTTTACTCTTCTAGTTTTAGTAGATTTGAGTGCTACGAGATAATTTATTCTAAGAGATGTAGCTAGAGATTTGGGGATTTCTATAGGGACATATAGGTTGGGTGTTACTGTTAAGAGTCCTCTAGGTGATAGTGTAGTGGCAGATCAAATTTACCATCGTTGTCTTCTGATGGTTCAGGGACA
This sequence comes from Gossypium hirsutum, assembly GCF_007990345.1. Taxonomy (NCBI): domain Eukaryota; kingdom Viridiplantae; phylum Streptophyta; class Magnoliopsida; order Malvales; family Malvaceae; genus Gossypium; species Gossypium hirsutum. The sequence continues at coordinate 45,041,186 of NC_053441.1, read as the reverse complement.
AGTGTTTTTGGTAGATCTTTTAGAGTTGTCGTTCTGGGGGTTTGCTGCTAACCTTGGGATGGATTGGTTGACCGAGCATCAGACGAAGGTCGATTGTGAGGCGAAGTTGGTGACTTTGTGTTGTGCTGATGGCTTTAAGATTATTTTTGTTGGAGAGAGGTCTGAGTTGCTTTCTAATGTGGTTTCTGTGCTTAGAGCCGAGAAGTTGGTTCGGAAAGGTTGCAAAGATTATCTAGCCTATGTTCTGAAAGCTAATAGTAGGGAGTTGAGGATGGATGAGATTCATGCAGTCTATGATTTTTCGGATATTTTTCCTGAGGATTTTCCTGGTTTACCACTAGATAGAGAAGTTGTGTAATACATCTAACCCGTATCCGTCGCCAAAATAGGGTTACGGAGCATTACCGTAAAAACATAACTTAAATCATTCATTTCTAAACATTTCATAAATCATAGCATAATCCATTCAAACACATGCATATCATCCCTTATTCGAGCCTTCAAGATCTCAGAATCACTTTAAAAATGACTCGGGACTAAATCGAGAACATATGAAACCTTAAGGAAAAAGTTGGAAAGATTCACACTGCAGGGTCACACGGCTGAGACACATGCCTGTGTCTCAGGCCGTGTAACATTCGAAATAGGGACACACAGCCGTGTCCCAGCCCGTGTCTGTGCCTATGTAACTCTCTGACTTGGACCACACGGGCAAGCCACACGCCCGTGTGCCAGGCCGTATAACCTTCAAAATGCAACAATTAATACCTATAGGGAACACACGGCCGTGTCGCACGACCGTGTGTCACACACGGCTGAGACACACGCCCGTGTGGACTAGAAATAGGTTAAATTCGATCCATTTCTTTCACCCAACTCAAGCACACCCTTACAAGCCATTTGCACATATGACCAAGGTATCAAAACATACCAAAACATACATAATATGACCAATTCAAATGACCAAATTTCATTCAACCAATATGCCATATATGGCACCTCAAAAGCAAGCGTTCAACTTAACTACACATGCATAATTGGTCACCTTGCTACCGTTTTAAAACATACCATTTGAACTATTGTTCTCATGCATCTCAAACACATATATACCTAAACTTATACATATTTGACCATAACTCATACATATATATTTAGCTTAATTCCATACCAAGTTATACCATAATTGATTACACTGAACTACACCAACATATATACCCAATTGGTCATTTTTTATACAAACACACTTAACTAAATTCCATATTCAAGCATACCTTAATTAACCATATTAACACCAACCATCAAGATACCATAGGTACATTAGCTGTAATGACACTTATACATACCAAAACAATAATTGGATCATTTATACACGAATCCACCTATACATGCTGTCGAAACCATTTTTTTGATAAAAGGGGTTCAACTTAAATTTTGAAAAAAATGAAAATGGAGTCGCCACCAATCCTTTTTATTTAGGTGTGATCGGATCACCTCATAATTAAATCATTTTAATAAAAATTTAAATTTACTAAAACGATAATTTTTGGTCTTACAAAATCTAGAAAACAGGTTCGGAAGTCAGTTACACACGAGGAAGGGTTAGCACCCTCGATAGGCCCAAAATTGGTACCTTGTTGATTAATTAGTGTCTTAATATAAAAAATGTGCAAACATTTAAAATACAATCCTTTTATTAAAAAAACTTGTATAAATCAAATTACATATTAAGACCCTCTCAGTTCGAAGAGAGAAAATGTCACACCCAATGGGTTAGGGTATGATATTTCACATCTTCAAAAATGAGCTTGTTCTTTAAAAAACTCATGCAATGAAATTTAAAAGGGTATTCAATTGTTTAAGTCAGATGAAAAAAATCGAAGCCCAATAAGTTGGGACACAATTTCTCAAAATTCCAAACATTGAATATTGCCTTTATTATTTTTTAGAAAAATCCTCATCTCGAGAAAACAACATGTCATATCCAATGCGTTAGGACACAACGTATCGAATTCCCGAGAATGAGCTTTTTTTATGTGTTTTAATTAAAGAATATTCTCGACTATTTAGATTCAACGAGTAAAATTGGAACCCAATACGTTAGGGCTCAATCCTCTCGAAGATCCCAAATACCGAGTATTGCGTTATCTTCAAAAATTTTGAATAAAATGATTCACAAAACTTAAACCATATTAAACACAACTTTAAACGAATAAAGCGCAATGTGATGACAATGCATACCGCGAAAGAATAATTCGTAAGCAAAAATACATACAAATAAACGCAAATAATCAATCAATACAACCAAGCAATATAATGTACATAATAACAATAATCTCAAATCACATGTAAATATTAACACCAACATTTGACAGCTAATGACCTAAAAGCCTATCACAAGTGAAATATAAAAAATTTAAAATAGCTAAAAACCAGTAGCATGAGAAAAAAGAAATTTGAAATTATTAATGTATATACACAAAATTACACGTATATATAAAATTAAAAAAAAGTAATTAATGTGAAGACTTGAAACAACTTAAAAATAGAAAACAAATAATATATACACAATAAGAATCTATGTAAAAGTTGAAGCAAGTAAAAATAAAATAAAGTACTAAAATAATAAAGTATATATATAATAAAAAATAATTTAATTAAACTGTATATATATATATGAAATGAATTTATGAGAATATTATTATATAGATATTTAGAGTTAGAAGTATATAAAAAATAGATTTTAAGAGTATGTTATAAAATAAAAACATAAAGATGTGTACAAATTATCCTAGATTAACATAAAAATATATAAATACATTAGGAAATGAAATGATAATATATGGAAAACTTAAAATAAATAATTATTGAACAGTTTAAAATGAATATTATAAAGTTCAAAATAAATTAATAAACAAATAATTTGCAAGAATAAATTGAAATCTAACTGATTTGGGACTGAATCAGGACAAAAATGAAGTTAAAAGGGTAAAATCGTAATAAAATAAACAAGGAGGAATAAAATCAAATGGAGCTCTAAGGTTAAGGACCAAATGGGTAAATAAACCCAAATCTGGACACGGGTCCACTGTTTCAGCGCATCAGTGAACCGAGGATAGAATTGAAAAATAAACAAAATTCTGGGGCTAAATTAAACAAATAAGATAAACAAAAAGGGAGTAAATTAAAAAGAACCATAAATGCAGAGGGAGCTGGGTTGTAAATATCCCATTTAAGGAAAACGTGCGGATCCTTCCCTCAGGTCAGGTCACCGTGCGGGTCAATGGTCGCTAAACGACGTCGTTTCTACATTAGGAACCCTAACTACAAAACGGCGTTGTATTATATTATTATTTAAGCAAAAATTTTCTTTAAAAAACATTTGTAGCCCATGCTTTAAAAAAATGCTATTTTTCTTCCTCTGCTAGGTCTTCCAAATCCCAGCTTTGAAGCCCACCGGTAGTCCCACCTCGGCTCCACTACAGACGGTTGTTAAGGCTGCGCAACATTGGGTTTTTAAACCCATTTTCAGTCGATTTGATGGCGAGGCCCTCCTAGACCATAAAAATAAAAAGAGAAAGACCCATCACCCACTTTTAAATCCAGCTTGACGACGGAAGAGGTGCCTTTGACGGCGGTTTCTCGAGCTACCCTGGTAAGACCTTTCTCTCTTTTTCTTTTTATTTTTTATTAATCTAAAAAAATTGATAAAATAGAAAAGAGAAAAACTTAAGAACCGAATCAAAGAGAAAGAATCACCTTCGTTTTGTTTTTGTATTTTCTTTCTAAAATCTTCGTAAAAAAATACAAGGTTTGAATCTTAGCTTATATAGTCAAAAATACAGAATAAAATATAAAGAAAAAATACAAAGTCCTAGTTTTTGTTATTCCTTTTCGCTATTTTGTTTCTTTCTTTTTCGCTGCTTGTTTGTCAATGTGCTGTTTGTTGTTATTGTAGGTACAGCTGGAGTGCACGCGCGCGGTGGTGCAGCACGTGCATGGGTAGGCTGGTTACAGAAGGCTAGGGTTTTCTTTTTTCTGAAAGTTTTTGGGGTATTTTGTTAGGCTAGGGTTTACTTTAGTTGGGTCACATATATGTAAAATGGACTGTTTGATTGGACCTTTTTCTTATTTTTGCATTTGGGCTAATATTTCTGTATTTGTACTTTTGATATCCGATTTTATTTATTCAAATGGGCCCGAGCAATAATTGGGCATTACAGCTACCCCTCTTTGCTCGTTATCGTGTAACGGGAACGGAGCAAAGACTTTAAAAATGCCCAATTTTGCCCGGTCGTACTGGATCTTGGTGCTCTTCTTCTTTAAATAGCCTCATTTCAACCTACTGCATCTTCAGAGGTATTGGTGCTTCGATCCGCTCCACTGTAACGTAAGGGAGATAGGATTTGTAGCTCTTCGAGGGAATATTTGCTATCTTAAGTCTACTCCACTGCAACTTCAGGGAGATAAGACTTGTAGCTTCAACTTACTTCACTGTAATTTTAAGGAAATCAGGTCTGATACGATCTGCTCTACTGTAACTTCAGAGAGATAAGATCCATCATTTTAATCTGCTCCATTGCAACTTCAGGGAGATAGGATTGACTATCTTCAATCTGCTCCGCTGCAACTTCAGGGAGATAAGGCTGGTGGATTCAATCTGCTCCACTGCAACTTTAGGAAGATAAGATCCGCCATAATTTGTAGCTTTAATTTGTTCCACTACAACTTCAGGGAAATAAGATCTGCTGTCTTTAGTCTGCTCCACTGCAACTTCAGGGAGATAAGGCTGGTGGCTTCAATCTGCTTCACTGCAACTTCAAGAAGATAAGATTCGCCGTAACTTCTAGCTTTAATCTGTTCCACTGCAACTTCAGGGAATAAGATCCGTTGTCTTCAGTGTGCTCCACTGCAACTTCAGGGAATAAGGCTAGTGGCTTCAATCTGCTTCACTGCAACTTCAGGAAGATAAGATCCGCCATAATTTGTAGCTTCAATCTATTCCACTGCAACTTCAAGGGAATAAGATCCGCTGTCTTCATTCTGCTCTGCTGTAACTTCAAGGAGATAAGGCTGGTGACTTCAATCTGCTCCACTGCAACTTCAAGAAGATAAGATCGTCATAATTTTTAGCTTTAATCTGTTCCACTGCAACTTCAGGGAAATAAGATCCGCTGTCTTTAGTATGCTCCGTTGCAACTTCATGGAGATAAGGCTGGTGGCTTCAATCTGCTTCACTGAAACTTCAGGAAGATAAGATCCGCCATAATTTGTAGCTTTAATATGTTCCACTGCAACTTTAGGGAAATAAGATCCGCTGTCTTCAGTCTGCTCCGCTGCAACTTTAGGGAGATAAGGCTGGTGGCTTCAATCTGTTCCACTGAAACTTCAGGAAGATAAGATCTGCTGCAATTTGTAGCTTTAATCTGTTCCACTGCAACGCCAGAGAAATAAGATTTGCTGTCTTTAGTCTGCTCCGCTACAACTTCAAGGAGATAAGGCTGGTGGCTTCAATCTGCTCCACTGCAACTTCAGTAAGATAAGACCCGCCGTAATAACTTCAATCCATCCTACTGCAACTTTAAGGGTATAGGATTTGTGATTTTACTGATCTGCTCTCTGGGGAACATGACCTGTAAAATCTGCTTTATGAGCCTAATTATGCCTAGTGATTAGGATGTCGTGATCAGAATGAATCAAATGCTCCTAACTAGATATGTATGAATGATATTTGCATGAATGCAGAATGTCATTTTTCGAGAATGATCATTCTTTAACGCTTAGGTTGCCATTACTCATTGTTCATTAGGGTTTTATCGCCGACGTATCATGATGCCAACTTGTTCAGCTGGTATTTCCAAAGAAACACTCAATCAGATTGCCTCCCACTGTAATCTTCAAGGTTTAATCTGCTGTAATCCTCAAGGTTTAATCTACTATACTTTTGGGACATAAAATTTGAACCATTTTCCTCCCACTGTAATTTAGGAGTATAAGATCTAGCTTTTCCTCAATCCTCTCATATTGCAATTCAAGGATACAGGACCTAAATTTCTTTGGTCTCCCAGGGTGTCATACCAAATGTTTACGCACCATTGTAGAATTTTCTTCTCCAAGAAAAACCTCTTCCTATTACTCGGTGATCATTGCTTGCTTGTTCATTGAAGCTCTATCACCAACAAGATATCTTATCGTTTTGTTCAATCAATGTTTTGACAACAAAATCTGAAGGGTTAGTCTTAGACTTTCCTTCTTAGATATTTCAACCTTTAAACTTGGTACGTTCTAAACAATAATTATGTTTCAGGTTCTTGTATTATTTAGAAACTTCTAGAGTAATATGCAAAACTTCCCTTGTGAATGTATTATTAGTTAATTAATCATTATTCTAATGCAACATGCTTGCAAAAATATCATAACAATGGATAAAATAGAATTGATTTGGGACCATGGCTCAAAATGAATAAATTATCAAGGAAACAAAAGATGAAGACTAGGTGCCCTAGATATCACAGCTTGAACTTCTCTATACAAACTTTTTGAAGACCATTTTGAGTTTGACATGTGTTTAGGAGATCTACAGTACTCTGTCGATGCCCCAATACGTCGCCTACCCTTTCCTGTTGCTTCAGGTATAACAAGATTACCGTATGCCCCAATCTGATCAAAACTTGAGCTGCCCTATTCGGGTTTTCAACTCAATTCCCCTTTGGTCTCAATGCGCGCTTTACGGGTTTTCACCTTGGCCTCTCCATTTTTCTTTTTATATTTTTTATATTTTTATTTTTTGGACTCAATGCGTCCTTTTCGGGTTTTCACCTTGGTCTTTTATTTTTAAGACTCAAAGCGCCCTTTGCGGGTTTTCACCTTGGTCCCTTCTCCCTTTTAGGCAAAGTATTTCTTGACTGAATCTGAGTTTACTGGATTAGGCAAGTTTTTCCCATCCATCTCGGTCAAAATCAAAGATCCACCAGAAAAGACCTTCTTTACAATGTAAGGTCCTTCCCAATTTGACATCCATTTCCCTCTAAAATCCTTTTGTAGGGGAATGATCTTTTTCAATACCAGGTCTTCCTCGTGGAATTCTCTGTGATGAACCCTTTTGTTGTAAGTTCGCATCATCCGTTTTTTGTACATCTGACCGTGACGAATAGATTTTAGCCTTTTTCCTTTAATTAGGTTCAATTGATCGTATCAAAATTGGATTCATTCTGCTTCATCCAACTTTAGCTCAGCCAATACCTGAAGAGAAGGAATTTCAACTTCAATGGGTAAAACTGCCTCCATCCCATAAACCAGAGAGAAAGGCGTTGCCCCGGTAGAGGTCCTGATAGATGTCTGATAAGTAAAGAGGACAAATGGTAGTTTCTCATGCCAGTCTTTGTAAGTCTCAGTCATTTTCCCAACAATTTTCTTAATATTTTTATTAACCGCTTCCACTGCACCATTTATTTCTGGGTGACACGGTGACGAGTTGTGGTGTCTAATTTTAAATTGATTACAGACCTCAGCTATCGTGCTGTTGTTCATGTTCAATGTGTTATATGATATAATCCTCTCTGACAGTCCATACCAGCATATGATCTCTTTTTTGAGAATTTGCTAACATCTGACTTGGTGAAATTGGCGTATGAAGTAGCCTATACCCGTATGGTGAAGTAATTAATGACCTCAAAAATGAAGCAATACCCATTAGAATCCTTTGGTGATATTGGCCCGATGACATCCATGCCCCACTTTGCTCAAAATTTGAATCGCCCTTTCCGAGTTTTCAACTCAAATCCCCTTTGGTCACAAAGCATCCTTTGCGGGTTTTTACTCTTTTTTTTTCTTTTCCTTTTCTTTTCTTTTCCTTTTCTTTTCATCATTTTCATTTTCATTTTTTGAATATTTTTTGATTTTTTTGATTTTGATTTTTTTGATTTTTTTTTGAAAATCATAGGATTAGGCAAGTTCTTGTTATCCCTTTCGATCAGAATCAGTGGTTTTCCAAATAAAGTCTTCCACACAAGATCCTTCCCATCCATTTTGTATGCGGAGGATCTTCTTCGATATTAGGTTTCTCTCATAGAGCTTTTTGGGGCGAAATTGTTTTTGGTACATTTGACTTTCAATCGAGATAAAATCCATAAAAAACTCAGAGAGATAGAAATTCGACTTCACTAGGCAAAACTGTGATAAGGTAAATAAAAAAGAGTTGCCCTAGTAGAGGTTTTTTACTGAACATACTGTAAATTTCTGGTATCGTGATGTTGTTCTGATTACAATGTCAGTGCTTAACCCGGGCATGACCATGCGAAGACCATCTTGAACTCTTAAATAGCTCAACAAGGCCCTGCTTTGTTCCTCCAATTGTGCACGTTCCCTTAAGGTCACAATCTCCATTGTCTCCTCATGAGGTAAAATTTTCCTTCCTACTCTACCATCCTCAACAAGTCTGGAGATAGGCTACAATCTATGTCATTTTCAAAGTCATGAAATCTCTCTAAACACATGTCTTGCTCAAAAGGAGATTCTGAGTTTATATCAGTGTCGCTCATGTCATTGATATCTAGGGACCTATTTGTAGATACAAAAGAATATACAAAGAATGTATGAATGAATGAAAGAATGATTTCGAAGAAAATCTAAAAGAATGAAAGAATCAAAATAATTATTTGTAAAGAATGACAGAATATTGGCTCAAAAATGATCACAAAGATGTATTTCATTAAAATAATGACGTTCAGATGTGAGCCTATTTCACAAAGGAGTTCTTATTGCCTCTAGGCTAAAAGTAACAAGTGTGTTCTAAATATTAATCTGAGTAAGCTCTAAATACTATAGGGGTTTCTTCTGCAGTCCAATTATCTAGAACACTCCCAAATTTATAAGGGAGAATATCTAACAAGGTCCCTTCTTCAATTGTTTCTTCATATACGACATTGATGTGAACGTTTCCCAACATTTCTTCACTCATCGCATTCACCCCATTATCAATATGATTGGGTAGCGGATTTTCTGTACTGAGTGAATCATCGAATTTGAATGCCCATACTGGTGAACCTTTCAACCACCTTTTTAACGGCAGTGCAATTTTCTATAGAATGCCCTGTAATTCCCATATGATAGTCGCATTGTGCATTTGCGTCGTACCATTTGGGGTACGGAGGTTTTAAGGGCATTAAGTAGAAAGGGAAAACAATGTGTGCATCAAATAAACTCTGATACAACTCCTGGCACGACATTGGGATTGGAGCAAATTAGAGCTTTTCAATGTTTTACTTTGTGCCAGATTCTTGCCTTAGGGGGATGTAATGGCTAGTAGTAATCGTCCTTGGCTGGCCTGCGGTTATCGACTTTGAATAACCCTTATTATACCTACTCGCATTATTCACCTCATTTTCCCACTTCCTCGGGGCCTCTAAAGTATTGATTTGGAGTTCCACTCTCGCCTTTTTCGTTTGTAACGATCTTCAAATTGTTTTGGGAACTCCACTCTCACCTATTTTGTTTCTGCTAAGACAACAAGTTTAATTAGATTGCCCCTCAAGTTGGAACTTGAGCCTGTCGGGAAATTCACTGGTGTCGAGGTACTAGTCTAGTATTGGGGTCGGATGTTAACAGTTACCCTTTGTGGATATGCATTTGGTTGTGCTTGGGTGTTTGTTGGGGTAAAGCCTGGAGGATATGCAGGGTCCTCATTATCATCCCCAAAGTGGACCACTGAGTTCTTTCCTTTTCCTAACCCTTTAGCCAATAATTGGGTTAACTGGCTCATTATATTTCTTTGGCATTCTAGCATCTGATCCCTCATATCTTGTTGAAATTTGGTCAATTTCTCTTACATCTATATTTGCATTTGCTCTAACCTGTCCAACATTTGGTCCATTCCTTTAGTTTTTGCTCGGGTACCGCAACGATGTTTGGTTGGTAGATTTTTGTTGGTTTCCAGATTAACTGAAATAATTTTACTCAATTAGGATCTTTTGGTGGTCTTTAATGCATATGATGTAATGCAAATGCATGAAATGAATGCAAAAAGAGACGTTGATTCTGGTTCAATTCTATTAGAACAACTTTACTAGAAAACAAATCTCTTTACATAAAGCGAATATATATACGGCTTTGCCCTCATACTCTAGGCGAAGACATCGATCCTTTTCTTTATCCGGATGTTAAGATAAATCTTGTGAATTTTCTAATGGATGCCTCTACTAGCTCCTTTTTGCTTGATCTGGGCCGCGACTCATTGCTCACTCTTCCTCGTGATGCTCGTTAGCTTCTTTAAAAAGGTCGGGACATTGACAACTCTCAAATAACGTTTATCAACTTGAATCCACGGGCAAAGTCGTGTAGTCCTCCATTAGACTATCATCTTTCTCTTGCACATTTTCTTGGACCCTATTCGGACAACCGCATTGTCTTCCACTTTATCAAGAAATTCGTTTTCCATGACAAGCTCTCTATTTAGAAACTGAACGTGAAGCAACACCTCTTTTTTATGATGAAAATGCAATGCAGTCATAACCAAAACAAAACAGGTTAGTACAAGGCAAAAGCAAGCAAGAAAAAATAAGTAGAACACCTATTTGGGTGACCACTAGGGTTTGGAGTGGTTCTACCTAGGGTAGGCTCTTAGGGCTCACTACATGTGGTTCGGTTCTAAACAAAAGGTACCTGAACCAGCAGATTGCTCGATCTTCACCCATTATAGGCTCATATAGACTGAGTTTAGTTTAGGGGAATACATTTCCCTATGGTTGCACAGAGATGAAAATCTCACGAAGACATAGGTACGGATGTATCCCGAAAGTGATCCACTATCCTGCACGGAGGTGAAAACGTCATGAAGGACTAGTTTCTCACTTCCACTTAGAAGGGTATAACCGAATGGTTATACAGTGCAATATGCAGTGATTTAAAAAAAAAACAATCGAACCAATAAAGCACACATACCACAATAATGCAGACCATAAAAATGCAATAAAAGGATCGTAATTTTAAATCGAATTTATAATTTTTGACAAAAAAATAGAAATTAATCGATTTGTGGCTCGACTCTCAAAATCAATCCCCAATGGAGTCGCCAAGCTGTCGAAACCATTTTTTTGATAAAAAGGGGTCAACTTAAATTTTGAAAAAAATGAAAATGGAGTCGCCACCAATCTTTTTTATTTTGGTGTGATCGGATCACCTTATAATTAAATTATTTTAATAAAAATTTAAATTTACTAAAATGATAATTTTTGGTATTATAAAATCCAAAAACGGGTTCGGAAGTCGATTACGCACGAGGAAGGGTTAGCACCCTCGACACGCCCAAAATTGGTACATTGTTGATTAATTAGTGTCTTAAAATAAAAAATGTGCAAAGATTTAAGTTATGATCCTTTTATTTATAAAAAAACTTGTAGAAATCAACTTACATGTTAAGACCCTCTCATTTCGGAGAGAAAATGTCACACCCAATGGGTTAGGGTATGATATTTCACATCCTCAAAAATAAGCTTATCCTTTAAAAAACTCATGCAATGAAATTTAAAAGGGTATTCAATTGTTTAAGTCAGATGAAAAAATCGAAGCCCAATAAGTTAGGGCACAATTTCTCAAAATTCCAAACATTGAATATTGCCTTTATTATTTTTTAGAAAAATCCTCATCTCGAGAAAACAACATGTCATATCCAATGCGTTAGGATACAACGTATCGAATTCCTAAGAATAAGCTTTTTATTTATGTGTTTTGATTAAAGAATATTCTCGATTATTTAGATTCAATGAGAAAAATTGGAACCCAATACATTAGGGCTCAATCCTTTCGAAGATCCCAAATACTGAGTATTGCGTTATCTTGAAAAATTTTGAATAAAATGATTCTCAAAACTTAAACCATATTAAACACAACTTGAACAAATAAAGCGCAATGTGATGAAATCATACGCGAAAAAATGTAAAAAAAAAAATGAAAAAAAATAATAAAAAGCAAATAATAATAAAAAATAAATACAGTAAAAAACACAAATGAATAAATAAAATACAAGTAAATAAAAAATGAAATAGTAAAAACATAGAAAAAAAAGAAATTGAATATAATGTATAACACAAACATGAATAAATTAAAAAAAAAGTAATTAATGTGAAGACTTGAAACAACTTAAAAATAGAAAACAAATAATATATACACAATAATAATATATGTAAAGTTGAAGCAAGTAAAAATAAAATAAAGTACTAAAATAATAAAGTATATATATAATAAAAATAATTAATGTAAACTGTATATATATATATATATATATGAAATGAATTTATGAGAATATTATTATATAGATATTTAGAGTTAGAAGTATATAAAAAATAGATTTTAAGAGTATGTTATAAAATAAAAACATAAAGATGTGTACAAATTATCCTAGATTAACATAAAATATATAAATACATTAGGAAATGAAATGATAATATATGGAAAACTTAAATAAATAATTATTGAAACAATTTAAAATGAATAATATAAAGTTCAAAATAAATTAATAAACAAATAATTGCAAGAATAAATTGAAATCTAACTGATTTGGGATGAATCAGGACAAAATGAAGTTAAAAGGTAAATCGTAATAAAATAAACACGAAGGAATAAATCAAATGGAGCTCTAAGCTTAAGGACCAATGGGTAAATAAACCCAAATCCGGACACGGGTCCACTGTTTCAGCGCGTCAGTGAACCAAGGACAAAATTGAAAACAAACAAAATTCTAAGGTTAAATTAAACAAATAAGATAAATAAATAGGGAGTAAATTAAAAAGAACCATAAACGCGGAGGACTTGGGTTGTAAATATCCCATTTAAGGAAATCGTGCGGATCCTTCCCTCGGATCAAGTCAACGCACGGGTCAATGGCCGCTAAACGGCGTCATTTCGACACTAGGAACCCTAACTACAAAACGGCACCGTATTATATTATTATTTAAGCAAAACAATTCTTAAAAACAATCTTTTGTAGCCCATGCTTTAGAAAAATGCTATTTTTCTTCCTTTGCTAGGGGTTTCCAAATCCTAGCTTTGAAGCCCGCCGCCAGTCCCACCGCGGCTCCACTGTAGACGGTGGTTAGGGCTGCGCAACATTGTGTTTTTAAACCCTTTTTAGTCGATCCGATGGCGAGGCCCTCCTAGACCATAAAAATAAAAGAGAAAGACTCATCACCTACTTTTAAATCTGGCTCGACGACGGAAGAGGTACCTCCGACGGCGCGTCGCGAGCTACTCTGGTGAGACCTTTCTTATTTTTCTTTTTATTTTTATTAATCTAAAAAAATTGATAAAATAGAAAAATAGAAAAACTTAAGAACCGAATCAAGAGAAGAATCAACTTCGTTTTTTTTTTGTATTTTCTTTCTAAAATCTTCGTAAAAAAAAACAAGGTTCGGATCTTAGCTTATATAGTCGAAAATACAGAATAAAATATAAAGCAAAAAATACAAAGTCTAGTTTTTGTTATTCCTTTCGCTATTTTGTTTCTTCTTTTTCGCTGCTTGTTTGTCAATGTGCTGTTTGTTGCTTGTTGTTATTGCAGGTACAACTGGAGTGCACGCGCGTGGTGGTGCAGCACTAGCAAAGGAGGGCCTGGGTTCAACTGCGGCATTGCTGGGTACTGAAGGCTAGGGTTTCTTTTTTCTGAAAGTTTTTGGGCTATTTTGTTGGGCTAGGGTTTAGTTAGTTGGGCTACATATATGTAAAATGGATTGTTTGATTGGACCTTTTTCTTATTTTTGCATTTGGGCTAATATTTCTGTATTTGGACTTTTGATATCTGGCTTTATTTATTCAAATGGGCCCTGGCAATAAATGGGCATTACACATGCCATTATACCTTGATCAAGACATCAGAATCTATCAATATAATTGTTGTATAGTGTGATAGATCTCCGACGAGTTTCCAAACCGATCGAGCTTTAGATAATCTGCAAAGTAAGATAAAGATGACTACGTAAGCAATGAATGCTTAGTAAGTTCGTATAAACTTGAAACATAACTTATCACTTCAATACTATCATACATTAATTAAACATGATTCAACACCAAGACTTTAAACTTAGTATAAACCTATTGAACACCATTCAACTTACAATTGAGTATATTTATAAACATTACATACACCTTTCATTCATAACATAATAAGGCCTCATTGGTTGACTTACATAATTATCAACCTTTCCTTAAAACGATGAATCATTTCATCTACTTACTTACCATTCCATTTACTTAGCATAAACTTAATTACATTATTAACTCACGAACTAGTATATTCATTCATGACATAAGTAAAATCACATATAGCATAAGTAAATTTCTTCCTTACAAGTAAGTACTTTATCTCAACAATCTTTTCTTTTCATCACATTACATCTCAACTATGAACTTATCATTTTATTACCTATTCTCACCCATTTCATTTGCATAACATACAAGGCATAACATAACATGAACCATAGCCACAAGCTAGTGCATTAAGCATAACTCTTTAGAATCAACTACACAATAAACCATTTCTTAATAAATTACATAGATTCTTACCACTCTTCATGTACATAAGCATTTTTCCATTTGGTCACTTACCATTTCAATGCATTTCTTTAAAATCAAATACAATCCAACCAATAGCTTGGAACAAGCCTAAGCATCATCAACAAAACATGTTAAGCATCAATTCATAATTCACTTGAATAACATAAGATAAGTCATTAAACATGAATAACCTCACTTGAAATCATCAATTCCATGAACATAGTCATACTTTCATTTAACATTTCCTTTTATTCTTTTTCATAGTTTTCATAATATAAGTCATTTGAATACTTATCGTTCCTTCCCTTTTCATGCCCGTTGAATCAAATGAATTAACATCAAATATTAGGCAAACACTCAAGTAACCATTAATTCTTTAAACACACTAATATATTTATAGACATAATAAGAATATATAATTACACTAAGCATTAACATACATTATCAGACTATACTAGTCAAATATTCAACTCGTATTCATACTTGCGATACATACCTCACTTGAAAAGTGTTACCTGAATATCAAATGATCGGAGTGTGCATGTGTCTTTCAACCATGGTCTTATTCATTTTCTGTCGTGTTGCAATAATGTCTTTCAACCATGGTCTTATTCGTTTTATTCGGGATGTCATAGCATCTTTCAGCTATGGTCTTACTCAATCGAATTGTGATGCCATAACGTCTTTCAATCATGGTCTACTCGATGAATCGTAAAGCCATAACGACTTTCGGTCATGGTCTTACTTGATAGAATTGTGATGCCATACGTCTTTCAGTCATGGTTTTACTCATTTTTGGTATGGTGCCATAGTGTCTTTCAACTATGGTCTTATTTTCTCCGTATAGTGCCATAATGTCTTTCAACTATGGTCTTAATCATTTTTCTTCAGCCAATCAACTCAATTTATATATAACCAATTAGATATTAAACAATCAAAACCACAATCAATTGATTTAATCAAGTTACGAGCTTATGTGGCTAAATTGCAGAAATGTCAAAAGTACAGAGGTTTTTTTGGTAATTTTCCATTCTCCTCGATTTTCCACTCGATCTTGATCTAAATTAATAATTTCATTCGATTTATTAATTTAGATAGTAAAAAATTTTTTATTTTATGCAATTTATTCATTTTTTACATTTTTGTAAAATTACCCCTAACTTTTTTACTTTTATTCAATTTAGTCCCTATGTCCTAATCATGCAAATAAATCGAATTTATTGAAAATTCATGTCAGCTGAATGTTCATAGCTTCCAATACAGCCCATATTGTAACAATTTCATATCAAGTCTGTATTTTTACTATTCAATAATTTAATCCTAATCATTAAATCATCAAATCACTTACAAATACTTATAATAAAACTAATATTTCAAACTCATCATTTAACATCTAAAATAAAAATATCAACAATGGAAACATTCAAAATCTTTACAGTTTCAAAAACAAAGGAACAGGCTAGCTGGACTAGTCGCAACGATCTCAAAAACATAAAAATGACGAGAAACGAGTATCAAAACCATACCATGCAAGAAGAAATTCCAAAAAAAAGCTCTCCCCTTCAAGCAATTAGCAGATTTGACATTCAAGAAGAAATTAAAAAGATATAACATTTAATTGGTATTATTTTAGTTAATATTATTTTATTTCATATTACCTTTTTAAAAGATCAATCATAATTTTATATATGAGTACCTTACCTATATATAGGTCACACAAATTATTAATTAAAATTAATCAAGATACCATATAATATTCATAAATATTAAATAATAATATTTACGGTCTCACATGTCAATTTGTGCCCCAAAACCACTGTTCCGACACTTCAAATGAATAGGCTATTACAAGTTGAGTTTGGTATTGAACTCTATCCTGGTACTGTTCTAGTGTCAGTTGTGCCCTACCGTATGACACCTAAGGAATTAAAGGAGTTGAAGCGTCAGTTGTAAGAGTTGTTGGGACCAAGGTTTCATTCGACTGAGTGTGACACCGTGGGAGCGTCGATTCTATTTTGAAGAAGAAAGATAGGAGTTTGAGGCTGTGCATTGATTATCACCAGCTGAATAAGTTGACCATCAAGAATACGTACCCACTTTCGAGGATTGATGATTTGTTTGACCAATTTCGGGGAGCTTTAGTTTTCTCGAAGGTTGATCTAATATCTGGGTACTATCAGCTGAAGGTGAAGATGCGAACGTTATGAAGATGATGTTTAGGACTCGTTATGTGCATTTTGAGTTTCTTGTCATGCCATTCGGTTGACAAATGAACCTGCTACATTTATGAACATGATGAACTATGTATTCCATTCCTATCTGGATTAGTTTCTTGTGTTTTCATAGATGATACACTAGTGTATTCTCGATCGAAGGATGAGCACGACGGGCATTTGAGAGTGGTTCTTCAAGTTTTGAGGGAGAAACAACTATATGTCAAGTTGAGCAAGTGTGAGTTTTGGTTTCGAAAGGTGGTTTTTCTTGGTCATGTGTTTCAGCTGAGGGTGTTCAGGTTAATTCTAAGAAGGTTGAGGCAATCTTGGATGGAAGTCACGAGGACTGTGTCTGAGGTTAGGAGTTTCTTGGGCTTAACTGGTTATTATTGTTGTTTCGTCAAGGATTTTTAGTATTATTGCTCCATTGATGAAGTTGCTCTAGAAGAATACTATTTTTGAGTGGATTGATGCGAGGCAAAAGAGTTTTGAGAAGATGAA